>NW_027266280.1:5810000-7190000 GCF_022045235.1 Haliotis cracherodii | reverse complement strand
GAAACAATGATAGTCACAGCTCAATACTCTGATAATATTCTTCGGTTGAGCAAAACCTTTCTCTTGGGTGGATCCAGATGGGGAATATTAAGTTCTGTTTTCTGATAATATTTTCTCTAAGATGAGCCTTTTTAGATAATTTATTTGAATTGGATAGGCAATAAAAATGTGTTTCTGATGATATTCTTCGGTTAAGCAAAACCTTTTTCTTGGGTGGATCCAGATGGGGAATATTGATTCTGTTTTCTGATAATATTATCTCTAAGATGAGCTTTTTTGGATAAATTATTTGAATTGGATAGCCAATAAAAATGTGTTTCATACAAAAAACAGTAATTGTTTCACTCTCCAGTTCCTCATTGATGCTAAATGTGGACAATCTAAACAGTCTGGGTACAGACTATCAGGGGGTTTGTTTATCGCAAACATCACACAGACTGTTACTCCGATATTCACTTCCTGGGTTACATTCATATATAAAACTCCCCTATACATCCACAGACAGAGCGTGAGGTATTATCAGATCCTGTGCCCAGAATAACTCTGCATGGCACCCGTCCATACTGCTCTGTGGGAAGCACCGATGCTAGATGCATTACATTATTAAAATACCACAGGGAAACACATACTTAAGGGTAAACAGAATCGCAGGGATAGAAAGAATAAATCTAGGATTCACTTGCGCTGGCAGTTTTCAGTGTGCTATTCCTGGTCCCGTGATTTATGGATAAGTTTGGGAGCTATTTCAGTGCTTAGCACCCACCTGCAATGTTTTGTGTTTACAAGAAAGAGCATTCCCCTTTCCCCTTGCTGAGCACTGCTCTAGACTTACCCAACTCAGTGGGGCAGCTGTAGGGAGTCTCAGCACACGCTGTCCACAGTCAACATTAGTATTTATTTCTTTGTTGTTCAACGCTTCACTCAGCAAAATTCCAACTATATCACACCAGCCTGTAAATAATCATGTCTGGACCAGACAAACCAGTGATTGATATAATCTGACCACATAATCCATACAGTCATCTCTTAAGGAATGGCACTAGGCATACCTATATATAGTCCAAACTAATATTTGCCCATCCCTATGTACAATCTATTTGTCAATATATCCATTTTTTCCATCTTATTGATTATAACAAGAAATTCATAGGTAACAGGGAATCTTGTAGAAGAGGTAATGGTTGCTATTCATTCACAAAAAGACTAAAACAGGTCAGCCTCATCAACAAGAGCTCTACTAGCCTCCCTCCATCAACAAGAGCTCTACTAGCCTCCCTGCATCAACAAGAGCTCTACTAGCCTCCCTGCATCAACAAGAGCTCTACTAGCCTCCCTGCATCAACAAGAGCTCTACTAGCTTCCCTGCATCAACAAGAGCTCTACTAGCTTCCCTGCATCAACAGAAGCTCTACTAGCCTCCCTCCATCAACAACTCTACTAGCCTCCGTCCACCAACAGGACCTCTAGTAGCCTCATTCAAGAGGAGCTCTACTAGCCTCCCTGCATCAACAAGAGCTCTACTAGCTTCCCTGCATCAACAAGAGCTCTACTAGCTTCCCTGCATCAACAAGAGCTCAACTAGCTTCCCTGCATCAACATGAGCTCTACTAGCCTCCGTCCACCAACAGGAGCTCTACTAGCCTCCCTTCATCATCAAGAGCTCTACTAGTATCCCTTTATCAACAGGAGCTCTACTAGCCTCCCTCCATCAACAGGAGCTCTACTAGCCTCAATCAAGAGGAGCTCTACTAGCCTCCCTCCATCAACAGCAGCTCTACTAGCCTCCCTCCATCAACAGCTCTACTAGCCTTCCTTGATCAAATTGCTCTGCTAGCCTCCCTTCATTATATCACAGACATGAAAACAGAAATCTGGTTTGTCTGAGACTGAGAGGAAAATCCCAGAATTCTGGGAATCCGAGGCAAACTCTCATGCCTGATATCAACAAGTAATTTCATGGGTAACTTGAACTCCAGAATCCAAAGAGGCGACGGCAAGTTTGACTTTCACAACATACAATCTCGTCCTCACCTGATCATGACCTCGCGGAGGGGGCAGACTATCCAAGACCTCGACTGGTGGTGGGGGTGGCAGTGGTGGGGTGGAGCTTCTGGAGTCACGGCTTGAGGCAGAGCTGTCCCTATTGGCGTTGGTGATCACCTGCGCTGGGGGATTGATCTGATGCTGATATGTGGATATGTTCTGTGTTGTGGACTGCAGGTCAGCCAAAAGGGCATCTACAACAAACAACACAGCAGTATTGTTAAGGATTGTTGACTCATATGGATGAAATATTGGAACATAAATGTGAAGTATATGTGTGGGAATTGTTCAATGGATTATAAAAAGCTAAATCATTGTAAAATAGAAAGAAATAACTGTAAAATGACATCCTAAATGATGACAACAGTATTTCTCACTCAACAAGTGTGACTTTGTTAAAGAGAAAATAATTCAATGTGATAGTCATCATCAGGAAGTCTGTATATGTCACACCCAGGAAAGAACATATGAATGAACTGAAACCCAACATTAAAGAAACCTTCAAAATATATTATCAAGATTCTACTTCACTGGCGATGACATCCAGAGCTCTATTAGCCTCCCTTCATCAACAGAAGCTCTACTGGCCTCAAATTATCAACAATACCTCTACTAGCCTCCCATGTTCAACACAAGCTCTACTAGTCTCCCTTCATCAACAGCTCTACAGGCCTCTCTTCAACAAACAAGAGCTCTACTTTCCTCCCTTCATCAACAAGAGCTCTACTAGTACTACCCCCCTTCATCAAACAAGAGCTTTACTAGTACTACCCCCCTTCATCAACAGGAGCTCTACTAGTACTACCCCCCTTTATCAACAGGAGCTCTAGTAGTACTAGCCTTCCTTCATCAACAGGAGTGAGTGAGTACGGTTTTACACCACTTTTAGCAATATTCCAGCAATATCACGGCGGGGGACACCAGAAATGGGCTTCACACATTGTACCCATGTCGGGAATCGAACCCGGGTCTTCGGTGTGACGAGCGAACGCTTTAACCACTAGGCTACCCGACCGCCCCTTATCAACAGGAGCTCTACTAGTACTAGCCTCCCTTCATCAACAGGAGCTCTACTAGTACTAGCCCCCCTTCATCAACAGGAGCTCTAGTAGAACTAGCCTCCCTTCATCAACAGGAGCTCTACTAGTACTACCCCCCTTCATCAACAGGAGCTCTACTAGTACTAGCCCCCTTCATCAACAGGAGCTCTACTAGTACTACCCCCCTTCATCAACAGCAGCTCTACTAGTACTACCCCCCTTCATCAACAGCAGCTCTACTAGTACTAGCCTCCCTTCATCAACAGGAGCTCTACTAGTACTACCCCCCTTCATCAACAGCAGCTCTACTAGTACTACCCCCTTCATCAACAGGAGCTCTACTAGTACTAGCCCCCCTTCATCAACAGGAGCTCTACTAGTACTAGCCCCCTTCATCAACAGGAGCTCTGCTAGTACTAGCCCCCCTTCATCAACAGGAGCTCTACTAGTACTAGCCCCCCTTCATCAACAGGAGCTCTAGTAGAACTAGCCTCCCTTCATCAACAGGAGCTCTACTAGTACTAGCCCCCTTCATCAACAGGAGCTCTGCTAGTACTAGCCTCCCTTCATCAACGGGAGCTCTACTAGTACTAGCCTCCCTTCATCAACAGGAGCTCTACTAGTACTACCCCCCTTCATCAACAGCAGCTCTACTAGTACTACCCCCCTTCATCAACAGCAGCTCTACTAGTACTACCCCCCTTCATCAACAGCAGCTCTACTAGTACTACCCCCCTTCATCAACAGGAGCTCTACTAGTACTACCCCCCTTCATCAACAGCAGCTCTACTAGCCTCCTTTCATCAAGAGCTCCAATATCACCACTTCATCATGTTCATCCAACCCCTTTGGGGTAGGTGGTTACTGGTTAGCTTGCTTGGTTAACTCCCTACATCTTGTCATAGGAGTAAGTGTTGACTAAAATGTGTATCAGTTGGACATGCTTGTGACTTGGCTGTGTCATCAGTCTCTCACATCATAGCTCACTTCTCGTGCTGTCAAACTCCACCTTACCCTGTCCAGGCTCCACACTAATTATTTACAAGCCGCGTAATGGAGCTGGAATATTGCTGACAGCAGCATTAAACAACACTACCTCCCATCAGACAGACAGACTGGACTCACTCACCAAAGAGACAACTCCATTCTCTCCTCCCAGCCAGACACCTGGGATGGGCTGTTTCTGGACGTGTTTAAAGAAACGTGGCTGCTTTAGTCTCCCAGATGGAATAGCTCCTTAGTGGAATGAAGGAATGTTGGAGAGTAAAGAGAAAGGAACAGAACCAAGATGGCACCCTGTGATTTCCTGCTAGAGGAAATTATCTGTAGCCATCAGCAATCTGTTGCAGTAACATGGGTCAGTGTGATGTAACGAGCCTCCAGGTAACAGAGCTCCAGGTGTTAACACACTTCTTGTTCCTCAACTCAAGAGCCAAGGGAAGTGATTTAACAAAACATCTCTCCATGATGATTATGTATAGGAAGTCAATAATGTTCAGGTGAACTGTTCTTCTTGTACAATGACAGAGGATTTTTGTTGTTGTTGTTGTTGTTGTTGTTTAACAACGCACTCAGCAATATTCCAGCTATATAACAGCTGTCTGTAAATAATCAAGTCTGGACCAGACAATCCAGTGATTGACATCATGATCATCGATCCATGCAATTGGGATACAATGGCATGCATCAACCAAGTCAGCGAGCCTGTCCACCCGATCTTGTTAGTTGCCTCTTACGACAAGCATAGTCGCCTGTTACGGCAAGCATGGGTTGGTGAAAACCTATTCTACCCCAGATCTTCACGGATCACAATGACAGATGGAAGTTGGTTAGGTCTTTGTAAAGGAGGACGTAGGGTAAGGGTACTTCTTGGGCCACTGGAAATGTCAAATTATAAAATGTTGGGCAGTCCTTTGAAATACTGATATAAACTAATCAGTCACAATTAACTAGTTGAATGCAAATATGACTAAAATGGGCAATTTAAGACCTTCAAGAGATATTCTAAGAATGAGCAAGTCTGTGACCCAAGATGAATAGTTCCCCTGTGTTTGTCCTGTCTTTATTAACATATCCTATGAAAATCAGCATTGGTCAAGGACTTCATTATGTTGAAATATATATAAAAAACTCTTCGAAAACTCAAACATTAGCATTTCGACACATCAAGGTTTGTCATAATTCAACAACATGCAAATGCTGACATGAACAAAGTCAAATTATCCTTCATCATGTTCATAGGTACATATCAGATAAGTTTCAAAGGGACTTCTTAAGGTATTCAGATCTTAAGGTATGCAGATCAAAAACAGCCTTATCATACCATGCATACCTTGTCCTTTGGTAGACTTGTTATCAAATACGTTCTTGCTACATGTGCTAAGCAAGTCAAGGCTATCTGCCTATTTAGTTACAACCAAAGAGGCAGACACCATTGGTCCTCCCACTTTAAGCTGACACACCGTGATATAACTGGACTACTGTTGAAAAGTAGAATTAAACCTAACTCACTGACTCACTCACGAGACTGAACAGCATTTTAGTAGAAACAGGCTTCGGTCAAGCGGCTAAAGTAGATATTGTTGCAATAAAATATAACATCATATGCAACCCCATAGGCTGATTGCCAAATGTAGCTATTCTCATGGTTTGCAAACCTTCAAACCGCATTGACAAGAAGAAGCTTTGGTAATTACAATGCTACTAGTCTTACAACATTTCTTTGATATTCAATACCTCAGTTGACTCATCCAGCAAACTTGCACATCTGAACGTGTCTGTCTGACGCTGAACCAGTAAAAACATCTATAAACTGGGCTCAGTTTACTATCAAGCGCTGCAGGCAGTTAACCCTAGCCTCACCATCACCTAGCTCATGTCTGCTGACAGTCGCTAGGGGTCTTGCTCAGCACTGCTAACTAGTCTGATGGACGATAGTACCAAGTGTTCTGGCATGAAAACTGTTTAAAACAGACAGCTGCCAAATACATGCTTGTTTAATGCAATTGTTCCCTTAAAACATACCGTTAAAGAGATGTGCAACCCTATTTTATTTTCACTGGAGTGAGGGAAAGAGTGTGTGTGTGATTATTGTTAGACACAACATGAGCAATATTATTTACTATGAGCATGTCTGTAAATATATATAGACAATTGATGTACAAGCAGTCCTGCCCAGTGATGGCGTAATGTCAGCATATTATTATTCTACTTCTCATAATAATGTAACGTCTGAATCATAAAAATACTGAAGTCTATCAGCCTTAGGAAAAAGGTTCTTACACAATTAAATTTTTCAAAAACAGAACAATTCATATCATAAATGTTAATCTAAAGTTAGTCAGTGTAAAAATTAAGATTGTAAGTAATGAAGTCTCTGTCATAACCCTTGTCTATTTCACAGTCCCTGAACCAGATTATTTCCCCTTCCGCACAGCCCTTACTGCAATGCTACAGCTCTCAATCAATCAAGTCTAGATTTTCTCCAGGTTCAGGCTCCCATCTCACTCGGGCTCCTTTTCAATTTAGGATGTAGTTGCTTGTTTCTTTCAAAATTACATTTTCAGAGCTTTAATCTATGATAATCCTAATGTTACAAGTTGAAAATTTAGATGGTATCTACATTAAAGGTCCCTTTGGTCATGTTCAACACTGTATATCCCACTCCCTCACACAGGCTAAAAGCATAAGGTAGTGGAGGAGTGCTGCTGTAGTATATTTCATAACACAAGGATGGTTCTCTTTGTCACATTCTTCCTTCAGGGTGAGGGGCAGTGGCCTTGTGGTTAAAGAGTTTGCTCATCACACTTAAGACCCAGGTTTGATTCCCCACATGGGCACACTGTGCGAAGCCTATTTCTCAGGTCCCCCACCGTGATTTGCTGAATTACTGCTAAAAGCAGCGTAAAACCATATTCATCATGTTCATTCATTTCTTCAGCATGAGCAACTGGGTGAGAGTTAGCTAAGATTCCAAACTTAGTCACCTTGGCACACAAATTAGGAAAACAACAAAATTTCATTAAAAATTGGGATTTGGGCAAAAAATCCATATTTTCATAAATGTGGGAATATTTGAGTATTTCATTCAATGCAAAAATGTAAAACTCAACATTAAAGCCTGTTCTTGTTCTTGCCCTGTTATCAGTGAAATGTAAGACAAAAACTATCAGTACTAAATGAGAATGATAACTTGTGAGCAAATACTCAGTGGCTCAAAACATCATCCTTGCCTTGCTGGTCAGCCAACCTGTGTTCTGCAAGACTTATCCTTGGTCAACTTTATCTGGGTCAACGTCAGCCTTCACAGACAGTTGACACCACGAGTTGTCAGGTAAATAACACTATTACAAGTGGGAACCACCTCAACATGCTTAAGTTGTCAGGTAAATAACACCATTACAAGTAGGGTTTGCCATAAGTTGTCAGGTGAATAGCACCATCTTAATGTATAATGCCTTGAGGCTTACCCAACATGCCCAAGTTTTAAGACAAATGAAAAAACAAGATCTTTTTCGCATAGGTTGGAAATACAGATTAAAAAAGTTAAAAACATCTTCACATGAATGTAAACTTATAATCATTCTGCTTAATATGTCATAATGGCTAACACTGTACAAACTCAAAACGAACATTTCAAAATGTAACAAATCATCCCTGCTTTAAAACAATGGCTGTGATAGTGGTCATGTTCATAATCAGAACACAATTCGTCAGCACTTTTTAAAAACACTATGTCCAGATTCAACCATGTTCGTTTAACTTGGTGGTTTCAGAGAATATGTCGAAATTGTAGTTTTCGAAAAATTGCTTGACATTCGAGAAGGTCATAGTTCCTAGAAGGGTAAAGAATTCAATAGTAATACTTGTTGACAATCAGCTCTGCAGCATCCCACCCAGGAAATCCTGTAAACTCTCCACAATATCTGTGTAAACAAGAGAGGCAGGCAACAGCTACATGGGAGGTGTCGCCACTCTCTAATACCCTTTGCCTCTTACCACATGGTCCATGTCCTCCATTCACATCAGCTTAACCAGCTAAATAAAGGGACAAAGAACTCTTCCAAAATCATGAGAAATCCATTGTACGAGACGACTACATCATCATGTCATGAGCATGATGAGCATGTGTTTATGAATCACTATCAAACAGTGCTGACAAATGTTCACGAAAAGTTGAGCCTATCCTGCCCCCACCTGTGTCCACCATCACTGGTCATGTCATACCCGAATGGGAAACAAATGTTAATACTAAGCCCCCTGAAGCACCTTTACTTATCTCTTTGGACAATGGCCTGTAAATATTTATCACGATCATTCAAAATTGAGGTGAAAAACATGTCAGTGTCAATATTATTACCTATTACCCATAAATTACACTAGTGCAAATATCACTTCTTGCACGCCAGTGTATTGTTTCCGTCATCTAGACGACATTGTTGACATTATTCAAATCTTATTATGACGTAAGGTCAGAATGACGTCACACTAGAAATGATGTCATAGCTGAAGATTTTTGACGCCATTCAACAAATTGTGTTTTTCTAGGACAGGGGTGGTGAGTAGAGCATTAATCTAAACGGGAGCTAAAAATGATTAATGAACAAGAAATTGTCTGTCATACTGATTTTGTGAAACTCGTGTAAGATTGTATGCTCACTCGTGAAATACAAGAATTCTGACACTCGTTTCGTAAAATCAGTATGTTGCACATGCTTGTATAATAATCTCTATATATTGTTTAGTCAAAATGATGTCAGTGAGTGAGTTGGGTTTAATGCCACTTTCAACAGTATTTCAGTTATATCAATGTGAGTCAGTACAATGTGTCAGAAAGCTTGAAGTGATGAAGGTCTCAGATGATTACCACTCTGGTGAAACCCACGGGTACAGATATGGCACTGATGATCCAGGAAACATCAAGGCGAATCTGGGATTCAAACCAAGGATCACAGCTTGACAAAGGGAAGCATGTCTGCATTCCAAATTGCAGCATCTTAGACAACTGGGCAACCCATGCCGCCACTATGTTGAACACAGTACAGAGTGAGTGAGTTAGGTTTACGCCTCTTTTAACAGTATTTCAGTTATATCACGGCGTGTCAGCTTAAAGTGAGAGTAAAGCCTGGAGACTGGATCTCTTAGATGTTTACCACTTCGGTGAAACCCACGAGCATGGGTATGGTGCCGACAAACCTAGAAACATAATCAGGACGAACCGGGATTCGAACCCACAATCAAAGGTTTCTGGTGTGCCCAAAGGATGCAATTCTGCACAGCAAATGCGAATTGCAGCTCCTTGGACGACTGGGCCACCCGTGCTCCCACAATGTTGAACACAGTGCAGACCATCAGGAACACAGAAATGTTATGCACTTGCTTCATCCTGCAAACATAATCCCGAATTACATAGCAAACTGACAAAGCTGCTATGATGTTCCAAAACATGCTCCATTCATCTGCCGTTTAATGACAGAAAACAACTGTGTCTTTCACCAGTCCATACACTTAGTGTAATCTGGTAGAATCTGACATGCTGTGTATGATCACAGGCCAACTGCCATTGGCACAGGTGCTTGCAGCTTACATGCTCTCCGGCAACAGCACATGCATGGAGCACACATGCCTATTGAATGAAGCACACATGGCATGCACACATCAACGGTGAAACCTTTTTAGAAACATGAGAAGAGCTATTTACCATGTTATATATTCCGTAATGAAGCATTGGAGACGTTAACCTTATTGCTCGTATGATAATAATTGAATAATGAGTGAGTGAGTCATGTTTGACACCACTTTAAGCACTGTTCCAGCCATTTCACTGCAATAACACCAAGAATAGGCTTCACACATTGTACCCATTATGATCATGTAAATAATGAATACTGACATACCTTATCTTGTAATGGCAAGAACATTCTCACAATTCTAACTGATTTACACAATTAACTAGAAATGAATTGTGGACCAGTGCAGGGTTAGAACTAAACTCTAAAGTTTTACAAGCCCAGCTAAAGATAAATTGCCCTTGTAATGTTAGAACAATGGAGAAAATGGTCAATCAGTACTAGCCTGCAGGAATTTGTGCTAGCCCCGGGCTAATGGGTTAGTGTTAATTTCAAACCCTGCAGTGTCGTTAAACACATGTCTGCCAATGCCAGAGGGGTAAGTTAAACCTTAAGGGTTGGTATTTTCTGCTGGATTATTGCTGATGCTGGAGCAAGCACCAGAAGCTGAGGGGGTAAATAAGCATCAGTTCTACTCAATCTTAGTCAACTAGGCGGACATCATGGATGGCGGTGGTCAACATTAGTGTGTTTGTCTTCCTACTGACCCAGTGATGGAGGAGGACGCATACTTCAAGAGGGAGAGGGTGACGGGAGGGCTTGGATCCCCTGACAATTTTCAAATCCTAACAACTGAACAGATCTGAAAGACAATCTTGAATTTCTGGAAGGAGTGTGGGGTTCTGGGTCTGGGTTTTGGGGTGTGGGATGTATATGGTTTCATCTTTACTCGGAAGATAGGGCCATGTCACCTACCTCAGTACCTGTGCAGCACGATGATACAACTCCTAGTATAGATACAATCCTGAATATTAGAAGGGGTGTGGTTCATGTCACTTACCTGTGCAGCACCATAGACCACTGTGGCACAACTCCTAGTCGAGAATACAATCCTGAATGTTGGGAGGGGTGTGGATCAAGTCACCTACCTGTGCAGCACCATAGACCACTGTGGCACAACTCCTAGTCTAGAATACAATCCTGAATGTTGGGAGGGGTGTGGTTCATGTCACCTACCTGTGCAGCACCATAGACCACTGTGGCACAACGCCTAGTCTAGATACAATCCTGAATGTTAGAAGAGGTGTGGTTCATGTCACCTACCTGTGCAGCACCATAGACCACTGTGGCACAACGCCTAGTCTAGAATACAATCCTGAATGTTTGGAGGGGTGTGGGTCAAGTCACCTACCTGTGCAGCACCATAGACCACTGTGGCACAACGCCTAGTCTAGAGTACAATCCTGAATGTTGGGAAGGGTGTGGGTCAAGTCACCTACCTGTGCAGCACGATGATACAACTCCTAGTCTAGAGTACAATCCTGAATGTTAGAAGAGGTGTGGTTCATGTCACCTACCTGTGCAGCACCATAGACCACTGTGGCACAACGCCTAGTCTAGATACAATCCTGAATGTTGGGAGGGGTGTGGGTCAAGTCACCTACCTGTGCAGCACCATAGACCACTGTGGCACAACGCCTAGTCTAGATACAATCCTGAATGTTAGAAGAGGTGTGGTTCATGTCACCTACCTGTGCAGCACCATAGACCACTGTGGCACAACGCCTAGTCTAGATACAATCCTGAATGTTAGAAGAGGTGTGGTTCATGTCACCTACCTGTGCAGCACCATAGACCACTGTGGCACAACGCCTAGTCTAGAATACAATCCTGAATGTTTGGAGGGGTGTGGGTCAAGTCACCTACCTGTGCAGCACCATAGACCACTGTGGCACAACGCCTAGTCTAGAGTACAATCCTGAATGTTGGGAAGGGTGTGGGTCAAGTCACCTACCTGTGCAGCACGATGATACAACTCCTAGTCTAGAGTACAATCCTGAATGTTAGAAGAGGTGTGGTTCATGTCACCTACCTGTGCAGCACCATAGACCACTGTGGCACAACGCCTAGTCTAGATACAATCCTGAATGTTGGGAGGGGTGTGGGTCAAGTCACCTACCTGTGCAGCACCATAGACCACTGTGGCACAACGCCTAGTCTAGATACAATCCTGAATGTTAGAAGAGGTGTGGTTCATGTCACCTACCTGTGCAGCACCATAGACCACTGTGGCACAACGCCTAGTCTAGATACAATCCTGAATGTTGGGAGGGGTGTGGGTCAAGTCACCTACCTGTGCAGCACCATAGACCACTGTGGCACAACGCCTAGTCTAGATACAATCCTGAATGTTAGAAGAGGTGTGGTTCATGTCACCTACCTGTGCAGCACCATAGACCACTGTGGCACAACGCCTAGTCTAGATACAATCCTGAATGTTAGAAGAGGTGTGGTTCATGTCACCTACCTGTGCAGCACCATAGACCACTGTGGCACAACGCCTAGTCTAGATACAATCCTGAATGTTGGGAGGGGTGTGGGTCAAGTCACCTACCTGTGCAGCACCATAGACCACTGTGGCACAACGCCTAGTCTAGATACAATCCTGAATGTTGGGAGGGGTGTGGGTCAAATCACCTACCTGTGCAGCACCATAGACCACTGTGGCACAACTCCTAATCGAAAATACAATCCTGAATGTTGGGAAGGGTGTGGGAGGGACCCCTACCGAGAAGGAATGAGGAAATGTGGTCCTCACCTGTGTGGAAACTCTTCCAGGATAGCCTGTTATTTCTCTGCCTGCCGACCAACCAAAATCTTAGCTAGCATTACCTAAAATATCCATCCCAAATATCAAACCAATACCACATGGTAAAGCTCAATACTCCTGTGTTACTGATCATTAATCTGAACAAGAACCATTTCACAAAATGATCATGTGTGTCAATTACAGTAGACACTTCAAATACACCAACACAACATATTAGTTACACTTTCCACCCACATTGGTGTGAGGTATTTCAGGATGAAGGCATGAAAGTTCAGAGGTCCTAGACAACCTGTTTACAGGGCACGAGTCTGGATGACCCAGGAAGGGCATGCTGGGAAGGATGCTCCAGGTGTGAGGAGATGAAAATACACCGCTCTGTATCCTGACAGCTCCGGGCCAGAAGAGAACACGATTTGGATCAAAATTACAATAATGTCAAGTCAACTGTGTACTAATGGGACTGCAAGTACTCTTTGAAAATGATAAGAACAGCATTAATCGTGTACTGGAAACCTGTGTTCTTTGATACGAAAAACAAGGAGGCAAATAGACTATCCCGAATAATGATCACATTTACGTCATGTATATGATACTGAAACTTCCAAAATTCAATTTAAAATATTTCTATCTGCTGAAACTAACCTTAATAAGGAGCATTTTCTTTTGGGCAAGTGTATGAGCATCCAGCAACTAATATGGTTGTTATAAGAGGTGAATAAATGGGTCGGTGGTCAAGTGAATTTGTTGATTGCGTGTTATCAAACAGTGACGTGATGTTGCTCATAATATTAATGACTGGTTCATCTAGGCAAGACTTGGCCACAGGTTGCTGTCACATAGCTGGACTGTTGCTGATTGTGGCCTTACACAACAACTCGTCGTAAGAGGCGACTAACCGGATCAGGTGGTCGGGTTTGCTGACTTGGTTCATGCACGTCATCATATCTTAGTTGCATAGATCGATGCTCATGATATCAATCACTGGATATTCTGGTCCAGACTCCATTATTTACAGACCGCCATCATATAGCTGGAATATTGCTAAGTGTGGTGTTAAACAACAAACAAACGAACAAATTAAACAACAACAAACAAACACTACTGCCACAAGGCACACCTCGGAGCCCCCCAATCAACTCCCATACCCCTCGTGTTGTGGCTGGTACAGCTACACTAAACCGTGCACTTAGACCTAGTCTTGTCTCTTGCACTACTCCCACTAGTCCCCCCAAATCTCTGGCTGGTACAAATGAGGTGCACTGATTATACCTGATAGCATGATGATAAGGGAGTGGATGTATCAGGTGGCAACAAGCTGGGATTCTCCATGTCTACTGTGAGATACAGACTAGGGGTGTCACGATAAATCAAAATATCGATACTTTGCTATTGGTAATTAAGCACTTAAAGTCAACACATCGATTGTTAAATCAGTTTCCGATAAAAAGTATCGATTTCAGTTAGTTTCGATTGTATTTACCATATCAATAAACTACATGCAATGTTGTTCAAATTTGTTTTTCTTTTGATCATGAGTGGTAGTAATTTACACATGGTAATGTGGAAGTTTCTTTTTCTTAAATTATTAGGGTAAAGAAAAAACAAATCAGTCATATCTCACACTTTACTTTGTATTTGTTGTTATGGTTATCACATTCAAAGGAAACTTCAGTTCCAACGTTTAATTCAACTCTAAAATCCATCTAAAATGATACACTGAAAACTATCGATATTTATCGCAATAGTTGCTCGCAATATCAATAGTTATCGCAATAGTTTCTTTCAATATCAATAGTTATCGCAATAGTGATTTCCAGACCAATAGTCACCCCTACTACTGACACAAGACATCATATCTCTCCAGACCTGGCCTAATCATATCAGCATCCAAACATCCTGATGAACCGCTCAACTTCCTCGTCTCCATCTCCACCAACACACACATCAAAGTGATACATATTACACCCCCGTGAAGATCCGGGTTAGAATTGGTCTTCAGCAAACCTTGTCTTAAGAGGTGACTCAGAGGATTGGGTGGTCATGCTCCCTAGTTGATGCGTGTCACCGTAACCAGGTTGCAAAGATAGATGCTCGTGATGTCATCCCTGGATTGTCTGGTGCAGATTTGATTATTTATAGACTGAATGAGTTAAACAGCAAACAAACACAACGTCTGGCCTGCCCTGTCTGGTGACTTTTCAGTCAGGCTGCATGAAATTTTCCCCCATCTGCCCGACTGTCTTGCAGATAATTTTAAGACAATAACTCCTTGAGGATTCTCAAGATATTTGCATTATTTCAACTGAATCAAGACATCTGTCATAGTTTTGGGGATTTTTCCATATTTATAGTGCCTGAACGTGGGCAGGTAACTTTGAAGAAGGGCATGCAACACCTTTGGGTCACCTGACTGAGTGTCTTGTTGGGTTTTCAAATTATTCAAAACACGTCTGACTCCAGAGACACTGCCCGTGTCGAGTTGACATACATATGACATTCTATCTCTGCACATATATATGCAGGATGATAGTTGCATGAATATGAGATGATTATTCCACTGTTTCCAGGTGATTACAGCCATATTACCCACACAGCTTGTAACACTGTATCAACTTCCAGCACACAGGTGGAGGTGGAGGCCTCACACACTGACAGACGTGACATGGCAACCTTGTTCCACATTACAAGGAGCACTAGGAGACAAAAACACAACTACCCAAGATGACCCCTCCATGTCTAATGCTTATGCATATCCTGCAAAAATCCCATTTCTTTATTCCCCTTGGGCACGGGTAGCCCAGTTATCTATGGCACTGCAATTCGCTGTGCAGAGTTGTGTCCCTTGGGCATGCCGGAAACCTATGATTGTGGGTTTGAATCCCGGTTCGACCCGATTATGTTTCTAGGCTTGTCAGCACCATACTCGTACTCATGTGTTTCACCGAAGTGGTAAACGTCTGTGACCTGCATCACTTCGGGCTTTCCTCCCACATTAAGCTTACATGCCGTGATATAACTGGAATAATGTTAAAAGCTGTGTTAAATCCAACTAACTCACTCACTCACTCACTCACTCACTCACTCTATTTCCCTGACATGGGAGAAACAAGTTCCTTACTTTATTTAGGGGTGCTTACTATACATGAAATCTTTTTGCTGAGAACGCATGTCTGTAGCAAGAACCTTTAAGTTCACCGTTTACTCCCTGACCCTCTGTGCTGAGATCAGTTTCAACACATCATAATCCATACCCTATACCATGTATACAGTGTTTGAAATTATGTACGAAAGTCACAGTGACTTTGTCATAACCCTCAAATTAAAAACCAAATATTTGAGAGTCCCTTGATTTAAATACTACAGGACCAAACAACATGTGTGCGCACATGCACCTGCACACGAAAACACACATATGAACTATCACCTTACATGCCAAAAACTGAATCTGAATCAAATCTGACTTCGTCAAGCGCCCAAAGTGACTTTAATATGCTGATAGAAACTATATCAAGATGGAAATTTCAACATTTTACAAAATACCCTATATAGAGAGATGAAATGGGGTTTTAAATTACTGCACTTACCTGCTTACATGCAAGCATGTGTGTGGCTGCTTATACTAGTCTGGACTAATGCCAGGTTTATAGTGCAAGCCTACTGTGATACCATGCAACAGCTTAACATGGATACCCTTCTCAGACAGAGTACCCTCTGATCCGAACCAGCCCTTGTTTCATCCCCTTAATGACGAAAACCAGGCAGGATAACAACAAGTACCATCTTCTAACATCTATTTGTTTTACGTTATGAACTGTACACAATATCCCATATATGGACTAACACACCAACAGATTGAAGACGTGTTGTTCCAAAGGTGTGGTACTGACCGTATCACTTCATAGCAGACCCGTGAAGATCCGGGGTAGAATAGCTCTTCAGCAACCAATGCTTGCCGTAAAAGGCAACTAGGCTTGTCGTAAGAGGCGACTAACGGGATCGGGTGGTCAGGCTTACTGACTTGGTTGATGCATGTCATCGATCCCAATTGCGTGGATTGATGCTCACGATATCAATCACTGGATTGTCTGGTCCAGATTCGATTATTTACAGACTGCCGTCATATAGCTGGAATATTGCTGAGTACTGCGTTAAACAACAAAACAACCAACCGACCAACCGATTCATATGGTTACTGAAAGTGAAAGAGAGTTTTTTCATGTCTCCACACAATATAATTAATAAGCCACTAATGACTAATTATTACTATTGGTTTTGTTGGAATATCATGAAAGTTCAACAAAGCCATTAATCTACAAGTCCCTTTCACACAGTTGATAAACTGTTCCACCTCAGCATGCCATGTTGCAATCACCGAATGCTTGTTTCCAATAATGCCCAGCTCTTGCCAGCCATCAAGGCATCTCCTGGAATGACATTTAATTCCCCTGATTCTCTAAGTGATTGACAGGTCAAGCTGTCAATCATCTGCCCCTGCACATTACACTGCCAGGAGACCAGAGAAGCCCATGTGCAGCAAGCAGTCTGATCCCCATCCACACCCTTGTGTTGACCCACCAATTACAGTTTCCTCTCAACTAATTACAAGTCATTCCTGGCTTTGAGGCCATGTGAAGGAGGAAATAGTGTCTGGGGCTCATTAGCACTAAAGAGCTTTGTTTCTCACTGCAGTACTTGCTGAGCATGTTTCACCAACTGTGTGTAAGAGGACTCTCCTACTACTGAGTAATTGTTGGCTGTTCTGCTGAGCAGATCTTCCTGCAGAGTCAGAGGTCGACCATAACTGCTGGCTGTTCTTTCGCTCAGATCTTCCTGCAGAGTCAGAGGTCGACCATAACTGCTGGCTGTTCTTTCAGGCAAATTTTACTGCCGAATCAGAGGTGAACCTTAACTACTAGTCCTTGGCCTGTGGCCAGCAATAATTTAGTCACTGGCCAAGTGGGTCAGTTAGTGGCCTTTTGGCGTTCATAAAATGCCATACAAATGCGACTCTAGCAATTATCATAATGTACTAATTTGATGTACTACGCCTATCCTAACTGATGCCCCTCTCCTCCCCTCCAAGCCGGTACTCCAAGAAAGCATCCTTTTCACATGGTTATTATACCTGGTAGGTTCATTAAATTGGTATTCATGGTTTCAAAACTTCTAACATTTTGAATGAACAAACACATACAGGTAACCTGAGTCCCATGTAGAAAACAAACCCTTGACCATCAACAAGGCCTCCTAACACCCTGCCCACTGAGCCATCCAACAACCAAACAATTTAATCACTGGGCCACCCATCCTTGTTAGCTACATATGGAGAAAAAACCTAGGCCATCATCCAGTCAAGCTAACACCCTGCCCATTGGACTACCCAACCACCAAAGCACTGGGCCACATAACCACCAGAGCACTCAAGCACTATGTCACCCATCAATGTTAGTTACATATGGACAACAAAACCTAGGCCATCATCAAGACAAGCTAACACCCTACCCACTGGACTACCCAACATGACCATCACAGCACTCAAGCACTATGTCACCCATCAATGTTAGTTACATATGGAGAGCATGAGACTTAAATGGCAGACCAATTCCATACATCAATATCAACAAGGATTATTGATCTTCCCCTGATTGTCTGTGATCCCAACCTTCTCCATGCCATCTCCCTGTCCACCCACACACCAGCTCCTCGTCCTGACAGACCGATTCTCCATACAAGGATCTCACAGGACAGATTCAGCTAGGTTTTCTCAGCAAAAGCTTAGCAACCCATATTCAGAATAAAGACTCCGCAAAACCATAAAGACAGCATACACATAGACACTGACGTTCTGTATTTAGATACCCCTTTCCTGTTTGTTTGTTTTTGCCTTGTGACGGCAACCTTAATTGTAAATAATCATGCCTGGATCAGACAATCCAGTGATTGATATTATGAGCAACAATCCACTCCATCAGGTTACGATGACACTATCAACCAAGTCACAGAGCCCTTCCATTAAGTCACCTCTTGTCTGACCCAGAATCCCCTCCCCCCAGCCCTATACTGCCAAGTGATATCGCATACCCACACAGTGACTGTTCTTCACATCTTATCATGACTAAGCTACCCTATCTTCTTTATAGTCATCTAATACAACTGATCAGCTCTCAGGTTTCTAATTCAGCTTAAACATGTTTCCTGAAGAACATACAGTACTGGACTAAAATCAGCAAGAGAAAAAAGAAATGTGATCGAAAGAAGTGAGAAGCAGCAGATTATTATTCCAGTGTCTGATTGCAACTAACCCTTTTTCTGTAGACCTGTAAAGAACAATAAATTTTAAGTTTTTAGGAAATTAACCGGTTACAACATGCTCAGACTGACAAAATGTCTTGATACAAAATGGCATAATGACTAGTGCCAAAATGATTAAGTCTTCTCGCCCAGACCTGTGTTTTGGCATCTGTGTTCAGTGTTAACATATGACCGATTATTATCACCTGAAATCTTTTCAGACAGAAACTGTATTTAACTCTAAAGTCACAATCTGAATATATAAATCAAGAAATTAAATGTATCTGGCATGAATGATAAGAAATTAACAACTTCCCCTCTTCCTGCCTGCCACAGTCTGTGTACCTGGGCCTCCTACCACAACACAATCTTAGCGCTCTGACTCTAGTAAGTCTATGAGTTACGATTATTTAAGCGTCAAGGTCATTGAAATAGGGCCCTGGAAACATGTTGGGCTCAGATCATTATGATGACCACTATGATTTGTTTGTTTGTCGGAACGCCACCCTCCGCAGTACTCCATCTACAGGACAGCGGTCAAGACCAGACAATCCAGTGACTGATTTAATGAGCACTGATCCACGTACTTGGGATAAGATGACATGCACTCAACCAAGTCAGTGAGCCTGACCATCCATTCCATCTAGTCATTCTCACGTCAAGCATTTAAATAAGGTTGCTGGGGGCCCATATTGTTACCTATTACCACATAGATCATGTTACTTTGCACATGGCCACATAGCTCCAGCTGTATCACTATCATCTGTCTAACACACAAAACATACTCCTGTCTAGCTTCATACGGAACGAAGCACCATCACAGAACATACTGATGTTCATTTAGATGTTGCCAACAGAGCTCCCTGCACCCAGCTGAGTAGATACATCGCTTGTTCATTGACAAGCACATATTATATCTATAGCACATTTAACTTGTTTACAGAGCAAAGTCGTGCAGCAAAACATCTGTGCACAATGATGAAAAGCAAGCTAATTATGTTATTTCATTCTCCCTTGATTGATTGACGAAGGAAGGCTAATGCCATGGCATTCATCAAGCCTTCTCTACACAATATGATAACCAGCACATAAACCTATCGAACATGTGATTCTCGCAGCAGAGCGGCTCCTGTACAACAAAGGGAAACTTCTGAAGGTAGATTGTAGGTTTCACAGCAGCAGGAGATGTACAAAAACATTAGTGGTGGCAGGAGACGTACAGACATATTAGTGGGTGGCAGGAGACATACAGTGGGCGACAGTTAACAGAAATGTTCAACCGTACAGAAAACATGTCACAGTTAGATCACAAAAAACGTCTATATAATATAAATATATGTTGGCAAGCATTCTTGTAAATGTCACTCTCATAATGATTTATGACTTCAGTTATTTTGCAGATGTTACTGAAGAAAGGATTTGTATGCTGTGATCTTATCACAAGTTCAGACATGTTACATTTCTTCAATCCAAGGGAGTGAGTGCAGGGAATGAAATTAGGGCTGGGACTGGTAACTTGGGTACCCAGGTCGTGTGGGTACTGAGTACGACCTGGGTACCCACAGGGCTACCTGGACCCATGGTCCGGTCACATGATATATTGTTTATTGACAAAAATTATCTAGAACTCTATGGTTACACTACAAGTCACTAATGTTCGCATTTCTTTCTGACTATGCACCCATTCCTTCTAATTTTTCATATGATTGAATAAAGATATAACTTCAAATTCAGTGTATGAATGACCAGATTGTTTAATACATGTATCTAAATACGTTTTGCCAGGGCTATTCTAAAAATGTTCCCAATCGGGAGACATCTCCTGAGACCTACAGTAGGTACCCAGGTAGGGTCGGGCAATAGGGGGTTGGTTACCCGGGTAGTAAATTTGGACTCATCCCAGCCCTAAATGACATGTATTTTCCAACAAGCTCCCAGAGCCCCGCAGGCATTCATAACGTTGATCAGGTGTGTCGTGTCGTATGCAACAAGGACAATGCATTTTATCCATCTTTGATCTCGCTGAAAGTCATTTCACCATGAGTAAGATAATGGTGATTTGCCCCCTTCCTTTACACCGAGATTGATAAGAGTTTCGGAATCCCCTGGACTATTTTGTGAAATAAACTGTCCACTCAGCATATTCTTATGTATTCATCATGTATTCATCAGGGAGTATCCAGGATTCCAAACTAAGTGCCTTAGACAGGCAATTTGGGGAAAACAATGGTCAGTGAAATAAAAGTCAGCTCAACAAAGACATAACATTAAATATTACAACATATCATGAATTGGGAAATTTGTAATTCAACATTTGCTGCAGATTGGGGCCAAATATCGGCATCTGAGCAGGAAGATAAATACCTGTCATGATATTTGTCCAGTTGACTTCTGTAAAAGTACATTTATCATTGCCTTTCTCAAGTTTCATATATAAACAGGCATAATAAACAGTTTTGTCAAAACACATGTTTTTTAAGTCATCCTTCAGGCAGCAGATTATTATTTAAAACATGCCATCATGATTTTGACCATGACACTCTAAAATGCTAGAGTTTAAAGCAGCCTTGAATAGCATTCCAGTTGTATCACAGTGTGTCTGCTTGATGTGGGAGAAAACTATGAATTTTGAACTCTGGAGTGAATGAATGTTGTTTAACGCTGCAGTCAGTATATATACAGGATATGCAGTTATTGTAATACTCAAGTCTAGACAAAACAAACACGGGCTGATATCATGTGATACTAAAAACAGCGGACGAAACTGAAAGGGCATGCAAACATCTGCCATGGATCAGTTACAAAAGATGTCAGGGACCCGTTCCTCAAAGCGATCTTAGCGCTAAGGTGATCGTAAGTTCCATACTTTAACATAGGGTTACGATCATCGTAGCGCTAAGATCGCTTTGAGGAACAGGGCCCTGAGGGGATCATTTCTGGTTCTGTACTTCAATATAAGTATGTAACTTAAATAAACAAGTATTGACATAAAAGTTGTATGATTACCATGATTACAAAAATGGATGTTTTATAAGGAAATATACAGCAGTATTCAAAATTAAGTATGGAAGTCAAGGGATCCTTGTCATGGCCCTAATGTTAAAGGCTACGGTTAATTGGGTCCCTAGATTCAAATAAATATTGCTGGAATATTGCTAAAAGCGGTGTAAAACAATACTCACTCACTCACTCATATAACATTTTCTAAGACCTCAAGGACCCCACAATCCTGCACAATGACTGTGGAATATATATATATTTTTTTTATTTGTTTTACTAAAAGCCTGGGCAAGTCTAGATCTATCTATACCAAGTCTAGTTTCCTTAATTCCACAGGAAAGTTCTTTTGAAAAAAAGGATTACAATTATTTTCAAGAAATGTTTCATAGACTAAGTGTTGGTCACTTGGTTGACGTCACTCCAGATTGATAACGGTGTAAGAAATGTCGCTATATGCAATAAACCAGAAGTTGTTATCCATAAAATTGTATATTTTTCTTACTTATTTTGCCAACTTCTAGAATGCCAATCAAACAGTTGGTCTAAGACCACCTTAATGTGGAACACTGGTTGAAGCATGGCTAGCATTGCTTTAAACGTTTGTCCAGGTATGTATGTGTATCAACTCAAGCAAACGTGGCCATCATGTCCATACCTCAGTGTCCAGGTTGAACCCGAGGGTCAAACCTGTCATATCTGTGTCACGAAACTGCTTTGTCTTTCATCCCTGACCTAGATTCCTCCATATCCCACTGACCCTGTGGAGGAGTCCGCAACAAGAGGCCCAACACCCACCATACAACATCACCATAAGTAGGGCCGGATATAGGTATATGCTAATGAGGGAAATGACAGGGTTATTCCAGTAATATCATAGCGGGTCAGATTAATTGTGGAATGAAATCCCAAAATGATCCTGGTTTTGAACATATTAGTGGGTATACGGGTTTGGCGCTGACAAACCTAGAAACATAATCAGGGCGACCAGGATTCGAAACCGCAATCAGGTTTCTGACATGTTAAAGGACATAACTCAAATTGCACCGCCTTAGACAACAGAAAATGAAAATATGAACAGGGAAGTAACTAAAAGACAGCACAGAATCATTTAGTCACAAGAGCAATCATCATCATATTCTATCAATACAATACAGTTAAGCCTTCACTAACACCCTGGAATAAATTTCCAACTTCTAAACTGTCAAATCGACACATTCCAGCTGAAAATCAAGCTGTATACACCATTAGGGTGAAAGCCCTGGCCTCAACTCACCCTTTCCTATCCACTCACCACGATGATTTACAGGGACGACACACACAGATGATGCACACAGACGATGCACTGACAAGATGTAAGGGCAGGACAACAATGTCCGGCCACACTAGTTCCTAGTCGTACAAGACTCTACAAGTGTTGATTGGACACAACTCCAGGACACAAGAGAAGGGAGATGCCACTCCACACAAGGTCATCCACACCACTTGAGACGGCCAACAGACATGTATGTCCCTGATATTTGAACAACATAATAACGTTTTCCGTGTTTCAAAGCACCATGCCCATTTAGACCAGTTGCAAGTCCAACACACGATGAAATGGGAGGTTCAGTGGGATGGGAGATTCAGCGGGATCTATATTACTCAGCTAGGGCTGGAACATTTCTACTTAATTAATTCTGACAAATTTGGCCCAATTAAAAAGGCCTGGGGCCTCAGGGGAACAATTATCCTTACATGACCAAACGTAGACTTACACAAGTCTCTAAGGCAATAATTATTAGTTTAAATCATAATTTCTAGATTATGAAATAATAAGAACAAGTTGTCCCTATGAAAGACTGGAGTACACATATCTAGACATGCCTATTAGTTGGATAGACTTACCATGATTACTACACATCCATAGACTTATCTTTCAGTACAGCCTTGCAGCAAGGCTAGACCGAACCAGTAATCAAGTAGATGAACTAAGGTCTCAACTAGGGCCATGCTCCTACACAGCATTAATCAAGGAACTTATATCTATGGCTACACTACTTAACCAAAAGGCTACTTCCAACTAAACAATGGATGATAAGGAGAGGACACCACAAATTATATCCAACTGGTCCTCAATTAATTTCAGAAAAAGCATGACTAGTAACTACATAAATCTGGGTACAGCCTTGGAGCAAGTCTACAGATTTTCTTGTACATGTCAAAAAGTAGAAAAGTAGTGATTGAGTGTCCAAATGTAGATTGCATTTCTTATCAAAACAGAAATATTAGAAAAATCTTGAATATGCTTCAATCCACTTAGTTCAATAATTCCAAAATCTGTAATCTTTTGCATCCAGCGAGACTTGCCGTGGAGAATATGTAGGGCTGGGACTAAACACCAACTGTGCGATCCGATAGGTATCAAGATACCTTGCTCACGATCCCATATGTTTCAAGATACTTGTATGTGCTCGTATCTGTGGTGCGTTAGTCATCTTTTTCATCATAGACAGGGTAGTCATATCCCTGGCACGGACAATTTACAGTTGCAGTGTCAAGTATGGCTCAATGGATGAAAATATTTACATTTTCACTACTAATAAGTCACATTAAGTGTTTGGTGTACCAGCCATTAAAGTAAACTTTTAAGGTATGAATCGATATTTTTTACTTTGTGTGTGATCACAGTGTTCGATATTGTATCAAAAAGTAAAATATCGCAATCCACCGATGCATCTGTGTATCGTACCACCACTAATAATATGTGCCCACATTCTAAATTTGTAGGAGGCAAAACCCTGCCAAATGCTTCACGTCACAGTATCTACATCTTTGGTAAAAACCACTAATCCCGAACTCATCCCCAGCTGGGTAAGTTCACATCCTGTGTCGTATCTTGTATGTCTCCATCTTGATGAATAGTGATAGATAATAAACTTGTGGCAGGTATTATCAAGGTACACAAACTTAAAGGAGTGGAACATTGAGTAGGATTACCTTCTCAGAGGCTGTGAGCCAGCTTCCCCATGTACCCAGGTTAAACCCGGACAGCAGCCAGTGTGGACGTTTATGTGTGTATTGTAAACAGACATGTGTGGAATGTGTGATGCTGACCTGCTGCTATTTGTAGATGCAGCTACCCCTTAAACAAACTGTCAGTTCAGTCGGGCAGAACACAAGGGGCCCACTTGGAAGTGTAGCTAGTTCTCCTGACAATAGGATCAACTTCTCCACTGATAAGCATCCTATAATTATAGGCTTGAGGCACTTGTGATGGGAGAGGCACCTGTGAGAGCAAGGGCACCTGTTATAACAGAGGCACCTGTGCCAGGAGAGCCACATGTCATGGAAGGGGCACCTGTAATGGGCAAGGCATCTGAGCCAGGACAGCACATATCATGGAAGGGGCATATGCCATGGAAGGGCACCTGTAATGGGTAAGGCACCTGAGCCAGGACGGCAGATATCATGGAAGGGGCATGTCATAGAAGAGGCATATGTCATGGAAGGTCATCTGAAATCGGAGAGGCACCTGTGCCTATACGAATGTTACATGTCATGGAAGGGGCACCTGTAATGGGCAAGGCACCTGTGCAAGGAAGGCACATATCATAGAAGGGGCATATGTCATGGAAGGGCACCTGTAATGAGAGAGACACCTGTGACAGGAGGGGCATATGTAATGGGACAGACACCTCTTATGGGAGAAACACCTGTGACAGGAGGGGCACATGTAATGGGACAGACACCTGTAATGGGACAGACACCTGTGACAGGAAGGACACCTGTAACGGGAGAGACACCTGTGACAGGAAGGACACCTGTAATGGGAGAGACACCTGGGACAGGAAGGACACCTGTAATCTGTAATGGGACAGACACCTGTAATGGGAGAGACACCTGTGACAGGAAGGACACCTGTAATGGAAGAGACACCTGTGACAGGAGGGACACATGTAATGAAAGGCGGACTTGTAATGGGTGAGGCACCTGTGCCAGGACACCTGTCATCGAAGGGACACATGCAATGAGAGGGGCACCTGTAACAGGAGAGACACCAAGGCAACCAGGAATACCAGGCCATTGCACCATGAACTTCCCTCCACCCCCACCCCCTCCTGACAACATTCAGGAACACTAAATGATTTATATCCTTCACAATACAATGTGACAATCCTTCCGGGGACAATAGTCTTCTGGATGTGACACACTGTAACATATACCCTCAGTACATCTCTTAGTGTGTGTTTCAGGCTTGAGCTGGTCAAAACATAAATATGCTGAACCCTTTTTACAATTTTACAAACTGATGTACGCTGATCAGGGAGGAAACAATATTTTCCAGAACACAAACATTTGTCCCGAGGTAATTACTTACTCCCTTGACACAAGCATCTGGACACATGGCATAAAAATCAAGATTCACTCACTCACTTAAGCTCAGAAACTGGTAATTGTCCAATGGCGAGAATTGAATGATTAAACATGTTACATAGTTAATATGAGTCCACAAGACTAATAGAAATTATTCTTTGAAAACCTTTCTTCTAGACATGGTAGACATCAAAAGAAGGTCATGAGTTGGTTCCAGTGTTTGGAAGTACCCTATTTTGATCATCCACATTACCTGCCTATACCACAGAGAGGTCACTTCCCACACAAACACCTCAGTCATTCTCAAACATTTATACATCTATCAACAGTCTTCAGAAAACTCATTTTCCAGTTGACTTGTTTTACCCCAAACCATGACAAAGCAGGTCCACAACAGACATCAATCCCTCCACTATCACAGCTTCTGGATCTCTCAACAGACACTTCAGACACCCAGGACACCTGGTCTTCAATGGTGAGAAAATTAGTGAGTGTATTGAGTTTAATGTTCTTGTCAGTCAGGGGAGCATGTTCACATTGTGTGGACACAGAGTTCCTCACTACTAACTCCCGACCCACTGCCAGTAAGGGAGGTGTGTTGTGTGGACACAGAGTTCCTCACTACTAACTCCCGACGCACTGTCAGTAAGGGAGGTGTGTTTTATGGACAGAGTTCCTCACTACTAACTCCCAACCCACTGCCAGTAAGGGAGGTGTGTTGTGTGGACAGAGTTCCTCACTACTAACTCCCGACCCACTGTCAGTAAGGAAGGTGTGTTGTGTGGACAGAGTTCCTCACTACTAACGCCCAACCCACTGTCAGTATGTTGTCTTGTGTCATACACAACATCATATCCTGAACCAATTTGAAAACAGCCAACCATAACATCCTTGAACATAATGCTTCAATTCAACCAGACTTAATGCACAGCTATGTCCCTCTTGGGCGTATTGTTCATCGCGAATGAGAGACTTTACATAGACAATGTTTTCCTTATCCCCAAAATATTTTTTCATAATCTACATGTGTGAATAAGTGTAATCTTCCACCGCCATGCATTTTATGACCTAACTTTTATACATCCAGATCATTTAATGGTCTCCAAGTTCGGTACAGATGTTACTTCATCAGAACACAAAATCTTTTTCATTTGCAACTATGAAATTCTCATAACATCTGGAACTATTCATGAAGTAGCTCATCAAAATTTCAACAGTGAGTGAGTGAGTGAGTGAGTGAGTGAGTGAGTGAGTGAGTGAGTGAGTGAGTGAGTGAGTGAGTTTTAAGCCACTTCTAGCAATATTCAAGCATTATCACAGATGTGTACAATGTACACCAGGAATGGGCTTCACACACAACAATGTGGGAATTATCCCCAGGTTTTCGGCATAATGAGCAAACCCCAGCTATCCAGCCAACGCCACTGCGCCAATCCAAAAGGAAATGAAAAAAGTGATCACTATTTGTTACCTACAACACAAGTTAATAAATTGGGGCCTTACTGGCATTACTGAAATAAACAGAAACACTCATGAATGTCAGACTATAAGGAAATAGCAACACATGTGTGATGGCTGTCCACAGATCTCGCCCCACCCCAGGTATCTGTCAGATATCAGCCACTTCATTGTGGGAATCACTTAGAAGCTCATGATTGATCATCACTGTGAGATCATGTGGATAATGATCAATGATTGATCAATGATTGATCACAGGTTTAGCTGGTTAAATCTTTGATAAATTTTAGCTCCTTTCAGAAAACAATATTCTGAGAAACGGACGGAATGTGATAAGCCTCTTTCATAACAAGTTCAACTCTTGTTGCCACACTGACCATGCTAATATCAATTAAACATATTCCTCTGAAAACTGAGAAACAGTTAACAATTGATCAATCTTGTGATTTACTGTTTTGACATCAAAACAGGATTTTCCTTTTGGAAGGCAAGTGGTGAGCAGTAACAAGTCTACATCCCATCACTGTTACTACAGGAGGAGGGAAGTGTGTTACACTTCTCTACAATCTATGAGCACTTCAAGTATGATGCTGTCTCACCAACCACGAAGAATAATCAGAGCAAATATGGAATTCAAACGCATGATTGTAGGATTCTGAATTGCCTAGGGATGCAACTCCGCCATTTTGAGGCAGGTAAACCTTGAGGCTGCTTGAAACAGAAAATGGCCACATACGGGGTAATGGTTTTAAGGGAGTATCAAGGACACGTCAGAAGCCTGCCATAGTTGAAGGTACGTAAATAAATTTACAACCAGAGTTGTTAGGAATATATAGTAAATGGTAAATCGCTACATGCTGATCCTCTACCTCGGAACTAGTGGAGGTACGACAGTTAAATGATGAAATCAGCCTATGGGAATTATGATAGCATGGTGTTCCAGACACATTCTGTGGACACAAGTTGGACAATACACCGACATCCACCTGCCTACTCAGCGATAGAAACTGACAGTTTTAGCCAACTTGTCCTTATAATGATAACATATAGCAAAACCCCTAAAAAGGGCAATTTTCTACTAGTCCTTAGGATACCTTAACTATTGGGCAGTTTGGCAAGGACTATAGGACTAGTGCCAATTTCTAACAATGCTACTAAGTTAATACCTAGCTAGAAGTGCACCATGTCCATTAGCATAGTACTAAGATATTCTAATCAACTAAGTGGATTTTACCTCTTATCTCCCATATGAAACTTCTGTAATCAGAATCCTGTCATATCACATACATCCACAGGACTGAAGATCTCCACACTACTCTGTGACAGCGTTAATACTACTTGACAGCATGTCCTTCCCTTCAGCTCAGAGTACCTCCTCCTCAACATGTTGTCTGCATGATACCCGGTCTGTTGCAGTATGCGATAAACAGGATATAGCCTCTCCACTCAACCACACAGCCTCTCTGTCCACATGTGGAATATTTCATATATATACAATGCATATACATGTACACTCAAAATAGCATACCAGCTGCAGACAGACACACTTCAATTACCACGGATACTCTCTTTCATGACATTGTGTTTCTTAATGTTTAATCTGTACACATAGTATAAATCTGGGTCTATTTAAGGGTGGGAGTAAAATACCTTCCCCTATCTCTTGTCATTTATAGAAGACCTTGAGCCCGAAAGACAAAAGACAAAAGCACTTTATATTACATTATAAAATGTCCATTTTATGACCTTCCCCAAATATGTGTATTAATTTTTATGACCCTTACCAAGAAACTGTACTCTAACTTCCTCCTTAAATAATTGACCAGTCCTTAACTCTTCTGCAAGTTAGTTATCTGGGCCCGGTTTCACAAAGTGATCTTAGCACAAAGACTGTCGTAACTCCCATTCTTTAACAATAACTTATGATAGTGGTAGTGCTAAGATCGCTTTGTTGAACAGTGGCATAAGAAACAACCTGTACTTTCATCTCCCTATTTATATACCTGTTTCCAGTGTCTGTGTAGAACTAATGCTTGTCACAAGAACTCACTATACTAAGACAAGTCACAGTGTGTGATCTGTGTCATTGTGTTTCATTGAGCCCATGACAGGAAGGGCTATCGTCAATGCTACTAACCATGGTATGTGTGATTGCTGTGTTATAGAAACCCAAAATATTGCTGACTGTAGCTTAAAACAACATTGTTTTCATTTCAACAGTGGTGGGGTAGTCTAGTGGTTAAAGCATTCGCTTGTCACAGTGAAGGCTCTGGTTCGATTCCTCAAATGGACACAATGTGTGAAGCCAATATCTGGTGTCCCCAGTCGTGGTTTTGCTGGAGTAATGCTAAAAGAAGAGTAGTGAGTGTGTGAGTATGGTTTAGCACCACATTTAGCAATATTCCACGGTGGGGGACACCAGAAATGGGCTTCACATATTGTACCCATGTTGGGATTCAAACCTGGGTCTTCGGCGAACACTTTAACCACTAGGCTACCCCGCCGCCCTATTACTGGTCCTAGTGTCAGTGAAATACAATTCACCTCTACAAAGCCATAACATCAGTTGAATATAATGAGTCGGAAAATTTTATTTCCAATTTGGTAATGACATTTTGTTTTGTAGATTTGGGCCAAATATGGCCTCAGCAGGGCTAGATAAGTCACTGATAGTGTAGCATAACACATGTGAACATGACGGAGACTTACCTAAGTCTGCTCAAAGGCCACTATAGGACTATAAGTCTACCAAATGTCCCCCAAATTCCAAAAATGGAATTGAAACTTGACCTATTAATGTTAATACATAAAACAATGAGCCAATTTTATGGCTTTGTAGAAATAATATATATTTCATTGACAACAAGAAGAATAAATAGGAAGAGGTTGTAAGACTTTGTGGTATATTACTGCATTCAATGCAATCTCAAAATACAATGTTATAATAGGCCTCTGAATTTAATCCCAATTTTGTTTGATTTTTTCCCAGTTCTCCTACCAGGGGCACTTAGTTGAGAATCCTGGCTATAATCCCTGCATGATGAGAGCAGTAACAGAAATAGCCTGTCTTCCTTGCACCAGTAGACAGTAGAACTGAGTTAGCACTTCATGACCTGACTTCTCCCACTCCCAGCACAATGACAGTCAGAGGCAAGCATACATCACATGACAGATCATATCGCCTACTTCCAAAATGACACAGGAAATTATACTTCTTTCCAACAAATTGAAATCACTTTGTCTACAGACGCGATAAAATCTGAGTAATTCTACATAATTTGTGGTCCTAATTGGATGGTAATTTCAGGGCTCTACACACATGCTGCAGGTGAGATGAACACAGCCCAGCTGACGACGGAGAAGGAAACGATTCAGCTGGAGGAGCTACACAAGGGTTGGGAATGAGAGGCGCTCAATCAAATCTGAAAGTAATGTACCTGACAATCTTTCTAGAACGTGACTATCTCTAAATTAGGTTGTAACTTCGGTTTAACACTGTTTTGAACAGTGTATCAGTTAAAATACAGTGTGTCAGCTTCATCAGGTTGATGTTGGAGGAAGGCCAAAGTGATGCCGACCATTGACGTTTAAACATTCAGGGAAACCTCAAATCATGGTGTGGTGCTGATGACACCAGAAACAATACGGGCGAGCTGGGATTCAAACCCATGATCAAAGGTTTCTGCCAGTCTGAACACAATTCTGTGCAGTTCCTTATATGGCAAGGCAACCTGCGAAGCCCCTCCACTAAGTAATCTGAGATGAGGCGAGATGAAATGAAAGGAAGTTTGTTTGTTTGTTTGTTTATTTGTTTAACACTGCACTCAGCAATATCCCAGCTATATGACGGTGGTCTTTAAATAATCGTATCTGGACAAGACAATCTAGGGATTGACATCATGAGCATCGATCAACGCAATAGGGATAAGTTGACATGCATCAACCAAGTCAGCGAGCCTGACCACACGATCCTGTTAGTTGCCTCTCACGACAAGCATGGGTTGCTGAAGACCAATTCTAATCTGGAATCTTCATGGGACTGAAAGGAAGTTTAAATTCACGTTCAAGATTATTGCATGTATACAGTGATGTGCGTGAGAGCATGTGTAGTTTCTTGTACTTGTAGCATGTATAGTAGTCCAGATTTATGAAAGTTTAATAGTGTTAGCTCATTGACATACCTTGATAAACGCACTCAGTATACTGACTTAGCCAACCAGTCCTTGATTTATCCCTTAATGTAGAGTGCCAGGCAGGGTAACAACAAGTACCATATTTTAACATATTTTAATTACAACAAACATTCTCACCTGGGAATGTCCACAGGTAGTCATCAATATTGCTGACAATGCATGAAGCAGGCCTCAGTGAAATCTCCACCAAGGGAAACACGGAGAAGTACTTGGTATCTCTTTGCCAAGTTTCCACCTATTTAACATCAGGTCAGCTACCTGCTTAGTTGATCAGTGATTTCGCCGCTGGTCTTAACCATCAAACTCTGTGAAGGATGTAAATACCACTGGCTCTGAAACCCGATCAGCCTTTACACAAATCGTCTCTACAACTTTCTACCCATCTCAGTGTTCCTGTAGGGATGAGGAGATACATGAAGCTTCAAATCTAAAAAGTATTCAAATTTATATTTTTTAATTATTATTTTCGATTATTTTAATGCACAGATCTTGAAAACGGGTATTCATGAATATGTAAAATATTTTTATTCCATTTTTTCAATAATGTTTATTAGCCATGTCTGCCAACAATCTCTTTAAGCTGCTGGATCTCAAAACCAGAACATGAACACATGATTTTATCTTCTTTTCCTCTTATAATGCCTATCTGCCAACAATCTTAATGCAAAATATCACATGCAGAAAGATGAATCTTCAAATGAAATAAGCAGTTTGTGTTTTCTGTTTTTCGGCCAACAACTACTTTTGCTTCTAAGGAACACGAATAATAAAAATAAACACTTGGTATAATAAATCAAACCTGGTGAGCAATCAGTGAAGGTTCTCAGGTTGGCAGACAAAGTGTTAGCCTCTATGTGCTGCCTGGACCAGATCACCCACCACTTATCTTATTCAGAATTCCGCATACCACACTTTGAATTCCGGGATCCTGTCCAACATGCAAGCTTGCAAGTTGTATCTTCGCTGTAGTAAGTGCCCCTGGCACTTAGAAAATTAACAAAAAGTTGCCCTTATAAAACCATAAAGAACAAGTTCAATTTGTTTTCTAAGATTGAGCGATTGTGAACAATGAAATTTTTAAAAATTCTATAATAGTTACTAGGCAATAATATACCCTCTGGGCTACTGTTTTCTTTTGTTCTAAGATTGAGCGATTGTGAACAATGAAATGTAAAAAAATTCTATAATAGTTACTAGGCATAATATACCCTCTGGGCTATTGTTTTCTTATGTTCTAAGATTGAGCGATTGTGAACAATGAAATCAAAAAAAAAATTCTATAATAGTTACTAGGCATAATATACCCTCTGGGCTACTGTTTTCTTTTGTTCTAAGATTGAGCGATTGCGAACAATGAAATTTAAAAATATTCTATAATAGTTACTAGGCAATAATATACCCTCTGGGCTTCTGTTTTCTTTTCTGAACAAAAGAATTTGGGATCATGAATATATTTTGGGGAATTTTTTTGTAGTGATGACTGAGGCCACAATTTCATTAAAAAAAACAATATATATATTCATGATCCCTAACTTATTTTGTACAGTATATTACAAAGATTTGTAATATACACAAGAAAGTATGAAGTGTCACGTAAATTTGCGGGCTTGGTTCGCGGCTCTTACAGACTGGGCTAGAAGCTGGTCAGGAGGCATTCATTGGGACAGGGCAGGTTATTTTAAATAACATTGACAATGATCCACTCATGAATACAGTATTGACCAAACAAATTCTTGAAAAGACCTATTGTAAATGATCTCACATTCCTTGGACAAAAAACAGGGTCAGTAGAGATTCCAATGGTGGAACTGCTGACCCACAGCAATAACGTCAACATTAAACATACACTGGGAGAGAAATCGAGTTCCATCAGCTTTTGAAATTATGCCTTGGTATGTTTTAATGATTGATAGATACTAAAAGTGACATAAATTCTTCACGAAAAGAGAAATTAAGAGGTTTCCCCACTTTCAGGAACGATGAATAATATACCAGACAACCTTTGAAGATCGCTCAGCCATGACTTAACCCAAACTCTTTAAAATATGTTATGCCCGCAGTGTAAATAATCAGAAAATCCATAACTTATTCTCAGCTTCAGTTCCCCAAAACATGCATCTGAGCTCCAGATCATATTTTGAACCATTGATTATTATTTACTCACATGTCTTTCACACTGGATATTGACAGTTTTCTTTGGCTATTCAATATATATCTCCTCCCTTGGATCCAAGCTATTGGGTATTTTCACACCAGTGAGTTAACCTTTTTTTAACATAACTCTGATAAAAAATGTGGTTTAAAGTGAGTTCTAATTTCATTCTGTTAGTGTGCTGCCCTAAGTGTGTCACATAAGCTCAAAATAGCGATACGCATTAAGGTTTGGTTTGTTTGTTGTTTAACGCCACACTCAGCAATATTCCAGCTGTATGACAGCGGTCTGTAAATAATCGAATCTGGTAAAGATAATCCAGTGATTGACATCATGAGCATCGATCCACGCAATTGGGATATGATGACATGCATCAACAAAGTCGGTGAGCCTGACCACCCAATCCTGTTAGTCGCCTACAACAAACATGTTTGCCTTTTACGGCAAGCATGGATTGCTGAAAACCTATTCGACCCTGGATCTTCACAGGTCCGAAACTTTACAATAAGCAAGACACAGCAATTTGTGAATTATTCACTGCAATAGAGTTCAAGTGTACTCTCTGAATACATTACCGTATTCAACATAATTAGCGCCCACGGCGATATTTGCTAATATATTGGCTGGTGAACAATCCTGTAATTAGCACCCCTTCCGTTTGATCAATGTACACAAGACTTATTTATTCGTGTATAATATGCACTTGTGTGTTATATGCAACCTTAATTATGGGCAATTAAATTCTGGAAAAATATATATGCCGTGTATAAACATTTCAGGCTGTCAGCATAAACCACGAAATTTACGATCTTGCAACTCTTTTTTTCACCAAAATAATATTCCAATAAGAGCCGGCTTTTTCTAATTTTGAGAGCGCCCTGGGCGCTTATTACATCGAATATGGTAAATCAGTAAATATAAATCTGAAAAGACATACAGGTAAAGGTGAGGTGAGATTGGGTTTAACGTCGCGTCCAAGATTATTACACTTATAATTATATATAGCGATGTGCATGCACATGTGTGTGTGTGTGTGTGTGTCTGCTTGTACTAGTCTGGACTGAGGCAGATTTATAGTGCTAGCTCACTGAGATACCATGCCGCAGTTTAACATGAATACCCCACTCAGACACAGTAAACCGACTTAATGCCGTGTGCAAGACAGGGCAACAACAACTACCATATTTTAACGTCTTTTGGTATGACACAGCCACGGACCGAACCCCTGACCTTCCGCTTACCCGGCGGACGCTCTACCACTGGACCACAGAGGCGGTCCACGGGGCAAAGGCTTAAATGGGTATTTACTTTTTAAAAAGTTTCATGCATTTTAATACACAAGCAGCTCAAAATTAATTGGGTTATGGAGAATAATTTTGCATACACAACACAAATATGTAGCTTATTTGGAGCACAGATATACATGCAGTGTGTGACCTTAACCACCGAAACCAAATCTTGTAAAATTCCGTTTAATCTAGTTAGCTCAGTAAAAATAGTCCATATGATAATACTAAACTCTACTGAAACTGATGCTTAGAGCCATGTTCTGGCTGGCAGACTTGAAACATTCTTGCACAGACTGCAAATGACTCAAAATGAATATGAATCAAAGAGACCCTTCAAGTCCTTCTCCGGGATAGAAATTATGTTAGGTCTTCAATGAATTATGCAAGACTAGGAGGGGTGTGAAGTGGATTTAACGCTCCCTTGAACCGATTTTAGTTACATCACAGCATGACAGCTCAATGTGTAAGAACAGGCCAAAGTGATGCTGGTCCTGCATCTATGATGCATGTTCACAACTTGGTACCCCCTTACATGACGGGGCTGGTGTAGACTTGCACAAGTCTCTAAGGCAATAATTATTAGCTTAAATCATAATTTCTAGATTATGTAAATAATAAGAACAAGATGTCCCTAAAAGAGACTGGTGTCTACATATCTAGACTTGCCTATTAGGATAGAATTACTAAACATCTATGGACTTTTCTTTCAATGCAGCCTTGGAGCAAGGCTAGGGCTGGTGTTGCAGGAAGTGTGTGAGAATACATCATGTACAGCGAGAGTGTGATGAGAGTCTCCATCTCCACAGCTCTTGTCAGATATGACTTTTTCTCGGACTGTGTGTGTGATGAGTTTTCAGGGCTGTGGCTCAGGGTGCTACAGGTGCAACGTTCCGCTCCATGTGTGGAGATGGCGATGTTGCTGTGCACTGATCCACGTGTCAGGCTTCAATGTATGGCCAAAAACAGCTGTTTCATCACATATCAAATTTATCTTAAAGTTTCCTTCCAGATAACAGACTCCAAATCATGTAGAAGTTTGAGCAAAGCATTGACAGGGAGTGAAATCTTTTTATGAGTGGAAACTTTTAGACCTGTGACAATGTATTACACCTCAAACAATTTTCACATCAGCATGATATTACCGTATTCGACATAATAAGCGCCCATGGCGATATTTGCTAATATATTGGCTAGTGAACAATCCCAATTAGCATCCCTTCCGATTGGTCAATGTACACAAGACTTATTTGTTCATATATATACGCACTCGTGTGTATATGCACCCTTAATTATGGGCAATTAAATTCTGGAAAAATATATCTGTTGTATTTAAACAGTTCAGACCGTCAGCATAAACCACAAAATTTATCTTTCAACTCTGGGTCTTTTTTCCACCAAAATAATATTTTGATAAGAGCCCCCTATTTCTAATTTTGAGAGCGCCCTGGGCGCTTATTACGTCGAATACGGTAAGCAGTGTTTGCAATTAAGGGGGTCACATGGGTCCTTGAGATTTGCCCCTGTAGTAGAGGAATCTAGAGACTCCCTTAATCATCACCCCTTGATTTCATGCTCAGGGCTCCAGATAAGTTTTTAAGCCATCGAGGTACTGACATGTTATCATTCACACTGGGTATTTGATCGTTTTCTTGGGACATTCAATACATTTTTTCCTTGGATGCTGTCTATTGGGTATTTTTAAACTGATGGGTGGAATTTCTTTAAAGATAATCCTTCCTCAAAACGCTGTTTCAGGTAACTTCTTTTCTTCTCTTCATGTGCTGCCCCAGTGTTGTGTAAGCTCACTACAGCGTTACGTCACAGTAGCAATAAGCAAGAATTAGACCTATTGTGCATTATTCAATACAGTATAGGTGATGCCTGCAGTCAACAATAATAATGACATGTGCATTAATAATATGCAAAATTCCAGTCACCACGTTATAGCACTACACCACTATTATCCCGGTCAATGGATCAGTGTGCACTTGATTTTCATTCTCAGCTCCTTGGGGAGTATACAACCTGAGCTGCCTGTGAAGCTCCAGAAGGTCAACATGTGCTTCAGTGTGGGTCAGGACCAAAACCTAGAAACTCTCAGGAGTCAAGCTGCTGAACAAGGTCACCCATCCAAGGACTCTCCGCGACCAACGTTCCTTAACTTCACCTCATTCACCATCACGTGCTACCATCAATCAGTAGATATTGATGTGTACATATATTTAGGGAGCCTACTTTATGGAATTACAGTGTAATATTATTTGTTTTGGGTTTTGTATACACGCAACTCAAAATTTATCAGGTCATGGGGATGTATTTTGTGGCTTATTTAGAGCTCTTCACTCAAACGAACAAATAAATAGAATATTTCATGACTGAAAAGGAAATTCTTCAACATGCTCCATCATGAAATACTAGGTAAGAATAACAAGAATAGCTCTGACATGAAAGTTGGAAATAAAGATGCAAATAATTGAGTTAAACTGTTTCAAATTGCCATATTAGGCCTGAGTCATCGTCACCTGAAGATTCAACCCTGAGTATTTTGGGTGAGCTAGACGTAAAGTTAAAAAACCTGGCCTTAAAGTTCATAAACCTGGCCTTAAAGTTCATAAACCTGGCCTAAAACCGGCCCATGGTGTTCTCAGGTAATAAATCAATTAACAGTATCTGAGATTACGGGTCCTGGAGTGCTTGAGGTATGCTTGGGTATCCAATGATCTGATTCTGAAGCTTTTGACGACATGGCCAGTGTAACTTTGTATCACCAATGGGCAATGTTTGTATGTATTTCGTTTTATGCCGCACTCAGCAATATTCCTGCTGTATGACAGAAGTCAGTAAATACTTGAGTCTGGACCAGACTAATCCAGTGATTGATATTGTGAGCAACGATCCACGTCATCAGAGTACTAGAAGTGTAACGATATGGTGGAGTTGCAAACCCATGGGTATGATCCGATTCGTATTCTGATACAGTACTTTTGTCATGAGTTGATTCTTTGTTTTTGCAGGTGAATCTTTTTTTTTAAATTTCAGAGATTGATGATAGGATGTTGGAGGGATGAAACATAGCCTAGAGGGCATTGTGAATGTTATGCTATTTATAGACAACTGGGAAATACGGGAGAATGCGTGTGAAGCTGGTTGTTGAAGAGTTTCATTTACTTTTTTATTTCTAATTTTTCACGTTTTTACACCAAAATAACATGTAATGTAACGTAACGTACTTTATATGGCACATATCGCAATGTAGGGATCATATTGTATCATTGGCATGGAATCAGGATACAACTTTTAACAAGCACCTACTAACATTCCTGCTTCATTTTGAACACTGCTCTGGTGTACTTGGTATATTCTGAACATAAGTCATGAATAAACAATTGACTTTAGAGAGAGGTAAAATGTAACATATGATACACAGTCGAGCCTTGTTATCTCAGATACCGTTATCTCGATGTACCGATATCTGGAGCCGATTCTCCGGTCCCGACTGCCTCACTGCATCTCTATCATGCCTCGTTATCTCGAATGTCCCTATATCTCGAAGTTATAGCACGGTTCTTATAAGTTCAAGATAATGGGGTTCGACTGTATGGGATTACACTTTCTTACTTAAGTTTAAATTCTAGTACTTTTGGGGGGTGAAGCTCGATTCAGGTTTCAAAACCCACACTCTCAAGATAAGGCACCTAGTTGCCAGAAAACATATGCCATAGCACAAAAAAATCATAGATGTTTCAGATAGTCTTGATTCATGCACCTCTCACCATCTAGGTAATGTGTTAGTTGTGGCAAAATTTGTCAACCAATGTTTTCAGCCTCTCTGTCAGGCCTATTTAACACAAGGCTTAGGGGTGTCATGGTGTAGCATCAATATGCCACAAAAACAGCAAGTCAATGGTGTGTATCCAATTCTTTAACAATACTGTGACAATCAGAGGGTAATAAAACCATGATTGATGTGGCTAGAAGCTCATAACGACATCCAGAGCTCGCAGGCTTCTGTCTCCCCATTTCAAGTTTCCGTCTCTATGTTTCAATAGTGTTCATAGTTGCCCCAAATAACAAGTTGGTAGGAGCATGATGTCACGCATCAACAGCCACACCTTAGGAATGTGTATCCAAACTGACGTAAGTCAAAGAAACAACAGGATTATAAATTATGCTATGAAATGAGATGACACACTTTTGTGGTAATCGCACCACACGACAGTTGGCACATCTGTCAATCACGAAACGACAAGCATCATGTTTACATTCAGGACAGCACTGCCCCTTGACCTTTCGAGAAGTATGCAAAATGTCTATTGTGTGTGTCATGTCCTGTCGCTCTTGTACATCTGTGTAGCGAGATAAGAATGGTTGTTACTCACCGAGATCGTCCATGACTCGCTGCTGTTTACTACTCCCGCTACTGACGCTTGAGCTTTGCATCAACCTACAAACTTCGCGAGACTTCCGCAGGATACGGTCAGTTCGAGGGGGAAGGGCGAACGCTACCGTGTCAGCGCGGCACAGTGCAAGCCCGCCGCCGGCGTTTAAAGGCGTGGGACTCACGCAACTTCCGAAAAGTTCTTAGAAACGTCAACGAACGAGATCAGAGAACAATCAAGAAGTAGTCTAGAGTTTCTCAAAGTACATATCCGCCATGTTTGTGTTGCGGTGCTTGACACTACTTTCATGAAAACTATCTTTGATACCATTTCGATGCGAGTCGTCAGTTGATTTTGACTTTTTATATGCCAATAATTTTTGTAATAACCCCACGAATACTTCGCAAATATAATTATACTAAAAATGTACAAATATACATTCATTTCACAATAATTCTCAAAATAATATCACTTAAAATGAAAGGAATGCTCAAATCAGAGAAATACTATAGATCTCTATACAACTTTAAAAATCCAGTTGACACTTCCTGTTGACGCGGATCCACCCCCTTTATAACATCCGATGACATGTTGTATGCGCATGTCCTACCATTGATTCGTTTGGTTTGGGAATTTTATGTTTTTTTGCGTAGGAACCCCCACCCTCACCCCCCTCTAAAGTTACAAATGGCCCCTCCTAATAAGCATGTTTTACTCGGTATTCACAACTGAGATTAATATATATAAATACTCACTCACTCACTCATTGTATTGTATTGTATTGAGTGATATGCATTTACGCCGCTTTTAGCAATATTCCAGCAATATCACGGCGGGGGACACCAGAAATGGGATTCACGCATTGTATACCCATGTCAGGAATCAAACCCGGGTCTTTGCGTGACGAGCGAACGCTTTAACCACTAGGCTACCCCACCGCCCCTTGTATTATATTATACTAAATTATGTTGTATTTAATTGTATTGTATTGTATTGTATGTTTTTGTAATGTACGTTAATTAAATCGCAATAACACCTGCATGCAACGTAAAACCCGCAACGTCACATATTTTATTTATGTTTGGATACAACGGACTAAAAGCAACTAGACAACTCATCCATCTAAGACTATACATGTTGATGGAAGCCATGGTCATTATAGAAAAGCATTACACAGTGCTGTGACCATCCCGTCAATAGTTTGAGGTTTTACGTGTCTATAATTTAGAAATGGCTTCACGGTATGGTGGCCAGCCCCAGTCATGACACTGTAATGGCCTCACTGCCACATTGTCGCCGCAACTTGCATTGGTTTCAATTTCTCTGAACTCGAACTCGACGCTAACTCGACTTCATCTGTCCTCAGTCCATCCCATACCTTTTCTCGAATACCGGTGCCATCACTACTGATAGTGATTCATAAACACATGCTCGTGATGCAGTCGGAATTGTACAATCGACTCTGTTTTCGGCAGAGATTTTTTTGAGTGAGTGAGTGAGTTGGGTTTAACGCCGCTTTTAACAGTATTCCAGTTATATCACGGCGTGTCAGCTTAATGTTGGAGAAAAGACCCAAGTGATGCAGGTCTCAGACGTTTACCACTTCGGTGAAACCCACGAGCACGAGTATGGTGCTGACAAACCTAGAAACATAATCGGGAACCGGGATTCGAACTCACAATCATAGGTTTCTGGCGTGTCCAGGGGACGCAACTCTGCACAGCGAATCGCGGCGCCATAGACGACTGGGCCACCCGTGCCCCCAGATTTCTTTTGAAAGTGGAAAGGGTTTGTCGCTTTTATTATTCCAACAGAAGTTTAATATGGTTGTGTCAACTAGTATACAGTAAAGTGATATACACCACTGCAATCGACGGGCGCGTTAAGGTAAAGCCAAGATATGATAGCTAGTTGTTCTCAATAGCCAAATATGTGCCCTAAACATGTTTTTACGGGACATGCTTGTAACAGCGTTTCACAACTGATATATGTTACTGAGGTAATGGCTGCCAAGTACAGGCCTACACTAACTAACCATCCTAAAACGTAGGCCTAACATACGAAATTACATCTGTCTGTCCTTGTCTCTACAATCACCCAAATAATCTAAAAATACATTCGACACTCCTTTTTCACAAGATACATACGATTGATATAGGCAAGTACGTTCACGGGTTAAGATGAAGACGTAGACAGACATCGATTAGAACCTCCGCCCACACCCCACACCCCACACCCCACGTGTGCGTTTACCTGTGTACGATTGTGGGTGTGCGTGTAAATTATTTTAGAGGAACCATTTGTATGTTTTCATATATTTTAATGTATTTGATACTTGTATTTTAAACTGACAATTATTTCAGGTGTCACGCAGGTAAATCTGGCCCGGCATGTAACATGAGTGATACTATATGATAAAATAATCTTCTTCTTCTTCTTCTTCTGTATGTCAAACCCCAATGACATCACTATTTAATTAGATAACCGGAAACGTCACTTTTTCGTCACGTTGACTGATGTTGTTACAAACAACAGATTTGGTTTGTTGTTTAGCGCCGCACTCAGCAATATTCCAGCTATATGACGGTGGTCTGTAAATAATCGAGTCTGGACCAGACAATCCAGTGATTGATATCAGCAGCATCGATCCACGCAATTGGGATCGATGACATGCATCAATCAAGTCAGCGAGCCTGACCACCCGATCCCGTTAGTCGCCAAGTAGACAAGCATAGTCGCCTACAAACAACGGACGAACATGGTTTCCTTTGATCATGTTTGTGATGGAGACAACGTTTTAATAGATAATAGGGGAGTCAACAGCGTCGCCCAATTGTTATTTAAGGATACCAATGGTTACAGCATGCTGGTAATGGAGCTGAAGTTGTAGTAACTGTGTGTCCCAGACGCCGTCTGTAGATAACATGATATCACCGATTTCTTGACGAAATAAGACGAGCTGTTTGACATCAGCACACTCGGCCTGCCCAAATCTTGCGACCAATGGTCTATTGTAAACTGTACTGAGAAGGTCGTCTCTAGACGTCAAAGCGACTAACAAATCTTTTCGATCGTACACACTTTGTCCGAAACTTGAATGACAACAATATTCCACCAAATCCAAACACGCAGATAAATGGTTACAGGAACAACCATTCTATGAATAATTACTGTCACATAAATCCTGATCAGATCAAACAAATAGCAAAGATAATTTCAGGAATCATTCCATCAAACACAGTAACATCCCAGCTTGATGTGTTCCTGAAACTCCCGGGACCCATACCAGCGTTCTGTGCGTTATGTTCAAATTGCCAGATGACAGCAATCAACAATCTCAAATTATCCATTTGTTTTGGTGGCGCCGGGGGTAGCCTAGTAGCCTAGTGGTTAAAGTGTTCGCTCATCATACCGAAGATCCGGGTTCGATTCCCAACATGGGTACAATGTGTGAAGCCCATTTCTAGTGTCCCCCGCCGTGATATTGCGTGATTATTGCTAAAGGCGGCGTAAAACAATACTAATTCACTCTGTGGCGTCGGGGGCACGGGTGGCCCAAATCGCTGTGCAGAGTTGCGTCCATGGACACGCCAGAGACCTTTGATCGTGGGTTCGAAACCCGATTCCCGCCGATTATGTTTATAGATTTGTCATTTCCATATTGCCAATTTAAAAAAACAAACAGTTGAAGCCCATTTCTGGGGTCCCCCACCGTGATATTGCTGGAATATTGCAAAAAGCAACGTAAAACCATACTCACTCACTCACTCACTCACTCACTCTCACTCTTCCATGGTCGAAAGATCTAAGAGGGTATTGCAAATTGAGAGTTGATATCTAATCACCCAAACTACCATGTCGCTGATATTATTATTTTTCATTTATATTTCTTTTGGGTTTAAATTTCTTTTAAGATATACTATGAATGAGCCCGGAGAATCTCTTCAGTTTCAGCCTCAAACTGGAGAAATATAGACTTGCCAAACTGTTGTAGGCTTGCTTGGAATTTTCGGATATTTTATTGTTCAGGGTTTGTAGAAGAGGCTTCTAGTCCCCGCGTGTAAGCTGATCCCGCATCACCGTGATCAGCTGTTGATGTCGTAGCTGCCACAACGCCGTCGTATTTAGCCCCAACTAGCAACTGTTTAAATGCTGATTGCTTTACCAGACAGAACACATATCCTACGATCACCACAATGATCTGTTGTCAGGCATGTACTATCTTACCAAATTCATTACAGGCACCTAATATACAGATTTTATCACATAAACCGGATTTTGAAAAGTTAAAACTAAGCCTACACAAATATAAAGGATTGTTTAAGAGTATAACAAAAACACAGACCTCCTATAATTACTGTTGAACCAAAGCAGGCAAAACTACACCGCATTGTTCGTTTGATGAATGTGTGATGCCCCAAAAAGTTATTTTTGTCATAAAAAGTGAAAAATCTTTTTCTATCTTACTCTGAAAAAAGACGCGATGACTCATCGTGGCATCCTGTGTGTTAGCGCCGCAAGGTCATAATGCTTACTTCGCCTTTTCTAATGAAGAGTTCTCCAGATCTACGCCATGTCTGTACCGTTGCCCGATCAGTATGACTTGCTGTTATTTTAGGAAACACTTTTCCCCCGTGAATGTGTTTTGGGTACAAATGTTTCGATGGAGACGTTGATGAATTTACAATTACGGTTAGTTCACTTATAAGAGTGCATCACGGTGTTCAAACAAGGTTCATTTCATTACACACGCCTGTTACTAGTTGTGCTTCAAGTAGTATGCTAGAGAGTGTGCAAAAACAGAGGGAGCGGTTCTTGAGTCATAACGTCATGTTGTCAATATTTTTTACTTTCTAATTCATAGGAGTGTAGACATGCAACCCATATTATATGAATAGAGATTTAATTCGATAGTAATTTGAGAAAAGCAACAGTAGGTCTTTCAAAGTGTGTCGATGTTGTACTTCGGCTAAACTCTGTAAAAGTACTCAGTGCTGGCTGATATTCTCTGGTCAGGAATGCTGTGAATAAAAGCAAACACTGGTCCACATCTCACGTCGGCAGTAAAATTAGAACACGGTCATACACTGGCGAACTAGATCTACTAGAAAAAAAACCTCCACACGACAAAAACATTGATTTGCACCACAGAACTGAAAGCTAAATTTGTAAAAGCTTGTTAATTCACAACACAGGTCTTCTCCTTATTTACTATCCCCATTTCAAAAATATTTCGGGTGGTTAAAAATAGTTATCTATATCAGGCTTCCTTGTGTACGGTTGTGTTTCGGGTGTTTTTCGTCTCGGTAATCTAAACACAATAGTGTCTGAAACTTAACAAACAAGTTTATCTCTTTTCATATAATAGTGATTGAGTTAAGGGTTTAGCGCCGCATTGAACAGTATTCCAGTTATATCACCGCGTGTCAGCTAACGCGGGAGGAAATCCAGAAGTGATGAAGGTCTCAGACTAGCCTGTCTTTCAGACCCTGATACAAATATATCAAATACAGCCCATGCAAGTCTATAATATTTGGCAAGTCTAGATTACTGCTGTATCTGAAAATGAAGAGAGTCTCTGGGTTCCTTTTTATTAATTGTTTATTAAGATAATCTAACAACTGTTTTCTTCTGTACGATATGTTCATTTCAGAGACTAGATATTAGTCTAGTATCAGACGTGTAGAGTGAGGCCCACGAGCAAGGTATGGTGCTGACAAAACTGGAACCATAAAACATAATTGTTTCTGGCCCATCTAAGGGACGCCGTTTTACACATCGAAATGACGATTTTAACCCACCGCATTAGTGAGTACAAGGATGTCCGTCTGTTATAGCTTGATAATCTTTATACGGGCGTGATACAGTGTTGTCCGTGCTTGTGTTCTCCGATCGCTTACATTCTCACATCCAGTTGACGTTGGGGAGCGGAAGGTCGATGGTCCGCGTCATACAAACCAATAGACGTTTTAAGGTGGTACTTGTTCTTACCTTGTCTGGCGATCGACACAGGAGGACATAAAACAATGACTGGTTGGCTTATCAGTATACTGTGTCTGGTTGACATATGTGAACCGTTGCTATATATATACGAGTGCAATAGTCTTGAACACGACGTTAAACCCCGTATCCTACCCCACGGCCAATTTAAGTTAGGGAACTAGGTATTGTAACAGGTTGAATATACAGTAAACTACGGTTATAACGAACTCAAAGGGACTACTTATTTTAGTTCGCTATAACCGTAGTACGTTATAAGCATTTATCATCCAAAACTGGCTCCCACAGGAGATATCGCTTGGATGAGATCAAGCGATATCTACACTGTAGATATCGCTGCGATGAAATTACATCACAATGCTTTGCAGACCATTGTGACGTCACTGTTACATGACGTCACAATCAAATGACATCACTAATGGCTCTGCTACTGAAGCTATTAGCAGTACTTTTTACACTGAATACACTGCTAATTACTGTCTACAAATTGAAAAAGTTGAAAGAATGATGTTGGATGATAAATAAAATCTCACCCTCCTGTCTTTTGATATAAAATATATCAACACTCGTTGATAAAACTGGCAAAAATCCTCGGCAAGCCTCGGAATTTTTCCACTTTTATCAACTCGTGTTGATATAATTGATATCAAAAGACACTCGGGTGAGATTCTCTATATATACAACAAATAAACGGGACTAAAAAATAAGTTCGTTATATCGGCCAGTTCGTTAAAAGCGTGTTCGTTATAACCGTAGTTTACTGTAGTTGTATATTTCTGCATTGGTTGCTATTAAGGGACAAGACTGCGAGGCCTGACGATGTATATCCCTGGTATAACCCAGTGTAACAGGACTCTGCGAAGACATTCAAAACATAATTCAGTTAAACCTCCCCTGTAAATATGAAATGAATAACCCTTTTCGATTTCTTTGAGAAGTCTTGCTCATACGCATTAAATTTAGAAGCGGTGGGGTAGCCTAGTAGCTAAAATGTCGGCTCTTCACGCCGAAGGCCCGAGTTTGAGTCACCTCACTCACTCACTCACTCACTCACTCACTCATAAACATTTAGGTTATACTCGTAATACCACATAATATATATATGGTCTCTGCTCGTACGTATATTTTGGGTACACCATAAGTGGCAAATTGAAATAAATATTAGTCTTCAGTTGGTATCAATATATATCTTTGATATTCATATTATATCTCGTTTTAAACTTGTGCTCTTGTTGGTAATTGGATACAAAGGGTTGAACCAGTCGTCTCAATTCTCTGTGGAGAGTTGCGTCCCTTATGGGTGACTGAAACCTATCGTCGTGGGTCCGAAACCTGTGTCGTCCTGATTATGTTTCTAGGTTTGTTCTCACTTGGTCACTATCGGAGAACGCTTTGATACAACTGCATTCTCATTGGAGCAAAACGTAATCATCGATAAAGGAATTCGGTTACTCAAGGCAACAACAACATCCACGTTTGACATGACCGTCTCCGATATCTGAACTGTGGTTAACTGATATGGGCTGGGCTCCGTCTGACAGCAGTGCGATAGGTTAACACTAGTGGCGCAGACGCTTCGTACACAATTTGCTGTATTCGCTGACCCGTGTGGCGAGGTTTCAGCACGGTGCCCCGTCTCACACAGGGAACAGATCGGCAGCTGGCGGCTGCGCAAGATTGAATTTCCCCAAGGCGACGACTTACATCACAGAGCCTACGTCGTATTTTTCAGAAAAAAGCAATTATATATCACGTTACGTGCTTTCGTTGAATATATGTCTTTTTAAGTTCAACAAGTACAGCCAAGACGTGGAATATTTTAGGGACAACTTCCTTATTGATGTAATCCATAAAAGTGTCATGCCTTCACCTTCGTGAACTTCTTTAAGCATAGCACCGATTTGACGAGTATATTGGTTTTAGAAACTCAAGTTGGAGACTGGAAGATTTCCCCGCGAAAATAATAACTCTTTATTGTCATCATTGTATCATTTTTAGTAGTAGTAGTAGTAGTAGTAGTAGTAGTAGTAGTAGTAGTAGTCATGGTAGTATTAGTTTGTTTGCTGTCGAGGGTCCCACTCCACAATATTCCAGCTATGTGACGGCGGTCTGTAAATACTCGAACCTGGACCAGACAATCAATCGATTGGCATACGATGCAACTGGCATACGATGCGTGCATCAACCAAGCCGGCGAGCTTGACCATCCGAGCCCGTCAGCCGCCTCTTACGACAAGCATGAGTTGCTGAAAACCTATTCTAATCCGAGTTGTAGTCAAACTGGTCCATTGTCACACAGCGAACTTTGTTAATTCTGTACGGTAAGTTTGGTCCGGTATTGACAAAGATCCAGATTAGTCCAGTTGAGACAGATTACACTGTGTGTAGTTCATTTCATGAAGCTCAGATCTGATTTTAATGAGATTGCAAGTTATAAGATCTCCCTCTGTGAGAAACAGTTTTAAGTCTTCTCAAGACCTGGGGTTTCCAAGAGTTATATCCCTTAGATCATCGTCGAAACGGGGATTTTACAGGCGCATCCTTTACTACATCCGAGAGAGAGAGAGAGAGAGAGAGAGAGAGAGAGAGAGATTATTGGCGGATAGCCCGTTGTCCGGCAATTCATACAAAATTTTCGTAATTAATTTTTGTTTTATGTCAAGCACTGCATAGTTCCAACGGACGTCACGAAGCTACGCGTTCCTTAGATACTGTTGCTATGTCCCTCCAGCTTGGGATGCTGAGCAGTTAAAATGGCGGAACACGTAAAATTTCTCAAACAGTAAACACCAGTAATGTTTAAGGCTCTTAAAGAACCAGTAAATTCGAAATGTTAAATAAAGCGATAACATTTCCGTGTCAGCGTAATGTAACAGGAAAGACCGAAGTGATACAGGTCTTTTACCACTTTCGTGAAATCCACTAGCACGGGTATGGTACTGACAAACCTAGAAACCTAATCGGGGAGAACCGGGATTCGAACCGACGATCATGGGTTTCTGGCGTACCCAAGGGACGCAACTCTGCACAGCGATTTTGCCATGCCTCAGGCGACTGGACCACATCAAACATTTAACTTTTAGTTGTTATTTTATCTACACCCCATAGTATTTCAAGTTGTAACATTTATACACAACAGCCATCAGCTGTTAATTGGGTTAATGTGTTCACTGAGCAATAGTGACTACGGTACATCGAGCTTTAGAGTACCTAATATGTATACAAATATGTACGCATGAGTGATTTCGAAATAAAATAATTTTTCCACGTTTGATATTGATATTGATAAACTTATGCGGGAATTTTGCGCTAGCGAAGCTATGAGCACGTGTCGCCACGTTCCCTCTAACTGGCGGTACTCAGCTAGTGTAATTTGAACTCCGTACCAAAATGTCCGTCAGTTCGCAAATTACCCGTTTCATTATACTGTCCTCACCAATTCTTTTCTAAAAAGACTTTTATTGTGATACAGTTACGTATACGTATATGTGCTTGCTGTTAGTACCGTCATGGTTGAATAACTACAAACAGAAAAGACATTGAAATGTAAGGCTACTCCCAACAAGTTAATAAACTAACATGGGATGACCAACCCTTCCACGGTCTTTGGCACGTGAGACAAGGATAGCTCCAGGGATAAGATGAAACAGAAGACAAGAGACACTGATGTTTTAAAGAAAATGAATAAAACCTTGAGTGAATGCTTGTGGAAGTATTGAATTAAAAGAAAAAAGCTATGCCCCTCCTCCCTCGCAAAAGCTTAAGCATATGTGGTACTAAAATCACAGCATCCTATCAGGGATAGGTATCATCTTTCCTTTTACATTTTACAAACCGGATTTCGATTTCGTTGCGCGATTTTGATTGGACTATGCATAGACTCGTTAGCCCAGACAAAATGTAACTTTAGTTCGGCAAGGGTGGTAACTGGACTTTTATATTCAGTTAACTCACTTGCCTCGGAAAGATGACAATACTGAGGCAAGAATGACACTTTGTTGCTTTGTCAAGTCGACCGACTAAATAAAAACGATTTTCGAACACTTTCGTAATTTATCAGAGATATGATTGTGAGCAATTCAATACATAAAATACGAAATACATTTTAATTTGTCATTGTACGCGTGTTTTTGTAATTTGTCCTGTATGCATTGGTATAGCTCTGTTTATGATACTGTTACTTGACCAGTCTGTCTGTCCATGCCTTGCAATCTCGAATGTCCTGATATCTCGACGTTACAACACGGCCCGGCTAGGTTCGAGATACAGGGGTCCTACTGTACGTTGTGTCATGCACTTACACCAACTCAAGTTACAACACGGCCCGGCTAGGTTCGAGATACCGGGGTCCTACTGTACGTTGTGTCATGAACTTACACCAACTCAAGTTACAACACAGTCGGGCTAGGTTCGAGATACCGGGGTCCGACTGTACGGCGTGCCATGCACTTACACCAACTCAAAGTTACAACTCATCAATGCTCATCATTTTAATATATGCAGAATATGTATCAGGTGTCCACCACCCTGGTATCATCTGATTTCAGCATCATTTTATAGAGTGAGTGAGTGAGTGAGTTGTGTTTAACGCCGACAGTATTCCAGTCATATCGCGGCGTGTCAGCTTAATGTGGGAGGAAAGCCCCAAGTGATGCAGGTCTCAGACGTTTACCACTTCGGTGAAACCCACGAGCACGGGTATGGTGCTGACAAACCTAGAAACATAATCGGGGCGAACTGGGATTCGAACCCACAATCGTAGGTTTCTGGCGTGCCAAGGGACACAACTCTGCAGAGCGAATCGCGGCGCCTTAGACGACTGGGCCACCCGTGCCCCCTCATTTTATAGAGAAATAGATATGCACATCAAAGATATAAACACTGATAATGACTGCCACACAATACGCCAATTTAGTGATCAAGGTATTGAACCGAGGTTTTTTTTTATTGTTATAGTGCAAACCATTCAAATACTTTCTTTTAGAAATCATTTATTTAAAATATCTAATTGATTCAATATGTTTCTAAGAGCACCGACATTCTAAGCCCCTTGTCTGTAAAAATACAACAGCGCTAATTATAAATGTCAATAAACACCTCCTTACGTCGCCGGATCTAACGTATGTAGCCTGCACCCTCGGGGTATCGCGGTACTTGTTATGTACGCTACACGGAACAAAATGCACCAACTAACCTTTATGATTATTCGTGTTCTCTATGTCATTTGTTTTATCTAACAATGCATCTATTATTGATAAAAGTTCATCATTTACATCAGCAGTGCCGAGTAACAGCCGGGCCTCGCGCTCAGCTTCACAAGGGAGAGAACTCCATCGTATCGCGGTACAGGGAAAAGTTGTGTATGCAGGTCCGAATTGGACAAAAACAGGACATAATTCTACCAACCACTTGGTATGATGATGCCGTACTTCAGTGATTTGTCCAGATAAGTGGCAGCACAAGTAACATTCTAAAGTAAAAGAAAATTATTTTTTTTAAATGAACAACAAAATATCAGAAATGAGTTGGACTACAATAATTTGTCAAAAAAATGGAAAAAATGTTAAGTCAACAATAAATAAATAAAAAGCTCTCCTGGTATGCCCAAAGTATGTATTTATGTTTTGGCTCCTAGTGCAGAACGTATTTCTAAGTGTGGCATTATGGCCCTTATGATCTTCTTATAGATTTCAGCCACAGAGAGGACAAATGTGCGGACCACGTAACTTCCGTTACCTTATTAGTCGCCATGAATATGCAGATGATCTAGTTCAGGTCGATAGAGAAAGTTTCCTTGGGAAACTGCGGGTTATATTGTTGGCCATCCAAAACGAAGCTGCCAAACATTTTAATATTCATCGAAACACAATATCATCTCTTTGGAGACGTTATCTACAGCAGGGCAACACTCATGTCTTGCCACCGGCCGGTCGTCCACGTGTGACATCAGTTCCAAAAGACAACCATATTCGGCTGGTGCATCAACGGAATCGATACCAAACTGCCATATTAACAGCTCGGACAATGTGACCCGTAAGTAGGTCAGGGGACTATGCCAGACATTACGTTGTTTTAGTACGTTGTTTCACGCCAATGGCGATAGGAGTGTTACATCGGACTTAATAGTCGAGGACATGCCAACATGAATACACTCGTCTCCAGTTTCTCAAATTCCGTTGGCACCAACGCAAGTTGCTGTCGATGAATCTGTTGCAAAACAGGGATGACAACTTGTCTTCTGGGTCGGATTCCAGCCTCGCGAAAATGGTTCCTAACAGTCTGATCTGATATCCTCTTCAAACCAGGGATGCGTCCTGCAGTCTCAGCAGCTGTGGCATTGCGATGACGTAGGAGGAACAAACGAATGTGGCGATCCTGTGCAGGGGTGATAACTCCTGGTCGGCCGGATCTCGGGCGGTCTGCAGTGGAATTGAACTGTGTGAATCGGTCACAAAGGCGGCAAATGGTGCTGTGGTGGACATTGAAGTGGCGTGCAACAGAAGACTGCGGACCCCCTTTTTAGATACGACCTGTGTTGATGTTCCGACCGGCATCCCTGAGTCTCGGCATTTTCGAACTTGAAAAATGCTGACAATGTTTATAGCCACTACCACGAGTTACGAATGCCATAACTTGCACGTGCATTTTGCTTTACTGTTTATTGACATTTTTTGACAAGTGTGAAAACAATGCCGTTTAAGACATTGCAAATCGACAATGGCTGCGTTTTGACGCAACGTTTGTCGAATATCAGGCCACCAACATTTTCCAATAACATATATCCAATTCATATACCGGATTATTTGTGAAGTCACTTTGAATGCACAAAACCAAGACTGTTTCCACTCAGTATTCATGAGATACAGATCAATACATTATGATCAAAGTAAGCCAATTTGAATACATAATGCTTATTACTTCATGCGAGGCAACATGCAAATAACGTTAAAACATTCTGTATAAATATGATACATGTCATAAATGAAGAAAACACTTCTTCTCCGCTCTTCACTTGCAGGTACGTTCCGTATTTCAGTCATTCTCAGTTAAATGGTACAAATGCAGTCGCTCAGATATGACACCGATTTATTCCCAAATTGTAGTGTATTTGAAAGATATATTTCTGCGCATTAATTAGTTGAGTATACCAGAAACTTAATTCGAGACAAGGGGTCACGGGTGGCCCAGTCGTCTAAGGCGCCGCGATTCCCTGTGAAGAGTTGCATCCCTTGACATACCAGAAACCTATGATTGTGGGTTCGAATCCCGGTTCGACCCGATTATGTTTCTAGGTTTTGTCAACACCATACCCGTAATCGTGGGTTTCACCGAAGAGGTAAACGTCTGAGACCTGCATCACTTCGGGCTTTCCTCCCACATTAAGCTGACACGCCGTGATATAACTGGTATACTGTTAAAAGCGGCGTTAAACCCACTCACTCACTCACTAATTCGAAATAAAATAGCACATAATGCATGCGGAAATAATCCACAGCTTGGGTGCCATTTTTCAATTGTCGATGAATAACATTTCCTTTAAGAAAATGTTAAACTAAGACATGTGTGACAATGTCAGATATACTAACTATCATTCTTAAAAAATATCAGTACAGTCCAAACATCCTGCATGTGAGCCAGAATTGAATTGTCAAATATACTTAAATATTTTGTCGGCAGATGTTGTGAAATTTACTCTGTGCTCACTTTCATGATACATAGTTTATTTTTTTGCATATTTTGCAACCAAACAGGTTTATTCAAAGCTGGAAGGAACATACAAAAAGTATATACCTTGTTAAATACAACAAAAGCTGCAGTTGGTAAGAACTTGTTCGTTAATGAGGAATTTTCAAAGCGATTTTTAATTATACGTGACGGCTAGTAAAGGGTAGTGTGAATTTGAATTGGTTTCAGTCGATGGTCCTGACCAGGGCTTCTATATCCACAAATGTTTTGTAACAAAACAGCGCCAAAACGCAGCTTTTATATCTGGATATTGAACCATTGAAGTTCAGATGTAATTTACGTTTAGTAATTTACGTTTGATAGGCATTTGAAAAAACCTTTTAGTAGGGAATGTTAACCCCACAGAATGTTTAAACACAGGTGTTTGTACCACTGGCCATTGCATCACGCCTTCTGATGTCCCCAGATACATCTGGAGGTTTGGCTTGTCCATGTTGTTCAGTATAATGTAATTTACGAACTCTGTGACGTAAATTTCTCGTGAATTTCTCTTCATTTACTGCTATTTAACTTTATAAAATCGGACAAATCTTTCTTTTATTTTGTGCTTAGAAGTGTCATCAATTTAAATAACCCGTTAGGTTAAATTAAAATATCGAGTTTTTATCATATTTAGTCAAATTCAATGGCAGCCAAACAACCCACCGCCAGGAGCCGTATTTTAAAATTTAATCGAGATTAATTGTGAATTGTATTTGTAAAATAAATCACTGGGTCAGAATACACTCAAATACCATTGTTTTAGGAAGTAATTTCAAATGCAAACCAACAGTTTTCAGAGTGACGTAAATTACAACGTAAATTACACATTCAGTATGAAATAGATTAGTGTCAATAAGTTAAAGTAAACTGAACCAATGCAACAGCAATCGTTTGAAGAGGTTTTATATATGCTGCTACTTTAAATTAGATTGTTGATTGCAGACAATATGGCAAAATTGTTTAGATTTGAAATTTACGTCACGGTCATATGTACTGTGTTACTGTTTGAACGACTGTCTAAATGTGAGAACCAAGTATATTAATATTTTTATATTGCCATGTTATATGACTTCCCAGTGACATTTATCAAATTATTTTGATGTATGAAGACTTGTATTCACGGGATCCGTAATAGTTTATATGTTGTCGTCAGGTTTAATTTCTTGCATATGCAAATAAAGGAGAAAAACTATGAGTATAAAGTAGACATCTTTAAAAGTTATTGTGTGTGAAATATCTAGTTTCCTTTTAGTATTTAGAATATGCTGCATTGTCGATCAAAGGATCTTTAGGAATTGGGGTAGAAACTGTAATGTTTAACCAGGTTTTGTTATGTAAATTACACTGTAATATCAGGGTAGGTCACTTTGTATTACTTGGGTCACGACACTATTTGTCCCTCAGTGCTGAATGTTTGGTTATAGTATTGTTGAAGTTTCTACTTCGTGAAAATAAAAAGGTTTCATGAAAAATCACAACTTATTTTTTCTATACTTTCCTCATCTAATTGTTCCATTTAACTGAGGATGACTGACTTACTCCGGTTCATGTTTGGAGCTTCTGAATCTTGTAATGTCATGATGTGATAAAAATGGGTGCTGGGTTCGGCCTTTCGACAGTCCCTTGAGCTTCTCAAATACCGCTTTGTTTATCGACAAATGTTGTGATGGATGTATATTTAGCACTAATGATTAATTAATTGATAGGTAGTTGACGGATGACAAAGTAGACAAAAATATTATAGATAACAATTATGATATCGACGTATTAGTATAGATCAATATACCTTTGTCAAGCAAGAAGAATTAAATTTTCGTTGTGTTCATTGTAATTCCTGCATTCTGATTAGCTGAATTGGCCACGTGTTATTGCATTCATTTCCCTACTACTTTTATTGCAACGGAATGTCGGGGAATCCCAATATTGCAGTCGACGGAATTCGCTTTCTGCTCATGCGCGGGACATTTAGCGAAATTCGTATTCATTGTTCAAACTACCCGTTGAGACCGTAGACCGAGACGGAATGAAACAGCAAACGTGCAGGCTCTCTCTTCTGTTTTTTGTGAGCTCGCCAGGGTTTCACAAATTTCATGGGTTCGGGTTTCATTTCTAACCCGCATTTTTCTAACTGTGTCTTCCCGTTCTCAGGGAACTAATGTTTGAATCTAGCGGTAACTGTCCATGTCATTTGAAACAACCGCCTTCGTTGTTCCGGTTCGTTACAGTCTGACTGTTGCGGTTCTTCTCGTCTCTTGCGTTGATTGACAGGTTCTGTGAACTTTGTTTTGATCCTACTCTCCGTTGATTGGCTACTGACTTTAAGGGCGTGTCAAGTTATGAGCATAAATTAAACAATCACCTTATTCATGTCACGCCACAGTATATATTCCTTCACCTGGAATGTTTATTAATCTCGTCATTTTTTCTGCTTTACTAAATACAACTGTTGCTGGTTAACCTACTGTAAATAACACATGTTTTCGTTGTCGAATTTAATTATAAGGATTAACTGTGGATTTGTTTGGTTCGTTTAGGTATGAATCGAAAAACCGATGTGTAAACTGTATGAATCCGCGTAGCGGATTCCTACAAACGTTTGCATACTTTGTTTAATTTAGCGGATTCGTACAAAGGCTTGCACATCGGTTTTTCGATTCATACCTCAATGAACCGAAACAAAATCCACAGTAAATCCTTAATTGAATCATGAACATGGTACAACATTATGTACAGAATCAAAATTAACAAGAATGAGCATACATGCGATGGATCAGCATAGAAAAGTTTATCAGAACGGAGGAACACAATTGTAACGCCATGATAGACAGAGAACGCACGATGAGGAAGCCATTTAAACCGGATTAAATTACCAGGTGGGATGAGTGGGAAAACTATTACTTCAATACAATACAATACAATACAATACAATACAATACGGTTTATTTTTGTCTCACCATTTGTGCTTAAACAAGATAAGAGTCAACGGAGCGCAATACATTAAAACACATGTACAAACGCCACCCAAATGGGTTATGAGAGATAGTAAGATCAAGAATAATTGATAAAAACATTAAAATTACGTACACATAGGGTCTAAAATATATGGGTATATATACACACATAACCCAACTTTAACTGGGCCTATAGAATGCATGCATAAGCCTAGCGTCACTGTGAGCCAAAACGTCCAAGCGTGTTTACGAAAAAAAGGTAGGCCTTAACTTCGCTGAAATATGTATATTTTAAATATTACATTAAAACAGATATTATTTTTGAACCAATTTGACAAAATATGTGTTTTATTACAATATTTTAAGTGTACATATTCAAACTTTTAAGATGAAAAGAAGGTACTTTGGCAGATGACAATCACAATTCATATTTAATTTCATAAACTTCCAGATATGCTCATTACATAATAATGTCTGAGCTCAGCTTCAAGACTATATAGTCTGACTTAAGAACGTTAAGATGCAAAATCTTAAAAGCTGTATCGATTAAGAGTCCGGGGTTAAAATGAACATCTCCAAACATAGACGGATCAAGCGGGGTACATTAAAGTTTGATTCACGTCCGCTGTTCTCGAACAGAAAAGGCACCTAAAGTACGATCGTAATATTATTATCGTTGTCAAACAGTTGAGGAAAACACACAACTACCATGTGTTACCGCTAAATGAAAAATTACTGAATTAAAAAGTGAGTCATTACGCCTCGATGATTGAGCATCTATGCATTGAAGTCATGATACCATGTTAAGTCATTTAGTCTAATTCGGTAATGTAGTGTATTTGTTAATTAAACTTAAAGCCGAGTCTATATATCCAGATCACGAGGTATGTGAATACGTTATCATTTTTATGATTAATAACCCACATAGTATAATTTTAATGATAACCTTAATGCTCATCAAGATGAAGACGAAGCCAAGTGCAATAGCAAACTGAAACATTATTGGTACATTATACCTGAACGTGCCAGCATGTTTCAGGGGAGGTGAAATGGGGTTTAACGTCGCGTCCAAGGTTATTGCACTTATATAGCGACGTGTGTGCGTGTGGCTGCTTGTACCAGTCCGGCCGATTTATAGTGCTAGCCCACTGAGATACCATGCCGCAGTTTAACATGAATACCTCACTCAGACACTGTATACTGACTCCGAGCTGACCAGTCCTTGTTTTAGCCCCTTAATGCCGAGCGCCAGACAGGGTAACAAGAAGTGCCATCTTTTGGTATGACGAGGCCGGGGATCAAACCCCGGACCTTCCACTCTAATTGTACTATTACTCAAGCAGGGAGATACAAGCTGTCCATTCAACCACAGAGGTATATCAATTCTAGTGAGTGAGAGAGCCTGGTTTTACATGCTCCATTTGCTGCCCATGGTTGTCTGTCAAACCCATCTTTTGGTTTGAACAACGGCAAGGAAAGGCGAAGGCAGCAATATCCCTCTGAACTGAATGAGTGGGAGCTTCTAGTCTTCTCTACGAGAAGTCTCTAATGGGAGTGGGGGGCACGAGTGGCCCAGTCGTCTAAGGCGCCGCGATTCGCTGTGCAGAGTTGCGTCCCTTGGGCACGCCAGAAACCTATGATTGTGGGTTCGAATCCCAGTTCGCCCCAATTATGTTTCTAGGTTTGTCAGCACCATACCCGTGCTCGTGGGTTTCACCGAAGTGGTAAATGTCTGAAACCTGCATCACTTCGGGCTTTCCTCCTACATTAAGCTGACACACCCCGATATAACTGGAATACTGTTAAAAGCGGCGTTAAACCCAACTCACTCACTCACTCACTCACTCTAATGGGAGTGAGTGAGTATGGTTTTACGCCGCTTTTAGCAATATTCCAGCAATATCACGGCGGGGGACACCAGAAATGGGCTTCACACATTGTACACATATGGGGAATCGAACCCGGGTCTTCGACGTGACGAGCGAACGCTGCCAAGTGCAGCACAACCAAGTCCAAATTGGCTGTGTTTTGAATATATGTTCAATGTTGTAGTTTGCCGTAAGTTTCTATGATTTTGGACAATGGGAGTGAGCGAGTTCGAACTTTACAAAGTTTGAACCCCCAAGGCCATTAAGGCCAATCGTTGTTTCTTTCATTTATTTCCTTGACGGGGCTAGATTCGTGCTCAATAGGTGATATTGCCGTACCCCCAACACTGATTTCAATGGTGGTGTGGAATTTGTCCTGAATTACCGAAACTGCTGAAAGAGATATATACGTAACTAAGAGTATATCATCTGGAACCTGATGAAGACAATATTGGATATAAAAATTGCATACCCTTTCATATCTAGCTAATTTGTAATCAGTATGGTAAATAATACCATTCACGACGAACAAAGAATTAACCTCATGTTGTTTATTACAAGCAGATGTCTCAAACTTAATGTATATGCAGATTGTCAGTTGAGTTGGGAATTATGCCTCTTCAGTAATATTTCAACAATATCAAAGCATGGAACACTAGAAATGAGTTCACAGAGTGTACCACCGAAGCAGATTTGGTTGATGACAATATTACAGCATGGATGGGAATTGATGATTTTTCTGATGCAAAGTAATGAAAAAATATCAAACGTATTATACAACTTCGTGACAGCTGATCGTAAAGCAAACTCGATTGTTTACGCATGGCTAAACTGTATATAGCAGTTTCGTAATAATTACGGTTTGACCGAAATATTTCTGGAACCACACCCACGCATGCACGCACGCACGCTATAAGAAATTATAGCCATCTTGTCAAAATGTGTGAAATATGTAATTCATATTGCTCTTGAACCAAGTTCTGAGCCACTTCCGAAGTTGTGATTAAGGGACGACATTGCAATTCCGTTAAATTCAGTGCCGTAGCCTTGGGGCAGGGGGCAGTTTCAAATTCCACACGAACTGAGAGAGGATGGGTAATATCTGTAGCACATGGCTTGAGCCTTTGTGGACTACACTACCACAAGCTTTTAAGTCATGCCATGAGATGTAGTTGTACGTCTGACAGAGGTGTAGAGCAAGGTGTGAGTGTTATGGCACATTTGATTAGTGCACACTTTGCAAACGTGATCAGATTTCATTGTCACTAGCCATCCAAAACATTAGCAATGTACAAGCATATTTCAATGGACACACAAAAAAATCTTTAAATATTCTGTTATTCTGAGTATGCAATATAGTCATTTGACATTAGTTATGTGTCTTAAAGAAAGAATATTCTTTTCATTTTTTACACTTTAGTTGACCTAAATCAAAACAAAGAGTTCTAAAATATAGTTATTTACTTTAAAGATGTAGTGTTGGGTAAATACATTCCAAAATGTTCAGTTTTCATAATATATTTAGGTTGTGGGTCCTAATCAAACGACATATACCATAATTTAATTCATCCTTGGCGACCATGTTTGAATTTTTGGGTGGCCCAATAACTGAAACGAAACAGCCCCAATTAAGTATTCAGAGCACGTTTATCTGCTCACTAAATTGCTAATATAAACACGTCCGTCCAAATGATTTGGCTAAATATGAGGACATAATGAACCGTTACATGTACCAAATGTTAAGGCTCTATTTGCAATGAGAAAATCCTCAAAATGTACGCTTGTCGAAATTGCATTAATCTGACAGATCTGGGTCTCAATTTTGTCGAACGATATTGTTTGTTTGTGACCATGCCACCAGTCCATACATAGTGTGGTGGCCTAAGTTTGGATGCTGGCGATCTCAGGTCCGGTTTTATATCATACCGTTGGCTATTAGTCATAACGTTTCAGGACCGCCTCTGTGGTCCAGTGGTAGAGCGTCCGCCAGGAGATGGAAAGGTCCGGGTTCGATCGCCGGCCGCGTCATACCAAAAGACGTTAAAAGATGGTACTTGTCGTTAACCTGTCTGCCGCTCGGCATTAAGCCTGCAGCATGGTATCTCAGTGAGCTAGCACTATAAATCGGCATCAGTCCGAGCTAGTACAAGCAGACGCACACTTACACACACACACACACACACACACACACACACACACACACATGCATGCACGTCGCTTTAATCTTGGACGCGACGTTAAAACCCATTTCACCTCACCTCATCTCATAACGTTTTACGGCAAAATACTAGTTGTACTTAAACTCTCTGGTAGTCACCATTCTGTCCATAATGGACAAGGTTTTAGATACTTATCATTAGTGTACGCCTTGTGATAGTCGCGATGGTGCTGAAATACTGGCGATGTGGTCTAGTGGTAGATCGTCTGCCCGGAGAGCGGAAGGTCCTGGGTTCGATCCCCGGCCATGTCATACCAAAAGACGTTTAAACATGGTACTTGTTGTTACCTTGTCTGGCATTAAGTTTTTTTGTTTGTTGTTAAACACCACACTCAGCAATATTCCAGCTTTTAGACAATCGGGTCTTGAGCATCGATCTACGCATTTGGGATGCGATGGCATGCATCAACCAAGTCAGCGAGCCTGACCACCCGATCCCGTTAGTCGCCTTTTACCGCAAGCAGGGGTCTATTCTTCCCCTTATCTTCACGGAGTCTCGACATTAAGGCCCTTAAACAACGACCTGTCGGTCAGTTTACTGTGTGGGGTATTCATGTTAAACTGGGGCATGGTATCTCAGTGGGCTATCACTAAAAAATCGGCATTAGTTTGGATTTGTATAAGCAGCCACACTCACGCACGCACGCACACACGCAAACACGTTAAACCCTATTTCACCATACATTGCATGCAGAAGGGTCACCAGGGTCGTAGTACTTCTAACTAAGCCACGAATATCTGTCAATGGTCTTCATGCATGTCACGTGTCAAAGCTGTTTTCATTTTCAGTTGGAACTGCAGTAATCCTAGTAAGTTTCTATGCCTTTCGTCGGACACTTCGTACAATCACTGTGTCCCGGCCATTCAGTAGCTGTATAAAACAAAATATGTAAGACGGACAACTCTGTAATAATATTCAGATAATCACTGAATTAAAATTCACATAGTTATTGATATCAGTCTATTATTTTCAGACAACGCAACTCTACCCTCAAGCCAGATGAAATAGGCAAACAGTTTTGTCCAAATTTCCATGTGGATCGGGAAAACAAGAATCTGCGCACGTGCTTGACCGACCATCACTGGTTCATCGCTCCTCGGGTTTTATGCCTTCATATACTTTACCCAACATTTTGCTGTTAACGCTGCATACCAAGGATGGAAACGGACAATTTTACCCCGAGTCAGCCAAACAATGGTGAGATTTCCTTTCACATTTCATAGGTTAGTGTTGTGTAATCGCATTTCCCCAGCTATCACCTGACGAACGAGCAAGAAGTAACTCTAAACCGTCGTCACAAAGAAAAAAAGAATTTCCTAGCCGTAAAAAAGTGTCATGTATTTATGTTCTTCTAATTTCTAAATTCCTATCAAAGACTAGTCTGTCTTACAGACCCTGATACAAATATATCAACTACAGCCCATGCAAGTCTATAATGTTTGGCAAGTCTAGATTACTGCAATATCAGTATACATAAAAAATTTGCCCGGTTAGATCGAATTCGGTTATACCATTTAAAAAAATCACAAACCTTAATGAGATGCTGTATACATAGTCACACCCATTGATTGTTAAGATCACAAAATCTATTCTTTTGAATTATCCTCTTATAAATAATGTTAAATGTTAGAGCCCCCAAACAAACTTTCTCTTGTATATTCTCACGAAAACAAAACAAACAAGTGGGGCTTGTGAAACATCGTCTACTTGGTGTGGAGAATTGTCTGGACAATGACAATTATACCCGTGAATAAGACCAATAATATGACATTGGTATATGAAAATTCATGACCTCTCAATATGATATAGGAGGGATGTTTGTGAACTTTGTTGTCATGTACATATTTCATAACAATATTACTGTAACGAAATGAACATATGACTACACCTATTTAATATTTGTGATGGGCAAGTTTGATAATAATTTGATAATCTACTTACTCTGACAGCATCGGTATCCCTGCTGCATGTAAAAGCAGACGCAGAGCTTGTATCTTCGGAGATTTCAGATCTTATTTCCTGGAATAATGACTTTCTCCGGAAATCCCTTGATTCAGAAACATCTTCAGATCTTAGTCTTTTTGTAACTTCAGTTCCATGGGATTGGTACAAAGAAATAACAGTCTTTTCAAATCATGTCACAAGTCGGCTTAAAGTATTGTCCACTCGAGTTACCTCACCTAGACATTTTCTGCACACAGTATATGTAGAACATTCCCGATGTACTGACACTTTTAAAACTTTTTCAATCAGAAGACATGGCTCTGTCTTAGTACTTCCAATGAAAAGCTTTCTCCTGTTTGATGCTACATCTATGTAACTGCCACATACAGTGCAAACAGAACCTTTAGATTTTGGAGAAATATTAAGTAACTTTGAAATCTTCGTCAGAGTTTTCCAGAGGTAAAGTTGTTTAGCCATGGGGATGACACTAAATGCTGCCCCTAAGCTGGTACCCAAGCTCGCTCTCAAAATAGATTTCTGGACATTTGATACTTACTGCCCTCTAAACAGGATATCCCAAAATTACGTGATAAACTAACTCAAGTGAAAAACAAACACGCTCATCTTAAAAAAAACAATTCCTCCTTAAAGATATACCTGATAGAAAAACAAACCTCCTGTTCCATGTGTAGCAGGGTAATTTGTTACCTTTATTTTATTATTGTTATTTACATCATTATTCATACATCATCATCGTCATCATCATAATCATCTATTTGTTTGTATCCATTGTTTGTCTTTTCTACAGTTGCATGTCAGTAAATAACTGTTTAAAGTACTCGACACACTTATTTTCAGTCTCTGGGAATCTCTCACCAGATCTTCCCCTTCAACCTTCTGTCTATCTTCAGACATTTTTCACACCCGCGGGGCTTCCTCTGTCTATTTATATTTTGCATCAGCACATCCTTTGATGTTTTATGCAATCTATCCTCTATGGGCCACCCTGGTCTTCTAACCTGGTCCCTGGTCTTTTAACTGTGATTAGTTACTAGTGATATTTTCATCCTCATTCAATGAATTATATTAAATAAATTTGCACTTTTTTATTATGAACAAAGCCATCTAATTTGTCAAATCACTTTGATATTATGAATCAGCTGCAGCACCCCAATACGATATCATGTTACTGGTGCTACAGAAGGACTTGGGTTGTCCAATACTTATACTATTCCACCTCCAATATATACCAGTCCTAGGGTGGCATTACCTGCTCACGCCCCTAGGCCGGTAACGCATCTGCTCAGTCATATGCCACCATCAAGGTCACCTATGCCCACAGGTTCTGAGAATCTGCTTCAGATTTCTCTGGCGACAGTGAACGTTAGCCCTATGATGGACCCACCAGCTTCACTATCTAGGCGGGGCGGTCGGGTAGCCTAGTGGTTAAAGCGTTCGCTCATCACGCCGAAGACCCGGGTTCGATTCCCGACATGAGTACAATGTGTGAATCCCATTTCTGGTGTCCCCCGCCGTGTTATTGCTCGAATATTGCTAAAAGCGGCGTAAAACCATACTCACCCACTCACTCACTATCTAGGCCTCATGGGTCAATTTACAACTTTGTTCAACCTAGGGCAACTTCTACACCTTACATGAATAGTGACTTATCACAACCTTCACACACATGAGTCTTGGATTAGCCGCACTATTCCCACACCATATCCAGGGTATAATCCAAATACCTTTTATAGCCATAGTGTAGGTGCTCCTCTTAGACTTGTGACACCCTTTCTGTCTACTTATATGCCCATCATCAATTCTCCCAGTCCACAGTTGTCATCCTTTTCTGGGGGTGAGGTCAAGAAAATTGTACAGGGTCAAGTATAAGCAATGGCCTTTACAGATTGTTGGGTGTCGTAGGGTGAATGTATTCTCTGACACTTCTATTCTAAATGCCATGCTGAGGTCTGCCAAGGGTTCAGCTGCTGACCTACTTTGAGGGCTTTCAGAAACTGTTACATTTGACACTGCTATTGAGCAGTTGAACTTAGGTATTTGGCAATGTGATGCCTGGTAAGACGCTGATGGAGCATTTTAACAGTGAGTCTATCGCTGCTTGGAGTTGCCACCTCCAGTATTTGATCTCCAAGATAGAGGCATCTGACACTTTACCACACAATGCTGCCCCTAGCTTCGAGGCCAGTTTTGGACGAGTCTCACCCGTGATGACCTAAAGCAAGCCATCACTTTGATTCAGGTATAGACTATAACAAGCTGCTGCTTGCTGTCCTAGGGTTGAGGAGCTAGCCACCCCTGGGGATGCACAATCATGACAAACTGACAGCCAATACAACAAGCAATAGACAACTGGATGATGTGCTATCCCACCTTAAGAAGATTGATAAAAACCTTAGATCTGTAGGGGACAGGGTTAACACCCTGGAATATAAATCTCGTAGGCCCTCAAATACAGCCCAGAATCAAGCCAGTAAGGCCAAAACTCAAGCACAGACTCTACCCACTAAGTCTACCACTACAAATGCAGTTACCCAAGGTAGCACCACAGTTACACCATCTACTTCTCAATCGCAGTTAGCCTTGAAACCTGAGGTACATTGTTATGATTGCAGGAAGATAGGGGTCAGGTGGCGTCACCCACAGTGCCCTGCTTTAAACTCCAAGGAGTCAATGTTATGGGGCGAACATTGGACTCCGACATTAGCTCCGATTCAGGGATGCCATCAAATTTGATACGTCACACTTGTGCCGCATCTGTTAGGGTAGAAGGTCACTTATGTAATGTTCTTGTAGTCACAGGTTCCCAGGTTACCACTATGTCCGAGACCTTTTAAACAAATAACCTCCCTCAAAATACACTCCATAGCATAGGTTCACTCTTGAAGTTAAAAGGAGCCGGGGAAGCTAAGCTACCGTACTTGGGGTATGTTGAAGCTGTAATCCTTATCCCTAGTGACTTCTCAGGTCAGGAAGATGAGGTTACTATACCGATACCTATAGTGCCCAAGACTGACTACCACTTCAAGATGCCTTTACTATTAGGGACAAATGTCATGACTGTTGTTGAAAGCCTGCATGGTGCACCGATAACTGCCACCACATCTCCTTGGAGTCAGACTTGGCAATGGCTCATTAGGCGTTGGGAAGACCTTGACCGGACTGAGTGTGTGCAGACAACCAAGCCAATTACTATTCCTGCTTCATGTAATCAGATTATTGCAGCTGTAAGCAGGGGTAAACCACCTCGGATAGACATGCAGTTTTGTGCTACAGCTGCCCCCACACTACCTGGTTCACTTAGCCTTGTTAATGGGGTTGTGAATTTTATACCAGGACAGTCTACAAATAGGACTAAGGTTGAGGTTGCCAATCCATCTACCAGGGCTGTTACTATTCCAGCCAAGACTGTGTTTTGTTGTTTAGAGCTAATCAATGTTTGAGACGGTCTCTCATCTATGGATGAGCCAGCTTTAACATCCGACCCCGAGCCTAAAGACATTATCAATTTAGAAAACCTTGGTAAGGAAATAGCCAAGCTTCGCACTCTTCTTAGTGAGTTTGATTACATCTTCACCAAGTCTGATATGGATATGGGCCACACAGACTTAGTCACTCACAGGATTGAGGTAACCGATGAACGTCCTTTTAGGGAAAGGCATAGACACTTTCCAGCTTCATTGTACTCCATCTTAAGAACATGTTAGATGCTAAGGTTATTCATCATTCTTCTTGTCCTTACGTCCCTCCCTTGGTTCTTGTTCGGAAAAGGGACTTGTCCCTACGTTTCTGTATGGACTATCGCCAGCTTAATAGTCGTACAGTTCGAGACTCTTATGCTTTACAATGGATTGAGAAGAATTTTAATGCACTTCATGGCGCCAAATACTTGTCTTGACCTAAAGTGCGGCTATTGGCAGGTCGAAATCGCTGAGGAACGTAAAGCCTGTACTGCCTTGTATGGTAGGTCCATTACAAATGCTCCCACAACTTTTCAGCTTCTTATGGAGAGATGTATGGGCGACATCCATCTCTTACAGCGTCTCATTTACCTCGATGACATCATTGTGTTTTCAAAGACCTTTGATGAGCATTTCGAGAGATTATGTGTAATCCTTCTACGATTGCACAAGAATGGCCTCAAACTTAAGCCCTCAAAGTGCCAGTTCTTGCAGGCCTCAGTGAAATATCAGGGTCACATCATGTCTGAGGACGGTATCACGACAGACCCTGAGAAGACTGAGACACTGGAGACCTAGCCAGTTCCTCAGAAGATAAATTTATCGCAGACTTCACTCAACCATTTGAATTGCACATTGATGCGCGGTACTTTACCAAACCCAAAATAGCCAGAAACGAGTGATAGCATATGCGAGCCAAGGGCTTTCCAAATCAGAGCACAACTACACAGCTCACAAATTAAAGTTTCTAGCTCTAAAAATTGGCTGTCACCAGGAAGTTTCATGACTACCTGTATGGCAACCCCATCAACGTTAACACTGACAACAACCCCCTCACTTATGTTTTAACATCAGCGAAGATGGATGCAACTGGACTTCATTGGCTCGCTGACCTTGCTGCCTTACTACTTTTCTATAGAGTATGTACCAGGGGCTAGGAAGAGGAAAAATGCTGTCCAGGTTGCCATGTGACATCATGGATATCCAATCTGTGTCTGCGGTTTGCAACAGTCAGCAGTCATCCAGTGTTGTAGAGATGCTCTCACTTTGTCATGAGGTATTGAACTGTGTTTTAGCGGTTGGTGATTTCGAGTCTACCAATGTTGGGACTGATCAGAAGATGCTTTCTTGTCTGCACAATCTGCACAATTGTGGACCTTCTTCCCAAAGATCAGTGCCCTTCAAAGGAGTCTCTTAGGTCATTTGATAGTGACACAGCTTCGATCCTCAGGCAGTGGGATGCTCTCTCTACCACTAACAATCTCCTTTACAAGAAACAGACTAAAGAAGGTGATGATCCCTACTTTCAGCTGATTATTCCACAGCAGCAATGAGAATCCGTCATTACTCATCTTCATCATGGGTGTGGGCATTTGGGTAGGGACTGTACTGTGGCTCTTCTTCCGACAAGGTTTTATTAGCCAGAAATGATGGGAGATGTCGAGAACTACATTTAGATCAGGGACGGAATTTCGAAAGTGAGTGATCAAACAACTGTGCAGCATACTTGTGATACAGAAAATATAGACAAGTCTCTATCACTCCATGGGGAATGGGTTATGTGAACAGTTTAACCGGACACTTCTGGGGATGCTCTGGCCGCGGGTCCTTGCCTATAACTGTACCTTGCCCGAGTTTTCTGTTTCACGCCAGATTAACTCATGATCAGCAGACATCCTAGGCTGCCTGTTGATGTTGCCTTTGGCACGTCTCTCGCCAACACTTCATCGCCAGCTTATATGCAGTTTTCTGCTGATTTGAAGCGCAAGTTGACAACTGCATATGAGCTCGCTTCTCAAAATAAAGACAGGGCCCATGGCAAACAGAGGAAGAATTATAATCTGAACGCCCGTGGTGCTACTGCTATCGAGGTGATGTCGCGATAGTTCACAATGTCATCATTCCTGGGAAACCGAAGCTTGCCAACCGATGGGAGGAAGATTTCCATGTGGTGGAGACACAGCCGAATTCCAATGTTCTGTTGTTTCAGGTCCAGAAGGAAGGCACTAGGGAGGACCGTGTACTTCACCGCAATTTACTTCTTCCCATTGGTTCAGATGTCCATCATCTTTGATGTCGACTTTGCTTGAGTCGCCTGGAGGAATCGAGCCCTTTCACTCCTGCACCTATTGGTCAAGATTAATTTTCGGTTACCCCACCAGTGGTTACAAGACCTGGAAGGTCAATAGTGGATGATTGATGGTCAATGGGTGGTCAAACAGAATGGGTCTAACTCTCTATTTCTAGAGCAACAAGAGACTACCTCCAGCAGAAGGGCATCAGAACCATGCAGTGCCCTGCCCTCAGTCCCGATTTAAATCCTATTGAGCACCTGTGGGACGAGATTCAAAGACGGCTGAATGACATCCGACCAAGGCCGTCAACTGCAGCTGAACTGCGTCAGGCGTTCCTCAGCGTGTGGGTTCAAGTGCCTATGGCCTTCATCAGCCACCTCATCCATTCTATGTATCGAGGCTGCACGGCAGTCATCAACGCACATGGCGGACACACAAGAGACTGACTGGTGATGGTTCAAAGTTATATCTCAAAGCATGTTTACAGTGTTTGGAAAAAATCAGGTTTCTCATATGTCTATCCATAGTGATGTTTCTTTTGCGGTTCAGTATATATCTCGGTGCTGAATTAAATTGAACTAATTTGTAAAATAATTTGGCCCATGTGCTTTTTCAAGTATTATATAAATTCAAATTTTAAATTACGACTAGTTTTTATTATGGTTATTAAATGGCTTTGTACTACTACAGCTGTTAAGGAGGAGGGATGTGTTCTTTTCTTCAGGTTATTTCCTCAACAGCAGCAACCCCAATCATATAATAAATCACAATCCTGAGCTGGACCGAATACACCACCCGGGCTACATATGGATTATCTGAATATCCTCAGGAAAATATGGAGTATGTTCTCAGGAATTTTTTCATCGACAGCCTCAAGTTTTGACAGTGTGAGAGTAGACAGCACTCCCAATCTCTCAATATCAGAGAGAAAAACGTACAAACCCCATTCGCTACCATAATTGCCACTTTCTATTTGCCCGATCGAGAAGTGGTATACGGGGGTAAGTATCAAGACATACCTGCCCCCCATGCTCAAAAAGAGGCGAGCCATCCTGAGCCGAGAAGCAGCTGAGGTCCAGGCTTGAGAAAAGATCTGGATGCGGGTGCGGATGCGCAGTCACACCATCCCGAAACTCCCTAAAACCAGAGCTGAAGTCGACATTGCAGCACCCTGGAGAGAGACCCATGATGGTGAGCGGTTTCTGCCTTTTGCCGTTGAAGAAGACAAGATGGTGGTATTTGCAAGTGATGATCAGCTTAGAGTCCTCCAGTCAGCTTCCATTGTCTACATGGATGGTACTTTCTCCGCCTGCCCAGATCTTTGGATCAGCTTTACATACTGCATGCACGGAAAGGAAGCATTACCTATCCCCTAGTCTACGCATTGATGCCTGATCGTCGGACTACAACTTACCAACGCCTCTTTGCTCAGTTGAAGGTCCACATCCAACATCTACTGAACCAACCATTCAACCCAGAGACATTCCAGGTGGACTTTGAAGTTGCTGCCATTAGAGCCCTCCGGACAGAGTTTCAAGGTTCAGACATCTAGGGGTGTTTCTTCCACTTTACCCAGGCGATTTGGCGGAAAACACAGGAGCTTGGTCTTGCTGTTGGATACAGAGATAACCCCCCCTTGTGGAACAGTCGATCCGACGAGCTGCTGCCTTGCCTCTGCTGCCTCTTCAACAGGTTCAGGATGCATGGATTGACTCCATGAACAAAAATGTACAAATCAGTAGAATAGGTCTTCAGCAACCTATGCTGGCCGTACAAGGCGTCTATGCTTGTCGTAGGAGGTGACTAACAGGATCGGGGGGTCAGGCTTGCTGACTTGGTTGATGCATGTCATCGTATCCCAATTGTGTAGATCGAAGCCCATGATGTCAATCACTGGATTATCTGGTCCAGACTCGATTATTTACAGACTGCCTTCATATAGCTGTAATATTGCTGAGTGCGGCATTAAACAACAAACACACCAAACAAACCATACGGATCTAAATGCCACAGCTGTAGTTACCTGTTTTCAAATAAAAGGAACTATGTACCTGTAAGACCAGTTGTATAGATGCCCGAATGCTAATTGATCTAAAACAATGAAATTTTTTGGTTCTGTTAGTTTGTTTTCTGTAAAGCCAAGGTGAGACCATGCAAATAGACAAACGTGTTTGTCATCAATTTTTTGTTTTGCTTTAAGATTTGGTCAAATTGGGGGAAGCAGTGTGCAGCGAACACAGTGGCAATTGTTACGACGGGAGGAAAAGGTTGAACGACATTGCTTTCTGGGGCTTGGGAAGGACGGACTCAAAGGACGTTAGTGTGTTGTCCGATAACAATGCGGCATTCCGAACCCAGCCTGCCGGACACGAGGACTTCCTGCACGACATCTTCAAGGTCGTCATGCAAGACATTGTCCAGAAGGCCGGGGATCGCGAGGGCAAGGTCGATGAATGGATGGCTCCTGAAGATTTGTCTGCCAAGATGGATCTGGAGCCTCAGCCAACGAGTGAGAGCAATGACCAGCTGCTGGACAGGGTCAAGGAAGTGATCAAATACAGCGTCCGAACCGGCCATCCTCACTTTGTCAACCAACTGTTCTCCAGCCTTGACCCCTACGGTCTTGCAGGTCAGCTCGTGACTGACGCTCTCAACTGCAGTCTTTACACCTACGAAGTCGCTCCCGTCTTTACCGTCATGGAACTGGCAGTGATGGCTAAGATGCGACAACTGATTGGCTACGAAGGCGGGGACGGCATCTTCGCTCCTGGTGGATCCATTGCCAACATCATGGCGGTGAGCTGCGCCCGACATATGGCGTTCCCGGAGACAAAGAAGCGGGGTCTTTTCGGGTTGCCGCAGTTGGTGCTGTACACGTCGGAGCTCGCCCATTTCTCAATCACGAAAGCAGGATTTCTTCTCGGCCTTGGGGAGGATAACATCAGACTGGTCAAGACTGACTCTCAAGGCCGAATGATTCCCGAGGACCTCGAGGCCCAAATTGAGGACACAAAACAACAGGTATGGCTTGGTGCTGCTTGATTTTATCCATGCGGATATATTTTGTTCATGTTTTATGTCAATGAGGTTTTACATCATTAGCGACATCAATATAAACAACTCGAGGCCCAATACATCTATGACCATTACAGCTTCAAAGCCTCAGGCCCGTGAAGATGAGGGGTAGGTCTTCAGCAACCCATGCTTGCCGTACAAGGCGACTATCGTAGGAAGCGACTAATGGGATCAGGTGGTCAGGCTCGCTGACTTGGTTGATGCATGTCATCGATCCCAATTGCGTAGATCGATGATCATGTTGTGAATCACTGGATTGTTTGGCCCAGACTCGACTACATACAGACCGCCGTCATAGAGCTGGAATATTGCCGAGAGCGGCGTTAAATAACAAACAAACAAACTCAAAGCTCCATGGTCAAGCGGGAATGTGTGACATCACCAGTAAGGGTTGATTATTTAAGATCTGGTTCGATTCTACCCACACGGGTGAGAACTCATTTCTGGTTATATACTGTCCAAAGACAGGGGCTATTCGAAAATAACATGCTTGCAGAAATACAAAGTGGTATCGAGTGATGGTAAGGAGTGGATAATAAACGGGAAAGACTAAGTGTAACTGGGCAATCAACAGGACCTGTTGGAGGTGCGTTGTTAGGGTGCAGACAATCAGGAACGACGACGGGTGTGTTGTCACAAAAGGAACGTTTGAGATGGCTTGATCACTAAGGCGTCATGCCGTCACAATCGGTCAAACATTCGTTTATATTCATGGCATGGTTCGACACAATCACCCAATGACAATTTGATGGAGTCTTGCCCACTCAGATTGCAGCGCCTGTCCCAGTCCGGCTAGTGCGGTTATTGACGTCATCCCACTCAGATTGCAGCGCCTGTCTCAGTCCGGCTACTGCCGCTATTGACGTCATCCCACTCAGATTGCAGCGCCTGTCCCAGTCCGGCTACTGCCGCTATTGACGTCAGCCTACTCAGATTGCAGCGCCTGTCTCAGTCCGGCTACTGCCGCTATTGACGTCAGCCTACTCAGATTGCAGCGCCTGTCTCAGTCCGGCTACTGCCGCTATTGACGTCAGCCCACTCAGATTGCAGCGCCTGTCTCAGTCCGGCTACTGCCGCTATTGACGTCAGCCCACTCAGATTGCAGCGCCTGTCCCAGTCCAGCTACTGCTGCTATTGACGTCAGCCCACTCAGATTGCAGCGCCTGTCTCAGTCCGGCTACTGCCGCTATTGACGTCAGCCCACTCAGATTGCAGCGCCTGTCTCAGTCCGGCTACTGCCGCTATTGACGTCAGCCCACTCAGATTGCAGCGCCTGTCCCAGTCCGGCTACTGCCGCTATTGACGTCAGCCCACTCAGATTGCAGCGCCTGTCCCAGTCCGGCTACTGCCGCTATTGACGTCAGCCCACTCAGATTGCAGCGCCTGTCTCAGTCCGGCTACTGCCGCTATTGACGTCAGCCCACTCAGATTGCAGCGCCTGTCTCAGTCCGGCTACTGCTGCTATTGACGTCAGCCCACTCAGATTGCAGCGCCTGTCCCAGTCCGGCTACTGCCGCTATTGACGTCAGCCTACTCAGATTGCAGCGCCTGTCCCAGTCCGGCTACTGCCGCTATTGACGTCAGCCCACTCAGATTGCAGCGCCTGTCTCAGTCCGGCTACTGCCGCTATTGACGTCAGCCCACTCAGATTGCAGCGCCTGTCCCAGTCCGGCTACTGCCGCTATTGACGTCAGCCCACTCAGATTGCAGCGCCTGTCCCAGTCCGGCTACTGCCGCTATTGACGTCAGCCCACTCAGATTGCAGCGCCTGTCCAAGTCCGGCTACTGCCGCTATTGACGTCAGCCCACTCAGATTGCAGCGCCTGTCTCAGTCCGGCTACTGCTGCTATTGACGTCAGCCCACTCAGATTGCAGCGCCTGTCCCAGTCCGGCTACTGCCGCTATTGACGTCAGCCCACTCAGATTGCAGCGCCTGTCCCAGTCCGGCTACTGCCGCTATTGACGTCAGCCCACTCAGATTGCAGCGCCTGTCTCAGTCCAGCTACTGCCGCTATTGACGTCAGCCCACTCAGATTGCAGCGCCTGTCCCAGTCCGGCTACTGCCGCTATTGACGTCAGCCCACTCAGATTGCAGCGCCTGTCTCAGTCCGGCTACTGCCGCTATTGACGTCAGCCTACTCAGATTGCAGCGCCTGTCCCAGTCCGTCTGATGCAGCAGATGGTATTTGACGTCAGCGTTCACGTTTCCCGATTATGTCCCAAACGTGCTCAGTGGGGGAAATGTATGGACTCATGGCTGGGCATTGCATTCTGGGTGATATTTTGCTGATGAAAGTAGTCAGTTACTATACGTGCACGGTGGGCACGAGCGTTATCATCTTGAAAGACAAAACCTTAACCAGCATCACTCGGAAACTTGGTTTTTTATGATTTTATTTCTATTTTGGAATACACAAACAATAAGTTTACAGAAATACAGTTCACATGCAAAGTTAAATACATACAAGTTTCAAAGTATATCTATGGATAATCACAAACAAAAACTATTCTAGCGTCAGGATGACATCTTTGTTGGAATGTGGAAGTTCGTGGGTTTACACAATAGGTGGTGACAGAGTGACCAATGTTTCATGAACTGTGTGTATTTATATTGTGAATATGATATATTTCTGTCGATGTAATATGAATCGGTTATTTCTTGTTTGATATGTTGGGAATTTGGTATGGAGTCGGAAGTGTTTGATTTGAATATATTTTGCTTTGTTACAGTTACAATATGATTTAAAACATCGTTTCGTTTTTGTTGATATCTTAATAAAATGGTCATTTTTGAAAAATATAGTTCTATTCCAGTTTTGTCTTTGATCCATTTTGGGGTTGCTTACATTCTTGTAGTTATTCAGATCAATGTCCTGGTTTTGGATAAAATTCCAATCTCCACAGATGGAGTGTTGTCCAGTGGCCCCTCCATGGACAATATGCAGTGGCGTTCTGGCAGTCATAGTGATCCCGTCCCAAATCATTACATAGCCATCCCCAAATCTGTCATGTTGCCTTACGTTGACGTTCACAAGACGTTCGTTAGGACGCCCTTAGGCACATCCTCGCTTATCCAGAAAGTAGTAAGTGGATCTGGACTGACCTAAAAACATATTACACAAGAACATCGGCGATTACCCCAGTTTCTATCTTCTAATCACAATTGGGACCTGGCAAGAATGTGTGGCCCTGTTGACGGTGGAACAATACGTGGTCGCCGAGCAAGCATAGTAGCTGCATGCAGACAGTCTCTGGTCGTCTTGTCAGTAGCTTAAACATCGGTGGCCCGAGGCAAGTGAACATCGATTTGATTGGCTGTTTGGCCTCGATTTCTTAAAGCCTGGTTTCTGATTAAACGATCCAGGACTTGTTTTGTTAGCCTAGGGCACCCTGTGTCTGCAGAAACCTGTTCCAAGGTTTGCAAATGACTGAGAAACAAGGAACTTATTGGCTACCTCTCGCTACCCTAAGGCATTCTTCAGTTGTAGGAGACGCATTCCTCCTCTGATCACAAATACTGCATGAAAGCAAAACGTTGACGGATGTTAGCGGATGAAAAAGTAGACACGATTTATGGATAAGAACTACTTTATTTACTGTAAAGGTGACGTTTCGGTATAAATCCTTGTGCCGTTGTCAAGAAAAGAATCTATTCCGAAACGTCGCCTTTACAGTAAATAAAGAAGTTGTTATCCATAACTTGTGACTACTTTATGAGGTGAGGTGAAATGGGGTTAAACGTCGCGTCTAAGATTATTGCACTTAAATAGCGACGTGAATGCACGTGTATGGCTGCTTGTACTAGTCCGGACTGATGCCGATTTATAGTGCTAGCTCACTGAGATACCATGCCGCAGTTTAACATGAATACCCTACTAAGACACAGTATACTGACTCCGAGCCGACCAGTCCTTGTTTTAGCCCCTTTATGCCGAGCGTCAGACAGGGTAACAACAAGTACCATCTTTTAACGTCTTTTGGTATGACGCGACTGGGGATCGAACCTCGAACCTTCCGCTCTCCGGGCGGACGCTCTACCACTAGACCACGGAGGCGGTCTGACTACTTTATGAAAGCAAGGGTAGAGAGTTACTGTGGTTAATGAAAATCAGCGAAACTGAGAGTCAAGAACGACTACCTACCCACATGGACGAAGGAATTGCGTGGTCCACATCCAATGTTTCTGGTATTGCTAAAAGAATCGTAAAACATCCTGTGTTTCCTGCTAATCAGTAAACTTCGTCGTGAATACAAGTGTCTCTATTTATCCAGGGTGCACGTCCCTTCCTGGTTGTGGCCACAGCGGGAACAACAGTGTTTGGCGCCTTCGACCCCATCAACGACATCGCCGACGTGTGCGTTGCTAATGGTTTATGGCTTCACGTTGACGGTGCTTGGGGAGGCGGCGTCCTCATGTCCCGACGTCACCGTGGGCTGATGGAAGGAGTGGATCGGGCAGACTCGGTCACTTGGAACCCCCATAAACTTCTAGGCGCGCCACAACAGTGTGCAACACTCCTCACGAAACACGAAGGTGTGCTGCTGGCGGCTCACAGCGCAAAGGCGTCCTACCTCTTCCAACCAGACAAGTTCTACGACGTCAGTTACGACACCGGCGACAAGACTTTACAGTGTGGTCGCAAGGTGGACGTCTTCAAGTTCTGGCTCATGTGGAAAGCCAAGGTAAGCAGTCACATCTGCCATGGTTAGGAAGGACGGATCTATGTGTGATGAGGAAGGGATATGTTTGTGTATTTTTTAGGAAGGGACAGGTTTGTGTATGATTATGTAGGGACAGGTTTGCGTATCGTTAGATTAGAAAAGAAAGGTTTGTGTATGTTAAGGAAGGGACAGGTTTGTGTATGATGACGAAGAGACAGGTTTGTGTATGTTGAGGAAGGGGCAGGTCTGTGTATTTTGAGGAAGGGGCAGGTTTGTATATGTTGAGGGAGGGGCAGGTTTGTGTATGATGGGGAAGGGGCAGGGTTATGTATGTTAAGGAAGGAGCAGGTCTGTGTATGTTGAGGAAGGGGCAGGTTTGTGTATCTTGAGGAAGGGGCGGGTCTGTGTATGTTGAGGAAGGGGCAGGTTTGTGTATGTTGAGGAAGGGGCAGGTTTGTGTATGTTTAGGAAGGGGCAGGTCTGTGTATGTTGAGGAAGGGGCAGGTTTGTGTATGTTGAGGAAGGGGCGGGTCTGTGTATGTTGAAGGAGAGACAGGTTTGTGTATGTTGAGGAAGGGGCAGGTTTGTGTATGATTATGAAGAGACAGGTTTGTGTATGATGAGGGGACAGGTTTGTGTATGATTATGAAGAGACAGGTTTGTGTATGATTATGAAGAGACAGGTTTGTGTATGATTATGAAGAGACAGGTTTGTGTATGATTATGAAGAGACAGGTTTGTGTAAGAAGAGGAAGGACAAACAATAACACACACACGTGCATGCACATCGCTACATAAGGGCCATAACGCGAAGTCAAACGCCATTTCAACACACCAAACATTGCGAGTTAGTGGACCCATGTTTGCGTCACTACATTCAGACCCGTGAAGATCCAGGGTAGAATAGGTCTTCAGCAACCCATGCTTGCTGTAAAAGGCGACTATGCTTGTCGTAAGAGGCGACTAACGGGATCAGGTGGTCAGGCTCACTAACTTGGTTGATGCATGTCATCGATCCCAATTGCGTGGAAAGATGCTCATGGTGTCAATCACTGGATTTATTTACAGACTGCCGTCATATAGCTGGAATGTTGTTGAGTGCGATGTTAAACAACAAACATCGCATCCTAAGTGATGGCAGTTGAAGGTCCTGGTATTGGGTCAACTCCAAGGCTATCTCTTCCACCCTTGAACTCTACTGCCAACCTCTTAACAGTGGCAAAGGAAATATCATCATACCATAAATCATCCCGCATGGATGACTGTTGGAGTTAGCCCTTTCAGTTGGAGAAATTTAATTACATGTAATTTTCATAGACAGAAGAAAACGAGTCTCTTTGATGCCTGCAGAAATATGCTGCTTGGGTGTGTATTTTTGATTCATGGAAGTATTGAATAGCATGGAAAATATTGTACTTAATACATGCAAACAGCTAAGAGTTTATATCCTTCGCTTTTCAGCTTCCCTTCATACTTCACAGCAAGGAGTTCTGTTTATGATAACATTTATCTGTCATAGGATTAATAACGTCTTTGTGCAATGGCACATTGCCCTGGAAATTCCATTCACAACCTGCGATTTTCAACGCAGATAACAATAGACAAGTGCGGTGGTACGGGTTCTGTCCAAAAAGCTCCTTTAAAACATCGGTGTTTTGAATATGTGATACCTAATTAATTTATGATTGTATCAATTCTTTCGCGTTTATTGCCAGGGTACACGGGGTTTGGAACAACACGTCAACACACTGTTCGACAACACCAAGTATTTTGTAGAAAGACTGAAAGTGCGTGAAGGCTTCCAATTGGTTGTCTCAGAACCACAACTGACCAATGTCTGCTTCTGGTACATCCCACCATCACTGAGGAAAGTCCCCGATGGCCCAGAATTCCGTGCTCGACTCCACAAGGTGGCGCCACTTGTCAAGGAGCGCATGCTCCGTGCAGGGTCCATGATGATCACTTACCAACCACAGAAGGACCATGTCAACTTCTTCCGGTTGGTGCTGCAGAGTTCGGGGACAACGTTTGAAGACATGGACTACTTTCTTGACCAGATTGAGAAACTTGGTCAGGATATCATTGTGTGAGCTGTGAAACAAGGGATATAACTTTTGATGACATGGACTACTTTTTGGTCCATATCAAGGAATCTGGTCATGATATCATTGTGTGAGCTTTGAAACAAGTGATATAACGTTTGAAGACATGGACTACCTTTTGGACTATATTTAGACATTTGTCATGATATTTGTGTGTGAGCTGGAACCGTTTTCCTACCTAGAGTTCCTTGCGGCCAGCCAAGTGCCTTTGACATAGGCCAGCGATAGTTGACGAATCGCCACGTCTTATAGTCCATTCAACAAATTAAAGTATGCTTTTCATGTGTTTTATTTTTGAAAAGTCACATTTAGATAAAAATAGGGTCATGAAACGGTTAACAAATATCCCAAAAGGTGTAAAACTACCTCCATTTGCGTATTTGTCCTGTGTTTACAATGGTTGTAAAGTTCCACGTGCTGACATCGAAACCCGACGAATAACCACGAGACGATCGTATTGATCATATCTTCCCGAGGCAAGAGAGTTAACTGACTGCAAGAGAGTTAACTGACAGTAAAAGTCCTGTTTCCAACCTTTCAGAACTAGGCTGGAAATTCTGGGCTCGATCGTAGCGCCATCAGTGGCTACTACTAGTTATGTTCCTTCTATGTCGTTCCTATTGACCAATCAGATTTCACTACTCATATCACTTGCATTTACTTTAAACAAAATGGCAGCCCACAGTCAGGACGATCTGATCGATAATCAAAATCTATATTGTAATTGGATGGGTCTTACTTCGCGAAGTGCATCAAATCCGTTGAGCATCTTCATTAGAAATATGAAAAGATTTGGAAAATATATGTTGACGCCGATTTGGCGGTACACAAGCTCTGCAAATCCTGCAACCGACCGAAAGCTGCACGGGCTTTTACGAACCGAGTGTCGATCTCGTTACGCGATTTTGATTGGACTATGCATAGACTCGTTAATCCAGCCAAAATATAACTTCATAATCACAGCCAAGTTCGGCAAGGGTGGAAACTGAACTATTATAGTCAGTGAACTCTCTTGCCTCGGGAAGAAGCTTAGATCTGTTCAGGTGTATTGTCACATTCCTCACTATGACTGTTGCAGTAGCGATATCTATGCAAGACATTCTGTAAATCGCACTTAAGGTCGTCCATTATGATTTCGAGACAAATCAGGACATTTGCAAACAAGAGAAAAGTCCGATCACGTGATATGCAAGTAAGCTAGTGACAGTGAAATATCTCAGGGAGATCACTGCGCCGGGGTGAGAGCTGAAACAAGGCTTGTATCACATTTTTTCTAGCTGTAGGTATCTATGGGGAATAGGGAGTCTGAATTGTCAATCTGTGAATATTCGTAATTTGCAACAATTTGGACTTGAGGTGAAATGGGGTTTAAAACGTCTCGTCCAAGCATATTACACTTGTTTAGCGACGTGCATGCACGTGTATGTGTTTCTTCTTGTACTAGTCCGGACTGATGCCGATTTATAGTGCTCGCCTACTGAGATATCATGCCGCAGTTTAACATGAATACCCCACTCAGACATAGTAGACTGACTCCGAGTCGACCAATCCTTGTTTTAGCCCCTTAATGTCGAGCGCCAGACAGGGTAACAACAATTACCATCTTTTAACGTCTTTTAGTATGACGCAACCGGGGATCGAACCCCGGACCTTCCGCTCTCCAGGAAGACGCTGTACCACTAGACCACGGAGGCGGTCCAACAATATGGATTATATCCAGGTTTTCAATATTGTATCTGTTAATATGCAATGGTTGTTTGTTTTCTTTGTTTTGTATTCGGTTACAGCCTTGAACAACATTAATGAACTTTCCGAGATGTAATAAAATTAGTTCTTATCTGAATTCCAAACAAATATTGTTATTTTTTCCGACCTGGAAAGATAATGCACTAAAAGCCCAACCATTTAATGTAATTTTGGGTGGGTTTGGTGAGTAAGGGTGGGGGTTATGGGAACGTTAAATGTTTTTGTAAAAGCTGAGCACAAATTATTTCCCCAGCTTTTTCGGGGACAGGTTATGATCTGACGGTCGCTTCAATACTTGCTAATATCTGCATCAGCTATCACTATCGCTCATCTGTTTCATGTTTGAGTTGAATGAGTGAGTGAGTTGGGTATAACGCCGCTTTGACACCGTACTATACGGAATCTTCGTCAGTGAATTGTGCACAAATGTGGAACATTCCCCTCATTGTAACTGAAACATTAAGTATTTTAGTTTAGACGGCGTGTCAGTTTAATGTGGGAGTATTTCAGTCATATCACGGCGTGTCAGTTTAATGTGGTAGTATTTCAGTTATATCACGGCGTGCCAGTGGCTACCCCACCCTCTCACACATCATTCATGAGTGAGTATTGTTATTACGCCGCTTTTAGCAATATTCCAGCAATATCACGGAGAGGGACACCAGAAATGGGCTTCACACATTGTACCCATATCGGGAATCGAGCCTGGGTCTTCGGCGCAACGAGCGAACGCTTTAACCACGAAGGGGGCTAAAAAAGTTAAGGGTCTATCGTAGTCATCAAATATACTTTCATTGTCAGCTGCCAGTATGAGTGAATAACTGCTTGTCACACAGCATCAACACATTTATACACACGGCACTTTTTAAACCTCGGTTGGGTATGACCCGGCAACCTCTTGGTATGTAGTCCTTCACGCTACCACATTTTTTACAGTGTACAGCCTGACACTTACCATGAACTTCGTGAATCGCAAATACAGTTCCCCTGACATGTCTCTTTTTCGAACGCCTACGGAACCCACAGGCCCCTGAAGCAGGATAGTGATGTTACTGAAGCACCGGCCGGACCCATATAAGTAAATAGGCAAAGTACGTCACACGCCACCGTGTGCGAATACGCATTATGTCGGAAAGCGTACGTAAAATCTCCAATAATCTCTCTCTCTCTCTCTCTCTCTCTCTCTCTCTCTCTCTCTCTCTCTCTCTCTCTCTCTCTCTCTCTCTCTCTCTTTATATATATATATATATATATATATATATATATATATATATATATATGATGTCCAATACAAGCATTCATTATATATTTAAATATGCTCGTCACCGGGTACATACTTTGCAGGCTCTAAGGTTCATACGCCGGAAAATATATAATGATAATTATATATTCTGGTACATGTGACCCTCCCCCCCTCTCTCTCTCTCTCTCTCTCTCTCCGATATAAGTAATAAATTGCAAAAAAAAGAAGGTTTGTGGGATGCTTGGGGGACGTGGGGAGGTGTTGTGAACATGACATGCGTACATTCCCATTTAACTTAAACGATACAGCCGATTTCAACTTAGGTCAAGATGGCGAGTGACGTACCTTGTCTATTTGTATATATGGGTCCGGTATTTCAGTGTTCCTATTACTATATTACTATCCTGCTTCAAGGGCCTGTGATTGGAAAACGATTGACGATTGAGATACCGACCACAACAGCCACAACTTCAACAGGCTCTGCATGAAGCGGGGGGTGGGGGGTGGAGGGTAGATCCATGGTGACGTCATACGCCGGCTTACGTTGTCCATGAGATAACGGGCACCTGCTTGCATAACTGCCAATGGCGGCCATACAAGATAGTTTGTATGTTACCAACTTTACCAGAGACTAATACAATATACGGATTAATACGCTCCGTGTCCCTGTGTAAAAACGAATTCCTACCCGTGAAGATCCGGTGTAGAATAGGTCTTCAGCAACCCATGCTTTCTGTAAGAGGCGACTAACGGGATCGGGTGGTCAGGCTCGCTGATTTGGTTGATGCATGTCATCGTATCCAAACCGTATGGATCGATGCTCATGATGTCAATCACTGTGTTGTCTGGTCCAGACTCGATTATTTACAGACCGCTTTCACAAAGCTGGAATGATGCTGAGTGTGGCGTAAAACAACAAACAAAGCATGAAGAGTGGGGGTAGATCCCTGGTGACGTCATCTGCCGGCTTACGTTGGCCACGAGACAACGGGCACCTGCTTGCATAACTGCAAATGGCGGCCATACAGGATATTTAGCATGTTACCAACTTTTCCAGAGACTAATTATATCTCATACGGATTGATTCCATGTGTAAAAACTAATTCCGACATTGCATGTATTAGACTGCTGACAGCTCGATCTACTCGAGCTACACCGACGAGGTGCGGTCGGGTAGCCCAGTGGTTAAAGCGTTCGCTCGTCGCGCCGAAGACCCAGGCTCGATTCCCGATATGGGTACGACGTGTGAAGCCCATTTCTGGTGTCCCCGTATTCGACGTAATAAGCGCCCCGCTCTAATAAGCGCCCACGGCGATATTTGCTAATATATTGGCTAGTGAACAATCCCAATTAGCATCCCTTCCGATTGATCAATGTACACAAGACTTATTTATTCGTGTATAATACGCACTCGTGTGTTATATGCACCCTTAATTATGAGCAATTAAATTCTGGAAAAATATATCTGCCGGATATATACAGTTCAGACATTCAGCATAAACCACGAAATTTATCTTTTCAACTGTTTTTTTCCCACCAAAATAATATTCTAATAAGAGCCCCCTTTTTTGAGAGCGCCCTGGGCGCTTATTACGTCGAATGCGGTTGGTTTGTTTATCTTTTTCACTTTTAAAAGAAATTGTGGGTGTCAAGTTTCAAGTACTTCAGATTAGTTTAATAAATGCCCTCTTGGCTTCAGAGCGGAGCTAAACCACGCGTGTTTTCAATTTAGGCTTTAGATTTAAGACGTTAACAGAAAGATCATTATGGGCCAGCAGGTATAACGTTTGTCTCGGGCAATGAACCTAACATAAGCGGTAAAGTAAATTATAGTATCAGGCTTTTGACTGGGATATCCAATACTCCACTGTCTCTCAGGGCCCACCTTCACAACAGACCCACACCTGGTCGCCTTCTCAGGGACGGTTACTGTTGTCAAACAATGGATCGTGAAGCGTTCCCATCCCCTGAGCCCCAAATTAAAAAAGTGTTTCGTGCATCGTTTGTCCCTGTAGTTTGAAGTTAGTCGTGGGTTCGAATCCCAAATAAAGTCTGGCTTATCAGTACTATAACTATGCTCACGGGTTTCAACAAAGTGGTAAACGTCTACGACCTGCGTCACTTCGGGCTTTCCTCCCACATGAAGCAGACACGCCGGGATGTAATTGAAATACTGTACAAAGTGGCGTTAAACCCCCTCACACTCACCCACTTCCTCTTTCGAACGCGGGGGTAGCCTAGTGGTTGAAGCGTTCGCTCGTCACGCCATAGGATCGGTTTCGATTCCACACATGTGCACAATATCTGAAGCCCTTGATTCACACGTGATGGTGCTGGAGCGGCGTAAAACCATACTCATTTCATCACTTCCTCACCCTCTCTTCAAGTTTATGGAAAACAATACGAGACAAGATCACATCGGGGTAAAGGTCGTGAAGACACGCGTCGCCATGCTTTGGTTGGTTTGGTTTGTTGTTTAACGCCGCACTCAGCAATATTCCAGCTAATAATCGAGTCTGGACCAGACAATCCAGCGATTGATATCATGAGCATCGATCCACGCAATTGAGATCGATGACATGCACCTCCTACCCCCTCTACCAATCACCTCCTATCCCCTCTACCAATCACCTCTTACCGCCCTCTACCAATCACCTCTTACCGCCCTCTACCAACCACCTCCTACCCCCTCTACCAATCACCTCCTACCCCCTCTACCAATCACCTCTTACCGCCATCTACCAATCACCTCCTACCGCACTCTACAAATCACCTCTTACCGCCCTCTACCAATCATCTCCTACCGCCCTCTACCAATCATCTCCTGCCTACCCTACCAATCACCTCCTACCCCCTCTACCAATCACCTCCTACCCCCTCTACCAATCACCTCTTACCGCCCTCTACCAATCACCTCTTACCGCCCTCTACCAACCACCTCCTACACCCTCTACCAATCACCTCCTACCCCCTCTACCAATCACCTCTTACCGCCATCTACCAATCACCTCCTACCGCCCTCTACCAATCACCTGTTACCGCCCTCTACCAATCATCTCCTACGGCCCTCTTCCAATCACCGCCTATCGACCTCCACTTATCATCTCCTACCCCCTCTACCAATCATCTCCTACCCCCTCTACCAATCATCTCCTACCCTCTCTACCAATCATCTCCTACCCCCTCAACTAATCATCTCCTACCCCCTCTACCAATCATCTCTTATCGTTCTCTACCAATCACCGCCTACCGACCTCCACTAATCATCTCCTACCCCTTCTACTAATCATCTCCTACCCCCTCTACCAATCATATCCTACCCCCTCTACCAATCATCTCCTACCCCTCTACCAATCATCTCTTATCGTCCTCTACCAATCACCACCTACCGACCTCCACTAATCATCTCCTACCCCCTCTACTAATCATCTCCTAACCCCTCTACTTATCATCTCCTACCCCCTCTACCAATCATCTCCTACCCCCTCTACCAATCATCTCTTATCGTCCTCTACCAATCACCGCCTACCGATCTCCACTAATCATCTCCTACCCCCTCTACTAATCATCTCCTACCCCCTCTACTAATCATCTCCTACCCCCTCTACCAATCATCTCCTACCCCCTCTACCAATCATCTCCTACCCCCTCTACCAATCATCTCTTATCGTTCTCTACCAATCACCGCCTACCGATCTCCACTAATCATCTCCTACCCCCTCTACTAATCATCTCCTACCCCCTCTACCAATCATCTCCTACCCCCTCTACTAATCATCTCCTACCCCCTCTACCAATCATCTCCTCCCCCCTCTACCAATCATCTCCTACCCCCTCTACCAATCATCTCTTATCGTTCTCTAACAATCACCGCCTACCGACCTCCACTAATTCTCTCCTACCCTCTCTACCAATCATCTCCTACCCCCTCTACTAATCATCTCCTACCCCCTCTACCAATCATCTCCTACCCCCTCTACCAATCATCTCCTACCCCCTCTACCAATCATCTCTTATCGTTCTCTACCAATCACCGCCTACCGACCTCCACTAATCATCTCCTACCCCCTCTACCAATCATCTCCTACCCTCTCTACTAATCATCTCCTACCCCCTCTACCAATCATCTCTAATCATCCTCTACCAATCACCGCCGACCGACCTCCACTAATCATCTCCTACCCTCTCTACTAATCATCTCCTACCCCCTCTACTTATCATCTCCTACCCCCTCTACCAATCATCTCCTACCCCCTCTACCAATCACCTCCTACCGCCCTCTACCAATTACCTCATACCGCCCTCTACCAATCACCTCCTACCCCCTCTACTAATCATCTGCTTACGCCCTCTACCAATCATCTCTTATCGTCCTCTACATACAGCCAGAGTGAGGCATCTAATCGCCACCGGGGCTTCCACAAAAATGAAAGACGACAACTGGTCTGTACTTTATTAAGAAAGTTATCCCAAATAGAACATTTGTTACATATGACCCCTTTCCACATGGCAATGTGTGTTCATATCCATCAGTACTTAAGGATGCCTGGCAGTATGGCATTGGAGCACTTCAAGTGCACTAGAAGACATCTAATGCGAACCTTCATGAAGTCACGCACATTCAACTTTAAACGCCGACAGCATACAATTTTAAAGGAGTCTTCGTCCAGAAATAGTCTCCCTGCGTCGTAGATTACATAAGCCTGCAAACAATGTCACGATGCACTGTTATGGAGCTGTGGCATTTGAATGCACAGTCAATGAATCCTTGAGGTGAGTGGATGAGTATGGTTTTACGCCGCTTTTAGCAATATTCCAGCAATGTCACGGCGGGGGACACCGGAAAATAGGCTTTACACTTTGTATCCATGTGGGGAATCAAACCTGTGTTTTAGGCGTGACATGCCAACGCTTTAAGACCCGTGAAGATCCGGGGTAGAATAGATCTTCAGCAACCCATGCTTGCCGTAAAAGGCGATCGGGTGGTCAGGCTCGCTCACTTGGTTGATGCATGTCATCGATCCTAATTGCGTGGATCAATGCTCATGATATTAATCACGGTTCTCGGACGGTCTGCGGTGGAATTGAACAGTGTGTATCGGGCCCAAAGGCGGCAAATGGTGCTGTGGTGGACATTGAAGTGGTGTGCAACAGAAGACTGCGATTCCCCTCTTTGGATACGTCCTATGGCGATGTTCCGATCATCTTCACGAGGCAAGAGAGTTAACTGACCATAAAAGTCCAGTTTCCATCCTTGCCGAACTAGGCTGGTACTATGGAGTTACAGTTTGGCTGGACTAACGAGTCTATGCATAGTCCAATCAAAATCGCGCAACGAAATCGAAATCCGGTTCGTAAACTATCATGCAGATTTCGGTCGATTGCAGGATTTGCAAAACATGTGCACCGCCAACTCGTTGTCAACAGATATTTTCCAAATATTTTCATGTTTTTAATCAAGTTGCTCACGTGATTTGATGCACTTCGCGATGTAAGACCCCTTTTATCACAATATAGATCTTCATTATCGATAAGATCGGCTGGGCGTCGCCATTTTGTTGGAAGCAAATGCAAGTGATACAAGAGGAGGAATCTGATTGGTCCATAGAAGAGTGAGTGAGTGAGTTGGGTTTAACGCCGCTTTTAACAGTATTCCAGTTATAACGCGGCGTTTCATCTTCGTGTGGGAGGAAAGCCCGAAGTGATGCAAGTCTCAGACGTTTACCACTTTGGTGAAACCCACGAGCACGGGTATGGTGCTGACAAACCTAGAAACATAATCAGGGCAAACCGGGATTCGAACCCACAATCATAGGTTTCTGGCGTGCCCAAGGGACGCAACTCTGCACAGCGAATCGCGGCGCCTTAGACGACTGGGCCACCCGTGCCCCCCGGTCCATAGGAGAAGATGAGAAGGGACATAACTCGTAATAGCCGCTTGTGGCGCTACGGTTGAACCCAGGAAATCCAGTCTAGTTCGGCAAGCGTGAAAACTGGAAGATGTGTTCCGATCGGCAGCGCTTAGTCTTGGCATTTTCGAACTTGAAAAATGTTGATAATTGAATGACAAACTGCAGTTTCAGTGTCTATACTAGGCCGTCATACAGAACCTAAAACAAACATATCCAATACAACCTATGCAAGTCTAGATTACTGCAGTTTCAGGCCCTGTATTAGTCTGTCACACATACATTGAAACAAACATATCCATTACAGCCCATGAAAGTCTAGATTACTGCAGTTTCGACTCTGTACTTATCTGCCACATACATTGAAACAAACATATCCATCACATCCTATTATTATAAAAGTCGTTTTATTCCACTCAAGCGTCAACACGTTTTTTTCTATTAAGATGGAGATCTATTATCCACGTTGATGCCATCTGAGTGCACAATTTTCTATTAAGATAAAGATCGTCTTAATTTTTGGCCTGCATATAATTTCACATAAATGGCTGGCTTTTGCATGTGATGGGTGATATGTTCGTACGCTCTCGTGCATCTTTCCAATTCTAAGACCTCTTAGTCAAATTAAAACATTATATTTGCATTGTGCCTTTGTGAGACAACATACCATTACTCCTCGAAAACAGTATTATAATATAATTAGTAACACCGGCGAAGCATGGGATTATTGCAAGTTTACCCGTGTTTATAAATTTTATTTCAAAACACACTATACTAGAGTCGATCTACGAATCAAGTGCACACGTATCGATCCACACGTCTGTTGATATCTCCCGCAACGGTCGCGTCCCCCCATACTAGAGTCGATCTACGAATCAAGTGCACACGTATCGATCCACACGTCTGTTGATATCTCCCGCAACGGTCGCGTCCCCCCATACTAGAGTCGATCTACGAATCAAGTGCACACGTATCGATCCACACGTCTGTTGATATCTCCCGCAACGGTCGCGTCTCCCCATACTAGAGTCGATCTACGAATCAAGTGCACCCGTATCGATCCACGCGTCTGTTGATATCTCCCGGAACGGTCGCGTCCCCCCCATACTAGAGTCGATCTACGAATCAAGAGCACACGTATCGATCCACACGTCTGTTGATATCTCCCGGAACGGTCGCGTCCCCCCATACTAGAGTCGATCTACGAATCAAGTGCACACGTATCGATCCACACGTCTGTTGATATCTCCCGGAACGGTCGCGTCCCCCCATACTTGAGTCGATCTACGAATCAAGTGCACATGTATCGATCCACACGTCTGTTGATATCTCCCGCAACGGTCGCGTCCCCCCATACTAGAGTCGATCTACGAATCAAGTGCACCCGTATCGATCCACACGTCTGTTGATATCTCCCAGTTCGGTCGCGTCCCCCCATACTAGAGTCGATCTACGAATCAAGTGCACACGTATCGATCCACACGTCTGTTGATATCTCCCGGAACGGTCGCGTCCCCCCATACTAGAGTCGATCTACGAATCAAGTGCACACGTATCGATCCACACGTCTGTTGATATCTCCCGCAACGGTCGCGTCCTCCCAAACTAGAGCCGGTCTACGAATCAAGTACACACGTATCGATCCACACGTCTGTTGATATCTCCCAGGACGGTCGCGTCCCCCCATACTAGAGCCGATCTACGAATCAAATGCAGACAGACAGGATATTTTATTTTCGTCTCTCCTCAGGTACAGATGAAAACAACATATAACATATACATATACATGAATGTATAACTGAGCCATCCCCTACGGGATTATGAGAGACGTAATTATATAATATTTAGTATAAAATATAATACACACTGTAATAATCCATACTATCTATACACACACGTACTTCTTAAATCTAAAACATACTTGCAGGTCTTGGCACAAACTTTCATAATATTTGGGCAAGACATGAATACTAGTATTTAAAATCTTCGTCAGGGGCTGTCATAAAATCAGGATTAAACTGACAACACAGTGCAAACATATCTATTGTTAAATGCTTGACACTGGAGAATCCACGTCTGGGCATATCGCCCGGTACGGTCGCGTCCCCCGATCCTAGAGCCAGTCTACGAATCAAGTGCACCCGTATCGTCCACACGTCTGGTGATATCGACCGGTTCGGTTGCGTCCCCTGATCCTAGAGCCGGTCTCCGAATCAAGCGCTGCCGTATATCCCGTTCATTATGGCGTCTTACAAATACATTTCATATACCAGGAACACATATCACTTAAACGAACAGATAATAACGCACTTTGAATACCCTGACAATGCATGTATTTCCAGAATAGATCAGATCAGCTTTTTATTTACTCGGCCTGAGTCGGAAAATAAATAATTTACAGTCCCGTGAAGATCCAGAGTAGAATAGGTCTAGATCTTCAGCAACCCATGCTTGTCGTAAGAGGCAACTAACGGGATCGTGTGGTCAGGCTCGCTGACATGGTTGATGCATGGCATTGTACCGCCATCATTTAGCTGGAATTTTGCTGAGTGCCGCGTTAAACATAAAAAAAAAAAAATCCAGTGTCACAACCATCACACAATTTACAGAAACCTTCATTCAACGGGGCTTTAGTCCTTCTCCCGGTTTCTGCTGGCAAGCGGCGACAAGATGTCCTAAAATATAGGGACCAGGGATTAGGATGTCTAATAGATATGTTTCCATCTCATTGTTTATTTTATAAACATATGTGGAGTATTTACTAGAATTTGAAATATCCGCATTCCAAGTTTGCCAATTTGTATCAGAGAACACTTAGAATAAAATTCTCAAAGAGAGCCGTGCAACATTGCCTAGTTCAATGGACACTAGGTAAAGGTTACTCGCTCGCTGGCAGCCATGTGCCCTGTGCCCTTGAGCCCGCCAGGAAAACCAATGCGGTGAGGGAAATTCCCCGCGCCGGCCTAGTCCACCAGCATCACTTTGCCATCAGCAAACAGGGAGGATGCCAGGGTTCCGCGTGTACTCTGAGGTCATATGATGTCCAATACAAGCATTCGTTATATATTTAAATATGCTCGTCACCGTGTACATACTTTGCAGGCTCTAAGGTTCATACGCCGGAAAATATGATGATAATTATATATTCTGGTACATGTGACTCTCTCTCTCTCTCTCTCTCTCTCTCTCTCTCTCTCTCTCTCTCTCTCTCTCTCTCTCTCTCTCTCTCTCTCTCTCCAAGGTACACAGAAATGAAAAGAAAACCACTTCAGGCACAGGATACCGACCCCCCAAACCCCATCCCCCACCCACCCCCCACCCCCCCCACCCCACCCCTTGTGGGCAATACTAAACTTGCCTCACCCACAGGAATGTGTCACAGTGTATATTTGTGCATAGCTACGAATTATTGCGTACTGCCTGACCACTGATAACAAGGTCAAGTTGCCATGAAGATCGATGTGACCTTAAAATGTCAGACTGACCTATGGTTTTTGTAAAATCATTGACTCTTAATACAAGTGCCGTAGCTAGCTGGCAAGGGGGGGGGGGGGGGGGGGGGGGGGGGGGATACAAGTTGGGGACAAGTGATACTTGTACAAATACTGCCCTCACCCCGCCTCCTGTAGGTGTTTTTGGTGGCTCTACGGGGTGATATATCTTAATAACATTATTTGGTCTCTGGTTATACTAATATTTCTGGCTATATACGTCATGACGTCATGACATATCTTTGTTACTGCTGACTATATACGTTGTGATATATATTTTATGGCTGGTTGTGCCTTGTGATATGAGTGTTATTATGGAGTGATATAGCTCTTATTACTGTACACGGTGTTATGCCGCTCTTATATTACTAAAAACGGCGCCATACAGGTGTTATATTACTGACCATGTGTCGAATGTCGATTATATATCGATCCCGGTGTGACATGACGAACCATGGCGTTATACGCTTTTATCTACCAGTCTGTGTCACTGGAAAATAATGACGAAGTGATGTCAGGTCAAGAAATGTTTGTATGCTTATTTGGACATATAGTTCGTGATAACAACACTATATCCGACTCAGTATGTGATTATCAAACCACGCATTTGGGCGATTGTGAAAGTGAGCCGGTATCCACTTTCAGTTGGAAACAGGGTAACATAGTTATGTGTTGTCCAGTTTTTGCTGCGAGATCGGTTGAACTTGTAGAACCCACATCATGTACAAGCTACAGCTGATATGATAACCATGATCTTGAACATTGCATCAAGGAAACGACCCCAGCGTTCACTATTATTTCGTTTATGTTTATGGCTGGATTTGAAGAAGCAGCCATTGCTCGACTACCCAGGTCTTACCGAGGGACGAGATGAAAATGGCCCTGTAATATTGCAGCCGCAAGGTGTGGGAATGAGTGACGTCACTGCATGCAGGCGCGTTGATCAATAGGCATTCGAATGATCGTGAATGGGGAAATCCCAGTGACCTTCACCCATATTTTTCCACGGGCACGGATTGCCTCAAAACTGAGTAGTTTTCCTATGTGGAAAAATATCTAATTAACATTTTTCCGTGGGTATAAAAGCCGCGCAGCCCCCAAAGATCATCACATCTTTTCTTCATGGGAAGAAAGAATATAAGAAACCATTTCTCCAATCTTAATATTTTAGTTGTGCGCGAATATCAAGAATGGAAACAGAATCTTTCACCTCAAGTCAGACCAGACATGGTAAGATTTATTTTTAATTTATTACCCTAGTAATTTTTATTCAATTGAATTAATATCTTGTTTCGTTGATAGAAATGTACAACTGGCATATGTTAGACAAATATTTCATCAAGTGACTTTGAATATGTACATTCGGTGACAAGCACATTCCTGTTACTTTTGATGTAAAACATAGGGCCATTTAGGTACGTGCGGCGTAAACAAGACTATCAAGATTTTAATTATATAATTACCATTTTAGTTGTAATTTTCAATTTTAAAATTTTGATACTTCAATGGGGGGACATACCCTAATCGAGACATTGAATGGATATGTGAATCATTTAAAGCCGCATCGGAAGTGCACGTGTTCATGTGCATACAGTGCAAGATTGAGCATGACTGACTCTGGTCTTCTTGTTCAAATATTTAACAATTAAACGTGATGTTATCTCACAGTCAAGATATGTTTTGTACGGGTTGACCCTGTATCTGAACATTAAGGTATAAAAAACCTCGCTGAGTTATCATTGCAGTAGATTTAGATAAGATATTCTGTGGTGAAGTATAACTATCCATAGCGAGTAATAACACCGTGTGTTGCAATATTCCAGTAATATAACGGTTGAAAACACCAAATGTGTATTTCTCTCATATGGGAAGAAAACCGAGGTCCTTCGGTGTGACGAGCGATCGCTTTAGCCATTTGACTAAACCACCGCCAACTACCGTTACCATCAACACGTGGTAAATGAGTGAATGAGTATGGTTTTACGCCGCTTTTAGCAATATTCCAGCAATATCACGGCGGGGGACACCAGAAATGGGCTTCACACATTGTATCCATTTGGGGAATCAGACGCTTTAACCACTAGGCTTCCCAATGTCTGGTGAAATAAATATATGACAGTGGAGCTCTTCACACATGTGTGTTCGTCTCATCTCGCCAGAGGTTCGGGTTTGAATCCCACATTTGTGTGGAAGACCATTCTTGGTGAATATTGCTCACGTTAAACGGAAGCGTGCAGGAAGCCTTGAGTGAGTGAGTGAGTGAGTAGGGTTTTACTACGCTTTTGGCAATAATATTCCAACCTGAGATTTATACCTTTACTGTTATTTATATATATATATATATATATATATATATATATATATATATATATATATATATATATATATATATATATTGACAAGTATCAACATATATATTGACAACGCTATTGTGCATACTGACATTGTTTTTGGTGACGCATCATTGAGAACATGTTGAAGCTTGTTCGATGAGGTCATATCCGTAACCGGCTCGTTTTGAGGGTGGGAGTTATTGGTGACGGCATGCTGTATAGTTCTATAGTTTTGGACCGATAAGCGGTCGATAGTATGAGGTAGTGTGTGAAATAGTCTCCAAATAGTGTTCGATCTCCGTCACCGCCTCGTTTTGAGGCAGTGAGTTGTTGATGACGTCATGCTATATAGTTCTGGACCCGGCAAACTAGTGGTCGATAGTTTGAGGCAGCGTGTGAAATAGTCTCCCATAATTGTTGGCCAGGTGGGCTAGCTAGCTTTTAAAAAGTTACGAATTTCACACACTTATGTGCGCGTATATACTCCAAATTCGATTGTTAGCAGTTGCGATTAACAGGTGCATTTTGTGTCGCTTCGAAAACCTTTTCTGAATATTTCTATTTTTTTTCATTAAGGTTTGGACCGACATAACTTCTTGGCCCCACCCGCGAAGCTCATGAAATTTGGGAAACCAGAAGACGCAACCATGTTGTCTATTGACGACAACAGTAGTTGTGGCGACGTGAGCGAGTTTTCGGACGACAGCGCTGTCTGGGGCCTGAGAGATATGGATTCTGCCGAGGAAGAAAGCTGCGACTCCGTATTTACCGGTAACAATACGGCGTTCCGAACCCAGCCTGCCGGGCACGAGGACTTCCTGCGCAACATCTTCAAGGTCATCATGAAAGACATTGTCCAGAAGGCCGGGGATCGCGAGGGCAAGGTCAATGAATGGATGGCTCCTGAAGAGTTGTCTGACAAGATGGATCTGGAGCCTCAGCCAACGAGCGAGAGCCATGACCAGCTGTTGGACAGGGTCAAGGACGTCATCAAATACAGCGTCCGAACCGGCCATCCTCACTTCGTCAACCAACTGTTCTCCAGCCTTGACCCCTACGGTCTTGCAGGTCAGCTCGTGACTGACGCTCTCAACTGCAGTCTTTACACCTACGAAGTCGCTCCCGTCTTTACCGTCATGGAACTGGCAGTGTTGGCGAAGATGCGACAACTGATTGGCTACGAAGGCGGGGACGGCATCTTCGCTCCTGGCGGATCCATTGCCAACATCATGGCGGTGAGCTGCGCCCGACAGATGGCGTTCCCGGAGACAAAGAAGCGGGGTCTTTTCGGGTTGCCGCAGTTGGTGCTGTACACGTCGGAGCTCGCCCATTACTCCATCAGGAAAGCGGGATGTCTTCTTGGATTCGGGGATGATAACGTCAGACTAGTCAAGACTGACTCTCAAGGTCGGATGATTCCCGACGACCTCGAGGCCCAGATTGAGGACACGAAACAGCAGGTATGGCATGTTCTACTGTTGGACAATGATAGAGATTCATCTGATGAATTCAAATGTTCAGATATTGTATCGTTATTGTTTGCAGCTGTTAACTGACGTAGCTCGTGTACAAGGTTTCAAGGTTAATGCTCCGTTAACGGTCGTTCATGAATGTTGTTTTTATTCCAGGGTGCACGTCCCTTCTTGGTTGTGGCCACAGCAGGAACAACAGTGTTCGGCGCCTTCGACCCCATCAACGACATCGCCGACGTGTGCGTGGCTAATGGTTTATGGCTTCACGTTGACGGTGCGTGGGGAGCAGGCGTCCTCATGTCTCGACGTCACCGTGGGCTGATGGAAGGAGTGGATCGGGCAGACTCGGTCACATGGAACCCCCATAAACTTCTAGGCGCGCCACAACAGTGTTCAACCTTCCTCACGAAACACGAAGGCGTGCTGCAGGCGGCTCACAGCGCCAATGCGTCCTACCTCTTCCAACCAGACAAGTTCTACGACGTCAGTTACGACACCGGCGACAAGACGTTTCAGTGTGGCCGCAAGGTCGACGTCTTCAAGTTCTGGCTCATGTGGAAAGCCAAGGTATGAATTAATTCATGTTATGATTAGGATGGAAAATGTTCTTGACAACAGAATTATGAATATTTCATTAATTTAACAGCACCTGGAAAAGGTCATGGTTCGAACTATATATACTACTCAAAAGAAGTTAAGGACCACCCGATCCTCTCATATTTCTATAGTTGTTGTTTTTGGGGGGTTTTTTGTAACTGATATTTATTTCTGAATTAATCTGGCGTGGCATAGTTATACTTTACTTTTTTTAGTAGTTTATATGCATAGGAAATTTAATCGAATAAATATATAAAAAGGGATATAAACATTTTGTAAGAAGTATTAAATCATGCTGTTTAATGCTTTGGTTCCATTGTCAGGGTACACGGGGTTTGGAACAACACGTCAACACACTGTTCGACAACACCAAGTATTTTGTAGAAAGACTGAAAGTGCGTGAAGGCTTCCAATTGGTTGTCTCAGAACCACAACTGACCAATGTCTGCTTCTGGTACATCCCACCATCACTGAGGAAAGTCCCCGATGGCCCAGAATTCCGTGCTCGACTCCACAAGGTGGCGCCACAAATCAAGGAGCGTATGATCCGTGCAGGGTCCATGATGATCACCTACCAACCACAGAAGGACCATGTCAACTTCTTCCGGTTGGTGCTGCAGAGTTCGGGGACAACGTTTGAAGACATGGACTTCTTTTTGGATGAGATTGAAAAGCTTGGTCAGGATATCATTGTGTGAGCTGTGAAAAATGTGATATGACGTTTTAGAGACACGCTTTGCTGGTGCTCTGTGATGATTTGTGCCCTGACACGTGACTTGATATGATCACGTGAGGGCGACTTGACACGTGACTTGAACTGACGTGAAGGCGGACTGTGACTAGAAACAAACAAGTATTATTTTGCAGGCTAAATATTTTGCAGGTAACTTAATGACAAGGCCTGAAAAACGGTTTATTGAAGAGTACATCGGTCTTAATTTCCATGCCTGTGGTATGATAACGTGCTTAAACAATATAATAAATTAGAAATATTGAATTTTGCCATGTATGACAATCAAATATACCAAATAGGTGACAGTAGCGTTTGTTTTGTAACAAATTACGCAATCATGTCACTCGATTTTCTGATCAATCGATCAATTGATTGTCTGGTTTGTTTACAGGCCGTCGTCGTATGGCAGGGATACTGCTGTACGGCGTCAGGCAATACATAACTACTTACTTTTTTATGCAAATTGTGTGAATGGCAGGTGCTCCCGGTAGGGCAGGACCCTATTCCCGAACACTGATTATATTTTTGTAGCAAATGTTTAAGTGACACATTTACCTCTCACTTGTTGCGTGAATTCGTCTGCGATACGTCCATGACAACAAAGTAAAATGGCATTCAGTCCTTCTCCTACTGTATCAGAATCTCAAAGGTTTCAAATGGAGTCTCACTGGTTGGATGTGCAATGAATTGTATGCTGGTTTGTCTAGCCTTGTTATATCAAACTGTACATACTGTTATTGTTTATACATTTTCATTCCAAATAAAATTATTTTACAATGGATCCTTGTACTCTTTGTCATTCATGGATTGGGATTGGAGCTGAAATTCTTTGAACGCAGCAGTCAGCAATATTCCAGCTATCACACGGCTGGCTTAGGTTACTGGGATTAGTATTTGAGTGAGTGAGTATTCTTTTGCAATATTCCAGCAATATCACGGCGGGGGACACCAGAAATAGGCTTCACACATTGTACCCATGTGAGGAATCGAACCCGGTCCTTCGACGTGACGAGCGAGCGCTTTAGTGAGTGAGTGAGTGAGTTGGGTTTAGCGCCGCTTTTAACAGTATTCCAGTTATATTTCGGCGTGTCAGCTGAATGTAGGAGGAAAGCCCGAAGTGATGCAGGTCTCAGAATTTACCACTCCGGTGAAACCCAAAGCACGGGTATGGTGCTGACAAACCTAGAAACATAATCGGGGCGAACCGGGATTCGAACCCACAATCATAGGTTTCTGGCGAGCCGAAGGGACGCAACTTTGCACAGCGAATCGTGGCGCCTTAGACGACTGGGCCACCCGTGCCCCCAGCGAGCGCTTTAACCACCAGGCGTTCGCTCGTCACACCAAAGACCCGGGTTCGATTTCCCACATGGGTACAATAATATTGGAAGCCTATTTCGGGTGTTCCCCTCCGTGATATTGCTGGAATAATGCTAAAGGCGGCGTAAAACCATACCCACTCACTTAAATAGGACGATAATTTGGTTGGTACTCCTTGAAGGTGACTGACGTGAGAGGCAAGTTGATTTACTTATCGTCAATATTTTATTTATTTGGATGGGACCTACTGTTCAGTACCTGGAGGCTGGCAAACTCATGTCTGATTGTACCAAATGGAGCAGGTGATTGGGCTCGATAATTTTGTTAAGTCAGTGTCATCGTACCCCTATGACGTGGATCGTTAATCAAAATAGCAATCCATTGTTTGTCTGGTCCAAATTCTATTATTTACAGGCCGCCGTCATAAAGATAGAATAATGCTAAGTGCTTCGTTAAACAAAGAAACAAATATCAATATTTGTTCAAGTTCTCTCTATTTTTGGTTTGTTTGTTTGTTGTTTAACGCCGCAATCAGCAATAGTCCAGCTATATGACGGCAGTCTGCAAATAATCGAGTCTGGACCAGACAATCCAGAGATTAATATCATGAGCATCGATCCACGCAATTGGGATCGATGACATGCATCAACCAAGTCAGCGAGCCTGACCACCCGATCCCGTTAGTTGCCTTTTACGACAAGCATAGTCGCCTTTTCAGCAAGCATGGGTTGATGAAGACCTATTCTACCCCGGATCTTCACGGGTCCAGTTTTCTCTAAATGATAAGGTAATGGTAAGAACCGGCGCCAGAACAAGGTCACGTTTATACATTGTCGAGCAGTGTAAAATAATCGAGTTTAAAATAATGATAGAACCATGTTTACAAATTTCTTTGGCGGGCACGTGAGTATTGCTTGGACGTTCATCATGTTCGTGCGTTGTCCGTTACTCCTGCTCGACACAAAATGCGCAAAAAGATGAAGTTGAAGTTCTTTTACGAGCGCTTTACACACTATCCTTTGTCGCACACACTATGTTTGACGCCGTCATTACCAATGGCACAGCCAACTGTTTACAGTCATATAATAGAATCACGAAATAGAGAAAATAGCTGCATGCGTGCTAATACTAATAAAATGAAAACAAGCCATTCCGCTAAAAAGAAGTATTACCAACAGTAATGACAAAAATTGCATAGAAATCTTTTGACAAGCAGCTGATGTAAAAGGAATGGAATCAATTGAATAGTTGTTTGGATGTCTCATCAACTCTTACAAAAATACTGGCCCGATCAAAAGGCTGAAAAAATCATAAATCGGTATACAGTTACACCTTACTCTTAAATGGCATCTGGGGCACGGGTGGCACAGTCGTCTAAGGCGCCGCAATTCGCTTTGCAGAGTTGCATTTCTTGGTCACGCCAGAAACCTATGATTGTGGGTTCGAATCCCGGTTCGACCCAATTATACCCATGCACATGCATTATGTGGCCAGGGTCCCATAAACATATACATAGTGAAGGCAATCGAGCAATATCTACATTTCAACCAATCAAAGGCCTCCGTTCCGTCGCTGTGGTATTAAGATAGTAACGGAAGTCGGGTTACGTTGTAGAATATGGTAAGAAACACCTTTATCATCCAAAACTGGCTCCCACAGGAGATATCGCTTGGATGAGATCAAGCGATATCTACACTGTAGATATCGCTGCAATGAAATTACATCACAATGCTTTGCAGACCATTGTGACATCACTGGTTACCATGACGTCACAATCAAATGACATCACTAATGGCTCTGCTACTGAAGCTGTTTGCAGTACTTTTTACACTGAAGACACTGCTAATTACTGTCTACAAATTGAAAAAGTTGAAAGAATGATGTTGGATGATAAATAAAATCTCACCCTCGTGTCTTTTGATATCAAATATATCAACACTCATTGATAAAAGTGGCAAAAATCCTCGGCAAGCCTCGGATTTTTCCACTTTTATCAACTCGTGTTGATATATTTGATATCAAAAGACACTCGGGTGAGATTCTCTATTTGCACAACAGTAAATTTGATAGAAATCGGTTAAAAGTATTAGGAGTCATGCCTTATATATAAAACCTGCAAACAGCAACCAGCATACAGTTGTTTTAGAGTGAGTGAGTGAGTATGGTTTTACAATGCTTTTAGCAATATTCCAGCAATATCATGGCGGTGGACACCAGAAATTGGCTTCACACATTGTACCCATGTCGGGAATCGAACCCGGGTCTTCGGCGTGACAAGCCAACGCTTTAACCACTAGGCTACCCGACCGCCCCCAGTTGTTATAGAGAGGGAACCAAACAATTATAGTCATTTTCACATCAAGACAATGTAACGATCATTTCAATCTTCATTTCAAGACCTTCCGATAAGTGTTATTTTATAGTGATAACCTGAATGTAAAAAATATATATATATATATTATCTGTCACTTCAACCCTTAATATAAACATTTTTTAAAGAGGAGTATTTTTTTACATTAATAATTGTGACAAAGGTTAACCCTTAACCCCTAATGTAAAAGTTTTTACTTATGCTGGTCCGAAGAGGGACCAAATGGATCTAGCAAGGTTCTGTGAATTATCAATCACTTGATTGTCTGGTTCAGACTCGAATATTTACATGCCACCACCACAGGGCTGGAATACTGCCGAGTGAAGCATTCAACAAGAAAGAAAACAAAACTTTTTATTCCGTTCTTAAAATATTTAAATGAAGAAATATGTGATATATTGCAATTTCCTTCAAAGACCTTTCAAATCACATTATTGCTGAAATATTGCCGACGTGAGGATTTTAAGTCACTCACTCCCCCAAAATTCACTCTCTCTCACTCACACACTCACTCACTCACTCACTCACTCACTCAGACAAACTTACAAATAAGATCACACAGGACCTACTCAGTTTTAAAAATAATTTATTCACAAAGACATGATACATAATTACCCAATAATGCAACAATGGCAAGGTTTCTATGCCTCCGCCAGCACAGAGCATCCTCACGTGCAGGAGACACTGTTTTACTCTTTATTCCCCCTTTAGGATATCAATAATCCAATTATAGATATCATATATTGGATATGAAACTAATGAAGTTTAGATTTCAACTTATGGAATCATTGATATCACAAAATGAAGAAGTGATGTTTTATATTAAGATGTCATTTTGTGATATCAATAATTTGACACATATTGATTTCTAAAAATCAAGTATGTCATATCAATAATTCACTTCTTGATTTATGAAAATAATGAATTCTCCCCAAGAAGTCATACCACTAAAAGTCATGATGCAAAATACTCCCCACTCTCTTAATCAGCAAAGTCAAGGGAGCAGTTACTTATATATCACTTATTGGATTACAAGATATCATAAATTGAATTACTGATATCACTATACTTAATCTGTCCAATCAAAAATACATTTGAAGATATCACAAGCTAGAATCTTAGATATAATATAATACAATGGATAACATAAATTTATTGACATCTAAAATGAGAATTTGTCATGTCCATGAACATCTTATCATATTAAATTTTTAATAATAAATGATTAAATAATTTTCATCTGAGATATCAATAATTCATTTTGAGTATCGATAATTCATTTATTCAGATCAATACACAGGGAATAATTAGTAAAACTGTGACTAATACACACTTTCGAATTAAATTTGTAAGCGAATTATATTTGCTACAGCAAAATTACGCTTATCAAAAATGTCTTTCCATTAACTGCACTATCTCACTACAAGATCAGTAGTGTTACTAATTCAACAGATTTAGTTTATGCTAACCTATATACCTCAATACCTGAACATGTACATTTGGGAAAAATAGAGTAACTGAAATAATACAATCAACAAGAATATAAAAATGATCAAATAAGGCATGCCTTCAGTAAAATGATCAAACATTGTTCATCAACCTTTGACATCAGGCAGTCATACAACACTCAAATGAAGGACTTTCTCTGAGTGAGTGAGTGAGTTATGTTTAACGCCGCTTTTAACAGTATTCCAGTTATATCACGGCGTGTCCGCTTAATGTGGAGGAAAGCCCGATTTCAACTGAGACACCATACTCTGGTGATGTATTCACACATGTACAGACCTGTTTAATTCCAAATAATCTACAAAGGCATATTTATTACTCAAAAGAGGTTAAAGAACACCGGATTCTTTAATATTACTATAGTTAATCTGTCATGGAATATATACTACTCAAAAGAAGTGGAAGAGTACCTAATTCTTTCATATTTCTATAGTTGACATGACCGATTAACTATATACAGTAAAAAAAAAATATGAAAGAATCAAGAGCCGTTCCACAAAAGCGATCTTAGCGCTAAGTTGATCGTAACTCCCATCTTTTAACCTCTGCTTCTGAACAGTCATAGTGCTAAGATCGCTTTGTGGAACGGAGCCTAGGTGTGTCTTAACTTCTTTTGAGTAGTTTATATCTTTTAGGTGAAAAAAATGCATATCTATGTCTGTCATGCAAAGTAATATTTATCATAGTTACAGACAAAACATATTGCTTGCACATCATCTTCTTGCCCAGAACCGCATGTTCAAACACACTATTTTGAGGTCGTAGATGTTATAACTTCACACATAATATCCTTAATGTAAAAAAAGGTATATTTCTTTCACTTCTCAAAATACACAATGCTGCATCATGTATATCAGGCCACTGTCACTGATGATAATACTTGACAAGGGCAGACAACTCTAAAAACATGGTCGTTCTCAGCGGCATTCGTCACTACTCGCCCCTTTCCGTAACCTGCAAGAAGACTCGTCCCCCTCTCGATGAATGTTATGTGCGAAAATACAACAAACCAATCAGAATGCGTGTATGATTTCGAGTTCTTTGTCAAATAATCCCTCAGAAATAATTTTTGATTATACATATGTCTTGCATCTAAAAATATACCCAAGACACAGTTAAATGTGTTCAATCATACTGTATAATTCTGCACATCCCGGTGTCCTTTAAATTGCATCTACAATATATATAATATATGGGGAAATATATGTGAACCAATACGCAACGAGTTGACAATTGTTTTAGGTATGCCCGTTTGCACTAAGACGGAACCTAGTTGCAAAAATGGCCATGAGAGGGGACGAGTCGCTATTCATCTTGTCCCGGAATAACACGAGTTGGTCACGAATGTCTCAGCGGGTAACACTTTCATTACCCTTACACAAGCTCCTCACAGCGAAAGCCTGTTCGCAGAGTTCGCCATACCACAAGCTGGGAAAGAGCTTGACCCTTATGGTACCAAGGGCAGGTAACTCCAAACACATTTCAATGACAGTGACATATCAGTGTCAGCAAGAATACTTCAATTTGTATTGTGTAAAGCCAAATTTAGAAAAGAAGGAAATTTTGCACAAACAAAAATGACAAGAAAATTGTGCCGAGGGTGTTCATAGATTAATTTGAATGTAAATGGTACAGATTTCAAATGATACAACATTCTGACACTCTCACATGAAGTACTGAATGATGGACTTGGTTTCACAGGGCTATAAACAGTATTACAGCAATATCACGACGCCTCAGCTTGATCTAGGAGAAAACCTGAAGTGATGCAAGTCATAGACATTTACAACTTTGATGAAACCCACAAGCACAGCATGGTGCTGACAAATCTAAAAACATAATCCAGGGAAATCAAACTTTGAACCAAAAGTCAAACCCATGATCTAACTTTTCTGGCACGCCTAAGGGATGCAACTCTGTACAACCAAACTGCTGTTCCCTCGACAGCTCGGCCCTCACCATCTGCCTAAAAACCTTGAGTGGGCAAGAACCCAGAAATTAAAAACTAATTTCGGCCATGGGAGCCATGCCAGTTTACACTTGTCAGAGGGGTACACAAAGTATGTGATCTAGACTACCAGTTGTCGGACTTTCCTTTTTGTGGAAGCCTCGGTGGCTGAGTAGGTTAGATCGCTGACTTTGTGTGCTGGCGATTAGGCGCCTCACTCTGGCAGTGTGAGTCGAATCCCGGACAGGACTCAACCAAAAAAAAGTACAAGAATCTGTACTTTACAAAGAAAGTGTTATTCCAAATATAACATTTGTTACAACTAGTTTCAAGTCTTGTTTCACTATATTTATTTCAATACATTATTTTGCTGACAAAAACATAATTCTTTCTGTCAAATTAACAATGTGACATTACCCTTAGACCAGTTAATGAACAAGTTGATACATCGTCCTCACCTTTCATTCAAGAAGAAAAACAAGGAAGGCGGTGTTATACATACCTAACAAGGATGGGTAACCATAGTAACAGATACAGAGAGTATAGATCGCAGTTCCAGCCTAACGCTGTCTCCAGTACAACACTACCACTACTGCAGCATCCCTACTGAGGGCGGAGCTTCATCAGATCTGGGTACATCGTGACATTCTACACATTATTGATTACTATGCATAGAGTACCAGTACACTCATTCAAAACAAACTATGCAAGAAAAACAAATATAACTGCAATTTTCAGGTGACACAAAAGAGTTAGGTGTTCAAATATCAAACAATCTGGTAGATGTATTTTGTCATCTTTGTATGTGTAATCAAGCAATTCACATATCGTCATTCGTGTTGAGCACACAGCACATCATGCAAGCTTTACACTGCCCAAGCTTCATACGTGGGACGCCAGCATAGCAGCGTGCATTGATAGGCTTCTGACATGCCATTTAGATCCCCTTCACTTAGGGAAATATTTTTTAAGCATACTCACTTGAAAAATATACACAACAATTTCTCTATATTAAGTTGAAAAATAGAAACAATTGGTTCCCTGATCATGCTGATACTGATTCTCAATATTGGTACCAATTGTGTTTTTCTGAAAGAAACCGGATTTAGTTTTGGCATGGTGTTCAAAGTAACTTCAAACAGACTATTTTGAGGTCATTTCAGATGTTATATTGTCTGACACACGATATCAAGGTCATAACTGATGTTATATCCCCTGATACAGGATTTGAAGGTCATAACTGATGTTATATCCTGACACAAGATTTCAAGGTCATAACTGTTGTTATATCCTGACACAAGATTTAAAGGTCATTACTGATGTTATATCCCCTGATAGAGGATTTCAAGGTCATAACTGATGTTATATCCTGACACAGGATGTCGAGGTCATTATTGATGCCATATCCCCTGACACTGGACAGTGAGGCCATTAACAATGCATCTTCACAAAAATATCACAGGTAATCAAACATTCCTGGAACCTTCTCACAAGCCAAATTAAGGACATCATTTTCATACCCCCTGGTTAATATACATAAGATGACATCAATAATGTTCATAGTCAGTAAGGGTCCGAGGTTCTACCCTGTGACATGTCTCACATAGCAATCTTACCGTTACGAAATTTCCATTAACTTATGACTACAGACGGTTAGCCAAGAATGCTGTGTAAAACAGGCACTGATAGACTTAAGCATTGTAGAGTGAGATGACCTGCACAGGTAGCAAATAAATATGCATTGAGCAGTCCGACAAGACCTAAAAAAAGTTTTAAGAAAATCAAATAAATTCTGAGCATGTGGATTTAAAGCTCCAATATACCTGACACAATGCCAAGCACAACACACAACCTGTATCACCTGGGCCGCGTTCCTCAAAGCGATCGTAGCGCTACAATTGTCGTAGGTCTATGCTTAAGTATGGGAGTTACGATCGTCTTAGCGTTACAATCGCTTTAAGGAATAGGGCCCTGTACTGTTGTATCACAGGTGTTGATGGATCAGGGCATAGTTTATTTACAACATGGAAAAAGAAGACATGTTTATTCTCAAGTCATTGTTCGTTTTACGATAATCAGCGGTAACTGACACATGAATCAAGATTACTTAATACGCGTTGGCTGGTATCTTATCACGTACAGTCATTCATTGACAAATTTCCATGTATCCTAGGCTTAAAAAAAAAAGAATTGCTTCTCAGGCAATGTTTTTTTAAAATATAGTGCAGGCGGACGGTGTCTTTTTTTTGTGTGTGTTCAAACTAGTATGTAACCAATAAATAGTTGTGTAATCAATAATTGTGTACAATTAACCTGGGAAAGGGACTCCCTACATAAATGTATTCCTTGATGAGTAAAATACTGGAATACAGTATTTGACTACTGTTAGACTTGGAATATTTTAGGATCTTTTGGTGTTTTTTTTAAAAATGGAAATTAAAACGAAATTCAAACTTTATGATGATGCCGCGGTGCCTGAGAACCAAGACTATTATTTTTTTAGCCCTATTGAGTAATGAGGCTTGACTACGATGTAGGTCTTGTATAGTGCAGTGTGTTGAAATGGCACAATTATAATGTTTCCTAAAGAACCAGCAAAATAAGTAGCAAACCCCTCAACACAAACAAAGTAAGAATATGAAAGTTCCATGCATTTCTGGTTCAATGGCTTAATATCACCTGAAGCTGGATCAAGTAACGATGCATATGGTTAATTTCTATTTTCTTTCATGTTACCAGTCTGTTTAACACCTGCAATCAAAGCATCAATGTTAGTTTAATGTTACCATGGTTACACTTACAGCATGCGTGCATGGAGGTCTGAAAAAATTCCACAATTCTTGTAATTTCTGAGTGTCTCAGAGAGTCTTGCCATCACGCACTGATCAACACAATTATTTCCCCACCAGATCGGAAACGACGTCAACGGTTATAGTACCCAGGTTGTGGCATCCTAAAAGAGCCGTTAGTGGGGTACGGTGCCGGAACGGTACCAGCGCCACCTGCTTGGTGGGAACCATGCCAGGAATCACGCATAGATGCGTTTTGTTGTCTGTGAAGTGTGGGGTGGTTCTCAGCATGCATGTTGCGCAAAAGTTCGGTCATTTTATCCACTTTGACTCTCTGTGTGTGTGCTACTGTTCTCTGGCTGATGTACTGGTTTACGAAGTCCTCCACTGAGATCTTGTTGTCACAGAAATCATCGGCCATTTTCTGAAACAGGACACAAGAACAAGCATGAAACACAGTCAAACCTCACTTATCCAGACATATATTGTCTGGATAAATGAATTCCCAAATATCTCAATCCCTTGTCAGTTACATGCCCTACTCAAATTCTAAGGAGGCCCAAAAAATCCCTTTAATAATACAAAAGATTTTTCGACTATTATGGCAGTAAAAAGTAGTATCGTATCCCTCCAGGAAATTCTGTAGAATAAACAGGTGATAAAAAACTTGGTCAATAAAAATATAAAATTTGCAACGAAACAGCACTGGACATGATGATTTACCATTCAAATTGTCAGGCATTGTTTTATATTCAGGGATTAAGATTACCGTGTGTATTTTCTTGTTAACTAAGCCAGATATAGCTGTCGGCTGTATACATGTTTATACAAGCATGCTTTTAACAAAGATGTTCCAATTTATTCATGTCAGGTCAACCGACCTCAAAGACTAAAAACAATGATTGATCATTTGTCAATCATTAGCTCATAGCATTACAGTGGCAATCAATCTTACTGTCCTCCATGAATACTACCATTACTATAAGTGTTTAGACGCTTAACTTGGGTACTCCAGTCGGGTGGGTCCTGAGTAGGACCCGGATACTCACAGGACTACATGTACCCATGGTGAGTGAGTGAGTGAGTGAGTGAGTGAGTGAGTGAGTGAGTGAGTGAGTGAGTGAGTGAGTGAGTGAGTGAGTGAGTGAGTGAGTGAGTGAGTGAGTGAGTGAGTGAGTGAGTGAGTGAGTGAGTGAGTGAGTGAGTGAGTGAGTGAGTGAGTGAGTGAGTGAGTGAGTGAGTGAGTGAGTGAGTGAGTGAGTGAGTGAGTGAGTGAGTGAGTGAGTGAGTGAGTGAGTGAGTGAGTGAGTGAGTGAGTGAGTGAGTGAGTGAGTGAGTGAGTGAGTGAGTGAGTGAGTGAGTGAGTGAGTGAGTGAGTGAGTGAGTGAGTGAGTGAGTGAGTGAGTGAGTGAGTGAGTGAGTGAGTGAGTGAGTGAGTGAGTGAGTGAGTGAGTGAGTGAGTGAGTGAGTGAGTGAGTGAGTGAGTGAGTGAGTGAGTGAGGTTTAACACCTTTTAGCAATATTCCAGCAATAACACGGTGGGGGATACCAGAAATGGGCTTCACTCATTGTAGCCATGTCGGGAATCGAACCCGGGTCTTTGGTGTGACGAGCTAACTATTTAACCACTAGGCTACCCGACTGCCCCAGTAAGTCGCATGATTTACAGTATAACGACAATAATAAAACTACATGGTTCCACTACAAGTTACAAATGTTCACATGTCCTTCTGATTATCATGATTATACACACATTGCTCCTGACTTTCATATGTTTGAGTAAAGATAAAGCTTCAGTCAACTTCAGTGCATGCATGACCAGATCATTATATATGTGTATCTAAATCAGGTAAAACCAGGGATCTGGAAATCGGTCTGTGCTCCGGACTTGTCCGATTGTGACTGCAAAATGTCTGATTTGAAATAGTGCAAACCAGACATTTTAAATTCGGTCAACATCAATCACCACAGGTACACTGACCTATATCCCCCCCAAAAAAATTATATTTCCAGATCCCTGGGTAAAACAATTCCCAATCGGACATTTTATACCCCACACTAGTATCCGGTTACTGTCCGGTAACATTGGGCAAGCCCCAATTACTGTTTCAACAGACTGTTTCATAGGCCTGAGAGATTGAAATACAAGGGAGATAACTCTGCACATACTAAATCATACGATAAGGCCCCCCTGTGTCCATATTTCTACATTGATTTATCCAAGCTTCTGTTGTTGGCAAATCAGTACAAATATAAACCCTACAACAGAAAGTGTGTGGTCTCAACCACTTAAACATTTCAATCACAAATACATTTGATGTCTCACCTCGGACTCTTCCTCAGATTTGGCAGCCTCAGTCTGCAACAGCGCCAACATCGTGTCAAGGGACTGCTCCCCAACTAACATGTCTGTAACCATGGTAACAGTTCAGTAAGTGATCACATAGCAAAATCTGTATCAAGTGAGACCATTTAATGTTGTTTTGAACAGTATTCCAGTTATATTACACCATATCAGCTTGATGTGGGAGGAAAGCCCAAAGCGATACAGGTTTTAGACCACTGGGGAAACTCATGATCTTGTTATGGTAATGACAAACTCAGAAACATAATCAAGGCCAACCTGGCAAGACGAGCTCCTCACAGTGAATGCCCGTCCATAGAGCTCTCTATACTATCACTGCCACCAGTCACAACTCCCCACTGTGAAAGGTGGCCACAACCATGCTTGGAGTTGAACTCTACTGACCGTTATGTTCACAAACAAGTGATGACTGCCGTGGAGCAGAATACTCTTCACCCATATAAATTTCTTTGTTTGTCAATTTGAATTTCTATTTCATTTCAACTATCATGTAATTGGTATAGTAAGAATGTAAGGTGGAAGTTAGGTGATTTTGAGGTTAGTCGGACCGATCTGACTGAACAAACAAAAAGGAAATTTCATCAGGGAAATATTGTCAGTCGTAAACTTTTTCAAAATTTACTGACAAAAAAATTAACGTGACTACATTTGGGGTTAGAGGGCACATTTCAAGATTCTTGTAATGGCTGCTACCATACTGGTGGCAGCAATGTTACTGAGAGTGTAACGAAGGTGTCACACGCTGGGAAGGAGCTTGCTGGCATGATGCCTAAGGGATGCAACTATGCACAGCAAATTGCAGTGGCTTAGACAAACTGGACAGCCTGTGCACTCATACATCTATATTCAAGTAGACTGAACATCACTCTCTGGAATCACGTTAAGATATCCTCCATCTAAACATTGATCGTGTCACATTAACTATGCCAATGGCTGTGGTTACCATGGCAAAGAAAATAACAGCCAATGGGCAGGCATACTGGCTTGTTCAAGTTCAAACATTTCTGAGATGAACAGATTTTGTTTGTTTGTTTTGTTGTTTTAGCAGCACTTAGCAATATAATGATGGCGTTCTGTAAATAATCAAATCTGGACCAGACAATCCAGTGACTGACATCATGAACATCGATCCATGCAATTGGAATACGATGACATGCACCATCCAATTCAGCGAGCCTGACCATCTGATAGTTTTAGGATGGGTTGCTGAAGATCTATTCTACCCCGCATCTTCATGGGTCCTGAAATACTCAACCAAGACTGACCATATGACCTATGCAGTCATCTACCACAAGCATAGGTTTCTGGGGACCTACTCTTACCAGGAATCTACACAATGTCACTAATTCATCATCATCATCATCATCATCATCATCATCATCATCATCAAGACACTTGCACTGATGAGGTAATATTCATAAACATGTTCATGGTCCAAATAAAGTGAGTAAGTTGTGTCTAACATTGCTTTAAACTGAACTTCCGCTACATCACAGCGTGTCAGCTTAATGTCAGTGGAAAATTGGAAGTGATCATGGATATAAGTCATCGGTATTTACCATCTTTGTAAAACCAACAGACATGGACATGATCAGTGATGATGCTAGAAACCTACTACTATAATTAGAATGTACTTCATCAACAAATATTATAGCAACTTGATATGAACAGTATTTAATCTGACCTAGTTGTGCCTTGTCCTTGCCAAGATTCGTCTTCTTCGTGTTTATTTCCTCGTAACCCGTGGCAACCAGTCGTTTGAGCTCATCCAGGCGGGGCTGCAGGGACAGGTTGAACTCGGCCAGACTCTTGTTGCTGGTCAACAGTGTGTCCTTGTCGTTCACAGCAGGCTGGAGCCACACAGACACAGCATGGTCACGTCACATACTTCCCAACAGACATGCATGGGCGAGTTGAGTTATGTTTGTTTGTTATTTAACGCCGCACTCAGCAATATTCCAGCTATATGACAGTGATCGGAATAATCAAGTCTGGACCTGAAAATCCAGTGATTGACATCATGAGCATCGATCTACACATTTGGAATACAATGATATGCATCAACCAAGTCAGTGAGCCTGACCACCCGATCCCGTTAGTCGCCTCTTGCAACAAGCATTGTCGCGGACGTACGTACGTACGGTCGTGAATACTATATCCCCCGCTTCGCGCTTTCGCGCGACAACAATCGATTTATTAACTTTAAGTGCTTACCAATAGCAATATATCGATATTTTGATTAATCGTGACATCCCTAATATCAATGTATCTTCATCACTTGGAGGAAATATAGATATCTATCTTCAGATATGTAAGTGACTTGAAAATTTGTTTAAATGGTTGTACAATATAGACACTTAAACATAGTCAATAATGGTAAATTACAAACTCTTTTAAAAAGGATTTGAAATAATGTCAGCATGTTAATCCACATATCTGATTGATATACAGTCAAAAGTAGCTTAAACAGACACTTGCGTTTTCTCAATTAATGTCCCGATTAACAAATTTCTGGATATCTGAATCCCATGTCAACTGACCAGAGTTATCTCCCCTACCAAAATTCTCTTCTTCTCTATCATCATGACCAAATAACGCATATGATTTTTCGAGTATTATGCACAGTGAAAAAACTACACCTTATCCCTTATAATATATGTATCCATTCTCTGTCAACAAACATTCGTTGGTTGCTGTAAGTAACGGTGAGTTGGTGCGATTTGCCGATCAGTTCCCATACTTAGTGTAAACAACATTGAACATGTTGAATTAAATTTTGAATAAAATTAATTGCAAAACAGCAGTATATACTAACTTTTTAGTCCACTAGTCCTTTTAATGACAACATATAGCAAAACCCTAAAAAAACGGCAATTTCTACTAGCCCTTATGATACTTTAACTATTGAGCAGCTTGGCAAGGGACTACAGGACTAGTGCCAATTTCTAACTCTGCAAAACAACCATTGGCAAGCATGTTGCTGTCCGGTAAGTGGTACACAATAGTGAGTAGTTTGCACTGTTGGTATAATCAAAAATCACTGTCCAGATCTGAAAAACGGGATTTGGGGATAAATGATGCATTTAATTCAGTATATATTTCATTTCACATAAGTATCATCCGAAAGGCGGAGGGGTCTGGATAAGGGAGTTCCACTGTACAGATGGGCGAGGTCATAATGGGTTGTGTGAGTCAACAATTCCAGCTATATGAGTGAGTGAGTGAGTATGGTTTTACGCTGCTTTTAGCAATATTCCAGCAATATCACGGCGGGGGACACCAGAAATGGGCTTCACACAGTGTACCCATGTCGGGAATCGAACACGGGTTTTTGACGTGACGAGCGAACGCTTTAACCACCAGGCATCTGACCGCCCCTCCAGCTATATGACAACAGCCTGTAAATAATCAAGTGTGCACCCGACAATCCAGTGATTGATGTTATGAGAAACAATCCACACCGTCAGAGTACTATGACACACAATCCAGCAAGTCACCGAGTCTGACCACTCAATCCATTTAGTAACCTCTTGCGACCAGCATAGGTTGCTGGGGGCCTATTCTAACCTCGAATTCCCACGGCTGAGGTGTGGGATTCAAAATGGTGGACAAGATTTGGAGAGGAACAAACTATGGATATAACGAAGAAATGTCATTTGCCATGCTTGTATTTCTTAAAAAATCACATTGTATTATATATATCTATATAAATTCAATCCCAAGTTTTTGCATACTAGAAATTGAAAGTCATTTAATATGAGTAGTGGGGGATCCAAAATGGCGGACAAGGTTTGGAGAGTGACAAAACTACAGATATAACGAACACGTCAACAGTCCCTCGTAGTTTATGTCAAGTTTTATCTCGTTTACTGTATGATAAAACAGAGACCATATACAAATATATGGTCTCTGGATAAAACAAGCTATTACCATGGTTACACATCAAGCATTACACCTTACATCTTTCCTTATTACAAAGATGGTATTATTTTTTTTAAACCTGTAAAACTGAACTGTCTGATCAACATAACCATCTTTTAGTTACCATGGTTACTGACAATAGTTTTTATTAACAATGTACATGACACAGTGTTGGAAATTAAGGGAGGTCCTTGGGGTTTGCTACTATAGCATTTAAATCAACAGACCCCCTAAATTACCTACATTTATTAACATTTCAGCTACGATTACATGCCTTTGCCTTTCATCAGTAGAAGACATAACGTGTAACCATACAAGTGACATCTTCCCGAGGCAAGGGAGTTAACTGACTTTAAAAGTCCAGTTTCCACCCTTGCCGAACTAGGCTGGAATTCCTGGGCTCGATTGTAGTGCCACCAGTGTTTTTTACGAGTTGTGTCCCTTCTATGACTCTCCTATTGACAAATCAGATTCCGCCTCTTGTATCACTTGCCTTTGCTTCAAACAAAATGGCGGTGCCCGGTCAAGACGTTCTGATCGATAATCAAGATCTCTATTGTGATAAAACGGGTCTTACATCGCAAATCATGTGAGCACGTTGATAAAAAACATAAAAAGATTTTGAAAAATTGTAAACACCGAGTTGGCAGTGCACATGCTTTGTAAATCCTGCAATCGACAGTTTATGTACCTGATTTTGATTTCCTTACCCGATTTTGATTGGACTATGCGTAGACTCGTTAGTCCAGCCAAAATATAATACCAGCCAAAGTCGGCAAGGGTGGAAACTGGACTTTTATAGTCAGTTAACTCACTTGCCTCGAGAAGATGTAAAGGTGACTGCCTGAGAGAGGATCACTTGCACACATGACTGACTGTCAATGGACCATGTTTAATTTCATTATTGCCATGTGATAGTATGATACCTGATGTGCATCTTTCACAAGATCGTCCAACTTTGCTGAATCTTCAAGTAATCTCTCCAGTTCATTTTTGTCCAGGTGTTGCAGCAGGGCCAGAGCCTGTTCTTCAGCTTGACTCGACTGTGCTGGAGACTGGGAGGAGTAGGCGTTGTACATGGTGCTGCAGATCACCTTCACACAGACCTAGGAGCAGACGAAAACTGAATAACATCAAATCACAAATGGAATCGATCAATCTATAGTGAGTGAGTTGGGTTTAACAGTATTATAGTTTTTTCAAGGCATGTCATCTTAATGTGGAGGAAAGCCCGAAGTGAAGCAGGTCTCAGACATTTACCAGTACCACTTTTGTGAAATCCACGAGCATGGGTATTTCGCCTATAAATATAGAAACATAATCTGGGCAAACCAGGATTAGAACCCACAATCATAGGTTTCTGGCATGCCCTAGGGACGCAACTATGCAAACTGAATTTTGGCATCTTAGACAACTGTGTCCTCATGTCAATCTAGAACACAGTCATGAGTTTGAAATTTGTTGATCATGTTGATTGGACTTTATTCTACTTTGTATAGAGTACCCCATTAACATGCATGCGTAATTCAGTAAACAATGAATTGCACACATGTGTGATGTCACGGGCCACTCTCCCATTCATCTTTTCTTGAAACTACACCCGCCATTGTTTATGTCAACATGACCGACCAATCGGATTAAGGCTTGAAAAGGTAAGAATTTATGGTTAATACTTACCATGAGCAAGCTAACCCTATGGACTGAAAAGGCGTGTTGGATCGTAAAGATGTGTAACTTTCCCTAAGACCGAAAAGGGGTGTAGGATCATAAAGATGTGTAAGATTCCTTTAGACCGAAAAGGGGTGTTGGATCGTACAGACATGTACACATGTAATTTTCCCTAAGACTGAAAAGGAGTGTTGGATCGTGAAGCGAGAGTTACTGGAGCATGAGGCACGGTAACGGTATAGCAAGAAAGCGGTCGCACTATAGCGCGTTAATTTAGTGGATGGTAGAGCTCAGGCTGCACTCGGTAAACTGCATTGTTGCCATGAAATCCTTTATTACACAATACATTTCTCTCCTCTTAAATTAAAACAAATAATTTTCCTGATGTGGATTTCATGTGGAACAAACCTGGCTAGACTTTCTTTTCTATGTATCTAGATTGGTTTTGTTTTCATAAAATACATATATTTCACAGTCATAGTACAGGACTAATGACAGATCTATGGGTGAATTCTCTAGGGAAAGAAATATCTATTCCACAATCAAACTTGGCTTGGAAATAGGGCCAGATGTAGCCTAGGGCAGCTGTAGGCTGTGGAGATACCACGTACAGTTGTACGACTACACACCATAAATAATCCCCAAGAAAAGATCAATACCTTACTCTCCTACTAACTCGCTTGGTGGTTTTCATAAATCGAAGATGAGGTGAGGAAAGCAAGCCAGTCCGCAGATGGTGACACTGTCTGACACTGACAGATTATGGTATTTCGACACAAAACTGAGTCACCTTGTCACAGGACCGGACAACCATTGGGCCATATAAATACATTGATCACCCCGATGTTATGTAATTCTAGGCTCCGTTTCGAGAACTTGTGTAGAAATATTAATGGGAGAGAATAGGGCAGTTTGTTGTTCAGTATACCTACATGACAGTAAGAACATAAATCCCTCGACTCTGTTGATGGACTTAGTTTACTTCCGGTTGGGATACAAAGGGGGGTAACTACGATTTGCTTGCACATTCTCACTGCGAGAAAAAGTATTCCTGTTACCGCGTGTTCGAATCCCAATGAAGTTATTTTGAAATGTCTTCTGTTCAAACATCACATTATTTTATTGTTTTACTAAATTGATCAACCAGAGCACAGAGAACTACAATTATATATTCGACAGTTCAAGAAAGTATCAATATCCTTAAAATCTTCTGCGAGATGATGTGACGAAACGAGTGAACACTGAGCGAACTATGATTGACCAGTCTCAATGAATGATGCGTTCCTTACTCGATTTTGATGCCAAGGCTATGGCAGCTTTCTAAAAAGATTTGGCTTCATTTCTTTACCACCTGAATTCGGACAATTGGATTTACAACCGAAAGTTAAGAAAGAAACCCCACACAGAACTCAAATATTCCTTCGATGGAACTCCCTTCGCCTTAATTATCTGCATTCCGAACTTTCCGTTTTCGTTAATTTCCGAGTTACAGAAAAGAGATATGGTGGCCTGAATGCATCGCTTTAGAAAGGTGTCGTCATGGATCAGATTTCAGATGACCACCGACAAGTAATATTAGAAAACCGTACTATGCTGTGCTATTAACATTTTTTGAAACTATGAGCAAATGCGCTCATTTTACTTTAGTGATAAACAGCTTGAGTTGATATCTGTTTTACCGCGAGGAAAGATATATATTATACCGCGAAGAAAGGTATCTGTTATATCGCAAATTCGCAGTCATCTTCCCGAGGCAAGAGTAAACCGACTATAAAAGTCCAGTTGCCACCCTTGCCGAACTAGGCTGGTATTATGGAGTTATATTTTGGCTGGACTAACGAGTCTATGCATAGTCCAATCAAAATCGCGCAACGAAATCGAAATCCGGTTCGTAAACTGTCAGACAGATTTCGGTCGATTGCAGGATTTGCAAAACATGTGCACCGCCAACTTGTTGTCAACAGACATACCAAACCTTTCCATGTTTTTAATCAAGGTGCTCACGTGATTTGATGCACTCCGCGATGTAAGACCCGTTTTATCACAATATAGATCTTTATTATTAATCAGATCACCTTGACTGGGCGCCGCCATTTTGTTTGAAACAAATGCAGATGATGGAATCTGATTGGTCCATAGAAGAGGCTAAAAAGGGACATAACTTGTAATAACCACTGGTGGCGCTACGATCGAGCCTAGGAATTCCAGCCTTGTTCGGCAAGGGTGGAAACTGGACTTTCCAAGTCAGTTAACTTCCTTGCCTGGGGAAGATGATCATATCTGTGACATGGATATAATGACGTATGTCATGTAAATGGTAATTTTGTACACATATCGCGTGATAAAACATTCTTGTATGCTTAATTGGGCAGGGTGTTTGAGTTAGATTCAAAGACAATTCAAATAGTATTTCAGTTATCCGGATGTCTAGGGTATATATCATGACCGAATGGAGATATAATTTTTAACCAAGAAAACTTGAGGAAGACCATGAAAGGGACGCAACTCTGTATAACGAAGTACAATGCCTCAGACTGCTTCGGCTCATTCTGAAAGGTGAAAGAAGGCTCCATTTGTGACCAACTCGCACCATTCCGTGACAAGCCGAATGTAGGTTACGGAAAGTACGAGTGGTGACGAATGAGAAGGCCATTCGGCTTGTCCCGGAATGGGACGAGTTGGTCGCGAATGAACCAGATAATCGTGACCCCTCGAGGGCGGAACGAGTATTTGCTTATGTGTCTCGTAACCGAGACACGATTATAAATAACACTTTGTCATCCTTCCATGCTAAACATTAAAACGACGTTTTCCGTGTTTGGCATACATTGTTTTAAACTCAGTTGTTCCATCAGCTCTGGAAGTTACAGAGAAATATATCCCCCTGAAATGAAGAACAAACTTAAAACATAAACTAGTGTCCAAAAGAAACGATACCACATGTTTGCAACGACATAAAAGAAAAACTAAACAATGCAGAAGTTTAGGATTGGTGTTATGCTTTTGAGAAATCCTTTCACAACATCTGTACAAAAATTTCATTTCAATAAAATCTGTACAACCAATATGACAAGCCTTTAAAGATGGGTGGGGTCGAAAAATGAACATTTCGTTAGAGCACTGATCACAGAAACAACGGGAAATGTCACACCACACGACTCAAAGTCAAGTCAGTAGCGGGTATGTCCACCGTGAGCATCAATACATGCCAGAACACGCCTACGGACTGATGACGTCAAACGTCTGATGACGTTGGGAGTGATGCGTTGCCATTCCTCGAGGAGACATCGTTCCAAGTCCTGGACGTTGACTGGAGGCACACGGCGACGTCGGATTTGCCGATCGAGGTGGTCCCATAAGTGCTCGATGGGATTCATGTCCGGTGAACATGGGGGCCATTGCAAAACCTGTACTTTGGCGTTGGCAAGGAAGTTCTGTGTCAATCTTGCTGTGTGTGGCCTTGCATTGTCATGTTGGAAAAGGAGACCACGAGGCTGTTGCTGAATAAAGGGCACCACAACAGGCCGTAGGATGTCATCAAGATAACGCTGTGCATTCAGGTTTCCACGAATTACGACAAGCATCGTTTTGACGTCACCACATATGCCACCCCAAACCATTAACCCTCCACCTCCAAACGGCCGGACCTGTTGGATACAGTTAGGCGCCAAACGTTCACCAAATCGTCGGTATACAAGCTGCCGTCCATCGTTTCTGAAGATGAGGAATCTGCTCTCATCAGAGAACATAACACGTGCCCAGTCCCGCCGTTGCCAACGTCGAACTCGCCTGGCCCAGATCAGTCTGTTGTTCCGGTGTCGAGGCGTCAGGAGCGGTCCGCGGTAGGGATGACGTGGCCGGATACCATACTGCCGTAGTCTCCTGTAGACGGTCTGTCGACTGATCCCGTGTCCCAGTGCTGTAGCCGCCGTGGACGTCGCTGTTACAGTGCGGTTCCTCAGGTGTAATACCCGGATGTAACGATCTTCACGGGGCGTGGTTACTGTCTGACGTAACCGCTGCATCAACCTGGTGATAGTGATGCGTGCGCAGCCCAACCTTCTGGCGACGTCGACATGTGACGCTCCTTGTTGGACCATTCCAACGACTCTCTCTCTCTCGATGGCTGTCAAACGTGGCATATCTTGTGTTCTTTTTGTTGCTGTGATATCAACGTGTCTGATCAGCCGTTTTATACAGTTTTTATGCACGTGCAGAACATGCTAGAGAGGGAAATGTCACTTTCACGAAATTTACGTTTTTTCCCAGAAGTGATCACGTGTTCCCGGTATTTTTTATCGACTATGCTGTGTTTGGGATGTGCAATACGAACTGGCATGTTTTCATACTAGACAATTCACTTAGTAAAAAACAATTTTGAAAATAAGTTGGTATCGTTTCTTTTGGACACTAGTTTAGTTATTAAAGAACTGGTGACTGGTGATGTGAACTTTGTCATGTGATGTATATAAAATATATAACGTCAACACCAGAAAATAACCAGTCTCGATTATCAACCGAAATAGATTCCATCAGACGTAATATGCAAAATTGTGCTCAATCTCATTAAAATCAGATCTTTGTTCTCGTTATCGCTAAACAAAGATCTGAGGACATCCCATTAAGGGTCACGTCAGAACGACCTTTCATCCAACCAATCAGAGCGTCGTTTACCAGATCATGAAAGTGACAGTCGGAATGTGTTTTCTAATCATGCAACCACGAAATATTTAACAGAGGGTATTCCGAACGACAGTTACGGTTTTATGATTATACACATACAATCTAGGCCATCTGTAAGCCATTCCAGAGTGTTCTTCTTATCAGTTTTAATTTTATTAATCGAGAATACGTCAAAATATGTTTCGAAGCGTAATTGAAATTCGTGTCGTAAAGCTCGAGAAAGCTGCCTTCTGATTGGCTTATGTCGATTTATTGTCAGTCATTTCATTGGTCGGTCAAAATTCGCGAAAGGTCGTTTCGACGTGACCCATAATGGGATGTCTTCAGATCTTTGTTTAGAGGTAGCGAAAACGAAGATCTGATTTTAATGATATTGTGCTAAAATTACATGACTGGATCACTGAAAATCAATTTTGATACCAGGTGTTCGCGAAAACGGTAATCAGTCCCTGTTATACCTGTGACAGCACTCGAAAATTTGTATAAAAAGTAAGTGTTAGTTTGTTGCATAACGCCGCACCCAGCAACGGAGTATCACTGATACATATAGTGTGTCATGTGGAGATTCTTGGTTTGAATTGAATCCCAGCAACCAATGATTGTCGAAAGAGACGGATAAATGTTTGTGCGGCCAGCCATGGCGACTTGTTTGATTGCGTGTCATCGTATCATCGTTGGGGTTTTGCTCATAATATCGACCACTGGTTTGCCTGTCGTTAAGATCCGGTTAAAAATAGGACATCACCAACCCATGTTTGCCGTAAAAGGCGACTATGCTTGTCGTAAGAGGCGACTGACGGATCGGGTGATCAGGCTTGCTGACTTGGTTGATGCATGTCACCCCAATTACGTGGATCGATGCTCATGGTGTCAATCACTGGATTGTTTGGTCCATACTCGATGAGTTACAGACCGCCGTCATATAGCTGGAATTTTGGTGAGTGCGGCGTTAAACAACAAACAAACAAACAAACAAACAAAACAGTAACAGGCCGATTTCTCTCCTGTTCACTAAATGTTTCAACTTAACATCGTGAATTTGTTTTAGCGCCGCCATGAACGGTATTTCAGTCACACCGAGGCGTGTCAGCTTAATGTTGGAAGACCGCCAACACATTCGTGACCAACTCGTGTTATTCCGAATACGGAAAGGGGCGAGTGGTGACGAATGCACGGGTATGGAGCTTTTAACTAAGGCTCAAAGTCGAGCTGAACTTCGAACCCAGCGCGAACGACACGTCGCATATACTATTGGGTTTCCAAAGTAGATACAATTTTATGGAAAGCAACTTCTTTATTTTGCTGTAATAACGACGTTTCGGTATAGATCTTTATACCATTGTCAAGGTCATCTTTGTCATCCCTCAACTTCAGATATGCCTGTCAAACAATTCATGTTTCCACTTCGCGACAACGGAAGGTCAAGGACAAAAATCCGGAAGTGATATAGATGCACTGGTTTATTTACAGAAATGACGACAACAAGCAGCAGTGCAGCATACACTGCTGGGTTCGACAGATGATTATGCTACATGGACTCGCTACAGTCTATGTACAACGGCGTGTTTGAAACACAGAAGTGAAACACAAATTCCTAATACATTCTTGCAACAGTTCACTCTCAGCGCCCATCTTATAGCTGAGAAGATGCGACACACATCATCTGAGAGATGAGAACAAGTGATATATTATTATCTAAGAGGTGGGAAGGATATGATATATATCATCTGAGAAGTGGGAAGGTATGATATATACATTATCTGAGAGTGGGAAAGTATGATAGATATCAAGTGAGAAGTGGGAAGGTGTGATATATATATATATATATATATATATATATATATATATATATATATATATATATATATATATATATATATATATATATTATCTGAGAAGTGGGAAGGTGTGATATATATCATCTGAGAAGTGGGAAGGTATGATATATATTATCTGAGAAGTGGGAAGGTGTGATAGATATATTATCTGAGAAGTGGGAAGGTGTGATATATAACTCATCTGAGAAGTAGGAAGCTATGATATATACATTATCTGAGAAGTGGGAAGGATATTAAATATATTATATCGAGAAGTGGGAAAGATATGGTATATATCATCTAAGAGGTGGGGGAATATGATAAATACATCATCCGAGAGGTAGGAATATATAATTATATCTGAAAGGTCGGGTAAATATGATATATATCATCTAAAAGATGGGAAAATAGTTGTATATTGTCTGAGAGGAAAGAACATGTACATCATCTGAGAGACTAGAAAGATATTAGGTGTGTATGTCGTGGTAGGTATTACTTGGACATATATTTCATCTGAGAGCAGGAAGAAATACGAAGTATCATCTGTGAGTAAGAGACATATGAGGTGGGCATCATTTGACGATGCGTGGGATGTTTCTGAAGACATTAATATTGAGATCCTTGATTCACGCGAGAACACCAAGCATCAAGACTATTGGTTCTGTATTAAGCTGTTTGTGTTAAGATACAAATCACTTGAACGTGATGAAATGTAAGTAATTCAAAGTATTGAAACGGCAATAATTACGCGAATGTAGTGTTATGTTGTACATTGCAGTGTGTCCTGTTTACAACAGAACCACTCAAACACGAAGAATACCGCCATAGCCTGAACTATCATCAGCTGTAGGCGTTCCAGTCATCACGTGGTGTACACTCACAAATACATTATGATTTTCACAGATGGCAAACAATAAATAATAATAAATATTATGTACATGTGGTACATACATAACAAATGGACAGTATGTGAAACGGTGCGAGTATTGCGTGACAAGGTGCACAATCACGAAGTAAACTGTTTATGACAACAGATCATCCTTGTCAACAAGACATGGACGCATATGTATTGTGTTCATGTTTACGAAATAAATTACGCAGATCACAAATTATCACGTGGATGGTAAACATTAGTGTCAGGGAAGGGGCATGGCATTCTTATATCATCCTGACGAATAAAAGTGTCTTAGTGACGTCACTTCAATGAAAACATGACGTCATCATTAATGACGTCATATGTAAAAAATGAAAATGTCCTTGTGACGTCATGTCACAATCGATGACGACATCTAACAATGAAATATGACGTAAATCGTAACAAGGGTTATCACTCGCGACCCGATAAGCATGCCTTTCTTGGATATACATTACTATATACACCGCTGACAGTAGCTGTGATTGAAATACTGTACATAAATACTGTACATATATAATGTACAATAAATACTGTACATAAATACTGTACTATACATACGTCAAGCTGCTGTCATGAGGGCAGATTACCACTACAAAATTTCATATTGCACATAGTTATGACGTCATACCACGTGATTAATGCCTGTCCTTGACCCAGAGTGGATGAGATGGGCCAGCTCGCCTGAGTATGTGCCGTCGCAGTGAATTGTCTATCTTGTAGGAGGTGAGCCCCACTAGCTGCACCACCAGCGAGAAGCTGAAGACCCCAGCCACCACGTAGCAGATGACGTCACTGTTTGCTAGCAGGTACACTGACGTCAAGAATGAATACCACACGGTGTTCATGATCACCATGGTGATCACGCACTTGTCTCGCAACGTCTTGAGATTATGCCTCAGCGACGCCTCATCCTTCCCACAATTCACGTTGGTGCCGAGGAGGGACTTGCGGAGTTTCTCCCAGAAACGTCTCTCTGTTGCTGATGTCAGGGGCAGGGTATCGCTGGCCTTCATGGTCAGTGGTTGGTAGGTTTCTGAAACAAACAGATCCATGATAACAACGGGTGACAGTAGTGGCACAGCGTATATACAGGTGTTAGGGAGCATTTAATATTCGGTGTGTGTGTGTGTGTGTGTGTGTGTGTGTGTGTGTGTGTGTGTGTGTGTGTGGTTGGGGTGTTGTTGTTTGAGACGGAATATTTGTTTCAGTCAAAGTTTCAAAACATACAATTCATCCCTGAAAGAAACAGCCAAACACTCTTTTTTCCCGACCATTTTTTACACCCCGTTCCACCCCAGCCCAAGTATTCTGTTAATATGGCAATGGTTGAGTGTAGTGTGCCACATGCAATGGTTAACACCATCTGGCCCTAGCATGTCACTGTTGGTGAGTGAGTGAGTGAGTGAGTGAGTGAATATTGCTTAACGGCGCATGAGCAATTTTGCAGCTATTCACGGCGAGAAATGTCTTTTGTGTAATCATATATCAACCAATATAATAAAAGTGATGTTGAAAATCACTAAAATCACTCAGTCAAGTATCACATTCAGAAGTAAAAGACTGACTGTTCAGGTAAAAATCTATATTTTATCATAGAGTTTGATTTCCTTTAAGTACGCTAAAATCAAGTGATTAGAAACTGTGGTAAAAAGTTCAGATAAGGTATGAACATTATCATAAAAACGTCTGATAGGTGCAAAATCAACACATTCCAGCAGAATATGCTTCATAGTAAGAGGGCTACGGCAAGGTATACAAATAGTTGGATCTTCACCCTTCAATAAAAATGAATGTGTATAATAAGTTTTGGCCAATGCGGCACCGCTTTAAAACAACTTCATCATGACGATATAAACCAGAATGTGCGCGACCTCCAATCAGTGGTTTGATAGTATGAAGTTTGTTCAGAGTCTTGGTATTCCAACAGTTTTGCCAATGATCATTCACATATTGTCTGATGGAAGGTTATAGATCAGAATATGGGAGGTTTGTTTTAGAAGCTGGGTTTATCAAGAGCGACTTTTGCCGAAGAATCTGCTTTACAGTTGCCACTGATGCCACCCAAAAATTATATCTTTTCCAGCTACGGATAAATTGAGATGACACATTAAAATTTCAGCTAAAAATGGATGATCCACTTTTCGATTTTCGAATGCCTGTAAACAGGACAAACTATCAGATAATATGAGGAAACTGCTTTTAGAAGACTGTTCAATATATTGCAAAGCTAATAATATAGCCTGAGCTTCTGTCGTAAATATCGGACTTCCGTCAGTTATACGTATGGACACTGTATAATTGTTAACAACATCTGCAGCAGTCACTGTTGGTAGCACAGCCAGTGTCAGTTGGAGTGACAGCTGTTGGGTGTTTATCGTTTCGGCCTTCTGGTTTGTTCAGGTCAAGGTCAACGAGTCAACATATTTGAGGACGTAGAGATTATTCGTACCTTCTTCTGTAGCTGCGGGCTTCTCTTGTTTCTTATCGCAGCAGTACTCTCCAGCGGTCGACTGTTGGGAAAAGCAGGAAGTTGTTATATCATGACGTCATACAACTCAACATTTGTTTCATTGTAAAATCGGGGGCACGGGTGCCCAGTCGTCTAAGGCGATTCGCTGTGCAGAGTTGCGTCCCTTGGGCACGCCAGAAACCTATGATTGTGGGTTCGAATCCCGGTTCGAACCGATTATGTTTCTAGGTTTGTCAGCACCATATCCGTGCTCGTGGGTTTCACCGAAGTGGTAAACGTCTGATACCTGCATCACTTCGGGCTTTCCTCCCACATTAAGCTGACACGCCGCGACATAACTGGAATACTGTTAAAAGCGGCGTTAAACCAAACTCACTCACTCACAATAACCGGTACACATCGACCTATCTGACGTACACGTTAAACCTTTTACTATAGTTTCACGTTTCGCTACATTTAGAATGCGGACGTAAACACGGAAGAAATACAATAGCGGGTTCTATAATTCCAAGTGGCGCTCCAGTATCTGTTGACAAAGTACATGACTACTTCGCGTTTGGCCACCGTGAAGATCCTGGTTGGAATTGACCTTCAGTTTGGTTGGCCATGACTGTAGTAAGAGGCGACTAAAGGGATCGAGTAGGCAGACTGGGTGACTTGGTTGATGCATGTCATCGTATTCCGATTACATAGATCGATGCTCATGATGTCAATCACTGGATAGTCTGGTCTAGACTGTATGCCGTCATATAGCAGAGTCGGCGTTAAATAGCAAGCAAAAGAATATTGATCAAATGTCTAAGGCGCCGCGATTCGCTGTGCAGAGTTGCGTCCCATGGGCACGCCAGAAACCTATGATTGTGGGTTCGAATCCCGGTTCGCCCCGATTGTTTCTAGATTTGTCAGCACCATACCCGTGCTCGTGGGTTTCACCGAAGTGGTAAACGTCTGAGACCTGCATCACTTCGGGCTTTCCTCCCACATTAAGCTGACACGCGGCGATATAACTGGAATAATGTTAAAAGCGGCGTTAAACCTAACTCATTCACTCACTCACTCATTATGAGCGTATACAAAACAAAAGGTTTTTAACAACATTTTTAACATGTTAAAAGTATTAACAACTTCTGGCGAGAGTGGTACCTCTTCTCGAGTTCCCCAGGACTGGTCGACCATGTTCGAGACGGCGTAGATGGGGAGGATGATGAACATGGCGGGGAAGATGAAGGCGTACACGATACCGTAGACGAGGTTGAGCCACTCCCCGGGGTGGATGAGTGCCGCGTAGATTGTCCCGCCGATGAGGAGAGGCACCAGGAAGTAGGGACGGAACTCGACATGGCCCTTGGCCAAATCTGTGGACCAAAGGGGACAATGAGCACACCATGGAACTTTTGATCATTCACAAAACCTTCTTTCGGCTAAGACAATAAAAACTACTTCCCATAACACAGATGATAATTGCAGCACAAAGACGCCCACAATAGTTGTGTGAGGACCCTGTTTACCAAGGTGATCCAAATAATATGTATAAGTTTTGTTTGTTTGTTTGTTTGTTTGTTGTTAAACGCCTCACGATTACCCTATTTACGCAGTGTCAATGTTTGTTTGTTTTTTTGTTTAACGCCCTTACTCAGCAATATCCCAGCTACATGACGGCGGTCTGTAAATAATCGAGTCTGGACCACACAATCCAGTGATTGATATCTCGAGCATCGATCAACGCAATTGGGATTGATGACATGCATCAACCAAGTCAGCAAGCCTGACCACCCGATCCCGTTAGTCGCCGCTTACGACAAGCATAGTCGTCTTTTACGGCAAGCACGGATTGATGAAGACCTATTCTACCCCGGATCTTCACGGGTCAAGATGTATCAGTGAGTGAGTATGGTTTTGCTTCGTTTCAGCAATATTTCAGCAATATCACGGCTTGAGGTGTATGAGGCTCAGACAGTTTTGTTGTGGTGGGTTTGGTTTGAACAGCTCGTATTTCAGTTGTATCAGAGCTTGTCAAGCAGGGACCACTTGCACAAAGCGACCTTAGCGCTAAGATGATCGTAGCTCCCATACTTTAGCATAGGCTTACGATAGACTTAGCGCTAAGATCACTTTGGGCAAGTGGGCCCTGATGTGGAGGTGAAAACCAAACTGATGCAGGTCTAATCGTTAACCACTTTAGCGAAGCTGTAAAGGCCTTTGATATTCAACATATACCATAAAAAAATACTTAGCTTCAAATGTGTTATCAGGATATTGCATGATTAAGACAAAGACACCCAGTGTGTATGATAAATATGATCTCCATAAAAACGTGGAACCAGTGGCTTCTATCAACTCTTATAAGTCTACTAACATTCGTAAGGTAAATAGTTTCACTGTACCTTCCTGGATGTTGATAACCATATAAGCAATAAAACCTGCACTTATAGCTATCATGAAGGTCGCTACAGACAGGAGGAAGGTCAAGGTCATGATGTTCTGAGCCCGCTTGCTGCAGGTGCAGCAGACGACAGTGTATGAGATGATGAAGAGGAAGGCGAAGGGCGCAGACCAGATGAGGGGCAGGCCGAAGATGATCTCACAGGCGACACATAGGACGATTAGAGTGGTCGATGGGGACAGCAGGACCCACAGGAACATCTGCAGGAGAGACAGGATGAAGATGGCGGAGAAGGCAGAGTTCCGGCGCACCAGTTCAGACAGGGATTGGAAGATGAGAACCATGTTCGAGAGCTCCGAAAGCACCCAGCGTCGACGTTGTCGTAAGAACTCTGTGAATGACTCGGGGCAGTGGGTGGAGTTCCTGCAGTTGTCGATGTACTCGAGTTTCCATCCCTGCATCATCATCAGCGTGCATAGCCATCGGTCCTCGCCTGCGGAGGACACAAGGAATTACAGAGGTGATGGTGGTGACGTGAAATTGGATTTTCGCGCATGCGTGCGTGCTCGCGTACGTACGTACGTGCGTGCGTGCGTGCGTGTGTGCGTGTACATATGTGTGTGTATAAGTCTTTTAACAAGCCCGGACTAATGCCGGTTTAACAGTGCTAGGCTACCACCGCTAGTGCCAGTACCCCACTTAGACACATTATACTGACTCCGAGCTAACCAGCGAGCCAGGGTAACAACAAGTACCATCGTTTGGTGTGTTTCGGCGAGGATCGAACCACCGCCCTTCTGATCTCCGGGGAGACGATCTATCCACTAGATCACAGAGGCGGTCCCACAAACGCGATGACAGGAACAGGTGTACGTCATACGTTGAAGCTACAATTCGTCCACGATGACAACACATTTGAACACTCCCTTGGAATGCGCTTAAACCATGTTTCACTTCGGAGATAAACATGCCGTGTTTTCAGGGCTAGTTTATCTGTGGATGTAACCGCGCTAAAGGAAATTTAGAACCGACTGAGCAGAAGGAGATATTTTCCCTCAATACTCCCTCATTGTTGTATCGCGTTTTTATTTTCGACGTATGTGAGGACATATAAATCTATTTATATTCTGATATCAATATGATTATTTACCATGGTCCTTGACGAGAGCGTCGAAGGCAGAGCAACTTGGCTCGGAGAATGTGCTCATGACGTCAGCCAATGCCTGGCCTCGATACAGGCTAAAACATCCGGGGCAGCACGTGACGGAACCGATAATATTCTGGGACGCCTTCACCAGCCAGAAATCTGTCAGCATAAAACAAAACAATCTCAGAAAGTTGTCTTAAAACTATACATCTCCAACTTGTTTCGTCATAAAACAACAGATCTCTAAAATCTTGAACATAAGAACAAATACATGTTACATCATTAAACTACCGTGGTTATACAGACATTAAAGAGAGTGTCCATGATGTGTTCCCGGTCTCGTTCTAGGCAACGTAACTAAATAACACGTTTCAGACACATTCACTGTCTGTGAATACCCATTAAGATCCGGGGTAGAACAGCTCTTCAGCAATCCATGGTTGCCCCAAAAGGCAACTATGCTTGTCGTAACAGGCGACTATGCTTGTCGTAACAGGCGACTAACGGGGTCGGGTGGTCAGGCTCGCTGACTTGGTTGATGCATGTCATCGTATCCCAGTTGCGTGGATCGATGGTCATGATCTCAATCACTGTAATGTCTGGTCCAGACTCGATTATTTACAGACCTCCGTGATATGGCTGGAATATTCCTGAGAATGGCGTAAACAACAAACAAACAAACATTGACACTGCGTAATTAGGGTAATCATTAACTATAAAAACAAAAATAAATTGAATTGACTTGAATCAAATGCGCTGGGATAACCTTATAGACCGAACCCAGTCCCGCTTCAGTGTTGAGTCTGAGCCAGCAGTACGAGTGAGTGAGTATGGTTTCATCCCGCTGAACGATATTCCAGCAATATGACAGCATGGCAACCAGAAACTGACTTTACACATTAAACCCTTGTAGGGAGCGAACCCGTGCCTTCGACGCCACGAACGAACGCGTAAACCACAATGCTACCGGGGTAGAATAGGTCTTCAGCAATCCATACTTGCCGTAAAAGGCAACTGTGCTTGTCGTAAGAGGCGACTAACGGGATCGGGTGGTCAGGCTTGCTGACTTGGTTGATACATGTCATCGATCCCAATTGCGTGGATCGATGCTCATGATGTCAATCACTGGATTGTGTGGTCCAGACTCGATTATTTAACAGACCGCCGTCATATAGCTGGAATATTGCTGAGTGTGGCGTTAAACAACATACAAACAACCAAACAAACCAGTCGCCATATGTCTAATATTATGCCGATGCGACGTTAAATTTAAACTCACTCACTCACTCCACCAGTAAGAATGGTAGTTTATATGACGCCTCCCGTAACTCCTACATATTACCAAAGCAGAGCTCATGTCCTTATGTTTGAATATGTAACGATTTCTAAACTAAATCTCAAATACAGTTCAACAAAGTATTGTAAATACCACATACCTTTAGCGTATTCAAACTTTTGGTACCAAACAACAGGATTAAAACCACCAGTGGGAACAGTGCGCCCACACGCAGCCCCGAGCGACTGGTCCCTGTCACAGAGGTCAAGCAGTGCCCGCACGCTCTTGGCCTTGAACTGTGTGTCAGCATCCGTGGCCAAGACGTAGACGTCGTCCTGTTTGCTGAGGCCTTGGTTGCCGGCGATGGTGAAGAGAGAAGTCTCGTTCGTACCCTCCTCGGCCATGAGGCCATTGTTTCGCCATCTCCCCGGCTGTCCAGTTCCTGGTTGGAAGTAGAACAAATCTGGCGGGAGATACACCCGATGTCCTCCGCCATCTTGTTTGTCGGCTCGTCTGGCCAGCTCCGCTTTCAGCACGTGCTTGACCATCTCGTTCCCGACGTCCTTCATACACGGCACCTTGGTGTGAGTTTTTGGCGGCAGTTTTTTGTAGGAGAACAAGTCCGAATCATCACTATCGGTCCCTTCGCTGGTGAAACAGGACGCAGTGCTCTCCCTTGATACAGTATAGGCCTCCGATGCATCTGTCGAGGTGTCGCTGCCACTGTCGTCAAAATCAGTGCTGCTGGATGGATGTCTGTGAGAGCTGTTTTTGTGGACATCGTCTTTTTCTTTAAAATATTTGTATAAATTCGTGCAATAGTCCTCCTTTCCGTTGTGTTTTAATCCTGTGATGAATGTATCGAAATTCCCATTTGAAGTCAGATCATTGTCTTTAGGACCTGACGGACTACTGGTGTTGAATCCACATCGGTACTTTAGGACGTAGTTCATGTACATGACCTGGCTCCATCGCTTCTTCACCTTGAACAACTCCCCGTTCTTGACGTGGACGTAGACGGGGAAGTTCTGGTCGTAGATGCAGTGGAACTGAAACCCGTAGGGCGTCTTGTAGCAGTTCAGGTCTGGATAGGACAGGTGGAACACCTCTATGAGCAAGTTCAACAACTGGCAAGCGAAGGAGTTGTATTGGCCGTTCTCGATGGCGTTGTCGAGGAAGACGTGTGCCTCCACCGACACGTCGTTCAGGACGTTGGAGGACACCATCTTCTTTAAGCTGTTGAGATAACGTTTCATTTCTGTTCTCGTTTCTCGGAACATCGTCGTACACACAAACACCGTTTTATGTTTTCCTTGTTTCACGGTTGTATTTACCCATTTGTCTCTCGAGCCAATCCCTTTGTGGCTGTAGTTTAGGATGAGAGATTGTTCCAAAAACATAGCATTCCAGGTAAATCCGAAAAAGTTTTCTGAAAATGGTCGGAGCAGAGCTGTGGGTGATTCTATTATGTTCAGCGCTGGGATTATGTAAGGAACGATCCAGACAAGGAAGGCTAAAACTGTTGCTGACCACGTTGCCAGATCCATGCCAGATAATTCCCATATAGCCTCAGTTGAAATATCTCCCCACAAAATGGTGGCCGCTCCGAAGGTGAGGAGAGGGGCAAGGAGGGACGGTAGCCAGACGCCGGGCGTCGTGAGGGACACTTTAGACGCGATGTTCATGATCGCTAGGGCGGACATGCCTGTTACGATTGTCACCAACAAGGGCAGCCAGACTCGGTAGTCTGCCGTATTTGCAAATCCAACAGACATGAACTGGTACATGTCCTCTCGGAATGCTCTCAGGTTGAACGCCATCAGGCCTGTCAGGGTTATGGGTATAGCCACGATCTTGAGGCAATTGTAGGCTAACGTCGCCTTCCAGTTCCGTTGTCCCGAAGAGCAGACGATAATTTCCTGCACGCGGGGGGTCCAGGCGGTGGAGAGCACGAGAAGCAGGATGGGTAGGGCCACGCAGTGTCGGATTTGCATATTGAAAGGGGACCACAGGTAGATGAGGGCGGACATAAGGGCTGGGGCCCAGAATGTGTATGTGCATAGGGCCACATGCAGGCACTGGGTGAGGATGCGCACGAACCTCTTACTGCTGGACTTCCGGGTCGTCGTCATCTACAACATCCGGTCAAACTATTAATTAGCAGACATTTTGGTAAAATCATTTAACCCAAATGAGGCTTGCATTATCGCGCTATTTTTAGCGTCACTTGGGGTTTTCTACAAATAAGTCTCTCTTCTTTTTTTCTATTTTTGCACTTGCAATGTTCAAGATATATGACGATGATCTATAAATAATAATCCATTGATTGGCGATATGATTCACGCAAGTTGGTTACAATTACATGTCCTATGTTGTAGTTATAACACCGATACATTGAATTTAATTGCTGCTGATTAAAATCACGTGTTACTTTCGGTCTTCCAACCTTTGGGTATCGTTCGATGGCTTTCTTTGATCTCTTTACATACCATACACGTTGATGCGGAAATTGCTTATATCCTCATTGAAACATATTTACGGAAACAGAAAAGATTAAAGGTAAAGGGTACATTTATTAACACATCATAAACAGTGTAGGTTATTTGACCTTGAAGCACACAAAGCGCGCTATTACGAGGTAGCAGTACCTTCATATTGTGAGCAGCCTTGACAATGAGCGGTATAGTGAAGACAGCCGATGGAAGGAAGAGAAAAATGGGTTCAGGAAGAACTAAAGAGATTTCGGATGCGAAGAAACAGACGGCAACTGTCTCCATGACTCCCCCGAGGATTCCCTGAAATGCAACAGACACATCATTTAAAGGGGGGGCAGACTTGGTGGGGGAGAAGGAAGTATGATTGGGTGGAGCTGTGCGGAAGGGAGTCGGGGGTGGGGGGGGGGGGGGGGGGGGGGGGGAGTTGCAGCCGAGCTGTTTCTCGAGAATTGTTTTTGTTTAGAATTCCATTGTTTATCAAAACATTTCTTTATGCCATTGCTTCAGGGTCATTTTATGCATTCTGTGATGTGGTGTGTGATTATGGCTACACTTCTTCCCTGTACGGAGGCCGAGTAATAAGCAGTTTCCGAGAACAATGGATGTTCATCACGTTGTCAATGTTATAAACAGAGGGATTAAACATTAATGAACATAAAGAAATGGTTGAGTGAGAATCAAAGATAAAAAAGAAAAAATAGACAAACACTGAAAAGGTAAAGCGTCTGAAAATATGATAATATTATTTGTTATGTTGACACTTGCACTTAAACATGCATGTGTAATTCAAAGCTTTGTTTATCGCCATAAAAATAGGATTTCAGTTACATAACGATGTGCATACACATGTGTGTTGTGGGCAACTGACGGGTCACATGATTTTGCAAAAATGAGTGAGTATGGTTTAACGCCGCTTTTAGGAATATTTCAGCAATATCACGGCGGGGGACACCAGAAATGGGTTCGAGCTTCACACATTATACCCATGTTTGGAATCGAACGCGGGCTTTCGGTGTGACGAGCAAACGCTTTAACTACTAGACTGCCCAACCACCCCGATTTTGTAAAAGTGAAAACAAATACTTGTTTCCAAAATTTCAACTTGTTTTTTTTTTAACCGATATATCAAATTAAATAAAAATTGGGAAATAGTGTTCAAAGCGGCGTTAAGCCAAACTCACTTGGTTGAAGATTACTTACATATTTAAATATTGATATATTCATAATAGTGTCAGACTTAAAGTTCAAATATTTTGAATCAATTTTTTTAAATATATGTAGCATAAAAGAGTGCGATCTGAAGTTAAATAACTGAAAAAAATGAAGAAAACATAAATATACAAAGAAATCAGTTTACGTTCACCATTATTTTTTTCAAAAGTTGAATACAAAATACGATTTTAATTGCGGCCCGCGTACCACACTGCTGAGTCCGGATTATCCCCTAACTAGACCCCAAATCCCGCGGTCCAAAAGGGGTTTGTCAGCCTCCTTATTGTCAGGTACAGAATAGTGACTGTACGCATCCCATTGCCGCATTGGACCTTACCATGTAGATGTGACCAGGGCGGGGCATCTTCTTCTTGTGGGCGGAGCTTATGAAGGGGGTGTTCCATATTATGTAAATGAAGTTGGTCACGTGGGGTACGACCAGCATCACACAGATGAGAATGTACCTGGAACAAGATAGCATGTGTCCATAAACTGTACGTTAACGGCGGCAAACAAACATGTACAACCATTTTATTCCCAATATGGGTGAATATAGAATGTGAATTTATTGCAACAATGCAAAAATAATGACACAGGAATTTAGTACTATTTTCCCCTTTTCTCGAATGTAATCCTTTCATCTTTTTTGGACTACCTTTGTCTGAGATATTCATCTGTACAGTGAATTTGTGTGCATAGAAGCTGCGGGGGTTATTAATTTTATTGCCTCAATGCAAAATTAAGACATTTAAGTTTCATTCGTGTCCCCCTTTTTTTCAATTTGATCCCGTGACTCACCACGTGGCTGGGTGAATCTGTTCATACTTGTACAGGCGCAGAAGCCAGAGCATGGACACCTTGCCGGAAGTGAGCACCGCCGCCATCAGAAGGAAGAGCCAGACGGACACAGCCGACTACATAAAACACCGATTGTTGATATTGACGGAAAACGTAGATAAAATCAGCGTCGCCACTAAAACTGTTCACTTCCGTTGTAATAATAATAATAATAATAATAATAATAATGATGATAATAATAGGTGTTGTTGTGCATCTACAGAACCACGTTAGACAGGCACAGTGAATGCGAGCATTGTATTGTAGTCATAGTTGTTTCTTTCATTCTTTCTTTAACGCCGCACTCAGCAATATTCCAGCTATATGACGGCGGTCTGTAAATAATCGAGTCTGGACCAGACAATCCAGTGATTGACTTCATCAGCATCGATCCACTCAATTAGGATACAATGACAAGCATCACCAAAGACAGCGAGCCTGACCTACCGAACCCGTTGGTTTGTTGTTTAACGCCGCACTCAGCAATATTCCAGCTATATGACGGAGGTCTGTAAATAATCGAGTCTGGACCAGACAATCCAGTGATTGCGAGTCTGACCACCCGATCCCGTTAGTCGCCTCTTACGACAAGCATAGACGCCTCTTACGGCAAGCATGGGTTGCTGAAGACCTATTCTACCCAGTGTCTTCACGGGTATGGAACCATGTGCCGAAATTGCGTCATATACCTCCACATTTTAGTTCACTCCCGGACAAGAGAAAATACGTCTGATGGTATAGATATAAAGACGTCTATCGATATATCGTACTTACCAGCCATTTTATGTTATGGCTCACAGAACTTGTTGCCATAGCAACACGTAGATAGTAAGTTAACCAAATGAACAGTTCTGCAACAAAAGAGACAGATATCAGAATAAATAAGGATTGACCTCCGGAGGTGTAGATTAACATCTACAACTTTTGTGAAACCACGAGTACGGGTATGGTGCTGACAAACCGAGAAACATAATCGGGGCAAGTCAGGATTCGAACACCCCCCCCCCCCACACACACACACACACACACACACGCACAAACACACTCCCACATCAAGCTGATAGGATACAGCTGAATACTGTTCAAAACGTCGTTAAATCAAACTCACTCACTCACACCAACAGAAACCAAACAAGAGAAAGGCGGACCTTATTGGTGCGGGGATAAAATTGTGCTGCGACGTCATAAAGACGTTTGACGTCAAGTTACTTCAGCAAAAATCGCTACGCGTACGGACTGTACAAACATATAATATTTTTCTCTCATTTGTTTGTTATGTAATAAATACATTATTTTAAAACATTTCAGCATGTATATACTTTCAATTAATCAGAATTTATATATAACATTGCAATTATTACATAAACGGGCGGTCGGGTAGCCTAGTGGTTTAAGCATTCGCTTGTCACGCCGAAGACCCGGGTTCGATTCCCGACATGGGTACAATGTGTGAAGCCCATTTCTGGTGTCCCCCGCCGTGATATTTGAACATTGCTAAAAGCGGCGTAAAACCATACTCACTCACTGCATAAACAGTTATAAATCTGAAAATGAGTCCAAAGGTTTGATACTTGTGAATTCTATTTTTGTGTTCCTAAGATACTGTAGCTTTAAAATATGATGAGAAGTAAAAATGTGATGTTTAGTTTTTAGAGAGAAATAGCTTTATGCGTTCCAATTTCTTTTCATAGACAGTAAGACAGTAGAAAAACATAATATTTACAATTCCACACAACTTATCAAATTCAAATACCTACACGAAGACAGATATCCACTTAAAGATGCCATGACGGATCAACAATAGTAATATGAAACGAATTGGGTCTTCTTTTGAGAAGCATATGTTTCTATGTTATACGTGTTAAAACCATCTAAAACTTGTTATATCCATCCAAGTATTTAATCCCGATAAACCAAACCGACGCTATCGTTGTCTATATTTCTTTCATCGTGACCAGATGGTGGGTATGGGAAGCCAACACTTGTCCCTGTCTGACAGATGACTAAGTGCCCGCTCGTGACTAACAGTGGCAACCCATTGTCAGATCTGCTTGTTCACAGCTCGAGTGTCATGACAACATGGCGGCGGTGCGTGAATTGTCACTTCGTCCACCCCCTGCCTCCCGGAGGTACGATTCTGGGGAGCATGGTATGTCCCGAACCTAAGAGGAATTTGCAATGCTGCACCACATTTACGATGTACCCTCCAACATTCTTGAATTCAAGAACCATTCCCCAAGAAAAAGGCGATACGAGATCTGAGCTCGTCACACACCTTGATGTAAAGAAATGACGTCACAAACTGCACCCATGTGAGGTTCGAACCTCGGACTTCAGTGTGGTTATTGACCACACGGACCGCTGTCCCACTACACCACCACCCCCCCACCCCCCCCCCCACCCCCCCACCCCTCCTCGTAGTTTTGTGTTTGTATTTCTTATCTCACATATCCCTTAACGTTAAAAGGATCGGACCATGTCTTTTAAGTAGAAGTGCAATCAGTTGAAAGTGTCATCCTCTGTTAATACCTGGACCGCATCAGTGGTCTTGTCTCTATAAATACCTCCTAATCGTCATTACGTGTCACAGTCTTCAGCTGTTAATAGTAAAACGTAAAGCGCTATCTTCGGCCTTATTTATACATTACATAAAGGAGACCTCATGCCTATTGAACAATCAAGTAAAACAAACGACTTGTACAAGGTGCACGTACAACTGAATACTGCCGTTTAAATGCATCCTATTTCCTATACATCAATGCATAGGATGCCCCAAGTCATACAACTAAATTCTTGAAGCAGTGATTCAAATTGTAATACCTTTCGGTGAACTAGTACGCTGCGATATGTTGTTTTGTTTAGTGATTTGAAAAGAGATAATAATAATAATAATAATAATAACAACAACAACAATAATAATACATTATTATTTCAAAAAATATTAATACTACTATAATTATTATTATTATTATTATTATTATTATTATCATTAACCCATGGGGAGTTCTATGCATGCTGGTCGTAAAAGGCGACTTAGTGGATTGGGTGGTCAGACTCCGTTACTTGGTTGATTGTGTGTCGTCGTACCCCAATGGCGACGATCGTTGCCCTTAACATCCTTTACTGAAATATCTGGTCCAGACTCGATTATTTACAGGCCTTCGCCATATACCTGGAATATTGCTGAACGCGGCGTTAAAAATACAATATCAATAATAGCATAACCATCCCAATCTGCCGTCAAGAATGCGGTAATTTCGATACAGATAAAATTTATAACATATAACATTTAAAAAGAGCATTTACACAGATAATGTGTGCATGTTTGACATGAGTCCCTAATTGCGACGTCTTGACCTTGACCTTGACCGTGGCGCATAGTCCTACTTTAACGACATTCGGCTATGAAAATCGTTTTATTAAAGTGAGTGAATACGGCTGCACGCCGTTTGTAGCAATATTCAAGAAACATCTTGGCGGGGGGTGAGTGATTGAGTGAGTATGCTTTTACGCCGCTTTTAGCAATATTCCGGCTATATCACTGCAGGGGACACCAGAAATGGGCTTCACACATTGTACCCATGTCGGGAATCGAACCCGGGTCATCGGCGTGACGAGCGAACGCTTTAACCACCAGACTACCCGACCGCCCCTCATGGGGCAGAAACCAGAATTGAAATTGACCTTGATCGTGGCATATAGTCCCACTTTAACGACATTCGGTTACGAAGAAGGAATTTATGAGTGAATACGGTTGTACGCCGCTTGTAGCAGTATTACAGCCACATCATGGGGAAATCAGAAATCGGCTATACCCATTTTACCCATATGGGGAATCAAACGCTGACCGAGTGAACGTTGTAACTACCAGGATATCCCCCGTCCGACATGACTGAAGTCTACTTGACACAAAGGCTTGCATCAGATACAGGGTCTCTCTTGCGAATAGGTTAGGTGAACATAGGTTGTCAATCAGGAAGTTACAAATACTATGGCCCACTGGGCAGACGCAAGTCAAAATTAATCAGGTCCAGACATTTTTTTAAAAATGACAATTATAAAATATGAAATGCCAGTATCTGTTTGTGTTTGTCAAGAGAATGAAAGACGAGCATGCAGGTTTAGCAGAACGTGTCTAAAAAGGTGGACGTTACCGAAACTTGCATTCGTCAAACCCTTTAGGCGTATTAATAGAAACACGTATGTGTACATCTAACTGTATATATATATAAATGTTGGATCGAATACATAGGCATACATTAGCATTAGCAATATTTTAAATAATCATATCATTAATAAATCAAGTGTTTGAATAAGCTATAACATTAATAATATTAATAAATATTAAAGTTGATAAATATATAAGTATCTATGATGAATACATGACCAACCTTAAAAACGGTAATGTTCCGGGGAAATTCAAACAAGACTAAGTTATACCCTGTGTTAAGCCGACACCTTATATACCACCAAGAATAGCTCGTCATCCCCAAATATTGCACTTTCAGCCTAAAGAGGTCGCTCATTACTTCAAACGGACAAATCGGACAGAATCAAGCTCGTTAAGAGTGTAGCCAAGTGTTGACAGACGTGTTGAATCTCTAAGAAAAAAGCTGTATAACATTTTATGAACAAAGGGAAGCTAACAGCCTGGACGAGGATAAGCTGCCGACCCCACGTTAACGCGCTACAAGACTCAGGATGGTTTTCATATTTGCTGTGGAGCCGTCAAAAGCCTCATACGCTTGTATGTGTCTCGCGCCATGGGACTAAATCCCAGTCAAGTCACAGACAACGTGTTAGCGTGCCCCTAGTTTGTTTGCTTACCATCTCAACCTTTGTCTAGTGGTTAACCGACGAGCGTTCAGATGGCTTCCTATGCAGGATTGGTGCTTATTGACTTAAGAAATAATCCACACATACTTAAACTGATGGGTAAATATGTCAGGTTTTTTCCCCACTACACGCATACGCTTTACTACGACGCTATTTGTGAACACGTGGCCCCATCGTGTTCGTTGTAGGGTTAATGCATAGAAACAATGGGACAAGACTTGGCTATGTTCAACATCCCTGGTTGTTTTGCATGGAAATAGTCGTACGCCTGTCTGTACATATTGGGCAATAAGAAAATAATTTCTTTCTTTTTTCATTGTTCCCTTTTGAGATGCAAATACCACGCTCTTCTTTAACGAGACAAAGATAAACATACGGTTTCAGAGGATCTCGTCGAAGTGTCAACAGATTCTATAATATGGCCATTGTATAGTTTATGCCTATCTTAGTCGTAGGTGTTTGCGTTGTTAAAACAATCTTTTATTTTCTCTTAATGGCCTACGAATAGACAATGGTACACATACGCATTGTGTGTCAGTGCTCAAGCCTATATAAGAAGTTGTGGGTTTGCCTCGGCGGCAAATAAGTTGTATTGAAACACAATCATCACATTTTGCTTGCAAAACAGAATTTACTGATCTATATGTGGCCTATCAGGAACTCATGAAAAGATATTTAAATCAGAGCCGGTAAAACTAATTTTATAATAAGAGGACTTCCGCGAATCTTACATATATCTCACTATTTTCCTGTCTTGAGAAACACGAACCTTTTGGTATCGTATGTTTTCGTTGATGGTCTGTTATAATTCTGACATGTCCGATTTTTCATGGTCTGTTACAGTTCTGATAAGTCTGATTGTTGATGGTCCTTTATAGTTCTGACAAGTCTGATTGTTGATGGTCCGTTATAGTTCTGACATGTCTTATTGTTGATGGTCTGTTATAGTTCTGACATGTCTGATTGTTGATGGTCCGTTATAGTTCTGACATGTCTTATTGTTGATGGTCCGTTATCTTTCTGACATGTCTGATTGTTGATGGTCTGTTTTAGGTCTGACATGTCTGATTGTTGATTGGATGTTATAGTTCTGACAAGCCTGATTGTTGATGGACTGTTATAGTTCTGACAAGTCTGATTGTTGATAGGCTGTTATAGTTCTGACATGTCTGATTGTTCATGGGCTGTTATAGTTCTGATGCTGTTGGACTGTTATAGTTCTGACAAGTTTAATTGTTGATTGGCTGTTATAGTTCTGATATGTCTGATTGTTGATGGTCCGTTATAGTTCTGACATGTCTGATTGTTGAAGGTCCGTTACAGTTCTTATATGTCTGATTGTTGATGGTCCGTTATAGTTCTGACATGTCTGATTGTTGATGGTCCGTTATAGTTCTGACATGTCTGATTGTTGATGATCCGTTATAGTTCTGACATGTCTGATTGTTGATGATCCGTTATAGTTCTGACATGTCTGATTGTTGATGATCCGTTATAGTTCTGACATGTCTTATTGTTGATTGGCTGTTATAGTTCCGACATGTCTGATTGTTCAAGGGCTGTTATAGTTCTGACATGTCTGATTGTTCAAGGGCTCTTATAGTTCTGACATGTCTAATTGTTGATTGGCTGTAATAGTTCTGACATGTCTGATTGTTGATGGTTTACAGACTGTTATAGTTCTGACATGTTTAATTGTTGATTGGCTGTAATAGTTCTGACATGTTTGATTGTTGATGGGCTGTTTTAGGTTTGACAAGTCTAATTGTTGATTGGCTGTTATAGTTCTGACATGTCTGATTGTTGATGGTCTGTTATAGTTCTGACATGTCTTATTTTTGATGGTCTGTTTTAGGTTTGACAAGTCTGATTGCTGATGGACTGTTATAGTTCTGGCATGTCTTATTGTTGATTGACTGTTATAGTTCTGATGTTGTTGGACTGTTATAGTTCTGACAAGTCTAATTGTTGATTGGCTGTTATAGTTCTGACATGTCTGATTGTTGATGGTTCACAGACTGTTGTAGTTGGATCATGTGTCACGATGTGTCATGGTCTGCAGTGTTTCTGTCATGGCTGGTGTGTCATGGTCTACAGTGTTTCTCTCATGGCTGGTGTGTCATGGTCTGCAGTGTTTCTGTCATGCCTGGTGTGTCATGGTCTGCAGTGTTTCTGTCATGCCTGGTCTGTCATGGTCTGCAGTGTTTCTCTCATGCCTGGTGTGTCATGGTCTGCAGTGTTTCTGTCATGCCTGGTGTGTCATGGTCTGCAGTGTTTCTGTCATGCCTGGTTTGTCATGGTCTGATGTGTTTCTGTCATGCCTGGTGTGTCATGGTGTCTCTGTCATGCTTGGTTGATGGTTTGTTGAGCTTCTGTCTGTCTGAAGAGACAAGAGACACCGAACACCAGTCCATTACGGTATTTGATTAAACATATGTCTTCCAGTATTAACTTCAATTTGAGAGCTACTGAAATACGTGCCGACTGGGAATAATTTTGTACACCGAAAAGATAAGGACGTTATACTTGCATATAACTATCCATTAAATCGTCTGCCGAGAGCTTACACCCGATACTTCACACATTTTTGGCTTAATATCGTACAGGAATCTCACAACAATCCATAGAAGTATATCATGAAGATGCCATTATTCTTTCTTTTGTCGGTTTATCGGATGCTAATTTTTAATTCTCGCAATGGCAAAGATTCAATGTGCCCAAAGATAATGACTAATTGCACAGCATCACTCTTGAGCTTCTACGTGATGTAATTCAACTAAAACCAGTAAACAACGTAAACGAGTCATCTGAGCTGTATAAACTGTTTGTGTTTCAGACCTACATTATAATACTACTGGTAGTTGTGATGTCATGGTTAGTATGATGTGGCTTTTAATTATGTCAACAATTCCGCAGACCTAATATGCAATAATAACCATAAGAGGTTTAAAAATAAGCTTGTGTTTTTGCAGGGTAGAATGTGCCAAATCTTCCGACTTTATATATCCAGGCACACCCTGAGAGAGAAACGGGCCACGTGATCTGTAAGTAAATATGGTCTACCTGTACATATCTGCGGTTTTCATGTGTATATATTTGCCATGTAAACGTTAAATAGGCTTATTACTTCTACAAATATTGTGTTGACTTCAGCTGTTGATGGAATGACTTGATCACACAACGACCTTATGTTAGCGAAAGAACCATGTAATATAACCAAAGTGTTCACGCTTAGACATGTGTTCATCATTTTAGGGCGTTTTGAAATGGGCATGTTTCTAATAATTCTTTGGGCTGTCTCCGTGGCCTAGTGGTAGAGCTTCTGCCCGGAGAGCGGAAGGTCCCGGGTTCGATTCCCGGTCGTTTCATACCAAAAAACGTAAAACGATGGTACTTGTTGTTACCCTGTCTGACGCTCGGCATTAAGGGGCTTAAACAAGGACTGGACGGCTAGGGGTCAGTATACTCTGTCTGAGTGGGGTATTCATGTTAAACTGCGGCATGGTATCTCAGTGGGCTAGCGCTATAAAATCGTCATTAGTCCCTAGTTCAAGCAGCCACACATACGTGCATGCACTGGCTATATACATTTGAGTGCAATAATCTTGGACGCGACGAAAACCCCAATTTCACCCCTAATACTTCTTGTTTTTCTTTAACCATTACGGGGGCGGTAGGGTAGCCCAGTCGTTAAAGCGTTCGCTCGTCACGCCGAAGACCCGGGTTCGATTTCCGACATGGGTACAATGTGCAAAGCCCATTTCCGGTGTCCCCCACCGTGATATTGCTGGAATATTGCTAAAAGTGGCGTAAAAACATACTCACTCACTTTAAGTATTACGGGGGTGTGGGGGGTGTGGTGCGGGTGTTGGGTGTGGGTGGTGTGGGTGGGTGGGTAGGGGTGGGGTGGTGTGGGGATGTGTGTGGTGGTTCGATCCCCGGTCACGTCCTCCAGAAGTGGTGGTATAAGGATACAGCAATACAATATTGTAGCGCTGTAGGAGGCTCACGATACAATACATCAATTTAAATCTCCGTATCACAAAACTGATAAAATACATTGCATTACAAGTTATATTGGTATAAAACATGTGAATAAAAACAGATGCCGTACAACAACCAGCCTACGCAGATCCTCTCAGATTCCCGGTTGGCTATAAATAGCAGAGTATTCAATGTGCCCTCGAGCCTATATGTTTCCGACCTACAATATCCCCTCTTTGATCTCTGAAATTTATATTCAAATGAGTCAGGGTTTTGATTCACCCATATAATGAAATGATATGAACTTATAAAATACCAGTATTGTATCGGGATTGGACCCATAGTATCGCGATACGTATCGTATAGATGACCCGCCTTATGGTTACACCTCTAAACAAAAGACGTTAAAAATGGTACTTGTTGATACCTTGCCTGGCGCCCGGCATTAAGGGGTTAAGCAAGGACTGGTCGGCACGGAGTCAGTATACTGTGTCTGAGTGGGTATTCATGGTAAAATGCGGCATGGTATCTCAGTGGGATAGCGCTGTAAAACCAGCATCAGTAAGGATTAGTACAATCAGCCAGCCAGAAAGACAGACACGCACGCACGCACGCACGCACGCACGCACCCACACACACAGAGTCAATATTACGTTTAACTATTTTAGTTTTTGACGATTATCAATGAAATAATATATTTCGCTGGTAGTGTCAAGTATATTTCTAATGAACAATTATATATACTTGCTTTCTAATGAACAAGACCCGTGAAGATTCCGGGGTAGAATAGGTCTTCAGCAACCCTAATTACCGTAATGCTTGTCGTAAAAGGCGACTAACGGGGTCGGGTGGTCAGGCTCACTGACTTGGTTGATACATGTCATCGATCCCAATTGTGTGGATCGATGCTTATGATGTCAATCACTGGATTGTGTGGCCCAGACTCGATTATATTACAGACCGCCGTCATATGGCTGGAATATTGCTGAGTGTGGCGTGAAACAACAAACAAACAAATCTAAAGAACAATGGTAGATTTACGCATTAGGTTTATTCGTTTTTTACGCAAGTTATATCACGCCGTGTCACCTTGGGGCGGTCGGGTAGCCTAGTGGTTAAAGCGTTCGCTCGTCACGCCGAAGACCCGGGTTCGATTCCCGACATGGGTACAATGTGTGAAGCCCATTTCTGGTGTCCCCCGCCGTGATATTGCTGGAATATTGCTAAAAGCGGCCCAAAACCAAACTCACTCACTCACTCACCGTGTCACCTTGATGTGGGAGAAGTCCGAAGTGATGCATGTTTCAGACCTTACCACTTTGGTGAAGCCCACGACGACGGATATGAGGCCGTGATATTGCTGGCATATTGCTGGCATATTGCTGGAACCATACTAAGTCACTACCACGGCCTGAAACAATATTCTTTCTAAAAAAAAAGTCCCTTTTTATCTTTTTAAGTTCATCCCTCTGAGGTGAGGTGAGGTGACATGGGGTTTAACGTCGCGTCCAAGAATATTTCTCTTATATACCGACGTGCATGCATGTGTGTGAGTATGCGTGCGTGCGGGCGTGCTTGCGTGTCTGCTTGTTCTTGTTCGGACTAATGCCGAGTTTACAATACTAGCCCGCTGAGATACCATGCCGTGGTTTAACATGGATACCCCACTGAGACAATACACTCCGAGTCTCCGAGTCAACCAGTCCTTGATCCGAGACCCTTAATGCCGAGCGCCAGACAGGGTTACAACAAGAACCATCTTTTGGTATGACGCGACCGGGCATCGAGCCCCGGACCGTCCGTTCTCCGGGCGGACGCTCTACCACTAGACCACGGAGGCGGTTCCATTCCTCCGAGATGCCTGATACTTATTAATATTAATACTCATAAACATAGCACTACGTGCATGCTATCTGTAAGGCCCAAACCACACAGACAACATTATATTTTTTTCTCCTATATCATGCATAAAGTAAACTTTTGTATTAATGTGTACATTGAAATACAACTCTGAAAGTGACCTTGACATTGATATGCAAAAGGAACTACAATTAAAATAACCGTAATTTATACGTTCCAAAAATTATGACACCTTATGCTTGTAAAAAGTAGATATGTTTTATTTAGATGGAGGAAAATTGAGAACGTCAAGTTTTACATGCGAAAACAGATTCCATTGGGCCTAAAGCCACGTGAATGGATCCTGGAAATACATTGCTCCTTTCTTTAGAGGGATGACCTGTAACATAAGCAATACAGATGACGTCCCCGTGGCTGCTATGGCGGTATTGTAAATATAACACCACCCCCACCCCCGACACACACACACACACACCACCACCGCCCCCATCCCTACTCCTCGTGGTATCAGGTATCATGCGGCGCACAAACAATTCTTCTTTCTTTCCTTCCTCACTTTTTTTTTCGTAAATTAAAAAAAAAATCACGTTTTTACAGTTGGATTGGCGTGGTAAGGGCATAAGGTTTATCTTGTCATGTAATTCAGGACGATTCAACTGTATCATACGTGACTTACTATCATAACAGGCCACGAGGCTGCAAGGATGCAGGGAATATATTGAATTTCCTTTCATTGAGCTACTTGTATCGGTGTATTAGTGCCAGTTGTGTCGGTTCAGCCCTAAATCCAATTCATGACAGAGCATCTCTGTTGCCTTAAATAGACAGAGAGACTGATATTTATTTTTATTCTCGGTGTGTGTGTGGGGGGGGGAGGGGGGGGGGATGCTGTTTTTTTTGTATGGAGATTGGTATTTTTTTTTTTTTAAAACAGTCAGAAGTATAATTATGATTTTTGAGCATTTACTGGGACAACACACTCAGCGTCAAACGACTCTTGCTCAAAATTTTATTTGATCAATACTCAAGGCTTTATAGTAAGGCTTTCAAACATATTTATGGTAAACACCTGGATGACATTTCCAAATTTGAGGATTCAGAGACCAAAATTATGTCTGATGCAAGTCCTTATTTCGACTTGTACCATATGTTCCCGTGTTTGTTCAGGTGAACACTTGATGTGCCTTTGCATGTGTTTGTGACGATGCCACCGGTGGTGTAGGATAAGCTCACCTTTCCTCCAACACCTGGTACATGTATCAGCATATTGATAGTGATTCTTAAACACGTGCTCATACAATAGTCGGAATCGTACAATGGACATTGCTTTTAGGGGAGATTTCTTTGGACAACGGAAAGGGTTTTATCGCGTTCATGTGTAAATTAATACACGTTATCGCCCGGTAAGCAGGGTTGCTGGATTACTGGGAACCCGACCAGAGGACTACCTTTCACTGTATATAAAATACATTCCTAGCATTTAGAAACTGTCATCGTAAATGACACTTTCAAGGACACTTCAAGTGAAGATGACAGAATTAAAACACACGTGTTAAGTATTTGTGTCACCAAAATTCAATCCGAAAAAATACTTTAAATAATTTTTTTAAAAACTTACGTATAAACAAGACAAACTTAATATGTGTGACACGAGATACGTTAATACGTTAACTGCGCCATGGAATCTGGCCTGATCTGTCTAGAGTACACGATGCGACACAGGTTACAGCATAGATCCAGCCACTAATCCCAAATATGTCAGCTTTTCTATTTTGGTATTTTGGTGCTAATTTGCTGAGTCACTGTCAAAATTTAGCGGCAGATTGTAACATGTTATAAGTAATCACTAGCTGACCTTCCGAATTCAAGAGCGATTAGCAAAGGGAGATAACCTTGGCGCCGCTCGGCCCACGCTCGAGACGTGCTTCAAATCTCCGGACAGATATACAATCAAAAATCTAATCTATCGTATCAAATATTCAAGTTTACATGTGTGTGTTTGATTTTTTGCTCAAATTTTACAACTCCTGATTATGAGGCCGGCTACTTGACTACAAATGCGAGTAGTTCAGATTGACATGGGTTGGTAAACATCGCTACGTGACGAAAGAGGGGGAAAATCTGGTTCTGATCTGCTGGGGTGTATCGGCGACACAAATAAACAAACAAATTCGTTGTATTTTTTACGAACATCTCATGACCTAACTTCAAAGGGCAGAGTACGCGGACAATAGAAGGTTAAAATTCCATACACGTCTTGGGAAGGGTCTGAGTCGCAACAAGGCGACATGCTTTGACTCCAACAATGGCCATTATCACGGTAGATACCAGCTAAGCACCAAAGTCGCTTATATACTGCAAGTTTTTTTTGTTTTAGTCTTATACTGTCTTATTAAACATGTATGCAGAAGAAGACTGGCAGTGATCACAAAATGAGGGGCTCATGCATACCAACATACCTTGAATACAGGACAATCCTGGTGTAAGGTGCTTTGGTTGCGTATAGGCAGTAGATGCAATGCTGATTTAACATGATCATATGGAGACACAAACGTCTCTGTGGCTTAATTACAAAATGACCGAGACATCATCGGCTGTGATCGTTTGTAAATATGACTAAGTCGAGTTCCTCTATCCGCTGCATTTGTCACATGCACCGTTTGGGTTGGGTACGGTACACCTCACATTTATGTCTCATGTATTATCCATACGATGATTCCAATGCGCATGCAGATGTATCATGTACGATCAGACAAAACTCTCACACACACACACACGCAATCACACGCACGCACGCACGCACGCACACACACTCACACAGGTTTACTTGATTGACCATGTTTCAAGTTTCAAATTTCACATTTCATGTTTCACATTATATGGCTCAAGTTTCATTATTAAGTATCAAGTGTCAATGTTTATGCATCAAGTTTTTTGTGTCATTGTACACAAGCGCACACAGACACACATACACAGACGCACACACACATAGAGGCACATGCACAGACACACACATAGAGGCACAAACACACACACAAACACACACTGACACACAGACACGACCATTGACACAGACACACACACAATCATGTACAGACACAACCAAGCACAGACACACACACAAACACACACTGACACACAGACACACCCATTGACACAGACACACACACAATCAGGTACAGACACAAACAAGCACAGACACACACACACAGGTACAGACACACACACGTACAGACACATACAAGTACAGACACACACAGGCACTGACACACAGGTACAGACACATAAACAGACAAAGACACACACAGAGACACAGACACACACACAGGTACAGACACATACAAGTACAGACACAGATACACATACAGGCACAGACACACACACACACACACAGAGGCACAGACACACACAGGCACAGATATATATAAACACTCACAGACACAGGCACACACACACACACACACACACGGGCACAGATACATACACGCACTGACACACACAGGCACAGGCACAGACACACACACACACACACACACACACACACACACACACACACACACACACACACAGATACAGATACAGATACATACCAGCACTGAAATACACACAGGCACAGAAACACACACAGAGGCACAGACACATATACAGGCACAGGCACAGATACATATACACACTCACAGACACAGGCACACACACACACACACACGGGCACAGACACATATACGCACTGACACACACAGGCACAGACACACACACACACACACAAGCACAGATACATACCAGCACTGACACACACACAGGCACACACACAGGCACACACACACAAGCACACACACACACAAGCACAAATACATACAAGCACTGACACACACAGGCACAGACACACACACACACACACACACACACAAGCACAGATACATACCAGCACTGACACACACACAGGTACAGGCATAGACACACTCACACCAACTTGATAATGCTCATCATTCGCTATCCCAGTTCCTTTTAAAACCACGCCCGTTTTCTTCATGCAGTGGAGGCTAGCTATATCATATACTTGTTGAAAGAGGACCAGGGTGGCCCACTGGTCTCAGAAGCTGAACATATCTGTAGCATCCACCGATTGCCAGACTCAAAGATTTACTTACTGCCCATCCGTTCTGAAGGCCGACAACAAAAGTATCAGTTGAATTGGATTCTGATCAACTAGGCTGCATATGCATGCCATCTTTTTGTCTTTGTGCTGAAATTCTAACAAGGAATCGTTCCCCATGAAACACCTAAAGTTCAAGGAAGCTAACCCCTCGAGGAAGCACGAATGGGTGGAGATATCACGGTATGTCGAGCTATTTGTTACTACGACTACTTCTGTTACTAGGAAGATGTAACGCAGTAGATATTTATATAACAGTATGTAGAGGCGGATCACCTCCTTAGATCGACTAAAGTTACCGAGAGACTGCAATGACACATGACACGTAGATATATTGTAGTGGCACCTGGTCCTCTGCACAGTGCGCAGACCCGTGAAGATCCGGGCTAGTATTGGTCTTTAGCAAACCTGCCTGCCCGAAAAGCAGCAATTATATGTAATGTTTGGAAGCCTTTTAGGGCCACTTGTTTTTTTCTTAAAAGTTAAAATCTTAAAATTTCCACATATCTATGAATTTCATGATTATTATCTTGAAATTACAACCTAACATATTAAAATTTTAAGAAATAAGGTTGGCCCTAAAGGCCAAACAATAACTGTCTACTACAACCAACTAAGACAGTTAATTACAAACACTAAACCAACGATGATCGTCCACTCCGATACAACTCGTGTCAAGATAGCGCATGCGCCAGTCAGATGTCCTGACCTTGTTACAAAGATCGCGTCACTAAAATGAGACTTTGAGATCTCGTGAGAGTTCACTTCCGACGATTGTCAGTTTCGTCCTGTTATTGTGGCTTAGTCTACCGCTCCCTACTGACATTGCAAACTCTGCTTCCGTGCAATCGCTGTGCGGAGCATCAAACAGGTCAACCAGTGCACGTGCACAATCGGCATGCTGCAAGAGGTTAAAGGTTATTACTGCGACAAACAGCGTGGTATTGTGCACGTGTCGCTATTGCATAGTTTATGTCTTGCAATGTAGCTCACATGTTAGCCCAGTACATAGTTATTAGCTGGACCACACACAGCTACTCACAACCATACACAGCTACACAACTACACACAGCCACATAACGCTACAGGGGCGGTCGGGTAGCCTAGCGGTTAAAGCGTTCGCTCGTCGCGCCGAAGACCCGGGTTCGAATCCCGACATGGGTATAATGTGTGAAGCCCATTTCTGGTGTCCCCCGCCGTGATATTGCTGGAATATTGCTAAAAGCGGCGTTAAACCAAACTCACTCACTCACTCACATAGCGCTACACAGACACATAGCGCTACACAGCTACATGGCGCTACACAGCCACACGGCGCTACACACAGCTACACACACAACCACACAGCGCTACACACAGCTACACATAACTACATAGCGCTAGATACAACTACACACATAGCGCTACACAGCCACATAGCGCTACACAGCCACATGGCGCTGCACAGCCACATGGCGCTTCACAGCCACATGGCGCTACACAGCCACATGGCGCTACACAGCCACATGGCGCTTCACAGCCACATAGCGCTACACAGACACATAGCGCTACACAGACACATAGCGCTACACAGCCACATGGCGCTTCACAGACACATGGCGCTACACAGCCACATAGCGCTTCACAGCCACATGGCGCTACACAGCCACATGGCGCTTCACAGCCACATACCGCTACACAGCCACATGGCGCTACACCCAGCTACATACAACCACACAGCGCTACACACAGCTACACATTACTACGTAGCGCTGGATACAACTACACACAACCACATAGCGCTACACAGCCACATGGCGCTACACCAAGCTACACACGCAACCATACAGCGCTACACACAGCTACACATAAACACGTAGAGCTAGATACAACTACACACAGCCACATAACGCTACAGGGGCGGTCGGGTAGCCTAGCGGGTAAAGCGTTCGCTCGTCACGCCGAAGACCCGGGTTCGAATCCCGACATGGGTACAATGTGTGAAGCCCATTTCTGGTGTCCCCCGCCGTGATATTGCTGGAATATTGCTAAAAGCGGCGTTAAACCAAACTCACTCACTCACTCACATAGCGCTACACAGACACATAGCGCTACACAGCTACATGGCGCTACACAGCCACACGGCGCTACACACAGCTACACACACAACCACACAGCGCTACACACAGCTACACATAACTACGTAGCGCTAGATACAACTACACACATAGCGCTACACAGCCACATAGCGCTACACAGCCACATGGCGCTACACAGCCACATGGCGCTTCACAGCCACATAGCGCTACACAGCCACATGGCGCTACACAGCCACATGGCGCTACACAGCCACATAGCGCTACACAACCACATGGCGCTTCACAGCCACATAGCGCTACACAGCCACATGGCGCTACACAGCCACATAGCGCTACACAGCCACATGGCGCTACACAGCCACATGGCGCTACACAGCCACATGGCGCTTCACAGCCACATAGCGCTACACAGACACATGGCGCTACACAGACACATAGCGCTACACAGCCACATGGCGCTACACAGACACATGGCGCTACACAGCCACATAGCGCTACACAGACACATGGCGCTACACAGCCACATTGCGCTTCACAGCCACATACCGCTACACAGCCACATGGCGCTACACCCAGCTACATACAACCACACAGCGCTACACACAGCTACACATTACTACGTAGCGCTAGATACAACTACACACAACCATATAGCGCTACACAGACACATGGCGCTACACCAAGCTACACACGCAACCATACAGCGCTACACACAGCTACACATAAACACGTAGAGCTAGATACAAATACACACAGCCACATAGCGTTACACACGCTACACATAACCTCATAGCGCGACACATAGCTACAAACAACCGCATTGCGCTACACAGCTACATAGCGCGACACACATTCGCATAGCGCTACAGACAGCTACCAGAACAACATTGCGCTACACAGCTACATAGTGCTACACACAGCTACACACAGCTACATAGCGCTACACACAGCTACACACATCCACATAGCGATATACAGGGCGACACGCAGCTGCACAGTTCAACACAACTACGTTAACTTCATTACTTACACCGACCGCGGTTGAATGAAGAAACTAGCTACAGGATATGTGCATCCCCTTTAGCTCAAGAGACCATTCTGGGGGAAGCTTGAAGGAGGCGTGATTCAAGACAAGCTGACTTCAACCTTCCGGTGATGCGAGTCGTCTTATGTCGCCTTCCTGCACTTCCTTAATTCGGCCAGTATGCACGACCTCGGAGATGATTGAATATCTCCCCAAACCGTGTGTTGCCCAAGAGAGATGATTCACACACATCTGTCTACTTAATGACACTGACAGGATATTCTACAACGTTCAATGAAAATAGGGTGGTATGGTTTGGGTGGCTTGGGGAGTCGGGTGATAAAGGGATAAGGGTAAGATCGGGTAGGTTGTGGAGTCGGGTGATGTGGGGTTGGGGCGGTAAGGTTGGGTGGGTTGTGGAGTCGGGTGATGTTGGGATGGGGCAGTAAGGTTGGGTGGGTTGTGGAGTCGGGTGATGTTGCGATGGGGCGATAATGCTAGGAGGGTTGTGAAGTCGGGTGATGTTGGGATGAGGGTAAGGCTTGGCGGGGTGTGGGGTTGGGTGATGTTGGGATGGGGCGGTAAGGTTGGGTAGGTTGTGGAGTCGGGTGATGTTGGGATGGGGCGGTAAGGTTGGGTTGGTTGTGGAGACGGGTGATGTAGAGATGGGGCGGTAAGGTTTGGCGGGTTGTCGAGTGGCCGGTAAAGTCACGGTCGCTGTAGGTTGCGTAGTCGCTGAACTGAGAATTGTAGAATTGGCTTGGGTAAGATTCGTTTTTTTAAATACACGTGAACTGTGCGCTGGATCCAATGTAACATTGGTAATTTCAAAACAACATCCACAAGTCTACACAAGCAGGACAACAGTGAAATATACGCAACTGCACACCCCTTATTCAATGGCCAATAACAGCATAGCGGGACAAGGAAGAATATTATGCGCGTCACAAACGGAAGTGGCATCAGTGACGAGTACTATTTGTTAAAGGCTTGTACTGCGGGAGTCGACCATATGCGCCTGACACCGTACCCGAGATCACATCCTGGTTTTGGTACAAGAACAGTCGCCTAGATCCAACATCTCTGTACTGCAGTCCCGAATGTAAACAAACACGTTTATCTTAAATGCCAAGAACCTCTGGAATACGCATAATCTGCTCTAACTGTACTTTTACAGTGGATGGATATATGAAACTTGTGTTGTCTTGAAACATTTCAAAATCAGGACTAACAATTCGGGAGAATTGACGATTGGCGTGTGGCTTTTGACTCAAGAGAGATTGCACGAGCCACGCCTAACAACTCAGATTCTTAGTCGGTGCCACTCTACTGTTCGCCATGGCTGGATATATGTGGCTTACAGCATTCGCACTCAGCCTCGCGTACAGTATTGCTTCAGGTAGGTTTTTTAATGTTTTCTACGCTGTCTAATAACGCAGGGCTAAAAACAAGGACTGCTCGGCTCGAAGTGGGGTATTCATGTCAAACTGCAGCGTGGTATCTCTGTGGGCTAGCACTATAAAATCGGCAGTAGCCCGGAGTAGTACAAGCATACACACACACACACACACACACACACACACACACACACACACACACACACACACACACACATGTGTGTGTGGCTATATAAGTGCATTTCACCTCACCTCACCTCACCTCACCTCACCTCACCTTACCTCACCTCATAACGCAGAACACCTGGTTCGATTCCTCACAGAGTACCGGGGCACGGGTGGCCCAGTCGTCTAAGGCGCCGCGATTCGCTGTGCAGAGTTGCGTCACTTGGGCAGAGCCAGAAACCTATGATTGTGGGTTCGAATCCAGGGTTCGCCCCGAATATGTTTCTAGGTTTGTCAGCACCATACCCGTGCTCGTGGGTTTCAGCGAAGTTGTAAACGTCTGAGACCTGCATCACTTCGGGCTTTCCTCCCACATTAAGCTGACACGCCGCGATATAACTGGAATACTGTTAAAAGCGGCGTACCCAACTCACCGACTCACTCACTCACAGAGTACACTGCGTGGAGCGTAGTTCTCACGCGTGCTGAAATGGCTTTGATATTGCTGCAAGCGGATGATTTTAACCAGGGCATTGTCGTGCACTCTTCAACTTCCAGGTTACACCAAGCCCCGAAAACATTTGTAATGACAGAATAGCATGATATGTGACTACTAATATATCACATGCTAGCACCAGGACATGGTTTGAATAATGCTAAACGTGGAGCCGAACTATACCTACTCACTAGTATTTCACAAACATCGTATTTCACAAACATCGTATTTCACAAACATCGTGTTTCACAAACATCGTATTTCACAAACATCGTGTTTCACAAACATTGTATTAAAAAAACATCGTATTTCACAAACATCATATCTCACAAACATCGTTTGTCCGGCGGACACAAATACAGCGAGTCTTTTACTCGTTGTGTTAATGTGTCGGAGCATCGAAGTCATTTGGCTCCCTCCTTTGGTGTCAAACAGTTGTCTCGAAGACGCTCTTCGGGAATATTAGAATCGGTACCTAAAATTATGCTTCGGTGAATCCATTTGTGTTCAGGGAGCACGTTGTCTAAAGCGCCATGCTCCGTTGTGCAGAGTTGTGCCCCTTAGACGTGCCAGGAACCTATGATCGTGGGTTCGATTCCCGGTTCTCACTGAATATGTTTCTAATTTCGCCAGCCCCATATTAGTAAGGGGATAAGACACACTTCCGGCTTTAACAATACACCAAGCTGACGCGCCGTGATATGACTGTATTAGTGTTCAAACAAAAACTGTTCGACCAAACTCATTCACCCCGGGTTGTATTTGTCAGTGGTTGCTCATTCTCCCGTTTCTCTCCCCAGCTTGTCCAGGGACGGTCAACTACACCACCAGTCAGACCATCAGCTCCCATGACTACCCCAAGCCTTACCCCCAAGGGGTCCAATGTACCTGGGTGTGGCAGGCCGACTCCGGGATGTGGGGAGTCAACTTCACCGATGTCGACCTCAATGAAAATGACTATCTAACGATTGATACTGGGAACAAGTACGTAAACGTCCCATGAGCGTGATGCTTACACCTTATAGGCAGATTAGATGGTCAAAGAGATAGGGTATGTTTATTTACCCCCGAAAGGTCCGTTTTGAATAAGCGTAACAATAGCATTATGCCTAGGCTATTCAAATATGTATTTCTCACAAAATACATCATGAGCAGGGGCAGTTAAGTCATAACTCAGCACTTTTCCCGGGTTTTACCTAAAGTAGTCAAATTATGTGCTAAATCAAACTTCCAAAAATAATATAATGCATGAAAAAAGTAAATTGATACATTTCCTTTTATTTATGCATAATAGTTACAATTATAATGGCAATTCATGTTCTTTTTTTTAACGGGGGACGGGGGTGGGACGAATTAAATCCCCTTGAGTCACAAACTCTCAAAAAAATCATTAGGCTCACTTAGGAAAAAGTTGAGTCTCTCACCCTGTCATTAGAATAATCTGTTGTCAAACAACAGCCAGTCCCTGGTTTGGTCTCACATTTCAGACGCTGTCAGTAGGTCAGTGCAGGCTTGCCTTTATCACGAACACCTGGTGTCATCACTAATTTCCAGCGATCTATTTATATTATTTTCACCTAATTTATACTTGTACGGCCAGTGGAGTCGGTGGATAATTGAAAGTAGTTGGCGTTGACGGTTTTATTGTATACAGTGAAGTACGGTTATAACGAACTCAACGGGACTACAAATCTTAATTCGTTATAACCGAACTCAATGGGACTACTAATTTTAGTTCGTTATAACCGTAGTTCGTTATAAGCATATATACAGCATAACTACAGCAAATAGTCGGGACTAAAAAAGTAAGTTCCTTATATCCGTCAGTTCGTTATAAGCGTGTTCGTTATAACCCGAGTTTACTGCTTATACATTTATATAACGGTATTTTGAAATACGTTCAATAACACGACATGACATTTCTTATCTTATGAGAATGTCATTGACAAACATTGAAGATCAAAATTCGCAGAATGTTAGGTCCGTCATAAATATCTTGAAGTAGATCCTGCTTTCCCGTTTCCAACTTTGGCAGCCACGGTTGGCTGAGAGCGAGGCTTTGACTGCGGAGTAAACACATCCGGGATCACGTCTCACCGCTACATGTGCCACACAATATCCTTATGAATGACAGTTGTTATTCACAAAAAGCGGTCAAGATCATGACGCAATCTTGGTGTAAAGGTTACAGAGGACTGTGATCCAACGCATTTTATCGCTTTTCCATTATGATACATACCCCGGACGTCGTTTCACCAAGTGACGTCACCACCTCCATCTTCTTTGCTACTTTCCCTCGCTCATGAGTGTGATTTGATTGGATGGCGTGGGTCTTTGACTCGCGGGCTCAAAACGACGCTCTTGTGGTGAATGGGTACTTATCATTCTCGGGATCGGGTGGTCAGGCTCGCTGACTTGGTTGATGCATGTCATCGTATCCTAATTTCGTGGATCGATGCTCATGATGTCGATCACTTGATTGTCTGATCCAGACTCTATTATTTACAGATCGCCGTCATACAGCTAGAATGTTGCTGAGTGGGGCGTTAAACAACAGACGAAAAAAACAAAAACAACTTATTATGAAGTACTACAAATATAATTCCCTGGATCAATGAGGATAACTGGTTGTGTCGAATTCTTATCATATAAGGTTTTATAGTGTTTATCAGGTTAGGGTTAGGAATAATACGCTTTTGAATCTGCGCCATTGTGGTTCTGACACAGAGCTGCATCCATGAAATTATTGTAGAGGGCGTAGAGGAAAATGATAAATACAAAATTCACATATATCATTGAATTTACACATCGACGAGCGAACGCGTTAACCGGTATACTGCCGCTCCGATCACCACTGGTAAAGAATATAGTGAGTGAGTGACGTTTTACGCCACTTTTAGCAATGTTCCAGCAATATCACGGCGGATGACACCAGAAATGGGCTTTACACATTGTACCCATGTCAGGAATCGAGCCCGGGTCTTCGGCGTGACGAGCGAACGCTTTAACCATAAGGCTACCCCACCACCCTCGAGAATATAAACACATCCATCTGTCAGTTTCTAGCATTGTCTGGTTTATTTATATTTTCAGACTTATAGTGAAAAAACCACATCCCAGTATCTACAGCCCGGGTCCCAGTCTGAAGATAACCTTCATTTCCGGTAACTCTGCCACTAGAGGGCGGGGCTTCCGCATAAACGTCCTTCACGGCAAGGATAAACGTAAGCTAGATTTGTTCAAATATATCATATCTCGTTCTTCGGTCCTGCCCACACAGAAGCATACCTTGCATGTGGTGTCTCTTTGGGAAAGTGACATTGTTTAAATTATGCCCCTGTACACTTAGCAGCGTATGAGTACACGTTAAGACGGTAATGCTGACTTGGTTGATGAATGTCATCGCATCCCAATTACGTGGATCATTGCTCAGGATGTCAATCATTGGATTGTCTGGTCCAGACTTGATTATTTACAGACCGCCGTCATATAGCTGGAATATTGCTGAGTGCGGCGTAAAACAACAAATAAACAAACAAAACTTCCAAGATCAATGTCATTCCACAGCTGAGCAAGGTGGCACAACTCATTCTTTATTCTTTTAATTTTATAAACGCCCACTGCCTGTATGAATCGTCAAGTATTAACTTAATATTAAAAAAATAACTTGAGTTAGCAGACAAACAAATTGAGTGTTGAAATACTTGCAGCCAATTGGCTTCTATCGCCACCAGTGTCCAAGGTCACGTGGTTAGTTACATCGCTTCCGGTTAGCAGCTTCGTTTTTCAAGCTAATGATTTAGAAAGGAATCGTGACGTAGTGTTGCCTATTTTTGTTTAATGGTTTAAATCTGGAACATATCATATGTATATTATTAGTCAATGATTTTCTCTGTATCCTCAGATGACCTTGACCGCCAGTTCCGGAGCCCCGCTTCTCCGCCACCTTCTTCAGGGTCACCAGGTGGGTTATTGTATTTCTCGATGTCGGTTCTTTTCCATATACCTTCATACGTTTGCTTCTTATTGAAATTAAGTGAGTGAGGGAGTGCTTTTAGCAGGATTCCAATTATATTTCGGCGTGTCAGCTTGATGTGGGACGAAAGCCCCAAGTGATGCAGGTCTTTACCACTTCGGTGAAACCCACGAGCACGGGTATGGTGCTGACAAACCTAGAAACATAATCGGGGCGAACCGGGATTCGAATCCACAATCATAGGTTTTTGGCGTGCCCAAGGGACGCAACTCTGCACAGCGAATCGGGGCGACTCAGACGACTGGGCCCCCGTGCCCCCGTATCACAAAGAGGAAGCACTCTGTCATCACTACACCTCAAATGTACTTAATTGAATCCTTTCTTTTAATCCTTTAATCGTCATTTATATAGTGTTACCTTTGTACATTAATCCTATCTCCTTGGCTTCGTCATTATATTCTTATGTTTGTACATTATGATGTTGCCGGAATAATTTAAAAAATGACGTGAAACGTTATTCACTCACTCACTACCTTTCTCTTCAGATACGGCCTCGTACATGTCGCTGCTGCTGGGAATAGCAATGGCAACTCTGTCTCTGTTCTTTGCCGTCTTCATCTGGGTAGCGTGTCGACGTCATCGGCGACAGCGTCAAATACGTCAGCAGCAGGAAGTCTCGCTCAGCGTCAACGTACAAGGTATTCGCCGAGATTCTGGCGTCAAGTACACACGAAAGGCCTCCACAAATTCTCAATCCGAGGACCCGCCTTGTGCCAAGAAAACAAACCAGGTTGCAAGGTCAAATAGCAACCGCTCGTGGGCGGTCCGAGCGGAGTTGACTTCAACGACTACAACGACACCTTGTGACAGTGACGGTCATCCCCGCACCGTGCATAATCTGTACACTCCAATTGAAAAAATGGAAATGCTGAAAGCTAAACAAATGCGTGAAGGTCAAGGTCAAATCAGGGGTCATATCGACGTTCGAGGTCGAGTGGTGGATAATCAGACCCTGCCTCGCGACAGAGTAGGAACACTGGAGAGAGTGCCGGAGAACACATTGTTGATGAAAATACCCACATCAGGAATCGAACCAGACGAGGATGATGGTTACCTTGGTCCGTCTGCCGCACCAAAATTATCCTCTTCATATCTCCATTGCCCCGTCACTCTCAGCCCTGATCTAAACACTACCAGATTTGGTTCAGTTTCGTCTTCTGCAAGCTGCGACAGCGGCTACCACAACTTCACCGTCATCGGCCGAGTCGACCTGGCGTAAGCTTTTATCTTTACGTGGACAACAAGAGCCGTCTATCGGTGCCCACCGATATTGATCGTGATTATTGATAATGGTTCCACTTCATGGCGTTCCGTGTCATCTCGACTCTTTACGGGGCCTACCCCGTAACTGCACGAGTAGTTACGAAAGTAACAGGACTTGAATGGGTCTTGTTACATAGACCGTAGTGTGTGTGTCGCCTGAGGAAACTCGTGTTCCGGTCGTGACACTGGCCGTGAAAATGTCCTTCAAATGTTCTCGTTGACGTCGAGCCAAGGAACCTGCCTGGACAGGAACATGTGTACAATAGAACGAACCAAAGCTTACATGATAGAGAGAAACAGTTTGGATGTAAATATGTAATTAATCACTCCTCGTCTCTCGGGATTTCTAAGATGGTGGCACCTCCGCTTCCGGTGAACGAAGAACATTAGAACCGGAAGTACCGTCCTGGAACTCTTTCCAATATGGCGGCAATTCCGGTTCCGTCGCATACATGACTACACCGGAATCAGCAATGTCGCCATCTTGGAAATCCCACCAAACTGACGGTGTTGACTCATCACGTGAACCTCCAAGGCTCACATTGATGGACAAAAAAAAATATGTTGGCTGTGGCTCTTGGTCGCTAGTGTGAAGACGTCCATTATGGGAATACGTGGCCACCCCTGTCATGCCTATGCTGCTGTTCAATATGAGAGGCCTGCGGGTTTGGGCAGATACCGTATGATCCCTAATTAGACGCGAAAGGATCTCATGGGCTGCCAAGTGAACATGGAGTTCGACCAGTTAGGTGCGTGGGAGTCTTTAAATGGCTGACCATGATGTTAACTGATTATCGGTTTCAAAAGTACCGTTATATTGAAGTGTACGGTACATATTGGAATTTTTACGCTAATTAGGGATGTGCGAGATCAGAAGAGGATGTTATACACTGAATCACAGCATCAAATCATGGTAGCAGTATGCTATCACCCATGAGTGAGTGAATATGGTTTTACGCCGCTTTCAGCAATATTCCAGCAATATCACGGCGGGGGACACCAGAAATGGGCTTCACACATTGTACCCATGTCGGGAATCGAACCCGGGTCTTCGGCGTGACGAGCGAACGCTTTAACCACAAGGCTACCCGACCGCCCCCTATCACCCCTGGAATTACTTATGGACCAATTGCCTGTGTGGACAAAGGACAGATGTGAGACATTCGTTTACTGATATCGGTCATCTAATGTTAGACTCCGATTAACCGAAGTGGATCGGTTGTATGTTCAGGGTTTATGTCTCGCCCTTATATTGCATACAGAAATGGAAAAGATGACAGTGTCAAATTCTGAAATTGTCTCATGTACATTTAAAAAAAATATGTTTGTTTTTTTATTTTTTATTTTTATTTGTATGTCTAATTCTTCATTATTACTCATTGATATGTAAATAAATTTTGATTTTTTCCAATATTTCGTTTCTGTTGGGAACACAAACGTCCTGGGAGATGTGACGGAATGTAAAAGATATCGTATGATGTGTATTGATACAATGTCAACCGTGAATGAAAGAATGTTGTTTAACGCCGCAGTCAGCAATATTGAAGCTACGCAATGGCGCGATGAACTCACAAGTTTATAGTATACACGGAACAACGATCCACGCCATCGGTATACAATCATACACGGCCATATTACACACGGTGACCACCCAATCCTCAATTCCACCAAACAAATATTAAATTATTCCGTCAAATATATCTCCCTTAGCTTAAATAATGGCAGCAAATCTGCCTCTAGATGACTCCTTCACGTCCAGGAGACATGAACTACATCGGTCGTATTTCAATAGCGAGGAGTGGAGTGAGTATGATTTTACGCCGCGTTTTGTAATATTCCAGCAATATCACGACGGGGGAAACCAGAAATGGGCTTCACACATTGTACCAATATGGGGAATCGAACCCGGGTCTTCGGCGTGACGAGCGAACGCTTTAACCACTAGGCTACCCGACCGCCGCTTCTTGATGATGATGATGATGATGATGATGATGATGATGATGATAAACCCAACTTACTCACTATATTTGGACCATGAACATGTTTATAAATAATCCCTCATCGGTGCAAGCGTCTTGATGACCTATGTTTGTGGTACATGACTGCATGGGTCATAGGATCAGTCTTGGTTGAGTTTCTCAGGACCCATGAAGATGCGGGGTAGAATAGATCTTCAGATAGGCTACCCCACCGCCCCAACTCCGTGGTACAAGTCACGCCTTGTTGTTGTTTTAAAAGGCGGAACCAAACAATCTGTTGAGACCCATGACACATTATTTTTGAGAACATCCAGCGATCGAGGTAAGACGCCTAGAAACAGAAAGTGCCTTACTGACGAGTTGCGTTCCTTGGGTGTAAACCAGGAGCTCGGACCCCGGTTCGCCCTGTTGTGAGCGTCATACCCGTCCTCGTGGGCTTCAGCTTCACCAAAGTGGTAAAAGTCTGAGACATGCATGGGCGGATACAGAAGGGGGGTGCAGGGGTGCCCCCTTTTTATTTCGAAATTTTTTTTTATTTCTGTATAAATTACCACCAAAGACAATAAATAGATCTTAATTGTGCACCCCACCTTTTCAAAAAAGCTGTATCCGCCCATGACATGCATCACTTCGGACTTCCCCTCACCCCCCCCCCCCCCCCCCCCCCCCCCCCACACACACACACACACCTCTCCCCACACCAAGCTGACACGCCATGATATAACTTAGTCTTAACCACTAGGCCACTCCATCGCCGCCGGAATCCGGCATCTCTCTCCCTGGTTTCTTCGCATCTGCGTCATCTCGTGGTGTACTGACTGGTACTGACTGGTACTGACAGTCGCCCCAGTAAGAACTGACGCATGACAAGTACCTCGTCATTGACTACCTCCTTTGAACATTTGGTTTATGACTATACTTTGATCTAAAACAAGTCACAATTGTGTTCCCTTCTGCACCAAAAAGTAACATTCGTTTGTAAATAGGAACAATGGTATTAAAGAAACCCATTGAGCGATACCCATAGGCCAGAAGACCTCAAGTAACACGTGACTTAAATAAGGCATGGTATTTGAGTGTGCTAGCACTGTCTCTCTCTCTCTCTCTCTCTCTCTATCTACCCCTTACTCTCTCTTTAAAAAGAAACACATGACACACGTGAAAAAATATAGCGTTTATTATTGAAATGGCGGATACTGGGTCACTAACAGCCTCCGTGAACGCTACCAACAACAAGACTGTGGTTGAATGTACAAAACCACATCCCCTTTTGGTTATCAGGCCATGCCTTCTGCGCATGCGCAGTTTACAGCGAGACCGTCATTTAGTGTATCAGAGGAAGAGGTCAGTGACCCGGGGGCCCAAAGCACGTGCAGACAGAGATTATTAGTCAACACAAATAACCAAGTTTGATAACACGGCAGGAAATTAAATTGATACAATGAAATTTTATGACACTGCAGATTGGAAAATCAGATCTCGAATGTAATATAATGCAGGTTTCATCAAACATAACCAGAGATGCCCTGTACCCGGCGTTAAAACATCAGCTGTATTTATCAAGTGCGGATACAGCATTTGGAACAAGAAGATGGAGTTTGTGATTTGCAATTTGCGTTCAGTGATCGTGTAATTTGTTAAGAAAATATATTCACTGACGTAGTCATAATGGCGTTACAATGTTTAAGTTTAGTATACCAGATCACCCTGGAAACCTTACGAATGGACCAATGGCTAGTACACCCCCACCCACTACACCCTTCACCCTACACCCACCCTAACAACCCCACACTCGACAGACACACATCACCTCTAGGTCCGGGTAGGAATGATGATATTAAACACCTGATTAACTAACAGTAAGTTGAAATCGCAATGAAATTTGTAGTAATAATAGATTCGACAGAAAATGGAAGGAATTATCAGCCTACTCAGAGACCATAGACCGATACATATCGTTATATGAACTGGCCTACTTATTATAATTTCTCAGTCAATCAATATATGTATATAACCATATGTGATCATATTCTGAACTGCTACTCTTATATACCTCATTACCAATGTTACATTTATGTCTACTAAATTGAAATAAAAATATTATCTAAAAAACAAACAAACAAAAACAACAAAAAAGTAAGTTGTTCCTATGAGGTCAGGTGGGTATATATAGACTTATAAAATCTGCAAGTTACAATCAAAGAACTCATTTCTTCAAATTTACACGTTTCCATTAGTAAAAATACACCATGAGGACAGAAGTTCAGCACATCCGGTACCAGACTTCCGGTTACTCCGGGGTGAATACTGTGTATGAATCACTCATCATAGGAACCAGAAGAGCACGATTTACTATAAACACAATGTCAATAAATAAAGAATTAAAAAAAAAGTTGATCAGGACAAAGACATCATTTTTGAATAATATACTCAATTTTCGATAGATGAAAGTTAGTTTTGTTTCTTTTTCTCTTCCTCTCTTTTCTTCGCCTCCTCTCTGACCTCCATCTTGTTGTGTATAATTTGAAGTTCATCCTCCGCTTTCGCCTTCCACTGGTCGCGATCCATGGATGTCTCCAACATCAGCTCAACCAGCTTTTCCAGGTCCATAGGTTCAACATCCGGTCGAAACCGGAAGAGTGGGCGGCCATTTTGGTCAATGAGAAACTTCTCGAAGTTCCATGAAATGTCGTTGACCTTAATAGGGTCCCAGAATGACTCGGTTCTGTCGTAAGAAGCGTCTAGAGGAACGGGACAAGAATCCTGAAACAGGAGATAGGAACTTCATGCATGTGAAGCAACGGTTGAGTCGGATAACATACCGTATTCGACCTAATAAGCGCCCACGGGATATTTGCTAATATATTGGCTAGTGAACAATCCCAATTGGCACCCCTTCCGATTGATCAATGTACACAAGACTTATTTTTTCGCGAATAATACGCACTCGTGTGTTATATGCACCCTTAATTATGGGCAATTTAATTCTGTCGTACATAAACATTTCAGGCTGTCAGCATACACTACGAAATTTATCTCTCAACTCTGTTTTTTTTCACCAAAATAATATTCTAATAAGAGCCCCCTATTTCTAATTTTGAGAGCGCCCTGGGCGCTTATTACGTCGAATACGGTATATCTTTTAAACCAGACAGTCAGTATAGGGTACCATTAACTTTCGACACACTTTCGGGGTACTTATTGGGGTGTTCCCCATATTGGCATCGGCCGTGAATTGTCAAGTAGTGTAATGCCCTGGCTGTACATGTAGAACCGTACTTGAGTGTATCAATGTCTACTCACATAACTCCTCGGGAAGATGAGTGAGTGAGTGAGTATAGTTTTACGCCGCCTTTAGCAATATTCCAGCAATATCACGGCGGGGGACACCAGAAATGGGCTCCACACATTGTACCCACGTCGGAAATCGAACCCGGGTCTTCGGCGTGACGAGCGAACGCTTTAACCACTAGGCTACCCGACCGCCCCTCGGGAAGATGACTCACCTTGCGGTACCTGTAGATTGTCTGCTGAGTATATCAATGTCTGCTTACCTTCAGGTACCTATAGAGGGGCAGTTCTTCCTCGCCGTTGACGTGAATCTTCATGTGTAGTGTGAAGTGAGGGGTGTAATTTTTGCCAGGGCGGACATATCTGAGTCCCGCCAGCAACTCAGTCTTGTTAGCGCCGGGCTCCTGATGGGCGAACTGGTCACATGGGAATCCCACGATAGAGAAGGGAGACTCCGTGAACCGGTCGGCTAGTACATTCAACTGCCAGTACTGGGGAGTGAACTCTGTAAAAACAGGAGGGTGGTTTGTTAGAAGGGATAGTGTGAACCGGCCGGCTAGTACATTCAACTGCCAGTACTGGGGAGTGAACTCTGTAAAAACAGGAGGGTGGTTTGTTAGAAGGGATAGTGTGAACCGGCCGGCTAGTACATTCAACTGCTAATACTGGGGAGTGAACTCTGTAAAAACAGGAGGGTGGTTTGTGAGAAGGGATAGTGTGAACCGGCCGGCTAGTACATTCAACAGCCAATACTGGGGAGTGAACTCTGTAGAAACAGGAGGGTGGTTTGTTAGAAGGGAGACTCCGCGAACCGGCCGGCTAGTACATTCAACTGCTAATACTTGGGAGTGAACTCTGTAAAAACAGGAGGGTGGTTTGTTAGAAGGGAGACTCCGCGAACCGGCCGGCTAGTACATTCAACTGCTAATACTTGGGAGTGAACTCTGTAAAAACAGGAGGGTGGTTTGTTAGAAGGGAGACTGTGAACCGGCCGGCTAGTACATTCAACTGCTAATACTGGGGAGTGAACTCTGTAAAAACAGGAGGGTGGTTTGTGAGAAGGGATAGTGTGAACCGGCCGGCTAGTACATTCAACAGCCAATACTGGGGAGTGAACTCTGTAGAAACAGGAGGGTGGTTTGTTAGAAGGGAGACTCCGCGAACCGGCCGGCTAGTACATTCAACTGCTAATACTGGGGAGTGAACTCTGTAAAAACAGGAGGGTGGTTTGTGAGAAGGGATAGTGTGAACCGGCCGGCTAGTACATTCAACAGCCAATACTGGGGAGTGAACTCTGTAGAAACAGGAGGGTGGTTTGTTAGAAGGGAGACTCCGCGAACCGGCCGGCTAGTACATTCAACTGCTAATACTGGGGAGTGAACTCTGTAAAAACAGGAGGGTGGTTTGTTAGAAGGGAGACTCCGCGAACCGGCCGGCTAGTACATTCAACTGCTAATACTTGGGAGTGAACTCTGTAAAAACAGGAGGGTGGTTTGTTAGAAGGGAGACTCCGCGAACCGGCCGGCTAGTACATTCAACTGCTAATACTTGGGAGTGAACTCTGTAAAAACAGGAGGGTGGTTTGTTAGAAGGGACAGTGTGAACCGGCCGGCTAGTACATTCAACAGCCAATACTGGGGAGTGAACTCCGTAAAAACAGGAGGGTGGTTTGTGAGAAGGGATAGTGTGAACCGGCCGGCTAGTACATTCAACAGCCAATACTGGGGAGTGAACTCCGTAAAAACAGGAGGGTGGTTTGTGAGAAGGGATAGTGTGAACCGGCCGGCTAGTACATTCAACAGCCAATACTGGCGTAGGGGTAGGGGGCTCTGGGTCACCATGACCCGGTCGATTAGTGCGTTCATCTGCCAGTAATTGGGTGCAGCATTACTTCTGATTGAGTACAAATAGATAGACAATTATTCAGTCTCTGAAATGAAACTAACAAGCTATTTGAAGTTTCGGATTATTCAGTCTCTGAAATGAAACTAACAAGCTATTTGAAGTTTCATCTTTTTTTCAAAATCTAGACTTGCTACAGTAGTGTTGATGTGTATGGGGCATTTACGCATATTTTTGTTTCAGTTTGTTTCTTTGCTCGTTTGTTGTTTAAAGCCTGCCTGGCTACCCGAACCCGCCAGTCGCCTCTGACGACCAGTATAATCGCCTAGCGCATGGGTTGCTGCGTTTTCGTGCGTGCGTGCGTGCGTGCGTGCGTGCGTCCAATAGGCCAAAGAGGCAGTCAAACAGGACTGGTCCTTATTTCTTCACGATCACTGTACGACTGTGTGTTCTGCAAGTTGCAAGCGCTGTATGCACGCAAGGATCAATTAGGAGATACAGTTGCGGAAATGTGATCTCTCATGGTGAGCACTGACTTGATCAAACATTGCATGGTCGAATAATGACCGTTGTCGTGCCAAGTTATCGTGCTCCTGTCTGGCGGCGGCCTCAGTCTCCGTGTTCTCCACAACACACAACTCACGGCTAATTGTAGCAGACACCTCCGCCACGCCCTTCCTTCAATCGGAAGTTGCGGGCAACCTCCATAATTTACTCCGAGTGGAGTGTTGGCGTCAGTAGTAGCTACGTAACTCATAAGTCCAGCTGGGGATATCACCATATGAAATATCACACAGCAACGTCTAATGTGTAATAATAATGATAATAATGATAATGACGATGAAGGTGATGATGATGGTGATGATGATGATAATGATGATGATGACGACGACGACGATGATGATGATGATACTAATAATAGTAATAATAATAATTCACCCAAACCCTCTTTTCTGCAATTATTTATTTTAATCCGTAAATTCGTGGAATGCTAAACTGGAGATATTACACGAATAAAAACCCCATTTACACTGCTCGTTCCGTGGCGCCGGAAACAGCGTCAGCCGCATTTAGACATTGATGAATAAAACGTCCTCGTTGTCAAGTGCTTCCCAGAAGACTAGTGTCACGTGATGGCAATCTATCATTTACAGTCTGATAACATATCGTTGCTATGGTAGCGGCAACTTACATAGAAACAGTTTCCTAAGACGGATAACAAATCTGGATGTTGAAGTGTTTTCGACGAAAGTCCACTCTCGCGAAGCTGTCCTTTTTCTAGGGTTAATCGTAATAACCCTTGACCCTGACCCCTGACCTCATATTTCGCCCTCAGAATACATTTATTAGATGAGGACATTTGTTACGCATCGTAGATACGCCAAGAGCTAAATACATATACATATACCACTCAAATCTTGATTGGGATACAACAGAATAGATTAGTGTACAACACCTATGAAAATGAATACTTTTGCTCGTTTTAAAAAAACCCATTATGTTGGTGTAAATGAGCAAGTACCATTGGTTGGTTGGTTGGTTGGTTAACGCCGCACTCAGCAATATTCCAGCTATATGACGGCAGTCGGTAAATAATCGAGTCTGGACCAGACAATCCAGTGATTGATATCATGAGCATCGATCCACGCAATTGGGATCGATGACATGCATCAATCATGTCAGCGAGCCTGACCACCCGATCCCGTTAGTCGCCTCTTACGACAAGCCTAGTCGCCTAGTACGAAGGCAATTTTATATACTCGTGAGAAAACATCGCCTAGGAATCCGTCCCGACTATCCCTATCAAACGTTGAGCAGTATGCACATGAACACGAGAGATTCTCAGTCCACAGTTACCGTCATCCCAGCATATAGTTAATCAAAGTATAATCATCCAGATATAGTTATGGAACCCGAGAAGGGACATTGTCGCGTTGGTGCCCTTATAAAAACAAGCATAAGGTATCAAAATTAGTAGCGCTTTGATTAATTTGGACACTTTTGGCTTCTTTTTGTAATGCTCAAACAATATCCCTTCCGGGTTTCCATATACAATGGTTCTTCTTCAATCTATTCTCGGAACACTCTCTAGTCCGGAATGGGGCGTTTACCTTCCGGTTTGAAAGTGCGTTTTAGATGTGATATCACACGAAAAGCGATTGTATTTCCTTAAGTTTCCGCAGTTGAAGTCTGACCGGTATCGTTGTACAACAATATGACCATCATCAACCAGACAAGGAAAACAATAGGGTCATCAATAAACCAAACAGTGAGAACAATAGGGTCATCAATAAACCAAACAGTGAGAACAATAGGGTCATCAATAAACCAAACAGTGAGAACAATGGGGTCATTAACAACCAAACAGTGAGAACAATGGGGTCATCACCAACCAGACAGTGAAAACTATGGGGTCATCAACAACCAGACAGTGAGAACAATGGGGTCATCAACAACCAGACAGTGAGAACAATAGGGTCATCAATCACAAACAGTGAGAACAATATGGTCATCAACAACCAAACAGTGAGAACAATTGGGTCATCACCAACCAGACAGTGAAAACAATGGGGTCATCAACAACCAGATAGTGAGAACTATGGGGTCATCACCAACCAGAGAGTGAAAACAATGGGGTCATCAACAACCAGATAGTGAGAACTATGGGATCATCAACGACCAGACAGTGAGAACAATGTGGTCATCAACGACCAGATGGTGAAAACCGTGGGGTCATCAACAAGACAGTGAGAACAATGGGATCATCAACAACTAGACAGTGAGAACTATGGGGTCATCAACAACCAGACAGTGAGAACCTTAGGTTCATCAACAACCAGACAGTGAGAACAATAGGGTCATCAACAACCTGACAATGAGAACTATGGGGGCATCAACGACCAGATAGTGAGAACTATGGGGTCATCAACAACCAGACAGTGAGAACAATGAGGTCACCAACAACCAGATGGTGAGAACCATGGGGTCATCAACAACAAGACAGTGAGAACAAAAGGGTCATCACCAACCAGACAGTGAGAACAATGGGGTCATCAACACCCAGACAGTGAGAACAATGAGGTCATCAACAACAAGATGGTGAGAACCATGGGGTCATCAACAACAAGACAGTGAGAACAAAAGGGTCATCACCAACCAGACAGTGAGAACAAAAGGGTTATGAACAACCAGTCAGTGAGAACAATGGGGTCATCAACACCCAGACAGTGAGAACAATAGGGTTATGAACAACCAGTCAGTGAGAACAATGGGGTCATCAACACCCAGACAGTGAGAACAATAGGGTTATGAACAACCAGACAGTGAGAACAATGGGGTCATCAACACCCTGACAGTGAGAACAATAGGGTTACGAACAACCAGTGAGTGAGAAACTTAGTATCGTCAACAACCAGACAGTGAGAACCATGGGGTCATCATCAATTAAACAGTGAGAACAATAGGGACATCAACAAATAGACAGGGAGAACAATGGGCTCATCAACAACCAGACAAGGAGAAAGGGGTCATCAACAACCAAACAGTGAGAACAATGGGGTCATCAACAACCAGACAATGAGAACAATGGGGTCATCAACAACCAGACTGTGAGAACAAAGGGGTTATTCACAATGAGGCATTTTTTAAACAATTTTTCCGATCCTTGCATTAAAGTTATGCAAAGTTATTCAATTATTTTCTTAATTGAGACACCAGTGGATCACGAGAGAAAGTGTGCGTACAGCTGATAGATATTTCCGGCTTATTTCATGAGACAGTTACAAGCAAATTATCTTAATCTCTACATTGCCTAACGTATTAGGAAATACAATAGAAATTGTAAATCATGTCCAGTAATGTTTTATCGCAAAATTGACATTTTCATCGGCGGAGTTCGTTGTCCTCTGTTTGTTCACCAAAAGCGATGTAATGTGGGTTTTTAATGATCATTATATACGAAATAGCATTTATTTTAACCGAAAGTTTGATAGTACTAACACCTACAGGGTGCCTCACGACTGACCACAGTTAATGATTATTCGACGTATTTACGTGTTTACACAGCCTCAAATACGCAGGAATGTTGCGCCAATTCTAACCCGGATCTTCACGCGGGACAAGCATAGGTTAATGAAGACCAATTCTAACCCGTAACCCGCAAGCATGGGTTGCTGAAGACCTATTTAAACCAGGATCTTCTCGGAGACAAGCCTGGTTTGCTGAATACCAATTTTAACCCGGACCTTCTCGGGGGACAAGCATGGGTTGCTGAAGACCAATTCTAACCCAGATCTTCTCGGGGGCCAAGCATGGGTTGCTGAAGACCCATTCTAACCCAGATCTTCACGGGGGACAAGCATGGGTTGCTGAAGACCCATTCTAACCCGGATCTTCACGGGGGACAAGCGGATGCTTTCAAAACCATATATTGAGTTGAACGAGTTCGATTTAATCGGGTTCACCGCTCTGCGGGTTATATTGTGTTCACTGAAATAGTTTGAACAAACGCATTGACATGAATACCTTGGAGACAACGGGTGAAACTGGAGAACAATTACCTTGACATTTGATGTTAAAGGTATTCAAATATGTTACCTTGGAGATTCAATCCCTGATACCCTATGTATCAGCCCACGGGCTTGAACTAATAACGGTAATTGATCCTGCCACATGACAGTGCAGTGTATCTATAACAATATCATATGACACTATTCTGTCGATATTCTATCTAAGTAAGATTATTTCTGTTCATCAAGCTGTTTTATAAGCCGATATACAATATGCTGCAAGAAAATAAGCCGGCATATAGTATGCTGATTTAATATTATGTACAATAAGTTATATATATGATCGATTGACATAAATTATACCGATGTGCAACCCCGTCAGGAGACGGTAAGATGCTTCTCTCTGTTCCAAATGTCAGCCTCATGTCCTTTGGACAAAGATGTTTTTTCACATTTTACTCTTTTCTTGTGGAATTCTCTGTGGAACTCTCTGACGGCGGTCCGTAAATAATCGAGTCTGGACCAGACAATCCAGTGATTGACATCATGAGCATCGATCCACGCAATTGGGATACGATGACATGCATCAACCAAGTCAGCGAGCCTGACCACCCGATCCCGTTAGTCGCCTCCTACGACAAGCACAGTTGCCTTTTACGGCAAGAATGGGTTGCTGAAGACCTATTCTACCCTAGATCTTCACGGATCGATTGAACTAAAACAATATCGCATAAATATATTTATGTTCAAAGAAATATCTTATAGTAGTAGAACCATATGCGCTTTTGGCTACGTTTGCATTTTCTTCGGTATAAATAACAATTAATGTTAATGTAACTGCACTGAATTAGGAACCCTCCGGTCTCCAAGGCCAGGAAGAGTCCATTTTGAGCCAGGGGAGCAACGAGTACTGTTTATATAACTGATAACGTTCTATTGATCACGAGGGGCTGTTAATTGCTGAGATCAGGAAATGTTGAATAAAAATGACAGATTACTAAACCTGGAAAGTGAAAATGACGAATAAATCCATACATAAATTGCTCCGTGTTTCTATAAATGGTTGCCGGCCATTATGTGTAATTTGAGGAAGTAATCAGGATAGAAATTTCAGTAAAGGTCAGACCACCATTCAGAGGGAATAAGCGACATTGGACTTGTGGAGAAACACAATATGATGAAATGTTATCAATGTGTAAATGCATTCCCTGTATAAATGATATCACGCGTGCTCAGAGAGGAATAAACGCTTGCTTGTATGAATATCCAGAATATATCCCATGTGTAAATAATATCACAAGTTCCCAAGAGTGAAGAAAACCGCAACAATGCTCATTCATCAAAATAAGTAAAAAGAGGCATTTTTTCAAACTTTTACAGACTTTGTTATAAATTAAGTTTGATTTAAAGTCTATGGCCCTTTAAAAACTGTTTTCCATTTCGTGCTGAGTTAGCATAGTATGGAAACACTGTTAATTATGGTTAAAATCATATACTGCTAAAATCACATATATACCAGGAGTACAAGTATATTTATTGTAATAACGATACACATATATTCATTGAAAACGACGGCATATTGTAGTCTGCTTAACTATAACTGTCAGTGGCGTGAGTGCAGACTATCTGTGCAGCTGTAACACGTTACAATAACAGGAGTGGAAGTATGGGACGTTATACTGAAACACAGGCGACATTGATAACAGACTTCACACTGGGCGTTTGAGGATGGAGACAGAAGACAATACCTATTTCCCCTCAAATATATCACCCTTAATTTTACTTTATCGCAACTTATTTTTTTTTATTATTTTTTTTTAAAAAGAATGATTATTGTTAATTATTATTATTATTATTATTATGATTATTATTATTATTTTAATGTGATTATGATTATTGCTGTTGTTATTTCACTTATATCCCAAACGGAAAATATAGTGTTTGTATATGTTCCGAAATCACTTTTGCATAAGGTGTAAACATACTTCAAGTTTAATCCAACAGTCCAACTGAGCTCCCACCTCAGACGCCCCGTTGGTATTTCGGGTTAGAACTGGTCCGGCAACCCATGGTGGTCTTAAAAGGCGACCATATGCTTCGGGTGTTCAAACTTGGTGACTTGACAGATTGAGTGTCATCCTACCCCAACGGCATGGATCGTTGTTCACAATATCAATTACAGGATTGCCTGTTTAAAACTCGATTATTCACATGCAGCGGGACTATTTTGAGTTCGGCGTTAACAAACAAAGAAACGTACCTCAGAAAGTTGCCACATTTAGTAGGAGCATCACTTTCCCTTGATTCCCGTCACCCATACTGACATTCCGCGTCCCCTCCAGATTGAGCGCCTTGTAGTCATACGCAGATTTGTTGTCCGTGCTGTCGCAGATGCTGTAGTACTTGTGTTGCGCTGCCTGCACCACCCCAAACAGAAGGAGGTAGCACCCCCGGGCCATCCACCCCGGAGTGAGGTACCCACGGGACCGCTCGCACATGCTGCTAGAGAACTGTGCTCAACAACGTGACGGTTGCGTTAAATAAGCTTGGGCTAGTCCATGCCAGACTGTAGGGAGATGCTGCTAACAGCTGTTGCTTCTATGATAGATTATCGATACAGATCTCTGCCTTCAGCAGCTCGAAAGTCAACGTCAACACGGAGTATTTCCTATATTGGACAAGATCAACTTGTACTGATGGCTGTCATGTGACCCGCGCTTTGTAGTCATTGATTTGTTTATGACGGCTGTTGCCAATATGGCCATTATTGTTGTAGTAAACTTAAAAACCTTATTTGTTAAAATTAATTTAATTTTCATTTATTTTAGGATAAATACGACTAGAATTACGGGGAATTGTGAATGCTGGAATAGTCCAATTTGTTTATTGTTTATAGATTGGTTTTATTGTTGTAACAAGTTTTGTTTAAAATTTTAAATGAGCACGTGACTACCAATGTCATGGTTCACAAAATTCACAAAATGTGTTTTATTTTATCAGATGAGGTGAAATGGAGTTTAACGTCGCGTTTGATATTGCAACGTGCATGAATGTGTATTATCTGTGTTTGGTTGTACTAGTCCGGACTGATGCTGTTTCTATAGTGCCAGCTCACTGAGATACCATGCCGCAGTTTAACATGGATACCCCTCCGACACAGTACACCGATTCCGACTCGACCAGTCCTTAATGCCGAGCGCCAGGCAGGGTAAACTTCTTTTAAGGTCTTTTGGTCGAACCACCGACCTTCATCCACCCGGATGCTCTATCCACTGGACCAAGGAGACGGTTTAGTCTTCATTAAAGTAGCACATGTGTACATGACGGAACTCATATTAACTTTTACTATTAGAGCTGGGACGGGTAACTCGGGTACCCGGGTCGGGTGGGTACTGAGTAGGACCCCGGTACCCACAGGACTACGGGGACCCGTGGTTAGTCACGTGATATATTGGTTAATGACAAAATCTGGAACTCTATGGTTACACTACGAGTCACACATGTTCGCATTTCTTTCAGACTATGCACCCATTCCTTCTGACTTTTCTTGTCTGTGAATAAAGATATAACTTCAGTGTATTCATGACCAGATTGTTTAACATGTATTTAAATACGTTTTGCCAGTGCTATGGTAAGAACATGCCCAATCGGACATTTTGTACCTATCTCTTGAGACCTACAGATGTACCCGGGTAGGGTCGGGTAATAGGGGGGTGGGTACCCGGGTAGTAAAGTTCTCATCACGGACTTGTGTGTTATATAGGTCCGTGGTCTGAGGTGAAGTGAGGTGAGGTGAAATTGGGTTTAACGTCGCGTCCAAGATTATTGCACTTATATAGCGACATGCATGTACGTGTGTGTGTTTGTGTGCTTGTACTAGTCCGGACTGATGCCGCTTTATAGTGCTAGCACACTGAGATACCATGCAGCAGTTTAACATGAATACCCCAATCAGACACAGTATACTGACTTCGAGCCGACCAGTCCTTGTTTTAGCCCCGTAATGCCGAGCGCCAGACAGGGTAACAACAAGTACCATCGTTTAACGTCTTTTGGTATGACGCGGTCGGGGATCGAACCCCGGACCTTCCGCTTTCCGGACGTACGCTCTACCACTAGACCACGGAGGCGGTCTTGATTTATAACAGTCGCAATAAATACAACATCAGGTTTTATCATCAAACAATCAACTATGAGACGTATTTCAATACCATTGTGCATTACGAATGCATAACACACCTCCTAAAGTTTCAGTGTTACTGAATGTGGTGTATTTATCGCCTGATGGAGTTTCAGCGCCTTTGCCAATGTTTGCCAACACGTCTCCCGCCACTTCCGGTTACGTGGCAGTCTTTCGGACCAAGTTGTTGATGACTGCTCAGGTACCAGCATTTCCGGTGACACCCCTATACTCTTGAACCAGTTCTGCCTTCAAAATGCGCGACCGCCAAAGCTGACTTTGCTAGACGGGACCAAGTATACTACCACGCTTGGTTGTCACCGCTGTTGACAGTCGTAATTGTTGTCTTATTTTCGGAATAATATGATCGGTTATTTGACATTCCTGCAGAGTTCATCGGTTCCTGACTGACAACGGACAACCATGGGACCGTTCGTGAAAGTATTTGTTCTTTTCTTTATCTCTAAAATAATTCTAAATGAAGGAGACAATATCTAGGGTTTTGTGCAATGTAGAAAGCATGTGCATAAATTGTTGAGTAATTAACCAAATTAGTTTGTGTATTAAATGTGAATAAATATAATAATGCAGATGTATTATTTCTGCACTTTGGTACGCTTACACTAAACTGTTTCTCTCATCCACATGTATAGGATGACTGTATAAAAGGTCAGATGACCAAAATAAACAAGAAAGACTCAAAGATAAAAAAAAGTCTGTTGAAATAATGAAAAGTTGAAAGAAAATGAATGATTTACACTACTTTGGATAAATGACAGTAATTGATGCATGCCAAATAGATTTCTTAGCCTTTGCTGTAAATATATTGATCCCAAAAATATTAATTCTAAATAAATAAATGTCCTCTGAATATGCACACATAAAAGAATATATGTGAAACTTCTCTTATAAACATAAAAAAACCTATAGCGTCAAACATCAATCAATAGTTAATCAAATAACCATGACAACGAGTCATTACATTATTTTGGTTACTATAATTTTAGTTCGTACTTGTTTGGTTGGTTGGTTGTTTGTTGTAATTTAGTATTTAAAATATATATCAAACCCTAACCTGTAAAACACACACACACACACCTTAATTTCGAAATCCATTTGATTATCCACTATCATGGTCATAATGAAAAAGAGGGCACGGGTGGCCCAGTCGTCTAAGGCGCCGCGATTCGCTGTGCAGAGTTGCGTCCCTTGGGCACGCCAGAAACCTATGATTGTGGGTTCGAATCCCGGTTCGCCCAGATTATGTTTCTAGGTTTGTCAGCACCATACCCGTGCTCGTGGGTTTTACCGAAGTGGTAAACGTCTCAGACCTGCATCACTTCGGGCTTTCCTCCCACATTAAGCTGACACGCCGCAATATAACTGGAATACTGTTAAAAGAGGCGTTAAACCCAACTCACTCACTCACTCATAATGAAGGTATGTCAGCCCAAATGTTTTGTTGTACTTGTATATTTCAGTTACCTTAGTTTTAGGTGGCAAACCATGACACTCCACCTCCACCTCTTTGACGCAACAAGCTGCCGTCCGTTCACCACGTCGTCGGTAGATTCGAACCTGAATATCAGACTCGAAGAGCTGGCACCTACTCTCGTCGCTGAAGAACACTCCTCGCCAATTTCTCTGCTGCCACTGCTGTACAGTCCTGGCCCATCTCAGTCTGTGACGTCGGTGTAGAAACGTTAACGTCATGCCCTTGAAAGGTCGATAGGCACGGAGTCCATACAGGCGGGGTGGTCTGCAACGGTCTAGGTATATCCTACGGAAGCCTTATAGGGCCAATTTTAACTTATTATCTTGAAATTTCAACTTATTATCTTAAAATTTCAACTTCTGTATCTTGAAATTTCAAGATAGTATCTTGAAATTTCAACTTAGTTTCTTGAATTTTCAACTTAGTATCTTGCAATTGAAAAACCAAATGGCCCTAAAAGGCTTCCGTAATATCCTCTTACGTCTGTACAATACCGTGGTCTCCCCTGTGTGGAGACAACGCCTGCTGATGGAGTACCGTTATCAGAACGCAGATCATGGCGTCTCATCTAAATGCACTGTACATCCGCTGACACAATACAAAACTGCATAGTGATGTCGTAAACGCATGTTGCATGTTAATGAGGTCCATAAGACGTGAAATGGGGTTTAACGCCGCGTTCAGGATTATTGCACGCGTGTGTTTGTGCGCGTGTTATTCCGGGACAAGACTTCTTGGAGGTTACGGAAAGGGGCGAGTGGTGACGAATGGATCGAATTTGTGTTAGCAGCCCTAAGAGCACAATCGGAACGAATTGTGATTGGAACAAAATTATTTCGCTCTACGTGTACACATATAAAGACCCGGTTTGACTGGGTTCAAACTCAGCACTCCATTGCTTATAAGGGCGGTCAAGTAGCCTAGTGGTTAAAGGGTTTGCTCGTCGTTCCGGAGGCTTGGGTTCGGGCTCGATTCTCCATAGGTGTATGAAGAGCACTTTTTATATCACCCGCCGTGAAATTGCTGGAAAATTGCGGCGTAAAAAACTATTCACTCAGCCGCTAATAAGGTCTGATACTCGGTCATCGTAGCCGACAACGTATAGGACGTTATTAATAAGAGCATTCACTGATATGTCTGGCCCTGGGCCCCGTTCCACAAAGCGATCTTAGTGCTACGACTGTCGTAAGCCTATTTTAAAGTATGGGAGTTAAGATCATCTTAGCGCTAAGATCGCTTTGTGGAACGGGGCCCATGAGTCTGTTCCACAAAGCGATCTTAGCGCTACGACTATCGTAAGCCTTTGTTGTAGAGTTACGACCACCTTAACGCTAAGATTGCTTTGTGGAACAACCCGTGAAGATACGGGGTAGAATAGGTCTTCAGCAACCCATGCTTGTCGTAAGCGGCGACTAATGGGATCGGCTGGTTAGGCTCGCTGACTTGGTTGATGCATGTCATCGCATCCAAATTACGTGGATTGGTGCTCATATCTGGTCCAGACTCGAATATTTACAGACCGCCGTCATATAGCTGGAATATTGCTGAGTGCGGCGTTAAACAACAAACAAACAAACCAAAGCTCTGTGGAACGGAATCCAGACCTGATAAGTTACAGTGGCTTTGCTGGAATATATGCTACCTGTGCTCAGAGACCATATAATAGATCTATTATATGGTCTCTGCTGTGCTGTACAAAGCTATCGAATAAACAATTATAAGCTATATATATGTGCAGTATACACATGTGATATGTGGAGTTTTAAGTCGTGCAATACGTGACATGAAAACGTTATGATTATCAGTCGTGGCTTAAACCCGATGAGCTCTGGGTCTCCTGACACAGCATTGCGAGTCCCAGTCAACATGGCGTCCCGTAAAGTGGTGGTGGTATTTGGCGCAACCGGAAAACAAGGAGGGAGTGTTGCAAGGGCTCTGGTCAAGGACGGTCACTTCAAAGTACGCGCTGTCACCCGTCATGTCGACAGTGATAAAGCCAAAGAGCTCAAGAAAGAAGGTAACTGAGTTTCAGTGAACGAGTTAAAATTGAACATTTCATCTCCTCCATTTTGCGAGACCCGTGAAGATTCCAGGGTAGAATAGGTCTTCAGCAACCCATGCTTGCCGTAAAAGACGACTATGCTTGTCGTAAAGGGCGACTAACGGGATCGGGTGGTCAGGCTAGCTGACTTGGTTGACGCATGTCATCGATCCCAATTACGTGGATCGATGCTCATGATATCAATCACTGGATTGTCTGGTCCAGACTCGATTATTTACAGACCGCCGTCATATAGCTGGAAAATTGCTGAGTGCGGCGTTAAACCACAAACCAACCAACCAACCATTTTGCGACGAGAAGGTATGGTGAGGTGAGGTGAAATGGGGTTTAACTTCACGTCCACGTATATACTGTGCGTTTGAGTTGTCTTGTTCTGGTTGATACCGGTGTTATAGTGCTAGCCCACTGAGATACCATGCCGCAGCTGTAATATGGATACCCCGGGTCCGACACAGTACAGAGAGCCGACCAGACCTTGATTTATGTCTTTAATGCCGAGCGCCAGGCATGGTAACAAAAAGTACCATCTTTTAACGGAAAAGAATGTCGGTTAGTTGATGTTTTCATATTGTTCATTCGTGTCTCGTTTACTATCTGTCGATCTCCGTAGTCTCGTGGATAAAGCGTCTGCCCGGGGAGCGGAAGGTCGTGGGTTCGGTCCCCGGTGGAATACCAAAAGATGTTTAGAGATGATATTTGTTGTTACCCTGCCTGTCGCTCATTATTAAGGGGCCAAAACAAGGACTGGTCGGCTCCAGGTCAGTATACTGTGTCAGAGTGGGTTATTCATGTTAAACCGCGGCATGGTATCTCAGTGGGTAAGCACTATAAAATCGGCATTAGTCCGGACTAGTACAAGCAGACACACGTTTATCTGAAAGCCTTGCTCACTCGTACAGAGACTTTAGAATCCTCGACGCTGATTGGCTCAATAGGAAGTTTACCTGGCAGCCTCCTTTTGAGGTGTCCTCAGATCTTCACGCAGAGAGTGTCGGAGTAAAAAGTCTGATTTTAATGACATTGCCCCAGCCTGTGGACCCTCTGCATTCGAAGAGTACGCTGGGTAATGATGGTAGATATTTAAGAATTGACTCCTAAACGCAAAAGTAATTAAGTAATTTCATGTAATTACAAATCTATCTACCCGTGAAGACCGAAGCCATATAGCTTGAATATGACTGAGTGCGGCGTTAAACAACAATCAAACAAACAAATATATCACGGCTTGCCAGCTTCATGTAAAAGCCAGAAGAGAAGTAGGTCTCAGACGTTTACCATTGTGGTGAAACGCACGAGCCGGGTATAACACTGACAAACCTAGAAACATAATCGAGGGAAGTCTTTACTTTATCGAAGTGAACCAGTAGTGGTTCTGGCAAACAAGATGATGGCTGCGTGCGAACCGATTTTAATATTTTCATCACTGACAAGCGTAGTCCCCAGTGGCAAAAAAAATGTTAATTGTGAAATATAAAGTACTGTCACCGTCTAAATGCCATTACACCGTGGAATATGTTTAGATACTCGTATGCATGTATAGTAAACTACGTTTATAACGAACACGTTTACAATGAACTAACGGATATAACGAACTGTGTTTTAGGTCCCGGACATTTATTGTAAAGGTTAGTTGAAATGCTTTTAACGAACTAAAGTAAACTACGGTTATAACGAACTCAAGGGGGCAACTAATTTTAGTTCGTAATAACCGTAGTTCGGTACAGTATAACCATATATACAGAATGTATATAACAAATGGCTGGGACTAAAAAATAAGTTCGTTATATCGGTAGGTTCGTTATAAGCGTGTTCGTTATAAACGTAGTTTACTTTACATTTATAACGATCAATAATTAGTGGTCCCTGTGAGTTTGTTATAACCGTAGTTTAGTGTATGTATGTATTTATTCCACTGCAGGTTGTGATGTGGTCGAAGCGAATCTTGATGACAAGGCCAGTGTGGTGGAAGCGATGCGAGGAGCTTATGGGGTGTTCCTGGTTACTAACTACTGGGAAGACATGGACGAGGAGCGGGAGTTTACGGAGGTCAGTAGTTCCACATACACGCATTCTGGACAACCATCCTCGATAATCCAGTACATTATATGTCTGTTCTTTTCATTGAGTGAGTGAGTGAGTGGGTAAGCGAGTATAGTTTAACGCCGCTTTTAGCAATATTCCAGCAATATCACGGCGTATGACACCAGAATTGGGCTTCAGTACCCATGTCGGGAATCGAACCCGGGACGAGCGAACGCTTTAACCAATAGGCTACCCGACCGCCCCTGTCCTATTCAGACCGATTCTGACCCGAATATTTACCGGGAAGAATGGAAGTATTGATGGAATTGTTTCTATGACACCTTGCAACTGTCCAGCAAATTTATGCTGTTTGTTTCTTTGTTTCTTTGTTGTTTAACGCCGAACTCAGCAATATTCCAGCCATCTGGCGGCGGTCTGTAAATATTTGAGTCTGGACCAGACAATCCAGTGATTGATATCATGAGCATCGATCCACGAAATTGGGATACGATGACATGCATCAACCAAGTCATCGAGCCTGACCATCCGTTCCCGTTAGTCGCCTCTCACGACAAGCATAGTCGCCTTTTACGGCAGGCATAGTCGCCTTTTACGGCAAGCAAGTCGCCTCTTACGACAAGCATAGTCGCCTTTTACGGCAAGCATGGGTTGCTGAAGACCTATTCTACCCCGGATCTTCACGGGTCTATTTTTGCTGTTGCTGTACCAGAGGAGAGTGCTTTCATCCTACCTCGCCACCATGTGTATTGCTATCCATTGTGTCTTGGGTGCATACTGTATTTACCTGAATTTACAAACTTTATCTCGAGTAGTTCATTCGACAGACGATGTATCTTGGAATGCCCCCATGCATTGTTTGTTTGTTGTTTAACGCCGCACTAAAGCAGTATTCCAGCAATATGACGGCGGTCTGTATATCATCAAGACTTTACCAGACAATCCAGTGATTGACGTGAGCATATATCTACGCAATTGGCATACGATGACAGGTAAGCAACCGAGTCACTGAGTCCGACAACCTTATCCATTTTGCAAGCATCTTGCCGTGGACCTCATAAAATAATATTGAAAAAATATGCTATTTCATTTTTTTCATGACACTCATTCCTTGACCTTGACAGAATAGGGGCTACAGACCGTGAGTGAGTGATTTGGGGTTAACGCCGCTTTTAACAGTATTCCATTAATATCACGGCGTGTCGGCTTTCTGTTGGAGGAAAGCCCGAAATGATGCAGGTCTCAGACGTTTACCACTTTGGAGAAACCCACGAGCACGGTAATGGAGCTGACAAACCTAGAAAAACCGGGATTCGAACGCCCATTTATAGGCTTCAACTTTGCACAGCGTGGGGCGTCTTAGACGACTGTACCACCCGTGTCCACGCAGTATCAAGTAATAGCATTGCTTTTCAAACTCATTACAGGGTAAGGACGCTGTAGACGCTGCCAAAGAGTGTGGTGTTCAGCACCTGGTGTACAGTGGCCTGGAGAACGTGAAGGAATCGTGCGGCTATTCCGTGGCTTGCTTTGACGGCAAGGGCCGGGTGGAGGAATATCTTCGGTCATGTGGCCTGCAATACACCATTGTCAGGCTGTCGTTCTACATGGAGGACCTACTGACGATGTTTCCTCCTAAAAGGCAAGAAGACGGCTCGTACCATCTGGGTATGAATGGCGATTTCTTTGCTAAAATGGTGTTCAAGAAAACTGCGGTGAAATTATGTTTATGCCGCAAGTTAGCAATTACCCCATCGCCCCGTAGAGATAAAAAGTGTATGAATATGATGAGTGGGTGGGTGTGGAACTCAGTGGTCCTCGTGGATGTAACGCCGCTTTTAACAGTATTCCAGTTATATCACGGCGTGTCAGCTTAATGTGGGAGGAAAGCCTGAAGTGATGCAGGTCTCAGACGTTTACCACTTCGGTGAAAGCCACGAGCACGGGTATGGTGCTGACAAACCTAGAAACATAATCGGGGCGAACCGGGATTCGAACCCACAATCATAGGTTTCTGGCGTGCCCAAGGGACGCAACTTGAAGTAGGTTGAAATTTACCCACTTGATGGATGTTTTCCGGTTTCGGATCAGATTTGGATACAGATAAGGATGTTCGGTTCTTAACGGTGGAGGCACTTTCCACAAGGTAAAACGAGTTGGAGGTTAACGGAGGAATCTCTTTGGATTCGGGTTTTCTACTGAAGTCAATTCGCCATTTCAAATGTTTCAGAAATACCAATGGAGGGACATCCCCTACATGTTGTGAGTGTGGCTGAAATAGGCCCAATGATAGTCTGCATCTTTGAGGATCCCCGGGAATACACAGGGAGAACACTTGGGCTGAGCAGCGAACACCTCACTCTAGACGAGATGGCCCGTGAAATGACGGAATGTTTGGGGGTCAAGGTCAAGGATCACAAGGTGAGGAGACATCCGAGTGTGTCATCATTTATATTCGTAAAGTACAAGCATCCTCCATTCTTTGTTTTGTATAAAATTACCCGTGCATAGCATGTATACGTGACTCGCGAAAAGGGAAGTCCTCAATCGAAAGCGAGGCTGTGACCTATTTTCTACACTAGTCTGAGTACAGTATGGCGGTAACCACAAATCATGTCGGAAATCTCCCTCGGTCTGTATCACTGTAAACAACTTGATGATCACGTAAGATAATCTAAACTTGAACATTTGAGAAAACTTAAATTGAAATCTACATTTTTATCACATAATTTATCATATAAAATTTAAAGGACTTAAACGTGATCAGCTTCACAGGGCAGTGTCCCACTTTCAGCTTCATCGTGCCGCAGACAAAAATGCCTTAAATGTATTTTGTTCCCTTTTAAGGTCAAGCAACAATTGAGAATAAAAAAAATCATAGAAACATACGACTAGTGTGCGATGGTGTCGTGTTTGATTTGAGTCCCGTGATGATCCGGGGTAGAATAGGTCTTAGCAAGCCATGCCGTAAAAGGCGACTAACGGGAACGGGTGGTCAGGCTCGCTGAATTGGTTGATGCATGTCATCCCAATTGCGTGGATTGATGCCCATGATGTCAATCACTGGATTGTCTGGTCCAGACTCGATTATTTACAGACCGCCGTCATATAGCTGGAATATAGTGCGGCGTTAAACAACAAACAAAGCAATGTTAAGAGACCACAAGAAAAATGACCGTTTTCGCGATGCAATCTGGGCGTTCACTGGTCTGTGTACTCTGGGGCACGGGTGGCCCAGTCGTCTAAGGCGCCACGATTCGCTGTGCAGAATTGCGTCCCTTGAGCATGCAAGAAACCTATGATTGTGGGTTCGAATCCCGGTTCGCCCCAATTATGTCTCTAGGTTTGTCAGCACCATACCTGTGTTCGTGGGCTTCATCGAAGTGGTAAACGTCTGAGACCTGCATCACTTCAGGCTTTCCTCCCACATTAAGCTGACACGCCGTGATATCACTTGAATAATATCAAAAGTGGCGTAAAGCCCAACTCACTCACTCTGTGTACTCGCTTGGATCCCTATCGCTTGAACAAGTCTCGATCCGTTGGTCAAAAATACCAACCATTACCAACAAATTAGCCGTATGTCGGGGTGGAAATTAACCAAGAATGTATACTAGCCATGCGGTATAAGTTCAGCAATAACCCCCCACGTATTTCCATTCCTACGTATGTATTCAAACCAGGGACGTATTGCCGATGCGGATCCAAATATTGAAAATATATCTTTTTGATTCCCAGATAACCTTGGCCGCCTTCTGCGAACTGAAATTCCCTGGAGTCGTAGTGTTCTGCACCATGTTCAAGTTCTTCCAATCTGACGAATTTAAGAGAGACATAGAACTCAGCCGGAAGTTGAATCCAGAATTGTCTCCCTTCAGAGAATGGTTGGCGCGCAATAAAGAGGCGCTGCTCGCTATAATGAACAAATAATGTCGCACATACGTTCTATGGGTGCACGAGTGGCCCAATCGTCGAAGGCGCCGCGATTCGCTGTGCAGAGTTGCGTCCCTTGGGCACGCCAGAAACCTATGATTGTGGGTTCGAATCCCGGTTCGCCCCGATTATGTTTCTAGGTTTGTCAGCACCATACCCATGCTCGTGGCTTTCACCGAAGTGGTAAACGTCTAACACTTGCATCACTTCGGGCTTTCCTCCCACATTAAGCTGACACGCCGTGATATAACTGGAATACTGTTAACAACGGCGTTAAACCCAACTCACTCACTCACTCACATACGTTCTGTATTCCCCAAGTTGACAAGAACCTGATGGTGCGAGTCACTCCTTTAATGGGGTGGTTGAGTTGCACAGTGGTTAAAACGTTTGCTCGTTAAGAGTTCTAATCAATTGGCTAAGGCTTGTAAAATACATTAATTTTAAGTCGCCTACCCTAAAACTAGTTCGTTTTTAATTTTTAAGCACTGATAATAATAAACGCCTTTATCAACTAACATTTCTTTGTTGCAACGTATTTCCACCTCTCATATGAATATAGGAATGAATGGATGGATGGACACAATTATATTTTACAATGTGTGTGTGTGTGTGTGTGTGTGTGTGTGTGTGTGTGCGTGCGTGCGCTTGCACTAGTTCACTCACACTCATGCCGGGTTTATGCCATGCTGCAGTTTAACATGAATACCCCACTCAGACACAGTATACTGACTCCGAGCCGACCAGTGCTTGTTTTAGCCCCTTGATGCCGAGCGCCAGACAGAGTAACAACAAATATGATCTTTTAACGTCTTTCAGTGCCGCGCGGCCGCGTAGCCATTTACAATACATACACCGTGTCGTTTACACAAGTCATGTAAAGCTCTACCATAGTTATTTGTTTCGAAGTCACGAACACTTCTAACAACTTAAAAATCTCTAACCTAATGCTGATCAATTAGTAAATACTTTACATGATCACCAAGGATAAAATACCGGTCACATCCAGTTCTTACATTTAAACCACCACATAATATGAATGTACTGGACTGGTCATAATCGTGTTAGATATGTAGTACAGTCAACTACGGTTATAACGAACTCGCTTATAACGAACTGACGGATATAACGAACTTACTTTTTGGTCCCGACTATTTGCTGAAGTTATGCTGTATATATGCTTATAACGAACTACGGTTATAACGAACTAAAATTAGAAGTCCCTTTGAGTTCGTTATAACCGAGGTTTACTGTATCTGATTCTCCGATCAATCTATAAACAGTAAACGACCGTAACGGTTATAACGAACACGCTTATAACGAACTGTCGGATATAACGAACTTACTTTTTGGTCCCGACTACTTGCTGTAATCATGCTGTAAATGTACTTATAACGAACTAAAATTAGTAGTCCCTTTGAGTTCGTTATAGCCGTAGTTTACTGCATACCATTCCGCACAGTTGTTGTAGAACGGGGATGTTCGTGGTGAATACCGACAAACCCCATAAAATAAGTGAGGAACTTACAGCATTCACAATCCTGAAAAAGACAGGATTCTTCCACGTTAAGTATTCTCTCAAAAGATTCTGCCACAGAGTGTTTAATGCAAAGTGCTATTCCCCCAGATAACCTTCCATGGTCAGAGAAGCGTTTTGCATCACGAACGTATTTATCACAGTCACGGAATGCGTTCGTTAGTACATTACCAGCATTTGTACACGTTGTCTCAACAACACAGAATGTATCAAGTTCTTGACAGAATGGAATAAAGTTATTGAGGCCAAGATTGCCTAATGTCGACTTCTTGTCAGCCATTCCATTGTTCGGTCAAAGTTCCCGAAAGGTAGTTCTGACTTGACCCCTGGTGGGATGTCCTCAGATCTTTGTTTTGCGGTAGCGAGAACTAAGATCTGAATTTAATGAGATTGCTACGCTTTGAAACATATTTTGACAAGTTCCCGATTAACATTTGAAAACGGAACAAACGAACATTCTGGAATTGCTAAAAGATGGATTATATGGATTCAGTTATAAAGCCCGTTACTCTCGTTCGGAATACCCCGTGTTAACGCTTTCGCGGCTGCATGATCAGAAAATCACATTCCGACTGTCAATTTCATGATCTGGTAAGCGACGCACTGATTGGTCGGATGGGATGACTTCATGATTTTAATGAGATTGGTTATCTCCAAGACCCATCAACTACCAGTTTATCGTAACTCAGATAGGCAGCTGTGTGCTCTTGCCTGACACTCATCATAAAGGGAAACAACTGTGAGGTGAGGTGAGGTGAGGTGAGGTGAAATTGGGTTTAACGTCGCGTCCAAGATAATTGCACTTATATAGCGACGTGCATGCACGTGTATGTGTGTGTGTGGCTGTTTGTACTAGTCCGGACTGATGCCGATTTATAGTGCTAGCCCACTGAGATACCATGCAACAGTTTAACATGAATACCCCATTCAGTATACTGACTCCGAGCCGACCAGTCCTTGTTTTAGCCCTTTCATGCTGAGCGTCAGACAGGGTAACAACAAGTACCCTCTTTTAACGTCTTTTGGGATGACGCGGCCGGGGATCGAACCTCGGACCTTCCGCTCTCCGGGCGGACGCTCTACCACTAGACCACGGAGGCGGTCGGAAACAACTGTGACCGAACCCCCTCACGCTCTGAGTGTCGTCTCCTGATACCCTATAATCTGTGTTCCTTTTCGGAAACTTTCAGACAGCTTCCATCAGTGTTGTAATGTCCTTACAGAAGGAATATCGGTTTATTTCCAGATTGTGATTGCAGCTGATATGCTCTTTCTATGCTAATGGATTCAATTTCGACATTAGCCTTGACGTCCATAAAATCTTTGACATGCGTCACGCTTTTCCCACTTTCCATGCAAACCATGAAAGATGAGGTGTGATCGTCGAGATTGTGATTCAATTCTGTCATTTCTGGATTCATGGGCATCAAGTTTTAAACATGTATTGCCCTCTTGATGCATGCGAAATTGGTCATCATAGTCCTTTGTAAATCGACTGCCCCCGTGGCCTTGCGGTAGGGCGTCCGCCCGGAGAGCGGAAGGTCCAGGGTTCGATCCCCGGCCGCGTCATACTGTCATAAACAACTGATTTACGACTCCCATTGTCTGAAGTACATTTGACTCCAAAGGCTAATCACCCTGTAGCCATGTCTCCATAACTTAATTGTCATTACGTTTTAGGCGCTAATCCCCGTTGTTAATCCTCACCAACATTTCATTGTATATTGACTGACAGCCAACCTGGGCTACTATATCACTTCCCGTTAATTACTGTTATTTATAGTATGACATTTATTGCCTTAATTGTTCATCCCCTGAGCTGTGTCGGTTCATCACCCCCAGAAATCCCATGTCCAGAGCAACGTCATTGTCTGTCCACTGTTGTTCTTTACTATATATGTGCTACCATTACACTGTTACTAGGGTGTTAGTAACGCTTGGTATTCCGGGCGTTGGTGTAAGGACGACTTCGAGCAGGATGTGCCGTTCGTAGGAAACGTCCTGAGGTTGAGCTGGAGCTCCACTCACCTCTTGTATACCTGAGCTGGAAGGTCCGTTCATCGCTGTTTGTGTTGTCAGAGCAGGTATTCCACTTGTTGTGCAATTGTTGTTTATTGTTTACATGTTGTGCATAAAGTGTTCCGGGACAGTGATGTGGATTTTGTCTTTTATTCTCCCAAGAGCTAATTCACCGTCAACATGCGCGTTGACAATACCAAAAGACGTTAAAAGTAATACTTGTTGTTACCCTGTCTGGCGCTCGGCATTAAGGGGTAAAACAAGGACTGGTCGGCTCGGAATCAGAATACTGTGTCTGAGTGGGGTATTCATGTTAAACTGCGGCATGGTATCTCAGTGTACTAGTAGTCACACACACACACACACACACACACACGTGCATGCACGTCGCTATGTAAGTGCAATAATCTTGGACGCGACGTTAAACCCCATTTCACATCACCACTTTGTAAATCTGGCCACCTTGTCATTAAGGGAGGTAATCTGTGTTTGCATTGCTTTGAGTGTTATAGCGCGATCATCTAGTGTTGATTGGATATATAAAGTGTCAGGGGTCAAACACTAGCCAGATATTTTGTTCAGATAATCTAGTCTACTCTTTCTGATGAAAGGGGTACTATGGGTTGGATTTAGATCTCCGGCTATTGTTAAGGGTGACAATGTTAACAGAGGAAATCTCAGAACCATCCTTACATCACTTAGTAGCTGTATACCGGGCTGACTTCCAATGGGTCTTTTCTTCCCGGGCAAAAACACACTATTCTGCTCCTCCAAACGACAATATCCACCCCCATGTTTATTGATGCAACCGTGAAGATCCGGGGTAGAATAGGTCTTCAGCATCCCATGCTTTCCGTAAAAGGCGGGATCAATGCTCATTATGTCAATCACTGGGTTGTCTGGTTCAGACTCGATTATTTACAGACAGTCGTCATATAACTGGAATATTGCTGAGTGCGACGTTAAACAACAAACAAACAAAATAGATGACAAAGAGCAGGAATTTCGGCTCTTACTTGTACACAATATGTTCTTTAACCACTTTTTGATATCTTGGAATCACATTTTTCCTCTCCAGCGAATGTGCTGTGTCAACACCATTCAAATGTCACATGACCATCCCCCAAAATATGCTCTTCGTGAATAGGCCCCACAGTCCGGGTCAGATTATTTATTTCGATATTCCGAAGTTTACGTCTAAAAAAAAGAAATATCAATACATGAAACATCGTTGCTTCAGTGATCAGTCAAGACTAAGTATGATATCATCAAGTTTAGACTCAGTTACAAGCTTAAAGTGTTCATCAAACTGTTCACAGTTATAAGATAACGAAAGGTTATAATAATAAGTCCCCAAAAGTTAACATGTATCACCGGGGTCAGCAGCCGAGAAGTTGTTGTATTCAAGTTCTTCTGTCCCTGTTGTTTTGTTTGCGAACATTACGAACTGATTTATAAAGGTATTTACATCAACTCCACGTGTCTTTTCATACTCACTTCTAGATTTTTCACACAAGTTACGTTTTGATTGTCAGTGATCCTATACTTAAACCTATAAAAAAATATTTGAAAAAATATCGCTGTTCCTTTTTTCATGACACTAATTTTCAATGTTCTATAGACATTGACAAGAAAGGGTCTTCAGACCGTCAGTGAGTGAGTTGAGTTTAACGCCGCTTTTAACTGTATTCCAGTTATTTCACGGCGTGTCAGCTTATTGTGGGTAGAAGCCCGAAGAGATGCAGGTCACAGACGTTTACCACTTTGGTGAAACCCACGAGCACGCAAGAAACTGGGATACAAACCCACAACCATATTTCTGGCGTGCCAAAGAGACGCAACTCCGCACAGCTGCGGCACCTGAGAATACTGGGACACCCGTGCCTGCTTGAATACAAGTACCCGTGTTCAGATAAAGAATTAGGTGTTGTCTTGTAAACTTTGTATATGTTGAAAAGACAAAGTTCAGCTGCTCAAATGTCTTTATCTGGGCCCAAACAGTCCAATACATATATAATTACCATATCACCTAAGCCAAGACAGAGAATACCTCTACAGCACTGCAAATGAGTTAAGCATCGCTGTCCGGAGCTTGGGGAGAAGGGACGTAACTACATTTGTATTTCCGGTAGAAAATAAACAAAGTGAAGCGTGGAAGAGAAGCGGTTCTCGGAATTGAAATGAATGTCCGAGGCCCGGTACCAATGGGTCCAGGTACTGGAGTGTGCATGCATCATGATAAACATACAAATAATTTAATTAGGTTCGATAAAACACGAATGAGAGCGAAGAAATCAAGCTATGCATGTGTGTATCAGTGTTAACAATATATCTGGCATCACACTCTTGATGAAACGATAAATGAGTAACAGCATTTTACCACGCGCGGCTTATAACGCTATTTGACATTTTTTTAAATGTGTCCGATAAAGTGCAATACTTCTGATAAATCTATATTTATGAACTTAGATCTACAGTTATGAATTAAGGGCTGATTTCAGTACCTCAAACATATCACAATGTTTGACATTTTGCTGCCTATCAACATTAGACTTAGTTGTGTTCGTACAGGCGTATACTGGTACTACATGTCCTCCATATTTCAGTTGAAAATTATATTTGTCTACTAGTCCTGTACTCGTAATAAGAGTGAAATGTAAATCATTTGGCTTTTTATTACGCTAATACCATCATGATGAATCTATTGACTAGAATAAGTAGTAATTTTACCATGTTTACAAGATATATTGGTTGTTCTGTGGATATGAATGTCCAACTTATGTTACAAAGTGAACAAAAAACATTATGCTGAACCTTATGCATTAACTGAGTGTTTGAGTATGTTGAGTACCTGTTTATTTCACATTGGCTTGTTCCTTATACTCAGAGCATTGCTCAGTCATGTACCCAATTGAGTCAAGCATCACAATTTATTTATTTTTCTGATAAAGTATTACTGTAAGATGGTCATATTTCCCATACCATCACTTATCTGCTGTATTGTAATGCATGTATAAAGTGTGATATACATCCGTGTAGGTATATGTTTACAGTTGATATTTATATCAGGCTATGTGTGTGTGACAAATGAATGCCACTTGCGAGTACCTTACATATTGTGTTACCATGGTTACAGATGTGTTTGCATCACCTGAGACTGAGGAGCAGCAGAGAATCCGATTTCAGGTGGAGCTGGAGTTTGTCCAGTGTCTGGCCAATCCCAACTACCTCAACTGTGAGCACTCTTGTACCATTTATTACACAGCATTACACATAGCATTCAGCAACATTAATCAGGAAACAATCTCATTAAAACCAGATCTTAGTTCTCTCTACCGCAAAACAAAGATCTGAGGACATCCCATTACGGGTCACGTCAGACCGACCCTGCTCGAACTTTGACCCACCAATGGAATGGCTGACAAGAAGTCGACATTAGCCAGTCAGAAGGCAGCTTTCTCATGCTTAACAGCATTAATTTCATATTGGCGACAATGCTTCGAAACATATTTTGACAAGTTCTCGATAAAAATTTGAAACCTGAACAAAAGAACATTCTGGAATGGCTAATTGATGGTCTATACTGTATGGATTCACTCGTTAAGCCTGTAACTAGCGTTTGGAATACCCCGTGTTAAAGTTTTCGAGGTTGCGTGATTAGAAATCACATTCTGGCTGTCACTTTCATGATCTGGTAAGCGACGCTCTGATTGGTTGGATGAAAGGTCGTTTAGACGTGACCCCTAATTGGATGTCCTCAGATCTTTGTTTAGTGGCAGTGAGAAGTAAGATCTGATTTTAATGAGATTGATCAAGAAACAAACAAATAAAAAAATTGTGGTATGATATGAAGATTCACATGATTTCTATAACTTGAACCTTGTTATCATGGTTATGGTGGATATAAAATGTCTGTATAATTTTGCATTGCGACTTATAGTTGCATCAGTTTTATTCGTTTACATGCACGGTCAGAATGGCCGGTGAATCCCTGGCTCAGAATCAACAGCAACAGCAATAGCGTCATCATCATCATGTTTTAAGTAAGTGATGTTCCTGTTTCAGTTCTAGCCCAGCGTGGCTACTTCAAGGAGAACTACTTCATCAACTACCTGAAGTACCTGCTGTATTGGAAGGAGCCCAAGTATGCCAGATACATCAAGTACGGGTTGCTACTGCATGTCCCATTTCATCATTTGAATGTATATATTTATTGTCAATTCTTCATGGGTTTAAATACACAACGTTCCTCCAACAGATTTAAGTTCACAAGTCTGACCACCTGACTGTGGTCCAGGACATGGCTGGAGTATTGCTGATCATGCTCAAAGTTTGGGTTTGTTGTTTAACGCTGCACTCAGCAATATTCCAGCTATATGACAAAGATCTGTAAATAATCAAGTCATCCTCGAAAATATAATCACGGGGTATTCCGAACAACAGTTACGGCTCAACAATTCCATACACCACCACTCACCATAACAATGTTGATTTGTATGACGCCAAATTCTTTGAGGTGCACTCATCCGTCATAACAATAAGAATAGTTCATAGGTTTGATTAGAAGAGTCTGAATAGTGAGAGATTCTACTGATCGTGACGATTGAGACAAGGAGTTCCATTTTGTACCTGCTGTCACTCCAAATTAGCGAAATCCGCAAGATTTGAGTTTCTCTACACAGATACCTGGTTTATAAGACTTGAGGACAGGAAAGTGAGTGAGTGAGTATGGTTTTACGCCGCTTTTAGCAATATTCCAGCAATATCACGGCGGGGAACACCAGAAATGGGCTTCACACATTGTACCCATGTCGGGAATCGAACCCAGGTCTTCGGCGTGGCGAGCGAACACTTTAACCACTAGTCTACCCGACCGCCCGAGGACAGGAAAGATCTTGTAGGTGCGTGTTAAGTTCCTCACAGTGATAGCCTGTTCTATCCCCACTGTGACAGGCGGCCACGACCATGCTTGGAGTTGAACTCGCACCGACTGACCCTTATGTTTACAAACAACTGATGACTGTCGTGTCCCGAAGCTAATCGGCAGATGTTATGTTACAGATATCCACAATGCCTCCACTTCCTGGACCTGCTACAGTATGAACACTTCCGCAAGGAGCTTGTCAACGGTCAGTGTGCCAAGTTCATCGACGACCAGCAGCTGCTTCACTGGCAGCACTATCAGCGGAAACGGATGTCGCTGCTCCAAGCTCAGGCAGACCAGGCCGCTGCAAGGGGAGATAAGCCAATACCATGATGGCAAGGGCTGCCAAGACCACGTGGATGGCCAAACCTTTAACACCCACTGCCGAGCTCAACCAAACTGTTATCAGTGCAGCCAAGTTTTTTAAAAGGCAGTTGCATTCATAGGGCATAAGATGTTGCAAGGGAGATAACCCATATGGCATTCGATGGATATCAAGACATTATTCGAGTATGGTTGTATTGCCTTTACATACCACTGAGCAAAGGGAGACTATCCATGTCAGGATCTGTGCAAATTATGACTTGTGACAGGACACACAGTAGGTATGTGCCAAACCTGTCGGAACTAAGTCGTATGTTCTTATCAGTTCTGCTACAGAACCTGATTTACCAAGCATGTATGTAGCATGCAGGGTAGCGTATGTCAAGTCAAGATGATTTGATATGGCAAGGGACTGTGAGCACCAATTTGCTTATGTGTATGATCCGACTTTTGTGTTATGCTATGAATCCGATGTTTTCTCTTTGTATAAATTTGTATTCAGGGAGAATCTTTATAAATCTGGACTTTTTGAAAGACTCTCATGTATTTTTGTTATGTCAAACTAATGGTGAGATGGCAATGAAATGAGAACTGAGTGAGTGAGTTGTGTTTAATTCCACTTTGAACAGTATTCCAGTTATGTCATGGTGTGTCAGCTTGGTGTCTGAGGAAGGCTAAAAGCGATGCTTGTCTTATACACGTACTAGTGAGTGAGCTGGGCTAAACGCTTCTTTTAACAGTTTTCCAGTTGTATCACAGTGTATCAGCTTGATGCACATCTTAAGACGTTATCAGTATTTCACTTTGATGAAACACTTGAGCATGAGCATAGGGCTGAACAACATAGAAACACAAGGGTGAACTGAGGTTTCAAACCCACAATAATAGGCTTCTGATTCACTTCATGAGCAAGTAAAGAAAACATAATCATGTCCACTGGTACAGACAGATGTGTTGAACAATCCATATAGTTTATGGGCACATGTGCAAGATACTGTTACCAATGAGTACTGCACCATTCTCCTGTAAACAAATTGGACCTGGGGCACAACATGCATAATCAGTCAGGGTGACCTCTTGTTTACGCAGCTTTTCAATACCCATAACTGTGTGCAGGAATTCAGTTTTTGCACATTTTATCCCTTTTTGTTATTAAAAAAGTATGAACTCAGAGGAAGAAAGACATAAATAGTAACATACATTCTTTATGTTTGTACTATTGTACTTTTGAAAAATAAAAAACAGTAATCTTGACTTCCATCTTCCAGAGGCTAGTTCGGCAAGGGTGGAAACTAGACTTTTATAGATGTCTTGACTTAGAAAGGGAAAATATATATAAAATTGTGCAAAATTGTGCAAAACAGTAGGTTCATTTCATTTGGAAACTGCACATGGTGAATTTTGTTATGAAACTTATATCATTAAAATCGCAAATGCTTCAGGTACATTAAAACACTGGGTTTTTCGACTATTTTTGCCAATTTCTATCCGTAACGTGGTGGGAAAATAAATCAAAAGCAGGAGAAACGTGTTGGAATTGGTGGAAATGGAGGCCTCTTCATCCTCTGTGTTTACCAATCAATGTGTGGTTTGTATTGAGTTTGTTGTGTGCATAATGGAGTGGACTCCTGGTCGTCTGAGATGTAATTTTCCTGGATTACAAAAACAACAACTAAATTCAACAAATTTACTTTTATTTGTTCTCCACTCTTTAACATTCCATAACAATCACATTCTGGAAAATTATCGTTGTATTGAATCAGTGATACCTCATCATTGAAATGGATGTTTTAGTTCTCAAGTTTGATTCATACAATTTCAACTAAAGGCAAAACATTATGTTGACATTAAATATTTTGACCGCATATAAATAATATCTGAGAAAAATGTGGAGTTTGATTGCGAAAATCTTGCACAGTATCACAGTGTAACTGTAACCCTGGTAACAGGTATAAACAGTATGAAACTCTATCATGTCTCACACTCAACCAAAAACGTAGACATAACCAACATCTAAGATACTTGCAAAAACATTTACTTGAGCAGTAGGTAAGCTGTCTACAGAAGAGGTTCTGTCACTGTCAATGACAGAGCTCCAGTTATGACCCCTGAAAAACACAAAAGTCACTCAGTATCGGAGAAGTATCGCCCCCTTTGACACATCAGCTTCACAGGTAATGGGTCACTTAGCATGTTACTACACGACCCATGAAGATCAGTGTCAGAATTTATCTTCATGCTTGTTGAAAGAGGCATCAATAGGGATCAGATGGTCAGGCTTGCTGATGCATGTCATCGTATCCCAACTGCATAGATCAATGCTCATGAAGTTAATCACTGGATCATCTGGTCCAGACTCAATTATTTACAGACCACGATAATAGCAGTAATATTGCTAAGTGCGGTGTTAAACAACAAACAAACAAAGATAAGCATACACATCAATCGGCCACGCCAATACTTCACAGGTTTGTAAACACTACATAAGTACAGCTTACATAAGTAAAACTTTGCAGTTTCGTCACTTTTCTTCTGACAAATCAAGCAAAGCCTGGCTCCAATGAGAGGGACACCAGCAAGGGCTCACACCAATGAGTGGGTGAGTATGGTCTTACATCGCTTTTAGCACTATTCCAGCAATATCACACCAAAAATGGGCTTCACACATTGTACCCATGTGGGGAATTGAACAAGGGACTTAAGCTAACACTTTAACCACTGGGCTATCACACCACACCTAAGACGAATGAGCTCTGGAATTACACTGTACAAATGTTGATGTTTTTGCTTGACATGTGGAAGACACCACAGCCTTTTGGCTGTCTGCTGTACACAGTGCTACAACGTCAGGCATTGAGAGGGGGGTCGGGTAGCCTAGTGGTTAAAGCGTTCACTCGTCACGCAGAAGACCCAGGTTCGATTCCCGACATAGGTACAATGTGTGCAGCCCATTTCTGGTGTCCCCCGCCATGATATTGCTGGAATATTGCTAAAAGCGGCGTAAAACCATACTCACTCACTCATGCATTGAGTGGGGTTCATGACTGATGAGGGGTGGTGGGGTAGCCTAGTGGTTAAAGCATTTGCTCATCATGTCGAAGACCCGGGTTCGATTCCCCTTATGAGTACAATATGTGGAGCCAATTTCTGGTGTCCCCCACTGTGATATTGCTGGAATATTGTTAAAAGCGGCATAAAATCAGATTCACTCACACACTCATTCATGACTGATAAAAAGCCTCATGTCATCTTTTCAAGGTAAGGGAGTTAACTGACTACAAAAGTCCATTATCCACCCTTGTCAAACTTAGCAAAAATTATGGAGTATATTTTGGCTGGACTAACAAGTCTATGCATCGTCCAATCAAAATTGTGTAAGGAAATCGACATCCAGTTTGTCAACAGCCGTCCAGTTAATAGCAGGATTAGCAAAGCATGTGTACCACCAACTCCGCATCAACAGATATTTTCCAAATCTTTTCATGTTTTAAATCAAGGCGCTCACATGATTTGATGCACTTCACGAAGTAAGACCTGTTTTATTATAATACAGATCTTGATTGTCAAGGTTGTTTTGACCGGGCGCCACCATTTTGTTTGAAGCAATTGCAAGTGAAATGAGAAGTGGAATCTGATTGGTCAGTAGGAGGGACATACAAGGGACATAACTCGTAATAGCCACTGATGGTGCTACAGTCGAACCCAGAAATTCCAGCCTATTTCGGCAAGGGTGTAAACTCAGTCAGTTCACTCCCTCACTGCATAGCAGCTGCAATTCATGTTTGATGGAGAATCTTAGACGTTTACCCCTTTGGTGAAACCCACGAGCACAGGTATGGTGCTGACAAACCTAGAAACATAATCGGGGCGAACCAGGATTCAAACCCACAATCATAGGTTTCTGGCGTGCCCAAGGAATGCAACTCTGCAAAGCGAATTGCAGCGCCTTAGATGACTGGGCCACCCGTGCCCCCTGTTTGATGGAGGAACAGTACATTGTATATGCAAACCAGTGAAGTATTGACAAGGATCAGTTTGAAGCTCTGCTACAAAATATACACCAAGGAACTGAAGCTAATACATCACTGACTACTAGCCTACCAGAGTCAATCCACGAATTTGAGAAATGACTGCACACTACCCAAGTTACAAAGTGAAGAAAAACACTTTGAGGGACTGGTACAGGTTACAGGGTTGGTATAAACTGTCTGAAAAGGGGATGTACGCAGCCTCCCTCCTGGTTCACCCAGCCTGTGTTCTTTAACTTTTTTGAGTGGTATATAACTGGAAAGAAAACTCTCAGCATACAAACATTTGTATTTCAGGGGTAGACAACATGAGTTAAATACAACGATTCAAGTGTATAAAAAATAAATAATTTGTGCTTCTATATTTCCACTGGTCTACAGACCATATCTATCCCTGGATACAGTCATGGGACATAAGTATTCATCAGTCAGTGAACAATTTATAAACGATGGCAAGGAGGCCGTGACAATCTTCTCCTCAAACAAAGTAATTTTCCATTGTACACATAAATTCAGTTCTGCAAACATGCAAAATATATTCAAAACTATCACATGAACATGCAACTTTGCTTCTTTGTTGTGATAAAGCATACCCCATCACAAAATCTCATGCTGTTTTTCTATAAATACTCCACTGATTAATATGAAATTCTTTTATAAGAGATTCAAATTGTGGTGAACATTCTTATAAGATTTAAATTGTGGACATTACTACAAATGCACCTCTGCAATAAGATATCGTCAACAGAGATTCTGTTTACTCATGAATACTTACCTAGATCCATGAGAGTACATTATCTGAGAAAATTATTTTACTTGCAAATTTATGTCATTTTGGTTTGGACATGCTGCATGTTCAATGTTCAGGGATGAGAATGGATATTTTCTTTATCAGCTAAAACTTCTTTGCAATGGAGTGTGGTCCATAAGTTCGGGGTGTTTAGGGGGAAGCCATGATATTTTAACAAATTTGTGGTCACTAAAATTTGCGGAAATTTGCAGAGATGTGGAGGATTCTCACCCCTGAATCCAGAATGTTACTCTCTTGCTCACATGATAAAGTGAACTTTGTACACACACTGGTGAGGTAGACTGTTGTATGACATCCTCATTACTCTTGGGACGTATTCATGAAAAGTCTGAGAGTGCTCAAGAAGTCTTAAGTCTCAGAGAATTTTTATGAATACGGCCCCTGAATCAACAGGGACAACAGTTTTCATCACATTCAAATATATAAATAGTAAGCGCTTCCGTGGCATTTGATGGGCAAACCAGGCAATATTTTTTGTGTTTATTTTTCCATAGATTATAGAATGGGCTGGGCTTGAGTTGCATTACTGCGCTGCTTGATGTCACCGATTTCATACAGTTGTCTTCATGTTAGTCACTAAAGAAGCAGCCTGTGAAGTAATTATTGTTGACATTTTTATTTAAAAGGATTGACTTCAATATTTTTTTATTTTATGGAGATATCAACATAAAAACCGGCATGCACGCTTTGCACTCCGCAGATTTACACAGTTTGCACAGCTGTTTTTAAGTTTATACCTCCACAAACGCAAAAAATATACCACTCATGTCTTAATGAGAGGGATATTCCTAGTGTACTGAATGTGACTGATTGATTCTCTGAATGATTGGAGATGGGACAATAGTTTCCAATATTGCCAAAAATTCAGTTTCATATCATTTCAAATAAAAATAACAATGTAACATGTATTAGGAGGGGGCACGAAATTTTATGTAGAATGTGAAGGCCATTGATATAGTGTTGGTTATTGCTCTGAATATTCATATCAATAATCAGAGATCTCACATCGATTGTTTAACATTTACTTATTCTCATCAGGAAATAATAACAATATATAACCACTGAATCATTTGGGTTCAATATCAGCTCAGTTTACTAACATGATATATGCAGCACAAGATATCAACATGTACTTCGTCATGAAAGGGAATTTATTACAACTGGTGCAATTGTTTCTTCAAATAATATCACAAAGAATGTATGTACCTATAGTTTCAAATTAACATCTTTTTCTTTACCGATTAGACGAGATAGTAGATATGACGTGCTGACTGTCCCATTCAAATTATTGACAGATTATTTCATCACCCATCACTACAGTGATGCTGTCCCACTTTGTGATTTAGTTGAAAAAGTGGTATTAAACTTAACTCCCTCATCATGTTAGTTGAACAATACGTAGTTAACAGCTGGTAATCAAATGCACAAAAAGTCCTGAAGATTTTAAACAGCAGTAAGCACAGTGTTTCATGAGAAAGCGCCAGGATTTGTGCCAAACCTAAAACATAACTGGGCAATGGGTGAGTGAGTATGTGAGTAAATATTCCAGCTACATGTATATCGTGTGGGGAATCAAACTGGGTAAATGCCGGGCGATGATAACTTGTGATGTCACAATGGTCTGCATAGCAGGGTGATGCAATTTCCAAGCAGAGTTATCCCCTAGGAGATATTGTTTGGTCTTACCTAAGTGATATCTCATGCGGAGGTCAGTCTGATGACAAATATCCAAAAAATACTTTTGATGGTACAAACAAAATACATGAGCTCTGATGATGTTGACTAAATACGTTCTTTCTGATGATAAAAAAAATACATCTGCTTTGTATATATGTAACATATTTCCTGTAATAATTATTATAAAAAAACTAGAAATTGGGCCATTTTGGGGTCATCTAGTCACATGACTTTCGTTAGTGCCGTCGTTGGGCGTCACATGACTTTTGGTGCTGTGACTGGAGTACATCACATGATTCCTTTCACTGTGTTCAATGAGTGTCATGTGACCTGTCCTATGAACCTTGGTGCTGGTACCAGGGAGGGATGCAGGGCTTGTCCCATGCTTCTGTTTCCGGAGCTGGTACAGATATTTGAGACGTCCCCACACTGCCAGGCACATGTTGATGAGTCTGTCATCCCTGATGTTGGCGTGATGGGCGAAGAGGTACTGGCGTCTGCAGCAAACACAACAGTTAGGCAAGAAATAGGGAAACAATGTGGTAGTCATGGCTAAAGTGCCTAACTGTGTGTCAAAGAAGTTGCAAATGTCTGGTTTAAAATGTCTGCATTTATCATCTCCCTCACCACCAAGATGCATTAGGCTAAAAACATGTTTTCACACAATAGGGCTGTGTATTGGCAAAATATTTGTATTGCAAAATGATGTGATACGGGTATCTGTATTTTGATGCGATATATTGGGAGCTAAAGTGTTTGACCGTGATTGACATTGATTGTAGCAGAGACCATATATCGGTATATGGTCTCTGATTGTACATGCAGATTCTATTGCAACAAGCGTCATTTTGTTGTCATGGATACAGGGGAGATAACAACATGAGAGAAACTTCACTTTTGCGTTTCATCCTCAATTTCGAAGGAAAACATCTTTTGTGAATGAATTTCTGTGAAGATATTAGGTTACACGATAGAGATAATGACGAAACTTGTCATATTTGTTTAACAGAAGGCAGCAGGAATATTCTCCAATGATAAACATAAGATGATGATTTGAGTCACTTGAAATAATTATTGTTATGTTGGCTCCGTTACTCTGGCCGTAGATCAGATTGTTAAGTAGTGTTAATTTATGCCAAAGCAACAATTGACAGGCGTGTTTGTATCACCTGACTATCTTCTTGCACTCTTTGAAACACCCAAGTTGAAGACGGCTTTGAGCCCAGAATATCCGGCATTTGGCGGCCATGATAGGATCCCCCAGCTCCATGGCGACCCGAAACTGCTTCAGTGACACCTGCCCCGCAGTTACTGCCTGGAAGACCCATTGTCGAGGAATAAACATACCATAATACTATTACAGCACATTGTAGAGGAATACACATAATACTATTACAGTACATTGTAGAGGAATACACATAATACTGTTACAGTACATTGTAGAGGAATACACATAATACTATTACAGTACATTGTAGAGGAATACACATGATACTGTTACAGTACATTGTAGAGGAATACACATAATACTGTTACAGTACATTGCACCGAAATCTGCACTGCAGTTGATGAACCAGATGTCAATTTCGTTACGCAATTTTGATTGGACTACACACAGACTTGCAAGTCCAGCCAAAACATAACTCCATAATTCCAGACTAGTTTGGCAAGGGTGGAAACTGGACTTTTATAGTCAGATAACTCCCTTGCCTCAGGAAGATGCTTGTCTGTCATACGTGAATAGTTTCTATTTACAGACTGTGCCAAACTCTTTGAAATCTACAGGCCAAAATATGTCGTCCTTGTCAGGTATCACTTTCTAAACATGCTAAATACATTGACTAGAATCAGTTATCACCTTAGCCTACTGGACTTAAAATGACACTTGTGGCTAACCACAGACCAATGCCTTAAGCTTAAATTGAAAAATGACATTCAATTTAACAGTAAACAATAAAATCCAAAAGAGCTCACATGGACTTGAAAGTAATCTCCGAGTGCCGAGTACCCTCCGCCCAGGGTGGACAGCCACGCCATCCCTTCCTCACACAACATCCGCTTCACCGCCAGGCCACAGATTCGCTTTCCCCTACCAACAACAACATATCCAGCATTACTTTCCCCTCAACAACATATCCAGCATTACTTTCCCCTCAACAACATATCCAGCATTACTTTCCCCTCAACAACATATCCAGCATTACTTTCCCCTCAACAACATATCCAGCATTACTTTCCCCTCAACAACATATCCAGCATTACTTTCCCCTCAACAACATATCCAGCATTACTTTCCCCTAACAACATATACAGCTTTACTTTCCCTTCAACAACATATCCAGTGTTACTTTACCCTAACAATGTATACAGTGTTACATTACCCTGACAATGGATACAGCGTTACATTACCCTGACAATGGATACAGCATTACATTACCCTGACAATGTATACAGTGTTACATTACCCTGACAATGTATACAGCGTTACATTACCCTGACAATGTATACAGTGTTACATTACCCTGACAATGGATACAGCATTACATTACCCTGACAATGTATACAGTGTTACATTACCCTGACAATGTATACAGTGTTACATTACCCTGACAATGGATACAGCGTTACATTATCCTGACAATGGATACAGCATTACATTACCCTGACAATGTATACAGTTACATTACCCTGACAATGGATACAGCGTTACATTACCCTGACAATGGATACAGTGTTACATTACCCTGACAATGGATACAGTGTTACATTACCCTGACAATGGATACAGCGTTACATTATCCTGACAATGGATACAGCATTACATTACCCTGACAATGTATACAGTTACATTACCCTGACAATGGATACAGCGTTACATTACCCTGACAATGGATACAGGGTTACATTACCCTGACAATGGATACAGGATTACATTACCCTAACAATGGATACAGTGTTACATTACCTTGACAATGGATACAGTGTTACATTACCCTGACAATGGATACAGCATTACATTACCCTGACAATGGATACAGTGTTACATTACCCTGACAATGGATATGGCGTTACATTACCCTGACAATGGATACAGTGTTACATTACCCTGACAATGGATACAGCGTTACATTACCCTGACAATGTATACAGTGTTACATTACCCTGACAATGGATACAGCATTGCATTACCCTGACAATGTATACGGCGTTACATTACCCTGACAATGTATACAGTGTTACATTACCCTGACAATGGATACAGTGTTACATTACCCTAACAATGGATACAGTGTTACATTACCCTAACAATGGATACAGTATTACATTACCCTGACAATGGATACAGTGTTCTATTACCCTAACAATGGATACAGTGTTACATTACCCTAACAATGGATACAGCGTTACATTATCCTGACAATGGATACAGTGTTACATTACCCTGACAATGGATACAGTGTTACATTACCCTGACAATGGATACAGTGTTACATTACCCTAACAATGGATACAGTGTTACATTACCCTAACAATGGATACAGTATTACATTACCCTGACAATGGATACAGTGTTCTATTACCCTAACAATGGATACAGTGTTACATTACCCTAACAATGGATACAGCGTTACATTACCCTGACAATGTATACAGCGTTACATTACCCTAACAATGGATACAGTGTTACATTACCCTAACAATGGATACAGTATTACATTACCCTGACAATGGATACAGTGTTCTATTACCCTAACAATGGATACAGTGTTACATTACCCTAACAATGGATACAGCGTTACATTATCCTGACAATGGATACAGTGTTACATTACCCTGACAATGGATACAGTGTTACATTACCCTGACAATGGATACAGCGTTACATTACCCTGACAATGTATACAGCGTTACATTAACCTGAAAATGGACACACCGTTACATTACCCTGACAATGGATACAGTAGTACTTTCCTGTAAACATCATATTTCTCCCTGAACAACATAAAACAAACTGATATCTTAACACGCTTAATGCAACAATGATAAAAACATTGTGTGACTGTTCTTGACAAAAAGTTATAGACGTGTACATGGTCATACTCACCATGGGTAATCAATCCTTTGATTTGGCCACACAGCTACTACATCTACCATGTATGGGACTGTCAGAAACTGATCACATATCAAATCCGAAAAATCAATGCGCTCGTAATTACAAGCCTTAAACCCATATGTCCTTGCAAGGAATTTTAAAAATCGTCTTCTAAATCTCCTGCTTCGATGAACTTCACATGCGGCACAGGATGCAAGATGGGCATCCATTATTACGACACACTTTGTAGCTGGGACAACACCGATAGTGAGAGACTGATCCTCCGGGAAATCTCTGTCCAGCTTATCTAAGAAAGACGGCGATGACACGTGACTTTGTTGCAGCATGCTAGTCCGTGAGACAATATTTTCACAAAACGTTTGAGAATCATTTTCAGGATTGCCAAATATTCCTTGATTTGCTGCATATCTTTCATGGCTGCCTGAATCAGTTTTTCTCACGTTTGAATCACTTTCTTTTGAACAGAATGTCAGGTCATTCAGATTGATGTCCAAAATATCTGTGAGGAAGAGGAGCTGGACGAACAGTCCCCCCTCGTCTAATTGCACAGGAGCCAGCTCCCGACTGTACAACATACAATCATAGATGCCATTACAGCTTCGGAAGTTGATAAATATCCGTGGCATGGTGAAAATGTATGGTCAGAGATCGGTCAACTACTAGCCCATGATCATCATGTGTAGTCCTTCATTTATTCACATCGATCCTGAAACCACAATATACTATGTTAGACATGTAAAGTTGCAATGTTCGAAATGAAACAGGACTTCTGCAATCTTTGAAGATTGCTTCAAAAGTATTTGAATCTAGGGACCTTCTGTAGTTTTTAACATTAGAAGAAAGACCCCATGATTTTCATGCTTAGTTCTGAACACAGGTTAATCAGTAAGTAGATCTGCTGGAATGATCTGTGTTCATTGTGCTACTCAAAATGTTGGTTATTTGGATATCTTTAACAACATATCTAAAGTCAATGTATTGCCCATACGAAGTGTTGCACCCAAGAAACAAAGACTCAATGATATGCCTTATATTGTTGGGTGCAGGCTTAAATGGCAGCTCAGCAAAACGTCACAGATATCTTGGGCGAAAACGGCACCTCAATTGGTGAAAACGGCTACTATTTGTCAGGTGGAAATTGTAGCGTTATTGCTGTTCAGGGTAAAAACCCAGTCTAGGTTAGTTAGAGTTAGCTCCCCTTTGTTTGCGTATTATGTCATGAGGTGACGTCATGATTGGTGGGGGGGACTCGAGGTGACGCCATGCTGGATGTCGCATGTAACTCCGGTCAATAAATTGTACTCGAACGAACCCTTCTCTTAGTGTCAACGTAACACAACAGAAATGTTTTAGCTATAACCCATATTGTTTACCATGTACACAGCAAGTAAAAGAGTAGTACTGCAATCAGAAGATAAACAATACGTTTTCAGATTTGCAGGTGTTATTGAGTAATCGATGCCAGGTAATTTCCTGTGGAACCAACAGCGTCATTGTTTATCAACACTGTTAAATACAAAAGTAATCAGTAACTTTCTGAAGCTCTCTCTCTACATGAACTCTGACAGTTGTGAGACAGGCATGAAGTCACTCTGGAATGCTGTTGATGTCATATTGGTAAACAATGACGTCATGACATACAACGTCACAAGCTTCTGTAGTAACTGGACTCACCTGTTAGAATATTGAACAAAATATCTAAATTAAAGTTTTTCCTGATATATATTGATCAAACTCAATATTTAATTAATGTGGTAACCCTTTCAATAGAGACCATAAAATATTTCATGTCTGCTTTCAACAAGCCGTATTACGTTGTCTCTGTGTAATTAGTGAAATCATTAACTGATAGATTGGTACACATCACAAAACTTTAGTTTACCATCAAACAACGTAGGTTTTGAATTACTTGAATCAAACTTGCTTTCCCTACCAGTTGGACCTGTCTAAACTCCCTCTAGGCTATAGGCTAACAGACTAAGACTCAGACAACTAGGCCTAGCCTACTGTTCACTCAGTCACTGGTCGTCTGCTCCAGCAATGATTCGTTGACTGCAACTGCTTTTATAAACAACTAAAAGGATAAATGGAAGAAAGTAAAAATAGAATGTCCTGTTTTGCTCTTGCCTGTAAACAAATCGAATGTATTCTGTCAATCTTACCACAAGACGACTGAATCATGTTGATCATGCCAGAAAAGGTCAACGTAGGTCAAATATTCAGTTCCGGTATGTTTTCACGAAATTATTTATTCGAAAAAAGTTTAACGAAAATATATCATATTGTTCATTTCCACCGATGTCTAAATAGTAAGGTCACTAAATACCATTTCCATTTTTAATCTTGCTTTGAAAGTGACTAACGATGTATTAAGATGTTAAATTATAGGAAAAGATACTACCACACACATACCTTAAACGAACAAGAATGGCATCGTCTATGGAAAAGTACTAACATTGTTGTATGTTGTGGCGGAAGTCAGTTGATGGAGATGTTGTTCTGTCACATTAGTGACTAATCTCGTGTTTTCACCATGATTATGCTAGGTTAGTCAATCATAACTTTGCACAAGCGTCAGACGCAATTTCCGGATACTTGTTAACAACAGCGTGATACTATTCTTAGAAATCAATGTAATTAACCACGTCTGATTGCCTCAAATCAAGTGTCAACATGTTCAAAATCGTTCCATTATAAATAAGCGCGCCTTTTGTTTAAAGTGATTAATTCGGGGAATTGGTATCGTGGCACACAACCGCATTTGTGCATCTGTCATCAAGCTCTTAGCCTAAGGCACTCTCCGAAAATTATATGCACAATTACACAAGTATGAATCTCAAAAGGGCCTGATGAGACACCTGATGCTAACGTGTTAGGTAATGACTGACCCTGATCATGCTTATGACCTAAACGTAAATAATATTAGTACCATAATTTCTGTACCTTTTAAACTTAAAAAGGTGTTAATTGTAATTAAATCAAATTTTGTTAAAATGCTGGATAGCCAAATGATTGAATCCCTGGATCATCACATCAAAATCGCCCAAAACAATATCCGCTAGTAACTTTTGAGACTCTTGGCCCGAATATTCCTCGTAGCATTATTTTCTGTAGAAAAAGGTTTAGTATGTGGACTATTGTTGGTACACCTACAGAATACCCATCCGCCTCGTTTGTTGTCTTTAATAAAGCAGCACACAACAATGTGACTGCTTTTTTAAAAAGGGCGAAAAAGCTAAAAATAAGTAGACTCCGCTTGAATTTGTATGTTTTTACATGATTAAACCTCAAAATTGAAAATCAAGACTATTCAAAAACATTGAAAAATTGGACATCAACATAGAAATATTACTCGAAAATAGAAGTTCCATAATGGTGTGCAAAATCCTCATCTGTGAAATCTGTCAGGGACACATTGCAACATACACCTGTAGTGCTTTTCATTAACTTGGAAACTAAAAACATTTTGTTTTTGGTTTGGGGTGTGTTGTGGGGGGGTGGGAGGCAAGCCCCATAAACCCCCCTGTTATCTTAGTAAGGTGTGTACAAATGATGGTGAGGAAACTTAGCAAACTTAGCAAACTTAGCAAACTTAGAAACCGTTAGCAAGGAAGGACCTTTGCACATTCCTTTCCAGTATGGCGGAAGTTACCTGTTTTTCTGTATTCTAGGGTACAATGTGTGAAGCCCATTTGTGGTGTCACCCACCGTGATATTGCTGGAATATTGCTTAAAGCGGCGTAAAACCATATTCACTCACTCCTTTCTGTATTCTAGCCCCTTTATCAGCTGAACTTACTAGATTGATCGGAATGTTTCAAGTCTCTGGCTTTGGACTAGTGGCTAATGTAGGAGACTGCAAAGAAATTCCTCTTTTACTGTTTACAGGAAATAGGAGCAATAATGCACAAGCACCATGAAGACACATACACAGCACAGTTGGACCTGTTCTTTCACAGAGTTATATATCCATGATGACCTAGCTCAGAATTCTGCCTGTTTTTCACAAGTAGGGTTTGCTTAGAACATATGTGACAAGAACATCATGACGGAAGAGAGTTTGAGGGAATCAATTCTTTATCAAAGTTCCCAAGATCATGACCACGAAGATGGTGGAATTGGCAGACTGGACAACACAGCTGGTGAGTGCATTTACAAAGTGACGGATTTACTTTATGTCCAAAGGTGGATCCAGAGGGGAGGTTCCTTCCCGCCCCCCCCCCCCTTGAAAACCAAATGTTGTAACATGGTACGCTATGTTATCACCATTGTTAACATAGTTAAATTATGATGGATCGTCATGGCAAATGATTGCTAACCTATTAAATATTTCATACTCAAAATGTTCCATGTTCTTTGGGCGGCACGGGTGGCCCAGTCGTGTAAGTTGCCACGATTCACTGTGCAGAGTTGCATCCCTTTTGCACGCCAGAAACCTATGATTGTGGGTTCGAATTCCGGTTCGCCCCGATTGTGTTTCTTGGTTTGTCAGCACCATACCAATGCTCTTGGGTTACAATGTAGTGGTAAACGTCTGAGACCTCCATCACTTTGGGCTTTCCTCCCACATTAAGCTGACACGCCGTGATATAACTGGAATAATTTTAAAAGCAGCGTTAAAACCCAACTCACTCACTCCTTGTTCTTTGTTCAACTTTTATGACACATCAATTAGGATTGATATATGTTGTAGGCAGTAAAATTATCTGAGACAGGATTTTGATATTTGGATCATTAAGGACGGTGTGGTCTGAGTCAATCAGTCAACTAGGTCCGGGTTATAGCGAAGTAGGTATTGACAGTTAAACCCTCCAGGGAACCTCAGTCTGCTGGGTACTGGAGAAGTTCTTGACTGATTGTGTACACAGCTACTAACCCCTCTCCTCCTCAGCATCCGACCTGCTGGAGCAGCAGCAGGCTATGGAGCAGGCACGACTCCTGACACGGTTCCGGGAGCTGCGTCAGTGGCAGCTGCAGCAGCAGGAGCAGTTGATGCATCAGCAGAAGACGCAGCTGGAGGGACTGCGACAGGAACAGCTGAAGGTGCAGAGCCTGCTACACAGAGAGAGAGAGGTGCAGTGGGGTGGAGGGAAAGGTGAGACCATGTGGTGAGATTAGGTGGGGTTTGTCTTTAATGCCGCACTCAGCAATATACCAGCGATGTGACAACGGCTTGTAAATAATTAACTCTAGATCTGACAATTCAGTAATTGAAATTATAAGCATTGGTCCACGCGTTGGGGTATAATGACATGCAATCAACTCATTCACGAGAGCAGATTTTGTACGACCAGTGTTAGGGTGCTGAAGACCCATTCTATTTCTGACCTACACTCCCATGGGGGAGAGTGTAAGTTGATGGAGATGCAGTGAGATATAAATTAAGATGATAGGGTTGCAGTGGGGTACAGATTAAGTAGACGGGGATGGAATGGGGTGGAAATTAAGTTGACGGGGATGCAGTTGGGTGAAGATTAAGTTGAAGGGGATGCAGTAAGGTGGAGATTTAGTTGATGGGGATGCTGTGAGATAGAAATTAAGATGATGGGGTTGCAGTGGGGTACGGATTAAGTTGACGGGGATGGAGTGGGGTGAAGATTAAGTTGACGGGGATGCAGTGGGGTGAAGATTAAGTTGAAGGGGATGTAGTGAGGTGGAGATTTAGTTGATGGGGATGCTGTGAGATAGAAATTAAGATGATTGGGTTGCAGTGGGGTACGGATTAAGTTGACGGGGATGGAGTGGGGTGAAGATTAAGTAGACGGGGATGGAGTGGAATGGAGATTAAGTTGACGGGGATGGAGTGGCGTGTAGATCAGGTTGACGGGGTTGGAGTGAGGTGCAGATTAAGTTGACAGGGATGGAGTGGGGAGAAGATTAAGTAGACAGGGATGGAGCGGGGTGCAGATTAAGTTGACATGGATGGAGTGGGGTGGAGATTAAGTTGACGAGGTTGGAGTGGGGTACAGATTAAGTTGACGGCGATGGAGTGGGGTGGAGATTAAGTTGACAGGGATGGAGTGGGGTGGAGATTAAGTTGACGAGGTTGGAGTGGGGTGCAGATTAAGTAGACGGGGTTGGAGTGGGGAGAATATTAAGTAGACGGGGTTGGAGTGGGGAGAATATTAAGTAGACGGGGTTGGAGTGGGGAGAAGATTAAGTAGACAGGGATGGAGCAGGGTGCAGATTAAGTTGACAGGGATGGAGTGGGGTGGAGATAAGGTTGATGGGGGTGCAGTTGGGTGGAGATTAAGTTGACATGGATGGAGTGGGGTGGAGATTAAGTTGACGAGGTTGGAGTGGGGTACAGATTAAGTTGACGGCGATGGAGTGGGGTGGAGATTAAGTAGACAGGGATGGAGTGGGGTGGAGATTAAGTTGACGAGGTTGGAGTGGGGTGCAGATTAAGTAGACGGGGTTGGAGTGGGGAGAATATTAAGTAGACAGGGTTGGAGTGGGGTGCAGATTAAGTAGACGGGGATGGAGGGGGGAGAAGATTAGGTTGATGGGGGTGCAGTTGGGTGGAGATTAAGTTGACAGGGATGGAGTGGGGTGGAGATTAAGTTGACGCGGTTGGAGTGGGGTGCAGATTAAGTAGACGGGGTTGGAGTGGGGAGAATATTAAGTAGACGGGGTTGGAGTGGGGAGAAGATTAAGTAGACAGGGATGGAGCGGGGTGCAGATTAAGTTGACAGGGATGGAGTGGGGTGGAGATAAGGTTGATGGGGGTGCAGTTGGGTGGAGATTAAGTTGACAGGGATGGAGTGGGGTGGAGATTAAGTTGACAGGGATGGAGTGGGGTGGAGATTAAGTTGACGAGGTTGGAGTGGGGTGCAGATTAAGTAGACGGGGTTGGAGTGGGGAGAATATTAAGTAGACAGGGTTGGAGTGGGGTGCAGATTAAGTAGACGGGGATGGAGGGGGGAGAAGATTAGGTTGATGGGGGTGCAGTTGGGTGGAGATTAAGTTGACAGGGATGGAGTGGGGTGGAGATTAAGTTGACAAGGTTGGAGTGGGGTGCAGATTAAGTTGACAGGGATGGAGTCGGGTGCAGATTAACCTTTAGCCTGCTGAATTATTTTCACACTTCTTACCCCTGCCTGCTGGATTAATTTTAGCATAAGGCGCTCTAATGAGGGTGGGTGATTTCAAACAGTCGGTGCCTCATTAAACAAGGGCCAATTGAAGAAATATTTTGCACATTTATTCCTGATAGAAAACTACACAATTCTATGTAAAAATATCCTGGTGTTTTCAATCATACCAAGGTTAAGACCAAAGCGAACACAAAATTTGTTAATTTTCTTGAACTTACCTGAATTGCGTTATTGAAGGTGGTTTGCATTTCATGCTAGGAACCCTCTAATATCGTAACATTTTTGCAAATTGATTTCAATAATCATATCTCCGATATCATAATTTTAATTGAGTAAAAATTCGGGATTTATAATCGGCATATATCAGCGCGATGGTAAATTATGAACCATTTCAGTGAATTTATTATCTAAACGTTAAACAGAAAAATAACTTAATTTTCGAGGTCATCATGTCGGTTGCAGAAATACGAATATTCGGGTTAATCTGACGTGTCATGTTATAAAATTTGTAGGAAACAATTAATGACTTATAAATATTCACTAATCCTAATTTCAAGCGTTTTGGTTGAATATTTACGATATACAAAAATAAACAACCCGTGTCATGATGCTAGCAGACGTCCTAAAATCAAACATGGCGCGCTTCGCCCGACCTCCGCATAACTTATTGCTATTTTAATATCAACAAAGTTTACATTGCCTTTATAAATATAACTTGGCGAAAGTTGACGATCTTCTCAATCGAAGAATGTTTTATTCGTCATATTCCAATAAATATGACGAGAGAAAAATGAAAATAAAGATCGTGAATTCTGACAGCACTATTTCAATTAGTGCAAAGGTCACAGGATGTGATGTCACAGACAGGGGTAGTCTGCTGATAAGCTTTCGAAACAAAACAATTACAGTAAATTTTGAAATAGTTCGCCTATCACATACAGCAAAAATATAAGTCGATACACAGTATCAGTAATCACCACTAACATGAAATAAAAATGTGACTTTGACGATATAATTCGCGTATTAGTTTGACCTTGCATGCTCCCGTGACCCGGAAACGGTAGACGCTAAATCAACATGCCACATGCAAGTTTCTCGGTATCTTTTATTTGAACTTCTGTTGATATTTAAGAATCACCATTCAATGTTGTGAATATAAATGGGACATGATTCATATTTCTGCGATGTACATGCTGATGAGTTTCACTACAACAAGTGTATCCCACGTAATACGTCTATGGATATCGTCGATCAGCAATCTAGATCACCCACAACAACAGGTGCGCGAAAATGGGCTTGACAAAACGTGTTTCAAAATAACATCCCCGCGTTGCTGAAAATGATAGGGTATATATAAGCAATAAAATTCTACGTACATATTTTCGGTGTTAGTTCCACATTACATTTAGGATAGTTTTCCTTTCGGGAATACATTCATAGATACTAGCATGATTTTAGAACGGTTTCACGAAGGATTTCTAAATTTATTCCAAAAATATGAAGACCACCATGATTGCGCATTGATGATAGATTTGTAATTGTTTAATTATTTACAGCTTTTTACAGGTTTTAAAATTTTAAGTTATAATTAATAGTTATTTTTCCCACAATGATGGTGTGTGGGGACAGTAAATATTAGTCTTTGCATCAGCACAGTGTAACTGATCAAACTTCAATTATTATCTTTAGTTTAAACATATTCATTCAACAATTATTATCTTGCACTCTGAAAATCAACTATGTGAATAAGTAACTCTCTGATGTCATCATTTTAATTTTAGTATTCCATGAATAATGATTAAATCAGATCCTTAACATATACATACTAAACTGATATGGACATTAATTTTGTGCATTATGTGGTTTGTTTCCAAATAAAACAATTCTGAAATATAATTTAATAGGAATTAATTTAATTTAATTACAGTAACAGTACTTGTAACAGTACATGACATTTTTGTTTGTTTAATCACAAGAACCATGGTGGCACATAAGCTGGTAAGTTTGCCATAGGTTTCTTAGAAAATGCTATCTCAGTCTTCTGGTTGGAATGAAAAGAAACATGCCTGTGTACATGTTTACCCTTGCCAGATGTATTTTTTCCAGTCAGCCAATCCATTACTTTTGTTCACCTTATGTGGTCTATTTTATACATACAGGTACTGCTTCCAAACTGTTTTTTCTTTGTATGCAATCACAGTATCACAACTTCCTCAGCTGGTGTGTATAAAAGTTCCCCTGTCATCATGAAAAAAGAATTATAAAGAAAGTCATATTTTCATTCAAAAACATATGTCTTTCCTTGAATACTCTTTGTCTAAGTGCCAGAAATGTAAGTGTCATAAAAAAATTAAAAAAGGATTTTCATAAGGACTTTTCTTAGATAGACCTAGATCTAAGTCAGACCATGTGACTAGTTAGGTAGAATTATAACCTTATAAGCCCTCATTTCTGAGGTGTCCATATTTTTCACATTTTTAGGACTAAACGTGATCCGTGTAGATCTGCCTGTTTTGTTATGTAAAACAAATTCTTGTCTTAAAAAATGAGAAAAGGAATCATTCAGACGAATTTTTTTATCCCATTGATTCACGAAAATCAGTTGAAATGTACAGTGGTGACTTTTGTACCCAAAATTTCTAGTAATTTGTTACCCAAATGGGTATGTGATTTTGTAGATCTACCTAGAATTATTTCAAAGATATACATTAATTTGGTGTCTTAAACTTAACATAATATCACTTTCCTATCAAAACAATTCATTCTAACTTAGGTTTAACCAACTTCACTGGCCTCTCCTTCAGTGACAAGACGTCAATTTTCTCTCAAAACTAAACAATCAATTTCAAGGATCACAGTCATAATCATATTTGGAACTTGATGAAATATTTTATTATGTGTTCTGTTCATCTACATTAAAACATAAATATAATTATAGATCTATTGTCTTATTTTCTTAGGTACAAATTCACAAATTATTTTGGGTACACTTTAATTTGTTTTGGGTACAAAATCACACATATATATAAATAGGAGCCTAGAATCTATATATATTTACACTACCTCGTTGTGTACCAAAATGTTATCGGTTCAGAGGACAGGAGGTTCTCAGAAAGTTTTCAACAACATCTTTAATATTTAAATTGTTCTTTTTGTAATGTTAGACCAATAACAATATTATGTTATTATTGTGGCATATCAATACGTTGGATCGCTCTCCGTTGCGCTCGTTTATAGAAAATATTTTAAAATTAAAATCATCGAGCGTGAAATCCATTACGGTTTCGGATTTAGACTTACACATTTTATGGCGACAATCACGAAGAAATATGAAACAAATAAGAGTGAAGACTGCTCTCCAGATCAATAAATAGTAAATAGTTGACGAAAAATAGTAAATTATGTATTTTCTTTTGAATTTGAATCTATTTCGGAATTTCTTTATGATAGCTTACCAACTTTTGCTTCCATGTGTCACATGCGGTACGTGCTTCCGGTTTCAGAAATGATAGCTAAAATTGCAAGTATTTTGATTATTTCTCGTAAAATGCATTATTTTGCTATTGAATAGTTTACCTAGAATGTATATCAGTTCAGATTTTGCGTATCATCCAATATTTGTCATTTTTCGCAGTGTTTGTTGACTTTGTTCGACACAACAAATCGCGAGTTAGGCCACGCCCAAACGTATCACTGACGTTTGTCGGCTTGGCAATGTGTCGGAAAGTTTATCAAACGAAATCATTTGCAAACTCTTTAAAAATGAAATTCTTTTTACAAAGATTTATACATGCGTGTCAATAATTCTAGAAAATTAAGTTAGATGTAACAAAATGATTGTAATAGTCTAACGGGATAACTATGCATGTGGAGTTGTTTGTTTACCGCCGTTGCCATGATCGTACAAGTTGCATCCAATCGATGATGTTACGATTCAGATTGTTTTTGTTTACAATTAATTACACCGAAAGTTGCTAATTTTTAGAAATAAAGGAACATGAGTGTTTTCCTTTCGTCAGCAAACAAAAAATGATGATCGAATAGGAAAAATGTTGAAATTATAAAGAAAATATCGGACTGCATGCCGCTCAACGTGAAGTGCCAAAAGTCAACAATGGCCGTTCCTGGTAGATGTGTGCCGAGAAGTTTGGCCGAAACTTTTATAACTCGCGATATTTTCTTTTTGAGGTAAATAAATGACTGAACGTTTTGATATTGAGCAAGCTGAGCATTTATGCATGTCATACGTAATTTAAATGTTACGCAAAGCTTTCTTGGTAAATAGATATGGCGAGTTTTATTTTGGGGTGTTGTTATGCAATTCGCCTGTCGAATGGGTTCGACATCAGATGCACGGGGATGGACACCTCTGTCGAATGGGTTCGACGTTAGCGTGCAGAGCTTTAAGTAGACGGGGCTGGAGTCGGGTGCAGATTAAGTAGACGGGGATGGAGTGGGGTTCAGATTAGGTTGATGGGGATGCAGTGGGCTGGAGATTAAGTAGATGGGGTTGCAGTGGGGTGGAGATTTAGTTGACGGGGATGGAGATTAAGTTGACAAGGATGGAGTCGGGAGGAGATTAGGTGATGGGGATTGAGTGTTGTGCAGATTTAGTTGACAGAGATGCAGTGATAATTAAATTGAGGAGAAGGCAGTTGGAGATTACATTGAGATTGTGTTGAAGGAGAACCTATGGGGTTGTTGCAGGATACATTTTGCCATAATGTTTCTTGTAGTGATACGTCAGCAAGGAAACACGCCTACAAAGACCCCTCCCCGTCGACGCCCACCTCTCCCAGCCAACAACGAACTGATGACAGCCCTGATGTCAGTGGTGGGGAGCCAGGATCCACTAGCTGTTACACTAGACCAGTCTGTGTCTCAGGTAAGACAGCTGTGTACAACAGGGATCTAACGGTCCAGACAACATAGTGAACCAGGGCTCGATTTAACTATATAAAACTTGCACCAGTGCAATCTATTACTGAAAAATGCAACTTCATATTTATGTCTACATACACCAAGTGAATGTTAAAAAATTCAAATTTGTGTCTGACTAAGCCTTACTTTTCCACACAACAACCTGTTTTTGTCTGTTGCAACTAAGTATTCATATCAACATGCACTTGGTGACTACATATCCAGGGGAACTAGAGTGCGTTGGCTCCATTTTGTAATTAATTCCTGGGTGAAACTGACACATATCTCTTTCTAAGTAATTTTGGAAAACAGTAACCACTAATGTCATAAACATTAGGACATTTGAACAAGAAGACGCTCTCATTTGGTGGTATTTAATGGATTTAATCACATTTTTTTGGACTGCTTTTTTGACAAAGCCTAACAAAAGAACGTGAGCAGCAGTAGAAACTAACATTTTTAGTCAACTTGTCCTCATAATGATAACATATCGCAAAACCCTTCAAAATGGCAAATTTCTACTAATACTTATGATACCTTAACTATTGGGCTGTTTTGCAAGGACTACAGGACTAGTGCCAATTTCTAATGCTGGTGAGTGAATATTTGATTGTGAAAGTTGTTTCCTCTGCATGAGCAGTCCCAGACGTCTCTCCCCATGCCGGTGTTGTATGGACCCCCGGCGCCGATGTTGGACGATACCAGCACCAACCCAGAATTGTTCAGCAACCCAGAGTCACGCCCGGATTACCAGAGAGACATCGACGCGGTGGATGATGGCGTCTGTCCCATCCCTGACAACGCCTCTGAGATAAGTGATGGCTCATATATGCCTCATGGTCAGAAGAAAAACTTTATAAGGACTCAACCGTTCCTCGGTGATCTTGCATCAGACACTGCTTCAGTGAGGAGTGATGGGTCCTACATCCCTCCAAAACACTTTATGTCGCGGAATGGCAGCGCTATGCCCATGCAGATGCCGGTGTCACCCGAAGCGGCGTCCCTGTTGCAGACATTGCTGCAGACGACCAAAGCGGACACGTTGAAACAGATGCTAGGTCTCGTCCCTCCTGAACGTGTCATGATTCCGGACCAGCCACAAGGGATGCGGTCCAGAGTTGCGGACAACGATCAGGACATGGATGTCAACAGAAACTGCTCTCGTGTTCAGCGCAGTCAGGATTATGTGGAGGATGAAGAACAGCATCACAAATATGACCGACTCCATAATGGGTCCCGCCATCACTTAGAGAAGCCCAGAGATGACACCAGTGTTTCTGGTCGACACAGGCGGAGTGCGGAGTACAGACATACCAGTCAGGGAGAAAGAGACTTCGGTCAAATACAGCCCGACATGGAGAGGTTGCTAAGAGATGCCCAAGTTCAAGGTCACTGGAATCAGCGGAATGGGCAACAGCTTGATGATACGGTCGAGGATGACAGTTTGATGGAGCAGGAAGTAGCAGACATCACGGTTCAAGAGGTCCAGGTGAGGTTTTGTCACACTTGCATTTTTTTGAGGGAGGATTTTAATGTTGTTGCTTTTATAGCCCCCGTGAGGATTCCGGATTTGAATAGATCCCCAGCAACCTATGCTGGTTGTAAGAGGCAACCAATTAGATGGGTCGCCAGGCATGGTGACTTGGTTGATTGCATGTCATCGTACCCCAACAATGTTGGACATCACTGGTTTGTCTGGCCCAGACTTGATTATTTACCCTGTCATCACATAATAATGGAATATTGCTGAGTGGTGTAAAATAACAAACAAGAAATATACTACAGTTAACTGTTAAAGACAACATTACTTTTGTGTAGAAAGACTCTGTCAATTATCCAACAATGATACAATGATAAATTTGGCAAGATTTCTAAAGAAAGTGTTCTCAACAAAAGAAAGTATCAATTAGGTAACTTTTACATGAAATATATATGATGTAAATGTATTTTGTACGATAGGTCAACGGCCTTAATACAGATATATCTGTGTCTATACTCCAGGCCTGTGTACATGAAATAAAAGATGAACTGATTTCCATACACCTGACCCTTGATTTCCACGACTTCTTGTAACACCTGATTTCTTCCCCATGTTGGCCAGGAGGTGAAGGTGCTAGGTATTGATGACAGACCCATCAAGTCAGAGTTGGCAGGTCAGTATCGTACACACTCTGTTGTCAACAATTACAATATTTGCAGGGGCAGTCAGGTAGCCTTGTGCTTAAAGCATTCGCTTGTCACGCCGAAGACCCGGGTTCGATTCCCGACATGCGTACAATGTGAAGCCCATTTCTGGTGTCCCCCGCCGTGATATTGCTGGAATATTGCTAAAAGCGGTGTAAAACCATACTCACTCACTCACTCACTACAATATTTGCATCAACTGGCACCAAAGTTAACATGGTTACAGATATTTATCTAAAACTCCTCAGAGGCCAATATTGGTCCCTTAGTAGCAAATGTCAGTAACTTGTCCCAAGTTGGATTTGAAACTTTCCTTAACTGTGCAATCTAAATTTTGCATAAAACTTATGGCTTTATAGAGGTGACATATGTTTATTACTGACCAATAAAAAGAAAAGATTTACTGTTGCCGTGGTTACATTGTTGCATTGAATGCAATGTTAAAATACCTTTCAACTTAAGAAAATATTGACTTTGCAAGCATCCAAATTTTGTGCAAAATGACTGAATGTTAGGACAAGTGGGTGACTCGTCTTGCTTAATCTCATACAGGGATATTTGGACAGAAGAAGTCGCCAGTTGACAAAATAATTTGCTTGATGGGGATTGGGTAGTCATAGTGTTGTGTCATCGAATTGGGTGTCAGTCCCAAGGGACTGGTTCGCTGCTCATACATCAAGCCTTGGTTTATCTGGTTCAGACTTGTTACTTCACATCCCCGGTGATGTTCCAGGTTAGAATTGGTCTTCTACAACCCATGCTTGTTGTAAGAGGTGACCTAGGGATCGGGTGGTCAGGCTAGCTGACTTGGTTGAAACATGCCATTGTATCCAAATTTCGTAGATCTATGTTCATAATGTCACTCACTGAATTGTCTGGTAGGTTATTTACAGACTGCCATCATATAGCTGGAATATTGCTAAGTGGTAAGTAAACAACAAACTTCACAATTGCTGAAGACCAGTTAACATTTTCTTAAGTTGAAAGGTGTTTCAACATTGCATTCAAGAGGTGTTGATCCTGACTGAGTGAGTCCTTAACATGTTGTGTTCTGTGTCCAGGCAAGAAGACGTTTGACCAGCTGCTGGAGGAACAGATGAAGGAGGAAGAGGAGAGGGTAGGTGGGGGAGGGGTTGTTAGGGTGGGGAGAGAGGGGTTGTTAGGGCAGGGGAGGGGTGGGGAGAGAGGGGTTGTTAAGGCAGGGGAGGGGTGGGGAGAGAGGGGTTGTTAGGGAAGGGGAGAGGGGTTGTTAGGCCTGGTTGTTAGGTAGTGGGGAGAAGGGGGGGAGGGTAGATGGGGAGGGGTTGTTTGGGCAGGGGAGGGGTGGGGAGAGAGGGGTTGTTAGGGAAGGGGAGGGGTGGGGAGAGAGGGGTTGTTTGGGCAGGGGAGGGGTGGGGAGAGAGGGGTTGTTTGGGCAGGGGAGGGGTGGGGAGAGAGGGTTTGTTAGGGAAGGGGAGAGGGGTTGTTAGGCCTGGTTGTTAGGTAGTGGGGAGGGTAGATGGGGAGGGGTTGTTTTGGCAGGGAGAGGGGTGGGGAGAGAGGGGTTGTTAGGTCAGAAGAAGATGGGGAGGGGTTGTGAGGGCAGCGGGAGAGGGTATGTGAGGGGGGGGGTGGGGGGTGGACAGGTGAAAAAGGGCAGGTGGATCGGGGAGGAAGAGGTAGAAAGGGGGAGAGGCTGGATGGGTAGGGGAGAGTTTTGGGGGGTAAAAGGGCATGTGAAATCAAATGGTTGAGCAGACAGAAAAAAGACATTTTGTATTAAAAAATACCAGCCAGAAGCAGGCAGACTGGGTGTTGGCCCATTCATCATGATCATTGAAGTTGCACAGGGCGTCAAACACCAGGAACCCATCGTGGAATTTTTTGTTTGCAGTGTGATTTCAGCTGTCGTTTTTTATCCTCTGTTTTACGCTATTTCCATGTTTCAAATATAATTTTGGTCAAGCATGTGTGATTAAGTATGTCCTAAAAATGATTAACATCTGCAAAGTTACTATGTTGACTTTGACTGCCCTTTGAGAAGGATTATGAATGAAAACGAAAATAGAACATAATTTGTTTTATTTTGAGGAATGTAAACCCCAAAACAATTATGCATACATTTTGTTAAACTGCAAAATCAACTTGACAACCATATAGTCAGATAGATTTTTGTAGAACAATAACAATCAGAAAGGTGTGTTTTATGCTCCAGAGCTGTTCCTCAGGATACAACTGTCTGTGTTTCAGCTAAGAGCAGGTGCTTGTGATTCCCCCAGTACCAGGAAGAAGCCATTTCTACGCAAAGGTCAAGGTTTGGCCAGGTTCGGCCCTGGGAAGAAAAAGGCAGCACCTAGAAAACCTGCGATGACCGAGAAACTCCTTGACAACAAACCATCCACAAACACCGAGTCGAAGCCTGTCAGTAAAGTAGTAAGTATCTTATAGTAAATGATGATTCATTGTGTTTGCATAGCTGCTAACTGTCATCAATTTTACCTATTTGTTACAAATTTACACCTAAAAAACAAAAATATGATTTCTTCCTTAATTCATACAAACAAACGCCACTCAACAGAAAAGAATCCCAAGGATTAAATTTTGATAGACACCAGTGAGCATCGGTCATTATTAATAAGAGTGCGTCTTGTTTATGGACTGGTGTGAAGTCAATTTATGGTGACCGCCTCCGTGGTCTAGTGGTAGAGCGTCCGCCCGGAGAGCGGAAGGTCCGGTTCGATCCCCGGCCGTATCATACCAAAAGACGTTAAAAGATGGCGCTTGTTGTTACCCTGACTGGCGCTCGGCATTAAGGGGCTAAAACAAAGACTGGTCAGCTCGGAGTCAGTATACTGTGTCTGAGTGGGGTATTCATGTTAAACTGCGGCATGGTAACTCAGTGAGCTGGCACTATAAATCGGCATCAGTCCGGACTAGTACAAGCAGCTACACACGTACATGCACGTCGCTATATAAGTGCAATAATATTGGACGCAGCGTTAAACCCCATTTCTCCCTCACCCTATTTATGGTGTTGGACACTCTAGTTGCCTAGTTACAGTATTTACTTGTCATGCCAAAGATCATTCTTGTTTGTCCCCTGCTTTGATGTGGCTGGGATATTGTCAAAAGCTATGTGAATCTCACTCAGTGGAAGAGATATGTTGATGCATGTGACTGGAAATGATCAGGTGTCCCTACAGTGACACATCTTCCTGAGGCAAGGGCGTTATCTGACTAAAAGTCCAGTTCCCACCCTTTCCAAGTTTCCAGGCTCAACTGTAGCACCACCAGTGGCTACTTTGAGTTATGTCCCTTCTCTGTCCCTCCTATTGACTAATCAGATTCCACCTCTCATATCACTTGCATCTGCTTCAAACAAAATGGTGGCTCCTAGTCAAGACGATCTAATCAATAATCAAGATCTATATTGTAAGAAAAGGGGTCTTACCCAGTGAAGTGCATCGAATCACTTGAGCACCTTATTAAAAGCATGAAGAGATTTGCAAAATATCTGTTGACGCTGAGTTGGCGGTACATGTTTTGCAAATCCTCCAGTTGACAAAATTCATGTAGCTCGTTACATGATTTTGATTGGACTATGCATAGACTCGGTTGTCCAGCCAAAATTTAACTCTGGAATTCAATCCTTGTCCAGCAAGGGTGGGAACTGGACTTTTATTGCCCCTTGCCTTGGGAAGATGACAGTGACACAGGTAGCTGAAAGTGAATTCATCCATGTTTCAGGCGAAGGTTAACAAAGCAGCTCCCAAACCAAAGAAGCTCTCAACTCTTTCCTCTCACAAGGTCAGCAAGGAGCCACAGTCTAGTCAGACAAATGGACCAAAGAAAGAACCTTCTCCCAAGCAGAAGAACAAGACCACAGCCCGAGTCTCGCCACGTCAAACTGCCCCAAAACACAGCACGGTGCCACACACGGACTCCCCACCCAATGTGAAGAGGGTGGGCCAGGCAGACCCGCCTGGTACGAAGGGGGTAGTCCAGACGGAGGAAGCTGTGCAGTTTGACGATGATGCATCATTTGTGGGGAAAATACGGAAAATTGAAGAAAATAAGAAGGTATGCTTCTTCTGCTGTGTTATCTCTCATGATCTATTATATAAGAGAGCAATTAACAGAGATGCCAACAATAACAGGCAATTTGTCTGTTGATGTTGTCATGTCTCTGTTGATGTTGTCATGTCTCTCTCGATGTTGCCGTGTGTGGCTGATGATGTTATGTCTCTCTTGATGTTGTCATGTGTCTGATGATGTTGTCATGTCTCATGTGTCTGATGATGTTATGTCTCTGTTGATGTTGTCATGTCTCTCTCGATGTTGCCGTGTGAGGCTGATGATGTTGTCATGTCTCTGTTGATGTTGTCATGTCTCTGTTGATGTTGTCATGTCTCTGTTGATGTTGCCGTGTGAGGCTGATGATGTTGTCATGTCTCTGTTGATGTTGTCATGTCTCTGTTGATGTTGTCATGTCTCTGTTGATGTTGCTGTGTGAGGCTGATGATGTTGTCATGTCTCTGTTGATGTTGCCGTGTGAGGCTGATGATGTTGTCATGTCTCTGTTGATGTTGTCATGTCTCTGTTGATGTAGTGTGTGTCTGATGATGTTGTCATGTGTGTCTGATGATGTTGTCATGTCTCATGTGTCTGATGATGTTATGTCTCTGTTGATGTTGTCATGTCTCTGTTGATGTTGCCGTGTGTGTCTGATGATGTTATGTCTCTCTTAAAGTTGTCATGTGTGTCTGCTGATGTTGTAATGTCTCTGTTGATGTTGTCATGTGTGTCTGCTGATGATGTCATGTCTCTGTCGATGATGTCATTTGTGTCTGCTGATGTTATGTCTCTGTTGATGTTGTCATGTGTGTCTGATGATGTTGTCATGTGTCTGATAATGTCATGTGCCTGATGATATTGGTATGTGTCTGATGTTGTCATGTATCTGATGATGTCATGTGTGTCTGATGATGATGATGTCATGTGTGTCTGCTGATGTTGTCATGTGTGTCTCATGTTGTCAGGTGTCTGATGATGTTGTCATGTGTGTCTTATGATGATGTCATGTGTGTCTGATATTGTCATTTGTGTCTGCTGATGTTGTCATGTGTGTCTGATTGTGATGTCATGTGTGTCTGCTGATGATGGCATGTGTGTCTGATGTCATGTGTCAGATATTTTCATGTGTGTCTGCTGATATTTTCATGTGTGTCTGATGTTGTCATGTGTGTCCGATGTTGTCATGTGCCTGGGGATGTCATTTGTGTCTGTTGATGATCTCAGGTGTGTCTACTGGTTTTTCAGGTTGAGGAGGATGAGCTGGAAGTGTTTGAGCTGCTGGAGGACTTCGCCGACAACGTCTCCTTCTGCAGCAACTCCTCCGTGGTGTCGCGCCTGCTGCAGAAGGGGCGGGAAGAGCACCAAGTGAGATTCTCAGCTTCTGTCACACCACAGGATAGGCGTTGTTAATCTACACAATCACCTCTTCCTGTTTCCCCAAATAAATGTATCTATTTTCAAATTATATGTCTGCACTTGACATACATATAAAACATCTAATATTACTCTCTGCTATATCACTTACGTTGATATCTATTTTGTAGTTCTATTGTTTCATCTCTGTATATGATGAATTGTGACCTCTCCTACCTCAGTAACCAATGTTTGCCTGAAATAGATTCCTCTGATACCAGCACACCCTTTCAGCGTGAAACCATTTCATCATTAAGTCTTAGTAGCCTTGCCTCGTCCAATGTAGTTAAAGTCAGATGTTACTGTTCGTTACTGCTACACTAAGATCTGAGGACATCCCATTACAGGCCATGCCAGATGTGTCTGCTGATGTCACACATGTCTGTTGATGGTATTTCTGACACTGCGTTTTGCCAGGTTTAGACTAGATTATTTCCAGGAGTATTGTGAACATAGCATCACTGTCCCTCATGAATCAGATGGTGATTGACTCACTGACAAATTGACTTTCTTGCAGGCAAATTTGAAAAATGTCAAGGCTGTTATAGAAGCTAAGAAAAATGAGAAGGGAAAGCTTACTGGACATGCTATCAACAGTAGGTCGGGGAAACCCCAGCTCCCTACCCACCCTGAGATGTCCCCTAGGGACACTTCACTGATAGACGGGGTGGATCTCGACACTTCCTCCGACACCCTCACTGACTCCTCCTCCTCCGAGTCTTCCGATGAGGAGTACGAGAAGGTCAAGGTCACACCGACAAAGAAGTCGGATGTGAGAGAAAGCGATGTGAATCAGTCCTATGAGGCATTATTTGATCAAAGTCAAAAGGAAGGATTTGTGTTTGTGAACAATAAGAACAGCGATAGCGACGCGTTTAGATCGTCTGATTCAGAAATACGGACTTCAGTGCCTTTGTCTCCAACTAAATCATTGACTCGAAAAATCGCTGTTAAAGACGCAAGGCTTGGTGACTCCAGTGAGATGCAGTCTATACTGGAGAGACTAGCGGCCGGGGCGGGGGGAGTGGCACGAGGGGCGGACGTACACGCAGGGGCCATGACAGATCCTTGTAGTTCTCAGGACCAGGTGATGGTAAATCAGATGTTTGGCGGTGACAATGTTGGCGGCGTTCCCAACACCAGGAGCTCCAGCAGCAGTGAGGATGGTACGGACGAAGACGACAGTGACGATAGCATTACTCGGGTCAAAGGTCAGAAGTCACATGATCCTGAGGTGAAGGACACGTCCTCCCTGTTTGATGATGAGGATGAGTGGGCAGTTTCAGCTCCACAGACACAGATGGCCATGTTGGGTAAGGCTTCTGCTGATGTTCTTCATACTAACTTGGGCAGGGATGGATGCCTCTTAGTGTGTTCTGTTGGGTAAGGCTTCTGCTGATGTTCTTCATGCAAACTCGGGCAGGGATGGAGGCCTCTGAGTGTGTTCTGTTGGGTAAGGCTTCTGCTGATGTTCTTCATACAAACTTGGGCAGGGATGGAGGCCTCTGAGTGTGTTCTGTTTGGTAAAGCTTCTGCTGAAGTTCTTCATACAAACTTGGGCAGGGATGGAGGCCTCTGAGTGTGTTCTGTTGGGTAAGGCTTCTGCTGATGTTCTTCATACAAACTTGGGCAGGGATGGAGGCCTCTGAGTGTGTTCTGTTGGGTAATGCTTCTGCTGATGTTCTTCATACAAACTTGGGCAGGGATGGAGGCCTCTGAGTGTGTTCTGTTGGGTAATGCTTCTGCTGATGTTCTTCATACAAACTTGGGCAGGGATGGAGGCCTCTGAGTGTGTTCTGTTGGGTAAGGCTTCTGCTGAAGTTCTTCATACAAACTTGGGCAGGGATGGAGGCCTATGAGTGTGTTCTGTTGGGTAAGGCTTCTGCTGATGTTCTTCATACAAACTTGGGCAGGGATGGAGGCCTCTGAGTGTGTTCTGTTGGGTAATGCTTCTGCTGATGTTCTTCATACAAACTCGGGCAGGGATGGAGGCTTCTTAGTGTGTTCTGTTGGGTAATGCTTCTGCCAATGTTCTTCATACAAACTTGGGCAGGGATGGAGGCCTCTTGGTGTGTTCTGTTGGGTAATGCTTCTGCTGATGTTCTTCATACAAAGCTAGATGGATTTTATTCAGTAAGTTGGAAATAGGGAACTGTAGACATGAATTCAACAACATGGTACCTCAACATTGTTTTATTATTAAAGAATTGACTTTCACTTTGGGTGAGGTCACTGGAGCAAGGGCCTTCATCGACTGAGGACCAAACGTCAGAGTTTGCGACATTCGTGCAATATTTGGTGCTCCATCATTCATTCAAAAACGTAAAGAATCATTTCTGCAAGTTTATGATATGCTCGCTAGTGTTTCGATTCACTGGCTGCGTCATGTCTAAAGACATTGCAAGATGGTACTTGTTGTTACTTGGCATTAAGTAGAAAGAAAAAGAACTGGTCAGCTCGCATCAGCATACTGTGTCTGAGTGGGGTATTCATGTGTTCATTCTGTGGCATGGTATCTCAGTGGGCTAGCACTATAAGACCGCAGTTAGTCCAGACCAGTACAAGCAGCAACGCATGCACACGCACACCCCATGCACACACACACCCCATGCACACACACACCCCATGAACACACACACAAGCACTCATGCACACGCGCGCGCGCACGCACGCACGCACGCACGCACGCACACGCACACACACACACACACACACACACACAAACACACACACACACACACACACACACAGCTTTAAACACCCATACATGTAATATGACTGCGATTAATCTTGAACACGACATTTGACCCATTTTACCTCACCTCATTGGAGTAAAGTCGTTAAACATTCTTGTACTAACCTGCTACAAGGCCGCTCCTCCACTCCTGGTTTGTGTTGCCCAGATGCTGAATCAGCCAATCTGGATGCTGACAAGTCGACGCCACCCACATCTCGACTAGTGGCTCGGCTCTTCCCCAAACTGAAGAACGCCAACCAGGTGAAACAGGCAGAGAAACACCAACAGGTAGGAGCGCTGAGATCGCATTTACAGGTCAAGGCCGTAAGATATAGAATGGACATTGCCCTCTTTATATGATCAACAGACTGTGAAGATTCGGGATAGAACATGTCTTCAGCAACCAATTCTTTCAGTAAAAGGTGACAGTGGTTGTTGTAAGAGGCGAGTTACAGGATCGGGTGGTCAGGCTTGCCGGCTTGGTCGATGCACGTCATTGTATTCAAATTGCGTGGATTGATGCTCATGATGTCTGTCACTGGATTGTCTGGTTCAGATTCAATCAGACCGCCATCGTATAGCTAGAATATTGCTGAGTGCGGCATTAAACAACAAACAAACAAACATGATCAATACTTCAGGTTTTATGTACACTACAGTCCTCATTCACCAGTAAATACATCAGACTGATTTGCAGTATAGTCGTTATCTATGAGCACTCAGATTACATCGCACTAATGTAAATCCATCATGTGTGTTTCAGGAGCAGCAGAAGCTCCAGGCTGTTGCCAAGGCAACGCTAGGTGATGGGGTGCAGTCCAAGATTCTTCGGGATAAGCTGACTGAGTTGGACAAAGAGATCGAGAAGTTCCGCAACGAGAACGCAGGTCTTGAAAAGTTGCGGCAAGATAGAGAGGAGGTGACTATTACCTACTTTGCATGTTGCTGGTACATTACTGATGCAGACAATGGCTCTAGATCATCCTCTGCATATCAAGGTTGAAATATCTCTTGATAGGCTACAGGGTTGTGCATTGGTGGCTGTGCATATATTGTATCTGTGTTCACTGTTGGGATTTTTTTAGATCTAAAATGTTTGACACTGATTGTGCATGCAGATCCTATTGTATTCATACTAAGTTAATATTACTTTGTTAAAGTCAGCATGATCAGTAGGCACTGCTTAAAAGAAAAATCACTTCCTTGTTTCTGCCGTTTAGTCAATGAATTTACAATGGAAACATCATTTGTCAATGGATTTCTGTGTAGATTTTAGGTTAAACAATACAAATAATAACAACTCTTGTTATCTGTTTTTCATCCAATATATCAGAACACAGAAAAATATTACAATACGTATCATTTAATAAGCATATTGCAGTATCCCAGTAATACCATGCAGACCTGATAGGCTATACACCACCATGTTGCATGATAATAGCGGAGAACACCCTTCTGTCATCAGCTTCTTTGCTTCTGTCTCTTGTTAGAAAGACACCCACTTTTGTATGAAAATCAAACGGGCAGGGAATTTGGATTTTTTTTGGATTTTGGGGGGGTGGGGGTGGGGATTTTTTATTTTTTTTAGATCCAAAGTATCGTGAATAAACTAATTTGTCCTTATGTTATACACCAACAAAATCGTGGATGTTCTGTAAAATGTTGTAAAAATGTGTTGTAGGTGCAAACAAAATTGTTTTGCTCATTTAAGATAATAGATTCTAGGTATTATACCCTGGGTATTTGAGGATGATTCCCTTGTGTTTCAGCTGTTGGGCAAGTTGCGGCAGGAGATCTGCGACTTTGAGAAGGAGAAGGACTTGGAGGTCAAGCGCCTCGAAGAGTTCCGAGCACAGGAGGTGAAGAAGCTCAAGTAGGTGTTGATGTCTCTTGAATAGGCGTCTATCTGGAAATACTGCTTCTGGGGCTAAGGGACAGGTGATGAAGCCAGTGGGGAAAGTGTTCTCTCGTCATGCCAAAAGGTCTGGGTTTGATTCCCGACATACAATGTGTGAAGCCCATTGCTGGTATTGTTCCAAAAGGTGGCATAAAACCATACTCATTTATTCTGGGGCTGAGAATTTCAAGAAAGTCAACATCATTGGAATATTTTTATCTTTTTCTCAAAGCTTTGATCCTTCCAACAAACATAAACAATAATTTCATGATATCTAACTTCTTCCACCTGCAACTTGAAGAGTTGGTTGGTTGGTTTGTTGTTTAAGCCGCACTCAGCAATATTACAGCTATATGACGTTGGTCTGTAAATAATCGAGTCTGGACCAGACAATTCCAGTGATTGATATCATGAGCATCGACCCACACAATTGGGATCGATGACATGCATCAACCGAGTCAGCGAGCCTGACCACCCAATCCCGTTAGTCGACATTTACGACAAACATAGTCACCTTTTACGGCAATATGGGTTGCTGAAGACCTATTCTACCCCGGAATCTTCATGAGTCGCAACTTGAAGAAGACTTGACTGGGACACCCAGCATGGTACAGTGAACCACACCAGATAGAGGCAGAAACAAAGATTGTTCCTGTATCGGTGAATAAGTAAATGAGGTTCCACTGTTTGTTGCCAGGCACGAGAGGAAGTTATTCGAGCAGTACCAGAAGACTGTCAGATCCATGCCAGACAAACGGGAGAGGGAGGAGATAGATGCTCTCAAGCGACAGGTAACCCATGTTGTCTGATATTTTCAAAATTCAGTAAAGTACAAGTGTCGCCAAAAAACGGAGGCAATTCCCTTTGGTGTTCCAGATACCTATGTTTGCTGATTCAAATTCTGGTTTGCCCTGATTATGTTTCGAGGTTTGTCTTCACCAACTCGTGCTTATAATGGAAAAACGTTCATTGCGTAACGAAATGGTTTTGTAATGATGGAAGGTATGTTCTTGAGAACAATTTTTGATCCAGCCCAAGGGTATTTCAGCAGTAGAGGGCTCTCAGTACCTGATGTTTGTGTGGGAGGAAGTTATTGTACCGTGTGAATCAAGACGTTCAGTGGGTGTGTTGTCTGTTGCAGTTGTCAGAGCTGCAGGATGAGATGAAGAAGAAGGAGGGGCGGTGGACGTCGGCCAGCAACCGTCTGCGTCAGCGCCTGGAGGTGGTGGAGATGGAGAACCAGGAGCTGAAGGAGGAGGTCAAGTTGCTGGAGAAACGTCGCCTCGAGATTCTTCAGCGGGAGACGCAGAAGAAGGTAGGTTGACCTACAGGGGATGTTGACAGTAGGTGCACTGAGGTCATAAGGGACCCCTTATGGGATCGGTTGGTCAGGCTTGCTGATTTGGTGTCATCGTATCTCAATTATATATTGCGTGGATCAGTGCTCATGATGTCAACCACTGGATTGTCTGGTCCAGACTCGATTATTTACAGACCGCCGCCATATAGCTGGAATATTGCTGAGTGCGGCGTTAAACAACAAACAAACCAAACTCCTGAGTGAGTGGTTATAGATGAGGCTTTGAAATGCTGAAGTAGGAGACCCCGGGAAAAGGTAGGTTGTTCTAACGGGTTTTGACAGTAGGTCTGGTTTCTGAGTGAGTTAACACTGCCTCAGGACCCTGCTATGGCCGCCATCATTGGTATAGTTCTGAGACACAAAGAATCAGGCTTAAACCCACAAGCTTCAGATCCTGGCACATTCAAGGGACACAACTCCCCTCTGACAGCTCCTTCACCTGACAACAGATCAAGGAGAGTTGAACCATAAAATAATCATGCTTTAGTGACTACCAATATTTGGTCAAGGACCGCCTCCGTGGTCTAGTGGTAGAGCGTCCGCCCGGAGAGCGGAAGGTACGGGGTTTGATCCCCGGCCGCGTCATACCAAAAGACGTTAAAAGATGGTACTTGTTGTTACCCTGTCTGGCACTCAGCATTAAAGGGCTAAAACAAGTACTGGTCGGCTCGGAGTCAGTATACTGTGTCTGAGTGGGGTATTCATGTTAAACTACAGCATGGTATCTCAGTGGGCTAGCACTATAAATCGGCATCAGTCCGGACTAGTACAAGCAGCCACACAAACACACACACGTACATGCACGTCGCTATATAAGTGCAAAAATCTTAGACGCGACATTAAACCCCATTTCACCTCACCTATTTGGTCAGGGATTTATCTAGACCTGCTTTGAGGCTGATATTTGACCCAAAGTCTGCTGCAAATAACAGTAAAAATTCCCAATTCAAATTTATAATTACCAATTTCTTAGAATGTACAAAATGAAGGTGATGAAAAAAAAACAATTTGGATCCCTGTTTGCCTGTCAAGGGTACTCAGTTTGTAATATTCGATAAATCACTGTATTGTAAGGGTAAGGCTATTTTCAGGGCATTATATTATCATTTGCAGAAGCCTGAGGTCTTCCATTAATTGCCCGACGAAGGAGGGCAGTTGAAAAGACCGAGGACCTCTGCAAATGATGATGCCCTGAAAAATAGCGTTACTGTTATTATAGCTAAAATGGATGGAATTTGTTATAAAAAGAAACTATATCGGTTTTGAAACATTTACTGCAATCAACTCCAATGTCACTGACCCACATTTACCAGATGACATCACCTTTCCCAATACCTATGACATCACCTAACAACGGGCGTAACAATGGCCCGTCGTCAAGCAATATGAGGGCATTATCAAGTTACATTGGCCCGCTCATTTCTGATAACATGTGGGCAGTTTAATGATAATTCTATCCTTTTTAGCTATAAAGGCTCTTAGTTAATTTTCCCAGTGAAAATGAAAGAAGAGTAGCTGAGGCAGTGACCGAAACAGGCCATTGATACCTTTGTTTGTGCATAAAATATTCAATAAATACAGTAAAGAAATGATAGTCTGCAACCCTTGCCACCAAACTGTACGTTTCTGAACATGTTTATACAAAGTAAGAAGTATGTCGGTGATGTGCAGGGGCAGGGGCAGGGGCACATAGCGTGGATGTATCAGGGGCAGGGGCAGGGGCACATAGCGTGGATGTATCAGGGGCAGGGGCACATAGCGTGGATGTATCAGGGGCAGGGGCACATAGCGTGGATGTATCAGGGGCAGGGGCACATAGCGTGGATGTATCAGGGGCAGGGGCACATAGCGTGGATGTATCAGGGGCAGGGGCAGGGGCACATAGCGTGGATGTATCAGGGGCAGGGGCACATAGCGTGGATGTATCAGGGGCAGGGGCACATAGCGTGGATGTATCAGGGGCAGGAGCACATAGCGTGGATGTATCAGGGGCAGGGGCAGGGGCAGGGGCACATAGCGTGGATGTATCAGGGGCAGGGGCAGGGGCACATAGCGTGGATGTATCAGGGGCAGGGGCAGGGGCACATAGCGTGGATGTATCAGGGGCAGGGGCACGTAGCGTGGATGTATCAGGGGCAGGGGCACGTAGCGTGGATGTATCAGGGGCAGGGGCACGTAGCGTGGATGTATCAGGGGCAGGGGCACATAGCGTGGATGTATCAGGGGCAGGGGCAGGGGCAGGGGCACATAGCGTGGATGTATCAGGGGCAGGGGCAGGGGCACATAGCGTGGATGTATCAGGGGCAGGGGCAGGGGCAGGGGCACATAGCGTGGATGTATCAGGGGCAGGGGCACGTAGCGTGGATGTATCAGGGGCAGGGGCACGTAGCGTGGATGTATCAGGGGCAGGGGCAGGGGCAGGGGCACGTAGCGTGGATGTATCAGGGGCAGGGACACATAGCGTGGATGTATCAGGTGTGGTCTCTGTGAAATATTGTACACAGATCTCTAAGTACTTGAATATCCAGTCATTGAATGTTGGTTCATGGAAATGTTTGCAGAATGGTGTCCAGAAGAGTTTTCCTCGGAGCAGCACCCCCACGGAGGAGAAGGAGAGGGGCGTCGTCAGTGCAGTCATCAGCAGCCAGGGTCAGTTATGCAGCAGTCTGGATCCAGTGGTTGTAGGGATCAGTGAAGGCCAATTTTTACTTATCCTGCATTTAGGAGATAAACATACTGTGTTTTCAATGTAGAGCTAGGTTACCTGTAGATTTAACCCCGCTAAATTGAATTTGGAACCGAACGTACAGCTCTCTGTTGTCTCCAAAACGTAAATAAATTCCATTTGTAGATTTCTGTCGTATTTTCTGCACTGAATGTATTGCCACACATCCTTTGAATATTTTAGTAACCGCATCTGTGCATTTTGTAACCTGTAATTGTAGATATAATTATTAAAATATGCCTACCGACAATGACTGAAAAAAGTACTATTCTATGATTATTAGCTTCCTCGGTGTTTCCATCAGAGGGGGTTTATTGTGATTTAATAGCCTCTGATTGACCAATCAGAATCGAGTAAATTTCAAATTCATGGTAGAATACTCCTTAAAGCATTCACTTCTTACCTCATGACAACTAGAAGGACAGCGCAACAGCGATGGTCCTGGGTGAAGAAATAAAGTTGTTGTTCTGAAGTCCCTTTTACTGACCTTCATATACTTAGAGAATAACCGACAAGAGATTACAGATTATCTGTCCCGAGGGAATAATAAGTTCTGAGCCTTTTGCGACAAACTTTCAACATTAATTTATGAGCTATATTTTATCCATAATTCCTTGTTTCTATTAGACCTGTGAAGATCCTGGTTAGAATAGGCCTTCAGCAACCCATGCTTGCCGTAAAAGGCGACTGTGCTTGTCGTAGGAGGCATCTAATGGGGTGGTAAGACTCGCTGACTTGGTTGATGCATGTCATTGTATCCCATGTGTGTAGATCGATGCTCATGATGTCAATCACTGGATTGTCTGGTCCAGACTTGATTATTTACAGACCACCGTCATTTAGCTGGAATATTGCTGAGTGTGGTGTTAAGACAACAAACAATAAAATCTATTAGTTATTTTATATTATCCATAGCTCTTTTTACTGAGAAAATGTAGAGACATGAGGATTTCCTGATCTCCTGAACTGGAGACATAAGCTAAGTACACTATTGTCGGAAATTGATGTCACATAACATAAAATGACATAAAATTGACATCACATTGATTTTGAAATTAATTCCAATTTGTGCTGTTCCTTGCAGACCCAGTAGCCAGGTCGGCCCTACCACCTCACCACCCCCTGCTCAATGGCTCACAACATTCCCAGTCCACCCTCCGACCTGACCACACCCATGGCCACAACATGTCTGGTGATGCGATCCCTCGGAGTCAGCCGTCCGCTCCACTGTCACTGCCCAGGTATGTTGTGTGTCAGCCGTCCGCTCCACTGTCACTGCCCAGGTATGTTGTGTGTCAGCCGTCCGCTCCACTGTCACTGCCCAGGTATGTTGTGTGTCAGCCGTCCGCTCCACTGTCACTGCCCAGGTATGTTGTGTGTCAGCCGTCTGCTCCACTGTCACTGCCCAGGTATGTTGTGTGTCTTCCTCCGCTCCACTGTCACTGCCCAGGTATGTTGTGTGTCTTACTCCGCTCCACTGTCACTGCCCAGGTATGTTGTGTGTCTTACTCCGCTCCACTGTCACTGCCCAGGTATGTTGTGTGTCAGCCGTCCGCTCCACTGTCACTGCCCAGGTATGTTGTGTGTCAGCCGTCTGCTCCACTGTCACTGCCCAGGTATGTTGTGTGTCAGCCGTCTGCTCCACTCCACTGTGTGTGTCTTACTCCGAGGGGACCGCCTCCGTGGTCTAGTGGTAGAGAGTCCGCCCGGAGAGAGGAAGGTCCGGGGTTCGATCCCAGGCTGCGTCATACCAAAAGACGTTAAAAGATGGTACTTGTTGTTACCCTGTCTGGCGCTCTGCATTAAGGGGCTAAAACAAGAACATCGGCTCGGAGTCAGTATACTTTGTCTGAGTGGGATATTCATGTTAAACTGCGGCATGGTATCTCAGTGAGCTAGCACTATAAATCAGCATCAGTCCGGACTAGTACAAGCAGCCACACAAACACACACACGTACATGCACGTCGCTATATACGTGCAATAATCTTGGACGCGATGTTAAACCCCATTTCACCTCACCTTACTCCGAGGGTTCAATAATGATAACAATAACAATAGACATTTCAAATGCTCAGAATACTGGGGTGCCACAATAGTATTACCTCTGTCAGTGGATCAGTGTGCACTCGATTTTCATTCTCAGCTCCTTGGGGAGTATACAGCCCAAGCTGTCTTTGAGGCAGTAGAAGGTTGACACTCTCAACCTTCTGGGTAGCTTTTTGACTGCTGGGTGTTCAAGGGCACATTTCAAACAGACACTTGCCTAGGGAGACACCATATGTAACCTGTGTTTCAGTGTGGGGCAGGCGTAAAGCCCTAGGAACTCTCACAAGTCAATCTGACCCGTGAAGATTGGGGTTAGAATAGGTCTTCAGCAACCCATGCTTGCCGTAAAAGGCGACTATGCTTGTCGTAAGAGGCGACAAACGGGATCGGGTGGTCAGGCTCGCTGACTTGGAAGATGCATGTCATGGTATCCCAGTTGTGTGGATCTATGCTCATGATGTCAATTGCTGGATTGTCTGGTTGACTCGATTATTTATAGACCGCCATCATATAGCTGGAATATTGCTGAGTGCGGCGTTACACAACAAACAAACAATCAAACACAAGTCAAGCTTACTTAACGTGGTGAAAAGTACTTGAAAAGTGTATTAAGTACTTGCATTTCGTTTAGCAGTTCATCATATGATGTGGACCCGTGAAGATCCGGGTAGAATAGGTCTTCAGCAACCCATTCTTGCCGTACAATGCAACATGCAATTAACAGGATCAGGTGGTCAGACTCGCTGACTTGGTTGATGCGTGTCATCGTTTCCCAACTGCATGGATCGATGCTCAGGATGTCAATCACTGGATTGTCTGGTCCAGACCCGAATATTGCTGAGTGCGGCGTTAAACAACGAACAAAACAAACAAATCATATGCTGTGATTTCAGATCCTCAAGTCAGTCCCCCGATGATGACACTAGCTCAGTGGGGGCTGTTGTCAATCTTCCACGGAAACAAACCAGCAAGTTCTCCTCGGAGAATCCCGCTATCGACAAGGGCGACCGCGAGTACGAGGAGACCCAGTACCCGGACGGGAAGGTCAGTCATGATGCTACGATCGATGCAGTGTAATGTTGTTGCCTCGCGTGCCAGACTAGAATCAGCTTGCCAGGGCTGTATCGCAATGCAATACTTTCACAATTGTAAGAAGCAAATTAGCTGTTGTGGGATTTTAGCCACTGTTCTGAAGCAGCTTAGGAGAGACCTTATTAAACCTTATTTCACTTGTCCTCAGAGTTTGTAGCTGGTCCGACCGCCTTCATGGACCTGTGGTAGAGCGTCCGCCCGGAGACCGGAAGGTCTGGGGTACGATCCCCATCCGCGTCATAACAAAAGACGTTAAAAGATGGTACATGTTGTTACCCTGTCTGGCGCTCGACATTAAGGGGCTAAAACAAGGACTGGTCGGCTCGGAGTCAGTATGCTGTGTCTGAGTGGGGTATCCATGTTAAACTGCAGCATGGTATCTCAGTGGGCTAGCACTATAAATCGGCATCAGTCCAGACTAGTACAAGCAGCCACACACACACATCTGCATGCACGTTGCTATATAAGTGAAATAATCTTGGAGGTGACATTAAACCCCCTTTTACCTCACTTCACCTTGTAGCTGGTCCTGCTTGAACAAGACAAAACTGACAAAGTAGACACAATTATGGATGACAACTTCTTTATTTACATTTCGGTAGAGATCCTTATACCGTTGTCAAGTAAGTCCTTGCTTGACAATGGTATAAGGATCTATACTGAAATGTCACCTTCACAGTAAATAAAGAAGTTGTTATCCATATAAAGCTCTGTCTACTTTGCCATCTGTCAACTTCTAAGTAATGCCAATCAATTAATTCGAGAGAAAAAATTGTTACTATATCAGTTTTATTCATTTGTAGCAAAATTGAAGCACTGAGAACTGGTTCAGAATTATAGTCCTCATTGAGCAATGCCATGATTGTTTTTTTCCTTGACCTCAGAACAAGTTAGTAGTCTTGGGCTAGCAGACTAGCATGGATTTGGAAGGCTTACAAAGCCTACACTTGTCGGAACCCTCAGTCTAATGAAATTTCTTTTGGGGAGATAAGCTTAGCCACCACCAGCCCATACAGATTAACATCTGCTGAAAATGGCCCCAGGAGACAAGTTGGGGCTAGTACACTTGCAAGTTTTCGATACAGACTGAAATTATGTAATAATACTGATAGCCTACAAAACAAACCTCTGAGAACATTTACGGGAAATAATCAGCTATGTGGACAGAAATTGATTATCTTGAAAGAAAACATGAAGTACCGAAGAATGGGAATTCTTGCAATTCATGTATCCATATTGCTGGATTGTCTGGCCCCTACTTGAGTCTTTACAGGTGAAGATCCGGGGTAGAATAGGTCTTCAGCAACCCATGATTGCCGTAAAAGGTGACTGTGTGTCGTAAAAGGCGACTAACGGGATGGGGTGGTCAGGCTCGCTGACTTGGTTGATGCATGTTATTGATCCCAATTGCGTGGATAGATGCTCATGATATCAATCACTGGATTGTCTGGTCCAGACTCGATTATTTACAGACCGCCGTCATATAGCTGGAATATTGCTGAGTGCGGCGTTAAACAACAAACCAACTTTACAGGTTCATGTCATATAGATTTGCTGAGTATGAATTACCGGTAGACAGCTAACAAATCTTGTGTATGAACTCGTACAGCTGTGTCCGTTGTTCCTGAATGTGTATGTCTGTGTGTCCCCAGGTTGAGAGAACGTACAGTAACGGGGCCCGGGAAATACTCTTCGCCAATGGAACAAGGAAGGAGATCTCATCAGACGGCCAGTCAATCATTGTGTCCTTCTTCAATGGCGACATTAAACAGATCTTCCCGGACCAGCGAGTTGTGAGTGACACTATAGCCATGTTCTCGTCCCAGGCATTTCATGATACACACCCCATACAACAACCTCATCTGTATTGCAAATATTTTAGAAATCGGAGACGTGAAGTTCCGGGTTAGAATTTGGCTTGGTAGTCAGACTCACTGACTTGATTGATGCATGTCATTGTGTCCCAATTGGCTATATTGATGCTCTTGATGTCAATCACTGGATTGTCTGGTCCAGACTCGATTATTTACAGACCGCCGTCATATTGTTGGAATATTGCTGAGTGCGGCGTTAAACAACAAACCAACCTTACTTTTCAGTTTCAGTTTATTGAGAAAGTTACTGATACATTACACTGATGGATCCAGAAATGGGATGGAAGGGTGAAGACCCCTCTCCACCACCCTCCAGACATCTTTCATATCAACCTATCATGTGTTTTTGTTTGCTTCATGACTCGGGTATAGAGTGCACCTATCTGTTTCAAAATTTGGACCGCATCCGTGGTCTAGTGGTAGAGCGTCCGCCCGGAGAGCAGAAGGTGCGGGGTTCGATCCCCAGCCACGTCATACCAAAAGACGTTAAAAGATGGTACTTGTTGTTACCCTGTCTGGTGCCCGGCATTAAAGGGCTAAAACAAGGACTGGTCGGCTCGGAGTCAGTATACTGTGTCTGAGTGGGGTATTTATGTTAAACTGCGACGTTGTATCTCAGTGAGCTAGCACTATAAATCGGCATCAGTCCGGACTAGTACAAGCAGCCACACAAACACACACACGTACATGCACATCGCTATATACCCGGTAAGTGTAATAATCTTGGACGCGACATTATACCCCTTCACCTCACCTGTTTCAAAATTCCTGGATCTGCCTCTGCTTTGACTTGGAATAGTGTAAATACAGTATAACACGTTTATAACAAACACGCTTATACCCAACTAATGCATATAAGGTACTGTTGTTTTTGTTCCAGGCATTTGCTATAAGCTGTATATATGCTTATAACCAACTACGGTTATAACAAACTAAAATTAGTGGTCCTTTTGAGTTTGTTATAACCGTAGTTTCCTGTTGTGTGGTATCTCTCTTAACTTATAGAGAACCTATTTAGCTGCAGCTATAGAGGTGTGGTTCTCTCGAGTCATATCCTTGGTGTTAGATGACTGTAGAGCTGTGGTGCTGTTGTTGCAGGTGTACTTCTATGCAGATGCTCAGACCACCCACACAACTTACCCCGACGGCCTGGAGATTCTGCAGTTTCAGAAGTACGCCTCACAGTTAGGAGATCGTGTTTTCATATTTACAAGCGTTATTGATTATCTGATACCTTAGGATTTCATTTGGAACTGACAGTGTTAGCTGGAGATTTCAAAAGTAAAAATGTCTCAGCGTATTTGGAAATTGTAATTTTCAAGTTTCAAAGTTCTATGTTAACAAGATCAGATATTCCTTCAATCAGTGATAAGGCCATCTTAAGTCATCTAAAAATATTTGAAAGATTTAAAGTTTCTTAACTCTGAAATTAATCTATCACCATAGCAACCAGATAGAGAAGCACTACCCTGATGGCACGAAGGAGATCACATTCCCGGACCAGACCATCAAGTATCTGTTTCCAAACGGATCTGAGGAGAGCATCTTCCCAGATGGCACCGTGATCCGCGTGGAGAAGTCCGGAGACAAGACGATGGAGTTCCCGAACGGACAGCGGGAAATACACACAGAGACATACAAGGTACTGAAGTCAGACACTCACATATACAGCAGGTCACGTTAGGAGGACATCATGTTTTCTATAGGGGAACAGGTAGCTCAGTTGTCTAAGGCTTTGCAAGTCTCTGTGCAGTGTTGCGTCCCTTAGTGCGCCAGAAACCGAACCAATCGAATCGCCCTGATTATGTTTCATGGTTTGTCTCGCTGTGCTTGTGAGTTTCACCAAAATTGTTACCATGGTGACCTGCATCAGTTCAGGCTTTCAAGGTCACATCTCGAGATATAACGAAAGTGTTCAGAGCGGTGAAAAAGCACTCACTCACCCATGTATTCTATCAATAATCATTTGTGTTTGTTCAGTCTCCCACTGTCCTGTATTGGTCACGTTTGCATCAACATTTCATCATAAAGCCCACCTGTCGGGGTGCTGGGTGAGAATAGGTCCCAAGTTCCTCATGCTTGTGGAAAGAGATGACTAATGAGGATTTCATCTTCCCGAGGCAAGGAAGAAAACCAGATGGGAATTATGGAGTTATATTTTAACGAGTCACAAAATCGACATCCGGTTTGTAAACTGCTGTGCAGATTTTGGTCAATTGCAGGATTTGCAAAGCATGTGTACCGTCAATTTAGCGTCAACATTTATGGTCCCAATCTTCTCATGTTTTTTCATTAAGGTGCTCACGTGATTTGATGCACTCCGCGAAGTAAGACTTATTTTGTTACAATAAACATCTGGATTATCGATCAGATCATCTTCACTGCTGCCATTTTGTTTGAAGCAAATGCAAGTGCTATGAGAGGTGGAATCTGACATAAATGGGACATAACTAGTAATATCCACTGGTGGTGCTACGATCAAGGCGAGAAATTCAAGCCTTGTTCTGTGAGGTTGAAAACTGGACTTTTACAGTCAGTTAACTCCCTTGCCTCAGGAAGATGGGATTTGTTGGCTGCAATTTGTCCTGGGTGTTAGGGTGTCTGTTGACCTGTGTAGTTCTAATGTACAGCAGTGAGATGTGGTCCTGTATACAGGGCACAAATCAAGGGAAGTTATGTAGTTGGTTGGGTGAGCTTTCAGGCCTGCCCAACACTGAAATACATGTGGTATCTCCTTAGACAACTGACCTTGTTCGAAATATGCCTCTGTTCACCTAGTAGTGAATGGGTACCCGGTAGAAGGATATGGTAATGGGAATGTTTACCTTCTACCACCTCACAGGCACAGGCTGCTTGGGTTGTATTCTCCCCAGGGAGCTGAGAATGAAATTTGAGTGCTCACTGATCCGGTTACATGGTTAAAAAGATTTATCATGATGTCAACGCATTTGAGCAATTATAAATTGGAAAGTGTGCTAGGGAAATAATATGATACAATACAGTAACCAGCACCTCTTGTTTCAGAGGAGGGAATATCCAGATGGCACCGTGAAGACTGTATACCCTGATGGGCGCCAGGAGACTCGCTACTCCACGGGGAGGATACGACTCAAAGACAAGGATGGGAATGTCATCATGGATCGGATGTGTTGACAGGAGCATCTTTGTGTGTAATCGTCTTGACAGTTGGATCTGGATGGTTTTGAGGTGGCGTAGGCCTGTGGTTAAAGTGTTCGCTCATCATGCCCGGGGTCGATTCCCCACGTGGGTATAAGTGAAGACTGTTTCTGGCGTCCCTTGCTGTGATATTGCTGGAAAGTTGCTGAAAGTGACATGCATCCCAATTCACTCTGGCACTGTTGATGTATATGGACTGACGCTTTTCTGGAATATCATATCACTCTGTCGAGGAACACATTGCGAGGATATGTTGGTATCCAGGCAAGGTTGGAATATACTTTGATACAACTTGTTTCACTATGGATAATGGAAATGTCATAACTCAGCTGTAGGGGATTGTCGTGTGATGATACTGGACTAGTGACTCCTTGCTTCAATTGAAACTTACAGCTGACGTGAAGAAGTTTGTATCTAGTGGATTTGATGGACAAGATTCCTCCACTAACATACAACTCGTGTTTGTATGCCCTCTCTGATCTAGTGGATCTGATGGACAACATACATCTTCTCTGATCTAGTGGATATGATGGACAACATACGGCTTCTCTGATCTAGTGGATCTGATGGACAACATACGGCTTCTCTGATCTAGTGGATCTGATGGACAACATACACCTTCTCTGATCTTGTGGATCCGATGGACAACATGCACCTTCTCTGATCTAGTGGATCTGATGGACAACAAACACCTTCTCTGATCTAGTGGATCTGATGGACAACATACACCTTCTCTGATCTAGTGGATCTGATGGACAACATACACCTTCTCTGATCTAGTGGATCTGATGGACAACATACACCTTCTCTGATCTAGTGGATCTGATGGACAACATACACCTTCTCTGATCTAGTGGATCTGATGGACAACATACACCTTCTCTGGTCTAGTGGATCTGATGGACAACATACACCTTCTCTGATCTGGTGGGGGCGGTCGGGTAGCCTAGTGGTTAAAGCGTTCGCTCATCACGCCGAAGACCCGGGTTCGATTCCCGACATGGGTACAATGTGTGAAGCCCATTTCTGGTGTTCCCCGCCGTGATATTGCTGGAATATTGCTAAAAGCGGCGTAAAACCATACTCACTCACTCACTCTGATCTGGTGGATCTGATGGACAACATACACCTTCTCTGATCTAGTGGATCTGATGGACAACACAATGGTGCCTCCACCAACATAAGCCTGGTGTTTGTACACATTTGTATCTAGTGGATCTGATGGACAATGTATGCCTTCTTTGAGTGGATCTGATGGACAACACAAGGTGCCTCTACCAACTTTAGCCTTGTGATTGTGCCTGTTTGTATCGATTGGAACTGATGGAAAACACAAGGTGCCGCTTTCATTTTCCATACATCCTTTCTCATCATGACAGTGTCATGTGAAGTGCTTCATGACATTTGCAACACATGACAGTGTCAGTTACTGACAGAATATGGTCTCCAGGAACTCTTTAAGTTCAGAGTTAGTACATGTATTAAACATGTCTGTCATGCTCTGCTCTGTTGAAAGTGTTCTACATGTTAATGTATACATGTGACGGAGAGTAACCCCTGCTCTTAGTTTCTGTAGCTTCTATATGGGACAAGTTCAAAATTTAGATCACAAAATATATTTCAGGGGAGGGAATATCCAGATGGCACCGTGAAGACTATATACCCTGATGGCCGCCAGGAGACTCGCTACTCCACGGGGAGGATACGACTCAAAGACAAAGATGGGAATGTCATCCTAGATCGGGTGTGTTGACTGGAGCATTATTGTGTGTTCTGGTCTTTATCGTTTGAGGTGGTGCAGGCCTGTGGATGAAGCGTTTGCTCATCACGACTAAAAAAATAAAATATTTATGTCAGGTGCCAAATATCTGTGATATACCTAGGTCACAAATGGTTGTACAAATGTGGAAGTGTTTTTACCTGTTTGTAATTAGACTTTTCTTCACCAATTCTTCACCTCGATTTACTTGGCTGTTTTTGGAGTTGTAGCGTTTAAGGACAAGTCTTTGAGCAGGTTCCCTATTTCACAAAGAACACAGTGTCCGGATATGTTGATTTGTGAAACATTTGGTGCATAATGTTGAGACCTTTCAGTGAAAGCTGCAACGCCATTGACTTGGTCACATGTGTACATGACAGGGGGACAAAAAGTATTGAGATTATGTTCTGATTTGATTTCAATATCCAATTAAGATGGAATATCACACAAGAAATGGGTAATCAACAAAGTTGTGTACCGTTCTGCAATACATCAAAATTTAAGAGAGCTTTACCATGAAATCTTATATGCCTAAAACTGTGTTTTACCAATTTATAACTCCAAGTCCTACTTCCTTAAATCTCTCCACATTGATCCTCTTACATATAGGGTAGAGAGATCTAAGTAAATCATGTTAAAACCTGTGTATTTAAAGATGAAAAAAGCATTTATGATATCAGTTAATTGTGTTGTCTGATGCAGCCAGTATATTGTACAGAGCTTCACAAGTGCCTTGTAGTCGGTGTTAAAGACGCATCATATTTACATGATGAATAAATGAATGAAACTAAAAATGAGTTTGTTTTATTTAGGGATTAGTTCAGCGAAATTCACAAACACTGCTCCCTAGAAGATATCCAGCTTATATATAGTGTCAGTCTAGATTCAGACATTACGTAACGGTTGTAATGATAGCCTAGTTTCACTACCATGACACATACATTTACAAGAACTGGTATGGGATAGTAATATTTTTTTTAATCTTGGTCGATAAGACAACAATCTAATAATCCCCTAAACAGCTTTGGTGTTTAATTTTAATGAGAAACTTCAGAATCATAAAAAGGGATGCATTAATGTGACAGCACAAGTGGACCTAATCTGGCAAGAATGCATCAACTCCTGTGCAAGGTCTCTTTACAAGGTGTTGAAATTCATTTGGTAGATTTGATATCTAAAAAAAACAACCAAATACATTCTATATTACACATTGCACTTGTACTTACCACTGTTGCAGGTGACAATAAAACCCTAACATGTGGAAGACTGAATTTATACTTATGAAAATTCAGGCAACATCATTGATGTTTAACTCTTTCAACACCAGACAACCAGAAGTGTTTACTGCTGTAACACCGAGATGCTTGTGTGATAGATGAAGCCAACATTTATCAAAGAAAATATCTGCTTGTAAAAGGTCTTTGCTACTATATGATACACCATTGGAAAGGTCTGATCCTATTTAATAAATATGAAAGTTATGTTTTATCATATATCACTGCATTTTTTTTCTAAGAATCTACAAATAAATTTACACCATTAGTCGTGTTGACATCAAGAAGTTGATGCAATCCATGCATTATAAACTACAAGCAAGGACATCTCACTTGACCATGGCCTTCACTTAGTTTATAAATACCAAATTTCCTCAAAGCAATAATTTCATTTTCAAAAAGAGCCGTTTGCAAGCTTTTATGTCAATTGTGTGAGTATGAAATGGAAGGACTAAGGATTTCCTTGCTGAAATGATGCTGTTGATCAGTTAGTGCCAGTCCTGTGGAATCAGCCATACTGACATATGCAAGGAGAAATGCATTAGACTATCAGCTTTCAGGACTGACTTCTTGTGCAACCAACCTGATGTTCTATTATAGTCATTTATAAATCCAGATCCAACAAAAGGTTATTCTCAACATTTTTTAGGAAAAAATACTAAAATTCTGGAAATATAATACATCAAATTTATTTTCACTTAAACATTTAAATACAATGCACCAGTCACATAATAGTAATTTTTGTACACAGAAAGTGCTTCTGAAAATGTACATATAGTATCTGATGAATCTATGAAAACACCTTGGCTTTACTTAGCGCATGTAATAAGATTATCCACTGGTACCGCCGTGAATAGAAACACCAAACAAGCCTGGACTTGAATTGTCAGATCTCAGTCATACTGATGCTAGACTTCAGCATAATAATCTCCATCAGAATACACAGTATCCTCTGTCTGACCAGTCCTTCACTTCTTGTGTCCGATATTCTAACAATATATTCACTGGCTGTGTGATCGCCCACTGTTACTTCTGTGGGACTTAGGAGTAGGCACCAAAGAGTGAATCAGTACGAGCTTCAAATTGTGATCCCAAAGAGCTTTACACTGGAGTTTTGCGCACAGAGGCATTTAAATGATGATTGCGGAGATGAACATGCGCATATAGTTACTGAAAGTAGTCCACAGTGAGGTTTTTATCACACTAAATATCGTCATCATCCTCTGGTAAAGCAAGCCCTTGTGCCGTCTGAAACATAAAAGTACATTCATTTAGAAAATGATGTTTCCAATGCAATGGGTAGGTACTTGTAGAGTTAACTGCGCTAAATTCAATTTGAAACTAGACCTTGTTATCGATCGTATCTACAAAACAACCAACCACCAATTGAGAAAGTACTTAAATGTAAGCTTCCTTGGGGATGTGAGCGTGAAGTCAGCTGTATAAATCAGCTGGTTATTGTGATGAGAAACCTCTGACCAATCATCTAGTAGTCTGATAGAACATGTATTGACTGACTGTTCACTACATCTGTTAACAATTGATACACATGCCTCGTAACTTAGGTTTCTTACAAGTCAACAGTGATTACCAGGATTAATTGATAAGATAATTAGCCACCAAACTCTGCATACAGTACCAAAAAATATCACTGCCAACAGCTTCCACTACATGTAACTCACCTTCAACTCTTCTTCATACTTCTCCTTAAGCTCCTCGTCCATCTGAACCTCTGGAGGCTGGAGGGCAGGCATGGCCACAAACTCCAGATTGGGGTCACCCACCAGCTTACGTGCCAGCCACAGGAATGGCTTCTCGAAGTTGTAGTTACTCTTGGCTGAGACATCATAGTACTGAAACAGAATGATAACCCATTGACGACTCTCCACAGATATAATCCCATGTGTAGCAGAACTACCAGCTTAATAATTCCAGAACAGGGTACCCTGCAACCACAGCTTTTCCAATACTGGTCCTATTGCCATGACTGCAGCTGTAGAAATTAATTAAGAAATGTTTAGTTGCCAGTGATTCTGAGGAAAGTTTACCCAAAGGGTAAACTTGTAGGTGATAATGGGCTTCTTGCTTTGCACTACACATTGTGAATTTCAAGTACCTATGTGAACATGATGAAAATTTATAGCAAGATGCAATTTGTTTCATTTTTCAGTCTCCCTGTTTGTGGTCTGGCTAGCAACATGAGCAAGGGGCCACCAAACAGAAAATGTTTATGAGACTGAATAATTTAGGCTTGTTAATTGTACTACTGTTTGGCAATAGTGGTATGGTTGTCATCAGGCAACGTCATTGTTGATGTTTAACTCTTTCAACACCAGACAACCAGAAGCGTTTACTGCTGTAACACCGAGTTCCGAGCGATTCTTGTTTGATAGATGAAGCCAACATTTAACAAAGAAAATATCTGCTTGTAAAACATCTTTGCTACTATATGATACACCATTGGAATGGTCTGATCCATTTGTATATAAATATGAATGTTATGTTTATCATATTATTTAAATAATGCATTTACAACTTAATTAAGTTTTTTGTAAATAAAAAATGTAAGCTAACACATTGATCATGTTGATAACTTCAAGACAAAGGACCAAGGAAGCGAAAGAAAATTTGACGATTTTCGGCAAATATAAGATTTCATAAAATCCACTTACCTATTTCTTTTTATTTTCATTGTTTACATAATTGGAAAAGCATTTTAAAAAGAATTATGAATAGTATCTGATATCACCCATTTCCCTATAATAGTGGCTGTCAACATGAAGAAATACCCCCGTTTGAGGCTTTGTATGAAAAAAAAGTTTGTCGAAGACTGGCATATGACATCACTGGATAGCTTATTCTTTCATCTACACGCTAGCAACATCGCCTGGAGTCTCTTCATAGTTATAACACGTGACTTTGTTGGTATCTAATGACACTTTATGGCCGAAATCTGCTGCAAGGGTCGTGATTGGTCTAATTTGAGCATGTAACCTAAGGCAGCCTATCAATATACACCTATGGTAATATCCTTGTGTATGATGAATTTCAGATTTTGACGAGAAATTGTTAAATTGTGCTATTCTGAACGTTTTAAGCAGGATATCACGATCTGTATTACAAATATGGAGCTTCGTGGATGCATCGTACTAGGTTATGAGCTATGACAAAGCTATGACAGAGCTGAGAATTCAAGGTGATGAAAGCCAAGAAGACATTTGATTTACATTACAAGCATTAGCACAAGATGGAAATAACTTGGCTGTAAGTTTGACATATTTTAGATATATTTTTGTTGATTTTACTTATTACTTTGAATAATATATTAAAGATTTGCTTGAAGTGTCTTAATTTTTATTGTTTGACATGTTCGATGTGGACCCGTTGTCGAAATGTGTGTCTGATAATCATATTTTCAATAACTTGAATAACTGCGGGAAATAGTGAATAATTTTTTAATCTATTGATAAAAAAATTATAAATTGAAATCGAATATGTATTTCAGACAATGTGAAATGCAATAGATTTAATAAATGAGTGATATTACTGGTAGGTTGATATAATTATATACTATTTTGACTTGACAACATGTCTGGGAACTTGATGCTTCTTGGCCGGACTACCAGCCTACGGTGTTGAAATGATGGTCGTCTGTAAATTATCAAGTCTGGAACAGACGCGCCAGTGATTGATATTGTGAACGATGATCCACACTGTTGGGCTATTGTATACACATGGTATAAGCAATCAGAACCATCAGATTTGGCATGTGTTTCATTTGGTCATTACAACCAACATAAATAGTTTTATGCTATTTATCAATGTAAAATCAAAATACATAATGGACAAGCTAGTAGAATCTGAAGTTGGGTATACCTGCAAGTTCTTCTTCCTATGGAAGGTGATGGTCTTGGCTTTCACTTTCCTATCCTTGATATCCACTTTGTTGCCACACAGAACAATTGGCACGTTTTCACACACACGAACTAAGTCTCTATGCCAGTTAGGAACATTCTTATATGTCACACGAGACGTCACATCAAACATGATAATGGCACACTGCCCTGTAAAGACGAAAAACATCAGTATTAACACATGCTAAAAGAAAGATCAGGGTACAAAACAAACCATAACATCCCTTGTGGACGAGATTCAAGTACCTTCTAACCTATGCCTGATTACCGAGAAAGCAAATTTCCCATAGTAAAACATCAGACAGTACTAATATTTACCCTTGCATATATCATTGCCACATCAAACAGATAACAGTGCTTCACATATCAACAGCCTAGACCTAAATATGATACAAACAAAAAATAATCAGACTAACATGTAGACAATGAGTCGACATCTTCCAAAGTTTGCTGTTTGATTGTTTAACGTCGCACTCAGCAATATTCCAGCTATACAACAGCGGTCTGTAAATAATTGAGTCTGGACCAGACAATCCACTGGTTCACATGAGCATCTATTAACGGAATTGGGATATGATGACATGCATCAACCAAGTCAGACTACCAGATCCCATTAATCGCCTCTTACGACAAACAGTCACTTTTTACAGCAAACATGGATTGCTGAAGAGCTATTCTGTCACGAATCTCCAAGGGTCACGAGACAAACATGTGATAAACCTAAATTAAAGATCCTGACACATGTCTAGCATTTTTTCACCTGGAAAAGAAGTGTTTTACGACACAATGTTATTTTTGCAGCTGACAATGCTGCTTTCATCTTAGCTCAACATACCCTGAATATAATAGCCATCTCTAAGACCACCAAACTTCTCCTGTCCTGCGGTGTCCCATACATTGAATTTGATCGGCCCTCTGTTTGTGTGGAACACTAGTGGATGGACTTCCACGCCAAGCGTTGCTGTGGGACAAAAAAAAACATTCCAAGTATTCCAATTGTGAACTGCAATGCACCAGTCTAACAGTCAAGCAACTAACTTCCCACACTTGTCAAACATGTTTTTTGCAATGAACTTATCAGACTCAATCTGGAACAGAGCAGCATGGAACTTCACTGATTTCACCAAAGCAGCAAGGATTGAATTAGACCACAATTGTGATATTGTTACATAGTTCTCACAGATATCGCATCAACATTCATTCAGTGGTATCGAAAATCGTGTCATCTACCTGTTACACTTTCAACAGTTTTATCTGCATTAAGAACCTGCATATTCTCCTACAAAAAAGTAAGGGAGGGAGTATGGTTTTACGCTTTTGTTCGCAGTATTCCAGCCATATAACGATGGGGAACACCAGAAATGGGCTTCAAACATTGTACTCACACGGGGATTCAAACCCAGGTATTCGCCAACCGAGCGAATGCTTTACTACTTAACCCCACCACCCTTACCTTATAATTCAATGTTTGAAATTGGAACTAGTCCTGTAGTCCTTACCAAACTGCCCAATAGTTAAGGTACCATAAGGACTAGTAGAAATTTGCCATTTTTTTTTGGTTTTGCTATGTTATTATTATAAGGACTAGTGGACTAAAAACGTTAGTTTCTACCACTGTAATTGAAAAATGGGACTTTACTTTCAAAAGTAACTCATCAACATTGTGAATATCAACAGTCTTCAGCTACTGGTTACTTGTTAATGTTTTCTGGCTGTTGCATGTGGCAAACATGCTGCATTGTGCAGGAAATAATTATATACATTGCATCTTCTAGTCGACAATGCTTGGAAAGACGGAAATATTGATGTATAGGTTTTTTTATTACAGCTGACAATGCTCATTATCCAATAATATCCACATATTTTTAACTATTAGCACTGGAAGAATTAAGAATCTGAACATAGGCTACACAAGGATATATCTATATAATCTAGTAGCATCATATTTTAGTCACAAATAACAAAAGTCCAATACAGTTCCCACTGTTTGAAGATGAAATATCTGATAACTTGCAAAATCTAACTGCTTTTTTCTGCCATTTTCAAGATAATCCCTGATTAGCAGAACACCTTTTTTCAGAAAAAAATTGGTTTGTAGGAGTAAAAATAAGCAAGGAGCAAACGAAGAAATGCCCGTGGTCATGATCAGATGAGATGAGAGACAAGATTTCAGCACTGACTGTAGAATAAGCATGTACCAACATACAAACTCACCAACATATTTCTTTTCAAATTCTCCTGTCATGTGTCGCTTGACGAATGTTGTTTTTCCTACACCGCCATCTCCAACCAAAACAAGCTGCAAAAAAACAAAACAATTATTGGTTTCATCAACAAAAGAAACCCATAATACATGTATCTAGAATAACTAAATACACAAAGATGGTTGACAGTGAATTCGGGGTTGGCATATTGGCACATAAATCATATTGAAAAACAGACAGCTGTATCATCAGATCATATTACAATACATATCACCCAAACTATATATGTACTGTTCAAACAGGAATGCTTCCCTCAATAATCCCGACATCAGATTATGATATGGGTTTTGACAGTTATGCATAAATGAGACTTCTTGTTACGTCATCAATATGGAATGTTAATGTAAACAGAATGAAGCATGTGGCGTTTAGATAGGAACTCAGTCCACCCAAATGCTTACATCAAAACAAGTATCATCTTGAATGGGTAATCACTTAGTCCTTACCTTGAACTGGACAAGATCTGTCAATGGACACTGGGTCATTTCTGCCATAATTAGCTGGAATAAAAAGAAAGTCAGTCAGACAAGTGATTTTTTGTGAACTTTAACACAAACACACTCAGTGATGAGAATTTGCGCAAATGCTACGGAAGCCAAATTTTTCAAAGCTTGTGAACACACAATATGTGATGGACATACACATTGGATAAAATTTGGCTAAGGTCTATGCCCTCAACATCTAAGGGAAACTAAATGTTGCCAATGTCATTCATGGATTCTTTACGATAGCCTGTTAACATGATGAAACTCACTGTGATGAAAGTTCAGTTTCAAGGCTTTTTAAGGCTCACACTAAAACTCTAGACATACACTAAGACAAAATGTATCTCCAGAATATTTCCATCAGCAAGAAGCAGTCAAATCACAAACATACAAATCAAGCTATGTCTGAATGATACCCTCATTAGTTTACAGAAGAACACAGGGACAGCTTTTAAATGAATGTGCCGATTGCAGTATATGACATGTGAAACAGGGTATCAGACAAACTCATACGAAAACTTTGGCTATGCTGCCATAGCAAAAACACTAGTAGGATAATCAACAAATTTAAGGTTGCAATTTAGAGTACAAACTACGAAAAGTGACAACACAACAGTTAAATCAGGGGCTTCCATTCAGCTTTGAGTTCATCAACAACATGCAGCTTATGACAGCTATATTGTCCCAACAGACTTAATGTTTTCTCCAACTGCTTGTTTCTCATTCCCAAGAAATGTTTGTTTGGTTTAGAGGATTAATAACATAAGGCACACAATTTGAAAAAAAGAAAGAAACCTTTAACCATGTAAAGATGGGGGTAGTTTGTGTCAATCCACTCCTATGCTAGCGGTGATTGTGTCCATAAAATGTTTACAACACCACATACGAAAGTTGACGTGGTTGAATGCACATCCACATGGGCAGATCTTATCAACTGGTAGAAGGGCTTGTTCTGAAAGTGGTTGACTTCATCCTGTTTGAAAACAAGTCAGATATAGGCCTACAGACCTAGTGCATGTCTGGTGATTAACGTGTAAGAGTACACATTTTGAAAGTCTGTTGATATCCAGGTACACCAAACCTACTTTTATCCTGTTAGTCATAATCAATACGATCACAACGCATGTGTGACAGAGGGTAGCGCATGTATGTCACCGAGGATGGGCGAAGTTATGTACTAAACTTCGTAGTAGTGTTCGGGCCTTGCCCAGTTGTGGTAACCCATACAACGTGGGTTGTTTCAAATAATAAAACTTTCCAATAGTAAACAAAGACAAAGCATAAATTTAAAGAGTATCGATCATTTAAAGCAGTTGATTTTAACTTTATGGCCCTCTTTATATTGAAACAAACAGAATAATCCAGAAAATAAATCTAGAATGTTGAATTTTTCATATCAAACGTAAAAGGGAAAGTGACACTTAAGTGAGTCCACATCGGAACGAAATGTACAATCACACATGATAACGATGTGAGCAATATTGAAAGACGTATACTCATTACATAAAAGAATCGCCTTTATTTCCTGGACACTATCACCAGATTCGAATGGAAAATTCCATGCCGTCATCAGATGAATGAAATCAAGAAAATCCATGTAAGAGTTTCAGGGAGCATTATTCCATACCTAAGGAACATATACAAACAGTTGAAACTATTTTAGACTGAAGATGCCTTCGATTGAATACCGATCCACCTACCTTTGCTTTTAGAGGACGACTGAAGAATGATGGCGCAAGTCTCTCAGGCAGTTTGAACCGGTTTTGGCGCGCAATGTCCTTGTATACGGAAGTTGCTTGATTATCTCCCTTATACGATCAGCTGCGGTTCAGCTGATTGGCTTTAGGTGTTGATTATCACTGCTCAAGGGTGATTGTTGTTAACTTGTAACATCTTGGAATGGAAGTCGAAATTACTTACAAACATTCTTTTGATATAGAGCTGTGAATTTTGGCCATTCAGAATTGTTTGAATCCCGGAGATACAAGGAACAAATGAGGACGGTTTGGCGCCAAATCTGCCACCCACCCTCGCTCCCCAAGCTCACAGTCCATTGTTAGTATTTGTGACGTTATGTAATTGCAAGATTAATTAACTTAATGGGGAGGGGGCGGGGACGATCAGACGTGTGGCGCGGAGGACAATTGTTTTTGTGTTTGGATGTTGCTGAATATTCCAGAACAAGTTCGTGTGACTTCCGCCCTCCTGTGACGTAACACCAGACCATTACAGCTTTGCAAAATTCACACCAATTAGCGGATTAGCGGATCCCGAGGGGGTGGGGTCCAGGGACCGACTAAACTAAAACATTTGATCCAAGAGCCACTCAAAAAAAATAAAGACTCACCACAAATCCAAAAATATTGACAGGGCAATACTTAAACTACAGACGGGTCATGCAAAACTTATACCTACATAAAACAAAGAAACACAAAACTGGTAAATGCCCACTCTGCAAGCCAACTAGAAACACCAGAACACGTACTACTACCCGCCCGACAACACAGAACAACACTCAAACCAAACTAGACCGCAACACTCAACTAACAGATGCAACACTTCTAAATCCGCTAAACGGTACACAAACCTTTAAAGCATTTGGCATATTCCTTATTAAAACTGAACTACTAGGCCACATATGATCACCTACAAAAATAAACTACCACTAATCAGAACTAATATAACAAATCCAAAAAACACACCCTCCCTAAGTCCCCCCACCTATTGCAAGTTTCCAAATTTCAAATTTCTCAAAACGTTAACAACCCCCAGGTTGCCTCACCTTTCGGGCACACTCTCCTGGCATGGCTATCTCACTAAATGGCCTGGCGGGTCCGTGTGCGAAATACGCATAATGTCGGAAAGCGCACGGAAATCTCCAATAGTAAGTAAGTTAACTCACTCACGCACTCACTCACATTCGTTGTATATTACCTAACCGATCGGAGCGCATGGGAGGACATTTAAACTATGGCATCAAACGAAAGTTCTCTTTTTCAATTTAACAGTTATATTTTAAATATAAAATTCGACCATAAGACTAATTCTCCATTATTTATTGGAAAATATATGCGGGAAATTACGATCTCACAAACACAGTCTAGATATTTGTTGTAAAAGGGCTCAATGTTTGCTTATATTCAGTGATAATATTCTTTGAAATTGATATGATAGTGTGACCGTCATTTGACACACACATATATATATATGCTCAGTGACTTGATTCATCGTGATTCCTACAGCAACACGCCACATCATACAGTGACACACCACATCATACACCGACACGCCACATCAAACACCGACACGCTACATCATTCAGCGACACGCCACATTCAGTTACGCTCTACATCAAACACCGACACGTACAGCGACACGCCACATCATACAGCGACACGCCACATTCAGTTACGCTCAACATCAAACACCGACACGTACAGCGACACGCCACACCATGCAGCGACACGCCACATTCAGTTACGCTCTACATCAAACACCGACACGTACAGCGACACGCCACATCACACAGCGACACGTGACATTCAGTTACGCTCTACATCAAACACCGACACGTACAGCGACACGCCGCATCATACATCGACACGCCACATCATGCAGCGACACGCCACATTCAGTTATGCTCTACATCAAACACCGACACGTACAGCGACACGCCACATCATACAGCGACACGTGACATTCAGTTACGCTCTACATCAAACACCGACACGTACAGCGACACACCGACACGTACAGCGACACACCGCATCATACATCGACACGCCACATCATGCAGCGACACGCCACATTGAGTTACGCTCTACATCAAACACCGGTACAGCGACACGCCACATTCAGTTACCCTCTACATCAAACACCGGTACAGCGACACGCCACATTCAGTTACCCTCTACATCAAACACCGGTACAGCGACACGCCACATCAAACACCGACACGTACAGCGACACGCCACACCATGCAGCGACACGCCACATTCAGTTACCCTCTACATCAAACACCGACACGTACAGCGACACGCCACACCATGCAGCGACACGCCACATTCAGTTACCCTCTACATCAAACACCGGTACAGCGACACGCCAAATCATGCATCGACATGCCACATTCAGTTACCCTCTACATCAAACACCGGTACAGCGACACGCCACATCATACATCGACACGCCACATTCAGTTACCCTCTACATCAAACACCGACACGTACAGCGACACGCCACATCATACAGCGACACGCCACATTCAGTTACGCTCTACATCAAACACCGACACGTACAGCGACACGCCACATCATACATCGACACGCCACATTCAGTTACGCTCTACATCAAACACCGACACGTACAGCGACACGCCAAATCATGCAGCGACATGCCACATTCAGTTACGCTCTACATCAAACACCGGTACAGCGACACGCCACATCATACATCGACACGCCACATTCAGTTACGCTCTACATCAAACACCGACCCGTACAGCGACACGCCATATCATGCAGCGACACGCCACATTCAGTTACGCTCTACATCAAACACCGACAAATACAGCGACACGCCACATCATACAGCGACACGTGACATTCAGTTACGCTCTACATCAAACACCGACACGTACAGCGACACGCCACATTACACAGCGACACGTCACATTCAGTTACGCTCTACAGCAAACACCTACACGTACATCGACACGCCACATTACACAGCGACACGTCACATTCAGTTACGCTCTACATCAAACACCGACACATACAGCGACACGCCACATTACACAGCGACACGTGACATTCAGTTACGCTCTACATCAAACACCGACACGTACAGCGACACGCCACATCATACAGCGACACGTGACATTCAGTTACGCTCTACATCAAACACCGACACATACAGCGACACGCCACATCATACAGCGACACGTGACTTTCAGTTACGCTCTACATCAAACACCGACCCGTACAGCGACACGCCGCATCATACATCGACACGCCACATCATGCAGCGACACGCCACATTCAGTTACGCTCTACATCAAACACCGGTACAGCGACACGCCACATTCAGTTACGCTCTACATCAAACACCGGTACAGCGACACGCCACATCAAACACCGACACGTACAGCGACACGCCACATTACACAGCGACATGTGACATTCAGTTACGCTCTACATCAAACACCGACACATACAGCGACACGCCACATTACACAGCGACACGTGACATTCAGTTACGCTCTACATCAAACACCGACACGTACAGCGACACGCCACATTACACAGCGACACGTGACATTCAGTTACGCTCTACATCAAACACCGACACGTACAGCGACACGCCACATTACACAGCGACACGTCACATTCAGTTACGCTCTACAGCAAACACCGACACATACAGCGACACGCCACATTACACAGCGACACGTGACATTCAGTTACGCTCTACATCAAACACCGACACCTACAGCGACACGCCACATTCAGTTACGCTCTACATCAAACACCGACACGTACAGCGACACGCCACATTACACAGCGACATGCCACATTCAGTTACGCTCTACATCAAACACCGACACGTACAGCGACACGCCACATTACACAGCGACACGTGACATTCAGTTACGCCCTACATCAAACACCGACACGTACAGCGACACGCCACATCATGCAGCGACACGCCACATTCAGTTACCCTCTACATCAAACACCGACACGTACACCGACACGCCACATCATGCAGCCTCACGCCACATTCAGTTATGCTCTACATCAAACACCGACACGTACAGCGACACGCCACATCGTGCAGCCTCACGCCACATTCAGTTACGCTCTACATCAAACACCGACACGTACAGCGACACGCCACATCATGCAGCGACACGCCACATTCAGTTACCCTCTACATCAAACACCGACACGTACAGCGACACGCCACATCATGCAGCCTCACGCCACATTCAGTTACGCTCTACATCAAACACCGACACGTACAGCGACACGCCACATCATGCAGCCTCACGCCACATTCAGTTACGCTCTACGTCAAACACCGACACGTACAGCGACACGCCACATCATGCAGCGACACGCCACATTCAGTTACGCTCTACATCAAACACCGACACGTACAGCGACACGCCACATCATGCAGCCTCACGCCACATTCAGTTACGCTCTACATCAAACACCGACACGTACAGCGACACGCCACATCGTGCAGCCTCACGCCACATTCAGTTACGCTCAACATCAAACACCGACACGTACAGCGACACACCACATTCAGTTACGCTCTACATCAAACACCGACACGTACAGCGACACGCCACATCATGCAGCCTCACGCCACATTCAGTTACGCTCAACATCAAACACCGACACGTACAGCGACACGCCACATTACACAGCGACACGCCACATTCAGTTACGCTCTACATCAAACACCGACACGTACAGCGACACGCTACATCAAACAGCATATAGAGATTCGCGAGTTTCTTTAATTTCCATGTTATGGATAAATCGGTGGTGTATTTGTCTGATTTGTCGTAGAGGAAAGTGAAAATGTGGAACACGTGTTTGCCAAATGCTGGTCCCGCGGTCGATCCAGGAACAGGCGGGTTAGTCTACAGCAGGGTCTAGTGTGGAGGTTGAGACATAAAGCCTGAAACACACTAGTTTGCGTTTGTGGACTTGCGTATACGTTATCCGTATCCAAAAACTTAGATTTGGTATAAATATTGCCGGCGAAAACATTTTTATTTACGCGTTTCTTTGTTTGCCAATGCGTATACAATTGAGTTCCCCCGGGAAACATGTTGACGCATATGCATACATATACGCGATGGGAAATCCTTATCTACTGCATATGCTTAACAAAGAATGTTGGCGTAGTCGTAACCGTAAGCATAGACTTTGCTCGATTTTAAGACAACGTGTACGCAGTACGCATTCGCAGAACGCACACGGACATACACATATACATACGCAAACAAGTGTGTTTTCCGCTTAAGATGCAGGCGTTGTTAGTCACCATGTGATCACGCCTTGATCTGATGATTTATCCTGTTCCATTTAATCTGGTACTACGTCTACCGGTTTACACATACCTTCTGTAGATAGCTGGCGTTAAACAACAAACAAACAAAAGATACGGTGCTTGAGAAATGAATCTGGTATTGAACGAACCGCTCATAAAATATCTTATTATCGGCGCGGAACAATCAATTTCAATGACAATTTCTTTGATTTGTAAAACTGTTTGTCATTCATTAGGACATCAGAGCGAGCAGTTTTTCATTATTAATCCACACAGTAATAATAAATAGTATTTCCTCTCTCGGAGATAAAAGTAACTTTTGATAAAAAAACAAAACATGGCGATCTCCAACTGTGAATATCAAGACTTTGTGTCTCACAAGGCCGCATGGCGAGATAAGTCTCAGGGATGGCAGCGATCACTAATCACTAAAAATGGTTGAATCCAGGGTTTGATTTCCGAATGCATAGGGGAGCAAACGTTATTCTGTGTCAGTGCGAGTGTTTAAGTGTATACCGGGGTAGTCAGCAAGATCTCGAGTGTGTCATGACTGACGGCGATGTTAAATTGTATAGTCAGCAAGATCTCCACTGTGTCATACTGGATGTTAAAGTGTAAAGTCAGCAAGATATCGACTGTGTCATATAGGATGTTAAAGTGTATAGTCAGCAACATCTCGACTGTGTCATATAGGATGTTAAAGTGCATAGTCAGCAAGATCTCCACTGTGTCATGACTGACGGCAGTGTTAAAGTGCATAGTCAGCACGACATCGACTGTGTCATATAGGATGTTAAAGTGCATAGTCAGCAAAATATCCACTTATTCATGACTCACGGCAGTGTTAAAGTGTAAAGTCAGCACGACAACGACTGTGTCATATAGGATGCTAAAGTGCATAGTCAGCAAGATCTCCACTTAGTCATGACTCACGGCAGTGTTAAATTGTATTGTCAGCAAGATATCGACTGTCATTACTGATGTTAAAGTGTAAAGTCAGCAAGATGTCAACTGTGTCATATAGGGTGTTAAAGTGTAAAGTCAGCAACATCTCGACCTTGTCGTGACTGACGGCGGTGTTAAAGTGTATAGTCAGCAAAATATCGACTGTGTCGTGACTGATTGCGGTGTTAAAGTGTATAGTCAGCAAGATATCGACTGTGTCGTGACTGATGGCGGTGTTAAAGTGTATAGTCAGCAAGATATCGACTGTGTCGTGACTTACGGCGGTGTTAAAGTGTATAGTCAGCAAGATATCGACTGTGTCGTGACTAACGGTGGTGTTAAAGTGTATAGTCAGCAAGATATCGACTGTGTCGTGACTGATGGCGGTGTTAAAGTGTATAGTCAGCAAGATATCGACTGTGTCGTGACTGATGGCGGTGTTAAAGAGTATAGTCAGCAAGATATCGACTGTGTCGTGACTAACGGTGGTGTTAAAGTGTATAGTCAGCAAGATATCGACTGTGTCGTGACTGATGGCGGTGTTAAAGTGTATAGTCAGCAAGATATCGACTGTGTCGTGACTGACGGTGGTGTTAAAGTGTATAGTCAGCAAGATATCGACTGTGTCGTGACTGATGGCGGTGTTAAAGAGTATAGTCAGCAAGATATCGACTGTGTCGTGACTAACGGTGGTGTTAAAGTGTATAGTCAGCAAGATATCGACTGTGTCGTGACTGATGGCGGTGTTAAAGAATATAGTCAGCAAGATATCGACTGTGTCGTGACTGATGGCGGTGTTAAAGAGTATAGTCAGCAAGATATCGACTGTGTCGTGACTGATGGCGGTGTTAAAGAATATAGTCAGCAAGATATCGACTGTGTCGTGACTGATGGCGGTGTTAAAGAGTATAGTCAGCAAGATATCGACTGTGTCGTGACTTACGGTGGTGTTAAAGTGTATAGTCAGCAAGATATCGACTGTGTCGTGACTGATGGCGGTGTTAAAGAATATAGTCAGCAAGATATCGACTGTGTCGTGACTGATGGCGGTGTTAAAGAATATAGTCAGCAAGATATCGACTGTGTCGTGACTTACGGTGGTGTTAAAGTGTATAGTCAGCAAGATATCGACTGTGTCGTGACTGATGGCGGTGTTAAAGAGTATAGTCAGCAAGATATCGACTGTGTCGTGACTGATGGCGGTGTTAAAGAATATAGTCAGCAAGATATCGACTGTGTCGTGACTTACGGTGGTGTTAAAGTGTATATTATCTGGAAACCCCCGTTGTGCAGTTGTATGTGAGACGGTAAAACCAATGGTGCACTAGTAACCATTAGACACTCCTGCATATCTTTGAAGAACAACCAAAACGTCTCCACAGAATTGACGTCTAGAGTATTCGGGGGCACGGGTGGCCCAGTCGTCTAAGGCGCCGCGATTCGCTGTGCAGAGTTGCGTCCCTTGGGCACGACAGAAACCTATGATTGTGGGTTCGAATCCCGGTTCGCCCCGATTATGTTTCTAGGTTTGTCAGAACCATACCCGTGCCCGTGGGTTTCACCGAAGTGGTAAACGTCTGAGACCTGCATCACTTCGGGCTTTCCTCCCACATTAAGCTGATACGCCGTGATATAACTGGAATAGTGTTAAAAGCCCAACTCACTCACTCACTCTAGAGAATACACGCTGACGCCATGCGCCAGCGGTGACCCTGTCCTCTTAGATGGAGACTCTGTCGTATAAGGATCAAATGTTTTAAATCATTTCAAATTAACAAAGCATCGCGGTTGCCACAAGTCTATACCTCCATCACATGCAACGATTGTGACCAGCGTGCAGAAAGAACAATCGAAGTGATGGAACAGTCATCCTCGCTTATCCAGACTACACCAATAATCTATCTTATTAGAATGGAGATGTGATACTCTGGATAATCGAGTATGCGGACCCTGGGGAGGTGGAGCTATTATTTTATGTCTTCTGGGTTTGGGAAATACTTTATCACCAGTTATTTTGTGAAAGGTCCTTTGAAACCGATCCTAAGATAAAAGAATTGTGAAAAGTGTTAACAATAAATTTTTATTGATTAAAAATTGCGACCATGGAAGTGAGTGACGGTTTGTTTGAAGAGCCATTAATAATTCGCAGTTATTGATTGAATAAAACTTTGAAACCATAACGACGGGCACGGGGGGCTCAGTGGTCTAATGCCCCGCAAATCCCTTGGGCTCGTCAGCCACCTATGAACGTGAGTTCGAATCCCGGTGGGGGCACGGGTGGCCCAGTCGTCTAAGGTGCCGCGATTCGCTGTACAGAGTTGCGTCCTTTGGGCACGCCAGAAACCTATGATTGTGGGTTCGAATCCCGGTTAGCCCCTATTATGTTTCTAGGTTTGTCAGAACCATACCCGTGCTCGTGGGTTTCACCGAAGTGGTAAACGTCTGAGACCTGCATCACTTGGGGCTTTCCTCCCACATGAAGCTGACACGCCACGATATAACTGGAATATTGTTAAAAGAGGCGTTAAACCCAACTCACTCACTCACTCACTCGAATCCCGGTTAGCCCCGATTATGTTTCTAGGTTTGTCAGCACCATACCCGTGCTCGTGGGTTTCACCAAAGTGGTAAACGTCTCAGACCTGCATCGCCTCGTGCTCTCCTCCCTCATCAAACAGACACGCCGTGATGTAACTGAAATACTGTTCCAGGCGACATTAAACCCAATTCACCCACTCAGTCTCTCCCTAATTTAGCTTGGGCAGTAAAATAAACGCGTGTCTCTCATAAAATAGATGTTGCTAACTGTGCAGAGTTGCATCTCTGAGGCGTACCAGAACCCTGTGATCCTGGGCTCTATCCCGGTTTACTCTCTATATATTTCTTCCAGTGTCAGCGGGCATATTATCATCAGCAATTTGAAAGAAATTGGTCCGTATAATAAATTTTAAACATGTATGTGAATAATAATATGGTTTTTTTTAAATTTGGTGTGATGTTATTATCAACTGACTTTATCGAAGGTTCTGTCCAGGGCCATTAAGTACTGTAAAATTATTGTCCCCCTGGGTGACACGTTATCCTATCATAATCGATCAAACCAGTGTTTTAAGCCAACTCTTTGCTGAGTATGTTTTAATATTGGCTAGCATCGTGCACAACCACCAGTGGCTAAAGTGATGACGTAAATCCTGCTGGGGTATCATGCAGGAGTGAGTGAGTATGGTTTTACGCCGCTTTTAGCAATATTCCAGCAATATCACGGCGGGGAACACCAGAAATGGGCTTCACACATTGTACCCATGTCGGGAATCGAACCCGGGTCTTCGGCGTGACGAGCGAACGCTTTAACCACTAGGATACCCGACCGCCCCGTATCATGCAGGAAGCAGAGGTACTGTAAGTCCCCTTAATCCCCACCGAGGTGGCCTAGCTTTGGTTACTGGTGGCCTATAGCCCGTGTTTTAAAACTGTATACATGATATTGTTTTGCTCATATATGTTTCTTGAATTGTTTTTAAATATAGTATGCTCAAGTATGTTTCATAAATTGTTTTTAAATATTACTTTCCATAAATTACCATATTGTGAATAAATTAACTTGGTCTCGTCGCTATATGGCTGAAATAATGCCGATGCGAAGTTAAATTTTAACTCACTCACTCATTATATTTCTAGGTTTGTCAGCACCCTACCAATGCTCGTTGCTACACGAAAGTCGTACCTCACTTCTGGCTTTCCTCTCAGAGCAAGTTGACACGCCGGGTTGGGGTAGCCTAATTGATAAAGCGTTCACTCGTCACGCCGAAGGCCCGGGTTCAAGCGTTATTAACCAAAGCGCGACAATGCAACAACGCGACTTATTTTTAACCTTGAAAAATGGCGCGTTGTCGCAATGTCGCCCTTTGGTAAAATCAAAAAAAAAGATTTTTCAAAGCGCGACAAATGGCCAAAATGTCGCGTAGTCGCAATGTCGCGCTTTAGTTAATTTTGAAATCTTTTGCTTGTACTTGTAAGGGCGACAATGCGACAACGCGAAACCCCTTCTAGGATTCCATAGACAAGCCGTCGTATAACCATGATACTGACCAAAGCGTGGTTGACTCGAACTCACTCGCTCTTGACATTTTTATACTAAATAATTAATATACCATAGCATATAAAACATATTGACAACTCCCATGTCTACAGATAAAGCTTGGACGTTTCTGAATATCAGATGGAACACAGCTCGAGACGATTAATATGTTACAATAAGAAAAGAGGAGAGTGAGTGAGTTTGTTAATGCACTATTCTGGCCATGTAGAGGAGACACCATTGTTTGCCCATGATCAACCGAACCCTGCTCTTCCGTGTGACGAGCAAACGCTTTAATCACTTGTCCAGCGAACCGCCCGTTCAATAACTGCAGTTAGAATCGAACATGGTTGATAGGCCAGACGCAGGTTATTCAAACGACACTTAAACGCCGGCACACTCGGGCATTCAGGACGGGTTACCCTAACTGATAGTGGCTGGGTGTCAGCATCACTGTGTTCCCTCATCAAGGTGTCTAGACTCCGTGGAGGAGGGCACCAGACCGCGGAGATGGGCCCAGCAGACCTAGCAGACCAGTACCGTATATATATAGATATATGTGAGCTACATGTGCCATCTCCTAAAGCCAAGAGATGCAATAGCGGAGGGACCCGTGAACATCCGAGTTAGAGTACGTCTTCAGTAAACTATGCTTGTCGTAAGAGGCGACTAATGGGATAAGGCTCCCTGACTTGGTTGATGCATGTCATCGAATCCAAATTGCGTAGATCGATGCTCATGATGTCAGTCACTGGATTTTCTGGTCACCGTCATATAGCTGGAATAATACTGAGTGCGGCGTCAACTAACAAACAAACAGACAATAGCTGAGACCAAACTCCAAAATCCAAAAGAATTTCTATCAATTTCTGAAGATAAAAAATCAAATCATATGAATACGAATATTGAAATCTTATTAATACAGAAACATTAATCATATTATTACTAATACTCCCAAAAGAAACGTGTCCCCTTCTCACACACAAAGAGGGGCCTTTCAGCCGAAGTTGGTACAGTAAACTACGGTTATAACGAACTCATAGGGACTACTAACTTTAGTTCGTTATAACCGTAGTTCGTTATTATCATTGTCTGTGTGTGTTGTTTAGCGCCGCATTCAGCAATATTCCAGCTATATGCCTGTTAACAATCGAGTCTGGCCCAGATAATCCAGTGATCCAGACATGATAGATTCCCCCACCCGACAATGTGGACACATTCAACATGATCGATTCATCCACCCGACACATTCAACATGATCGATTCATCCACCCGACACATTCAACATGATCGATTCATCCACCCGACACATTCAACATGATCGATTCATCCACCCGACACATTCAACATGATCGATTCATCCACCCGACACATTCAACATGATAGATTCATCCACCCGACAAAGTTTTGTTTATTGTTTTTCGTAACAGTCTGTAAATAATCGAGTCTGGACCAGACAATCAAGTGATTGACATCATGAGCATCGATCCACGCAATTGGGATACGATGACATGCAGCAGCCTGACCTACCGATCCCGTCAGTCGCCTCTTACGACAAACATAGTCCCCATTTACGGCAAGTATGGGTTGCTGGAGACACACAACATGCACCTAACAAAGTAGACACGACCAAGATGATTCATGCACCCGGCGGTGGATGTGAGGTCAGTGCGACCGTGCATGCAGCGAATCCTGAATCAATTCTCTAAAATAAGCAAATCGTAAATCAATTATTTTTTCTGAAAAATATGGCAACAGTCAGTTCTGCGTGGAAGTCCCAGAACGCCACCGCGGATTCCTTATCACATGAAATCCCATGTAAATCCGACACTGGTACTTTTGCCCCCAGCCTTCGGCAAAAAGCGCCCCGTCCAGCCAAGCAAACACAGACAAAACACACAAAAAACTCACGGCGTACAACGTCAACGCTGTATACAATAAAATGTTAATTCCCAACGGGGTTCCAGATCGCAGCGTATACATACACAGCTCAGTCTTTGTGAGATGTTTTACTTTCAAAACAAAGACAGCCTCCGTGGTCTAGTGGTAGAGCGTCCGCCCGGAGAGTGAAGGTCCTGGGTTTGATCCACGGCCGCGTCATACAAAAAAACGTTAAAAGATGGTACTTATTGTAACCCTGTCCGGCGCTCGACATTAAGGGGATGAAACAAAGGACTGGTCGGCTCTGAGTCAGTATACCGTGTCTGAGTGGGGGATTTATTTTAAACTGCGGCATGGTATCTTAGTGGGCTAGCACTATAAAATCGGCATCAGTCCGGACTATGGTACAAGCAGCCACCATGCTTGCCGTAAGAGGCGACTAACGGGATCCGGTGGTCAGGCTAGCTGACTTGGTTGATGCATGTCATCGATCCCAATATCGTGGATCGATGTTCATGATATTAATCACTGGATTGTCTGGTCCAGACTCGTTTATTTACAGACCGCCGTCATATAGCTGGTATATTGCTGAGTGCGGCGTTAAACAACAAACCAACCAACAAACAATCTAGTCTAGATATGTCTTCTCCCTTTCACCTTCATCAAAAGAATATATTATGTCAGATCTATCAATTTTGTCGCGAACGCATCCGAATGAAACTATTTTTATTCTACATCAAATACATCAAGTTCCCAAACGAAACTATATTTACTTCCTACAAAATGTAATATTTCTCTCGTTTGTGACAATTGTTGACAGTGGAGCAGCATTTCCCGCAATAGGTGGTAGATAAATGACGCACCGTCGCATGGCAACATTATATGAAGCAATGTACATGGTCACGTCCTGAACGCGTGACATGTCTATATGCGTGACATGTCTGTTATTAAGTTCATACATGCAGTGTCACCAGGTCACACTGCTCTAATCGTCTCCGTGGTCTAGTGGATAGAGCGTGTGTCCAGACAGCGGAACGGCTTCGGTTCCCTGGCCGCCACAGACCAAAAGACGTTAAAAGATGGTATACTTGTTGTTACCCTGTCTGGCGCTTGGCATTAGGGGATAAAGCAAGGACTGGTCTGCACGGAGTCAGTATACCGTGTCTGAGTGGGGTATCCATGTCATAAATGCAACTAATGTGGTATCTCAGTAGCCTTTCTGAAACCGCACCCGTGAAGGTCCCGGAGAGATAGGTCTTCAGCAACCCATGCTTTCCGTAAAAAGCGATTATGCTTGTCGTAAGAGGCGACTAACGGGATCGGGTGGTCAGACTTGCTGATTTAGTTGGTATCTTCCTATCCCAATTGCGTATATTGATGCCTTGGTGTCAATCACTGGATTGTCTGGTTCAGGCGCGATTATTTACCGCCGTTATATAGCTGGAGTATTGCCTGTCCATACTCGATTACTTACAGACCGCCGCCATATATAGCTGAAATATTGCTGAGTGCGGCGTTAAACAACAAACAAACAAAAGCACGGTTGGCGCAATCGTCCGAGGTGCTGAAATTTGATTGAAGAGTTGTGTCCCTTATGTTTGCCATTGCCTGTGATCGTGAGTTCGATTCCCAGATTCGACATGATTATGCTTTTCGGTTTGTCTGCACCAGACGCGCGTTCCTTGGTTTCACCATAACGGTACACGTCTAACGCCTGTATCCCTTCGTAGCTTTCCTCCCACGTAATGCTGAATAATAATGCCGTGATATAACTGAAATAGTGTTAGATGCGGCGTTATAGCAAACATATTTGAGCATATCGTGACAAAGTAAATCACCATGTAATTTGTGTAGAGGATGCTGCTGGATCCCAGGTCTTCGGTGTGAGGAGCAATCGCTTTAAGCAGGGTGCTATCACATGTGATGTATATATGTGTATATGTTACAGTCAATGAAATTATATGAAATGACTGTACAGTGGGCCTCTGGCCTTTATACTGAATAAATCTGTCTGACTGTCAGACTGTCTGTTACAGTCAATGTGTAACATGAAATTTTCACTCAGGCAATTTACAAAGCCCAAAAATATTTCAGTCATTTTACAATTATTTTTCCATTTATCATATTATGATAACAATTTCCAAAATTGTTTATGCTCTACTTCATCTCTAGTGGCGGAAATGATAAGTTTAAAAGGAAACGAAAGTTGATGTATCTTCTTTCAATGTGGGGACGTCTAGTCCTAGCATAATTTGTCTATTCTGGTGTGCTTAAGCCCTTTTGTACTTTTTAATAACTTTTAGTCAACAATCCTTTTTGTAGCATGTTCAAAGTGCTTCGTTAATATATGTCCCCGGTCATGGAACTCGTCCAAGCCCCACGGGGATCATGGGTTAGAATGAGCCCCCCGAAACCTATACATGCTTGACACGAGACGACTTCGTGGGTCGGGTGGACAGGCTCGGGGAATCTGCTGATAGCTTGTCATCGTACCCTGACCCCGTAGATCGGTGCTCATGACATCAATCACTGGCTTCTCCTGTCCATTTACAGCATGCAACTAATATACACCGGAGTGCCGCAACAAACAAACAAGCAAACAAACCATACCACTCCGCCCTTACATGGGATATATATCTGTAGAAATATATTTTAGAAATAAACAAAATGTTGTATTTATTTTGTGTTTTGATATAGTCAGTCATGTAAACAATATTAAAAAATGCTCGCATACTAGCTTTTTATACAAGAGTGTGAGTGAGTGAGTTGGGTTAAACGCCGCTTTTAACAGTATTCCAGTTATATCACGGCGTGTCGGCTTAATGTAAGAGGAAAGCACGAAGTGATGCAGGTCTCGGACGTTTACCACTTCGGTGAAACCTACGAGCACGGGTATGGTGCTGACAAACCTAGAAACATAATCGGGGCGAACCGGGATTCAAACCCACAATCATCGGTTTCTGGCGTGCCAAAGGGACGCAACTCTGCACAGCGAATCGCGGCGCCACCCGTGCCCCCTTTTAATACAAGAACAGATTATAGTTTCTTTTTCAATTAACGATATGACGCCAACTTTCAATTTCTGTCACGAATACGAGTAGAGTATGATGAGGAAATCATACAATGACTGAGCATATTCAGCGCCATGATTCAGTCAAATTAGGCAACTATGTGAGTACTCCTAATTCAGGTCGACAACCCACTGAAAACATTCGACTGAAGCCATACGCTTCACTCAATATAACACAATGAAGTTCGTCTTTAGTTTTGTCAAGCAGAACGGAGATAACGGACAGTGTTTTCAATTTAGGGTTATTAGGTTACCTGTACATTAACATTTATTACCAGAATATATATCTTCAAAGAAAAAAATAAGATCCAAATAGACCCCTGTACAATGCTTAATTTCATTTTTTTTACTTCCTATTTTGTAACGGGAAATGAAGAAAAGGGTAGGATATGTCAGCCTAAGAAACTAAACATAAGTTACCTATTGTCTGATGACGTAATGGTATAAATTTGTGACGTCACGAACAATGAATGACATCATCAACGATGGAGCATTGAAACGTCATATCGTATCAGCTGACCAATCAGCACTGAGAATGTCTTAATTATACACATATGAAAACACCCAATCGTTATTAATTCCCTTTACTCCTAGATCTATATCTGGTGTATTTCATTATTGTGTAATAACTTTTCGATATCTGCACGTGTGCACTTTTAGCGATTTTCAATAATGATGTTTCATTTGAAGCCATATGGCGTCACGGTGCTTATTTGGGACAAAAATACGATATAACGTCATCAATTGTTCGTGACATCATAAATTGAATACAGTTCTCCCTATGCGTGATTGAGTGACTATGGTTTTACGCCGCTTTTTGCAATATTCCAGCAATATCACGGCGGTGGACACCAGAAATGGGCTATACACATTGTACCCATTTGGGGAATCGAACCCGGGTCTTTGACGTGACGAGCGAACGCTTTAACCACTAGGCTACCCGACCGCCCCTACTCCATCTGAACAAGAGGGTGCCTTCAGTGAAGTTCCTCTGTAGGGTTGACATTTCATCCGTATTTTCTTCATTTTCACTTTTACAAATCAATCAATGAGTTGATATATAGAACAATTTTAACCTACAGTAAACTACGTTTATAACGAATACGCTTATAACGAACTGGTCCCGTCCATTTGATGTATATATGCTTTAAACGAACTACGGTTATGTCGAACTAAAATCAGTGGTCCCTTTGAGTTCGTTATAACCGCAGTTTACTGTATTCGACACTGGGAATTACAGAGTATCTGTCCCTCACGAATGAATATTGTACGTTCCTCGCTTAAGGCTCGGAATTAACACCATTTATGCACTCGGGAAACATAATCCGTAATTCCTTGTTGGTTATTCTCTAGATTACGTATTACCTAGTTTTTGTGTCAGCACTTTACTGCCACAAATAGATTGAATATATTTGTCATTTCTTGTCACGTAGCATGTTTTTCTCACCGGGTGACCTGCATAGATAATATGTGCACAAGCGGCGCAGACAAATATTCTGTTTATAATCTTGTATAATTTTCATGATTTTTCTATGAAAACATTTTGTCAGTGAATTTTATTATAACTAGTTCCTGGATACAGTGTTATTTCACTCAAGTTATTTCAAATGTCGATTTTATATTCGGAGATAACTGTAGTATTTCATCAGTAAATAATGAACATTCATGTATTTGAGACGATTGTATCAGAGAATATGATTATCGTTGTAACTAAATACATCCGAAACGTTCTCTGTGTAGATAGTTTTCATGCATAATGGTCTAGAAAGTTGATAACATGACAGCGAACATATTATAAATTTCAAAAGGGCACTGAATTAATGTTTTGACAACTTTATTCATAGACTCTAGATTCTGTATTTTTTTAAATACAATTTCATTAAGATCTATATATTTTATAACATATCATATATCTACATTAATTTTACAAAAATTGTCATACTTCTTTTACTTTTCAACAAATAATAATAATGATAAGATTTTCGTGAACAACTTGCGTTGTCTTGCTGTCAGTTGGATACGCGAGTCCCGCCTACCATCGCTAGATGGAGCTCTAAAATTATGCTACAGGAAGTAGGAACAACTTTGTTGACATGCGCAGTAATGGCGACGGTCTACATGCAAATATTAAAATTGTATTGATTTGATCGTTGTCATTTGAGCCGTGTTTCTGTACCTTCCCAGCTCTAATCTATGGCATAGGAAAGGCATTTTCGGATATATGTGAAATTTTAACCTTTCGCCGGACTGTAGTTGTGTGTGAAAATGACGAAGGACCGTCTGGCGGCTTTGAAAGCGGTAGGTGTCGACTGCAAACCTTGCCCACTCGTTGAGTCCTACCATAGTCTATATTGTGATTGTAGAGGCCGGGACGGCTCAAATCTTATCAATCTAGTCACTGCCCGCTTTACATCCTGTGTGGACATTACCAGCCACTGTAGCCTGAGTGATTGTGAGCAACCATCGGATACTCACACTGCCTAAATCCCTACCGAAAAAACTCAAAGGGCACTTGTACACGAAAAGAATGGGTGGGAGTGGTTTTTGTACAACTGATGAATGAAATCCTTGATGATAGTAATTAGACCCACTCCGTACGTCGAGCAGTGTTATAGGGGGAATATAACTGTGTGTGACAGTTAGATGGGGAGTATTACATAAAGTTTACTGTATGATCAGGGAATGTGTAGATCGGTGTATGCACACTGGATCAGGTGATTTTGACAGATGAGTAACTGCTTAGAATAAACGTGTCGAACAGTAAACAGATTTTGTTTCAAAATATGGAAGTAATTCAATTACTTATACCGAGTCACACAACTGCCGTTGTAGGTGTGATCATCGATGTTCAGAAAGTTGTTTTTGCATATTTTCTTCTGGCTCTAAATGTTATAAAAATGAACCTCATGACACCAGCTATGAATAATGAGAAGCACCATGTTTATCAGAGTCCAGCTATGTGATGTGCATATTATGTTGTTGATATGTGATGAAATCATATTTTCTTGACCATATTATTCTTGTGCATATATATATTTATGGCTATCATACAGTCCTCATTATCAGCAAACATGGTACTTTATATTATGTTATCTATGCAGTGAAACTAAAAATAATACAAATCTTGCTTATATGTCAACTTGAAGTGCAATTAATCATTTATATCCTCAGGCAGTGATATGAACTAGTATTTTTAGCCCACTAGTCCTTTTAATGATGAAATATATACAGCAAAACCTGTAAAAATGGCAAATTTCTATTTGTCCTTACGCTACCTTAACTATTGGGAAATTTGGCAAGGACTGTGGGACTTGTGCCAATTTTTTGTATGATCATGAAGATTGGTGTAAAAGTTTACTAACATAAAGAACTCTGAAATGTTCAGAATAACTTTGTGAGCAGTACTAGTTGTTTGATCATAGATGCTGCGGTGGGACTGGAGATGCAGGTTTGGCCTGACTGCTTCAGTATATAACATTCAGCTGACAGGGATTCCCAGGTGCATCAGCCAGCTTCCGTACCACATCTGCATTTCCTTATTCACTTGTAGACTTTCATCCACTGTTCTATACATGCTGTGCAGTGAATATACAGAATATGATATAAAGAAGTGGAGGGGTCTTGGCTGTTTGCTGCTACAGTATTTGAATCCCGGACCCTATTGATGTTACATTGTAGCACTGGGGTTATGATCAGGACCCTTTGACTTTCATCATGGTCATGCTTGATTTTGAACACTGCTATATGTCCCAACCACATGACTACTCAAGACTATCAATAATGTTGTGGAGTCTGCAATATGGGGGCAGCCTAGTGGTTAAAGTGCTGTCACACCAAATATCCGGGTTTGATGACCCACAATGGGCCCATGTGGGTGATATGTGAAGCCCATTGCTGAAATATTGCTGAAAGGGCATAAGCCCAACTCACTGACTAACACTTCTAAATTTCGATAAGCTGAAGATTAAAAATAGAGATGATTATTGCCTGGTATCTTGCGATATGATTAGTAACACGAGATTGACACAAGATACTACTGGTGTCATGATATACCACATCAAATAGTAAGAAAAAATGAAATCACTGACCTCTTTCCTCAAACATTTTATGTATTGACATCTCAGCGATAGAAACTAACAGGTTTAGCCCACTAGTCCTTATGATGATAACATGTAGCAAACCCTTAAAAAAGGCAAATTTCTACTAGTCCTTATTATACCTAAACTATTAGACAGTTGGGCAAAGACTATAGGACTAGTGCCAATTTCTACATTGCATCTCAAAAACTTTTGCAAAGAAAACCACAAGAACAAAACAGGTTTACATGAAGGGATGGTTACTTAATATAAAGTTAGTCGGCATGTCCTCAACACCACTTCGTTGTGTTCTGCCATGCTTACAGGTGGCGCTGTGCTACTTCTGCCATTATGGGATTAACCCTAATAGTTCTTGTTCTATCTTAGCATATCACGATCTTGTTCAATTTATAGCGTATCACAATCTTATAAACTGATGATTTAAGTATCGTGTGTATCTATGTATCGATGACATCGTAGGTATAGGTGAATCGTTACATCCCTCATTAAAAACATTGTATATTATCACAACCTCTGTCTGACTGACCAGTTGTATTGATGGAGTTAGATGATTTGGTTATCCTTGGTCACAGTGCTGAACAGCCACAACTGTGGGCCTTTGGGGGTGGGTGGGTGGATGGAGTGACTTGTCAGTTCGACTTCCATGCTTTATTTCGTTTATTTCGAACAGAGCAACATATCCGTTTAGGTGATGCTCCCTCCAAGCTGACACACTGTGACTGAACACTTTGATCACATTGAATAAGGATTTCTGTTCCATACAATGGTAAACACATGTTGCTAGCATAAAGCCCACACAGCTGTATATACTGTAAATTATACTACAGTATATATAGCCGATTGTGTTATAACTGACACATATATTCAGTGTATATACAACCCATTGTGTTATAACTGACATATTTACTGTATATGGAGCCAGTTGTGTTATAACTGACATATTCACTGTATATGTAGCCCATTTTGTTATAACTGAAACACATATTAACTGTATATGCAGCCATAACATATTCACTATATGTGCAGCCCATTGTGTTATAACTGAAACACATATTAACTGTATATGCAGCCCATTGTGTTAAACTGACATATATTTAATGCATATGTAGCCCATTGTGTTATAACTGACATATATTTACTGTATGTGCAACCCATTGTGTTATAACTGACACATGCATTTAGGACTATTTACTGTATATACAGGTCAGTGTGTTATAACTGACACATGCATTTAGTAAGGGTGCAGTATTACCGGTATATCGGTAAATTGAGGTTCATTCTTTCCACAATACATATCATAATGTAATTTTTTTATGTTCGATATATCGAGTGATTTCAAATTGGTATTTTTATCATGTGTTTAATGTTATAACTTGCCAAATGCCTTCGCTGCCCAGGAGCGAGCATCCAGGGCCCTAAGATAGCTGTGTATTTATTAAAATAGTAAACATTATGTTGTGCCAGCTTCTTGTTTTGTTCCATTTATGAACTTCAGTTCATACTTTAATGTATCAGATTGCTTCTGAATTTAAAATTTAGAATTATACAGTATATTATGATATGTATCGCAACAAGTCCTTGTGCATTGCACAAATATTGTGATACACTTTAAACCTCCAATACCCATCCTTAGCATTTAGTACTATTTACTGTATATACAGGTCAGTGTGTCTTAACTGACACATGCATTTAGTACTATTTACTGTATGTACAGGTGAGTGTGTCATAACTGACACATGCATTTAGTACTATTTACTGTATATACAGGTCAGTGTGTTATACATGTTATAACTGACACATGCATTTAGTACTATTTACTGTATATGAAGGTCAGTGTGTCATAACTGACACATGCATTTAGTACTATTTATTGTATACAGGTCAGTGTGTTATACATGTTATAACTGACACATGCATTTAGTACTATTTACTGTATATACAGGTCAGTGTGTCATAACTGACACATGCATTTAGTACTATTTACTGTATACAGGTCAGTGTGTTATACATGTTATAACTGACACATGCATTTAGTACTATTTACTGTATATACAGGTGAGTGTGTCATAACTGACACATGCATTTAGTACTATTTACTGTATACAGGTCAGTGTGTTATACATGTTATAACTGACACATGCATTTAGTACTATTTACTGTATATACAGGTCAGTGTGTCATAACTGACATGCATTTAGTACTATTTACTGTATACAGGTCAGTGTGTCATAACTGACACATGCATTTAGTACTATTTACTGTATACAGGTCAGTGTGTTATACATGTTATAACTGACACATGCATTTAGTATTATTTACTGTATATACAGGTCAGTGTGTTATAACTGACACATGCATTTAGTACTATTTACTGTATATACAGGTCAGTGTGTTATACATGTTATAACTGACACATGCATTTAGTACTATTGACTGTATACAGGTCAGTGTGTCATGTATTTACAGGTGTGTCATAACTGACACCTATGTATTTATTATACATGTAGGTCAATATGGTAAAACTGACATAATTGCATTATTCAATATACACAGAATGCTGTGGTATAACTAATGCAACGGTAGTTACATCATATACATTATACAGTATACACAGACCACTGTGGTATAGCTGCCTCAACAGTAATTACATTATTACTAATATTAGTGATGGGTATTGGAGGTTTAAAGTGTATCACAATATTTTGCAATGCACAGTCTAAAACATTAAAGTATGAATTGAAGTTCATAAAATGGAACAAAACAAGATGCTGGTACAACATATTGTTTACACATTAAAAAAATATGCAGCCATCTTGGGGCCCAGGCTGCTCGCTCGAGGACAGCGAAAGCTGTGGTAAGTGTATAACATTAAACACAGATAAAAATACCAATTTGAAATCACCCGATATATCGTACATAAAAAAATTATGTCGTGATACGTATTGATAAAGAATGAACCTTAATTTACCGATATACCGGTAATACCTCACATCATTATAGATTCTACAGCACACACAGACCACTGTGGTATAAATGACACAAATGTGTCGCAGTATACAACCAGATTGATGCAGTCAGTTACTCTTTTTCAATACCGATGCTCAATGTTAGATTCAATGTCTGTGATCACAGATTTATGGATTCGCCTGGGGCAGGGTTTTATATGTGTGACACCTTTAATCCCTGAATAGAATAGATAGTCTTAGTTAATGAAAGATCCATTTGATAGTAGGTTTTATACCTGTTTTATGTTGTGTCCTGAGGATATTTCATTTAACGGTTATTACAAGGAAATATCTTTTGCGTGACTGGTTTGTACAAAATTTCCAATTCCATGACCGCTGAAAAATGAGAAGAGAATGTAACTTTATGTCTATACCGCTAGTTTTACACACTCTAGTTAAGCTAGAGACTCAGCTGCACATAGCATGGCAACATATAAGATAACTGCTTGACAAACAAATTGTAAGTTGGAAAGTTTATTTATTTTTGCCATATCTTCAAGGAAGTAAAAAAATCCTCTTGCAGGATATACCAGTGTAATAGATTTACAGTTTGAAAATATTATTATCCTGCATCCACTCTGTGTGTGTGTGTGTAACGGCACACTCAGCAATATCCCAGCTATGTGACAGCGGTCTGTATATAATCAAGTCTGGATCAGATAATCCTGGGATTGATATTATGAGCAACAATCCTCGCCATTGGGTTACAGTGACATGATATTGAACCAACGACCAGCATAGGTTGCTGGGGACTGACGTCCAGCATAGGTTGCTTGGGGCTGAGACCAGCATAGGTTGCTGGGGACTGACGTCCAGCATAGGTTGCTGGGAACTGACGACCAGCATAGGTTGCTGGGGACTGACGTCCAGCATAGGTTGCTTGGGTCTGAGACCAGCATAGGTTGCTGGGGACTGACGACCAGCATAGGTTGCTGGGGACTGACGACCAGCATAGGTTGCTTGGGTCTGAGACCAGCATAGGTTGCTGGGGACTGACGTCCAGCATAGGTTGCTGGGAACTGACGACCGGCATAGGTTGCTGGGGACTGACGACCAGCATAGGTTGCTGTGAACTGACGACCAGCATAGGTTGCTGGGGACTGACGACCAGCATAGGTTGCTGGGCACTGACAACCAGCATAGGTTGCTGGGGACGACCAGCATAGGTTGCTGGGGATGACCAGCATAGGTTGCTGGGAACTGACGTCCAGCATAGGTTGCTGGGGACTGACGACCAGCATTGGTTGCTGTTAACTGACGACCAGCATAGGTTGCTGGGGACTGACGTCCAGCATAGGTTGCTTGGAACTGACAACCAGCATAGGTTGCTGGGGACTGACGTCTAGCATAGGTTGCTTGGAACTGACAACCAGCATAGGTTGCTGTGGACTGACGACCAGCATAGGTTGCTGGGGACTGACGACCAGCATAGGTTGCTGAGGACTGACGTCCAGCATAGGTTGCTGGGGACTGACGTCCAGCATAGGTTGCTGGGAACTGACGTCCAGCATAGGTTGCTGGGAACCGACGACCAGCATAGGTTGCTTGGGTCTGAGACCAGCATATGTTGCTGTGGACTGACGTCCAGCATAGGTTGCTGGGAACCGACGACCAGCATAGGTTGCTTGGGTCTGAGACCAGCATAGGTTGCTGGGAACTGACGATCAGCATAGGTTGCTGGGAACTGACGACCAGCATAGGTTGCTGGGAACTGACGACCAGCATAGGTTGCTGGGTTGTCTGTTAGTCAGAGGGACCAGTTGTTATCTCCCAAAATCTGGTCTTTAGCAACCCATGTTTGCTGTAAAAGGTGACTATGTTTGTCGTAAGAGGTAACTAATTGGATTGGGTTGTCAGACTCGCTGACTTGTTTCATGCATGTCATAGTGTTCCAATTACGTGGATCGATGCTCATGATGTCAATCACTGGATTGTCTGGTCCAGACTCAATTATTTACAGACCGCCATCATATAGCTGTAATATTGCTGAGTGCGGTGTTAAACAACAAGGAAAGAAAGAAAGAAACAACTCAACTCCACTTAACCCAACCCAACTGTTCTTTGTTGACTATGCGAAAACCTGATGCATCCTGTGTAGGAAAGTAAGCGAGTATCATCACTTGCGGTTTGTAGATCATTACTAATAAATGTTTAATCAATAAGACAGCCCCGGGACACTGGCGTGGATCATCAACATCTGAGTCAGTCCCAAGCCATGTGTTGATTGGTCATTTATGCAGTTTATTTCGACACTACTGGTAGACGTGGAACCGAATATATTTTTGATAACACCATATGAAGAAGTATGTCTGGATCGTATTTAGATATATCTATTGGGTGCTTGCTCTTACAGTATGTATGACATACGCATATTTGATGAGCTGAATTGTTGCTGTATGTAAGGTATAAAATCGTTTCAGTTTCTGGAAAATTGTCTTACTGTCATCCAATATGTCCTGATTTTTTATTGAAATTTGTTAATGATATAGAAGAATGTCTTATCAAAAGTTGATAAATTCACAAAAATGTCCTCATGCTATTTGTACTGAATTATTGGTACGATTTGGTGAAGCATTCAGACCAGCAATGGCTCCATATCTGATTTCTGTATCTTGAAATTATACTAAAACGTCAAGTTCCATATGTAGGTATAAAAGGCAACCCCATTGTGTTGTTGTGGATGCCCACTCACTAACTCACTTCATCTTTCACTGTAGGTTTTCACTAGAGGTTTTCACTGTAGATTTCACTGCGTTCTTTTTTCACTGTAGGTTTTCACTGTAGGTTTATACTCTAGGATTTACTGCAGGTTTTCAGTGCAGGTTTTCACTGTAGATTTTCACTGCAGGTTTTTTTCACTGTAGGTTTTCACTACAGGTTTCGTTTTGGCTGTTAGTGTTTCCTGTTATGATAGATGTGTAATGCATATGTATTGAATTTATTTATAGAGAATATTGCTCGGGTCAAAATGGGACTTTGAACAATGAAAGATGACCAAAGGTTATTTTTGCATTCGTAAGTGTAACTGGCAGACAGATTTATTTATTTCAGGAAAGGCCCTCTGAGCTGAAATCAATTCTGCCATTGATATAATGGCCCTCTAGTGTAGAATTATTATTGCAGCACAAAAGCTGAATATGAAATGTTTACGAGATCATAGCTAAACACTTTAGGAGTTATGTAACATGTATTCTACATCCCTGTGGTCATGGTAATTGCCCTGCTTGGATGGTAGCTGTCGTGGAGACCAGATGTCTGCACTTCTCCCACAATGCAGCAGTCAGGATACATCTACGTCAAAGTGTCGGATATTTGATGAGCATACATCTGTGATTGTCAGACAGTTGGAAATGTGACTATCTATGACTGACTCTGTGTCGAACAATCTGAAATATTGCTATAATAATGTGACCATGTCTGTGTCAAATTTGGGGAAATGTAGGTGCAAGACTATTCCATGTCTAGAGCACACTTGACTAAGGTATGTCAAGACAAGACTGTAGGACCAGGAGCTATGTCTATGTCATTGTATGTCTTGGACCAGACTATAGTTGCCAGACTATCATATGTCTACACCAGACTATAGCTGCCAGACTATCATATGTCTACACCAGACTATAGCTGCCAGACTATCGTATGTCTACACCAGGCTATAGCTGCCAGACTATCATATGTCTCTGCCAGACTATCGTATGTCTACACCAGACTATAGATGCTAGACTATCGTATGTCTACACCGGACTATAGATGGCAGACTATCGTATGTCTACACCAGACTATAGCTGCCAGACTATCGTATGTCTACACCAGACTATAGATGCTAGACTATCGTATGTCTACACCAGACTAAAGCTGCCAGACTATCGTGTGTCTACAACAGACTATAGCTGCCAGACTATCGTATGTCTACACCAGACTATAGCTGCCAGACTATCGTATGTCTACACCAGACTATAGCTGCCAGACCATCATATGTCTACACCAGACTATAGATGCTAGACTATCGTATGTCTACACCAGACTATAGCTGCCAGACTATCATATGTCTACACCAGACTATAGATGCTAGACTATCGTATGTCTACACCAGACTATAGCTGCCAGACTATTGTATGTCTACACCAGGCTATAGATTCTAGACTATCGTATGTATACACCAGACTATAGCTGCCGGACTATCGTATGTCTACACCAGATTATAGCTGCCAGACTATCGCATGTCTACGCCAGACTATAGCTGCCAGACTATCGTATGGCTACACCAGACTATAGATGCTAGACTATTGTATGTCTACACCAGACTATAGCTGCCAGACTATCATATGTCTACACCAGACTATAGCTGCCAGACTATCGTATGTCTACACCGGACTATAGCTGCCAGACTATCGTATGTCTACACCAGGCTATAGCTGCCAGACTATTGTATGTCTACACCAGGCTATAGCTGCCAGACTATCGCATGTCTACACCAGACTATAGCTGCCAGACTATCGCATGTCTACGCCAGACTATAGCTGCCAGACTATCGCATGTCTACACCAGACTATAGATGCTAGACTATCGTATGTCTACACCAGACTATAGCTGCCAGACTATCGTATGTCTACACCAGGCTATAGCTGCCAGACTATCGCATGTCTACGCCAGACTATAGCTGCAGGACTACCGCATGTCTACACCAGACTATAGATGCTAGACTATCATGCATTTAGGGCAAATGGAACTATGACTGTCGTATACCTATCAGATCTATGATTCAGGGTTACAGTGGAAGCGGTGTGCAGATTAAACAGTAAACCCAGTGATAAGGAAAGTTTTATTCAGTCGTTGAATACATTGCTGCCACCAATAACTGGATACTTATATTCCAAGGAAACTTAAATATTTCAATTCATGACCTGCATGTTTCTTGCCTGTCTCACAGTTCCACAGATCTCCGCTTCATTGATCTTGCACATGGAACCCTGTCGTCAGGCTTGCTTTGTTTTTCACTGTAGCATGATTCACAAATACATCGCATTTGTCGTTACACACATGGGCATTGCCTCTCATACACAGCCTTCCAAGTTGTGACCAAATTGGTCGCATTTGTGATTTAAATTACCATTCTGTGACCTATTTGTTGCTCAGTTGCCAGTTGGCTCGCATCAAAAGAATCAGCATGGCGATTAAAATATTTCACATATTGAAAGAAACTGACAAACAGCATAGCTTGTCTATATCGGCATCACGACTTCCTTGTTTAAGGTGTAGTATAACTACTGACAGTAATACTGAAGCCTCTCTTGCTTCTGATGCTATTGTCTGTAATGCTGCAAATATTACCTGTCATGCACACATTTCTCAGTTTTCCTTGACGATTATAGCATGTTCAAATCATAGAGATATGTGTCGACACATTATCAAGAGCCATCTCGAAGGCACCCTGTCCATCACAGAATGATGAAATAACCGTGGCTAAGCAGCGTTTGAAATTGGCACTAGTGCTTTAGTCCTTGCCAAACTGACCAATAGTTAAAGGTATCCTCATCTTCCCGAAGCAAGAGAGTTAACTGACTATAAAAGTCCAGTTTCCACCCTTGCCGAACTAGGCTGGAATTACTGGGCTCAATCGTAGCGCCACCAGTGGCTATTACCAGTTGTGTCTCTTCTAAGCCTCTCCTATGGACCAATCTGATTCCACCTCTCGTATCACTTGCGTTTGCTTCACACAAAATGTAGGCACCAGGTCAAGACGTTCTGATCGATAATCAAGATCTATATTGTGATAAAATGTGTTTTACATTGCGAAATGCATCAAATCATGCGACACCTTGATTAAAAACATGAAAAGATTAGGAAAATATCGGCTGACAACGAGTTGGCCTGTGCACATGCTTTGCAAATCCTGCAATTGACTGCAATCTGCACGAAAGTTTACGAACCGGATTTCGATTTCAGTGCACGATTTTGATTGGACTATGCATGGACTCGTTAGTCCAGCCAAAATGTAACTCCATAATACCAGCCTAGTTCGGCAAGGGTGGAAACTGGACTTTTAAAGTCAGTTAACTCACTTGCCTCGGGAAGATGAGGTATCATAAGGACTATTAGAAATTTGCCATTTTTAGGGGTTTGCTATATAGCATTATAAGGACTAGTGGACTGAAACTGTTAGTTTCTAACACTGCTAAGGTCTGAAATGTTAATTTGTTTATAAGCCGAAATCCATGTGGCTCCTTTAATTTTGATGTGGCTCCTAAACAATGTTAAAGTTTGAAATGGCACCTTGGAAAATATTGCTAGAGCCGACAGTAAATTTTTAGTGCTGATACAAACCTTGAACATGTTGAAACAAAATTCCACAAAAAGTTCACAACTCAAGTCTTGATATGTATAAAAACAATACTGGAAAAAGAAATGTCAAAATATTTTCATATTAGGGAAGAAATGATTCTGAAACATAGGTCCAACCTGGGTTGCGAATTCTCCTGAGATTTTGTGGCTATAGTTTCCGCAATGGTGTTGTCAAATGTGGTTTGAATTGTTTAAGATGGCTACAACCAACTATTGCTGAGCCATTTACTCATGTACGTCATTTTGTAATTTGCAGTACAGGAGTAATTTTGTCTGTTCTATCAGTCTGCCATTGAAGCCAAAAGTCTGAAGCTACATCCTAGTAGAGTATTTTCCTGTCTAGTTATCTCAGCTCATAATGGCCCCTATATCTACATTAACAACCAGTTCAATCATGCCAATAGGCTACTTCTAGCAAGTAGACACTTAACTGACTTAAGTTTCACACAAACTGTTATGTAGGTATGTTAACTCTGTTGTGATATGTTAGCTTTACAATGTTGGTTATGATCAACATGAAACACTCACTCATTCACTCACACTAATTGTCTGATGAAAAAGGCTGATGTATTTTGTATGAAGAATGCCAATGTATTTTGTATGATGAAGGCTGATGTATTTTGTATGATGAAGAAGGCCGATGTATTTTGTATGATGAAGAAGGCTGATGTATTTTATATGATGAAGGCTGATGTATTTTGTATGATGAAAAAGGCCGACATATTTTATATGATGAAGAAGGCTGATGTATTATGTATGACGAAAAAGGCTGATGTATTTTGTATGATGAAGAAGGCCGATGTATTTTGTATGATGAAGGCTGATGTATTATGAATGATGAAGGCTGATGTATTATGTATTATGAAGGCTAATGACATCATATTATTTTCAGGCTCAGAGTGATGACGATGATGCTGACGATGTCGCTGTTACCGTGGATACCGGGGGTTTCATGGAGGAGTTCTTTGAACAGGTTGGTAGTGATGGTACCCTTTTTGTGTAGGGCAGCTGTGTTCAACTAACACTTCTGGCAACTGTTATGTGTATAAACTATAGCTGACGCAGACCTCCATGACATCCATGAAATATTGTGACGTACATGTTTCTGAGCTGAATTGGATCATGACAAAACTGAAGGCCATGGCTCACACACAACCGTTTCAGCTTGTAAAAAACCAAACAACCACTATTGACACATGTGACACATGATCAGTGCTTGAAACAGTTTTAAAACCCAACAGGACAGTCGGGCATGTGACCAATAAATATTGCCCTACCGTGTTCAAAGTTACCTGCCCGCATTCAGACACTATGAACATTGAAAATTGAAAAATCACGAAAATCAGAGACAAATCCCTTATAGTTTCAGTTGAAATATTGCAAAAAATTACTTTTTATGAGTTATGATAAAACTGAATACGTAAGTAATGTTAAAAGACAGTCGAGGGAAATTTCATGCAGCCCAACAGAAAAGTTACCAGCCACGGGCAGGCAGTTATTTTGGACACTGTCACATGATTACACTTTCAGTAGTTATGGGATTAATTTTCTGTGAAATGTTTGTGTGTGACAAATGGATTAACTTGAGACCATCATCCAACTTTCGGCATGGTAACCAAAGTGCGAACAGAGTCGGTTGTGGTGTGACAAACAAGTGACACATCAGACATTATGACGTCATGATATAATCCGTACAGGCCGATGTCCGGATTCTTTCGAACGAGAGTCAACGCTTTTCATACTATAAAACAAATTCCATCACAGGATGAGTACAAGACCAACCAAATCATATCTATTACATTTGAGTTAATGAAAAAGTGGCTTGAGATCTCAAGAACGTTTCAGTAGACAATTGTATATTACAATTAATTTACATTTACGTTTACAAGTAGCCCTTGAATATGCTTGAATATGCTTGAATAACCTTGTTTTGTATTGATATGAGACATCACAATGAGACATTCATATCATGAAAGACAAGTGATGCATGCTTGATGACTCATTACACCACTATCAGTACCATCGTATGATACTGTTTTTGGAAGTGCTAATGATAGCCTTTCATGATATGACTGTGATATACACATACATGTTACAGACCAGTGTGATATGACTGTGATAATGCTGACTTTACATGCTCCAGGCCAGTGTGATATGACTGTTATAATGCTGACTATACATGCTACAGGCCAGTGTGATATGACTGTGATAATGCTGACTATACATGCTCCAGGCCAGTGTGATATGACTGTGATATTGCTGACTATACATGCTCCAGGCCAGTGTGATATGACTGTGATAATGCTGACTATACATGCTCCAGGCCAGTGTGATATGACTCTGATATTACCATCTGCAGCCCACTGTGGTGTGGAGGAATAAACAGTAAACAAAGTAGAAGACGTTGACTGAGATTGACATGATTCACCAGATCGATGAATCACACTACATGCGCCTGCATTACTTTAAAGAAACTGAATTATCACATTGATTATATTGAGTCTAGTGTAAGAATGGATGAATCATAACATTTCTGTGGTCGGTTCAGGGACCACGTTTGTGTGTGCCTATAATAGATCAGGAAGTAGCATAATTAAGCAAGTCATTGACCCACAGTTCTGACATTTTTCTGAAACAAATATATTGAAAACCTTATGGATTACTTTAGATGTTACTGAAAACACCTCACAGATCAACATTTATGCACAGAGCTGTAGATAAGCTTTTGGTTATGTGGGTATTTTGACCAGGGCTTTGATTTTGATTGGGTGATGACAATGGGTATAGGTAGTGTCAAGCATAAATGTGTCTACAGGTAGTGTCAAGCATAGATGTGTCTACAGGTAGTGTCAAGCATAGATGTGTCTACAGGTAGTGTCAAGCATAGATGTGTCTACAGGTAGTGTCAAGCATAGATGTGTCTACAGGTAGTGTCAAGCATAGATGTGTCTACAGGTAGTGTCAAGCATAGATGTGTCTACAGATAGTGTCAAGCATAGATGTGTCTACAGGTAGTGTCAAGCATAGATGTGTCTACAGGTAGTGTCAAGCATAGATGTGTCTACAGGTAGTGTCAAGCATAGGCTGGATTACACTGAGGGTGGGAACAGCCATGAAATTGTCAAATCTACCATTTTCTCCTGGTCCGATCAATTTCGGATTACACAGTCTACTGTTGTATATATATAACACTTCATAGTGACGAAATGTAGTTTTTTAGGCTTGTGTACCTGCATTGCCTGTATTTTCCTGTACATCAGTTTCTTCTGATCGAATGCAGGCCTCGCATACAAGAACTTGTAGATAATGCTCAAAACGATCCATTACTCCTTTTGCAAACTAGACATATCGCTATTGTGAACTTGCGACACGTGACATGCTTAGAGCAACACATGAACAGATGCAGCTCTGAAGTCATCTGAAACAGCATTATGAGCAGACATGTTTCCAAAAAGAGTTTGCTCATTGGTTTCAAGATATCCAATAGACTGAACCCATGGGAGTCAAAATATACTGTAAACAGCTTTATTTCTGCGCCGTTAAAATATTGCAAATACCACGCCAAAGACAATACTGCGACAAGATATTTTTGCGAGTTGCCGTGTTGAGATGACCCCTCGCGTACCAAACAATAGACAGCTTCTCTCCGAAGCTGTTTTTTCTGAGTTGGCCGGAAAGTTGACCGGAAGAGATTGCGACCAATTATCAAATACGATAATTGACTCAACTCAGTTTCATGTCATGTGTGGAAGAAATTGCAAAAGACACTGACGCAATCAAGCGAGTTTGGAAGAAGGCAGGATTACTGTGAGGTAACAGTGACACTAACTGGTCTGTTTACACTGTCATTTGTGATGTATTGTGTGACCATTCTGCATTCATTTGTGTTTTTAACTTATTGTGTAACTTGTAGTTCTGGTTGATGATTTCAACATTTGATGACGTGTTGCAATGAATAAAGTATGTATGTATTATTTATGCTTATTTTTGCGTTTTTAACTTTTGCGACTGAGTCTCGTTCGCAAAACTCGCAATAATAAAACGGTCGCAAAAAATTCCCTGTTAACGGTATTGAATACCAAAAGAAAAATATGAACTAACCAGTGTGAGTGATAGTAGAGTGAGAAAATGCATGTGGCTCAAAGAAATATCTGGAGCTCTGCCAAAGAGGAATGGGGACATTGTTACTATCAGTATTGGGACGATGCTGTAGATGGAGGACATTTTCACATGGAGATGCTGGGGAATGATTTGACCAGGTTATTATATCGGCATGATCAGATTATCAACATAAAGATGCTGTAGAAGGAGGATATTATCAAACTGAAGATACTGTAGAGCCAGTTGACCGAGATGTATGGAGGTTGAAACATCATTAGAAGGTCTACTGTAGGGGAAGATGTTTGGAGATCGAAACATCATTTGGAGGTCTACTGTAGCGGAAGATGTATGGTGGTTGAGACATTATTTAGAGGTCTACTGTAGCGGAAGATGTATGGAGGTTGAGACATTATTTAGAGGTCTACTGTAGCGGAAGATGTATGGAGGTTGAGACATTATTTGGAGGTCTACTGTAGCGGAAGATGTTTGGAGATTAAGATATTATTTGGAGGTCTACTGTAGGGGAAGATGTATGGAGGTTGAGACATTATTTGGAGGTCTACTGTAGCGGAATATGTTTAGAGATTAAGATATTATTTGGAGGTCTACTGTAGCGGAAGATGTTTGGAGATTGAGACATCATTTGGAGATCTACTGTAGCGGAAGATGTATGGAGGTTGAGACATCATTTGGAGGTTTACTGTAGCGGAAGATGTTTGGAGATCGAGATATTATTTGGAGGTCTACTGTAGCGGAAGATGTATGGAGGTTGAGACATTACTTGGAGGTCTACTGTAGAGGAAGATGTTTAGAGATTAAGATATTATTTGGAGGTGTACTGTAGGGGAAGATGTTTGGAGGTTGAGACATAGTTTTGAGGTCTGCGAGGGGAATATGTATGGAGTTTGAGACATCGTTTTGAGGTGAGTTGTAGCGATAGATTGAGACATTACTTGGAGGTGTGCTGTAGCGGAAGATGTATGGAGATTGAGACATTACTTGGAGGTGTGCTGTAGCGGAAGATGTTTGGAGGTTGAGACATTACTTGGAGGTGTGCTGTAGCGGAAGATGTTTGGAGGTTGAGACATTACTTGGAGGTGTGCTGTAGCAGAAGATGTTTGGAGGTTGAGACATTACTTGGAGGTGTGCTGTAGCGGAAGATGTTTGGAGGTTGAGACGTTATCCAGAGTTCTACTTTAGGGGAAGATGTCCGTAAATGACTCACAACTCCGAAGGAGCCATTTGACAATAGTAGAAGCGTACATGTTTCTATGACTGGGTGTCAGTAATTGTGATAGATTATGACCAGGCGTCTACGCAGGTTGTCATAAACAAAGTCTGTGAGGCTTGCTGCTTCATTGATGCTAAGGACGATTCCAATCAATGGCCACGATGAGCTCAAGTGTTTCAAATGTTCTGTGTTAGTGTGCAACATGGCAGATCAATAGGGGAAGTGGAGGAGAGGTTCCTCCACTTGGTCTTATCACTTATTCCGTTGATCAGCCGATGCTTTCATCCATCAGGTTATGAAGATTAATCCACAGTGTGGCATGTAACTCAGGTCGGTTTGACTTTGAGCAAAGGGGAGTCGACCGGTCAGCTGATTTGCCGTGGTTTTGTGAGCAGTACAGACTCGAGTCAGTTATCCTTAAGTAATTGGGAAGAGTGTGTGCTTTATTGCCATGATCTCTACGGGGTGTGTTCAAATCCCGTCCTCAAGCATGCAACAAGTTAGGGTAATCATCATATATGGAACATCTCATTTGTCAAATTTTCCTAGCCATTTGTCTCTGTCTGTATCAGTTCAGTAGGCAGCACCAGAACGCAGGGATCCTGGTGTCGAGTGAGTGAGTGGTTAAGTGAGTGAACTTGAGTGGGTGGGTGGGTGGGTGGTAAGGTGGGTGAGTGAGTGAACGAATGGGTGGGTGGTTGAGTGAGTGAGTGAGTGGTTAAGTGAGTGAACTTGAGTGGGTGGGTGGTTGAGTGAGTGAGTGGTTGAGTGAGTGAGTGAATGGGTGGGTGGATGGTTGAGTGAGTGGTTAAGTGAGTGAACTTGAGTGGGTGGGTGGTTGAGTGAGTGAGTGGTTGAGTGAGTGAGTGGTTTAGTGAGTGAACGGGTGGGTGGGTGGTTGAATGAGTGAGTGAGTGGTTGAATGAGTGAACGGGTGGGTGGTTGAGTGAGTGAATGGATGGGTGGGTGGTTAGTGAGTGAATGGGTGGGTGGATGGTTGAGTGGGTGGTTGAGTGAGTGAGTGGTTGGGTGGGTGGTTGAGTGAATGAGTGAATAAGTGAGTGGTTGAGTGAGTGAGTGAACGGGTGGGTGGGTGAACGGGTTGAGTGAGTGAGAGAGCAAGTGAACTGATGAGTGAGTGTGTGAGTGAGTGAGTGAGATTAACACTGCTTTGAACAGTTCCAGTTGCTATGGTATTTTACTCTATCATGTCAATGAACCTCCAATATTTACAATAATAATATTACTATTATTAGGGTTACAAAGTCCTCTTCACATTCATTCTGAATTTGGTAGGGGGTAGCCTAATGGATAAGGTGTTCGCTCATGGATTTGATTCCCTACATGTACAATGTGTGAAACCCTTTTCTGCTGTCCCCTGGAATATTCATCAATAGAAACTAACTGTTTTAGTCCACAAGTCCTTACAGTGATAACATATAGGAAAACCCTTAATAATGATACCTTAACTATTGGGCAGTTTAGGGCAAGGCCTATAGGGCAAGGACTATAGGGCAAGTGTCAATTTATAACACTGACTATTGCTTCAAAGTGACATAACACTACTCACTCCCTCCCAATTTGGGGGCAGTCGGGTAGCCTAGTGGTTAAAGCGTTCGCTCATCACGCCGAAGACCCGGGTTCGATTCCCCACATGGATACAATGTTTGAAGCCCATTTCTGGTGTTCCCCGCCGTGATATTGCTGGAATATTGCTAAAAGCGGCTTAAAACCATACTCACTCCCTCACTCACTCACTCCCAATTTGGAACAGTTTGTGTGTGCAAGGTCAGATAACTGCAGACCACACTATTGGTGGCCATTGCATCACATCTCAGAATAGCCTGTTGAAATTGAATGTTGCTAATTAAACTGGAATATTACAAAGTTAACAATATTCTTTATTAATTGACGCAGCGTGACAGGTTGGATTCTCTTAGGTAATTTAATATTGTTTACCACTGGAAATCGAAGATATCTGATTAAATGTAAGAACTGGTTGATTAGCATTACCTAGACTTGCCTTGGCTCCTATCCACCTAAACGAGGGGACAGGCGACAGCTGATTTATTTCCAGCTGTGATTGGATGATGGTAAACATTTGTCCCTGGTAGCAAATGAAAACAGTGGCAGAACATGAAGTTTTGTGAGTGTAAAATGGCTCTTGCCAATATTAACATCGACAGAGGAGATAGTTTTATTGCTCATCCAAACTTTCGGTATGAAGAAATGCTTTTTTGTTTATTTGGTTTGTAATTATGGACCTGACACATGCGCACCAATAAATAGACATGGTATAGATTTGTTTCACATATATTGACTGCAGCCTGCTGGTTAAATGTGGTGCTTAGCTTGCTGAACAAACCACCGCTGAAACCAGTTTATACCTAGAATAGTGGAGTTATACCACGACTAGGGGAGTTATACTTAGGCTAGGGGAGTTATATCTAGGCTAGGGGAGTTATACCTAGACTAGCGGAGTTATACTTAGGCTAGGGAGTTATACCTAGACTAGGGGAGTTATACCTAGACTAGGGGAGTTATACTTAGGCTAGGGAGTTATACCTAGACTAGGGGAGTTATACCTAGACTAGGGGAGTTATACTTAGGCTAGTGGAGTTTTACCAAGGCTATGGGAGTTATACTTAGGCTAGTGGAGTTATACCAAGGCTATGGGAGTTATGTCTAGACTATAGGAGTTATGCCTAGACTATAGGAGTTATGCAATGACTAGTGGAGTTATGCCTAGGCTAGCAGAGTTATACCTAGGCTAGTAGAGTTATGCCCAGACTATAGGAGTTATGTCATGACTAGTGGAGTTATGCCTAGGCAAGTGGAGTTATGCCTAGGCTAGTAGAGTTCGGCCTAGGCTAGTGGAGTTATGCCTAGGCTAGTGGAGTTATGCCTAGGCTAGTGGAGTTATGCCTAGGCTAGTGGAGTTATACCAAGGCTATGGGAGTTATACTTTGACTAGTAAAGGTATACCAAGACAAGGGGAGTTATGTCTAGACTAGGGTAGCACTAAGTGAGTTGTGTGATGTGTCCCAGATTGCAGTATAACATAGCATCTCTTAGCACTACCCTTTGTCAGTAATTCACAGGTTTGTATCTGCTTCGTACCTTGATCACCTGTAATAATAGCTCCGATGACCTGCACCCTAGGGATTGACACGGCAGTCTGTTAGTCCAAGACAAGTAACTATCTAAATGGACTGCTTGTTCTCTCCCCAAATCTAGTTATCTTACATAACCACAAGTCTGAAATGAGCTGCAGACTAGTTGGATATGCAATGGTTGAGGCTTCGAGTCAGAGATTCACCAAGATCTCTGATGTGTCAGCTCAAAACTTTCTATAACCTGTGTTGTCATTTTGTTTGTCTTTCCTTCCTTGAAAGGATATACGTCATCATATGATTGACATGATATTAAACTTACTGTCAATACTAGGAAGGGGCGGTCGGGTAGCCTAGTGGTTAAAGCGTTCGCTCATCACGCCGAAGACCCGGGTTCGATTCCCGACACGAGTACAATGTGTGAAGCCTACTTCTGGTGTCCCCCCTCCATGATATTGCTGGAATATTGCTAAAAGCAGCGTAAAACCATACTCACTCACTCACTACTAGGAAACAGAAGACTAAATCTGATGCATTGTCTTTATGTCTGCGTTTCATGTAGTCAAGTATTGGATGTCAGTAAGAAGCCATTGATATTTCAAGCTGAGTGAAACTTGTTGATAAATTTATGAAGCATTTGCTGTGGCAGATTCACAAGGAGAAACACTGTGTAGCATGTAGTATTCATGGAGGATGGAGATTTGAGTCTGGATTGCAATGGCACATTCAGAAACTGCTTATCATGTAACTTGATATCAACCGAAGATGGCCCCGCTGCCTACTTTTAACATGATGATCCACAGTTTGCATTGATTGCTCAAGAATTCTTTGACATCCAGATATTTATGAATTTAAGACTTTTATCAGGGTTAGAAATTCCTTGCATTTTAGTGCCAATGGCAAGATCAATATGGAATGGTTAAGTTAACACACCAATAAATCATATTTTTTATAACAACAATGCCCCGTGACATGGTTTGAAATTAACATAAGTCAGCTAGTCGAAGATTAGAAATTCTGTAACGTCTAGTGTTATTCCTGGTGGGCTACCAGTTTAACCATTGAGTTGATGGCATCTCTGCAGCTGATCATTTTTACGGACTAGTGAAAATAAAAGTTAATTTCAAACCCTGAGTGACAATTTTTATTATATGAATCCCGTAATAAATGTACTATAAATGTCGGACACAGGGTACACGATAAACATATGAATATTCATCGAAACGGAAATTCGGAATTTTAGTTGGGTTACTCTCAATCTCTATGAAAAGGAAGGTTGAGCATATCCTAATTATCAACTGCTTTTTATTTAGCTCATGGTGAAATGTCATCCACAAGTTCAAAGATGGATCACAAGTATTCTCCTTGCCACACCTAAACCCCAAAGGGCATCGTCTTTATAAGTGCCCTCTGACATACTTGTCCGTGCTAGAGAACTAACCATGAGGTATACTACTCAAAAGAAGTTAAGGACCATCCAATTCTTTCACATTACTATAGTCAACTTCTTATGAGTGGTATACATCCTGGTACAAAGTGATGAGTATTGGAGTTTTTAAGTGTATCACAATATTTTGCAGTGCACAAGGACGTATTGCCATACATATCTAGATATGTTGTATTATTCTAAATGTTTAATTCAGAAGCAATCTGATACAAGGTATGAATTGAAGTTCATAAATGGAACAAAACGAGATGCTGGTAAAGCATAATGTTTACTCATTAAAGAAATACAGAGCCATCTTAGGGCCCCGGATGCTCGCTCCTGGGCAGCGAAGGCCTTTGGCCAGTATATTGCATTAAACACAGGATAATAATCCCAATTTGAAATCACCCGATATATCGAACATAAGAAAATGATATTGTGACATGTGTCGTTGACAGAATAAACCTCAATTTACCGATATACCGGTAATACTTCACACCCTTAATGGTACACGTGCATTCAGATTCGGATGTTTAATCGGAACGGTCGGGTAGCCTAGCGGTTAAATCGTCCGCTCGTCATGCCAAAGACCTGAGTTCGATTCCAGACATGGGTACAATGTGTGAAGCCCATTTCTGGTGTCCCCCGCCTTAATGTTGCTTGAATATCAGGGGTAGAAATTAACATGGTTAGTCCACTAGTCCTTATAATGATAACATATAGCAAAACCCTTTAAAATGACAAATTCATACTAGTCCTTAGGATACCTTAACTACTGGGCAGTTTGGCAAGGACAGCAGGACTAGTGCCAATTTCTAACGCTGAATATTGCTAAAAGCGGCGTAAACCTTACTCACTCACTCACTCACTGATGTTTAATCAATGATGTGTGAATGTTTCACTACCATCTCTGATTCAGTATTTAATAAATGGTATACAACTGTTTCTTGAAGACCTTTGGATTGATACAGGCATGACCCAGAATCCAAAAGCACCTTTGTTGGGAGAGGGGCTGCCTGTGGGGCTGCTAGTTATTTTGACATTGACTCATCATCAAAGAGCTGAGTAGTATTGCACCCCTGGGTATACTGTGTGATGGGCATTCCTCGTCCTCACATGTTGTATTTCTAGAAAGGACATTACACCATCATCACTTGATGTTATGTAACCAGTCTAGGGCTGCAACAAATACACTATTAGGCAAATACGATTCGTATCATGAATATAGGGTAACGAATACAAATATTTATTCATGAATACAAGAACAAGTCAGCAGTTGATGTATTATTTATCATATTCAGTGAAACAATAAAAAAATAAAATTATTTGACTTGGTTTGTTAATTATTCATTTATTATACATTTATATACTGCACTTATCCAGGTACTAGTATCTACTCACATGTGACAATGACCAGTGACTAAAATACTGTCAAATTAAATATAAAAGATTGTTGTCTTTGAAGAAATCATATGCATATAATATGTTCTTATGGATATTTTAAGGGTCGGGTTATGTAAATGCACATGACTGCATATTCTTAAATATTTGAGTCTTGTGACCACGTATAACAAATTCAATTCATGAATGGATCCAGTTCGATTCACCGAATATGCAAGTGAATCGTAACAGCCCTAGTAACCACTATGTCAGAGGTCAGATAAGCTGCGTATTTGTGTCAAATACACACAATAAATCCTCATTACCCAATTATTTTTGAGTTGTGGACAAATACCAGGGTTTTACGAGACACACAAGTGTGCGTCCAGTACGCACAAATGTTGAGATTGGATGCAGAAAAAGAATATACTGCGTACCGAGGGATGCGCATTAATACTCATTGTACCTGTTATGGGTGTCTGTTTTCATCCATCAATTGTGACCAGAGTCAACGATTCATTCCAGGCTGTTAATTATCAAAATGTACAGTACACTACACCATTTTCATCACTTTACAGGACCCTCAAACTGCCTGCACGGACCCTTATAATTAATTATTAGGGTCCCCTGGACCCTCACTTTTGTGTGTCAAGGTTAAAACCCCCAAATATGCATGAAAAACTGAAACTAGCCAACAGAATGGGGACATTCAGTGTAATGACCTGATGTTGCCTTTTCATCTTGCGTACCAGTCTGTGTTTTATCCGTGAAGATCCGGGGTAGATTAGGTCTTCAGAAACCCATGCTTGCCGTAAAAGGCGACTATGCTTGTTGTAAGAGGTGACTAACGGGATCGGGTGGTCAGGCTCTGTGACTTGGTTGATTCATTTCATCGTATCCCAATTGTGTGGATCAATGCTAATGATGTCAGTCACTGGATTGTCTTGTCCAGACTTGATTATTTACGGGTTGCTGTCATATAGCTGGAATATTGCTGAGTGCGGCGTTAAACAACAAACAAACAAATTGGCCTTTGTTTACTGCTTAAATGCAGGCATCAGATATACGTGAAGTCCACTTAAGTTAATAATGCAAAAGAAGTGTAATTGTTTATTGTCACTTGACATGTATCCCTGTTATCCTTTATGCAATATGTGACACACTTGGGGCATCACATCACCTCAAACAGTGTTGTAAGCGGAATTGTTTCGAAAACAGCTTCACTCTTGGTTTCAAAATCCACAATACATGGTACCCGTGGGAATCAGTACATATTGAATGCTCATAGAAACATGGCAAGACCGAAAGTGAATTATCTGGAGCGCTGCTATGTTTCCCATCTCAAACTGAGAAATAGTGTGTTCATACCTGCTGATTCAAGTAGGGCTTGGACGATAACGCCAACTGTGTGATCCAATACGTGTTCATGATCCAAAACTTTCCCCACTACTGACTACTTTCCCCACTTCTGAAACTTTCTCCACCACCGTAATTTCCCACTACTGAATACTTTCCCCACTACTGACTACTTTGACCCACTACTGACCGCTTTCCCCTCTACTGACTACTTTTCCCCTCTACTGACTACTTTGCCCAACTACTGACTACTTTGCCCCACTACTGACTACTTTTCCCCTCTACTGACTACTTTGCCCAACTACTGACTACTTTGCCCAACTACTGACTACTTTGCCCAACTACTGAATACTTTGCCCCACTACTGAATACTTTGCCCCACTACTGACTACTTTTCCCCACTACTGACTACTTTTCCCAACTACTGACTACTTTGCCCCACTACTGACTACTTTGCCCCACTACTGACTACTTTTCCCCACTACTGAATACTTTGCCCCACTACTGACTACTTTTCCCCACTACTGACTACTTTGCCCAACTACTGACTACTTTGCCCAACTACTGACTACTTTGCCCCACTACTGAATACTTTTCCCCACTACTGACTACTTTTCCCCACTACTGAATACTTTGCCCCACTACTGACTACTTTGCCCCACTACTGACTACTTTGCCCCACTACTGACTACTTTGCCCCACTACTGACTACTTTTCCCCACTACTGAATACTTTGCCCCACTACTGACTACTTTTCCCCACTACTGAATACTTTGCCCCACTACTGACTACTTTGCCCAGCTACTGAATACTTTGCCCCACTACTGAATACTTTGCCCCACTACTGACTACTTTGCCCCACTACTGAATACTTTGACCCTCTACTGACTACTTTGCCCCACTACTGACTACTTTGCCCCACTACTGACTACTTTTCCCCACTACTGAATACTTTGACCCACTACTGACTACTTTGACCCACTACTGACTACTTTGCCCACTACTGACTACTTTCCCCACTACGGAATACTTTCCCTACTACTGAATACTGCCCCCACTACCGAATACTTTCCCTACTACTGAATACTTTCCCCACTACTGAAGACTTTCCCTACCACCGAATACTGCTCCCACTACCATGACAACAGAATACTGCCCCCACTACCATGACTACAGAATACTGCCCCCACTACAGAATACTTTCCTCACTGCCAAAACCTTCCCAAATACATCTGGCAGCAACAATGTGACCTAATCTCTTGTAGTTGTGACTTTAAATCAGATCTTGAGAACAATTCTTCATATGCAGTGCAACATTTTTTCACAAATCTTCCTTCACAATGGGAACTTTTGATTGATAGACAGCTCTGAATGCCTTTCACTCATGTTGCCACAGAACTTTTCCATTAACAGGTTTCTTATTGATGTTTCCCATGCCCACAGGCGGCATCTTTACAATGTCTACAAAAATAATACTTTCAATTTTCAATCTGAATCAACTTCTGAAATAGTAAATATCTCAAATGGCTCCTGAAATGTTCAAATGTCAACTGAAACATTTTGCCCGATATATCTTTATTTTCAAATAATCATGCATTGAAGCAACTTCTGAATTAGTAAATATAACTAATGGCACTTGAGGTTAGACACATGTCTGAAGTGCCTCAATTTGATGTGCAGAGTTGCTTCCCTTAGGCGCACCAGGAACCAATGACCATGGGTATGGATTCCAGATTCACCCTGATTATGTTTCTTGGTCAGGACCATTCTGTATGCGGGGTGGTCGGGTACCTTAGTGGTTAAAGCGTTCGCTCGTCACGCCGAAGACCCGGGTTCGATTCCCGACATGGGTACAATGTGTGAAGCCCATTTCTGGTGTCCCCCAGCCGTGATATTGCTGGAATAATGCTTAAAGCGGTGTAAAACCATACTCACTCACTCACCCATACCGTACGCGTGGGTTTGACCAAAATGGTAAACGTCTTGAGACTTGCATCCCTTCGGGCCCTCATCCCACATCAAGCTGACACTGCTGGAATACTGTCCATAAAATTGACCTTGACCTTGGACTAGCAATTCTGTTTTCTGACGGCACTGATATCAGATATAATCCCCTCGTTGCTCAGATTAATCATTTTAGTGATTGCATTGTATCAGTTTCTAACATGTCCAACCAAGGAAAACGATCATGAAATCTGTGATCGATGATTTTCCAATTCTCAGCTCATTCAAGAGAGAACCTTGCTGGGTCATCTAAAGTAGGACAGGTTCTGGGAGTTACAAAGAAACAGAGTTGCTATTTTGCCAAATTACATGATTTTGCCAGCATATTCTCAAGTAAAGATTCACGATTCATCTGGGTGTCGATTCATCTGAGTTTTCCATGCATCTGGGTATCGAAGCATCTGGGTATTTTTTTCATTTAGGTTGCAGTGTAATGTTGTGTATTTGTACGCGCTGATAATCTCGGATCTTCGATCATGGAAAAATGGATCCTCAAGGTAGCCATCGAGACTCTGTTTTACAAACAGCTTTGATGTCGGTACGTGTACAAAAACATAGGAGACTTTGCAATGTTCCCAATTGCATAGATGCTCATAATGTCATGGCAACAACACACGAGAATTGTTTTGTTTTACTAGTCCACAAAAATTGTCTTCACCAGGGTTGACTTGTATGTGATGGTAGAAGTGGTAGTCCTCTTGGGAATGCCATCAGTCCTTCCCGAATTTAACTTAAACCGGACTAGCAGACTTATGTTAATCTGAAACCATGACTATTGAGATATATGTATTGTACTGCCACAGTCTTAGTCTGAATAATTGTACTGTATCGTCAAACTCAAAAATAAGAACAACCTACAAACAATAACCTTTAACATATAGCATTGCAAGTAGGCAAATGCTTAATATTCTCCTTGGGAGAATGATTGTTCAAAGTAGAGGCGCCAGTCATGATCTGTCATTGATGAGACTGTTTGAAATGGGTTTTACAGATGTTTCATCGAGTAAGTAGTGGACTGTACATTTCAGCTAGTGAGCTGTTTCGATTTCCCGAGACAGATTTGAGATCGAGGTGCTGTGCAAGTTGAAGGAGCATGTCTGTTACCAGAGACATCTCAGCGTCTGTAACAGTAAGCAATGGTAACATTGGGACTGATCAATCGCGGTGGACATCGCAGAGAAATATCCAACACTGTTACTCTGAGGCTGTATTCTTCAGTAAATAAGTACCTAAATAAAGTCGTGAGGAGTTACGAGGCGCTTAGACGAGGAACTGTTTGTGGCTCGGGCTGCAAAACAAGACGAGATCCTTCGCAATTCATCGGACACCAGGACCAATCACAGTACAATGAAACTTCGTAATATCGCTATTGATTTTTATTGGGGGTTTTTCAGGCAGGGTATTACTCAATGAGGGCCCTTGACTTTCCTTGCTATTGTGCCACTTATATTTGCCTTATCAGCAGTTTGAGGATGTGCCATTCATGAATGTCTCAGCGTTGGCTCTAGTCCACGTTATTTGTCAGGGCATTTTGTCAGATTGGACAGTCCCTTGGGCTGGGGTAACTCACTAAGAGTCTTTTATGCAAGAGGGAGGTAACTTTCTTAAAGTGTATCATTAAACTGGGGTATCTTCCTAGAGATTTCAATAGATAAGTGGGGTAACTCCCATAGAGATTATCATAGATAAGTGGGTAACTTTCTTAGAGATTATCATTATAGAGGGGTAACTTCCTTAGAGATTTTCATTATATTGGGGTAACTTCCTCAGAGATTATCAGAGATAAGTGGGGTAACTTCCTCAGAGATTATCAGAGATAAGTGGGGTAACTTCCTTAGAGATTTTCATTATATTGGGGTAACTTCCTCAGAGATTATCATAGATAAGTGGGGTAACTTCCTCAGAGATTATCATAGATAAGTGGGGTAACTTCCTCAGAGATTATCTTAGATAAATGTGGTAACTTCCTCAGAGATTATCAGAGATATGTGGGGTAACTTCCTTAGAGATTATCATTAGTGTGGGGTAACTTCCTTAGATATTATCATAGATACGTGGGGTAACTTCCTCAGAGATTATCAGAGATAAGTGGGGTAACTTTCTTTGAGAATACTGAATCTTTGAAGATGCAGGCCCTGACTGAACTCTTCTGGCCCTCATTTGAAAAAGATACTGCAGGCCATAAGGACCAATACAATTTTGAAACCAGGCCCAAAACGAGATCCTATGCTTTGGGCTTATGGGCAGACACTTATTTTGAACACTGGATACTTTGAACTTTGAACACAAGCCGCAAAGTTGCGACTGAAATGCTCCCCAATACAACCTAAATTTCTTTTTTTTCCTACTAAGACATATTCAGAGGAAAAATATCTTATGGCGACTGAATTTTATTACTTCACCTAAGGTGGTAAACGTCTGAGACTGGCACCATCTCAGGGTTTCTTCCCACATTCAGCTGACACACCGTGTTATCAAGTGGAATAATGTGGTTTTAAACCCAACTCTCATTCACTACTTAGATCTGTCATAGACATCTTGGGTAACTTCCACGCTGTGTTGTACATCAGCAAGAAGTGAATAAATTCCCATTCTACAACAGTAACATCTTTCTTATGGCAAAAGTACGTTTGAGTAACACCGCTTTGTTGCATGAAGTCATTTTTAATGCAGACTGTTAAAGCAGTGACTGATTTCCCCATGTGCCTCTCTATAGTAAAGTAAAGTGTGAACTTGACACTAAGACTTAGGGCTGGGATGGGCAACTCGGGTACCCTGGATGGGTGCGTCCTGAGTAGGACCCAGGTATCCACAGGACTACCTGGACCCATGGTTAGTCACATGATATATTGTTTAATGACAAAAACTCACTATAGCTCAGTGGTTACACTGCAAGTCGCTAATGTTCGCATTTCTTTCTCACGATGCACACATTCCTTTTGACTTGTATAATATTGAGTAAAGATGAAGGTTCAGTGTACGCATGATCTGATCGTTTGATACATGTATCTAAATAGTTTGGGGCAGGGCTGCAGTAAAACAATTCTCAATCAGACATTTTGTTCCCAACTCTTGAGACCTGTAGTGGGTACCTGGGTAGGATTGGGTAATAGGGGATCGGGTTCCTGGGTAGGGTCGGGTAATAGGGGGTCGTGTACCTGGGTAGGGTCGGGTAATAGGGGATCGGGTACCTGGCTGGAGTCGGGTAATGGGGGGTCGGGTACCCGGTAGTTTGGACTCGTCCCAGCCCTGCTAAGAATGCTTAATAAGTGCGTTTGTTATAGCGATACATTTGGTTTAGAGATATTAAAAACATTGGTGGTTATTCAGTGTTTGGGCTTTGTCAGCAATATTAATAACTGAGACAGCTTTGATCCTTTTTCTATGTGAGCAGTATTGAAAACAGTTATCCAGATTTGACTCTTTTGTGCTTTGTCAGCAATATTGAAAACTGTGATGGAGATTTGATACTTTTGCTGTGTCCCATTCATCTCTTTCACAGGAAATTGGCTCGTTGACCCAGAACTATTCCTAGCTCTGAAAAACATCAGTCATCTCTTTTATTGTGTCTCCCTGCCTCTCATCAAACCTGTATGTCAGAGCTTTATAGTGACTTTTCCTCCACAACAAGGGCATTCATGTCTGTTTAATCACACTTAAGTAACCTGGCAGCACTTGTTTTATGTAAATGCTACTCTCAGTTGCCATTCTGGATATCATAATCACATTACAGTTACAATCTAATGGTACCATCCCAAAGTTGTCACATGGCAACAATTAATGTGATAGATTTTAGTGTTGCTGCCTTGCAGTACTCGCATTATGTTTTTGAAAATGTATGTTCATCAACAAGATATTGAGGAAGTTTATAGTTTGAGACCAGCAGGGTACGCAACCATTTTTCCATCCCCTTAAAGATCCGGATAAGAATTGGTCTTCAGCAACCCATGCTTGTCGTAACAGGTGATAACGGGATAGGGTAGTCAGGCTTGCTGACTTGGTTGATGCATGTCATCGTATCCCAATTGCGTAGATTGATGCTCATGATGTCAGTCACTGGATTTTCTAGTCCAGAGTGCAGCATTAAACATCAAACAAACAAACAAACAAACAAGCAAACAAACAAACAAACAAACCAGTGTGCGAAATTGAGAGGGTCCTGGGTTCCTTAAGGTTTTGTATTTGAGTCAAGGTCTCTCCAGCTCTTTTAACTTTGGGGTCATGACAAGGACTGTGACTTTCATGCTTGTTCACTGCGCCACAACATATTCCACCGAGACATTTCATTGTCGTAGAAGATATGATGAGTTTGGTTTCATTGTACTAATTGACAAAACTGTAGTGGTGGAACGATACACTGATGCATTGGTGGATCGCGATTTTTTACTTCTCAATAAAAGTATCGATCACAGTCGCACACTAAATCAGAAGTATTGATTCTTACCGTAATTGTTTTCTGGAATAAATGTTCTGCCAAACACTAATTACTACTGAAAATGAATCCATTGCGCCATACCTAACACTGCCAACTGTTAATCATTAGTGTGCCAGGTTTGGCAATCCTGTCCGTGAAAAAGATGGTTTATGCACCACAAATAAGTGCACATGCAAGTATCGCGATGCGTGTCCTCCACTAACCCTGCCCTACACTAGCCCTGCCCTACACTAGCCCTGCCCTACACTAGCCCTGCCCTACGCGAGCCGTGTCCTACACCATCCCTGCCCTACACTATACCTGCCCTATGCTAGCCCTGTCCTCCACTAGCCCTGTCCTCCACTAGCCCTGCCTTACACTAGACCTGCCCTACACTAGCCTTGCCCTACATTAACCCTGTCCTACGCGAGCCCTGCCCTACACTAGCCCTGCCCTACACTAGCCCTGCCCTACGCTAGCCCTGTCCTACACTAGCCCTGCCCTACACTAGCCCTGTCCTACACTAGCCCTGTCCTACGCTAGCCCAGTCCTACACTAGACCTGTCCTACACTAGCCCTGTCCCACACTAGCCCTGTCCTACACTAGCCCAGTCCTATGCTAGCCCTGCCCTATGTTAGCCCTGCCCTACACTAACACTGCCCTACGCTAGCCCTGCCTTACACTAGCCCTGCCTTACACTAGCCCTGCCCTACACTAACACTGCCCTACACTAGCCCTGCCCTACGGTAGCCCTGCCCTACACTAGCCTTGCCCTACGGTAGCCTTGCCTTACGCTAGCCCTGCCCTACACTAGCCCTGCCCTACATTAGCCCTGTCCTACACTAGCCCTGCCCTACACTAGCCCTGCCCTACACTAGCCTTGCCCTACACTAGCCTTGCCCTACGGTAACCCTGCCCTACACTAGCCCTGTCCTACACTAGCCCTGTCCTATGCTAGCCCTGCCCTACACTAGACCTGTCCTACACTAGCCCTGCCCTACGGTAGCCCTGCCCTACACTAGACCTGTCCTACACTAGCCCTGCCCTACACTAGCCCTGCCCTACACTAGCCCTGCCCTACACCAACTCCAAAGCCAGTATACATGGTATAACCAATACAGGGAGAGGCACCATATGCAGAAACAAATCAGTTGCAATAATTAGTAGCAGAGTAAATTGTACTAGTTGTGCCTCGCCACCAATATGGGGTCCGTCGGGAGTGTCATCAACCTCCATGCACTGCCGCGCGGAAGACCAGGAACGTAGCAGTTTACCATCCTCTCGCTGCTGCAGCTTCCCCGCTTGAAACCTTAATGGGACAAAAAGCCTGATCGGCCCCATTCATTCGCAGCATACATTGATATTTTCAAACATCTTGCTAATCTCTGCTAATGCCAGACTAGGCCAGTAACGGTTGTTAGGCATATCACGGTTTATAGTCCCTTAGGGACAACTAGGGCTGGTGTTGTGGGCTGTTTTCAATTGATTTTATAGTTGGTGCAGGATCCCACCCATTTGAAGCTTGTGTGTCTAATTGGAAGGGACAAGCAAGGATATTGGGTGCCACAACTCCTGGTGTATAAGGATAGCGCTGAACAGGGGTGTGGGTGGCCCAGTAGTGTATGTTGCAGGTGCCGGCTTTGTTGTGTCCCTTCGCTGAGTCAGGATTTGCTGCTTGTTGATTGAATCCTAGGTTAACATTGATTACGTTCCTTGGTTTATCAGCTCCATATAGTCAGGGGTTAACCGAAATTGTAAGCAGCTACGACCTCTGTCACCTTTGGCTCAACCCTCAAATTAATATCCCATGGGTATTCCGGGATTGGAATTTGTCCCCAGCCACATATGCTTGTCATAGGTGGCAACTTAATGGATTGGGTGGTCAGCCTTGATGCCTTAGTTAATTGTGAGTCTTTGTGCCCTGATGGAGTGGATCGTTGCTCACAATGTCAATCACTGGTTTGTCTGGTTCAAATTTGATTATTTGCAGGTGTAACATTTCTCAGTGTGGCATTAAGCAACAAAGAAACTTGCATTGAGATTACGTGCTGTGACCATGACTGTATGAATGAAATACTCTTTACATCAGCATTAAACACAACTCTGTCATTTACCATCAGTATACAAATGCAGTTTCATCCAGGTGTTTCTGGGGGCACTGGCGTCCCAAGTCGTCTAAGGAGCACCCCAGAAACCTATGATTATAAGCTCAAATCCAAGTTCGCCCCGATTTCGTTTCGAGGTTTGTCAGCACCATGTCCGTGCTCATGGGTTTCACCAAAGTGATAAACATCTAAAACCTCTATCACTTAGAGCTTTCCTCTGACATTAAGTTACCATGCCATGATATAATTGGAATAGTGTTCAAAGCTGCGTTAAGCCCAACTCACTAAGTCCAAATGGCTACAGAACCTAGACATACAGTTTAAGCAGTACTTTAATAAAGCCTTGTAAATCACTGAGTTTGGACATATGGATCATCCTCGTCATTGAGATTGCACATAAATCAGATAATGATTGGAGAAATAATGTGATTGATGGTGGCTGGATTGTAATCATGGTAATATGAAGAAATTAGGTTACATCCTCGTCGGGGGGTATTATTGCAGACAATTAAACAAGCATTCAGCGTAAATGTTAGGACAGTTAGTGATGGGGCAGTGTGCGAGGGAGGGACTGTGGCCTATGAATATATATAGGTTAAAAACTGTAAAATGTAATGATTTCAGAAATAAGGTAAAGATGTAAAATATTTTTTTCTGTTTAAAAGCTTTAAGGCCCCCCTGTATTTGTGAAGTTTACTCAATCACACACGTTATGCTTCGGGGTTCTCGTCAGGAAGCGGAATACTGTTCAAAGCGGTGTTAAACCAAGACTGCACACTCACTCACTCATTCACTTGTTGAACCGTGCAGATTCCCGGGTAGAGTAGGTCTTCAGCAACCCATGTTTGCCTTAAAAGGCGACTATGCTTGTCGTAAAAGGCGACTAACGGGATCGGGTGGTCAGGCTCACTGACTTGCTGGATGCATGTCATCGATCCCAATTGCGCGGATCGATGCTCATGATGTCAATCACTGGATTGTCTGGTCCAGACTTGATTATTTACAGACCGCCGTCATATAGCTGGAATATTGCTGAGTGCGGCTTTAAACAACAAACAAAACAAAAAACAAACAAACATTCACTTGTCAATAAGCTGCCTTCTATTAAAACCATACCAACTCACCCACTGCTATATAGACTGTTGTAAGCTGATCTTACCAGATCGAATAGAATTTTACTTGACTTTGACTCAGGCTTTGGATTAGTGGCTAAAGTTGCAGACTGATATTAAACCTTGGAAAGCCAAGGATGATTTCACTGGAAATTCACACATGTTGCAAAAAGTCTTTTCAGCCGTGATGATAAAAAGTACTTTTCTACTTACTGAATAACTAACCCTGATGATATTATGAAGATCCAACAGTTCAATAATACACGTGAAATGGATGCCATCAAACACCATCCTGTTGATGAAGTTGATAACATATATTTATCTTTTTATTATTGAGTTGAGTCATATTGTGTGAAGAATAAAGGATGTGTAAATGAATCCTTGTCCAACTCATGCAGGTATTGACTGTGTAAATGATCTACCTTGACCTGAGAACACCTGTGTACCTGCCTGTATTGATTAACAGCCGTACATACTGCCTGTTTGTCAACTCACAGAAATTGGCACAAGTCCTGTAGTCCTTGCCAAACTGCCCAGTAGTTGTATCATAAGGACTAGTAAAAATTTGCCCTTTTTATGGGTTTTGCTATATTTTTCATTATAAGGACTAGTAGACTAAAAATGTTAGTTTCTACTGCTGACTCATCACAATCTCCCCGACTAACTTCTGTATGGAGAATCTGCCAGGATAATACGTTATTGGTGAAAGGAAAAAGATGTGTTGGGCCTTGATTTGTTTGGTTCTTTGTGTAAACATGGTAGCAGCTGGAAAACTATCTGGTGTGACCTTGTTGTTTGATCATAACTTGATACTTTCCATTCTATTCAGCATGTTGAGTGAGTGAGTGAGTGAGTGAGTGAGTTTTGTATTCTGATGAAGTCAGCAATATTCCTGCCACATATCAGATAGTGGTCAGTGGATCGTGATGTTTTATTTCTCGATTCAAGTATCGATCACAGTCACACACTAAGTAAAAAATATCGATTCTGACCTTAAATGTTTGATGTAATAATTGATCCCCTAAATACTAATCAGTAGTGCAAGTTAATAGTGAAAACATAAATATTTTCATTTGTTGTGCCTTACTTGACCCTGCCAACTGTAAATCATCAGTGTGCCAGGTACTTGGCCATCCTTGGCACATGCAAGTATCATGATATGTATTGGATCGTGAGTAAGGTATCATGATAAGTATTGGATTGCACAGTTTGTGTATCGTCCCAGCCCTAATATCAGACTAAGTCAGACAAAGCAGTGATTGACAGCATTATTAACGATCCACACAATCAGTGTACATTGACACAATCGGTGTACGTTGACACAATCAGTGTATGTTGACACTATCGGTGTACATTGACACACAATCAGTGAACGTTGAAACACAATGTTGACACACAGTGTACATTGATACAATCAGTGTACATTGATACAATCAGTGTATGTTGACACACAATCAGTGTATGCTGACACACAATCAGTGTATGTTGACACACAGTGTATGCTGACACACAATCAGTGTATGCTGACACACAATCAGTGTATGCTGACACAATCAGTGTATGCTGACACACAATCAGTGTATGTTGACACATAATCAGTGTATGCTGACACACAATCAGTGTATGTTGACACACAATCAGTGTATGCTGACACAATCAGTGTATGCTGACACACAATCAGTGTATGTTGACACACAATCAGTGTATGCTGACACACAATCAGTGTATGCTGACACAATCAGTGTATGCTGACACACAATCAGTGTATGTTGACACACAATCAGTGTATGCTGACACACAATCAGTGTATGCTGACACAATCAGTGTATGCTGAAACACAATCAGTGTATGCTGACACACAATCAGTGTATGCTGACACAATCAGTGTATGTTGACACACAGTGTATGCTGACACACATCAGTGTATGCTGACACACAATCAGTGTATGTTGACACAATCAGTGTATGCTGACACACAGTGTACGTTGATACAATCAGTGTATGCTGACACACAATCAGTGTATGCTGACACACAATCAGTGTATGCTGACACACAATCAGTGTATGTTGACACACAGTGTACGTTGATACAATCAGTGTATGCTGACACACAATCAGTGTATGCTGACACACAATCAGTGTATGTTGACACACAATCAGTGTATGCTGACACACAATCAGTGTAAGCTGACACAATCAGTGTATGCTGACACACAATCAGTGTATGCTGACACACAATCAGTGTATGCTGACACAATCAGTGTATGTTGACACACAGTGTATGCTGACACACAATCAGTGTATGCTGACACACAATCAGTGTATGCTGACACAATCAGTGTATGTTGACACACAATCAGTGTATGTTGACACACAATCAGTGTATGTTGACACACAGTGTATGCTGACACACAATCAGTGTATGCTGACACACAATCAGTGTATGTTGACACACAGTGTATGTTGATACAATCAGTGTATGCTGACACACAATCAGTGTATGTTGACACACAATCAGTGTATGCTGACATACAATCAGTGTATGCTGACACACAATCAGTGTATGTTGACACACAATCAGTGTATGTTGACACACAATCAGTGTATGCTGACACACAATCAGTGTATGTTGACACACAATCAGTGTATGCTGACACACAATCAGTGTATGCTGACACACAATCAGTGTATGCTGACACACAATCAGTGTATGCTGACACACAATCAGTGTATGTTGACACACAATCAGTGTATGCTGACACACAGTGTACGTTGATACAATCAGTGTATGCTGACACACAATCAGTGTATGCTGACACACAATCAGTGTATGTTGACACACAATCAGTGTATGCTCACATACAATCAGTGTATGCTGACACACAATCAGTGTATGTTGACACACAATCAGTGTATGTTGACACACAATCAGTGTATGCTGACACACAATCAGTGTATGCTGACACACAATCAGTGTATGCTGACACACAATCAGTGTATGCTGACACACAGTGTACGTCGGCACACAATCAGTGAACTTTGACACAATCAGTGAATTAAACATGTCCCCTGTTTCGCATACAAGTGACGAACTGAGAGCTCCAAGGATTTGGGGGCATTTTTCTCCTTTTATTGATGAGTGTTGATATATTTAATATCAAAATTTGCGAGGGTCATATACATATTCTGTGTCATGTACACCTCTGCACCAATCTAGAGATGTGGTGATGTTCCCAGTTGTCACATTTTAATGTTGTTATGCTGAGATGTTTTGGCCTTGCGATCAATAACATCCTCTGTATTTGACTGTTATGTCATGGCATAGATAGAAAGAAATCAATGAAAATTAATTTTTTAAGTAAAGGTAATCTCAAATAGAATCACTTGTTTTAGATTTGAACATTAAAATTCTTAAATTCCAGTCAACCAATTGTGATCTGGCAAACAATATTGTGATAATTTGGAAGAGATATTGTTTGATCTGACCTGCATTATCTCCTGTCGAAGCCAGGTTTGAATATTAAATAATCATGACAATCCAGTGATTGATATTATGAGCACTAATCCATTTCATAGGCATATGATGATACACTGTCATTCAAGTCTGAACACCATTACATAAAGTCCCCTTGTAGGACCAGCAAGAATTTTGGGGACCAATTCTAACCCAGAATCCCCTTTGGTTCTTAATTGGAATCCCCACAGGTGAAAAACCCTATTTTCCCCCGAAATCCATTGAGACCCTTCTGACAATATGGACATGAGCCCACACCGTGTTTGATGAAGCTCTGTGTTTCTGAAGCCGTCACATTCACTCGTGTGAGATCCAGCCCAATCCTGCTCACCTACCTTCAGACCCATCAATCAAGGAAAAGACCAAAGAAAAATTCAGCATGATGTTAAACTAATAATGTCCTGAGCTGTCACTCCTATATCTATTTTGGACAATATGGCCGCCCGCCCGCCGTATGATTCTGACCACTTGAATATTGACTCCCTCTCAGCTGGGCGCACTTGGGTAGAGGCCACCAGGAAGCTGTTCAGGCTACACTGACATTTAACCAATCAATGCCGCAACGCTTATTTTCTGTGTCTCGTACATGACAGACACTCGAGGCTTACGACACAGGCCTCGTCTAGTGACATGTTATCTAATTAGAACAAAAGGGGATTATGACAGCAGCCCGAAATGGTCCAATCATCACCTGTTATGGCCTTTGAATAGTCTTCGTTTTAGAGTTAACATGGTGGAGAGCTTTTCTTATGTTAATGTCATCCGTACAAGGTGTTATAATGAGCAGCGATAGACATTGGCACTAGTCTTATAGTCCAGACCAAACTGCCCCTTAGTTAGGGCATCATAAGGACCAGTAGAAATTTGCCTTCTTTAATGGTTTTGCTTTGTTATGATTATGATGATTAGTGGACTAAAAACGGTGATGAGGAGAGGTAGATGTGCTAATACTTTTCGCACATTGACTGCAGAGCAGCTTGGAGGTAGTCTAATATATGTTATGGTTTTCTTTTTGTAATTTCAAAACAATTACATTAGAAAGGAGCTCAGAGAATTTCCATTTTCAGAAGAAATCAGAAGACTGACTGGATCGGGTGTACAGGGACCCCCTCAGTCTGTGATTTTTAGCAATAGGGTTCTTAAAGGACCTAGGATTTCCATTTGTAATTTCAAAAACTGAGTTACAGTTGTAACCTTGTCATTTTAGCATTGGACTCCCTGTGTTTATTTACACAGAAAGTGTGTTTGAACAGTTATGTTTCATGCATGTTGTTGGTGTTGGCTGACTCCACAGGAAGCTCTCTCTCAATCAGAAAGTTGCCAACCACTGGAACAACAAAAAAGGAACTTTGACAATCAATTCTTTAGAATTATGTCTCAGGGAAATTGTCCTGGTTAAATCAAGTTGAGATTGTTTCAGAGAGTGGAGGATGTATCATGCTGGTCGGTAATGTGTCATGTATGTTGGGAATGTGTCATGTATGTTGGGAATGTGTCATGCAGGTTGGAAATTTGTCATGCAGATCAGGATTGTCACAAATATGTTTTGGTCGAGTATATTGTGTCTCAATTTGACCATCACGCCCTTGAGTAAAACATTAAAACAGGTTTACAAAACCATTACACCATCCCCTAGGGAACTGCTTGACATCACAGTAATTGTCTTCTCAATTCTGGAACAAGTGGTTAGGGTTACTCACACTGAAGGCCCGGATTCGATTCAAGCCCCTTTCTGGTGTCCCAGGACATGGTATTGTAAAAGCAACAATAACTCACTCGCTCAGTTTGAACTCTGAACTTTGAGCCGTTAATGTCGACATGTGGACAGAAAAATATGAAAACATTTGGATTGAGCTCCCATCTTTTCGATAATGGTCCTCTTTCTTCTGCTTGCATCTTTCAATGGGAGAGGACCCAACCATGCAGTTTAATAGTCCTGTCCCAGTTTATTGAAAATGCCCAGAAGCTTGGCAAACTGGCATCTATTACCTTCATCCTCCATCAGCTTAAGCACAGTCACATGCCTCGGAGAAATTATGTAGAGACTCGTCCAACAATGTGTCCTGCCATCATTTCAAAGGTTTTTTCAAGCTGCAAAATTTAGAGAAAAGGCCATCGATCTGTTTAAGTCGTGCCATGAATTTGACCATGTTTGCTGTAGAGGCTTTGATGGCTTGGCAGTATTTTGGGAAGAGATGTGTAGTTAATAGGGTTGTCTGTTACTGTGGTGTGTCTGTGTGTGTTAGTGTCTGTGTGTGGAAGAGATGTATAGTTAATAGGGCTGTCTGTTACTGTGGTGTGTCTGTGTGTCAGTGTGTCTGTGTGGGGAAGAGAGGTGTAGTTAATAGGGCTGTCTATTACTGTGGTGTGTCTGTGTGTGTGGAAGAGATGTGTAAGTAATAGGGCTGTCTGTTACTGTGGTGTGTCTGTGTGGGGAAGAGATGTGTAGTTAATAGGGCTGTCTGTTACTGTGGTGTGTCTGTGTCTCAGTGTGTCTGTGTGGGGAAGAGATGTGTAGTTAATAGGGCTGTCTGTTACTGTGGTGTGTCTGTGTGGGGAAGAGATGTGAAGGTAATAGGGCTGTCTGTTACTGTGGTGTGTCTGTGTGGGGAAGAGATGTGAAGGTAATAGGGCTGTCTGTTACTGTGGTGTGTCTGTGTGGGGAAGAGATGTGAAGGTAATAGGGCTGTCTGTTACTGTGGTGTGTCTGTGTGGGGAAGAGATGTGAAGGTAATAGGGTTGTCTGTTACTGTGGTGTGTCTGTGTCTCAGTGTGTCTGTGTGGGGAAGAGATGTGAAGGTAATAGGGCTGTCTGTTACTGTGGTGTGTCTGTGTGTCTTTGTGGGGAAGAGATGTGTAAGTAATAGGGTTGTCTGTTACTGTGGTGTGTCTGTGTGGGGAAGAGATGTGTAAGTAATAGGGTTGTCTGTTACTGTGGTGTGTCTGTGTGTGTCTCAGTGTGTCTGTGTGTGGGGAAGAGATGTGAAGGTAATAGGGTTGTCTGTTACTGTGGTGTGTCTGTGTCTCAGTGTGTCTGTGTGTGGGGAAGAGATGTGAAGGTAATAGGGCTGTCTGTTACTGTGGTGTGTCTGTGTCTCAGTGTGTCTGTGTGGGGAAGAGATGTGTAAGTAATAGGGCTGTCTGTTACTGTGGTGTGTCTGTGTGGGGAAGAGATGTGTAAGTAATAGGGTTGTCTGTTACTGTGGTGTGTCTGTGTGTGTCTCAGTGTGTCTGTGTGGGGAAGAGATGTGAAGGTAATAGGGTTGTCTGTTACTGTGGTGTGTCTGTGTGGGGAAGAGATGTGAAGGTAATAGGGTTGTCTGTTACTGTGGTGTGTCTGTGTGTCTTTGTGGGGAAGAGATGTGAAGGTAATAGGGTTGTCTGTTACTGTGGTGTGTCTGTGTCTCAGTGTGTCTGTGTGGGGAAGAGATGTGAAGGTAATAGGGCTGTCTGTTACTGTGGTGTGTCTGTGTGGGGAAGAGATGTGTAAGTAATAGGGCTGTCTGTTACTGTGGTGTGTCTGTGTGTGTCTCAGTGTGTCTGTGTGGGGAAGAGATGTGAAGGTAATAGGGCTGTCTGTTACTGTGGTGTGTCTGTGTCTCAGTGTGTCTGTGTGGGGAAGAGATGTGAAGGTAATAGGGCTGTCTGTTACTGTGGTGTGTCTGTGTGGGGAAGAGATGTGAAGGTAATAGGGCTGTCTGTTACTGTGGTGTGTCTGTGTGGGGAAGAGATGTGAAGGTAATAGGGCTGTCTGTTACTGTGGTGTGTCTGTGTGGGGAAGAGATGTGTAAGTAATAGGGCTGTCTGTTACTGTGGTGTGTCTGTGTGTGTCTCAGTGTGTCTGTGTGGGGAAGAGATGTGAAGGTAATAGGGCTGTCTGTTACTGTGGTGTGTCTTTGTGTCTCAGTGTGTCTGTGTGGGGAAGAGAGGTGAGGGTAATAGGGCTGTCTGTTACTGTGGTGTGTCTGTGTGTCTTTGTGGGGAAGAGATGTGAAGGTAATAGGGCTGTCTGTTACTGTGTGTGTCAGTGTGTCTCTGTGAGAAATGGGCTTTACACATTGTATCCATCGGGGGAATCAAACCTGAGTTTTTGGCGTGACGAGTGAATGGTTTAACCACTAGGCTACCCCACCGCCATCTTCCCTAGGCAAGAGAGTTAACTGACTGCAAAAGTCCAGTTTCCACCCTTGCTGAACTAGGCTGGAATTATGCAACGAAATCGAAATCCAGTTTTGTAAACTGTCATGCAGATTTTAGTCGGTCGAGGGCAGGACTTCCTAATCTTTTCATGTTTTTAATCAAGGTGCTCACGTGATTGGATGCACCCATTTTATCAAAATATAGATCTTGATCATCGATCAGATTGTCTTGACTGGGCGCTGCCATTTTGTTTGAAGCAGATGCAAGTGATACGAGAGGTGGAATCTGATTGGTCCATATGGGAGAGGCATAGAATTGGCATAACTCCTAATAGCCACTGGTAGTGCTACGAACGAGCCCAGGAATTCCAGCCTAGTTCTGCAAGGGTGGAAACTGGACTTTGTAAGTCAGTTAACACTCTTGCCTCGGGAAGATGCCCCATCGTCCCCATTAGTGTATGTGAAGAGGTGTGTAGTTAATTACAGGTCACACATTCCTTAATCTGAGTGTTGACTTCCAACTTCGATTTAGTCCAGGTAAATCTACAGGTAACTTAGCTCTACATTGAAAGCACAGTATGTTAATCTCCTTACTTTCACCCACAATCAGATACAGTTTGAACTTTACTTCCACATAAGGCTGACACACTGATATTGCTGAAATGCTGTCTTAAGCGTGTTAAGCCAGCCACACACTCATGAAGGTATATTCCCTATTCATGGATTCCGCACATCTAATTAGTGTTGAATGGAATGTTAAGTGGACAGATCAGACTGGATTATTACATGTAATCTTACAAATGATTTTACTGTACAATCTGCTGAAAATTATTCCAGTTACCATTCACCGGTAATTACAAGTTTTTTACCAGTAAAATGAGGCTTGGACCATTAATTCAACTGACTGCCAGTCCCTGTGGACCAGCAAATAGAGTACCTTATACATTTTTGTTGTTAAACACAACAGGTTGTGATGAAATCTATTTCCATGTCCCCCTGCATGGACAAGGAAGTGATGATCTGAGATGTATCACACTATATTACCCGTGTGAGAACAGAGACAGTGTACACCTTCAGCTGTAATTGATCAGTATTTATAGTGTACAACTTCAGCTGTAATTGATCAGTATTTATAGTGTACAACTTCAGCTGTAATTGGTCAGTATTTATAGTGTACAACTTCAGCTGTAATTGGTCAGTATTTATAGTGTACAACTTCAGCTGTAATTGATCAGTATTTATAGTGTACAACTTCAGCTGTAATTGATCAGTATTTATGGCAGCTTTCAGTCCCAGTTGATTGGTTGTTGAGGAAATGGTTACCTCTCATTGGTTCCATGATCCCTACCTGAAATGTTTGTGGGATATTTACTTTTAGTTTTTAGCTCCACCGACTGAAAGTGCAATCTACTTTAATCCGATTGGCTGCATATCTGTCGTTAACTTTACATTTTTGATGTCTTCTCTAAACTACAAGGCCAGTGAAACTTTACATGAATGATACCAGCAATGGTACCAAGATATGTTAATAGATGGCACTTGTTGTTGCCCTGCCTGGCACTTATTGTTGCCCTGCAGGGCACTTGTGAAGATCCAGGGTAGAATAGGTCTTCAGCGACCCGTGCTTGCCATAAACAGCGACTATGCTTGCCGTAAGAGGCGACTAACGGGATCTGGTGGTCAGGCTTGTTAACTTTGTTGGTGCACGTCATCATATCCTAATTGGATAGATCGATGCTCATTATATCAATTACTGGATTGTGGGGTCCACTCGATTATTAATAGACCATCGTGATATTGCTGGAGTATTGATGAGTGGCGCATTAACAACAAACAAACAAACAAAAACACAAACTTGTTGGTGGTGTTTAGGTCCCGGGTTCGAACCCGGGTTCGATCCCGGGTCACGTCATACCAAAAGATGGTACTTGTTGTTACCCTGTCTGGCGCTCGGCATTAAGGGGCTAAAACAAGGACTGGTCGGCTCGGAGTCAGTATACTGTGTCTGAGTTGGGTATTCATGTTAAACTGTGGCATGGTATTTTAGTGAAACCAGCAATAATACGGACCACTAATTGTAGTTTGTAATAATCGTAATTCGTTATAAGCATATAGACAGCATTTATACAACAAATGTTCGGGACTAAAATTAAGTTTGTTATATTGATCACTTCGTAATAAGTGTGTTCATTATAAACATAGTATACTGTACTGCTCAAAGCAGTATTAATGTGCCCTCTCATTCTGTGATTTATCCCCCAAACAATATATTTGAAATCTTACCTTTCATTCTTTCCAGGTTGAAGAGATACGAGGGATGATAGACAAAATATCTTCAAATGTCGATGAAGTCAAGAAGAAACACAGCGCAATCCTCTCAGCACCGCAGACTGATGACAGTAAGTATTACCGACCTGACAGATCCTTCTTGTCATTGACAGACCATACTAGTCTCTCTGACAGATCCTTCTTGCAGTGACAGACAATGCTATTCTTTCTGACAGATCCTTCTTGCAGTGACAGACCAATGATAGTCTTTCTTACAGAGCCTTCTTGTCATTGATAGACTGATGCTAGTCTTTCTGACAGATCCTTCCCGGCAGTGACAGACAATGCTAGTCTTTCTGACAGATCACTCTTGCAGTGACAGACAATGCTATTCTTTCTGACAGATCCTTCTTGCAGTGACAGACCAATGCTATTCTTTCTGACAGATCCTTCTTGCAGTGACAGACCAATGCTAGTCTTTCTGACAGATCCTTCTTGGCAGTCACAGACCGATGCAGGTCTTTCTGACAGATCCTTCTTGGCAGTCTCAGACAGGTCCAAGCCTTTCTTACAGATCTGTCTTGTGTCAGTGACAGACCAATGACAGTAAGTACTTCCAAACTGACAGATCCTTCTTGTCAGTGACAGATTGGTGCTAGTGTTATTGACAGATACTTCTTGTCAGTGACAGATTGGTGCTAGTATTATTGACAGATACTTCATGTCAGCGACAGATTGGTGCTAGTATTATTGACAGATACTTCATGTCAGTGACAGATTGGTGCTAGTCTTTCTGACAGATCCTTCTTGTCAGTGACAGATTGGTGCTAGTATTATTGACAGATACTTCATGTCAGTGACAGATTGGTGCTAGTATTATTGACAGATACTTCATGTTAGTGACAGATTGGTGCTAGTATTATTGACAGATACTTCATGTCAGTGACAGATTGGTGCTAGTGTTATTGACAGATACTTCATGTCAGTGACAGATTAGTGCTAGTATTATTGACAGATACTTCATGTCAGTGACAGATTGGTGCTAGTCTTTCTGACAGATCCTTCTTGTCAGTGACAGATTGGTGCTAGTGTTATTGACAGATACTTCATGTCAGTGACAGATTGGTGCTAGTATTATTGACAGATACTTCATGTCAGTGACAGATTGATGACAGTTAGTACTTCCAAACTGACAGATCCTTCTTGTCAGTGACAGATTGGTGCTAGTATTATTGACAGATACTTCATGTCAGTGACAGATTGGTGCTAGTATTATTGACAGATACTTCATGTCAGTGACAGATTGGTGCTAGTATTATTGACAGATACTTCTTGTCAGTGACAGATTGGTGCTAGTCTTTCTGACAGATCCTTCTTGTCAGTGACAGATTGGTGCTAGTCTTTCTGACAGATCCTTCTTGTCAGTGACAGATTGGTGCTAGTATTATTGACAGATACTTCATGTCAGTGACAGATTGGTGCTAGTATTATTGACAGATACTTCATGTCAGTGACAGATTGGTGCTAGTATTATTGACAGATACTTCATGTCAGTGACAGATTGGTGCTAGTATTATTGACAGATACTTCATGTCAGTGACAGATTGGTGCTAGTGTTATTGACAGATACTTCATGTAAGTGACAGATTGATGACAGTAAGTACTTCCAAACTGACAGATACTTCATGTCAGTGACAGATTGGTGCTAGTATTATTGACAGATACTTCATGTCAGTGACAGATTGATGACAGTAAGTACTTCCAAACTGACAGATACTTCATGTCAGTGACAGATTGGTGCTAGTGTTATTGACAGATACTTCATGTCAGTGACAGATTGGTGCTAGTGTTATTGACAGATACTTCATGTCAGTGACAGATTGATGACAGTAAGTACTTCCAAACTGACAGATTGGTGCAGGTGTTATTGACAGATACTTCATGTCAGTGACAGATTGGTGCAGGTGTTATTGACAGATACTTCATGTCAGTGACAGATTGGTGCAGGTGTTATTGACAGATACTTCATGTCAGTGACAGATCGATGACAGTAAGTACTTCCAATCTGACGCATCCTTCCTGTCAGTGACAGATTGGTGCTAGTTTTTTTGACAGATTCTCTTTATCAGTGACAGATTTACTCAACTGAAATGTTAGGAACACATTTCACCTGCTGATGAGTTATAGTGAACTCATTATTGGCTTGCTTCAAGGGTTAGAGTTTTCCAGTGTGTGTAATTTATTTTACTGCAAACAGACGAATAATCCTGATAATGCATAAGTAAATATTTGCTTCCTCGCACTTTTAATTTGGGGAACTGTTCATCTTCATATGTAGGCCATCACTATTTTGTAGCAGTTTTATACTGCATGACAATTATTTCCAGAATTTGCGCAATACACTGTGATATGATGCTGGCTGTTTGATGTTGTTTCTCATAACACACAAGTTGTCCTTTGATGTCATTAAATTGACTTTTTTTTCCAGAAATGAAAGAAGAATTAGAAGACTTAATGTCAGAAATCAAAAAGAATGCTAACAAAGTCAGAGCCAAGTTAAAAGGTAGGTACATGCACTTTGATCACACCTATAAATACACTCCAGGAAAAAAGATTAGCACCATCCATTTTTTATTATCATACATTTTGATCATTGATGTGGCGGTACGTGGTCCGGTCTACAGCGCACAGATCACAAATCAGGTGAAGTTAAGCGACGATGTTCAGGGAGAGTCCGTGACCGCTTCTGAGAGTTTCTATGGCTTCGGTTGGTTGGTTTGTTGTTTAACGCCGCACTCAGCAATATTCCAGCTATATGACGGTGGTCTGTAAATAATCGAGTCTGGACCAGACAATCCAGTGATTAATATCATGAGCATCAATCCACGCAATTGGGATCGATGACATGCATCAACCAAGTCAGTGAACCTGACCACCCGATGCCGTTAGTCGCCTTTTATGAGAAGCATAGTCGCCTTTTATGGCAAGTATTGGTGTTGAAGACCTATTCTACCCCGGAATCTTCACGGGTCCTGCCCCAAACTGAAGCACATGTAACACATGTGGTGTCACCTTGGGCAAGTGACTTTGTTCAAATTTTGCCTCTGTTCACCCTGTAGTGAATGGGTACCAGGTAGGATGAGATGGCAATGTGGTTGTTAACCTTCCAGCACCTTACAGGCAGATTGGGTTGTATACTCCCCAGGGAGATGAGGATGATTGTTAAGTGCACACTGATCCATTGACTGGGGTAATAAATGTCTAAGCCCTCAGAGCATTCTTATGCATGGAGTACAGTGCCATATATAAATGGACTATTATTATTAATGTATCTTTGAAAATACATATGACATTGATCTAATTCTTATATATGTTTTATGGATGCCTGCAATTCAGAAGTGTTGTAAAACTTGACGGTTTTGGAACCAACCAAGTCGATACAAGATATAATTTCATTTATGGAGACAAGGTATACCAGGCTCTCATATCAGGATACCATGGCAACCTCACAAATTGTTTCCCAGCCATCCACACTTTCCATGCACCAAGAACATGTTGTCCCTATAAGAGACTGGAGTCCTTAGAGTCCACATATCTAGACTTGCCTATTAGGAGGATAGAATTACTACACATCTATGGACTTTTCTGTAAGTACAGCCTTGGAGCAAGGCTACCTTGCCTTGTGTAAAGCTGTGTTGTGTTGGATGGTAACACCATCTTCCTGTCTGTTGTGTCCTGCCACACACTAGCTCCACCCAAGTCTGATCTGAGTGGAGCCGGATTAGTGTGTACTTACTGGCAGTCACTAGAGTGTGAGGACTTTGTTGCCATCTTCTGATGCTTGGCCTCAAGCAACCAGATCTGGTGACCGTGTAACTCAATATAGCAAGCCCCAGAGAGATTCCTATCCTGGACAGCGTCAGTTGTCAGGCACAAGGTGTGCCGAAATGCTGTGTGTATTTCTTGTCAACCTGCCCTGCATTGCAAATCAACATTAACACAGAAATCAAGATTTGTGGCATCTATATATCAGTCTGTAAACCCATGATTGATCATTGGGATTGAGCACTTCAGAGGCAGCTTAATCAGTAATCTGTAACACAGATTTGATTAGTTGTTTACACAAGCTTTTGACTTTCCATGTCCAAGGTTATATTTTTTGGGTCAACTTGTTCTGCGATGTAAATGTTCTGATGATGAATGATTGTAATTGCCATTGATAAAGTTCATGAAGGCCTTCTCTGTAGACAAGTCCAACATTGCAGACAAAATCCTTCTCAAGGTTAGATACAACAAATAAATATGTGTAATTATATCCTGGCTTTCTATTTTGATCCATTCTAAGACGGAATCTATTCTTATGGTTGATTGTGTAGGTGGACTGCTATTCCTGGCTGTCTAAATGCTTTTGACCATATTAAGATTGACAGCTAGTCTCTGCGTTTCATGTCTGTCTGGGCTATATACAGTAACTAAGGCAGACACATCCAGCAGATGCATTCTGGCTTGCGCATTCCAGCAGATGCATTCCAGCAGATGCATTCTAGCTGACACATTCTGGCAGACGCATTCTGGCAGACGCATTCTAATAGACGCATTCTGGCAGATGCATACTTGCAGACACATTTTAGCAGACGCATTCTGGCAGACACATTCTGGCAGACGCATTCTAGCAGACGCTTTCTAGCAGATGCATTAGAGCAGACACATTCTAGTAGATGCAGTCTGCCAGACGCATTCAGGCAAAACCATTCTGGCAGACGCATTCTTGCAGACACAATCAAGCAGATGCAGATGCAGGCCAACAGATGCAGTTCTGCAGCCACAGTTCTGTAGATGCAACATACAGACGCATCTGCAGTTGCAATCCTTCTGACACAATTCTGCAGTCCCTATCCTGCAGATGTAATCCTGCATTCCAGCACATACAATTCAACAGACACATACAATTCAACAGACACATACAATTCAACAGACTCATTGCAAAAGACACATTGCAACAGACACATTGCAACAGACACATTGCAACAGAAGCAAATCTGTCTGATTGAAAGATGCATTTCAGAAAGGGTACTGTCAACTAATTAGGGACGTCAATTTCTAGACATGGTTTTCTGTAAGATGCTTCTATAGCCTGACATTGCTGTGGGATGCGGTTGACCGTCTGCTCCTGTAGTCAGCCATTGATCTCCCCTTCTCCCACCATGTTTGTCAATGAAATTTAGGGGTATTTTTAGCTGGCAACAGTTTTTGCATGTGTCATCAGAAACGCAAGAATGGCCTCCTGTGGAGGTGATGGAGGCTAGCTCCCGCTAGCAATTCTACCGCTGGAGTGTAACACAGATTGATAGGATCAATAGCGGCTACAGCAACTGGCTAAGATTATTCTCACACAAAATAAGAAATTAATTTGCCAGGTGTAATCAATACACATATGAATAACACCGCCAGGTGCATGGTGGCGCAGTTTGGTGGTACCGAATTGCGTGCAGTGATTGCTGAAGCAGAGGCTGGAAATGGCTGCGTCTTAGTCCGATCATAGGAGCGTCTTTTGCAAGATGCTGTGGAAGTTGATCTTCACAGTTTGCCATGTTTTACACAATGGCCGTGTTGCTAGACAACCAATTATCATTACACAATATCTTGCAGTATTGATTTGTTATGATGATAATGTTGTGGTTGAATGAAAGCGGTTGTGTAGAGGTATGGTTGGTCTGTTGACAGATATTAGAACTGATGTTACTGTGTGTGGTGGGGAACGGACAAGAAATTGATCAATTCAACTGTTCATGTGTGGAGAAAAACACATTGATTTGTAATCTTTGCAGTTAATTGTTTGAGAGGATATTGATACAAATAAAGACAGTTTGAAGTAAGGTAAATACGTTTTTTTAATTAAAAAGGAATATTTATTCAAATGAAAACAATTTATCAAGTGATGTTTATTTAACATATATTGTTATGGAATGGCTTAATGGTCAAGATAATCAGTTTAAGGTTAGTCAAATTTGAAATTTCTGCAGTCAGGAGAATGTCCTGACGAGATTGCCTGTGGTATGCTGTGGTATGCTGTGGTATGCAGTGGTATGCTGTGCAGGTGTCACAGGCAACGTGTCGTGCACCAACTATTCAAGGGAAATTGAATTACATCAAGATAAAAATTAATGAAAATTCCACCATGAACTTGAAAAATACTCAAGTCTGATTGGTCACTTGGAGGGTTCAAATCCCAATTACCACCTCTGATTGAAACAGCAACTTGTTTTGTTCCAAATTCAATTTGAATGGTTAAACATGTTACATCAACAGGTAGCTGTACATTGAAAACACTGTTTGTTTATCTCTTATTATATCTAAGGCATGGGTGGTCGAGTTGTCTGAGGTGCTGCAATTAGCTGTGCAACTTGCATCCCTTGGGCTCACCAGAAACTTATGCTTGTGGGTAGCCCTGATTATCTTTCTTGGTTTGTAAGCACCTCAATCATGCTCGTGGGTTTATGGAATAAGTAGAATATTGTTCAAAGTAGTGTTTAACCCAACTCACTCACTCCCTCATTCGGGGACACGGTTGGCCCAGTCGTCTAAGGCGCTGCGATTCGCTGTGCAGAGTTGCATCCCTTGGGCACGCCAGAAACCTATGATTGTGGGTTCGAATCCCGGTTCGCCTCAATTATATTTCTAGGTTTGTCGGCACCATACCCATGATCGTGGGTTTCACCGAAGTTGTAAACGTCTTACACCTGCATCACTTCGGGCTTTCCTCCCACATTAAGCTGACACGCCGCGATATAACTGGAATAATGTTAAAAGCTGCGTTAAACCCAACGCACTCACTCATTCACTCACTCACTCACTCACTCGACCGCCTCCGTTGTCTAGTGATGAGCATCCACGGAAGCGAAAGGTCTGAGGTTCAATCCCCGGCAGCGTCATACCAAAGACATTAAAAGATGGTACTTGTTGTTACCCTGTCTGGCGCTTGGCATTAGGGGATAAAACAAGGACTGGTAGGCTCGGAGTCAGCATTCTGTGTCTGAGTGGGGTATTCATGTATTGCACTATAAATCGGCATCAGTCCGGACTAGTACAAACAGCCACAGACACAAACACTCGCTATATAAGTGCAATAATCTTGGACATGACGTTAAACCCCATTTCACCTCACCTCACTCCTTCATTTTGATTATTTCTACTTACTTTAAAAGGTCTCCAGCAACTCATGTTGGTTTAAGAGGCAACCGAATGAATAAGGTTTGGTTGGTGAATTGCTTGATATAGAGTCCTGGTACTCCAATTGGCAGGGCTTGTTGCTCACAATATCGATCACCAATTGTCAGGTCCAGTCTTGATTATTTACAGATTATTTACAGATTATTTACAGGCCACTGTCATGTAGCTGGAATACCGTGGCGTTAAACAACATCCAACCAAAGAAAACAGTCGCTTAATATGTCAAATATGGTAATTGTAATCTCTGCTATGCAAATGTTCAAACAGGGATGTAAGTAATGACGGCAATTATGGTGTCTCGGTGTGGTTGTTTGATGACTCATGACATTATAAGACTTGCTCTCCATTGTACAGCCTTTTTCAGTGGTTGGGCTGTATCAGTCTTGTCATACTGGCAGAGAGGTTGTCAATCAGGAAATTGTGGCTGCCTCAGGTCATTTTGTCTGGTGGATGGAGACTGCTGGCACGAGGGGGTGGATTTCCTCAAGTAGGCAGATGAGCTGAAGGCAGTCGGATGGAAGTCACTGCTTTGAGATGCTGAGGTTGTTGGGTATCTGTTGCCATTAGCAATGACCTTTTGCTGTGACCTTTAGCTGAGTCCAGAGCATTAGTTATAGGCATTATGTGTAGCTGTTGTGTAGGCGTGATCTCAGGTCGCTGAGTTGTGTCCCTTGGTCACACCACAAACCTGTAATGGTGGGTTCGAATCCTGGTTTTGCCCTAATTATAGTTCTGGGTTTGTCAGCACCATACGCTCATGGTAAGCGTCTTAAGACCTGCATCACTTTGGGCTATCCTCCCACATTAAGCTGACATGGAATACTGTTCACAGCGACGTTAATGTCACTCACTCACTTGATCTCAAGGTAGTCAGATGGTTTAGGTGTTTGCTTCTGGTACTGATGGTCCAGGTTCAGTGTCCTGATGGGGCGTTGGGGTTGTCTAGTGGGTACTGCATTCGCTCATCATTTCAAAAGCCTGCGATTGATTCCGACATGGGTACAATATGTGAACTCCATTTCTTGTTACTCCTGCCTTGATATTGCCTTAATATTTATAAATGTTACATCAAACCCAACTAACTCACTAAATCACCTAAATAGATACGGTTGTAGCAGCCATCTTTCTTTGCAGGAATGAGTGAGTGAGTTAGGTTTTACGCTGCTTTTACAAGTTTTAGCAATATTCCAGCAATATCACGGCGGGGGACACCAGAAATGGGCTTCACACATTGTACCCATGTCGGGAATCGAACCCGGGTCTTCGGCGTGACGAGCCTACGCTTTAACCCCTAGGCTACCCGACCACCCCTTTTTTTTTTCTCTTTTTTTTTGCAGGAGAAATCAATGGGGTTGAACCTTGTTATGCAAAGTTGCCTCCCTTTGCTGTCAGGATCTGCTGACTGGGTTCCAATCCCCATTTGCCCTCACCATAATCCTCAAGGGTCCTATGAGACTGGGGGTTTGTTCCCATAGTACAAGAATCTAAGAAAGAGACCCGAGTGGGATGACATTAGGATTATGTTTGTTTGTTTGTTCTTTCACGCCACATTCAATAATATTCCAGCTTTATGATGGCGGTCTGTATATAATCGAGTCTGGACCAGACAATCCAGTGATTGACATCATGAGCATCAATCCACTCACTTGGGATCAATGTCATGCATCAACCAAGTCAGCGAGCTTGACCGCCCGATCCCGTTAGTCGCCTCTTACGACAAGCATTGTCGCCTTTTAACATTAAGGGTTACATAGGGTTATGACAAGGACCCCTTTTCTGTGGTGCTTTATTTCAAACTCTGTCTACCACGCCATCATACCTGTGGCCCTGTCAAGTGGTAAATACTAAAACCCTGCCTCACTCTGCCTCAGTTCTCCCACTGTATGTCTGACCATAGTGTGGTTGGAATCTGTGCAATGCAGCGTGAGCTGGGATCAGTATCAGAGATGCAGTATGAGTCGGTTACTACACAGCATTCACACACCTATCATGGTATATCATCATCTTATTTACAAACTCAGGGTAGTAAGCCATGTCTTATTGATGTGTTTATTGTACTAGCCTTGTGTTTTTGACATGCTGATATTAGTATATGAGAGCAACAAAACCCTTTCCATATTCATAAGAAAACTCTGCCAAACATAGTCAATTGTACGATTCAGACTGTATCATGAGCCATTGTTTATGAATCACTATCAAATAGTGATGATACCAGGTGTTCGCAAAAAGGGGAGCGTATACTGCCCCATCGATTGCACTCATCCCAAACACATGCAAGGGCAAGTCAAGTGTTCACCTGAAAAAACATGTCCTCCATATGTCTGGAATAATCCTTTTTGAAAGTTTTACTGAGGCCTTGAATGTTGTAACCTTGGTCGAACAACTTTTGAGCAATTGTTGTATGACGCACTTTGAAATCTTGGTTGAAAGAGTATGCACGATTGTACCTAAAGAATTATGAAATGTCGACACCAAGGGCTGGAACTGCAGGAATATTGCTCAACATAAAAGAAAAGTTGACTACCTTGTGGAGAGTAAGCCGTGTCTTATTCACATGCTGAGGGCATGTAGATTGATAAACTGAATCATTCTTTTGTTTAGAGTAGTAGTTTATTCATGTGCCTAGTGCTGTCTACTTATTTTATCCACAAAGAGTGGTATACGTATGTTATCCACATACTTAGAGTGGTATACATATGTTATCCACATGCTTAGAGTGGTAAACTTCTGTTATCCACATGCTTAGAGTGGTAAACTTATGTTATCCACATGCTCAGTGGTATACTTATGTTATCCAGATGCTTTGAGTGGTATGCGTTTGTTATCCACATATTATCCACAGGCTTAGTGGTATTCTTATGTTATCCACATGCTTTGAGTGGTATGCGTATGTTATCCACATGCTTAGAGTGGTATTCTTATGTTATCCACATGCTTAAGAGTGGTATTCTTATGTTTTCCACATGCTTAGAGCGGTATGCGTATGTTATCCACATGCTTAGAGTGGTATTCTTATGTTATCCACATGCTTAGAGCGGTATGCGTATGTTATCCACATGCTTAGAGTGGTATTCTTATGTTATCCACATGCTTAGAGTGGTATTCTTATGTTATCCACATGCTTAGAGTGGTATACTTATGTTATACACATGCTTAGAGTGGTATTCTTATGTTATACACATGCTTAGAGTGGTATACTTATGTTATTCACATGCTTAGAGTGGTATACTTATGTTATACACATGCTTAGAGTGGTATACTTATGTTATCCACATGCTTAGAGTAGTATTCTTATGTTATCCACATGCTTAGAGTGGTATACTTATGTAATACTCATGCTTAGAGTGGTGAAGCTTATCTTATTCACACGCTGAGATAGGAAAAACCCTAAAGCATGTTATTTCCAAGTCTGTATAAATGCTAACTTCAGTAGGAACTCAGACATGTAGGGAATAGGAGTGGAGAGTAGACACAAGAGAAACAAGCTGCCTGTTTGGGAGGTGTCACATGTTGTCTGTGGATGGGTCGCAACTAATCCTCAGTGACAGATCTCCTAATTCGGCATCCTACGTTCAAGATGATGTCATACTGCTTGCTGATTTCAGGACACTGAGGAGATGTCTGCCATTACTTGATGATCATGTTCCAATGAAGACATGTAAATTAGGCAAATAAGAGAGGCGCTGTGGCCCTATCATGGCGTGGGACTGAGACCTATGTAAATGTGGCCGAGGCCGGCCTGTATCAGACGAAGACTTGCCAGATACTTGCAGATAAACTACAGCCATTAATCGCATTGCTATTGATTTTTCTTATTATTTGTGAGGAATGGTTTTTGGGGAACGGTAATGTCCAGTGGTTTGTGGATAAATATTTGAAACTGCTTCCTGTGTGGCTGGGGATCTGTGAGGAGCTGAGATAAGAAGGCTGCCGTGACACAGGGAGATGACATGGTGTGGAAACGCTGACCTCAGTAGATTCTGCTCCATGTGCAGATATTAACAAGTGAAGTATTTTTGTTTGTGGCAGGATGCTTTGTGGTTTATCTGCTTTGTCATCAAGCAAACTCTGGGTTTAATATGAATCAAGGATAACTTCATGTCTGTCCATCTCGGTTCAAAGTGACTTTTAGCTTAAGAGGAAAGAAACATGGCAATTCCACCCCGTGATGTCACTACCAGAACACTCGCTCGCTCACTCACTCACTCACCCATTCACTCACTCACCCATTCACTCACTCACTCACTCACTCACTCACTCACTCACTCACTCACTCACTCACTCACTCAATCAAGGATTGGGTGTTCTTTTCAGTAGTATAAACATGGCTGTCCTTAGTGCTACACAGTTGTGGGCAGTATTGTTCTCACTCACTCACTCACTCACTCACTCACTCACTCACTCACTCACCCACCAACCCACCCACTCACTCACTCACTCACTCACTCACTCACTCACTCACTCACTCACTCACTCAAGGATTGGGTGTTCTCTTCAGTAGTATAAACATGGCTGTCCTTAGTGCTACATAGTTGTAGGCAGTATTGTTCTCACTCACTCACTCACTCACTCACCCACCCACCCACTCACTCACTCACTCACTCACTCACTCACTCACCCATTCACTCACCCATTCACTCACTCACTCACATTCTTCCCCAACACTCTCACTGGCTCACTTCCCCAACATTCACCAACCGAACACACGATTCCAACACCCTCACTCACTCATCCACTCACTCACTCACTATCAAGGCATCTGGACTCTCACAGTCTCTGACAAACCATCTATAAGGGATAAGTGATGTTTCAGAGCCCACTCATTATGACTATGTTGCTATTTCTTCTCTACACCTCCCCGGCTCCAAGGAGCATGTACATGTCTCCCGACTGCCATAAATCTCTGGAGCATCTCTTACCAACAGGTTTGTCAATACTGGCCACAGGAAAGTCAATGCTTCTCATAAATATCTCACACATTCATCAGATAGCTTGCAGAATGGTGTTTGCCATGGATGATCGCCTGTCGGGATGAAAACTGTGTCATTGTTGTATTTATATCAGCTGTGACCCAGTACAGATAGATATTGATTCAGCGAAGCCAGGACATCAGATTGTGGCCGGCTAAGCAGCTCCAGACCGGATGAACAATGGCAAGCACTTCTCCCTGTTCCCCTCACTTGACCATATAGACATAGATAACCTCTTTCAACAAGTTCCACCCTGACACTACCCTGTTCTCCTCCAGCTCTATCACAGTAGTTCCCTATCTATGTATCTTAGATATGGTCCCAACAAATGGTCCACATTCCCAATTTTTCACAGATTTACATGTGGCCTAGGCCCATGGAGAGGCTATAAATAGCCAGGCTGCTCAAAGTAGTTCATATTGGATTCAGCACCACTTACAGCTTGCATAGGACAAGCTGGCACCTTGGTGGGGCCGTGGGTGGGGTGTTGGTTGGTTGGTTGTTTAACGCCGCACTCAGCAATATTCCAGCTATATGACGGCAGTCTGTAAATAATCAAGTCTTGACCAGACAATCCAGTGATTAATATCATGAACATCAATCTACACAATTTTTTATCGATGAGATGCATCAACCAAGTCAGCGAGTCTGACCACCCGATCCCGTTAGTTGCCTTTTACGACAAGCATAGTCTCCTTTTACGGCAAGCATAGGTTGCTGAAGACCTATTCTACCCCAGAATCGGCATTGTCTGCCATCAAGGTCTGCACAGCTAAGCATTGTCTGCCATCAAAGTCTGCACAGTTAAGCATTGTCTGCCATCAAGGTCTGCACAGCTAAGCATTGTCTGCCATCAAGGTCTGCACAGCTAAGCATTGTCTGCCATCAAGGTCTGCACAGCTAAGCATTGTCTGCCATCAAGGTCTGCACAGTTAAGCATTGTCTGCCATCAAGGTCTGCATAGTTAAGCATTGTCTGCCATCAAGGTCTGCATAGCTAAGCATTGTCTGCCATCAAGGTCTTCACAGTTAAGAATTGTCTGCCATCAAGGTCTTCACAGTTAAGCAGCGTCTGCCATCAAGGTCTGCATAGCTAAGCATTGTCTGCCATCAAGGTCTTCACAGTTAAGAATTGTCTGCCATCAAGGTCTTCACAGTTAAGCAGCGTCTGCCATCAAGGTCTGTGTAGCAAAGCATTGTCTGCCATCAAGGTCTGCATAGTTAAGAATTGTCTGCCATCAAGGTCTGCATAGCTAAGCATTGTCTGCCATCAAGGTCTGCATAGCTAAGCATTGTCTGCCATCAAGGTCTGCATAGCTAAGCATTGTCTGCCATCAAGGTCTGCATAGCAAAGCATTGTCTGCCATCAAGATCTGCATAGCTAAGCATTGTCTGCCATCAAGGTCTGCATTGCTTAAGCATTCATATATTATCTGCCATCAAGATCTGTCTATTAAAAGAGTCTTTAAAGTTAAAGAGGGACAAGAAAGTCCTGAATCTACATCTACCATCAAGCTCGGCATGGCAAGGAATCACCTACTGTCAAGCTCAGCATGGCAAGGCATGAAACTTGGCATGAAAAGGCTACATCAGCCATCAAGCACCGTAGGGCAAGGCAAGGCATGACAAGGCTATGTCTACTATCAACCTCGACATGGCAAGGCATGAAACTTGGCATGGCAGACCATCATCTACCATCAACCTCGACATGGCAAGGCATGAAACTTGGCATGGCAGACCATCATCTACCATCAACCTTGACATGGCAAGGCATGAAACTTGGCATGGCAGACCATCATCTACCATCAACCTTACATGGCAAGGCATGAAACTTGGCATGGCAGACCATCATCTACCATCAACCTTCACATGGCAAGGCATGAAACTCGGCATGGCAGACCATCATCTACCATCAACCTTCACATGGCAAGGCATGAAACTCGGCACGGCGGACTATCATCTACCGTCAACCTTCACATGGCAAGGCATGAAACTTGACATGGCAGACCATCATCTACCATCAACCTTACATGGCAAGGCATGAAACTTGGCATGGCAGACCATCATCTACCATCAACCTTGACATGGCAAGGCATGAAACTTGGCATGGCAGACCATCATCTACCATCAACCTTCATATGGCAAGGCATGAAACTTGGCATGGCGGACCATCATCTACCATCATGCTCAGCATCATCAGCATGGCTTCTTATCTGTCGCCGACCTCCATGTCCCCATCCATCTCAAACTGACACATCGACAACACAACGGTGTAGAGTCCATGCTGTCTGAGACCAAGCTGAAGCCACAGCAACAAGACAATACTATGACAGCTAACAGATCACTTGGTGACACAACAGTGGGAGGCATCTGTCAGATGGCATGGCCTTGACTCATCAGCTAATACAGTGAGGTGTGTGGAGGAAGGGATCACTGTCAAGATGCTCCTCAGAGGACTGAAAGCGGAAACCTTGAATGGACGATCCCATCATGCTTATAGAAATGCTATCAGATTTTTGATAATGTAGTCCCATTGAGAACAATTGTAAAGAGATTCTTTTTATAGTCTTCAAACTCGGGGATGAAGTCAAGGGGTCCCAATGTCAGGCTATGGATGAGAGGGTTCCCAGGTTCTAATACAAGAGGAGCAAACCTCAAGGACCATGTTTATAGAAGTCTTCCTATGCAGCCCTGTGTGTACCTGTAAGGCCTGAATGATACATTTATTACACTTGGGAATTATGAGTATATATGTAGGTATGTTGGTAGGTAGTGAACCTGTAAGGCCTGAGCATGATACATTTATTACACTTGGGTGGGTCGGTGGGTGGGTTTAGGCAGGGCAGGGCAGGGCAGGGCAGGGCAGGGCAGGGCAGGGCAGGGCAGGGCAGGTACTCACTCACTCTCCCACAATGCTTGATTGTTCCTCAGCCCAAGTTCTCCTATTCTTGATGTTTACAATGATAACAGGCAGAATAAATATTTTATCAGACCTGGGAATTACGGATATAGATATCCCTCTTCCTTGAGGTTAAAACTAACAATAAAAACAGACAGAAAAAAATATCATGTTTGGAATATATATATATATACTTTCCAACAATGCTTCATTGTTCGTCACCCCCAGTTCTCCTTCCTTGAGGTTAACAATGATAGCAGGCGGAATACATTATTTATCACATGGGAATCACGAGTATCCATGTGCTCTTCTACAAATTACAATGCTTCATTGTTCACGAGCCCCAAGTTCTCTTTCCTCAAGGTTAACAATGATAACAGGCAGCAGTATGGACGACAACGTCTTCATTTACACCAATCAATGACATTTACATTAATTTTACATGTAAAATACATGAGTAGGCAGGGACCGTTCAGTATTGGTGCTATCAGTGTTGTGTTCCTGCAGGAGATGTTCTTGAGCTGTTTAATGACACTTGCCGGACAACAGTGCCAAGTGGCTAGGGGTTTCCATAGTAATGGCAACAGTTTTGTTGGTTATTTGATTGTTTTGGAAAGCTATCAAAGGCTATGCGAACAGTTGCATTGTGGTTCATACAATATTGATAAGTGTTATCGGGACATGTAGGCAGTTTGGGGCTTATTGTCTCATTTGCAGATGTTAGTGGTAGTTGACATTTAAGTTGAAATGAAGATTGAAATTACGGGCATTGTTAGACATTTTACGCTGTAACCAACCTTGAAAGGTCATTGTGGAAACTGTGTATTTTGTGTGGCGGATGTGAGAGCAATGGGTTGTAGTGGTTGTTTTGAAATGGTTAGTCTCATGAGCGGTCTTGTTATTTTCTTACATATTGATTTGCGACCACAATGCACCATAATGTCATCTTCCTGGTTGCTCTCGGCATCGCGACATGAATGAACTCAGAGATTGAAACTTGGGTATTTACTTAGCCAAGATTAACTGAGCATCCAATGTCAGTTGGGGGGAAACTAGTTCTGTTCTTCCTTGGGACAGATTGCCGTCTGCTCTTTCATTATACAAATTGAAAAGTCTGCAAACGAAATGTTCACTTAGTATTTTTCGCTTTGGTTATTAGATTATCTATGCAGTCAACTGTTAAGTTTGTGTTAGATAAAGGATGATGGTCTCCCTAGGGATTGCCCTGTGACTAATTTTGTTTCCATCTTTGCAAAGTTTATTTGGTCACAAATCTTCCAGCTGTTTGTTTGTTTTTTAAAGACTGGGGGTAATATTGTATTATTTTACACCGAATGTAGGTTCCAATTACATAACGGAAGTAGGGGGGAAGAAGGAAGAGCTAATTGTGGTCAGCCTATGACATCATCAACACCATGATATACCAGCAGAACTGCCAGATTTGTGTTATAAACAATTATACAAAAATCTATGTACTCTCCCACAATGGTTCATTGTTCGTCACCCCCAAGTTCTCTTTCTTTGAGATTAAGACTAACAATAAAAACAGGCGGAATAAATTTTTTATCATGCTTTGGAATATATATATACTTTCCTGCAATGCTTCATTTTTCGTCATCCCTAAGCTCTTCTTCCTTAAGGTTAACAATAACAGGCGGATATATTTTTTATCACACTTGGGAATTATGAATATCTATAAACTCTTCCACAAAGCTTCATTGTTCACCAGATGTATACCAGCAGAACTGCCACAATTGTGTTATAAACAATTAACTCTGAAATGTAAGGTGATTGATGGGTAAATGCTTCACTGTGTGGGTGATTAACACCAAGGACACGACACTACACATTTTACCAGCCAGTTTGTCACTGAGAATCAGCATGGGAGACCCATTGTTGCAGCAGGGTGTTTGTCTGCATAGTGTCAAAGGTTGTATCCGGCTTATTACTGGTACAGGGTGGTCGGGTAGCCTAGTGGTTAAACTTAAAGCGTTCGCTCGTCACGCCGAAGACCCAGGTTCGATTCCCGACGTGGGTACAATGTGTGAAGTCCATTTCCAGTGTCCCCACTGTGATATTGCTGGAATATTGCTAAAAGCGGCGTAAAACCATTCTCACTCACTCACTCATACTGGTGCACACCAACCCTATGGTGGGTAACTGGTGAGCAGGGCCCACTTGCACAAAGAGATCTTAGCACTAAGACTATCACAAGCCTATGTTAAAGTAAGGAAGTTACGATTATCTTAGCGCTAAGATCGCTTTGTGCAAGTGGGTCCAGGTTCAGAGCTCCAAATAACTTTTTGAGCAATTGAGTTTTTATTTGAAGGTTTCTATTTTAATTTGGTTATTACATTTTTCATTGGGAAACCAATATTTTTTCACTCATATATTCATCACTCTATTGGATTTTTCCCCAAATAAGTGAACATTTTGAGATTTAAAAAAAATGATATAATGTTTCAGATGTATATAAGGGTTCGCGGAAAGTGAATTAGCGCCATTGTACACATGCTGAAAAAGCTTCATTGGGTATTTACACGTGCTGTTTTTATAATTTGAGTTTTTCATTTAAAGCATGCGTTTCTGTACGCATGTTAAGGGAAAGTAATATTTTTAGGAGTATTTTACATAAATACGCTCCTTATCTGTAGCGCTGCAGGTTGCTGCCAGAAACATACAATCATGGGTTCAAATCCCAGATTCAACCTGCTGTTATGTTTCTTGGTTTCTCTGTACCATAGCTTGCTTGTGGGTTTCACCAAGTGGTAAATGCTTGAGAGCCCTCAAGATTCCTCCCACATCAAGCTGGCATGCCATGATATGACCGAAGTACTGTATAAAGTGGCATGAAACCCAACTCTCTCACATACTCACTACTTCGAGCGGGCGGGTAGCCTAGTGGTTAAAGCTTTCACACGTCACGCCGAAGACTCGGGTTCCATTCCCGACATGGGTACAATGTGTGAAGCCCATTTCTGGTGTCCCCCGCCGTGATATTGCTGGAATATTGCTAAAAGCGGCGTAAACCCATACTCACTCACTCACTCACACACTCCTCACTACTTCTTTGGACTGAAGCTTGTTATGCTTGTCCTGGTGATGGACGCATTGAGAACCTCCAGGCAACATCTTGCTGTATTCTCCTTATCTTGTCCCTTGAATATCTCCAATGGTATTTTCCAGGAGAGTAGTAGCACTGATCACAAATTATCCTGTGTTCAGCTGAGGCAATAAAAATATCCCCCAAAACAAATCAAGTTAGGCGAGTCAGGTTTTGAATTAAACCAGCAACCTCCTCTTGCACTATGACATTTGTGGCGATGAGAGCTGTTTCAATTACGGAGGACCTCTGGTATTCTGCTTGTCTCAGTCCAGTCGGGAAGAGTCATCTAATGAATACATACAGCCAATTGGCTCCTAGTAATTTACCTCGGTGTCCCCGAGTCAACACGCACCTCCTCTACAGTTGACCAGTGTTGGTGCTGGGCTGTGTGTTTGGGTGTCCGTCCTTGTGGAGACGATCCTTCCTGCCGTTCATGCTGACATCACATATGTATTGCTTACTAGTGATGCACTCATTGTGTGAGTTGATGGGAGTAGAAAGGGTGTGTTGCTGTGAGGGTGTGTTGCAGTGACGGTGGTTGATCTTGTGAGGTGTGTTGCTGTGAGGTGTTTTGCAGTGAGGGTGGTTGATCTTGTGAGGGTGTGTTGCAGTGACGGTGTGTGTTCTTGTGAGGTGTGTTGCAGTGAGGGTGTGTTGCTGTGAGGTGTGTTTGTTGTTGTGAGTATGGTTGGTTTTGTGAGGTGTGTGTCTATGACATGTCCCTGTGGCGTGTTTTTGTTGCTGTGAGATGTTGATCTGTGTTTTGATGCTGTGTTTATGTGTGTTCTTGTGGAGGTGTGTGTTGCTCTTGGGTGTGTGTGTGTGTGTGTGTCTGTCTGTCTGTCTGTCTGTCGCTGTCAGGTGCACACAATCTGTCTTCAGATAATATCTTTTATCTCCTGGGATCAGTCTCAATCTGGTTTCAGCTTGTGTAGGAACACTCCATGTTGTGTAAATCACTTTATCAACTCTTCATTGTCCGTGTATGCTACGTCTAGCAGCTTCAGCAGCGGCCGAGACGATATTGCAGGATTATATGGTGTTGTGATAGGCTGCCCTTGATGAGGCTAGAGTCAAGATTAGATTGACCAGTGATCCGCCGTCATCTATCCTTACAGACTGACACGCCTATGGTGCAGACTTGCAGACTTGATACAGCAGTTTGTCATGAATCGTGTCTATATAGCCTCCCAGTAATATGAATGGATTGGGTGTTCTATAGTATAATACATGGCTGTACTTAGCGCTACACAGTTGTGGGCAGTATAGTTCTCACTCACTCACTCACTCACTCACTCACTCACTCACTCCAGTACTAAGATTTTTCTGATAGAGCAAGTATCAAAATCATCCATTCTGACACCTTGAAATAGTACCAGCCGGTTTGGATATCATAATCCCTCAAATATGAACCCTCAGTTGAGAGGTGTTACAGGCATGGATAGTCAGTGTACATACATTGCATGACCTTGCTGCGGTGTGTGGACATTTACACCCAGGGTGCAGCTGTGGTAGAAATTGTTATTCTCATTTCTCAAACATGGCTTGTGTTCATTGCCCAATATGTCCTTGTTGATCAATAATGTTGGTGTATGGCGCTGTCACAACCACAGCAGATGTGTGGCCCATGCTGGGCTGGTGTCTGGCAATAACAATTAGCTTTGAATATTGATGAACCCAATTGACTCATTAATTGACCCAAATCTAACCCTCCAACCTGTAACGGACTGACTATTAAGGGGGTGGAGGTGGGGATGCGGATGGGGGTGGGGCTGGGGCTGGGGCTGGGGTTGGGGTCTAAAGGAGAAGGGTGAGTATCCTAGGAGACAAAATATTTTTTCACTTACCAACGAGGAACCCAAACAGTTATTATTTTTTTGAAACCTTTTTTCTGGAACATATTTTTTTAAAACAGAAACCCATGTATCCGATGTATATCTTGTACAAAAGAATGTTTGAAAAAAATGATCTGTTCCTAGATATGGTTGGGAAAGAAATAGTAATCCTTAGACCTTTTTACAAAAGACATTGTTCACTGGACATGCTGTGTTTTCAGAAAAAATAGCGTCTTGTGTGTCTAAAAATAATTGTTTGTTCCTTTGAGAGAAAAGATTGTATGTATTGTAACAATGACTGAAAAACATTTTCTCAAACATTAGACCCAGCCTCACTCCATCTCTGAACATTGGTAAATTTGCCCAAGTTTGGAGAAATGTTAAGAGTAAACACAGTTGATATTGTTAAGCAATGAATGTCAAGTAAGGTCGAAATGGAAATATTATTTTGACCTGCTAATCCTTTCTTTTTTTAAAGACGAGACTTTTTCTTTCTATTTTTACACTACTGGAGTAGATTATCTAATCCTTCACTGTCTGCCGTGAATGTCACAAGTCGCTTATGTTGATGGAATGACTGATTACCAGTAGAAACATCTTCAACTTCCTTGATCCCAAGGAAAATATCAGATGTTAATTCATACCAACAAAAGCAAAGACAAGTAAAAACTAAGAAAATATATGATTATGAAACAAGCCAGGGCAAGTGTGCAGATGCTAATGTATTATTCAATTTGTCTATTTAGCACTTTTTCAAGAACAAAAGGTTTCTTTTTTCCGGTTTCATTTTTGTTGTGAGAAAAACAGAAATTGTGATAATGAACACATACAGTAAATTAAAGTCAACATGGAAGAGAAGAAAATGGCCAAATGTTTGATTTGGAAAATCAACTTGCTGGTGGGTGCAGACATATTGATTTTGGTTGGTTGAAATGTAAATACATTTATTACCTACGAACGTAAACATATCAGGGTTCATAAAAATCATGTGTGCCCTAGGGTCATATCACGTCACGAGACAACAGTGTATTGTTTCCATCATCTGGACGGCTTTGTTGATGTCATTCGAATCTTATTGTGAAGTGAGGTTGGAATGACATCACACTAGAGACGACGTCATAGCTGAAGTTTGTTGACATCATTCAACAATTTGTGGTTCCGCTGCTGTTGCAACTTGCTGTCCTTATAGGTAAAGACTAAAATTTGTCTCTGTATGTAGACATCTTCTACGGTAATAAATAGAACATTATATTTCGCGTTCATGTAATACTATGTTTACGACACTCATGCCTAAATTCAGATATTTCCCGAGCAAAATTAAGAAACTCCTGTCGTAAACATAGTATGACATGAATACTCTTACTTACTTACTTACTTTGGAGATTTAACGTGCGCTTTCCGACTGATGCGTATATCGCACAGGGGCCCGGCCAGGCCTTTTAATGTGTTTCCGAAAGGGGCGAAGGTGGCCTGTGCAACCCTAAGAGGGGGCTTTAGGGGTTGCTTATGTATAATTTGGGAATTTTGAGATTTGGAATAGATGCCGATGGGGTTGGGGAGGAGAACTAAGGGAGCTGGGTATGGTGGATGTTTGTTTGTTTATGTGATTTTGATTTGGTAGGTTATTATGTTTTTAGATGCGTTTTATTAGTTCCGTTTTGATTAAGAATACGCCTAAGGCCTTGAAGTTTTCTAGTTTATTTTGTGGGTTTAGTATTGCTTCTAGAGTGAGAGCCTTGTTTAGATTGAGGGTGGTTTGTAATGCGGTTCGATGTGTGAGGTAGTGTGTGCAGTGGATGAGTGCGTGTTCTGGGGTTTCTAGTTGTTTGCAATGTGGGCAGTTACCTGTAGTGTGTTTTTTAAATTTTTTTAGGTGGTTATTTAGGTTGGTGTGTCCTGTTTGGAGTTTAGTGATTACTCTGTCGATTTTTTTTGATGGATGGCGAATTTTTGGTTTGGTTAGTGGTTTGCTGAGCACTTTTTTTGATTTGGCTCATGAATACTCATATAATATCCTCTATTTATGTATTTGGTGTAAAAATTGTCTACTTCAAAGATGTGGACAGGCCGTCTCAGTTGTCATTGTCACAAGTCTCTGTCATCAACACAGATTAAACAGCAGTCTCAGTTGTCATTGTCACAAGTCTCTGTCATCAACACAGCTTATAACACTGCTTGTACAGCAGTCTCAGTTGTCATTGTCACAAGTCTCTGTCATCAACACAGCTTATAACACTGGTTATACAGCAGTCTCAGTTGTCATTGTCACAAGTCTCTGTCATCAACACAGCTTATAACACTGGTTATACAGCAGTCTCAGTTGTCATTGTCACAAGTCTCTGTCATCAACACAGCTTATAACACTGCTTGTACAGCAGTCTCAGTTGTCATTGTCACAAGTCTCTGTCATCAACACAGCTTATAACACTGGTTATACAGCAGTCTCAGTTGTCATTGTCACAAGTCTCTGTCATCAACACAGCTTACAACACTGGTTATACAGCAGTCTCAGTTGTCATTGTCACAAGTCTTTGTCATCAACACAGCTTATAACACTGGTTGTACAGCAGTCTCAGTTGTCACTGTCACAAGTCTCTATCATCAACACAGCTTATAACACTGGTTATACAGCAGTCTCAGTTGTCATTGTCACAAGTCTCTGTCATCAACACAGCTTATAATAGGTCTTCAGCAACTCATGCTTGTTGTCAGAGGCGGCTAACAGGATTGGGTGGTCTGGCACCCTGGCGCCCTGGTGCCCTGACTTTGTTCATTGGTGTCATTGTATCTCAATTGAGAAGATCAATGCTCATGATGTCAATCACTGGGTTGTCTGGTCTAGACTCGGTTATTTATAGACTGCCATCATATAGCTGGAATATTGTTAAACAATAAACAAACAAAAACAAACACCTCATGTCCTCATTACAGCTTTTAACAATAGGACAGTCTCTATGACATAACAGCTTATGACAATAGGACAGTCTCTATGACATCACAGCCTATAACAATAGGACAGTCTCTATGACAACACAGCTTATAAGAATAGGACAGTCTCTATGACATCACAGCTTATGACAATAGGACAGTCTCTATGACATCACAGCTTATAACAATAGGACAGTCTCTATGACATCACAGCTTATAACAATAGGACAGTCTCTATGACATCACAGCTTATGACAATAGGACAGTCTCTATGACATCACAGCTTATAACAATAGGACAGTCTCTATGACATAACAGCTTATAACAATAGGACAGTCTCTATGACATCACAGCTTATAACAATAGGACACACAGTCTCATGTCTTCATCACAGCTTATAACAATAGGACACAGTCTCTATGTCATTACAGCTTATACGAATAGGACACACAGTCTCTATGACATCACAGCTTATGATAATAGGACACACAGTCTGTCATCATCACAGCTTATAACAATAGGACACAGTCTGTCATCATCACAGCTTATAACAATAGGACACACAATCTCATGTCATCACAGCTTATAACAAGAGGACACACTGTCTCTATGTCATTACAGCTTATAACAATAGGACACACAATCTCTACGTCATCACAGCTTATAACAATAGGACACACAGTCTCTATGTCACTGCCCCGACCAGGTAGACTAAGGCGAGGAAAACACGTTGCTTTGTTGGATCATAATTGCATTATATGATCTAGCGTCTCTTTGGGCCCAGTAATTCATATTTATTGGCGTTTTGAAAGCTGGCCGGACATATTGACTCGATTGTCTTCGTACAGTACAACAGTTCCTGATTGATGTGATGCATATCGATACTCCGAGCCGAGTGGCTGGAGCCACACAATACAACTCGGCCGTCCTGGAGCCTCGTGGATGTTCCGGTAGTGCTTGTTCATGTTGAACGTCTGTTGTGACGTCCAATTAAAACCAATCTATTTAATGTCATTGTGGTGTATTGATGGTGTGGAGAAGCAGTAGGCCTCTTTCATCTCGGGTCAGGGACTGTGGTCAGCACATGAGGACATATTTATAGATTGAAGGTGGATTGTAGCATCTGAACTCAGCTTCTTTGTTTTTGACCTGGATAGATCTTGATCAGCTGTATAACCAACCCACAGTAAGATGTGGTGGTGACCAAAGTGCAATTCATTTTTAGTTTTAAAGTTGGTTTATGGAATTGTATTTTGTTCTTAAAATGCTGGTTGTTGAAAAAGAAAATGTCTACAAATGAACTGATATTATTTTAACAGAAATCGCAATTACCTTTCTGAATTTCCTGAATTGATGCCCTCCACTGCACACACAAGGCTCATGAATATTGCCATTTTCCCCACCTAGACTACTACGAAACCAGAAATGTCATATCGAAGGGCCTTAACTGTCTTATCGGTCTACATTGCTACAAATTTTGCAGCAAACATTTTCCCCTTTTTCAACACAAACTAATTTGAGTGATATTTCTTGTTACAAATATATATTTATTTATGTTTTATACTATAAGGTCAGTTTTTGAAAAAAAATATGTCAGAAATGTCATTTTAATGTTGGCAGTTCCAAAAACATCCCAAAAATTGAAATACCATGACATGCATCAACCAAGTCAGCGAGCCTGACCACCCAATACTGTTAGTCGCCTCTTACGACAAGCATAGCCTTTTACGGCAAACATGGGTTGCTGAAGACCTTTTCTATCCCGGATCTTCACGGCTCGCAACATTGCTGAAGTAGCTTTGTGTGTGTTACTGCTGAGGTTCTGTAGAAGCATTGAGGAATAGGATCAATAAAATGCTATTGTATCCACTATCATGAATGGATGTATAGAGATCCACAATGTATCCTAATCTGAAAATATTGTTACTAATGTGCAAATATTATTACAAGTTAATATGTGTTGCTGACATAAAATAATTTACTTTTTGCTTTGAATGAATGTGAAGACACCACATATGCACCACTTAGTTAAAAAAAACCACTGTTAGATTGGGTTAGATTGTACAAATATGACTATATGATGTTTATGAATCACAATCAAACAGTGATGACACATGGTGTTTGTGAAAAGGTGAGCATAGGCTGCGCCACCAGTGGTCCCATCACAAACACATGAAAAGGCAAGGCAATTGTTCACCTGTAATAAAAGGGACGTTCTGTGCAATTCAAAGCGGACATAATTTTTGTCACTGATGCTTCAAATTTGGAAGTCCTCCACATGTCTAGTGCCAACTTTATGAAAGCTTTTTAAAAGCCATTAATAGAAATAATCATCATCAGTAATATTTGAAATGATGTTTAGATCCTATTTACCATGTCACTATTGATAACACTGTAAGGCAAGTCTATCAGGGCCAGCAGCTAGGGTGTGAATATAATATTTGGCTGTAGAGAGCCTGATTCATGACCTGTCGACAGCTGGGGAGGCATAATGTATATGATGTTGCGGTGGTGTGATGGAGCTGATTATCCAGCTGCCAATCTTGGTGCGTTGATAGCCTCACTGTTACCGTCCCGATCATATTTATTGCAGTCACATGACTGTTGTGTAATGAGTTGCCCAGAGCCCTGGGGAGACGTTGTCCCCTGTGATGAATAACTAGATGCTGACGAGGCGATTATACAACTAATGTTGTTGTGAAGAGTTTTGTTGACTTGTTGTACACGTGCTGACATGCCAATAATTGATATATTTTAACTCTTGTCAGGGAGTGGTAACCCTAGGCGATTATGGGACAGATTGGGTATTGTATGTTTGTACACGCAGATGATCTGAGAATCTATCCCTGGTGTATATAGAGACACAGTGTCCTATACAGTGTTCCCTTGCTTTTGTTCCCTTCAATATAGCGCTAATTCGGTTATAGTGCACTGTAGCATGGCTCCCCCAAAATAAACTCAAATTGTACACTGACTACGATGTTTTTACCCCATTGCTAAAACATTACCATCTGATCAGCATGAACACATAACACTAAAAATACCAGTCCCCAAATCCGACCTGAAGTACTCAATTTAATCCTATTATTTTACTATCTGATTATAAAAATGTGTTCATTGTATATCTAGAGTTATGTTTGTAATATATTTTATAAATTGTATTCAAAACTTCATTCAATATTATTTACATTAATTTCGGCGAAATCGTGTTTGAAGTGATAGGTAGATCACACAACTCACTGTTATTTACAGCAACCACGGTCAGATTACTGCTATTAAACTTTAGTTGACAGAGAATGGGTACATATATCATAAATGCCATACTTTGACTCGTTAAAAGTCATATTTGTGGCAATTTGACTATTATATGTTAACATGAGGTTTTCGCAATTGAATTACATGTAGCACAGGAAGTCCCTATGGTAACTGGTCAAATTGTTCAATACATAAAAATATCCTACAATACCAATCAGCTGTACCAAAATGCTCTGATGGTTCTAATAATTTTAAATATATATAGTAAAAGCTGCAACTGGAATAACATGACATTGGAATATGTTATTCCTGATAAAATAATAATTTCAAATACAGTTTCTTCGACCATTCTTTGAAGTTATATCATTGGGTACTTTTTAACCAAATCACCAGATTGGATTTACCAAAGTGGTAAACATCTGAGACCTGCATCACTTCAGGCTCTCCTCCGACGTTGAGCTGACACATGCTGTGGTAAAACTGAAATACTGTTCAAAGCGGCATTAAAACTAACTCCGTCACTTAACAATGTGACCAGCGTATGTGACCAACCAGCCAATGTGACCAGCGTATGTGACCAGCCAGCCAATGTGACCAGTGTATGTGACCAGTGTATGTGACCAGTGTATGTGACCGGCATATGTGACCAGACAGCCAATGTGACCAGCGTATGTGACCAGCCAGCCAATGTGACCAGCGTATGTGACCAGACAGCCAATGTGACCAGCGTATGTGACCAGCGTATGTGACCAGCCAGCCAATGTGACCCTGTATCGCGAGTTCTGGACGACAATGACACAATAAAGCAGCCATAACACAACCAATCATATCTGTGACTCCATGAAGAGATCAATCAGAGCTAATGTTTCCTCCCAATTCCCCAGTCATAGATAATCCTCCAGACTGTCGCTGGTGTGTGTTGTGTATCACATGTTATTCCACACAATCTTGCATAAGTCATAGGTTGTTGTTGTTGTTGAACAATGGCTGCAGCAATACCAGTGGCACGTTGTGTAACACACTGTAACAATGTTGTAGACTTAAACAGTCCTTTGGTGAGGATCCCATGGGATTCCAGGTTAGACTCCAGCAACCTATGCTGGCTGTAAGAAGAGGCGTAATGGATTGGGTTTCAAGGCTCATTGACTTGGTTCATAGTATGTCCTCATACCTTGACTACGTGGATCGTTACTCACAATGTCAATCACTGAATTTTCTGATCTGGACTCGATTGTTTACAGACTGTCATTATATAGCTAGAATATTGCCCTTTCTGTGTTAAACTATAGATAAACAAACATTCTGGAAAACCACAACAAATTCATTCCTAGTTCATGAGATAGATGCAGGATCTTTGTTGTAGCAAAACAATTGAAGAATTGTCAGCAAGCAATCATCATCATCATCATCATCATCATCATCATCATGTGAGGGGAGAAGGGAACTGAATAGGGATCACTTCTCACCCTCTGAGCATATTCTGGGTTTTCATGTGTATAATACACACTTGAGCATAATACACATCCTGCATTCTGGGGCACAAATTTAGGGGCAAATACTGTTGTATAAACTTTGCATTTAAAACCTACCTTTTCTTGCTTAAGGTGTAAATGTAATTATTGTGATAAAAGATTGCAATTATTTACAATTTCAATTTATTTCCTGGTACTCGAGACATATTTCATTAGCAGAGATTAATATTGAGTCTGGTTGTGTGGTAAAATAACCGCGAAACAGCAAATAGCAAAACTTGCATTTTGCTTCTGTGATGATGATGATGATGATGATGATGAAAGTCCTGCAGTAAGAGAGCATCAGTACGGGAGAGTCCTGCAGTAAGAGAGCATTAGTACAGGAAAGTCCTGCAGTATGAGAGCATCAGTACAGGAAAGTCCTGCAGTATGAGAGTTTTAGTACAGGAGAGTCCTGCAGCATGAGAGCATTAGTACAGGAAAGTCCTGCAGTATGAGAGCATCAGTACGGGAGAGTCCTGCAGTATGAGAGCATTAGTACAGGAAAGTCCTGCAGTATGAGAGCATTAGTACAGGAAAGTCCTGCAGCATGAGAGCATTAGTACAGGAAAGTCCTGCAGTATGAGAGCATCAGTACGGGAGAGTCCTGCAGTATGAGAGCATTAGTACAGGAAAGTCCTGCAGTATGAGAGCATCAGTACAGGAAAGTCCTGCAGTATGAGAGCAAAGTCCTGCAGTATGAGAGCATTAGTACAGGAAAGTCCTGCAGTATGAGAGCATTAGTACAGGAAAGTCCTGCAGTATGAGAGCATTAGTACAGGAAAGTCCTGCAGTATGAGAGCATCAGTACAGGAAAGTCCTGCAGTATGAGAGCAAAGTCCTGCAGTATGAGAGCATTAGTACAGGAAAGTCCTGCAGTATGAGAGCATTAGTACAGGAAAGTCCTGCAGTATGAGAGCATTAGTACAGGAAAGTCCTGCAGTATGAGAGCATCAGTACGGGAGAGTCCTGCAGTAAGAGAGCATTAGTACAGGAAAGTCCTGCAGTATGAGAGCAAAGTCCTGCAGTATGAGAGCATTAGTACAGGAAAGTCCTGCAGTATGAGAGCATTAGTACAGGAAAGTCCTGCAGTATGAGAGCATCAGTACGGGAGAGTCCTGCAGTATGAGAGCATTAGTACAGGAAAGTCCTGCAGTATGAGAGCATTAGTACAGGAAAGTCCTGCAGTATGAGAGCATTAGTACAGGAAAGTCCTGCAGTATGAGAGCATCAGTACGGGAGAGTCCTGCAGTAAGAGAGCATTAGTACAGGAAAGTCCTGCAGTATGAGAGCAAAGTCCTGCAGTATGAGAGCATTAGTACAGGAAAGTCCTGCAGTATGAGAGCATTAGTACAGGAAAGTCCTGCAGTATGAGAGCATTAGTACAGGAGAGTCCTGCAGTATGAGAGCATCAGTACGGGAGAGTCCTGCAGTAAGAGAGCATTAGTACAGGAAAGTCCTGCAGTATGAGAGCAAAGTCCTGCAGTATGAGAGCATTCGTACAGGAAAGTCCTGCAATAAGAGAGCATTAGTACAGGAAAGTCCTCATGCAGTGGAAGTGCAGTGACTAAGTCCAGTAGGTCACTGTGTTTGCTCGCACAGTGAAGATTGGGTTTGATTCCTTTGACTGTACAGTGTTGTCGTATGTATTCCCCAGTAACCTGTGCTTGTTGGAGGGAGGGACCCAGTGAATTGGGTGGTCAGGCTCAGGATTGTCAGGTCCACACTTGATTATTAACAGGACGCCATCACTGCTGAAATTTTGTGTGGTGTCTAACAACAAACAAACAAACATACATGGTTGTATTTTATATATATATTCAATTGTTTTTTCTTTTTCTTCCAGTTATCGAACAAAATATTGAACAAGAGGAGCATTCCAACAAATCGTCAGCTGACCTCAGAATTAGGAAAACACAGGTACTGTAGCGACCATAATGCATCATTCTGATTTCATGTTAACACTGAGTTGGAGGACGGATGTTCACAAGTGACTGAATTCATGATGACTTTATGTTATAAACAGATTCCAGCTGCCCTAGAATACGATCAAATACATCCTCTGTCATTGTGGACATGCTTGGAATTACCTCCTCTATTCATTCCCAACACTTGTAAACCCTTTGAAGTTTGGTTACTTGATCAAACTAGAAATAACCCAAGTAACTAAATCTGTTAGCTGAATGTGTGACTCGGATGAAAATCAATACCATGTTCTTCTATGTACAGGCAAAGGCTGCAGGAACGCCTGGCAATTACCAGTTCATATGAGTTGTCTCCCCTTGGTGTTCCCAATTGTCTCCTGTTTTTTTGTAATAGCTGTAGTATGTTATGAGATATTTTGGATTAAATGATTTGGGGGCTGGTTGAGGACACAGAGAAGTATGATTGCTTTTTTCTTTTAAAAAAACCTTTGTTGTTCAGAGTGTCACAATGTTTTGGAGTATTGATCGCGTATTTGAAAACATTATTTCGCTTCTTTTTTTTTCATTCTGTTTGTGTATCAGGTGGTTAGCTGAATGAACCTTCACTCAACTGAGGTTTAGTGTCTCCCTGTCTCAAGAGAATAAATTAATAAATGAATCCAACTCAAGACTGGAATAATTTGGCAATCTAGATTGCCTTAACTCTGAAATTTAGCATTGTGACTCCATTTGGATTCTTTTTATTTTTGTGACATATATTTTAAAATAAATATCTTTATTTCTGGGACTGAATGTTAATCTAAGCATCTGTGATTGTATATCATTTTCCTGAATGTTTGGGAGTAGTGTTGCTCTCCTTTTAAATAGAGAACAAATAGTAGGGGACCATCTGTTTCTCTTTGTTTCGTCACTATTTTACCAAAGATCATTTATTGCAAATTATTTATCGAAAGAAAGTCAAATTATTTTTGCAGCTTATCAAAACCAATTTATTCCATCAGAGAGTCCAAGAACCTCTCAATAGGATTGGCTGACCAGCACTGCATTAGAAAGTCCCCAGGAGTTTTTGCATCAGGATGTCACTGTGGTTTTGTTGTGGAGTAATGTGTTTGTTTGTTCAGTATATATTGTATTTAAGCTATCGCCACTCCCTAGTGGGGATCCCGATGTATGCTGAGTTGGAGGCATTCACAAATCCTCAGCCCAGCGAGAAAACAAAGTTCAAGCTTGAGAATAGAATCAGTGACTTGTGCGTTCTTTGCACGAAATGTGCCTCATTAACTTTTCTGAAGCAACTATTGATTGGCCATGCTGGAATGGGAGAACAAAAATCTTCCCTGAGAATAAGGCAAAAATAAAATGATTATTTTTTTTATGTCAGTTTAATGAATGAAAATGTAGCAGTTTTAAGGGAAGAGCATCTACTTAGCATTGATTATTGTGGCTTGGCAGCTGGATTAGTAGAGGCTGTTGAATATGGGGCACAACAGGGTGATGTTGATTGTAGGACACAACAGGGTGATGTTGATTATAGGACACAACAGGGTGATGTTGATTATAGGACAGAACAGGGTGATGCTGATTATAGGACAGAACGGGGTGATGTTGATTACAGGACACAACAGGGTGATGTTGATTATAGGACAGAACGGGGTGATGTTGATTATAGGACAGAACGGGGTGATGTTGATTATAGGGCACAACAGGGTGATGTTGATTCTAGGGCACAACAGGGTAATGTTGATTCTAGGGCACAACAGGATGATGTTGATTGTAGGACACAACAGGGTGATGTTGATTATAGGGCACAACAGGGTGATGTTGTTTATAAGGTACAACAGGGTGATGTTGATTATAGGGCACAACAGGGTGATGTTGATTCTAGGGCACAACAGGGTAATGTTGATTCTAGGGCACAACAGGATGATGTTGATTGTAGGACACAACAGGGTGATGTTGATTATAGGGCACAACAGGGTGATGTTGTTTATAAGGTACAACAGGGTGATGTTGATTATAGGGCACAACAGGGTGATGTTGATTATAGGGCACAACAGGGTGATGTTGATTATAAGGCACAACAGGGTGATGTTGATTATAGGGCACAACAGGGTGATGTTGATTATAGGACACAACAGGGTGATGTTGATTATAGGGCACAACAGGGTGATGTTGATTGTAGGACACAACAGGGTGATGTTGATTATAGGGCACAACAGGGTGATGTTGATTATAGGGCACCAAAGGGTGATGTTGATTATAAGGCACAACAGGGTGATGTTGATTATAGGACACAACAGGGTGATGTTGATTCTAGGGCACAACAGGGTGATGTTGATTATAAGGTACAACAGGGTGATGTTGATTATAAGGTACCTCAGGGTGATGTTGATTATAAGATACAACAGGGTGATGTTGATTGTAGGATACAACAGGGTTATGTTGATTATAGGGCACAACAGGGTGATGTTGATCGTAGGACACAACAGGGTGATATTGATTATAAGGTACAACAGGGTGATGTTGATTATAAGGCACAACAGGGTGATGTTGATTATAGGACACAACAGGGAGATGTTGATTATAGGCCACAACAGGGTGATGTTGATTATAGGCCACAACAGGGTGATGTTGATTCTAGGGCACAGCAGGGTGATGTTGATTATAGGACACAACAGGGTGATGTTGATTAAAAGACACAACAGGGTGATGTTGATTATAAGGCACAACAGGGAATATTTCTAGGATATGGTTGGAATAGAAATAGAACATAGTTGGGATATAGCTTAAATATATACCTGTGATATATTGCTTGAATATGGGTAGAATATACCTGTGATATATTGCGGCATTATAGGTAGGATATTCCTGGGATATATTGCTGGGATATAGGTGGGATATACCTGTGATATATTGCTGGAATAAAGGTAGGATATACCTAGGATATATTGCTGAAATATAGTTGGGATATACAGGGGATATATTGCTGAAATATAGTTGGGATATACCAGGGATATATTGCTGGAATATAGGTGGGACATAACAGGGATATATAGCTAGGATAAAACATGGATATAGCTTAGATTATTTCAGGGATATTGATAAGATGTTATTGGGATATATTGCTTGTATGGTGCTGGGATGTTGCTGGTATGGTGCTGGGATGTTCTTGGATGATGTGGCAAATGATCCTTACTCCCACACAGGAGGTCAGTGCATGACCAACTTTAATCAAGACATTTGTTTTAGCGAGAATAAGCCAATGATATTTCTCCCATGTTGTGTTTTGATTGTTGTAAACAGGATTACTTTTTGAATTGTTCAGTTTATATGTGTGTTCAAAGAATTTCTGGATTCTGAAGCATCAAATCAATACCTTTATTAGCTGATTTCATAACATTCATTGCATAAAAATTCTTTCTACAGGTTCAGTTATTAAACAGAGAGTTATGTTTGTGAATGATCTGATTCATTTCACAATATTCCTCCTCAACCACCTCCATGGTGTTGTGGATAGAGCTTCTTGTACTTGTTGCGTTCCGCATTGAGGGAAGAAGACAGGGACTGGTCGGCTTGGAGTCAGCATAATGTGTCTAATGGGGTATCCATGTTAAACTGTGGCATGGTATCTCAGTGGGCTAGCACTATAGAACTGGCAATAGTCTGGACTAGTACAAGCAGGCTAACCCATGTGTGCACGCATGTCACAATATATATATAAGTGAAAAAACCTTTGAATATGACGTCAAACCCCGATTCACCTCACCTTAATCTTCATCGTGACTGCCTCTGTGGTCTAGTGGTAGAGTGTCTGCCTGGAGAGCTGAAGATTCGGGTTTTGATACCCGGCTGTGTCATACCAAAAGACATTAAATGTACTTGATGTTACCCTGCCTGAGGCTTGGCATTAAGGGACTAAAACAAGGACTGGTCACCTCAGAGTCAATATACTGTCTCTGAGTGGGGAATTTATGTTAAACTGTGGCATGGTATCGCACTATAAATCGGCATCAGTCTGGACTAGTACAAGCAGCCACACACACAAACACACGTTCATGTGTGTCGCTAAGTAAGTGCAATAACCTTGGACAAGATGTCAAACCCCACTTCACCTCACCTCAGTCTTCATCCTGGAGTCACATGACTTTGTGTGATCATCAAGCTGATGAGAACGCTTCATCTCTAAGATAATACCCTGCCTGCTGTTGCCCCTGTTGTTGGCACAGGGGGGACACCGGGTCAGAATACATCCCCAACAACCCAGGCAGGTTGAAAGAGCTGACCAAATGCTCAGGTGGTCATGCTCAATGACTTAGCCCATTGCGTGTCTTCGTAACTTGGTGGTGTCTATCATGATCACAATATCTGGATTGTCTGGTCCAAATGCGATTTACAGGCCGGCATGATACAGCCTGAATATTGCTGAGTCGGTATTAGCAACAAACAGACAAATGATGCTATCTGCAAGATGAGAGACTGATTTACAGGAAGCATGTCACTACACCCCATCAGCATGGATTGTTGCTTATACTATCAGCCACTGGATCGTCTGGTCGAGGCTCAACTGTTTACAAGCCGCTGACATTTGGCTTAAATATTTGCTGAGAATGGCATTAAACAACAAAGATACCAAGCCTGTGTTGTGGGATGGAATAATTTGAATGTGTTGAATGATATAGATGTAAATTTAGTTTAAGAATATTTTTATTTAGATTTTAGTGTATATTTTCTTCAATGTATTTATTTAGGAATCAAAGGGGGCACGGGTTGCCCAGGAGTCTAAGGAACCGCAATTCGCTGTGCAGAGTTGCATCCCTTGGACATGATAGAACGTTGGTTCAAATCCTGGGTCGCCCCAATTATGTTTCTACGTTTGTCAGCACCATACCCGTGGTCATGGGTTTCACCAAAGTTGTAAATATCTGAGACTTGCATCATTTCGGGCTTTCCTCCCACAACAAGCTGAGACGTCTTGATAACTGGAATACTGTTCAAAGCAGCATTGAATCCAAATTCACTCACTCTTTCACTCTTGGAATCCAAACTTTGTACCCTTGGCAGGAAAATTGGGGGAAAATTAAAAAAATTGGAATTTTGTTAAGACTCTTATGTTCATGAAGCTGGAGATATTTTAATATTGTATTCAACATGTTCAGTGTAATAGTGTAAAACTGAAAACCCTCTTTAATCCCCTTCCTTGGTCTTGTATCAGTGAAATACAAGTCTACAAAGCCAGAACAATAGTTATAAGTATAACAACAATGAATTGGTACTTCCAATTTAGAGTGTTGTACTGACATTGACTGCTGACTTGGGGGTGAATATCGACCTCTGAGGCCTCTTATTTTTCTTTAGTTGGTTTTTCAAAATAATTTGACCTATAATTCAATGTTGAAAGTCGAAAAAAACAACAATAAATTTTCGACTTCCAAATTAGTGCTGTTGAACAAAAAACAAACGGAAATACTATTTGCGAAACGATACCCAAAGATAATCTATTAGGTGTTTTTTGTTACAATAAGGATTATTATGCGTATTATTATGTGTATTATTATTATTATTATTAAGAAAGGTGATAAAATGTTGTACCGTATGTCTTTTTTTCATTTCACCTTATTGAGTTGCAAAAATGTTTTTTTTGTGAAAAGTCAGTTTATTTTAAAATTTATTTCAGGGTTTGGGGGTTGGTCGGTCTCATAAACCAACTAAAAAAAATACTAGGCCTGAGCAGGCCTAGATGAATCCCTGAACCCAAGCCGCCCTTATTTTTCTTTTAAATGGGTAACTGTAGGTATAGTGGGAATAATCCAGTCACCATGGTTCTATTGTAGTATGCGACTATCTCGCGTCAGTTTATTGACGCTATGGGTGATTACAACAAGGCCCAGCTTGACTACCGAGATCGCTGCAAATATAGGATACAGCGACAGATGGAGATCAGTAAGAACATCATGGGTTTTCTGTAGAAATAGATACCTTTTATTATTATCATTCAGAATATTTTGTTTTGTGCAAATCAGTTGTCTCCTTGGTTTCCAGTACCTGTTTTGCAACTCTTTGGCACGTTGGATTCTTACGTCCACCTGGTGTCAAAAAGAGTCCAGCTGGACCAAGGGAGAGAACTGATCTACATCATTCTTAGCTAGAAGCTGTTATTATTTTGAATTGCAGAGTGTGGCAGTCATTCATGATTCCTTTTCTTTTTTTCTGATACTCAGCATGCCACGTTATCACGCAAATTTGTTGAAGTTATGAACGATTACAACGCATGCCAGATCGACTATCGGGAGAGGTGTAAAGGCCGCATCCAAAGACAGTTGGAAATCAGTAAGCTGAGTTACCTCCCCTTGTTAGAGTTAGACTACAGACAGCATGTTAACTTGGCATGGGCAGTTACCGAGAAATTAATAAATTGAAATATTTAAGTAGACCATTCTATGCCATATAGAGTGTATGCATCTTATAGATGTCTATATCTGGAAATTTTTAAAAGCATGCTTGTCACTTAAATCAAAACATTAGGTCAAGCAGTAGAAAGTATTCACATAGTTGTCAGGTTCTCATAGATAATATATACATGAATGACGAGGAAACTAGAAACAAGATATTCCAGTCATGAATTTTCAAGCTCCAACAAATTGATAGAGAAGAGCATAGATTAGCATAGAAAGAGCTGCATGGAATTTTAAGATTATGAACATGATAGTGGTAGAAATGGTCTAGCAGTTAGATCCCCGCCAATATCTGCTTAATATATCACATTTGATAGATGTTTGTTCCAAATGCTTAAATTTGACAACATGCTCATTACGTTTGCGCATAAGCTAGTTAAAGACTGATGGCACCGGTGAGGTGACTCAATTCTGCATGCTGTGTATATATATTCCCTACAGCTCTGTTGTAGATTCCACTTATAACCAGGACATTCGCGATCAGGGCTCTGAGTATCTATAGCCTGCAGTTTATATAGCATATCATGCACTATTCTCATCTTTCAACACAAACTTTTAGAAGTGCAAATACTCTTATCATCTCAACCTCATCCTCCACAGATTAAGTCTATTTTTCATCAATATGGCTAGTGTTTGCTTTGTACATTAAAACTCTCTACCACATAAACAACATACTGAAAAATGTTATTTTCGTTTGAGTTTTTCTTTGCTCATGAATTACATACTCTCTTACTTATATTTTCGTGGTAATTATAATCTTTTACAGCAGTTCTTGCAACTTTGTTTATTTAAACGTTGTATTGTAGATATTTTTTACGAAATATGATAAACAGTAATGTAATATGAATTTATTTAATATGTCAAGCTGTCAGTAGTTCATTTATCAGTCAGAATGTTCATGATTTTCTGTTTGTGACCTGTTTGATAGATATTGACTTCGTCCTTCTTCCACAAAGTGGTCTCAGCACTACGACTGTCGTGACTCCCATACTCCAGTGAAGCTATGGTAGTCGTAGAGCTAGGATCACTTTGTGGTAAAAGGTAGTGTAAGTAACATAATATGTGGAATATAGTGTAATATGTAATATATTCATATGAAATAAAACATTTATAACGCAGTGATATACATAACATACTGATATGTAGCATAACACATTGATATATTGTATAACATTGATATACAGGATAACACATTGATATATTGTATAACATCGATATACAGGATAACACATTGATATATTGTATAACAAATCATAACAAATCATATTGGAGTGTTGTCAGTAAGAGGCAGGGGAATATCAGCACCAAATACCAGCGATAGAAACTAACATTTAAAGCAGACCAGTTCTTATAATGATGACAAATAACAAAACCCATGAAAAGTGCAAATTTCTACTAGTCATTATGGTTCCTTAACTATTGGGCAGTTTGGCAAGGACAACAGGACTAGTGACAATTTCTTATACTGAATACACGATAGGCTTTCTCCGTAATGGAGACGGATAAGTACACTTGGTTTATGTTAAAAGGATATTACAACATTGTTTGCGGATTCATTAGATGTATTAGACATTTCGGGAAAAATATACTGATGGATATAAATGTTTTGTACTTTTCGGGAAAAATGTATTAATCTCTTCAATATCAATCTGCTACTTGTTGATTGTCTGAGTGTGTTTGTACTCTTCTGCCTCCGAGGACAGTCACGTGTTGATAATTAGACTAACATTCATCATATTGGACAGTTCGTATTCACAATGGTGTAACCTTCTGTTTCTGCTTCCAGCTGGTAGAACAACAACCAATGAGGAACTTGAGGATATGCTGGAGTCCGGTAACCCGGCCATATTCACGCAAGGGGTATGTACCCGTCCTGGTCCTATTCACACAAGGGGTATGTACCCGTCCTGGTCGTATTCACACAAGGGGTATGTACCCGTCCTGGTCATATTCACACAAGGGGTATGTACCCATCCTTGTCGTATTCACACAAGGGGTATGTTCCCGTCCTGGTCGTAATTCACACAAGGGGTATGTACCCGCCCTCGTCGTATTCACTCAAGGGGTATGTACCCGTCCTGGTCGTATTCACACAAGGGGTATGTACCCGTCCTGGTCGTATTCACTCAAGGGGTATGTACCCGTCTTGGTCGTATTCACTCAAGGGGTATGTACCCATCCCTGTCATATTCACACAAGGGGTATGTACCCATCCCAGTCATATTCACACAAGGCGTATGTACCCATCCTGGTCGTATTCACACAAGGGATATGAACCCATCCCTGTTGTATTCACACAAAGGGTAGGTGGCACGGGTGGCCCAATCATCGAAGATGCAGCAATTCGCTGTGCAGAGTTGGATCCCTTGGCTACGCCAGAAACCTATGATTGTGGGTTTGAATCCTGATCATGTTTCTAGGTTTGTCAGCAAAATACCCGGGTTTCACTGAAGTGATTAACGTCTAAAACCTGCATCGCTTCAGGCTTTCCTCCCCCAATAAGTTAACAGCTGTGATATAACCGGAATATTGTTAAAAGCTGGATTGTCTGGTCCAGAATCAAATATTTACAAACCGCCATCATATACCTGGAATATTGCTGAGTGTGGCGTTAAACAACAAACAAACCAACACTCACGCAAGGGGTACCAATCCCAGTCATATTCACATCTCTCTCCCAGCAGCTTGTAGATATTTGTAAAATAATATGATCATCTCTGTGTTACAGATTATTATGGAGACACAGCAAGCAAAACAAACATTAGCGGACATAGAGGCCCGACATAATGACATCATCAAGCTGGAGAACAGTATACGAGAGCTGCACGATATGTTTATGGATATGGCCATGTTGGTAGAACAACAGGTATGTTGGTAGAACAAGAAGTAGGTTGGTAGAACCACGGTACTTGGGTAGAGTGACATGAATTTTGGTAGAATTACAGGTATGTTGGTAGAATTACAGGTTATTGGTAGAATTACGGGTATGTTGGTGGAACCACAAGCATGTTGGTAGAATTGCAGGTATGTTGGTAGAATTACAGGTATGTTGGTAGAATTACAGGTTATTGGTAGAATTACAGGTATGTTGGTGGAACCACAAGCATGTTGGTAGAATTGCAGGTATGTTGGTAGAATTACAGGTTATTGGTAGAATTACAGGTATGTTGGTGGAACCACAAGCATGTTGGTAGAATTACAGGTATGTTGGTAGAATTACAGGTTATTGGTAGAATTACAGGTATGTTGGTGGAACCACAAGCATGTTGGTAGAGTTGCAGGTATGTTGGTAGAATTACAGGTATGTTGGTAGAACCACAGGTATTTTGGTGGTAGAATAACAGCCGGTGGGTTAGAACCATAGGTATAGTTGTAGAATAACAGCTATGGTGGGATTCTGGGTTAGAATAGGCGAGCAGCCTATGTTGGTCTGCCCTTTCGGGATTCGGGGTTAGAATAGGCCAGCAGCCTATGCTGGTCTGCCCTGTCGGGATTCCAGGTTAGAATAGGCCAGCAGCCTATGCTGGTCTGCCCTGTTGGGATTCCGGGTTAGAATAGGCCAGCAGCCTATGCTGGTCTGCCCTGTTGGGATTCCAGGTTAGAATAGGCCAGCAGCCTATGCTGGTCTGCCCTGTCTGGATTCCGGGTTAGAATAGGCCAGCAGCCTATGCTGGTTGCAGGAGGCAACCGAATAAATCGGGGTCAGTGACTTGGTCGATTGCGTTTCTTCATACCTCAATCATGCTCTCAATATAACTCACTGGATTGTCTGGCCCAGACTTGATGATTTACAGGTCTCTGTCATATAGCTGGGCTACTGCTAAGTGGGTATTAAGCAACAAACAAACGAGCGATGCCACCTGCTAGATGAGAGACTGTTTACACGAAGTGTTGGTGTTTCAGGGAGAAATGATAGATCGGATCGAGTACAACGTGGAGCAGGCAGTAGACTACATAGAGACCGCCAAGATGGACACGAAGAAAGCTGTCAAGTATCAGAGTAAAGCAAGACGGGTAAGTTCACTGGCAGATACATCATGTCCTATGGGCAACTGATTCAGAGTAAAGTTAGACACAGGTGAGCTTCAGCAGATACATCATGCATACCCTGGAGGTAGGGACAACAGTGCTAGGTTCATGGATCAAAGGTGGGTGAGTTGTCTGGTCCAGGGAGCTATATCTGTTATATCCTGGAGGTAAAGACAAGTTACTCTTTTGGTTCAATAAATAAAGAGGGGTGAGTTAACTGGTTGAGTTAGATATATCTTATGTACTTCCGATGAAAAATAAGGGAACTGATGAAATGATAGTGAAAGTCTAATGACGACAAACGCCTTTAAAATTCATTTCGGGCATGTAGCTCAATATCAGGTGTGTCCACCATGTTGGGTGATACATGCACGAAGCCTTGATGCGTGTTGTTGATTAACTTGCGTGTGGTTGCTCTTGTTGTTGCCTGTCATTCTGCCTGAAGGACTACCCGAGCTGGCCACGTTGGCAGGTGCTTGGTCTCTGGCGTACAATCTCTGCCTGAGAACATCCCACAGATGCTCTATTGGGAACATGTCAGGGGACTTCGCGGGCCAGTCCAATGTCCATATGTCTTGTTTTTGACAATCGGTGCGACCTGGGCATGATGAGGTCTGGCATTGTCATCTTGAAGTTCAAAATTTCCACTGATAGTTCTAGCAAATGGAACAACTAGGGGTGAAATGATACAGCAAGCTCATGATACGATACATAGGTCATGATACGATATGTATTGTGATACGCATATTTATGTGATATGGGCAGAAACTTCTTGACTATTAATATTTCAGAGCAGGTTCTAAAGGAAAAAGCTGGCTGAATCTGTTTTGTAGCTGCTATTTTAGTAGTGAACTTGAAACACTCATTACAAAACAATTTGTATTGTATTGTCGCATGAAATCTCAAGATTCACGAGTGTATCCTTTCACCCCTAGGAACAACTACATGATTTAAAATTTTGTCAACATATCGCTGGCCTGTCAAATGTTCATTCACAATAACCAAATCAGTTGGTCTGTCATGTGATACCGCCCCACCCCATTACTCCAACGCCCCCATGCCAATCATGGTCAAGAATTGTTGCCCTGGCTAAGTCGCCTACAACATTTTCAATCCTTGAACTGGAAACCTTCATTTGTCTGTAAACATGATGTAACACCATTGGCACACAGCCCGTCCCTGGTGTTGCACATTTAAATCTATTGCGTAGTGAAATTAATGTATGAGACGATTTTTTTTTGTATGCCTGCCACGCCTCATTGCAATCCCACAAGTTTGACGGTACTTGTCCTACAGTCAAGAAATTACATGTGTTGATTTGCCAAACATTCAGACAACGTTGAATATTGATGACCACCTCCATCATATGCATAATTCACCATTTGGTCTGTCCATTGAGATACAAATTGGAGGCATTTTTAATCATGTGCTTACCGGTAGATTCCAAGAAAACGTGTGTACAGCTGATTGCTGTTTCTGGCTTAGTTTACGAGAAAATACACAAGGTAATCTTAATCCCTGGATGTAAACAATGCCTAGCAGAACAAAAAATCCATCTTAAACCGTAAATCAACATGTCTGGTGATTTTTTATCTCAAATTTCGAATTTGTACTCACCAAGTTTCTCATCGCCCATTTGTTAAACGGAATTCGATGAAGGGGTAGATCTACGATGTAATTTTTTTTCTGGGCTTGATATTAGATTATTTTTTTCCAAAATACTGAATTCCCTAGACGGGGGTGCGCATTATACATGGGTGCGCACTATACTCAAGAAAATGCGGTAGCTAAATTGCATGTGATTATGAGTCCCCTATAGATGCATACACTTTGGTTTCTGTATGGAAGTCTATCACGTGCTGTTCATGCAATGGGAGATTTCATTGTGATGGATGTTAATTCAGATGCAATGCCACGGTATGGTAAATGTACACCTAAACATTAGCTGTGCTCGAAACATTAGTTCCCTTGTTTTTTATCGGAAGTATACATCCTGGAGGTAGCGACAACATAGATCAGGACCCGTGAAGATCCGGGGTAGAATAGGTCTTCAGAAACCCATGCGTGCCGTAGAAGGCAACTATGCTTGTCGTAAGAGGCGACTAACGGGATCGGGTGGTCAGGCTCGCTGACTTGGTTGATGCATGTCATCATATCCCAATTGTGTGGATCGATGCTCATGATGTCAATCACTGGATTTTCTGGTCCGGACTCGATTATTTACAAACCGCCGTCTTATAACTGGAATATGGCTGAGTGCGGCATTAAAACAACAAACAAAGAAACAATTTTCATAGATCAGAGAAATACAAGAAAATAGACAAGTGCTAGAATCGATACAGAACAGTATAGAGCCACACAAAGCCTATGTTTGTACCACCCTAACTGTCAGCACTGGCAGTGAATATTGTAAATGTAGGATGTGTGAAAAGATCTTAAGTTTCTGAGCATGTTTAAAGTTCTTTTTGTGATTGTATTGCATTCCTCGACTTCTGTTCCTGTTTTTGAGATGCAGTTGTATGTAACTTTTTATTTACCCCTTCCTGTTGCCATGATACCTCTCGGCATGATATTTTTGTCATTTCTTTATTTTCAATGTTTAATGTCTTGTATTCTTCTGTTTTTCAGAAAAAGATTTTAATCATAATTTGTGTCGTTGTTCTGTTGGCCGTTGTCGCACTGATTATTGGAGTGACAGTTGGCACCGGATAGTGGCCGACCTTCACCTTTCCTTCACGAGTTATGTCATGTTTGTCACACTATTTATTGTGCTCATGTCACCATGGTAACAAGCAGGACCAAAGACTCGTCTGGCACCAACAATGATCAGAGGTCTCTGTCCCAGAAAGCTCTCCATTGTGACTTTATATTCAGTTGTCAAGATGGGGGACATTCGGAAACTAGAACTAGTCCCATTCATGTACACGAAACATTCCTCTACATGATATTAGCACTAAAGCTCACGTAAAATATTTGCAACACTTGAAAAATATAAACCTTAATTTCTGAAACTGTTGATAAGGCCACAGAATAGACGTGTCCTCTTTCAACCCATCCATAAAAGGGGTGTCAGGATGGGTGGTTCATCTTGTTTTTCCTTTTGTAGAATTCTGTTCAGTCTAGCTCAGCTAATAATCCATATGATAACTCCAAATTCTACCGAAAATTAAGGAACAATTTCGGGTTAGTAATCTCAAAAGAATTGGCACAGATAGGGATGGTGATGAAAATTAAGATGCAATTCCTGATAACACAGCTCTGACTTTCTGTTGATTCACATGCTTGGACTCGTACCAAGAATACTTGTGTTTCGGGTAACCTGACTGACGCATAACGCACTTGCGACTCAAATGATTCATTAAAGAAATGCCCGCCGCGATATTGCTCGAATATTGCTATACTCACTCGCTCACTATTAAAGAAATTCATAGTTAACATTTTGAAAAAACTCATATTTCCACATGTTACTGTTGCTGTAGCTATTTTAACACATACATTTGTGACACATTGCAGCTAAACAGTTCTAAACAAGCCATCTATGTTAAACATTGTTAACGAAAGTAGAGAATAAGATACAACTACCTACCTCTGTCGGACCATTTTATCAGAAACACAGTTGGGTTGCTTTTGGCGTCGCAGTTTAATCCTGTTTTGTACCCAGCAAATAACCAGTTCCTCTCCGTAATTACTGCCCTATTTTCTCTACCTCACTCCCCCACGACATCTGAATGTAAGGTCACAGTAAAGAGTATCTCAGTCACCTTTTTACCCCTTTTATTTGTTACACTGAGTTTTAACCAGATCGACTGAATGAGGATGTTTGTATTTCATTCTGATCACAACTGGATGTACATTATACTGTAATGCAACTCATAGAATGTTTCCCTAAAGGCTTAAGGCAGGGTAGTATGGAAGTGCCCCTGGCTTCATGGTTGCGTTGATTTTGTTTTCACTTAAAAAAATATGTGCGAATTGGTATTGTTTCCGATAAGGTTGAAACTATACTGCACAAAACAACTTAGGGATCAAGAAAATTGTTTGGGCTTATTTTTTGTAGTGAAAACTGATTTTATAAAAATATCTCCAAAAAGATTCATGATCCTTAACTTTTTTTGTTCAGTATAGATACTTTATCTTAAACCTGTGTTGACCTGTGTTGACCTGTGTTGACCTGTGTCAACCTGTGTTGACCTGTGTTGACCAAAGTCATGAGAAGACAAAAACACAGGGACACCTCAGTCATTTCTATGATGCCTTCCTTTCAATGTGCAGTGAATGAGAGACATATTGTGTGCTATAAGTATATTTTAGATATTTCTGTACATTTTGATTTAGATGTATTTTTCTGTTCAGCCTCAATAACATGTGCAGTATAACACAGTATAGACAGAAATACATGAAATTAATCAAATTAAACCAACCTTTATTAAAGTATAACAAATTTGTCATTATTAATGAGATGTTATTCAGTAAAGTAATAAAAATCTAGGGAAGCACTCTAATTAATTTTCAGTTAATAGGCCAGACAAAATATATATTTGTGGGACATATTTGTTTAGGTTAACCAGACTGCTTTTATTTAAGGGGTGAAGGCAATTTGAAAAGTCATTTTGGAGTGTTTCGTATTTGCATATTTGTGTGGGCTGTCTATAAACAAACTGGCCTTGTTAAGTATTTTTTTATATGAGATGTCAGTAATTTCATTGGTTGGAGTAAATGAAGTTTCCGTTGTGGATGATGGTGCATATGTTGTTGAGGTTATTCAGGTGTACAGTTTGTGGTACAGTGTACAGACCGTGTACACCGCGTGGTGCACATTCTTCATTGCTCATTGTGTACCCACTTGTTGATTTACTGTTTTACTCATTTACTGTACAGCTCTGTACAGACTTGTAGCCATAGCAACCAAATGTCACAATAGACCCACAATAATAACCATAGTTACAACACTGCAAGGATGACAGGTTCTGGTCTATAAGACCTTGGGGCTGTGATGGGTCAACTCGTTTTCTCTCAGACTGATGTATTGGGCCCCGTTCCACAAAGTGATTGTAGCGCTATGACAGTCGTAAGCCTATGTTAAAGTAAGGGACTTACGATAACCTTAGCGTTACGATCACTTTGTGGAACAGGTCCCTGGAACTAAGCCCTGGGCCTATTGACAGGTTTGAACACTTTGTGGCTCCATCATTACGTGTCAATATGTGCAATATGTGGAGCCTGATTCTGATGCTGTGAGGGGGCATGGGTGGCCCATTCATCCAAGGCGCTGTGATTCTCTGTGCAGAGTTGTGTCCCTTTGGCACACCAGAAACCTATGATTCTGGGTTCGAATCCTGGTTCGCCCCAATTATGTTTCCAGGTTTGTCAGCACGGTACCCGTGCTTGTGGGTTTCACCTAGGTGCTAAACGTCTGACACCTACATCACTTCGGGCTTTCCTCCCACATCAAGCTGACATGCCGCGATATTACTGGAATACTGTTCAAAGTGGCGTTAAACCCAACTCACTCACTCACTCTGATGCCTTGAAAACGCTGAAATATTGCTAAAAGCAGTAAACCTTGAAACAATACTCACTCACTGAAGAAATCCATGTGGTTGGTTCTGCTTCTAAAACATTTTCAAAAAACAAACCTTGAATAACGAATAAACACAGTTATCTCTTATAATATTATCTAAGAGAACTGAACTTGTTGATTCTTTTTACATGGCATAACAATGATACTTCTAAATCTCGGATTGGCTGTAAATAATAAAATAATTATAGCATCTATATACCAATCTCTTCCCTCGTCACTTCCGAACACATACACTTTATTTCATCAAATGTGATATTCAAATGAGGAGTCCCGATCGAAAACCGAAACCATTGTTTTTGAAGGACCCACCATCTTGTTTTCTAAAACCTGTACCATGTTGTGAAATGAAAACAAACTGGTGATAAACGAAGAACACATGATAGCAATGGTAACCGCGGCTAGCACGATATATGTTTTCGATGGTGTTAATTGGGGCAAAATTCTTTGTAGCCTACCTGCTCCCTGGAGAGCCAACAGTTGTCCTTGCAGTGTTGCCATGGTTACTGTCACAGTAGTTTCAGGGTAGTACACGTGATGTGTGTATATATGTATATTATTATCTTAACTGTGGTGCAACATTGTTTATATCAAAAGAGTTCATAACACAAACATGTCACAAAAATAGATGTTGTTAATTCTCCGGTCACGTTCCTGCATGACGAGAATAGTTGACCAGGAGAAATGAGATTGTGTCATTTTCATGAACACATTTATTAACTTTGAAAACTGATTTTAATGACTGAACTTCGAGTTAGGCATAAAAAACATCATATTTGTGGGCTAAATTGTTTTAGTTGTAGTTCTGAAAACTCCCGTATTTCAAGTTTTCACCTATTCATGGCAATGGTGCTGTTAGGAGTCTGTGAGTGAGCCGTATTTTTCAATCAGTATTTATGAATCGTATATGACAATGTCACAAACTGTTACAATATAAAAACATTCCAAATATTCCCATTTGAATCATCAGTGTATCTATAGAGTTATTTCCCATGATACCCAAAATGACCTTCACCCTGCAACTGTCTGTGTGTCCTTGACCTCTAGACAAGTGTGCAAGGACATTTTCTCCAGGCAATATCTGTCTGTCCAAATATTTACTTGTGTATTTGTGGATATTTATATACATGATTGTAGGAAATCACTTACCTAATTTCTCGGGCATTAGTAGGCTTGTCAGAATGTCATAATGAGAGTGCTATGACTCATGCTAGGAATAGCTGACCTCTTTCTTATAGTGATTGTAGTGCTAGGCTGTTATAACTGCTATCCTTGAACACAGACCAATGGTTGGCAGACTGAGATGGCCAAATCAGGGCAATAAATTATTCTGGTTGAAATTGAAAAGCGCCCACTTGCACAAAGTGATCTTAGCTCTCAGACCATCATACCTCCTCCATTAATATTGAATGAGTCTTAGCGCTACGATACCTTTGTGCTCGTGGGCCTGGGCCCACTTGCACAAAGCGATCTTAGCGCTAAGATGATCGTAACTCTCATACCTTAATGTAGGCTTACAATAATCATAGTGCTAAGATACCTTTGTGCTCGTGGGCCTGGACCCTGTTCCACAAAGCAATCTTAGCGCTATGTTAAAGTTAAGGTAAGGGAGTTACGATCGTCTTAGTGCTATGGTCGCGTTGTGGAATGAGGATCGGTATCCATGGTCACATTGCTCTGTGGGATGTCATCCTGTAAAACCACTTGATGTGAGTCTGTTGAAATCTGTCGGGAAGTAATATTGTTTCAGTGTGATTTCATTCTGATTGCAAATTAACTTCATTCAACTGGCCGAGATTACATGTATTGGTTCACAACAATAGAGAAACATGAATCTAACAGATAGCACCTTCACTGTTAATTGAAAATATAGAATTAAAACATGTGCTTAGGTTGAGTTGAAATAAACAGAGCAGGAGAAGCCCAGATGATGACAATGGCTTGATGCAGCTCAGGTGATAGGACACATAATCAAATAATATTTGTTTCGAAAAATAAAATTATATATTTTGTAACAGATATTAAACTTGACAATAGTAGAAAAAGGCTTTGAAAGGCTGCCTTGAGTCAAGAAGAGTGACCACTATTCTCTATGTTGGGAATTTACTGTACAAAGTCGTTTGACTTCATTATAAATAGTTTTACAGTTGTTATGTGAACAATTATGTGATCAAATTAAATCAAAGCTTTATTCAAGTGTATATACTATATCCCATGTTGTATTGTGTCACAAATAATTCTATTTATTGTTAAAGATAATTGTAATGGCAAGAAAGTATCTACGTATGCCATTCCTAAAAGTTATAACGATTAGTCCGTGACGCATTTATCTGAATCATGGTACCAGTAATGATTGGTTTGCAAAACGCTTTGAAATCGAAAGATTCCACAGCTTTAAATAAATTTATATAATTATATATTAATTTTCTTCTTATTCAACATTTATCTGAATATGCTAATTTGTTACCAATAAATTGGCTGAAAGGTGCAATATCAAATATATCTGATGAATAAAACAGATATGTCCCTTCACATATTGGGCATTAATGAAAGGGAAATCCCAACTGGGCTATCAGCTAAAAATAGATGTAAAGCAGGCAGTGTACATACAGCAAGGACTATATAAGGACTTATTCCAACAATCATAATGAGAACAAGACCCAGCTGTGTGGCTTACATTGAGCGCTTGATGGTTGTACTGACTTAAAACAACTCAAATATACTACTGTAAAAGTTTAAATTTTATCATAAAAGTTGAAATGAAAAACTGTTTAATATAAAATATGAAGTTACTACTTTTTAAAACTAAGAAATTAGGGGTCTTTCACAAATTGTTATCAATAGACACATTGATTGGTTTGTTTTGTAAATATATTCTTTTTTTTTCTTTCATTTCTTTCTTGACTCTTTTAGAGGAAAGAGGAAGAATAAATATGGAAATATGGCTCATTTGTGTTAGTTTTTCTAATTGGAGTTAGTAGTGGCAATGGGCAGAAGGCAGTAAGTATTTGGTCTCGTAAAGGACCAAACTCTTCTACCTACTTGCCATTTCCTACTGACCAACAATATTTGGATCATCAAATTTTTAGCATGGCTGTGTTTATGTTTAGATGAAACATTCTTACCAGTTGTGAATGTAAATTTTTTTAATTGAGTGTGTAAACAAATTATTTTGATCATAATATGAAAAAAAACATTGTTGATAGAAACAACAATATTCCGATTGCAAATCTGATTTCTCGAATTTGTGTTTGTGCAAACTACATCAGCTTTGAACAGTGGAATAGAATAATGATAGGACATGCTGTAGTGGGCTTCCAATACACAGGACATTGTACTGTGATACATGGTTGTATATTTTGTTGTTTATTTTGTTTTCATTTGTTCTATTTAATAACCTGATATGGACAGTAAGCTCCTTGTAAGAGAGATCTTCACATGTCGACTTTAGGGAAGTAAAGTAGTGTAGTTTTTAACGATTCAGTTTTTAGAGTAAAATTGATAAAATGAATTTAATTAGCCTCCAATTGCTCATTTAGTTGTATATTATAGGATATTATTTTTGTGTGGAGTTTTGCTTGTTATTGAGATGATGTATGAGCTGGATGCTGTCTCAGTGTCAGCAGCTGTACCTGTCCTTAGATGAATCACACTGTTTCCTCTGCACTGTCATGTTAGCGGCATGTGTTTGTTTAGATATAATTTTGTCATTTTTCTGTTGATTCCTCATTGTAAATCTGTTAGACCAACCCATTTCCATTCTTTATTTTCTGTGAATGTAGCACGCTCAGACAGACGGTTTATTCCATCCCCAGGGGTGATGGGCTAGTTCATTGACAGACCAGGGTGCTGCTAATCTGACCAGGAGTGCTAGCTCTGTATGACAGGTGTGGTAACAGTGTATACTGGGCAGGATGGTATCCCACAAGCCTCAGGTGCAGCCACTTGCTCTACAGAGTTGTGTCCCTTTGTTTTGAAAACTTCTCAGCTGGTCCGTGGTTCAAACAGTAGAATCTCCCTGATCATGATTCTAGGTGTGTCAGTACCAACCTGTCCACATGTGCTTTCACAAAGTAGTTAATTATTTGTAGTAGATGAAAAGTTGTAATTTAATTGATATGCTGTTGAAAGCAATGTTATAAGCAACTCACTCAAACACTTGGCCTGTTTCTCCATGGGTAAAATATAGGATAGGTCCCCAGTACCCCACAGCTTGTCTTTATTTGGTGTAAAATATAGGATGGGTCCCCAGTACCCCATAGCTTGTCTTTCCTTGGTGTAAAATATAGGATGGGTCCCCAGAACCCCACAGCTTGTCTTTCCTTGGTGTAAAATATAGGATGGGTCCCCAGTACCCCATAGCTTGTATTTCCGTGGTGTAAAATATAGGATGAGCCCCCAGTACCCCACAACTTATCTTTCCTTGGTGTAAAATATAGGATGGGTCCCCAGTACCCCATAGCTTGTCTTTCCTTGGTGTAAAATATAGGATGAGTCCTCAGTACCCCATAGCTTGTCTTTCCTTGGTGTAAAATATAAGATGGGTCCCCAGTACCCCACAGCTTGTCTTTCCTTGGTGTAAAATATAGGATGGGTCCCCAGTACCCCATAGCTTGTCTTTCCTTGGTGTAATATATAGGATGGGGCCCCAGTACACCACAGCTTGTCTTTCCTTGGTGTAAAATATAGGATGGGTCCCCAGTACCTCATAGCTTGTCTTTCCTTGGTGTAAAATATAGGATGGGCCCCCCAGTACCCCACAGCTTGTCTTTCCTTGGTGTAAAATATAGGATGGGCCCCCCAGTACCCCACAGCTTGTCTTTCCTTGGTGTAAAATATAGGATGAGTCCTCAGTACCCCACAGCTTGTCTTTCCTTGGTGTAAAATATAGGATGGGTCCCCAGTACCCCACAGCTTGTCTTTCCTTGGTGTAAAATATAGGATGGGTCCCCAGTACCCCATAGCTTGTCTTTCCTTGGTGTAAAATATAGGATGGGTCCCCAGTACCCCACAGCTTGTCTTTCCTTGGTGTAAAATATAGGATGGGCCCCCCAGTACCCCACAGCTTGTCTTTCCTTGGTGTAAAATATAGGATGGGCCCCCCAGTACCCCACAGCTTGTCTTTCCTTGGTGTAAAATATAGGATGGGTCCCCAGTACCCCACAGCTTGTCTTTCCTTGGTGTAAAATATAGGATGGGCCCCCCAGTACCCCACAGCTTGTCTTTCCTTGGTGTAAAATATAGGATGAGTCCTCAGTACCCCACAGCTTGCCTTTCCTTGGTGTAAAATATAGGATGGGTCCCCAGTACACCACAGCTTGTCTTTCCTTGGTGTAAAATATAGGATGGGTCCCCAGTACCCCACAGCTTGTCTTTCCTTGGTGTAAAATATAGGATGGGTCCCCAGTACACCACAGCTTGTCTTTCCTTGGTGTAAAATATAAGATGGGTCCCCAGTACACCACAGCTTGTCTTTCCTTGGTGTAAAATATAGGATGGGGCCCCAGTACACCACAGCTTGTCTTTCCTCGGTGTAAAATATAGGATGGGTCCCCAGTACACCACAGCTTGTCTTTCCTTGGTGTAAAATATAGGATGGGTCCCCAGTACACCACAGCTTGTCTTTCCTTGGTGTAAAATATAAGATGGGTCCCCAGTACCCCACAGCTTGTCTTTCCTCGGTGTAAAATATAGGATGAGTCCCCAGTACCCCATAGCTTGTCTTTCCTCGGTGTAAAATATAGGATGGGTCCCCAGTACACCACAGCTTGTCTTTCCTTGGTGTAAAATATAGGATGGGTCCCCAGTACCCCACAACTTATCTTTCCTTGGTGTAAAATATAGGATGGGTCCCCAGTACCCCACAGCTTGTCTTTCCTTGGTGTAAAATATAGGATGAGTCCCCAGTACCCCACAGCTTGTCTTTCCTTGGTGTAAAATATAGGATGGGTCCCCAGTACCCCACAGCTTGTCTTTCCTTGGTATAAAATATAGGATGGGTCCCCAGTACCCCATAGCTTGTCTTTCCTTGGTGTAAAATATAGGATGGGTCCCCAGTACCCCACAACTTATCTTTCCTTGGTGTAAAATGTAGGATGGGTCCCCAGTACCCCACAGCTTGTCTTTCCTTGGTGTAAAATATAGGATGGGTCCCCAGTATCCCATAGCTTGTCTTTCCTTGGTATAAAATATAGGATGGGTCCCCAGTACCCCATAGCTTGTCTTTCCTTGGTGTAAAATATAGGATGGGTCCCCAGTACCCCACAACTTATCTTTCCTTGGTGTAAAATGTAGGATGGGTCCCCAGTACCCCACAGCTTGTCTTTCCTTGGTGTAAAATATAGGATGGGTCCCCAGTATCCCATAGCTTGTCTTTCCTTGGTGTAAAATATAGGATGAGCCCCCAGTACCCCACAACTTGTCTTTCCTTGGTGTAAAATATAGGATGGGTCCCCAGTACCCCATAGCTTGTCTTTCCTTGGTATAAAATATAGGATGGGTCCCCAGTACCCCACAACTTATCTTTCCTTGGTGTAAAATGTAGGATGGGTCCCCAGTACCCCACAGCTTGTCTTTCCTTGGTGTAAAATATAGGATGGGTCCCCAGTATCCCATAGCTTGTCTTTCCTTGGTGTAAAATATAGGATGAGCCCCCAGTACCCCACAACTTGTCTTTCCTTGGTGTAAAATATAGGATGGGTCCCCAGTACCCCATAGCTTGTCTTTCCTTGGTGTAAAAAAGCATGATAGCCCCAGTACCCAAATTCTTGTCTTGGGTTTCGGTGTTAAATAGGCCAAAATGATCCCAAACAGCTGATTTCGTAGTACAGGACTTTCCAAGTACTTTTCAAGCTCACAGTTATCCCTATTTAGATATAGTTATTCTTTTGTCAAGTGAGTAAAAAATATGTACTTCGTGTTGTCAAGTACCACGATACAGGCCTGTAGGTGTAGCATATCGTATCGTAGGCCACGAGTATCAATGTATAGGAGTTTCGGTGTATTGCGTCACCCTTATGACTTCAGTAGAACGACAGGCTGTATTTTTGTGGGTCGTGTGTCTTGTTAAGCTCAGAGTCATACAGCATCCATCCCCTGGAATGACGACACCCCAGCAGCACCCCTTAGCTTCCTCCACTGTCTGTCTAGGCGTGCTACATCGATAATCATATTTGTTACGTCTTCAGCAATTCAGTTACTTTTGTAATTTTCTGTGATGCACATATGAGTCAGGAAATAAAACTTACCCAGTGACCTCGGTGTGACCTTTTTCATTGCCTGCTGTGACATGTCCACACCTCAGTGACTTGCCTTTGCTAGCCTCTGCTAGCCTCTACTAGCCTCTTCTAGCCTACACCAATCTAAATACACAGTCCCATTGAAATCGGATCTTTTGCTCCAATATGGTGCCGCTCTGTGTGAACATCTGACATCACCTCTAGGAGGTCATGTGATCTGTCTAATCAGCCAGTCAGCTCCCAGGCTTACAGGTCCTTTGTACAAACATTCCGACTGGCATATCTGATTTCTGTATCATGAAAATAAACTTAAACGACCAGTTTCAGATGTAAATAATAAAGGCCGAGCTATTATCTTGTGCATATTTTCTACTTCTTTGAGAGTCATTTAGAAGTTGGAGTACTAAGTAAGGATACGATAAGTGGATGAACAGCTCCTAATTGTAATAAAGAAGTTGTTCATACATATATCTTATCCTTACTTGATATTTTATATTTTATACACCATATAATTTGTGATCCATAGCATCGACACCCAAAGTGGATTACCACTGAAGGATCATTTTGTGTGGTGTGTAGATCTTCTTCTTAAATTGGAAATCTCAAATCAAGGGGGTAAATAAATGAAACAGTCATTTTAGAAAGCTGCCATCTGTCTGAATAACACCCACATCCTTCATTTAAATTGTGTCGTCAAAGTTGGCTTGTGTTTCACCTGAAGTGACTTATGGAGGTTGTACACAGAGAGGCACCTGAGCAAAACATGGATTTTAATGAGATTGTCTCAGTGCAAGACTTTCAACATGTATACTGTGAACACTTGTGGAACTGGTAGTGTTGAGTTATACCCCTCAGTGAAAAGTATCCTTGTTATCCAAGGCCCAGTTCTACAAGGTGATCTTAGTGCAACGATCATCGTAAGCCTATGTTAAAGTATGGGAGTTACGATCATCTTAGCGCTAATATCGCTTTGTGGAATGGGGTCCAGGTTATTATGTCTCCATTAGGTGATTAATTTATTTTTTGTTGGTTTATGGATCTGCCGACATGAAAAATTGCAAAATAACAATAAAATTTAAATGACTTTTCTCCACAAAAAATTAATTATAGTACCGACACTAATGATGTTTAAAAATACATTAAAAAATAAGTTAACATGAAATATCTCTTGGATTTGATTGTGTTGAAAAGAGCTAGCATTGCGGAATCTGAAATATGTGCTTAAGTGTTTACCGCCATTTTGAAGCGACCGAGACTGATAAGAGTTATGGCCCTTACATACAACATATCTAAATGCACAGTCGTTAAGGTAGGAAAATGGTGTCATTCATGTGGCTCATGAGTGCATTCGAGGGGCATATTTCAGGAAAGTCGGAATGTTTGTTGAATTTTTTAACAAATATTTATTCAGCCACCAATGTTCATGTGAAGACAAATAAATTTTGTGGAAACGTGGAAATAACATGATTCTGAAAAAAGCTGTCATGAGTGAGATAAATTCTGTGTTTTGTTACTGAGAGATGAGATGGTGATGGGTCTTCCGAAACAAGGTTATGTTGGCGATGGAGGTCCAGGGTGTTATCGTATGGAGATACGATACCCTTGATACTCGAGGATAAGTGAAACCATGCCGCCTTGTAGTCCTCTACCCTGATGAGGATTCTGTTGGGAACATGGGGCTGCCTAGTCATCAATTGTCAAGATTATATAGTTCTATGAATCAAAAGAGGATCCATTTAATGTGCAAATTTGTTAGATACAGATTGATGAAGCTACAAGAACAATAATGCATGCAGTATGCGTCAAACTTCAGCATTGGTCTGTCAGACCACTTCGAGTCTTTGGGTCCCCATTTTTGCATATTGATCTCATCAGGATTAATTATTTGTATAATGTTTTACAATGGATACAGGGTTACATTTTGTAATTGTAATGTTTCAGACCCATGAAGATCCAGGGTAGAATAGGTCTTCAACAACCCATGCTTGCCCTAAAAGGCAACTATGCTTGTCGTAAGAGGCGACTAACGGGATCGGGTGTTTAGGCTTACTGACTTGGTTGATGCATGTCATGGTATCCCAATTGTGTGGATCGATGCTCATGGTGTCAGCCACTGGATTGTCTGGTCCAGACTCGATTATTTACAAGCCGCTGTCATATAGCTGGGATATTGCCGAGTGCGACACAAAACAACAATAACATTAATGTTTCATGAGTTCAGAAAACACAGGTTTGTTCCAATGGTCAAGCACATTCATATTAAGATGTCTCCATTTGGTGTTCTTTGATGCCACCTTTGCCATTTAACTTAAGACAAACTTGTGTGTAAATCTTATAAAAAGTTAAGTGGCATAAGGAGAAGAATTGAGTTGTCGGAGGCTGCAAGATAGCGATCTGAGGGTAGACACCGGGTGGTTCAGGACGTACACCAGGTGTTGCAGGAAGTACAGGACATGCTTGGATAAGTATTGACTGCTTAATGATGGGATGGGTTTGGCTGTCTTGGACAATTCTAACATGTTGGGAAGTAAATTAGATACATGATGGCCTGTGTGAATGTGTATAGGATGTACTGACTGGTCGGCTTGGAGTCAGTATACTGTGTCTGAGTGGGGTATTCATGTTAAAGTGCGGCATGGTATCTCAGTGTGCTAGCACTATAAATCGGCATCAGTCCGGACTAGTACAAGCAGCCACACACACATACACGCGCATGCACGTCGCTATATAAGTGCAATAATCTTGGACGCGACGTTGAACCCCATTTCACCTCACCTCTACTCCCTCCTACTCACCTGTTGCATGTGATGTTATGACCTGTATTAAACTGTTGTTTGTTTTTGTGTTGCAGAAGAAAATCATGATCGCCATCTGTCTGGTAGTGTTGGCGGTAGTCCTTGCTTCAACATTAGGCGGAGTGTTCGGTGGGTGAGGCTGACACTGATCAGCCAATCACAGTACTGCTGCAAGTACAGGCAACCAATCAACACCAGAGGCTTGGCTCAACCAATCAGAAATGACTTTTGTAATCACATGACGTGAGCTCATGCCTACCAGCCCAGCAGAGTAGGGTAGTGACAGCAGCATCTTGGCTAGTTGACCAAACTCACACTGTTCTGGTCACTGTTTTGTTTCACAATGCACAGGCGAGTCAGTCGTTTAGCCAACAGGATTTCGCACTCTTAGGCCACAGCAAAATAATCACTTATTCGTCCGAATCACTTTTGCCAAATTGCCTCAGTGACAAATCACTTGTTTGTTGTAGGGATCCGCTTGAAATTTGTAGGCATGACCAGATAATGACTTTTTGGTGAGGAATAACTGTTTCCACGTTGCATCCAAGAACGCAATAAATTCTTGATGTTGACCTTGACCTTGACCTATAAGTCCTGAACTCAGTTCATTTAAATAAAATCCACCAAAATTTTGAATTGCTCAACTCTTATAAAGGTTATATGTTGAGAAAAAACTTGCATGACTTTTGGCTGAAAAATCTGATGAAGAAGTATTTAATTTTGTGTGGCCTTAACTGATATAGATGATGTATATAACATGTAGGACTCGTTGCTTCTGTGCCGTGGGCGACTGGGCGAGGGACGGACAGACTGTCGGAGGAATAGACAGATCCGGTCAGTTTGCATTCCATGGATGACATGCATGAGGGTTCTTATGGGGAAAGTCAGTAGTATGTCATATTTGGGGCCTTTAGTCATTAGTCAGTATTTTTTAGGTTTATTCATGAAAAAATCATTAGAAGTGGACAGGCTGTCAAGTCGAATCTGAAATGTAAAATCATCTCTGAGAAAGCAGTTCATCAGTTTGTAGGCAAAGCTGGTTTGGCTTTTCTTTAATTTCAGCAAATTATGTATTACAAATACCCAACACTATTTTTGTGTGTCGTTTGATCTTGTTATATACAACGTTTATGAGATTTTAACACTAAACAGTAACAGTTATATTTACGATAAGCAGTTTTATGGACGTTTTACATTAATCTTTCGCGATAGATATTGGATTCATCTGGCGTTTAATGCTAAGCAATTTACCCATCAGAACCCTTGTGCGTGTGTTTATCTGTGAATCCCTTGCCGGCCATTGATGTGTGATTACCATGTTCCGACTTTGTTATGACCTTTGACCTCTGCTCGTTTTCTTATGGCATGTTGTGCACCTGCAGATGGTTTAGAGGACGCCTGTAGAGGTCATGTGACCACATGTAGTAGGTTCACACATACAGCCACAGATAGAACAGTTTCGCCTTTTAATATTGCAGTTTTGATCATTGGAATCTTGTTTGGAGCAAAACAAACTGATAGTGAGTTATGGCTTAATTTTGAAGACTTCATAAATGTTGCTTTTTCCTTAAGCTTTCCAGTGATGAATATGAGTATATATTTTCAAATATGTTTCCTACTCTGGTATAATGATATGATGCATATTACACAAGCTAACACAACACATTGTAATTCTTTTGTCGTAAAAACATGTTCCACATACTTTTCTGATATTGCTATTATTTTATAAAATTAGACATTGCACACATTGAGAATGTAAGAGAACCAGTGGTAAGAAAGCGGCATTGACCTGCTTAAAAGAAAGTCAGTTGTGGGCCATTTACAGAACATTTACAGAGTGACAAGTTACTCTTGTTACTCTTAGTAATCACTGTACTGTCTGTATTGAGGACCTGATCTTGTATGTTGACCTGGGCCACGATCTTAGTGCTACGACTAACATATGCTTCTTAAAGTAATGGAATTATGATAATCTAAGCGCTATGACTACCATAAGCCTATGTTAAAGTATGAGAGTTACAATCATCTTAGCGCTATGACTATGGTAAGCCTATGTTAAAGTAAGGGAATTACGATTATCTTAGCGCTACGACTACCATAAGCCTATGTTAAAGTATGGGAGTTACAATCATCTTAGCGCTATGACTATGGTAAGCCTATGTTAAAGTAATGGGAATTACGATTATCTTAGCGCTAAGATCGCTTTGTTGAACAGGGCCCTGACATTCAAGCTACTACTTGCTGTTTTGAATCAAAGGCCACATGATGAAAGATGTCTCAGAGGTAGACACTAACTGATACAGGTTCATATGATGATGTTAGTTGGAAAAATTGTTCAGAATATTGGGTAACAACTGTACTCATATGGACAACAATAGTCAGTGGTTTGGTTAGTGTTGGTCCTGAGCTTTGAGTCCGGTCAGAGCTCAATCTTTCAGTTGACGAAACACTCCACTTTCCCTCTTCATTGAGAGACACTCCCCAACGCCATTATCTGGCTTATATTCCCATAGGTCGCCCAAGCATCTAAGGCGCTGCAATATTCTGCCCAGAGTTGCCTCCCTTAGACGTGCCAGAAACCTGTGATAATGGGTTGGTCAGCACCATGCCTTTACTTGTCGGTTTCATCGAAGTAGTAATCAATAAGCAATCAGTAATCAATTGTCTAAGGACTGTGTTATTCAGTCTTTCCTCCCACATCAAGCTGACACAGACAAACCTGCCTAAAGACCTGTTGCTATATCATGTACAAGTACTGCATAGATAGATTCTTGTTGAATAGACAGGCTGCCATTTGCAGAAGTACGAAAATAGAAAGCAAAAATTTTGTGGTCGAAAATTTTGAACTTTTTTGGTCAGGTGCGACTTATTTTTGAAGCTGATTTTTCGGCTTTGAGGAAACAAGTAACATTTCTGTTGACATTGGTTTTCAAATACCTTCATGAATTCATTTCTTATTTTCAACTTTAATATTTCCTTGTGTTATTGTCCATCATTCAAGCAGGTATCTTGCTTCCTGCATCTGGACATAAGGAGGGATAGCCTAGTGGTTAAAGCGTTTGCTCGTCACGCCGAAGACCTGCGTTCGATTCCCCACATGGGCACGATGTGTGAAGCCCATTTCTGGTGTCCCTCGCCGTGATATTGCTGGAATAATGCTAAAAGCGGCGTAAAACCATACTCACTCACTTGACATAGGGCATAAACAAGAAAGTTGATTGTTCTGCATATGCTCTAAATGTTTCAGGTTATGAAAACAAAAATATCTTACTTGCTATTTTGTTGTACCTGCTGAAGGTCTGTGCAAGGAATGTCTGTTTGGCTCCGATCGGACATCTGTGGCATTAGAAGATAAACCCAAGTAATCTACGTGCACAGATGAGTAAATGCTTTCGATAGAAGGGGGGAAAATAAACACAATGTTTTGATTAGTATATTCCTTCATGCTGCTGTCTCTCAAAGATTCGGGGCACGGGTGGCCCAGTCGTCTAAGCAGAGTTGCGTCCCTTGGGCACACCAGAAACCTACCAGTATGACTGTGGGTTTTTAGGTTTGTCAGCATCATACCCGTGCTCGTGGATTTCACCGAAGTGGTAAATGTCTGAGACCTGCATCACTTCGGGCTTTCCTCCCACATTAAGCTGACAAGCCATGATATAACTGGAATACTGTTAAAACCCAACTCACTCACTCATTTACTCACTCTCAAAGATTCCTTTAGGAGTCTGTTGTTTCATTATAGAAGTTTGAAATAAATAAACAATTTGTATATGATCTGTAAGTACAGAAAAGCTTAATTTTTCTGATTTTCTGATGTGAGAAAATAACATTTCAGAAGATAAAACTGAAGCCTAGTTTCAAATTCTGTGGGTAGTCAAAATTATGTTATCAAAGTAATTACTTCATGACAAATGTAATCTCATTAATGTCACATATTTTATTTCTTTATGGCATCTTACTGTGAAGATCTGACAACACCTCCATCGGAGGTCATGTTGGCTGAACTTTCAATCAGCCAATCAGTGACGAGGCTCCTAAAGGCTCCTGAGGCTCCTCGGTGTTGAGGCTCCTAAAGTCTGAGTATGTGTGAGTGAAGCATTCAGATCAGCATATATGATTTCGGTTTCTTAAAAATGAACTAAAATGGCAAGTTCTGAATGTAGATAAATAAGTTCCGCCCTGTTATATTGTTGCGGATATTGAATCATCCTTTAGTATATTATGGCATGTACAACCAAAGGAGGTACCATCAAAGGAAAATTTTTGCTCGGTGGCAGTTTTCTGATCAAAATGTCCAAAACAAAGGGTAAATGAAAAAAAAGAAAGCTGAATTGTTTCAGAAAGCTGACATCTGATTGGCTAAAAAACCCATACATCCTTCATTTAGATTGGGTGGACAAGTTCGCTCACAGATCATCCAACAAGTACTCCTTTAGAGGTGTCCTGAGATCTTAACTCCGAGATATTGGATCGGTGTAACAGATCTGATTTTAATGAGATTGTGAAAAGCTGGTCTGGTCAATGCCAGGAACTATATAGAACCACCATAATTTTTGAATAAACAGAGTTGACAGTGGGAACATGATTTTGCAAGTGGTATGTCCTCCGTGTTTTATTCTAGCAGTATATGTGAGCCTTGGCGAGGACCACCTGCCAAGATTCACTAGTAGAGGTGAGAAGGCTGATTATTAACAAGTGTCGTGCCGTTTGAACGGCGTCTGATCCGGGGTCCACGCGGTGTGTCAGACTGACGATTGTTCTGCATTGTTTATCACCGGTTACTATGCATTCCAGGTAGATCATTCACTGTACCTAGACAGCTTGTATTATTATTATTATCATCATTGTTATTCATATTATTGTTATCCACTGACGTGAAGTACTTGAAGTTCTAGTCATCCTACCAGTGACAGTTTTTCTGCCAGGATATATCATTGTTATAGCATTCTGTCTTTTCCGATATATTGCTTTATAGCATACTGTCTAGTTGTAACATATACATGTATATATATATATCACTGTTATAGCATACTGTCTACCAGGATATATAATTCTTATGGTATACAGTCTTGTACCAGGATATATCACTGTCACAAGATACTGTCTTGTACAAAGATATGTACCTGTTCCAGCCTACAGTCTTGTTGTACAAAGATATATCACTGTCACAAGATACTGTCTTGTACAAAGATATGTACCTGTTCCAGCCCATGGTCTTGTTGTACAAAGATATATCACTGTCACAAGACACTGTCTTGTACAAAGATATATACCTGTTCCAGCCCATGGTCTTGTTGTACAAAGATATATCACTGTCACAAGATACTGTCTTGTACAAAGATATGTACCTGTTCCAGCCTACTGTCTTGTTGTACCAGGATATATCACTGTCACAAGATACTGTCTTGTACAAAGATATGTACCTGTTCCAGCCTACTGTCTTGTTGTACCAGGATATATCACTGTCACAAGATACTCTCTTGTGCAAAGATATGTACCTGTTCCAGCCTACTGTCTTGTTGTACAAAGATATATCACTGTCACAAGATACTGTCTTGTACAAAGATATGTACCTGTTCCAGCCCATGGTCTTGTTGTACAAAGATATATCACTGTCACAAGATACTGTCTTGTACAAAGATATGTACCTGTTCCAGCCTACTGTCTTGTTGTACCAGGATATATCACAGTCACAAGATACTGTCTTGTACAAAGATATGTACCTGTTCCAGCCTACTGTCTTTTTGTACCAGGATATATCACTGTCACAAGATACTCTCTTGTGCAAAGATATGTACCTGTTCCAGCCTACTGTCTTGTTGTACCAGGATATATCACTGTCACAAGATACTCTCTTGTACAAAGATATGTACCTGTTCCAGCCTACGGTCTTGATGTACAAAGATAAATCACTGTCACAAGATACTGTCTTGTACAAAGATATGTACCTGTTCCAGCCTACTGTCTTGTTGTACAAAGATATATCACTGTCACAAGATACTGTCTTGTACAAAGATATGTACCTGTTCCAGCCTACTGTCTTGTTGTACAAAGATATATCACTGTTACATCATACAATAACACTGCAGGGGAATCAGAACAAAATATAATCTCAAAACTGATATTTCCTGTGCGGTTACATCTCGTGTGACATGTACATGAACAATGGGATGACTTTAACTTGACAAGATGTCACAAACATTCAGGCCTCACATTTATCAACAGGCTCATGATGAACACATTGCCTTGGGGAGCAGACAGAAAATCATCTTCCTGAGGCAAGGGACTATAAAAGTCCAGTTTCTTCCCTTGCCAAACTAGGCTGAAATTTTGTGGCTCGATCGTAGCACCACCGGTGGCAGTTATGAGTTATGTCCCCCTATGTCCCTCTATGTGCCCCTATGTCCCACCAATCAGATTCCACCTCTCATATTCTTGCATTTGATTCCAACAAAATGGTGGCACCCTGTCAAAACAATCTGATAAATAATCAAGATCTTTATGTAATGAAATGGATCTTACTTCGTGAAGTATATCAACTCACTTGAGCTCCTTGATTAGAAACATGAAAGATTTGAAAAACATCTATCAATGCCCATTTGTTGGCAGTCCCCATATTGTTTCTTGACCGAATGTCAATTTCGTTTCCCGATTTTGATCGGACGATGCATAGTGGTGTTAGTCCAGCCAAAATGTAACTCTGGAACTCCAGCCAAGTTTGGCAAGGGTGGAAACTGGACTTTTACAGATAGTTACTTCCTTGCCTTGGGAAGATGAGAGAAAATGGAAAAACAACATCCTTAATTATCGAAAGGAGTACTCCATTCTATTCTCAATGACCAGTCATGACCACAGATTTGTTTTCAAATGGAATTCAAAATTAGCCGTCCAGTCAAGTTGCTCTCATGAACGAGAGACGTCCTGTAGTAAGGGAGAGACAGGAGAGACTAGGATGGAGACAGTTATGATGGTGATGGGTTCAGGGTATTTATCATGATGGAGCGGAGAATACTACTCAACAGAAGTTAAAGAACATCCAATTCTTTCATATCACTATAGTTAATCATGCCTTGACAGCTTTACTATAGTGATATGAAAGAATTGGGTGTTCTTTAACTTCTTTTTAGTTGTATATACTCTATTCGACGTAACAAGCGCCCCGCTCTATTAAGCGCCCACGGCGATATTCGCTAATAAATTGGCCAGTGAACAATCTTAATTAGCACCCCTTCCGATTGATCAATGTACAAAAGACTTATATATTCACTTAAATTACACACTCATCTGTTATATGCACATTTAATTATGGGCTATTAAATTCTGGAAAAATATATCTGTCGTACATAAACATTTCAGGCTGTCAGCATAAACCACAAAATTTACCTTTTTAACTCTGTTTTTTTCCACTAAAATAATATTCTAATAGGAGCCCCCTATTTCTAATTTTGAGAGCGCCCTTGGCGCTTATTACGTTGAATACGGTAATACACAACATAATCAAGGACTGAAAATGACTTGGGGCCCACTTGCACAAAGTGATCTTAGCGCTAAGACTATCGTAAGCCTATGTTAAAGTATGGGGGCTAAGATCATATTAGCGCTAAGATGGCTTTGTGCAAGTGGGCCCTGAAGTTTAACATGAAATTTATAAAGAAATGGACCTGAGAATTCAATGTAGATCTCCTTAGTGTATGGAGCCAGGGTAGGTAGATTGTGGTGCCAAGCAGTGGTAATTGTCAGGCCTGGGTGAGTGGAATACTGTATATCTATGCGTGTGTGTGTTCTGTGTGCCTGCTCTGTGGATCTTCCCTGTGGAACTCCCCCTGTGGAGCTCCCCCTGTAGAACTTCCCCTATGGAACTCCCCCTGTGGAACTCCCCTGTGGAACTCCCCCTGTGGAGCTCCCCCTGTGGAACTCTCCTGTGGAACTCCCCTGCTATACAGATGGGACCGTTGAGGTTACAACACACTGCATCGGCATCAGCAATAGTTCACTGGTTTGTATACAATACGTTCCCCAATCAGCAGTGAATATATAGACCAATTTGCAGTGTGATTGTAAAGCTGGACTGATCCCCTCCCCTCATGCTTATTCTGGGGCGGTCGGGTAGCCTAGTAGTTAAAGCGTTCGCTCGTCACACCATTTCTGGTGTCCCCCGCCGTGATATTGCTGGAATATTGCTAAAAGCGGCGTAAAACCATACTCACTCACTCATGCTTATTCTCAGCTTGCTGGCTTTGTGTAATGTGCACAACAGAGGCAGTGGACCAGTCTATTGTGACACGTTTGTTTTTAGTTCCCTAATGAAATGATGCCGTACACTCACGGTCAAATGAGCCCCACTCTGTGGATGAAGTCTGTTCGAACCTACCATTGCCTGATTTTGAAGCAATGTATAGGGAAGATGGTCACAGGGTTGTGGCATCTATTGTGTGATGTAATCTGAGCTCTGATTGAGCACTCCTGGTTTTCTTCTTGTTAGATAGGAAGAGCAGCTTCACTGGACAATGGTTGTATGTAGTCATGGATGATGGAGGAACGTAGTGTATACAAACGCGTGAAGTTTTGACGATGAATTCATCTTGTACATGATTGTAAATGAATAATTTTAATTATTCTACATTAAAGTTTTCCATTACTAGTATGGTCATAGAGTATTACAGTCCAGGACATAATGACACCTTATCATCTGTCTGGAAATATACTCTGTAGAATAGACAATCTTGTACAAATTATACCTTTTTCTCCAATATGAACCTCTCTGTGAGAACATCTGATGACACCTTCATACCTAGATTGCGTCAGGTGATCTTTCTAATCAGCCAATCAGTACTGAGGCTTCTAAATTCTCGGTACGAGTGAGCAAAACATTTGGACCTGCATGTTTGATTTCTGCTCCTAAAAAAATGAACTAAATGACCAGTTCCAAATGTGGATAAATAAAGCTGCACCGTTGTATTGTTGTCGTTATGCATTGACAACCACACCCAAAAACGAGTATCAAAGAAGGGATATTTGTGTTATTTATTTTTTATTTGTACAATCAAATTTTCGGTAAAATTATGTGTACAATCAAATTTTCAAAATATGTAGAAGTCATCACGTCTTCACACAAAGAGGTATCATATCAGAGCAAAAGATTTGAATGTAATGAGATTGTAGATTAGCTATACTGCATGACATATTAAAGAGTGTGATAAATATTATATCACATAGTAAAATAATGAGATGCATATGTCATCTCCGTGTATGTTACAATTAACCTGTAGCAAGATCGCTACATTTCCTTATTTGATTTGTTTCTCTCATCGCCTCATCACAATAAGACGTGTTTCACATTTTCATTTGATAAATGTTTTTGTGCCATATTCTTTCATTGTTTGATATGAACTTTTTACATGTAAACATCTTGACATAATTTTGGTAAGACAGTTAAGCGCTGCATAGTTTTATTAGGTATTTGCCGTAACTATCAACATAAATATTGCTGGAGCAAAACTACTAATCATGGCTGTGTTGTGTGTTTCATTTGTATCAGGAATATTACTGGAGAAATTAAAACATATAGATGAAAATTACGACATTATTCCTTTTTGTGTAAATTTGGATGAGAATTTTCTGCGGATTCACGGAATTCAGTGGTTTCATTATGTCAAGGATAATTTTTCTGATGCCATAACAATAATCATATAAGTCATATAGTCCTTCAGACCTTCTTTAAGTACATTTTTAAATAAACTTCTCATTCTGGTTTGTGTGTTCATTCTTCGAAAAGATATAATTCAAATTGTTTGACAATATGCAAGTGTGAAGGAAACATGTTTAATACTGATAGTCACTGTGATAAGTTCAGTTGTCAGGCAAAGAGTATACATTTGTATGGTAACCATGGTGATCGTTTCACGTAATCTCCACAGGACAACTGTAGTATAATAGGTTCCTATGCAATATCTGGAGGTACGGTCAGCCTAGGGAAGGTTCTCCTAAAATGAAACTTGATCATGTTCAAGCATGTTGTCAGGTCAACTGGTCAAACGGTCAGTTGACCTATTTCATGGACAAGCATTTGTCCTCGGAAGTTAAATTGAAGTTAAATTTTATGTGACCCAGTAGGGGTTGTCTCAGGTTAAGTTATTCAGATTTGAATTTCAATATGGCTGCCGTGGTAGCCATATTGGAAATTATTCAGATTTGAATTTCAATATGGCTGCCATGGTAGCCATATTGGAAATCCAATTTTGACCCATTGCTGGGAAAGCAAGATTGTTGATGGGGTTAATCATTGTTTCCAAACTAACTCACTCACCTGTGTTTATGCAAGTATCTATGTGCAATTTTTGATGTAAAAGGTCTCAATACATTTTTATTAGATTTGATAAATTGGACAACATGTCAGAGATCTCTTGACTACGCCATAAACCTATAATAAGGGGTTTGAATCCCAGTTCGCCCCAATTGTCTGTCTAGGTTTGTCAGCACCATACTCGTTCTCCTGGGTTTCACCAAAGTGAACATCTGAGACCTGCATCACTTCAGATTTTCCCTCACATTAAGCTGACATGTCATGATATAACTGGAATACTGTTTAAAGTGACTTTAAACCCAACTCACTCATTGACTGACTGTCGAAAATTAAGTTACTTGATTAACACCACAATGTGTCTGTAGTGAGAAACTTTACCAAGTAAAAAAAACAAGTATGAAAAAATAAAATAAATGACATAATCGATGATTGCTGCACAAACCCCCTACTCCCACCAGTTAACCAGATCCATTTTAAAGCAATTGGAATGGGAACAATGTTAATTTGAGAGCATGTTTCGGTCAAGGAATCCAGTTGAGCACATTTCGTACAGGATTTTCTACTGTTAAAAATTTAACTCTGAGAAGTATTTTACATGATCACCTGTTTGTTAATTTTTAATCAGTTATTGATATTCTACATTTTTAAAGTTTAGATAATGTGGTCACAACCAGCTGCACTCTACGCTTTGTAGATACAAGCTTACAGCTGCAGCTGATGTTAAGCTATACGGCTCCAGTTTAAACTGGCTTGGCATGTCAGTTTGAACCTTGCACTTTATCAATGTTTGACTTCCGAAATGCTATGTTCACCTTCCAATGGAATCTTGCTGAGCTAAAGCAAGGCTCTTCACTACTTAATGCTGGACCTTGACATCAGTTGGACAAAAAGTATTTTCCTGAAACTAGTTTTACCTGTGTCCAAATTTTGCTCAATGTTTTATTTTATCTTGTGAATGTTTTTATTGGATGTATGGGGACTGTCCATGCTATCCATTTGTTTGATGTCTTTTAAAAAGAAAAACAGTGCATTTAAATTTCATATTTTAGGTACTCAGAAATGTTGTGTCCGATAACAATGGTCTCTAACAGCTGCCATCTTGGATAATTGTAGGTTTCCTTAAGAATTTTGAAAATATTTTTGAACCATGGTAGATGAATATTTTGTAGTGATGAAAGAATCACTTGATTTAGATTGTCTATTTCTTTACTAAATGTGTCACTCAATTCTCGTGTTTTACCGGTTACACTTTTGATATTTTCATCCCTTTATCATATCCGTTTCTTTCAGTAGATAATGTAGTTGTTTTTCTAAGTGTCGCTCTAGTATGACAGCCAAACATACCATCGCGATAGTTACGGGTTCATTTCCATGCGTCATTCATTGTAAGTTTTCTCAGTTTGTAGGCGATATGCATTCCAATGTGTGAATATTGACATATTCATTGGCAAAAAAATCCTTTTTCGTAAATATTTGTAACTTTTCCACATTCTCACAGCAGTTGTTTGTGAGGGCCTCAATATAGCATATAACCTGTATTGGAGTTTTAATTTCATCCAATTTGTGTCCTCTAGCAGCAGCAGTATACGTGTAGTGGAGATCGCCGCCAGCGAGCAAGGGTGGTCGCCGTAGCAACACAACTACACCTAGTTGTGGACGTGTCACAGTAGTGACCTTTATGTATCGTCGTGATAGATGTAGTGACATCACCAGTTTCCTAATCTATGTAGAGTCGGTAGGGTTTGTACGACAACAAATATTGAGAAATTAAACTTTACTTCCCTCATAATGTGGGTCTTTGTTGTTCTTAGATGTGCTTCTGTTGTCTTTCTTTGTCAGAAATATTAAGGATGTTGTGATTCAGTAGTGCAAAGTGCATCCTAAAACCTGTTCCCATGGTTACAGGGACCGCCTCCGTGGTTTAGTGGTAGATCATCTGCCCGGAGAGCGGAAGGACCGGGGTTTGATCCCTGGACGCGTCATACCAAAGATGTTAAAAGATGGTACTTGTTGTTACCTTGTCTAGCACTTGGCACTAAGGGGCTAAAACAAAGACTGGTCGGCTTGGAGTCAGTATACCGTGTCTGATTGGGATATTCATGTTAAACTGCGGCATGGTATCTTAGTGAGCTAGCACTATAAATCGGCATCAGACCGGACTAGTACAAGCAGCCACACACACACACACACCTACGTACATGCAATATATAAGTGCAATAATCATGGACGCGACGTTAAACCCCATTTCACCTCACCTCACCATGGTTACAGGATCAAGTTCATCAACAATATTGGCCACACTGGGACACAAATGGCCAAATTTAAGGCTGTGCAGAGTTGAAATCTGACCGAGGTCACTCTGATTATTTGTCATTTGAGTGAGTGAGTGAGTTTGGTTTGACGCTGCTTTGAACAGTTCCAGTTGCTCGGGTCGTGAGTAGTTTTATGCCAGTTTAAGCAATATGTCAGCTCCACACTTCCCAATTTGGAAATCAAAACTGGGCCTTTGGAGGAGCTTTAACCACTAGGATACATCACCGGACATACTGTGATGTAACGGGAATACTGTTCAAAGTGGCAAAAAAACTCTTTCACTCTATAATCACAGAGAATAAACTGGCCCTAGTTGTGTCCCTTAGCTCTAATTCCGAGTATGGATTCAACTCCTGGTCCTTAGTCTGTCAGCACCATTCTGGTGCATGTGGGTTTCACCTTTGGCTTTCCTTCCACATTTTCTTGCCATGATATAACTGAAATGTTGTGTGAAGCTGCACTCAGCAATATAACAACTGCCCCTGGAAATAATTTTGGAGTCTGGACTGGACAAACCAGCGATTGCTATTACAAGCATCAATCCACACAATTGGGAAAAAATTACACGCAATTAAGCACTCAGCAGTATTCCAGCTATATGACAACGGTCTGTAAATAATCGAGTCTGGACCAGACAATCCAGTGATTGACATCATGAGCATCGATCCACCCAAATGGGATACAATGACGTGCTAAGTCATCAACCAACGTCAGCAAACCTAACAACCCGACCCCCTTAGGACAAGCATAGTCGCCTTTTACGGAAAGCTTGGTTGCTGAAGACCTATACTCACCGAGTCACCCAACATCTTTGTACAACACATATAGGTTTCTGGGGACCTTTGTTCTTCCCCAATCCCTACGGGTTCCATATAATGCCATGGATTGGGGAAACCATTGTTACCTCAGCCTGTTGAATGTATTACATCGGTTGTCTATTCTAATTTTGTGTGATGACATGTAGCTAGAAGTCTCGCACTGTCAAACAATCATACAATCGATATTCTAAATGTACTTGAGTGTATAGACTAACATCTAGTCTCTGAAATGAACATATCGTTCAGAAAAAACAGTTGTTCAGTTTTCTAAATAAAAATATAATAAAAAGGGAGCTCAGTGATTCTTTTCATCTAGACTTGCCAAACATTATAGACTTGCATGGGCTGTATTTCATATATATTTGTATCAGGGTCTGTAAGACAGACTATTCAGTGTATAAAAGTGTATAAGAGTGTATATGCTATTCTGACAATGAAATGAAGTAAGATTATCTACTAAATCTGTATGAAAACACAAAGGTCCTTATTTTATCCTTGAAAAATATGATCATTTCCTTAATAAAGACTTGTCTCCCAGTGAGACTTCCCTCCCGTCAAATTCTCCCCGACCCATTTTCTTTAAAAGGCAAACCGGTGACTGAAGACATGAGCAACGATATATACCGCAGGGATACCATGACACTAGACTCACACAGCCTGACCACCTGATACAATGTGGTAACCCTAAACATAGGTTTCAGGGATGCTGGTCTCACTAGGCTACCCGACCGCCCCGTCTCACTAAGTGACTTGCAATACAACAACAGGACTGTTTTATTGGCCGCTGTACATTTATACTTTATTTACAACAAACAACAGACATCAGAATTTGGGTTTCCGCTGTCGCCCTGTGTACTTTGTGTCTGGACGTACATCTCTGTAAACAATAAATGTGATGATTAGTTGTAGAAATATACTGTACATCCAGCACTTATGTAGATATGTACACATGTAAATAAAGACAGAATGCTGAACTGTAACAATTTTGTGGATATACATTGTATCTTGTGCTGTTTTCACTCGGGGAACACTGAGATTTATGCCTGCACATTCTGTGTGACAAACCACTACACAAACAGTTGCTTGTTTGTTTGTTGTTTAATGCTGCACTCAGCAATATTCCAGGTAAATGATGGCAGTCTGTCAATAATCATGACTGGACCAGACAATCCAGTGATTCACATCATGAGCATCGATCCACGCAATTTGGAGCCAAGTCAGCGAGCCTGACCACCCGATCCTGTTAGTCGCCTCTTACGGTAAGCATCGGTTGCTGAAGTCCTGTGCTACCCCGGATCTCCACGGGTCTGATTGTGCTGACATAGTTTGGTACTGGTTGTCAGTCCATTATCAATGACAGACTTACCTCCCCTGGCAAAGCCCATCCATGTGGATTGAGACTTATCTCCCCTCATCCATGTTGTTTGTTTGTTCTTTAACCCCGCACTCAGCAATATTCCAGCTATATGATGGCAGTCTGTAAATAATCGAGTCTGGACCAGACAATCCAGTGATTGACATCATGAGCATCCATGTCGAGTGAGACTTACCACCCTGTGAAAGCCCATCCATGTTACCTCTTCTGTCAAAGGCCGTTCCTGTGGCGTGAGACTTACCTCCCCTGTCTATGTGGAGTGAGACTTACCTCCCCTGTCTATGTGGAGTGTGACTTACCTCCCCTGTCTATGTGGAGTGAGACTTACCTCCCCTGTCTATGTGGAGTGAGACTTACCTCCCCTGTCTATGTGGAGTGAGACTTACCTCCCCTGTCTATGTGGAGTGAGACTTACCTCCCCTGCCTCCGCCGCCTCTCTTTCTTCTCCATGATCCAGTCCCGGCTTTTCTTCACCGACTTTCCTCGGAGTCCACGCATGCGCTCCCTAGCAACACGGCAACAGTTGATACATTTCATCACCACAAGTCCCTCACAACAACATGAACAGTTAGTGAGTGAGTTGGGTTTATCACCGCTTTTAACAGTATTCAAGTTATATCACGGCGTGTCAGCTTCATGTGGGAGGTAAGCCCAAAGTGATGCAGGTCTCAGACGTTTACTACTTCGGTGAAAGCCACGAGCACAAGTATGGTGCTGACAAACCTAGAAACATAATCGGGGCGAACTGGGATTCGAACCCACGATCATAGGTTTCTGGCGTGCCCAAAGGATGCAACTCTGCACAGCGAATCGCGGTGCCTTAGACGACTGGGCCACCCGTGCCCCCTGAACAGCTTAGGGAAAATACAACAAGAAAACAAATCCAAAATATCTTTGAGTTTATACTTACAAACCCCACAGGACACATATATAAGAATCTAACTATCAAAAGCACATTTTAAGATAAAGTAAACCATGTTCTGTCTCTGTCTTAAACCTCGACTCCAACTGACATTTCCATTTGCCAATTCCTTCACCCAGAAATGAACAAAATCAAACATGAGTGAGAGAACAATGAGTCAGCAACATTTTCAAAAATCCCCAAACATCCCAACAGCAAGATGAGATTGTCTGGACCTGACCTGAGGAAATACAGTGGTCTGTGACAAGGATGTCCTGCTCACCGCCTACCTACCTCTTGTCGGAGTTGGCGATGTGGTTCTGTGCCCCCTCCTGTGCCCCGAGTCCCTGGGGCAGCTGCTGTGCCACGCCCCCCGCAAACAGGCACAGGAACAGTCTGCAGGAGAGAGTGTCGGCATTGTCAGTACAGTGTGGCAGGGACAAGTTAGAGGACCAGGAACTCATGGTCTAATTGACTAGAGCTGGGTGTTTTGTGACACTAACAGTGAGCTTGGAGAAACACCACTTTGAATTGTTTGTTTGTTTGTCCTCCAGATCTGTCATATTTTGTTTTGTTGTTTAACCCCTCACTCAGCAATACTCCAGCTATAGGGAGGTGGTTTGTAAATAATCCAGTCATGACCAGACAATCCAGTGATTTACATCATGAGCATCGATCCACGCAATTGGGATATGATGACATGCATCTATCAAGTCAGCAAGTCTGACCAACCGGTCCAGTTAGACGCTTCTTAAAACAAGCATAGTCGCCTCTTATGGCAAGCATGGGTTGCTGAAGACATATGTTACCCTGGATCTTCATGGGTCTACACCACTTTTTAAAAGTATTTAAGTTACCTTGTTTCATTTTGTCACCTAGTTTGGAAGGAAACTGAACAAATATTTTCAGCTTCAACTTTTTACAAACCCCGCACAAATGAATGCATGGAATGTTACCATGGTAACAAGTCAGATGGCACACAATGATGCGAGAGATATCGAAGACATTTAACAAGACGACTCAGCAATTCCATGCATTGAACCAAGTTCATAATTTCCTGTTACCAGGGTTTAGAATGAGTGAGTGAGTTAAAATTTAATGTCACACCCGGGTTCAGAATGATTTTGACAGTGATGGTTTCACCCACTTTTTAGCCTTGGTGCTGTTTGGGAAGTCAATGACGAGGCCGCCTGTGAAACCCGACTTCATTGCCTGCTGTGTGATGAGCTCGAGCTGTTCGACAAGAAACAGAAAAAATCAACAGAGATGTTCAAGACACCCAGGACATCAATAAAACATACCCCATTAAAACACTGACAATGTCTGCCGACCAGCCCAATTTTAAAAACTAACTCAAAAATACCAATTTATAGAGTGACCTCTTGTATAAGCTTTGTTTGCCTTTTTCTTGCTCAATGCCACAATATTCTTGCTATATGATAGTGACCTGTTAATAATTGATCAATCAGTGATTAATATTATGAGCAACGTTCCATGCTGTATCAACCAGTGATTGATATTATGAGCAACGTTCCATGCTGTATCAACCAGTGATTGATATTATGAGCAACGTTCCATGCTGTATCAACCAGTGATTGATATTATGAGTAACGTTCCATGCTGTATCAACCAGTGATTGATATTATGAGCAACGTTCCATGCTGTATCAACCAGTGATTGATATTATGAGCAACGTTCCATGCTGTATCAACCAGTGATTAATATTATGAGCAACGTTCCATGCTGTATCAACCAGTGATTGATATTATGAGCAACGTTCCATGCTGTATCAACCAGTGATTGATATTATGAGCAATGTTCCATGCTGTATCAACCAGTGATTGATATTATGAGTAACGTTCCATGCTGTATCAACCAGTGATTGATATTATGAGCAACGTTCCATGCTGTATCAACCAGTGATTGATATTATGAGCAACGTTCCATGCTGTATCAACCAGTGATTGATATTATGAGCAACGTCCATGCTGTAACAACCAGTGATTGATATTATGAGCAACGTTCCATGCTGTATCAACCAGTGATTGATATTATGAGCAACGTCCATGCTGTATCAACCGGTGATTGATATTATGAGCAACGCCCATGCTGTAACAACCAGTGATTGATATTATGAGCAACGTTTCATGCTGTAACAACCAGTGATTGATATTATGCGCAACGTTCCAAGCTGTTTGTTGACACACCATCAACTATCTGTTATATTTAGTTGCCTCGTACGACCAGTATATGTTGCTGGGGACCTAGCCCGGAGTCCCGGTGGCGGTTATTAATGAAGAAGGACCAGCATCTGAACCTGCGAGATACCCCTCCTGTTGTTTTGTATTGTACTCATCCTCAGTGCATCTCCAGTCACATCAGACAAGTGACGATCCGGGTAAGAATAGGTCTTCAGCAACCCAAGCTTGTCGTAAAAGGCGACTATGCTTGTTGTAAGAGACAACTAATGGGATCGGGTGGTCAGACTCGCTGACTCGGTTGAAGCATGCCATCGATCCCAATTGTGTCGATTGGTTCTTATGATATCAATCACTTGATTGTCTGGTCCAGACTCGATTATTTACAGACCGCCGACATATAGCTGGAATATTGCTGAGTTTTTGGAGTGAAATACAGATTTTTGACAGATCACAGCATCCCAGAAAGGGGTATATAATTGCCTAGCAACTATCATTGAAAAAGTTTTAGTTTTATTGACCTTTGAATTAAGATTGTTCACTCCCACATGAACTCCGGAAACAAATTTACCCCATCTCCACCTCCGGGGCTTACAGTAAACAGTTTGGTGTACAATGCAATGATGGGACTGTCCCTTTTAAACGTTGACAGTGCAGTGATGGTATGTTCTGGACCCGGGTATTCCTACTGGGACTGACGCTCACCTGCTGACTGTTCTCTGGGTACAACTGAAACACTGCACGGGATCCGCGACTCTGGAACAATCATGCAGCCATTACTGAGGATCGTGCAGCCAGTACTCACACTCTGCTATAGGTGCACATTTGCTTATAAGGGACTGACCATTTGATATTCAGGAGGGGAGAGATTTTTTGTTGTTGATTGGATATATTTTCAGTTACAGCTGCAAAACCAGTACTTTAAAAAATTTAAACTACCCGGTATGAGTATTTTTTTCAGACAAACACCTTGCAACAATTTAATTTTGGTTGCAGAAAAGGGGGAATAGTTTGACTTCTCCGGGGTTTGACTCGACTTAATTATTGTCTGGTCTAGCCATCAGATAACAGAAAGCAAACATACTAAATTGTGGATGTAAATAACTTTTATATTTATATAGAAACAAAAACAAAATCGTTCACATGTCACCATATTATATCATGCTTAGGTCATTATACGTGTTAGAAATGCTTATGTTTACTATGTTTACTAAGTTGTGTTTTGAAAGAAAATATGAGTGTCATTTATCAGGTTAAGGATTCACTTCTTTTTAACTCTTGTGATCATAAATTGCAATCCGGAAAAAAAGGAATTCGCCACACTCAGTTCGAGATGGGATGGACTGACATTAGCTGTAGACGTGGGCCCGAATATCGGTTTCTGAACAGGTCTAGATAAATCCCCGAGACATTCATACTCTTGTTAACCAGCTGTACATATAAAGTGCTCACCATCGACGCATAGAGTGAGGAGAAAAACTTGCTCAATCGTTTGGGTGGATGGTGAAACTTCTTGTCTGCATTGCACAGCCATTGCAGGGCCGAAATACTGCAAATAGAGAGACACACGCAATACAATCAAATCCCTTTCCCTGATACAATACCTCTGTGTATGAAAAATGTCAAGGTGTCGACGTCAACGCCAAGATGGACACAGCTTGTATGAATATTTCTACTGGCATTTAAGACTGATAGGACATTAAAGAAAAACATCTTGTACCCACCTGATGACGCCGTCGAAGGTGCCAGGTCGGAAGGGCATCCCATACCCCATGTCTCCGTGCAGGAGGTCGCCCTCCACCTCACGCTCCCGAGCTATGGCTGAAACAAAGTGACACTGGGATTTCACATTGCTGGGTCTTTGCAGAGAGCTTATTCACACAGTTTACAAGCCTTAGGCAAGGCTTTTTTTATTTTTAGGATTACAGATTTTTCAGCCCAAAGTCCAGGGTTGGAGGAGGGAAAAAAAAGAAAAAAAGAAATAAATAAAAAGCCAGACATCAACCTAAGAAAAGTTGTTGTGCTAGGTTCAGTCGACATGTCATCTTTTGAAGTTTCTTGAGTTGATGCATGTGCCGACATTACTTGCTGTTACTAAGGTTAAAATAACATTCCCAACACAGTTGTTCATATCCTTAATGTTAATTAGATGTTTTCGAATGTTTGCAAGGGAATGCAGGCAAATGCAGAATGCCTCTGGCATACTTTATGAACATATTCTGTGCTCAAAAGTGAGTAAGTATGATTTTACGCCGCTTTTAGCAATATTCCAGCAATATCACGGCGGGGGACACCAGAAATGGGCTTCACACATTGTACCCATGTCGGGATTCGAACCCAGGTCTTCAGCGTGACGAGCGAACGCCTTAACCACTAGGCTACCCGACCACCCCCCTGTGCTCAAAAGACCACCATTTGTGATGATAAAGCCCCTTGTAACAATAAACATTCTACCTTACAACACGGACAATTGTCAAGGGAGGCTATTCATGTTCGGCTTCGAGATCAACAAAGGTAAATTCATGTGTGTTTTTTATCAAAAGGTGATGATAACAAATAAAATAACTGACTACGTTGCTATCGGCTACGGAAAAAATGGAAATCCGATTTCTTTTTACATTTTCTCAAAAATTTAAAGTCGGCGGGTCCATAATCCGAAAACTATATAAAACACCTGGCCTTACTATTGATAAAACAGCTGAACATATCAACATGGTCCGTTCTTGGTCAGAGAAAAAAAGAGAGGAAAAAACAAGCAGTAGTTCTGACAAATACTTTTAATTTGTTCTGCCCTCATAAATGTCAAAAGTCAAAAGTGGTCATACATATTATTCACTAGGCATGTGTTCACTGATGTCCCCCTGACCTCCCTTTCCAAGCATGTGGTCACTGATGTCCCCCCGACCCACCTTACCAAGCATGTGTTCACTGATGTCCCCCCGACCTTTTGTTTGTTTGTTTGTTTGTTGTTTAACGCCGCACTCAGAAATATTCCAGCTATATGACGGCGGTTCCCCCCGACCTCCCTTACCAAGCATGTGTTCACTGACGTTCCAACTTACCAAGCATGTGTTCACTGATGTCCCCCTGACCTCCCATACCAAGCATGTGTTCACTGATGTCCGGCCTTACCAAACATGCGTTCACTGATGTCCCGCCTTACCTAGCATGTGTTCACTGACGTTCCAACTTACCAAGCATGTGTTCACTGATGTCCCCCCCGACCTCCCATACCAAGCATGTGTTCACTGATGTCCCGCCTTACCAAGCATGTGGTCACTGATGTCCTGCCTTACCAAGCATGTGTTCACTGATGTCCCGCCTTACCAAGCATGTGGTCACTGATGTTCCGCCTTACCAAGCATGTGTTCACTGATGTCCCGCCTTACCAAGCATGTGTTCACTGACGTTCCAACTTACCAAGCATGTGTTCACTGATGTCCCCCCGACCTCCCATACCAAGTATGTGTTCACTGATGTCCCGCCTTACCAAGCATGTGTTCACTGATGTCCCGCCTTACCAAGCATGTGTTCACTGATGTTCCGCCTTACCAAGTATGTGTTCACTGACGTTCCGCCTTACCAAGCATGTGTTCACTGACGTTCTGCCTTACCAAGCATGTGTTCACCGATGTCCCGCCTTACCAAGCATGTGTTCACTGATGTCCCGCCTTACCAAGCACGTGTTCACTGATGTCCCACCTTACCAAGCATGTGTTCACTGATGTCCAGTCCCATCCACATGTGTCCCTGATCTGTCAAACATTCTCCACTCAGTCCTGATCCACATCTGAAACACATAGCAGATAGTTAAGGTCAAACATATAATAGTGGAGAAGTAGTGTTCAAAATTTATGTTATCAATAATCCTGGTTATTTTTTAAAATTCTACTCATAAGCTACCAGCCCACCTTGAAATCCGTTACTGTTGCTAACTTGGGATTACAGAAAGTGTTACAAATTCCAGCTTAAATGTTGATGGTATTTACAATATGTTGTTCTCACATAACATCCATATCCATTGACTGTTTGAGCTATATCACGGATATGTAATTGTAACATTTATGACCGTAGAAACAATGTTATTTCAGAATATTATTTATCTGACTTGTGTACATACACCATAAAGTATGTATAACATTATCCCAATCATTGAGGTGTGATTGCCATGGTCATCATGAGCAGGCACTTACCCTATATCCAGTATAAAGCATGGTTTGTCATCAGGGAGTGCCAACAACTCAATGGCTCGTTCTGATAACTGTTGCTGAATCTCAATGATTCGAGAACTGAAAAAGATAAATATTGCTAAGAAATTAGATTATATATTTTGAATTACAGTAAAAATGTGAACATGATTGTATCAAACAGTCAGGATAGACAAAATTTGTATAAAAAGTTGATGACCATGTCAACAAATTTAAGGAGGATAGACATATGGTTTTAACATTTTCAAACATGGGGAACGGACCACCATAATCAACATGAGTTTCACTCATAACAGTGACATGGACATGATGGATGTTGTATACTCTTTCAGTACGCGAATGAGACATCAACATTGCGCTTTTTTACGTATGATATATATGTGACATTTTGCAATATATCACAACAGATGTGTGGGATTTACGGATGTGGATCATACACGGACATTGGATATGTGAACTATGTTCTTAAATGAAACTTTTAGTTTAAGAACACATTGAAAGGTAAGTCTTGTTAAATGGTCAGTACGTTGGCTGTTCTGAAGCATTGTTTGCAAACAATAGTTGATAACCCCTAGCTTTCTCTGCCTTGCACGCCTAATTCTGCAATTATTTAAAAACGCCCAAAATCATCTACATACAAACACTTTAATTTGAACATGTATGAATATATACTACGCCCCATAATAACTCACTTAGAAATGTGATTAATGGTTATGTAGTAGCATCAATTTGACTGAACTCGTGCAATTAACATTATTATGTAGATGTTAAAAATGTCCACTGTTACTCGAAAGCGCTCAGTTGGTAGAGGACCGTTTCTATATTTTCATCGTGCCACGTTTCCTTAAGCTGAAAGGTAAACACGCTAAATCTTGAATATTTAGATGTTATTGCGTTTTAAAGTTGCAACATCAGTATGCTTCGCACAATTGTGTGTATATGATGTATCATGCGCAAAACAATTTCTATTGGCAGTGGACCCTAAGCGTAAGCTATCCGTAGACCTTTCCTAATGCACTTTGTGGGGCGTATGTCTGTTAGCTATGATAACACCGCGAAATGAATCTGTCAGAAAACTGGCCCACGTGGGTGAAGTTACTTACTTTGATGTGTATTTTTGGGCTTCGTCCTCATTGTAGTACTGCAACAGATTGAAATAACAGTGACGAGGGGGTTAACATTACACAGTCTTATTGTCAATCTAAATCTTACGTAACAATAGACGTCACGAGAAAAAACTTACGATTTCTGGGGGTGCTTGCCTTTCGGGTCTACCTGAAGACGCCATTTTGAATTCATAAAATAAAAACGACACTGAAATGGAATAAGAAATATAAACAACGATGTAATAAACTTCCACTTCAGGGCGCGAGATGATATTACCAACGATATATTTCAACAGATTATAAAAACCCATTGTTACCACATTTATTAGTTTACCAATAGCAACCATATAGTGTGGAAATTCAAACGCGTTTTCGTAAACGTTTTCCGCATAGCCATTTTGTCTTACCCCCAGAATGGGACGCAACTCCTTGCGTGAAAACCGGCCTAAAATTGCATGGACCTTCGACATAAAATATCAGCGAAGGTCAGTTAAAGCTGTAAATTAATCGTGCTAATAAGTTTTTCGTGGCGGTTGTTTGCGTAATGGTGAAAGTGTTACGCAGCCTTTGTCAAACATCTAATACCGTCAAGACCGTTTGTTGGCTTTGACTAAAAAACAAACAAGACCGTCCACAAAACAGAACTGCCAGCACCAGTGTTTATTATCTAAGTAACGAACACACCAATTACAGCCGTGTCGTAAAATGGCCACGAAGGCAGCTCGGAAATATGCACAATTTACAGGTTGTCTATCAAGGTGCAAGTCAAAAGACTCGGCAAAGTCACTACAATATCCTTGTGAACACTTTTCAACAATTAGGAAAACAAATCAAGAACTTTCACTACCTGTGCGTAGATTACGGAAAATGTGTAGATCTATACACTCAACATCAACATTTGGTTCTCCCAATTTACCTAAAAACCGCAGAAACATTTTGAATTCTTATTTGTACCTAAACCTCAGGAAATGGTATTATTCAACACACCCCCAGAGACCAAAATCAAGGACGCATTACTACAATATATTAAAAGTTACACCAAATGCAACCCAGAGCCAGATCAAAGTTGCGTATTATGAACTGTCCAAAATCAACCATCCTGACGTCAATAAAAACCCAGAAGCAAGTCTAATATTTGCAGAAATATCAGAAGCGTATGAAGTGTTGGGTAATGTGAAAAACAGGCGCATGTATGACAGAGGGGTGATGAGTCCACTTGTACAGAAAGGGGACGACAGCTTCCATGACGATGAAGGCTTTGTGTCAAAGAGAAGAGAAGCCCCTACTGGACGGACAAACGTGTATAACTTTGATGAGTTCTACAGGCAGCATTACGGTAATGTGAGAAGGAAGAAACAGGAAGATAAGCAACTGAATGAATTCATAAGGAAAGAAAGGGAAGAGCATCATTTGATGATGATGAGGAATACAGCTATTTTGTTTCTGATCCTTTTTTCTGTTGCAGGATACTTAGCTGTAGAGGTGTTTGATCTAAGACAAATCTCCGTATCACCAAAAGATAGGAAAAAGGATTAACAGCATGTGTGATTTGTAGTATTGTGATGCCAAGAATCATAGATCATCGAATGTTGTGGTCTTGGGATCTGTTACAGTGGGCATGATGACAAATGCCATTCAGTTTTCAAGGGGTCCTTGCTATAGCATGATCACTCTCTTGTTAAAAGTTAACAAATTAGCAGTTTCAAATGTAGAAGGACTACAAGACAGTTGCTGCAGATTTGAGGATAAATATCACATAAACACTCTCTGAGCAGATTTCAATGAAGTGCTATATACTTCATCGAGGATCCAATGTGAGATTTGTGTAATACATAGAGAATCTCACCCGAGTGTCTTTTGATATCAAATATATCAACACTCGTTGATAAAAGTGGAAAAATTCTGAGGCTTGCTGAGGATTTTTGCCACTTTTATCAACGAGTGTTGATATATTTGATATCAAAAGACACTCGGGTGAGATTTTATTTATCATCCAACATCATTCTTTCAACTTTTTCAATTTGTAGACAGTAATTAGCATTGTCTTCAGTGTAAAAGTACTGCAAACAGCTTCAGTAGCAGAGCCATTTGTGATGTCATTTTATTGTGACGTCATGGTAACCAGTGACGTCACAATGGTCTGCAAAGCATTGTGATGTAATTTCATTGCAGCGATATCTACACTGTAGATATCGCTTGATCTCATCCAAGCGATATCTCCTGTGGGAGCCAGTTTTGGATGATAAAGTCCTACTAATATCATCCAGGAGTGTCTGGTGAACATGATCTATGTCTGGGACAACACTGCCATCCCGATTTTGTCAGGAATTAAGGACAAAAATATGTAATGATCAGGCACTTTAAGAGACATTCATTGATTGAACAAAATTCAACACTGTAAATGATAAATCTAGGAACCCTCTAATTTTCAACCTTAAAATAAGAATAATGACTAGGACCACTTGACCCTGATTTTCGAAAGCTTGGATAAAAATATTTAAAGGTCAGATAAATGAAGTAAAATTGCCAAGCCAAATCTGAAAATTGATTGAGATAATAAGATTGGTCAGCAGTGACCTTTCACATGGAAAGAAATGTATTTTCTTCTATGTGTGCCCTAGCACTCAAAGATGATTATAAGTGCCTGTTGGAATTTAAGTGCGCCATCAAGAACAATACTTCTGATCCATTTCCTTGATGTATTATCTCAGTGAATGTCATTTCACCATGTTGTGGGTTCGAATCCTGGTTCGCCCCAATTATGTTTCTAGGTTTGTCAGCACCATACCCGTGCTCGTGGGTTTCACCAAAGTGGTAAACATCTGAGACCTGCATCACTTCTGGCTTTCCTCCCACATCAAGCTGACACGCCGTGATATAGCTGGAATACTGTTAAAAGTGGCGTTAAACCCGACTCACTCACTCACTCATTTCACCATGACATAGATACAGTGTAATACGATTGTCTCTTAACTTTACACTGAGATTGATAATACCCTTGTGAAATATACTGTCCACTCAGCATATTCATATGTTCTCTCACCATGGGCGGAAGTAAACTGATTTCAGATTGTGACCTTCTGGCACCAAGAACATATTTTAACCATCCTATTACCATTTTAACCATGCCAGTGGTACTCAGATACAAGGAATTTTGAACCATGGCATGTTAAGTTAGGGCTGAAACTACACACCCCTGGGGAACACAGTGCGAGGAAATTTATTTGAGCTGGATGTTTAAATCTCTCATTTGATATCAAGTTTGAATTTTGGGTCATCGGGTAGGGTCTGTCACTTTTTCAATTTTGGGTACACCAGTGATTTGTTTCAAATGTATTTTTAATTAAAAAAACAAACATTTACTTGTTGACATAAGGGTTGGTGGAGATGGTTGTCTTGTGTCACTGTACTGTGGTATTGTTATTTCTTTATGTCATGAGTATACATGTATTATATATACTGCAATTACAGATGCTGAAGTCAGATTAAGGAAAATATTTCACCTGTCATTCTTGGTTTTGAAGAATATGGTAGAATTGAAGTAAGTACAGATTCCTCAGGCATATCATGGAGTCAATTTAACTGCTGGCCCTTTGCCCCGTGGCCAGTTAAAATTACAAAGGGCTTGCTGAAATGTAAAGAAGATGTCCCATCTGGCTATTCATATTTCACCCCTTCTCTGTGCATGGTTATTTCTTTTAATTTGATCATCTCCGTAGAATGACAACCGGCCACCATTTTGTCATGTTGTGTACTCTTTATTTGCTCATGAACCACTACAAAATGAAGCAAATGGAAGCCAAGAGATAATCTTACAGTGCAAAACGTTTTAGGGGTGACAAGTTCTAAACTTTTCAGAGCCCTGATGGGTGGCTAGACCTCAGGTTCAGCCACTTGGCGACCTCCACCATTTAATTGTAGGACAGTTTGGAGAAGGGCCAGCAACTTTTAAAAGGAGCAAACCCTGCTGGCTACATACAAATTTGTTGTTAAATCTAACCCTGGACATCAAGAGATACTGTTGATTTTATTGTTCCTGTAAGGGCCAGCCTTTAGTTGAAAGTGTCACAAGTTGATATTTTATTGTTACATTTGGACATTCTATTTTGATGGCTCATTTTTAGCACTTACATTTAAGGAAGATTTGACTTCTTTTTAAATGGTGTAAACAATTAAGATGTGAATTTTTTTAAAAGGAGTACCATATGTGAATGTTCACCATATTTTTTGTCCAGTCAATAAAGCAAGGGTTAGAACTTATCACTAGCCCGCTAGCCCGAGGCTAGTAAAAATTCTTTTGGGCTAGTACAAATTTCTCAATTTCCCCATTGTTGTAACACTAGATGGGCATTTTATGTGTACTCGGGCTAGTAAAGCTTTTGAGTTTAGTTCTAACCCTGTAAAGCATTAAGCTGATTCAGGTTGTGGAGTCGAGGGACAGCCAGAACAAAAGTACTGTAATGTATGATACTGAGGAGAGATCAATGCTAGTTAAGTTTTATTTTGAAAAGTCAGGAAAATCTAACTTACCTCAATTGCAACTGTCTTGTCCCACTCAGGCTATTTCCACACTGTCTTTCACTTTTGAGGTTTTGCTAATTAAATATAGATGATTGTGGGTTCGAATCCCAGTTCGCCCCAATTATGTTTCTAGGTTTGTCAGCACCATACCAATGGGTTTCACCGAAGTGGTAAACGTGTGACACCTGCGCTTCGGACTTTCCTCCCACATTAAGCTGACACGCCGCAGTATAACTGGAATACTGTTAAAAGCAGCGTTAAACCCAACTCACTCACTAATTGATGTATGTATCCCAATTGCGTGGATCAATGCTCATGATGTCAATCACTGTATCGTCTGGTCTAGTCATGATTATTTACAGACTGCCATCATTTACCTGGAATATTGCTGAGTGCGGCATTAAACAACAAACAAATAAGCAACTGTTTGTGTAGCGGTTTGTCATGCAGAATGTGTAGACATAAATCTCAGTGTTCCCTGAGTGAAAACAGCACACAATACAATGTATATCAACAAAATTGGTCCCATTTGATGTCCATGAGTTCTACACAGTTTCATTTCATTACCTGATTCAGTGATAGAAACAAACAGTTTTATTCCAAAAGTCCTTTTAATAATAAGATATAGCAAAACCCTTAAAAAGGGCAAATTTCTACTAGGGTTTTGGATACCTTAACTATTGGGCAGTTTGGCAAGGACTACAGCCACTTTCTAATGCTGAAGTGGATGTGAACTAGTTTTGGGATATTGAGGAACACATTCACTTTGTCCTGAATGAGTGAGGACGTATATCTATATGCCTGTGATATGTTCTGTGTGATATGTTTTAATTGAGAAATTTTGTTTTAGAAGATGATTATGCATAACCATGATAAAGAGTGTATGTATATGATTATATGAAGTGTTGTGTTATTGTTTGATCATGTCTCCATATCATAGGACTTAGAACCCGTGAAGATCTGGGCCTTCAGAAACCCATGCTCACTCTAAAAGGCGACTATGCTTGTCAAAAGAGGCGACTAACGGGATCGGGTGGTCAGGCTTGCTGACGTGGTTGATGCATGTCATCGTATCCTAATGGCGTAGATTGATGCTCATCATGCCGAAATGACGTGAGCACCCTAAACAAAATTTAGCAAGCCTCGCGAGGTTTTGTTTTACACTGCACATCATTATGTCACGTGACTCATTTTGCTGCAGTAAAAATGACGTCACTAGGCTAACAAAAAGCATCAAGTTTCAAGCCGACTGGGCCACCCTTGCCCAAATCAACATCTGAAGTAGCTGTCTTATTGTACAGCAAAGTCAGCTCTACACATACATCTGACTGACTAAGACAGGTAATTGTGCCTACGATCAAAACCTTGCATGGATGGAACGAATGCCTTGAGCATGTTGAGACATGCATGCCCTATCCTTATATTGACTTGGTTGTGTTCATCTGTGGTAGTTATCTGGGTTACCGTTCCAAGAATGTTGTTCAGGGACCACATGCAGAGAGGATCCATAGCCATTATTTGTAATCATTTCCACTCTTTCACAAAACGTAGACTAACAACAGTCATTTCGTTACCTTTGAAGAGCTTGGTTATAATTAGTCTTCCGCAACCCATCCTTGTTGTAAGAGGCGACTGATGTAGAGGGTGGTCAGACTCGCTGACTTGGTTGATGAATGTCATCATATCAGACTATACTATACAAGAGGCAACTAACAGCATTGGGTGCTCAGGCTCGCTGACTTGGTTGATCCATGTCTTCGTATCCCAATTGATAGATTGATGCTCATGATGTTAATCACTGGATTGTCTGGTCCGGATCAAATTATTTAGTCCGCCATCATATATATAATTTTGTACAAGTTTCTTTTAGTTTTTTGGGGATGACCTCAGATAGTGATCTAGGATTCCCAACAGAGTCCTTGGCTGGTAAACAGGAAAATAAATCAATATATTGTTAAAAAAAATAAATTATTTTAGTGATCTCATTTTCAGAAATTCTGACGAATTGTGAAATTTAAAATTAAAACTTGGAATTTTTTCCGTCATTTGCATGCAAACTTGGAACCGAATATCAACCTCTGAGCGGGTTTAGATAAATCTGTGGACCCTGATGGCCTGCTCTGTTTCACAGAGCCTTCCTGTGTCTATCTTCATGTTGATAACACATCTGTGAGTGAGTGTTGGTTTACACTACAGTAAAATAATAATCCAGCATTAACACTGAAACTAATCAAGGCTCTTCAGCAAGCCAAGCAAGCCAGACTCATTGACTTGGTTGAAGGAAGACATCCTATCCCAATTGCGTAGATTGATACTCTTGTGAATCTCTGGATTTTCATATGGCTCTCCGTCATATAGCTAAGATATCGTCAAGTGTGGTGCTAAACAACAAACAAACAATCAAGACTAGGGGGGGAAAGCAATGGCTGCCAGCAAGAGCAGAGATCTACACTGAAGGGAAACAGTGACACTCCCGACCAAATCACACATTGTGACCATCCAATCCTCATTTTAGTCTGCTCTTTCAACTAACACAAATGCTTGGGGCCCAGACTCTCTACTATCTCTGGACGTGAGTGGGTAAGGTTTTACTCTGCTTTCAGCACTATCATGGCACAGCAGTGTCCGAAATAACTGCCTGCTCGTGGCTGGAAACTCTTCTGTTGGGCTGCATGAAAGTTGCCTCCACCTGCTCGACTGTCTGGCACATAATTTTAAGCAAACTTATGTAATCAATTTTATTACAAGTTCTCGTAGATTCTCAAGTAATTGTAAGCATTATTTCAATGGAATCAAGATGCGATTTTTCAATATTTATAATGTCTGAATGCGGGCAGGCAACATACATGGGTCAAGTGCCAAACTGTCTTGTTTGGTTTTTAAATCATTTCAAGCACAGAACAGCTTAAAATGGCTTCACACATTGTACCCATGTGGGTGAATGAGTGAGTATGGCTTTACGCCGCTTTTAGCAATATTCCAGCAATATCACGGCGGGGGCACCAGAAATGGGCTTCACACATTGTACCCATGTGGGGAATTGAACCGGGGCCTTCTGACGTGACAGATGAACACTTTAAAACTAGGCTTCCCATCAAGACTATCTTTAGGAAGGGAGAAGCAACAGTTGTAGTGGTATTGATCATGATGTAGGACATGACTTTTGCATATTCAGCAAAGCTAGAAATGACAACATTGTAACAGACAAACCTAGTATTAAAAGATTTATTTCTCCATAATTATGTACAGTGGCATATTGCACAAGGGTGAGAAATCAGTTGTCCTTACTTGGAGTGTTGGAGTCTATTTGTAGCGTAATATTGTCAGAATACATACTCACAGTATGTAAACAAGCTTACGTTTCAGTCCTAATCCCAGGTATGTTACCAAGCCCATCAATAGAAGCTGACAACTGTTACTTAATCAGATTTATCCATGTTTTGGGCCTATCTGTATTTCATGCAAGCCCTGATCACATGTCCAATATGAGAAAAATATTTAATTTTGAAATACATATTAATCAAACCGTAAGTTGGAAGATGCCTTAAACATAAATGTAATTCCCAACGATCTGAATATTTATTCGTAGGCAAAATATCAAATATTCCATTCTTATAAATTTTCCTGCCTTCTGCGTGCAGTGAAATCTGTTTCGGCAGATGATCGAGACTGGTTGTTCTCTGATGTTCATCATATTGAGTACAACTGGAAAGGGGTGGACTGATGACCTGTGTTTGGTAAAGACGCAACTACATGGTGGTATCTGTATGTATGGAACGCCTGTAATTCACATGCGCTTGCCAGCAGTATTCACGGACAAGATATGGCACCTCTTCATGTCTTAACACTTTATCATATATAACCTGGTATCTGCTCAACCTTTCAAAAATCATGCCAGGGATGTAAGATAGGACACACTTTTTTTGTTCACTTGCTATACGGATCCGCCGACTAACATTTGACGAATTTGAAAAAAAATAATAATATATTCCGAATTTCTTTTTTTTCCATCCCACCCATAAGCTGATTGCACATTGTACCCAAAAAATATTTTCTAAACAAGGACCCACTGAAGTTGACATGTTAAACATGGGAGTCCAAATAAAGTTTGTTGTTTTTTTCCTAAAATGGACAGGATGCATAGATGCACAACAGTGTTCCCGCTTGATTCGTCAGGATTGCATTGCATTGCAGTTGACCAATAGAGCAGGAAATAAACTAAAATAAGAATTAACTTGCTACCCCTGCCCCCATCATTTTCTGTTAAAATCCGTAAAGCAAGTTATATTAAAGTGTAGCCTTAGCATCCATTCAGACCAGGACAGTTCCACAAATCGATCTTAGCACTGCGACTGCCATAAGTCCATGTTAAAGTATGGAAGTTATTGCTGTCTTAGCGCTAAGATGACTTTGTGGAAGAGGGTCCAGGGCGTCATTCTACAAAGCAATCTTAGATCCATGACTATCGCAAGCCTATGTTCTAGTATAGGAGTTATGATCATCGTAGCGCTAAGATCGTTGTGTAAAACGTGGACCAGTTCCTTGTGTCCAAGACAGTTAATTAAGATAATCATGTTGATGACCCTTGTCTAACTGATTGTAAATATGAGTGACTAATGAAGGTGTCACCTGTCTACAGTGTACTGCAGCTCACTACAGACATAAATAGTCATACATTATAGCCATATTTCGTAAATAAAGTAAGGGATTTGTCTAGCAATAAGATGCGGTACTTGTCGCATCTACCATGTCTATGATAAAGATTTCAATAAAATGACAATGACTTTTTTTTCAAGTACTTCTCAAGTTTTCTCCTGACTCAGTCGTCTGATTGTTCATGTTGTGCTGCAATGATCTCCAGGTAAATGATACGATGCATATTGTTATGATCAGAAAGCAATATTACCAACTATTAATGATTAGAATGAGAGTTGCGTATACAATCTTATCAAGACATGTTGTCCTTCACCAGTCGGCTGACATGAGACACAAATCCACAGATTCATTTACAGCTGAAATTTTCATCTGGGCTCTGCAGTGTGTGATCAAACTGGGGGGTCAGGTTGAAAATGTGTGGCGTTGTCGGCAGTGTGTGATGGAGCCTGCAGTGTGTGATGGAGCCTAGAGTGTGACCAAGACGACTGTTTGATGGGGCCTGCAGTGTGTGATGGAGCCTGCAGTGTGTGATGGAGCCTGGAGTGTGACTAAGCCGACCGTGTTTGATGGGGCCTGCAGTGTGTGATGGAGCCTGGAGTGTGTGATGGAGCCTGCAGTGTGATGGAGCCTGCAGTGTGTGATGGAGCCTGCAGTGTGTGATTGAGCCTGCAGTGTGATGGAGCCTGCAGTGGCATGGAGCCTGTAGTTAGTGATGGAGCTTGGAGTGCGAAGAAGCAGGTAGTGTGTGATGGAGCCTGCAGTGTGTAATGGAGCCTGCAGTGGCATGGAGCCTGTAGTTAGTGACCGAGCTTGGAGTGTGATGAAGCAGGTAGTGTGTGATGGAGCCTGCAGTGGCATGGAGCTTGGAGTGTGATGGAGCCTGGAGTGTGAACCCGAGCCTAGTGGCATGGAGCCTGTAGTTTGTGATGGAGCTTGGAGTGTGATGGAGCCTGCAGTGTTTGATGGAGCCTGCAGTGGCATGGAGCCTGTAGTTAGTGACAGAGCTTGGAGTGTGATGGAGCCAGTAGTGTGTGATGGAGCCTGCAGTGGCATGGAGCCTGTAGTTTGTGATGGAGCTTGGAGTGTGATGGAGCCAGTAGTGTGTGATGGAGCCTGCAGTGGCATGGAGCCTGTAGTTTGTGATGGAGCTTGGAGTGTGATGGAGCCAGTAGTGTGTGATGGAGTCTGCGGTGGCATGGAGCCTGTAGTTTGTGATGGAGCTTGGATTGTGATGGAGCCAGTAGTGTGTGATGGTGCCTGGAGTGTGATGGAGCCTGCAGTGGCATGGAGCCTGTAGTTTGTGATTGAGCTTGCAGTGTGTGATGAAGCCGGTAGTGTGTGATGGAGCCTGGAGTGTGTGATGAAACCCGGAGTGTGATGGGTCCTGCAGTGTGTGATGGGGCCTGGAATGTGTGATGGATCCTGCAGTGTGTGATGGAGCCTGCAGTGTGTGATGGATCCTGGAGGCTGTAATGGAGCCTGCAGTGTGTGACGGAGCCTGCAGTGTGTGACGGAGCCTGGAGGCTGTAATGGAGCCTGCAGTGTGTGATGGATCCTGCAGTGTGTGATGGATCCTGGAGGCTGTAATGGAGCCTGCAGTGTGTGATGGATCCTGGAGGCTGTAATGGAGCCTGCAGTGTGTGATGGATCCTGGAGGCTGTAATGGAGCCTGCAGTGTGTGATAGATCCTGGAGGCTGTAATGGAGCCTGCAGTGTGTGATGGATCCTGGAGGCTGTAATGGAGCCTGCAGTGTGTGATGGATCCTGGAGGCTGTAATGGAGCCTGCAGTGTGTGATGGAGCCTGGAGGCTGTAATGGAGCCTGCAGTGTGTGACGGGGCCTGGAATGTGTGATGGGGCATGGAGTGTGTCATGGAGCAGCAAACAAATCAGTCTCTTTACCATATAGATGACCAAATTAGAAAACAAAATGACAGATTCAGCTTCTAAATCAACATAAAAGAATTTGTACCAAGATTTCAGTCAGTCTGAAACAAGTCTGTGAATGTCTGTCTCCACAAGATCTATGAAATGGTAGCTACATAGGCCAACCAGGTCAGCTTCAGGAACTTGAGGCACAACATGAGTCTAATGTCAAGGAGGACAAGAAAATTCCTCTTGTCTGTACTATTGACGAGTGTACAAGAACTGTGAAAGGCTACCCAATACTGCACAGAGTTGCATAGCTTAGTGAAGAAGGAATGGTTGTACAGTAGACTCCGCCATACCAGGATATCAAAACAGTTTACCACAACTAGTCTCCACATACCTATCTACAGATCTAGGCTCAGATCTTCTGCATTAGTATTATAGTCCAAAACAAAATGATCAATAAATTAATGTATCCATTTGAAATAGTATTTTGTTATATTGATGCTTTCCTATAGACATAGGACCATGTCCAGCGTTCAACTGCTGAGACTAAGTTGCCATCCCCCTTATGAATTTATGAAATACAAACATTAAAACAAAAAAATAATTTTAACAATTTTCCCTATCTGCCTGGCAAGGGCACTCGTGTTTCAAAACCTAAATAAATCCCTCAGAACTTATTTCACACCATGAAAATCAAAACGGAGAAAAATAACTGACATGACACTTTCTATTACAAGCGTCATATCCAAAAGCAGCTACTTCGCTGAGATTAAAACAATCCTATTTTTTAACAGTTTCACTTTTTTTTGGAACCTGTAACAAAAGCAATGTTTCCGTATGTTTACCTGTATTGAAAACAATGTTTCACATTCGGAGCCACGTTGGAGATTATCAGGATAATCTAAATTTGTTGCTACGTGGAATTGTCCGACATGTTTTGATATCCCTGTAGAAACAGATGTGTTGAGGAAAGCTCAAAGTAAGGACATACCTGCATACATGCATACCCCCACGATATGCCCCGGCCAACGTCCATCCCGCCACCACAGGCGCTACTACCGTAACCGTGGTAACTGTCCACCACTAGACAGATTAATACAACTTAAAACATTGTGTTACTGGAGTAATATACTGCTTGCTTAGCATCTATCATGTCAAAGAGTAGATCTATCATTGTGTCATTACACACAGTCAGACCAGTTTCTCACAAAATACATCACCTTGATTAGAGTCTTGTATAAAGGAGAGAATATGGACAGTTTCTATTATGGAATATTGTGGGCAATTGTCCATTCCTCTGATGTGTTTGTACTGGTGGTGTCAGGATGTGCTTACCTCATGCATAGACACATGCCATTATATTTGAGCCCCGATGTGTATTGCGATAGTTAGTTAATTGGTGCCATTTTTGTGTGAAATTCTCCATGTACCGGTACCATAAAGCTTGGCTGACAAGAATTTGTAGCCATACATCAGTTGTGTTACATTTGTTTGGTTAATTTAGGCTTGACATAATAGTGGAATGATTATGACACTGCTGGTTAATGCTAGCCAAAGTAGTCATTAGGACGGGTTATTGCAAAAAGACCTGGGAAATTATATTTTTTAAAAATGGATACGGAACCAAAACAGGAATTGATACAACAGTAGGTGATGCATCTGTGAGAAGATGGCGATGCATCTGTGAGAAGATGGCGATGCATCTGTGAGAAGATGGCGATGCATCAGTGAGCAGACCTCAAAGTTTAAATTTTTACCACGTAGCCATATGGCTTCCAGTATTTTTTTCCAGGTAGCCAGTGGTAAAATTAAGAAGTCAAGCAACTAGTGTAGGTAGTCAAAAGCATTTGAAATGATCTTTTATCAAAAAACTATTTTAAGTACAAGTCACAGAATTAGTATTGGAATCGTATATTAGTAGAAACCGTACTTGAATTTTGTTATTTTTGACTCAAACAACGATGCAATTTATGTTACTAGATTATATAGGTATATCCTTGCTTATCCAATAAACTATCAACTAAAATAAGATACTAATTACAGTAATATTTATGCATTTCGGTTCATTGACTTTAGGAGGAATTAGTAGCAGACACGTTTATTTTTGTGTGTGTCTACAAATGTGTAGCAATAGAATTTAGTTGCCACAAGATATTTTTCAAGATAGTCATTTGGCTACATCTAAATTTTAGACAGTAGACACATTGAAACTTAGGTCGCATTTGCGACCGTTTTAGTCACAATTTTTAAGTCTGAGATATTTTAGAGGTATGGTGATGCATCAGTGAATCGTAACCCCCTTAGTTAACCTTGTAGTAGCCTGTGGTGGCCGGGACTGACCGCTGGCTGGATGATCACACACTCACATACAGAAACAATCATAATTCAGAATCAACATATACAGACTTAGTATTATACAGCCATCCGGCACCATGTCACACCAAAGCTTGCAAAACTTGATGCATTTAGAATGGTCATCAAATTCTGCTTTACATTGAATTATTTGTTTTACATCAGCTGATACAAATATAGCAAAGATGCTGCTAGCCCATTTGTGACTGTTACCATTCTAATATCACAGCTTAAGGGAGACGTGTTCATCTGACTGGGGACTCTGCTTCTCGTCAGCTCCAGCAGTAGGATACAGACAGCGCTCACACGCTCAACATGTCACAGGGTTATGTGACCTTACCCGGATGAAATATTTAACAGTACATTTGATTCAATGGTGGCCATGTTAATTAGTACCAGATTATTACCAGAATGACAACATAATCTGTTGAATGGGTTGTATTGATATACAATGTAAATCATATCTCGTCACCAGGTTTACGCTGAGACACATTAAAAACTATGTCTCAACACCAAGGTAACATTGAGATACATTGAAACCTATGTCTCAACACCAAGGTAACATTGAGATACATTGAAAACAATCTCTCAACACCAAGGTAACATTGAGATACATTGAAAACAATGTCTCTATACAATGTAAATCATATCTCGTCACCAGGTTTACGCTGAGACACATTAAAAACTATGTCTCAACACCAAGGTAACATTGAGATACATTGAAAACTATGTCTCAACACCAAGGTAACATTGAGATACATTGAAAACAATGTCTCAACACCAAGGTAACATTGAGATACATTGAAAACAATGTCTCAATACCAAGGTAACATTGAGATACATTGAAAACAATGTCTCAACACCAAGGTAACATTGAGATACATTGAAAACAATGTCTCAATACCAAGGTAACATTGAGATACATTGAAAACAATGTCTCAACACCAAGGTAACATTGAGATACATTGAAAACTATGTCTCATACCAAGGTAACATTGAGATACATTGAAAACTATGTCTCATCACCAAGGTAACACTGAGATACATTGAAAACTATGTCTCGTCACCAAAGTAACACTGAGATACATTGAAAACTATGTCTCATCACCAAGGTAACATTGAGATACATTGTAAACCGCATCCTTTGTCACAAGGTTACTTTGAGATACATTGTAACCAGTGTCAAAAATAACTGCTTGCCCGCCTGCCAGTGGCTTGTAACATTTCTGTTGGGCTGCACGAAAGTTTCTTCTACCTGCATTCTTCGACAATGCAGATAATTTTAAGCCAACTTACATACTCATTTTATCATAACTCCTTGTAGATTCAAGTAATTGTTAGTAATATTCAACTGAATCAGGATGCAATCAGTCTCTCATTTTTTGCAATTTTTCAATACAATGTCTGAATGCAGGCGGGTAACTTTGAAGACGGGCAGGCTACAGTTATGGGTCACCTGCCCAACCGTTTGGTTTGTTGGTGTTTAAAATTATTTCAAACACTGTGATTGTAACAACATCCCTTGTTACCATGGTAACATTAAGATATACAGTAACCACATCCTTAGTCAACAATGAGGTATATTTACGTAGGACAGTATGTGAGAGTGCCTGTATCCCACTGGCTGGGGGAGTGTCGGAGTGTCGGAGTGTCACCTGGCAGCACCACACAGGGAATATATCACATGATAGTCTGATACTGCACCTACTTCCAACCAATCACAGAGGACTCCAGCATCCAACAGCTGACTTCATCATCAACTGAATCTTTGTTCCATCTCGCTTTTGAATGGAAATAAAAATAAAGGTTATCGTTTAGCAAGATCACAACATCTTGATCAGATATTTGTTCCGATGCTCAGCACCAAATTAACCATTGTCTATCTCAGCTAATAGTTAGCACTAAAGGTTTGTCTATGTGTTATTCGTGTATTTCAGGATAAATGAATTTATAATACAAATTTGTTCTGCTAAAAAATGACCAAATGTCAGAGATGCTGTCAGATTGGGAGAGGCACAAGCACACTCCTTCATGACTGACACTGCGATGTATAAAATGTACTAGTCGTAAACTATGGGTGGAGCTCAACAGTCATGTTCACAGTCAACCACATTAAAATCAGATCTTCTACTCCCAGGCGACACATCTTTGTGTGAACGTCTGACAACCCCTCCATTGGAAGTCATGTCTGGTTAATCAGTGCTGAGGCCTGTAATTATTTGGTATGAGTGAGAGGAGCATTCAGTCTGATTTTTTAATCTTAAAAAAGAATGGACAGTTCGGAATGTAAATAATAAAGGCTCCACTATTCTATTGAGGATATTTCATAAACTTTTTATGAGTGACGTGACACCTACACCCAAAAGTCTTTCCATCAAACACTTTGTGTTGTGTGTGAGTTTTCTGTGGCTGAAATTGAACCAAGGTAGTAAAGAAAGGCAGCCAAAGTGTTTTAGAGAGCTGCTATGTGTTTGGATCAGAACAAATGCATCCTTATTTTGATTTGGTTGTCAAAGTTTGCAAAGGGTTCATATGATGCCACTTTCCATGGAGGGGTTGTTACTTGTTCAAACAGAGAAATATCGATCGGAGTAAAAGATCTGATATTAATGAGATTGGTTCACAGTGATCTAATCTGCCTAGGCAATGATGTAATCACATAAAAGATTGGTAGGTAAAAGGCTTACATATAATATGCCTAAAAATTTATGCATCAATAAAATTTTCATGATTTTTAAGCATAAAAAATATCACACTCAAAATGTCAATGCTGAAAAATGCATGGCATAAAACATGACAACAATGATAATAATGTTGATGATGATCATGATGATGATAACAATAATGGTAACAATGACACTGATGAGGAAGAGGAGATGTGACGACGGGGTCAACTCCCACATTCATGATGGACATGCTCACACACACACAACACTAAACATTCCTACATCAAACATTCTCGTTATCCAAAATGACATCACACTTTTCACTCATTCTAGCCTGAGGCACTCTCTTATAGAACACACCATACATCTCGCTGACCTTGCATGACTCGGGGTGATGTGATACACTCCTGAATGATGAACATGTGTGGATGAATCATAGGACTCAGTGTGAAGAAAGTCTACGTAAGCTGACTGTTCTGGTCAGCGGTCATCTGGCTTGTTGGCGGGACTGATGACGTCCACCACACAAACAACACTCTCTGTGCCATGGAGTGACTGCATTGAGATAGAGCACCTGTTCTGCCGGGGTCTGCCTGCAGCTGATCACGTGACGCTGATCACATGACCAAGCCATTCACCGTCACATGACCAAACCATAAACTGTCACATGACCAAACCATACATTGTCACATGACCATTTTGTACAAGGATCACGTGACCACAAAGTAGAGCAATCACATTACCACACTCTACAATGATCACGTGAACAAGCCTGATAATGATCACATGACTCACTGTGCAATGATCACATGATCAAGCCTGATAATGATCACATGACTCACTGTGCAATGATCACATGATCAAGCTTGATAATGATCACATGACTCACTGTACAACGATCACATGACTCACTGTGCAATGATCACATGATCAAGCCTGATAATGATCACATGACTCACTGTGCAATGATCACACAATCAAGCCTGATAATGATCACATGACTCACTGTACAACGATCACATGACTCACTGTACAACGATCACATGACCCACTGTACATGGTCAGCACTGCTCACACAATGAAATATTGGATCAACAGTCAGGTCCCTGGGTTACAGATCACAGTAGGGTCATCCCGATATTGTCTCGGCCGCCGCCTGGCTGGTTGCATCAGTGCAACATCCTACACACTTGCTCAAGCACTGAAGATTCCCTCTGTACTCCGGGAGAACTGTATCGGGTGTGAAGGACTCCTAATTAGGCGGTTCTTTGGTATTCTATCCAGTGCCTTGGCCACCTGGCTGAAGTCGGGACGCTCGGGGAATTTGAACTGCCAACAGGACATCAAGATGTCCTGCAACACAACAATTCAGCATGTCATTTACAACCAGCCAAACTACTGTGACAGGAGGACTCTACAGAGGCCCACTGGCCAAAGCTAGAGGTCAATAGCGAGACACAGGAGGAATCTACACAAGGTACAGTGCAACAAGCTAGAGGTCAATAGTGAGAACAGAGGAGGACTCTACACAAGGTTCACTGCAACAAGCTAGAGGTAAATAGTGAGACACAGGAGGACTCTACACAAGGTTCACTGCAACAAGCTAGAGGTCAATAGTGAGACACAGGAGGAATCTACACAAGGTACAGTGCAACAAGCTAGAGGTCAATAGTGAGACACAGGAGGAATCTACACAAGGTACAGTGCAACAAGCTAGAGGTCAATAGTGAGACACAGGAGGAATCTACACAAGGTACAGTGCAACAAGCTAGAGGTCAATAGCGAGACACAGGAGGACTCTACACAAGGTTCACTGCAACAAGCTAGAGGTAAATAGTGAGACACAGGAGGACTCTACACAAGGTTCACTGCAACAAGCTAGAGGTCAATAGTGAGACACAGGAGGAATCTACACAAGGTACAGTGCAACAAGCTAGAGGTCAATAGCGAGACACAGGAGGACTCTACACAAGGTACACTACAACAAGCTAGAGGTCAATAGTGAGACACAGGAGGACTCTACACAAGGTTCACTACAACAAGCTAGAGGTCAATAGCGAGACACAGGAGGACTCTACACAAGGTACACTACAACAAGCTAGAGGTCAATAGTGAGACACAGGAGGAATCTACACAAGGTACACTACAACAAGCTAGAGGTCAATAGCGAGACACAGGAGGAATCTACACAAGGTACACTACAACAAGCTAGAGGTCAATAGTGAGACACAGGAGGACTCTACACAAGGTACACTGCAACAAGCTAGAGGTCAATAGCGAGACACAGGAGGACTCTACACAAGGTACAGTGCAACAAGCTAGAGGTCAATAGCGAGACACAGGAGGACTCTACACAAGGTACACTGCAACAAGCTAGAGGTCAATAGTGAGACACAGGAGGACTCTACACAAGGTACACTGCAACAAGCTAGAGGTCAATAGCGAGACACAGGAGGACTCTACACAAGGTACACTGCAACAAGCTAGAGGTCAATAGCGAGACACAGGAGGACTCTACACAAGGTACACTGCAACAAGCTAGAGGTCAATAGCGAGACACAGGAGGACTCTACACAAGGTACACTACAACAAGCTAGAGGTCAATAGCGAGACACAGGAGGTCTCTACACAAGGTACACTGCAACAAGCTAGAGGTCAATAGTGAGAACACAGACCCCGAGTCTTCAAATGAGGTTAATAAAATATAAATCTTATTTTCCTTTTTGACAAAACTAATAATTGTGGTATCATCTTTTCAAACTGTAGTGTGTTTTTTAAACTTTGAAGTTCCTGATGACTTTTCATATTCTTCAACCAAATGTTTGTTTGTTTGTTGTTTAACGCCGCACTCAGCAATATTCCAGCTACATGACGGCGGTCTGTAAATAATCGAGTCTGGACAGACAATCCAGTGACTGACATCATGAGCATCGATCCATGCAATTGGGACATGAAGACATGGATCAACCAAGTCGGCGTGTCTAACCACCCGATGTCGATAGTCGCCTCTGACGACAAGCATAGTCGCCTTTTACGGCAAGCATGGGCTGCTGAAGACCTATTCTACCCTGGATCTTCACATGTCCTTCAACCAAATGTCAAAACATAATCAGTAGATTTTCAAGATCCACGGTAGTCTTTCATGGTTAAGCTTCAGTGTACAGAAGCCTTTTCTTGAACACCTGGGCCCACTTGCACAAAGCGATCTTAGCGCTACAACTATTGTAAGCCTATGTTAAAGCATGGGAGTTACGATCATCTTAGCGCTAAGATCGCTTTGTGCAAGTGGGCCCTGGTGTCATCACTCATTTCCAGTGATGCATTCTTATCATTTTTACCACTACTTTGCCCTTCACACCCAATGGGATCTGTTTCATCATCAGGCGATCAAGACTGGTTACTATCCAGCATTGAAGCTTCATATTTACCTTGACTTCCCTGGGGGCGTTGATGCTGCTGAGCGACTGCTTCATCCCCCTCCCCACCTGCCAGATGATGGTCTCCGCGGGGTGGTTTCTGAACGGCCACTCCCCACACAGCAGTTCGTACCACACAGTTCCGAATGCATATATATCCGACCTCACTGTAAACGGCAGTTCGGTATTAGGGTTCTGCCTGGCATGAAGTTCCCGGATTATTTCCGGCGCCAGGTAACACAGCCATCCTGGCGGGACTCTCAGCCAGTCCTCCTTCCTACAAAAACAGGAATAAGTCAGGGAGTCAGTAAGTGCTAGCATGAACAAGGGGGGTCTTAGTGTGAAATGTGTCAAGCCTATCAAAGTCACTATAGGCCCAAAAAATTGAAGAGTTCAATATTATTCCACAAACCTGCATACAATGGGTTTAACTGCAACAATATACATTACGATGCTAACAATGAGACAAGCTTACCTAACACTGCAATGAGACAAGCTTACCTAACACTGCAATGAGACAAGCTTACCTAACACTGCAATGAGACAAGCTTACCTAACACTGCACTTATGGCAAAAATACAAAGATAATTTTTCAACAAAACAAATAATCTGAAATGTTTCTTTCATTTGATGTTTTTCCACCTACTGACCAAGGTTTTCACATCTTAAAACTAAGAAATACACCAGTCTGGCATTCTTCAGTTTCAACTACCAACAGGTGTTAAACCTGACTGATTCACTCACTGATAGTTATTGCTCAATGTTCTAACACTGCATCTCTTAATAGACTGGATTTGTTTTGTTTGTCTAATGTCTGAACACCACACTCTGCAATATTCCAGCTTACTGATGGCAGTCTGTACATAATCGTGTCTGGACCACACAATCCAGTGATTGACATCATGAGCACCAATCCATGCAATTGGAAACAATGACATGCGTCAACCAAGTCAGCGAGCCTGACCACCTGATCCCGTTAGTCCTCTCTTACAACAAGTATGAGTTGCTGAAGACCCATTCTAACCCATATCTTCATGGGCGCTCAGTAGACTGGAAAATCATCTACATCAACGGTGAAATGTTAATAATTGCTTCCTTGTTAGTTGGTAAACATCCTAATCAGCAATATTCCAGCTCTATGAGTTAACAATCCTATGCTGTAGAGAATGAAATGCAATCAACCGTCACCAGGCCTGACCACCTAATCCAATACACACTGCCTCTTATGACCAGCAGAGTTATGTCCCTTGGGCATGTCAGAAACCTATGATCATGGGTTGGAATCCCTGTTTGACCCAATTATGTTTCTTGGTTTGTCAGCACCATACCCATGGTCTCACCTAAGTGGTGACCCGTGAAGATCCGGGGTAGAATAGGTCTTTCAGATCCCATGCTTGCCGTAAAAGGCAACTATGCTTGTCTTAAGAGGCAACTAATGGGATCGGGTGGTTAGGCTCGCTGACATGGTTGAAGCATGTCATCGATCCCAATTGCGTGGATCGGTGTTCATGATATCAATCACTGGATTGTGTGGTCCAGACTCCATTATTTCTGAGACTTGCATTACCTAGGCCTTTCCCCCCACATTAAGCTGACGAGCCGTGATATAACTACTGTTAAAAGCGGCGTTAAACCCAACTCACTCACTCCCAAAATATGTCTTCAAACTGTTCTTCATCTCGCTATAGTCACACATCAAGTGTCATACAGTATCACATTCAAAACACTCTGAACCATGCATGGGCACATATTCTCAAGGCACAAGAAATTAGTTCTCACCTGTTGCCTCTACAGATTTTGGTTACATTAAACAGCCCAAAGTCAGTGATGACCACTCTACCATTGTCCAAGAAAATATTTTTTGATCGCAGATCTTTGTGGACAATGCCTTTAGCGTGAAGATACCCCATGCCCTGAAACAAAATCACATCTGTGAAAAAACTAGAAATATCATGACAATGTGGTCAGGGAAGTTATTGAACAGTGAACACAACTGAATTTCTAACATTGCTCTGGTCAAAACGATCTACCATTCGTTATTGTGGGCAGGTAGGGCCTGGGATTGTTTTGATTTTTGGGGTTCCTTCTTTCCGAGAAATATATTGTACATATTGACTAGCTGATTGAAAACATAGTCTGTCTCCATCATAAATACAATGCCGGTCCCTGCCCTGATATTAAACACTCAGTTCTTAAATGGCACAGATTCAGATTCATTAAAATCAGATCTTTGTTCCAGCTATTGCTAAACAAAGAACTGAGGACATCCCATTACAGGTCATGTCAGAATAACCTTTCATCCAACCACTTAAAGCGTGCGTCACTTACCAGAGTAGGAAAGTGACAGGTGTAATGTGTTTTCTAATCATGCAAACTCAATAAGGTTAACAGGGTATTCCGAACAACAGTTACGGGCTGTATGAATGATTCAGTATGCTAGACAGTGCCTATCTCTCACTTCAATGGAATAACCATTTTAAACAGGAGAAACTTTTCATAGCCTGTAGGAAGTACTGTCATATAATCTTGACCATCCCATAAACATTCCAGAAATTTCTTGTGTTTAGTTTTCAAATTTTTAATCGATAGTTGTCAAAGCATAGTTCTGTATCAAAGTCACCAGTTTGAAACTAGTGCTGTAAAGCTTGAGAAAGCTGCGATCCAATTGGCTAATGTTGACTTCTTCTTAGTCATTTCATTGGTTGGTCAAGTTAGCAAAAGGTCCTTCTGACGTGACATGCAATGGGATGTCCTCAGATCCTTGTGTAGCGGTAGCGAGCTCTGAGATCTGACTTTAATGAGATTGTAAATGGCCTGATGACCATTGTTCCTACTTCACATTGCACCAGTGTGTCTGGTTCTGGTTGTGTCATAAGATGGACGAGTGGGTATATGGTCGGGTATGGTTTCACATCGTGTGTAGCAATATTCCAGCAATATCACCACAGGGGACACTAGAAATGGGCTTCACACATTGCGCCCATGTGGGAATCGAACCCGGGTCATCAGTGTGACGAGTGAATGTTTTAACCACTAGGCTACCATATGACCCCATGTTTTATATGTTTTATACCTTGTAGATACCTGTACACCCTAAAATCTTGAGGCCTGCAAGCAGTCACTTGATGTGGCATTTATAAATGTGAACGTTTAAGATTAACATGGCAAAAAATTAATGTCATTATAAAATATAATGCACTATATATCCACAAACTGAGAATTGGCAACTGATCACTCAATGTCTAGGATTTCTACACTTTAGTTGAAGCACCAGAGGAACATCATCACCACAAACACAAACACATTTCCCGGGATTTAGACTCAGAGGGCTACTGGCCGGAGCTACTGGTAAATGGTACTATGAAGGATTTGTTTAAAGGGCTACTCGCCTCAACTACTGGGAAATGATACTATGAAGGATTTGTTTAATGGGCTACCAATCTCATTAAAATCAGATCTTAGTTCTCGCATTCGCTAAACAAAGATCTGAGGACATCCCATTACAGGTCATGTCAGAACGACCTTTCATCCGACCAATCAAAGTGTCGCTTACCAGATCATGAAAGTGACAGTCGGAATGTGTTTTCTAATCATGCAACCTCGAAAACGTTCACACAGGGTATTCCGAACGACAGTTACAGCCCGTACAACTTATTCCATAAAAATTATCGTTTATCTCTTGCTTCCCTTGGATAAACATTTGAACAGAGGAAGCGTTGCACAGTACGTGGAAAGCACTGCCATACAATCTCAACCATATATTAGACATTCCAGAAAGTTCATTTGTTCAGTTTTCAAAATTTTAATTGAGAACTGTGGCAACATTGTTTTCAAGTGTAGTATGGAATGGAAGTTGCCAGGTTGAAACGAGTGTCATAAAGCTTGAGAAAGCTGCTTTCTAATTGGCTGATGTCGACTTCAAAGTTCGCGAAAGGTCATTCTGTTGTGACCCGTAATGAGATGTCCTCAGATCTATGTTTAGCGGGAGCGAGAACTTACATCTGATTTTAATGCGATTTGAGGGCTACTGGCCTAAGCTACAGGTAAAAGCTACAATGAAGGAGATGTTCAGTGGGCTACTGACCTGAGCTATTTGCACATGATGCAACACTAAAGGACTTGTTCAGTGGGCTACTGACCTGAGCTATTTGCACATGATGCAACAATGAAGGACTTGTTCAGTGGGCTACTGACCTGAGCTATTTGCACATGATGCAACACTCAATGATTTGTTCAGTGGGCGGCTGACCTGAGCTTCTATACATGTTGCAACAATCAAGGATTTGTTCAGTGGGCGACTGACCTGAACTTCTATACATGTTGCAACAATCAAGGTCTTGTTAAGTGGGCTACTGACCTGAGCTATTTGCACATGATGCAACACTCATGAATTTGTTCAGTGGGCTACTGGCCTGAGCTACTAAACATGATGCAACAATCATGGATATGTTCAGTGGGCTACTGACCTGAGCTATTTGAGAAGCTACTGTGATTGCTTCCTTCCGTTGGCTACTGACCTGAGCTACTTGAGAAGCAGCGATCATCGCTTTATTCAGTTTATAGACCTCTTTCTTGGTATGGATAATACTGTACAGGGTCTCTCCCTTACAAAAGCTGAAATAGAAATAGATAAAAATAGACAATGAATGCAAATAAAATGAAGTAGGTTTCATTGTCCAGTTGAACATCTGTTCTTTGGATATAAACAAGGAAATCCAGAATTCTTATCGACTGCATTTCTTAGGCAAGCACGAATTAAACCCTGTTTTAAATCTCTTCTTCAAAGAATCATTTAATCTGTAAGAATAATGTTTATTTTGTTTCTATTATTCAACACATACCCTGCACAAACTGCTATTGTAAACAGCCAATCGTTCAAGGCATCAAAGCCTAGGCTCAAACAGGCAGTGAACTGATAATTCAGAACTCTTTCTTTCTTGCTATTAGGTGGTATTACAAAGTTTACCAATCCATCATCGCTCTCAGATAGACGTACATTAGTCCATTAGTCCAAAATGAGTGAAAATCTAGAGAGCATTTCTACATATTTTACATAACCTACCTGTAAGAAATGAGCTGAGGACAAGTTGGATAGGACCACATGGCCAGTTTCACAAAGAAATCGTAACACTACAACTGTCGTAGGTCTATGTAAATGTATAGGAGTTAGTCTTAGCATTATCAGCTTTTGGCAAAACGGTTCCCTGGTGTCTTTCCGTGGAGTTTACTTGTTTGTTGTTTAATGCCACACCCAGCAATATTCCAGCTATATGGCAGCGGTATGTAAATAACTGAGTCTGGACCAGACAATCCAGTGATTGACATCATGAGCATCTATCTACACAATTGTGATACAATGACATGCATCAACCAAGTCACCAAGCCTGACCACCCGATCTTGTTGGTGACCTCCTAAAACTAGCACTCTTTGCTGAAGATCAATTCTAACCTGGATCTTCACATGGTATCCCTGGTGTCTATCTCTTGCCATGTGTGATCAATTGGAACTGAGGACCTGTATATCCTGACATGGCTAAGGGAGGAAACTCAATGGGACCCAAGATGAATTTTCAACCCGAAGTTTGTATCATAGTTAGTTAAATCTAATAGGAAAATCAGCTTGGGTCAAAGACTTGCTCACATAAAAATATTAGAAAAACGCTTCCTGAAAACATCTAAGATGAGCCTTTTTCAGACACTGTAGCCTCAACAATGCAATGTGTCGTCATAAGTCTTGAACATGCAAGGGATAAAATAAATAAGGATCTAATTCTCATTCATAGGTACATATCTGATAACTTTCATAATGACTGGAACAGGTTTCCTTCATTTCTTACATTATACATACAGTGTCTGATATAACTATCTGCCCATCTGCCCGTGGCTGGTAACTTTTCTGAAATTTTAAGACTTCTCACGTATTCAGTTTAACAATAACTCATTGTAGATTCTCAAGTAATTTTTTGCATTATTTCAACTGAAACAAGACACGATGAGCATCTTATGTTTTGTGGCAATTTTTCAATATTTAAAATGTCCGAATGCAGGCAGGTAACTTTGAAGATGGGCAGGCAACACTTATGGGTCACCTGCCTACCTGTCTTGTTGGGTTTTAACATTATTTCAAACACTGAATACATGTCCCATGGGCCATAATGGGACGTTATCACACCATGTCTTTGGGAAATATCCGCCAGCATTGACCCCAGCATTTAGCCCTGCATTGAGCCCTGCATTGAGCCCTGCATTGAGCCCTGCATTGACCCTTGCATCGATTCCAGCCTTGACCCCTGCATTGACCCCAGCACTGACCCTTGCATCGATTCCAGCCTTGACCCCTGCATTGACCCCAGCACTGACCCTTGCATTGACTCCAGCCTTGACCCCAGCACTGACCCTTGCATCGACTCCAGCACTGATCCCTGCATTGACCCCAGCACTGACCCCTGCATCGACTCCAGCCTTGACCCCAGCATGAACTCCAGCCTTGACCCCAGTACTGACCCCTGCATCAACTCCAGCCTTGACCCCAGCATCAACTCCAGCCTTGACCCCAGCACTGACCCCTGCATCAACTCCAGCCTTGACCCCAGCCTTGACCCCTGCATCGACTCCAGCATGTAAACAAGGGGACACATCACAGAAACTAGTGTCAATCTCACAACTCACCTAGTTACTATGGCTAGTCTTGGAGGCTTCATACAAGCTCCCATAAATAAAACTAAATTTTCATGACGTGTTTTCCTTAATAATGCGATCTGTAAATAGAAGAAAAACACCCTGAATCATAATTTCAAACAGTTTGATAGAAACTGCATGAGGAATAAAAACAACACAATCAGAAAATACCCTAAACCAACATCCTTGAAAGTATATTGCAGGTACACCCATCTACAGCCAGTACTGATAGAACTCTTTGACGTGGTTCAAATTGGTGAACTTGCTATCAATATATTGGCTATCAATATAGCTCTTAGAGATCGATAATCGTTTACCAAATATCGATGAATTATTGATAAATATCGGAGAAGTATTTTTGAGCAAATATACACAAGGCTCAGAGACAAACAACATATCTCATGTCACTGGTGAGTAGGGACACATTTATGCATGAATTACTTTGTGAAGATTTAAGAAATAACAAAATCAGTTGTTTTCCATCTTCGTCAATGGACCAAAACAAGTCTGCTTCGGTAAATTGAAACTTTATTTCATAATAATTTATGTAAGATATTATCAATGACAATATTCATATCCATAATCATTAATATTTCTTCCCATCGACAATAATTCCGATTATAGATCTTTTAAGCCAGCCCTACAAAATAGGGTTATATTTCCACCGCAACCGTAATGGTTTGCATCTCTGTGTTGCGTCTATCTCACCTCTAATTTAAACGCCGCTAGCTGTGCCTGATTGTCTGCTTCGTTACCCATGTCTAATAACTTGATGGCCACGTCTCCGTGCCACTGACCCCTGCAATGAAGACACGTCATCAGAAATAGTGAACAGCCATAAGTAGGTAGAGTGATGAGTGAGTATGGTTTTACGCCGCTTTTAGCAATATTCCAGCAATATCACGGCGGGGAACACCAGAAATGGGCTTCACACATTGTACCCATGTCGGGAATCGAACCCTGAACGCTTTAACCACTAAGCTACCCGATCGACACTTTCAACAGAATTTCAGTTTTCATAGCTTGTCAGATCGATGTGGGGGGAAGCGTTAAGTGATGAGAGTCTAAGACATTTACCACTTTGGTCAAACCCGTGAGTAGGTAATCGTAATGTCTGTGATTCCTAAATGAGGTTTGAACGAGGAGAACCATGAATTGTCTATCGGTTGTGTAGACTGTTGAGGTTTTCTGTATGAGATTTGAACTCAAAGTGACATGTTTACACGCCACCACAGACAGGGACGTCATGCTGAAAGAGCCTGTATAGAACCTGTATGTAGCAGTACACCACATGGACATGATCATGGCCTACACTGCATGAGTGAGTGAGTGGCTTTAAGCTGCTTTTAGCAATATTCCAGCAATATCATGGCAGGGGACACCAGAAATGGACTTCACACATTGTACCCATGTGGGTGAGTGAGTGAGTGGCTTTAAGCTGCTTTTAGCAATATTTCAGCAATATCATGGCAGGGGACACCAGAAATGGACTTCACACATGGTACCCATGTGGGAAATCGAACTGGGTCTTCGGCACTACGAGTGAAGGCTTTAACCACTAGGCTACCTACAGTGGTGAGACTCCGGGTAATACACCTACTTGAACACTGTGCCTAGTCGTCCCCTCCCTATGGACTCGGTGAACTGTAGCTCTTCATACGGGATGTCCCACTCCTTCATGGCAACCGACAACTGCAACACCCAACCACCATCATCTTAACAACACAATACAGTAGGGAGTTCATCAACATTGTCAAAGGGCTGTACCAATGGGGCATAGAGAATCTCACCGGAGTGTCTTTTGATATCAAATATATCAACGAGTTGATAAAAGTGGAAAAACTCCGAGGCTGGGTTTTGCCACTTTTATCGACAAATAATTTTTCAATTTCAAGTTTACACAATATACAGCTTTTTAATTGGACGAGAGGCCGGTCTTCTGACTGAAATTGACGTTCGTAAGTGTATGAACAACACAATTTGAAGTGCAACCGTGTTCTTGAAATGACGTAAACACTGACGGACTAATTTTCACATTTCTTTCAAACCCCTGGGAATTCCCTAGCACGAATACGTACAGAAGAGTTCTTTCTGATCATTTAGATCCTTTAATCTTGAACTCAGCGTTTTAGTATACATTGTGAAACAGCAGAGTTTGACTGCACAATCATTCACGAATATCCTGGCTACAACCCAGCCTAGTGAACAAAATGAAGAAATGCACTATGGTAGTATCAACTCGATTCGTGTGTAGGCTGGCAGTGACTGTCTACAGCAATCTATGAGTTTACCTTATGGTCTATTTGACACATCTTTAATCACCTTTCAATGGTCGGCAATAATCAATGATGACTAAAACATGTAACCGCCATGGGTTCATTAGCAACTCCCGAAATCTCTCCCGTCACGTTTATCGTGTTGGGCATTTTGACGTCTTGTACTTGATGTAACTGTATTACAATGTGCTGTCATTGTGACTGACTTACTGAGGTTGTTCTCAACATATCTTTCTTATCTTATGGTGATATCATATGAATACATGTGTTGTGCATGTTTCTGAGGGCCAAACATTGTATGAACGTCGTCGCAAGCTACGACGTTCATACAGTTAGGCCCTCACTCTTTGAAGGTTCATACTCCAATGAACTCACACAAAGTGAATTCTTAAGTGTTGATATATCAAAAGACACAATGGTGAGATTTTATTTATCATCCAACATCATTCTTCCAACTTTTTCAGTTTGTAGACAGTAAGAAGCAGTGTCTTAGTGTAAAAAGTACTGCTTCCAGCTTCAGTAGCAGAGCCATTAGTGATGTCATTTGATTGTGATATCACGGTAACCAATGACGTCACAATGGTCTGCAAAGCATTGTAATACAATTTCATTGTATAGATATATACAATTTAGATATCGCTTGATCTCACCAAAGAGATATCTCCTTCGGGAGCCAGTTTTGGATGATAACATTTATTAGCAAATCAAAATAGTTTTTGAGTCATTGCCATTGTTGATAGAATCCATTGTCTTTACATTGTACTGTGGACAGACTATTGAGATGTCTGTTGTATTGTGACATCGCTACAACCCTACATTTAACTCAATCAAATTTCAATCAAATGTCTTTTCACAAAAATTCTTACAAATCATTTTTGTACTTTCAAAGATGATTTATCAGCAACGACATGAAAACAAGATGAAGACTTTGATTAATTGATGTGCAGGTCCCAGATCATCCACTTTCCACACAGTCCATCCATTCTACTTCCAGTGTAGTGTGTCAAGTCTACTTACACTATTCTGCCTGTTCCAAGCATGTCCGAGATCATCCTGACTGTCCATAGAGTCCACCCTATCTAGCAGTGTCCTGTCAATGGGGTTACCGGTACTCTGCAATAAGTCATCAATCACAATCACAGAATGAATATGCAGAAGATCCTCCTGGAATATTGCCCTGGCAGCGTTAGAAACTGGCACTAGTCCTATAGTCCTTGCCAAACTGCCTAATAGTTAAGGCATCATAATCCCCAGTAGAAATTTTGCCATTATTAAGTGTTTTGCTATATGTTATCATTAGTAGGACTAGTGAACTAAAACAGTCAGTTTTTATCGATGCCTGGGGTCTTCTAGAGGGAACTAATGTCACTTCAACTGACCTGATAGTGAAGCATGTAGTTGTGTCTCCACATAACACACATCCATGTTTGGTTGACTGTTGTTGAACTACACGCTCAGCAATATTCCAGCAATATGACAGCGGCTTGCACCCAATCAAGTCTGGACCAGATAATCCAGTGATTGATATTATGAGCAACGATCATGCCATCCTTGATCCAGGCCATTGGGGTACAATGACACAAGACACTGAGTATGACCACCTAATTCATTTAGTAGTATTGTTTTACGCCGCTGTTTGCAATATTCCAGCAATATCGCGGCGAGGGACACCAGAAAATGGGCTTCACACATTGTGCCCATGTGGGGAATCGAACCTGGGTCTTCGACGTTACGAGCCAACGCTTTAACCACTAGGCTACCCCACCGCCCCTGAATCATTTAGTCACCTGTTTTACTCCAGCCCAGAACCACCCACACATACATCATCCATTTCAATAAAGCCACAACATTGAGGTCTCACAATCTATTAATCTGACAACTTGGCTAGATACTTACATCTACAAGAGTCCTGTCACTATCGTTGGACGTGTTTGTGTTGATGTAATCTCTGTGAAGGCAAAAGACAGTCATCAATATCATGAGATGAAATAGTTAAAAGCATCATCGATTTATCCAGTGCTTAAAGTTTCCACATTATTCCCTCGATCCACTCACCACCTAAGCTTCGTTTTGAATGACATGACACAAAGAACAAATGTCCAATCAATTTACTCTTGTTTTGTGATCGCGACAAGCAGCTGTGTCACCAGTAGTCTTGTTCCACCCTCTCAAATACAGCTAGGAATGTCTTCCGCTCCCGCCTTCTTTTGAAATCATCTTTTCCAGCTAATAATTCTTCCATGACATTCTTCTGATTCAAGGCTGCAACTTTGAAAGTAGATCTGTGCTGAACTCGGGTTCTTAATACCAAGCTCACGATCAAGAGAAACTGTGTGCTCGGTGACTGATAAGGAGATGAAATAAGGTGATGTCACTTCTTCTTTGAAGATGGGCAAGCAACATTTATGGGTCACCTGCCCAACTGCCTTGTTGGGTTTTAAAACAGACCTTATGAACACAGTCAGCCTGATGATACCTACTCTCAATGTGATTAATACACTGAGCAATTCAGATAAAAACAAGCTTGAAATACTCATATCTTCCGCTAATATGACATGTCTGGCTGTGTGCAAGCCATTAGCTCCTGTGAACTATGTTCAATGGACCTTTTTGTAAGTGGCCTAATTGCAAGCACTAAAAAAGTTATTACTGTTGTTGTTTTACCATCTGCAGTTTACGATAGAAAACATAACTGTATTTGTAATGAGTTGTGTTATAACTTAAACAAGTATTTGTCACAAAGTGACGAAATGTCCCCCGCCTGTATATACACCATAGTACCAAATATGAAGACAATCCTGCGATTAGTTCTTGAGATATCGCGGCAACACCGTTTTCCAACTCCAAAAGCAGATTTGCCGGCTGTGACCTTGAAAATGGGGTCAAGGTCACCAAAACCGACTGGTGTCTGCGGAGTCTGTATATACACCATAGTTCCAAATATGAAGACAATCCAGCGATTAGTTTTGAGATATCGCGGCAACACCGTTTTCCAACTCCAAAAGCAGATTTGCCGGCTGTGACCTTGAAGGTGGGGTCAAGGTCACCAAAACCGACTGGTGTCTGCGGTGTCTGTATATAAACCATAGTTCCAAATATGAAGACAATCCTGCGATTAGTTCTTGAGATATCGCGGCAACACCGTTTTCCAACTCCAAAAGCAGATTTGCCGGCTGTGACCTTGAAAATGGGGTCAAGGTCACCAAAACCGACTGGTGTCTGCGGTGTCTGTATATAAACCATAGTTCCAAATATGAAGACAATCCTGCGATTAGTTCTTGAGATATCGCGGCAACACCGTTTTCCAACTCCAAAAGCAGATTTGCCGGCTGTGACCTTGAAAAAGGGGTCAAGGTCACCAAAACCGACTGGTGTCTGTATATACACCATAGTTCCAAATATGAAGACAATCCTGCGATTAGTTCTTGAGATATCGCGGCAACACCGTTTTCCAACTCCAAAAGCAGATTTGCCGGCAGTGACCTTGAAAATGGGGTCACGGTCACCAAAACCGACTGGTGTCTGTATATACACTATATTTCCAAATATGAAGACAATCCAGTGTTTAGTTCTTGAGATATCGCGGCAACAAACAGGTGGGATGTACGGACGGTCGTGAATACTATATCCCCCGCTTCGCGCTTTCGCGCGGCGGGGGACAACAATAATCACAGAAGTAAGGGAATTCTTACTTTACTTAGAGATCATTGCGAGCAGGGGTGATCATGAGGTGTACAGAGAAGTACAGCACCTATCATCTGATGATATGACTAGTAGATTGGAGTCTGGAATGCTACAGCACTGGCATGATCAGTAAACAACAAGTCCAATGTAGCACCAAGACAGTGAGTTGGAGAGTTGGTGATTTTCAGTCTAAGTCAAAGTCGTTATCAGGGAAACTCAAAAAATGTTTTTTAGAAATTCTCATAGTATCAAAAGGCACCAGTTTACCACTAGACCTATTTATATGCCAAGTTTGGTGAAGAAATATTGCATGGTTTTCAAGATCTGTGCCACCACTAGACCTATCTATGTGCTAAGTTTAGTTAAGAATAAGATATATCTCATGCTTTTTTAGTTCTGCTCCGGAAACAAAACGTGACGGACGGCACCCATTCCTATATCCCGTTTCCACTTCATGGCGGGGGATAATAAATAGTGAAACTGGTTGTTTCATTTCTTGTATCAAAAACTAACTCACCTTAACAATATTGTTAGACATTTAGTCCATGACACCACTGGTTTACATAGAGTCCTTCAATGTTTCACAATAAGTGCAAAATGACTCGAAGGGTCAGAGGTGGAAACAGAGTTGAATTTTTCAAGGATTACTTACTCATATGCCATGTGGTCACCGCTTATGGTATAGTCCATCGGGAGACTGGCAGTGATACTATCAGGCACCTCTGTAACACAAGATAACACAATCATGATCCTCAGTAGCACAAGATAAGGCAATTCTGTAACACAAGTTGACTCGATATGATCCTCACAAAAACAGAATAACCTCATCATTCACCTTGGTAACACAAATCAAATAATCAGATTCCTCATATCAGTCAGACAAGCCTAAAGGTCGCGATTCTGGGGGAGAGACTTACCTGGGAACTGGAGCTGTATTGAGATGTTGGGGGAGAGACTTACCTGGGATCTGGAGCTGTATTGAGATGTTGGGGGAGGGGAGAGGGGGGAGACTCACCTGGGAACTGGAGCTGTATTGAGATGTTGGGGGAGGGGAGAGGGGGGAGACTCACCTGGGAACTGGAGCTGTATTGAGATGTTGGGGGAGAAACTCACCTGGGAACTGGAGCTGTATTGAAATGTTGGGGGAGAGACTCACCTGGGAACTGGAGCTGTATTAAGATGTTGGGAGGGGGGGGGGTGGGGGGGGGGGGGGGAGAGGACACACCTGGGAACTGGAGCTGTATTGAGACCTGGGAACTGGAGCTGTATTGAGAAGTTGGGGGACAGACTTACCTGGGAACTGGAACTATATTGAGAAGTTGGGGGAGAGACACACCTGGGAACTGGAACTATATTGAGATGTTGGGGGAGAGACTCACCTGGGAACTGGAACTATATTGAGATGTTGGGGGAGAGACTTACCTGGGAACTGGAACTATATTGAGATGTTGGGGGACAGACTCACCTGGGAACTGGAACTATATTGAGATGTTGGGGGAGAGACTTACCTGGGAACTGGAACTATATTGAGATGTTGGGTTGGAGGGGAAGAGACTCACCTGGGAACTGGAGCTGTATTGAAATGTTGGGAGGGGAAGAGGGGGGACACACCTGGGAACTGGAACTTTATTGAGATGTTGGGTGGGAGGGGAAGAGACTCACCTGGGAACTGGAACTGTATTGAGATGTTGGGGGATGGCGCTGGGGATGGTGATGTGACTGTGCCGGATGAGATGAGAGCAGGGGATGATGGAGTTGAAGAGTTGCAGGACGATGTGTTGGAGCTGGAGTCCGGCATATGGTCAGTACCTGAAACAAGCAGCAGTGTGATACTCTGGGAACACCTCTCCTGACCTTGACCCAAGGAGAGGTCAAGTCCAAAAGATCATTTGGATGAGGTTATGGAAATATGGGTACAACAATAAACATAAAAAAAGTGACCTTGATCTTCAGTGTCAGCTCATCACATAATAAGAGATTTTTCAGGGTACATGTATGAATGAGAATGCATGTGTACCGTTAGTGACTGGTTTAAAGGCAAACAGTATTTCGGTTTTATCATGGTATATCAGCTTAATGTGGGAGGAAAGCCTGAAGTGAAGTAGGTCTCAGACTTTTCCCACTTTGCTGAAACCCACGACCATGGGGCATGGAGCTGACAAACTTAGAAACATAATCATGTGAATTGGGAATCAACCCCCCGATCATATCATATTCTGCCTTGCTATTCTGTCCCACTTTAACAATCGGGGGGACCAGCATGGGGTACCGCGGGTCGTTTGAGACAAGCATGGGATATTGGAGGATCCCACACAACCCATGGAAAGACAAGTACGAGGTACCAGGGGATGATTCTGCCAAGCATCGGCCATCATGGGACAACTATACCTCACTATCTGGACAGAAAGTTGAGAAGAGGCGAGTGAAATGGGACTTAAACGTCCAGCCAAGATTATTGCACATATATAGCAACGTGCAAGCACGGGTGTGTGTGCCCAGACTAATGCCGATTTTATAGAAAGACAGGCAAGCATGGGGCACTGGGCCTCTGTTCTGATCAGCTGTCCTTGAGAGAGAACAAGTACGGAGCACAAGGGCACACTGGTCGGCTCCACTATCCCAATTGTGGTCAAAATCAAGTGAATGAAAGATGCATCCAGGCCTACCTGTTAATCCTATGATTGCATCAACATAGTCGTCTGTCAGACCACATGTCGGCCTGGCTTTACTAGCACAGTCACGATGGAATTTTTTCCTAGTAAAAGAAATGTCCATTAGAACATACAGAGGTGACAAATAAGTATTTGGCAAACAAACACATAATACAGCTTTTTAACTGGAGATGATTCTTCATTGTGAGGACAAGCTTCATAAACTGACTTATCAAACAAATATCTATCGAAATTTATTAAAATTTTAAATAAGATTAATTTTTATAATTAAATTAAATTTGAAAATTATTAGAACAAACTAAACTAAATATATATTTCAACCTCACCGCTGGGAAAAACACACCTACATCAAACTTCAGGATGCCTTATACCTACATAATACCTACATGACTATGGCTGAGTAGACTAAAGCTTTCACAATCGGACAACTGAGTAAAACATTTTGCTTTCTACAAAATGAGTGAATGTATGTTATGCAAGGCATGAAAGACAGCAGTATTTCAGCTATGTCACACCAGCCAGTCAATAATCCCATCTGGACCAGACAATCCAGTGAGTGAAAGCATTAGTAACGATTCATGCCCTTGAAGTGTAATGACACTCTATCAGCCTTTATCCAAACTGTCGGTTAAAATGACACGCAAACAACTAAGTCATCGTGCTGACCATTAAGTCACCTCTCACGGTGAGTGAGTGAGTGAGTGAGTATGGTTTTACGCCGTCTTAAGAAATATTCCAGCAATATCACGGCAGGGGATACCAGAAATGGGCTTCACACATTGTACCCATGTTGCGAATCGAACTTGGTTCTTCGCTGTGACAAGCAAACGCTTTAACCACTAGGGTACCTGACCGCCCCGTCGCCTCTTAAGACAAGCATAGGGGTCCAATTTCAACCCGGAGTCCTTTGGGTCAATACTATCTTCACCAAATGTATACACTTTCTATATCACCGTAACTACATAATAAAAGTTAATAAATAAACCAAACAAAAATTACAATCAGGATATTTAAATTAATGCATATGAAAATAACACATTTGAACATGATACAGAAATTATATTTTCAAAAATTGCAAATAAATTAAATATTAAGTTGCATTTACCGGTCAAATATCCGAATGATGATAGTTTTATTACTGCACACTAAAATATCCAGACAAACATCTAATTGTAGTTGAAATACTTACATATATCTATGTGAAATATAAACATCTACACACGTCTACAGGGGAACCAGTCAACCATAGACACACACAGCACAACACGCCGGAGACCAACCAGAGTTGTCTCCACTTGACTACAGATGTGGGACACACAAGTACTATACCATGCATAGCTTACAAGGGATGGGGACAGAGGACGGGCCTGAGGACTGAGGACAGGACTGAGGACGGGACCTTAAGTTGTGCAAGTTGTCACACATTCACACATTCCAGTTTCATGTACCTTTAATATGGATTCATCACAACATTCCATTCCAATGCCTTTTTGTACTTTCCAATATGTAAAGTAGTCATAACATTATCATCATGTTGTTTGAAAATACAACTTCAAGTATTTATATTTAATCCAATTTAATTTGTTTACTTTTTACATACATAAAGAAAAGAAATAAACGAAAATAAAAATCAAGTTAGAAACGAAGTGGGAATATATGGTCGAGCATGCATGGTAATAATATCAAGGTACATTTGTCAGTACTGAATGTTAGTCTAGGATGAAACCCAAGGTATAGAATGCAACCAAAGTTAGGATGAGATAACTGGGCTCACTTGCACAAAGCGATCTTAGCGCTAAGACTATCGTAAGCCTATGTTAAAGTATGGGAGTTACGAGCATCTTAGCGCTAAGATCGCTTTGTGCAAGTGGGCCCTGGTGAGTCCAATCCAATCTATCCAATGTCTGTTCAAATCATGAAGTAGTGAACTCAACTGAACCTCAGAGTAATAAATTGGGGTTAAAGAACTCAAAAACAAAACAAAACGGAATCGGGACAAATTCAACCAAACAAAAACTTAGCTCAACTGGGATCAACCCCAAGCGAACTTGACAAAACTTATAGGGTTACTGTCAATCGGTTTACCATCGAAATGTACCGTGGGTACAAAACAATAGATCAGTTTGTACCCAGGTTCCTATTGCCGTATCATATTGTACCCAGACCATAGTGTATCCCGATATTGTAACTGTATTCACATTTGGGGACTTGGGAAATGAATTGAGGTTTAGTAGAGACAGACTTTCAATGCATGCAATTGAAATACTTATATGTAACTTAGACTTGAAAAAAAAGAAGAAATGTTTTATAATGCAATTTATATCCAAAACTAGGCACAGTCAGTATTTTATCAGTTTAAAGAACAAGGTTCTGGGTTGATATTGTGTGGCAGTTTGTTGAGCCATTTCAATATTTAAAATACTGCAAAGAAAATCTTGGAACAACTCAATATATCGTTTTGTACCCAGGGTATATTTCCATGGTAAACCGGTCGAGAGTGATCCTATCAGCAAAACTGGTGACTATCCAGCAAGATAGGTACTGGCCTGACCACTGATAATACTTACTTGCAATATTTACAAACTTTTCCCCTTAGGATTATGGTAGCGCAAATATCACAGGGAGCAAACACAAAGCTGGAGTTAAATCTAAAGAAAGAAACAAAGCATACACCTTACCAGGGGTAGAAGTTACGCCCAGCCTGCTAGCCTCAGCCTCTTGCCCTGTGTTAAGGTGGGCTGAGGTCAAGGTTAGTTTCTAACCCTGCTTACTGATCAACCAACAGAGACTAGACACCTCGCTAGCGGACACGTTTGCTGGACGGACGGATGACAATCTGGTAGATGCTAGTTTGAAAGGAGTCTGTCCGCATGTCTCATGGCAAGCTAATGGTAAGAGGCTGGGGAGGGAGGTATTTGAGAGCAGTCAACTGGGCTTTAGTTGAGAGCAGTCACCAGAGCCAGAGTTGGGAGCAGTCAACAGAGCTCTACTTGAGAGCAGTCAGTACAGCTCTAGTTGAGAGCAGTCAACAGAGCTCTAGTTGAAAGCAGTCAGTAGAGCTCTAGTTGAGAGCAGTCAACAGAGCTTTAGTTGAAAGCAGTCAACAGAGCTCTACTTGAGAGCAGTCAGCAGAGCTCTACTTGAGAGCAGTCAGCAGAGCTCTAGTTGAGAGCAGTCACCAGAGCTCTAGTTGAGAGCAGGCACCAGAGCTTTAGTTGAGAGCAGTCAACTGAGCATTATGAGGGAAGCAGTGACAGCTGAAGAGTCGTTGTTAGTGGATGAGTCAAACAGTCAACAGAGGCAGTCATAGTAGGGTGCTGGATCTTATCCATTTGGCCTACAGTACATGTTGTATAATGTTGTATACACTGCATGTACAGTGTTTTCCATTGTGTATAATACAGTGTCTTCCACATAATTTATTCAATGACTAAGAAAAACTCAAAATTAAAATGTCAGAGAGGGCCAGAACCAAAGCACATGTACCATTGCTGACTGTCAATGTGAACTGCATGTCTAAGCTATATCTACAGGCTGAAATGTGAAGGACAGACTGACAGGCAGACTGACGGACAGACGATCAGACAGCATGGACCACAGTCAGGCAATGTCTAGAAGGAAGAGGGGGAGGGAGGACCCCGCCTAGTCTAATGTTAGTCCTGGAGGCCAGGGTAAGGAGTGGGAGGGGGGTCACCGGCTTCTCATCCTTGTGGCATTACAGAGCAACATCCAAAATACTTGCATCACCCTTAGCAAGGCTGGTGAAGGTATAAATTTCATATTCCAGCGTTAGAAATTAGCACTAGTCCTGTAGTCCTTGCCAAACTGCCCAATAGTTAAGGTATCATGAAGACTAGTAGAAAATTTGCCTTTCTAAAGGTTTTGCTTTTGTTCATAAAAGGACTAGTGGACTAAAACTATTAGTTTCTATCACTGTATTCACAGTCATATTATTCTTATACCAATAACCCTCTAAGTGTCCATCAAGACCACAATGGTGAGATGTTCCATGGATGTCTGGTTCGGATCCACTTGTCACAAGAAGCCGGTGACGACAACGTTGGGTGACTGGGTCACCAAGTTCAGTCCCAGCTAGCTACCACACTTCAGTCCTGTGACTGACTCATGCACTGTGCAGTTACATAAACAGTATCATTGATTGCACAGGGTAACAGACCTCAACACAAGCACTTCTTAGTAAACCAGACAGACCCATCCAGTTATGAAGTTAATAACCGAGTGGTGTATTTTGACCCCTCTTACAGATATGCAATGGGTATGTTTCCCATCAACATGTGTTGATACAAGGAATTACAGCCTATTGATTATATCATCCAGTGTATAATATCTCCATTTATGTATATGCTTTCCATTATTAAAACGTATTGAAACATTTTCGGGTTTCAAAATGATGTATGTATTCTCGGGTTTCAAAATGATATATGTATTCTCGGGAGAACAACCAATTCGGGATTAAATGCAATGAAATATTAGCTCTCAAAACAACAGACCCTTTTCCTCCTAGGAGTACAATTACGTATTATGTAAAATACGGACTGGTGAAAAAGTGATAATATATTTGTTACGTTTAATCCTGGATTGGTTGCTCTCTCGATTTGCGATGACAAGCAAAAGTTGAGTTCTGGTGATATGCTTTCTTGTTCCAATCATGACAGAGCAGTGAAACATTGTGGTGTATATGTTTAGTGTTGTTCCTTTCAAACCAGACTCAGACAACGGTGGTGAATGGATGCCGAGTATTTGTCATAGTTAACTGGAGATCTGATACATGGATATTACTCACGATGTTCAAGAGAGAAAACAAGTAATTTCTTCCTTCACATCTGTCAAAGCAAGGACATTAATACACCAATCATAAACATGAACATCAGCTTCACAAAAATTATTTGTTACAGCAAATAAAAAATTTCAATTTTCAACAAAACTGTGCCTGTTTGAAAGTCTGCCCACCCTGCGATGGAAACACTAAGAGAATGTGCTTGAATCTGCTCCCGCAGGTCAGTGAAAGGTCTGACTGGTAGCTAGCTGAGGCTAATGGAGAGTACAGCACTGTACAGAGTCAGTTACCAACGCCCACGAACCAGACTCCATCCACAAACCAGACTCCGCCACGGACACTCGCAAGAAATATTGTCCCTTTAACAAACCACTCCTCAAATTCCTTTTTTATTGCCTCAACGTCTAGGAGATAATTAATAAATTCTGGTAATAAATTAATTCATGTCAGACTTATCTAAAATACGGTTGTCATTATCAACAGAACTTGTTCAGCATGACTGTTTTAGCAAAATTTGTAAGGATATACATTTATGACAAAGTAACAAAGAAAAGTATTCGATAAGGCTAGTCAACATCCACGAGAGTTAACTCCCTTTGTGTGCAGAGTGATCCGGGCAGTGAGGCTAGCTTGAGGCGGAGCTTGGCTACTAGAGTGAGTGAGGGAGTGAGTACGCTATGACGATAATGATCTCTAGTGATACCGGTGACTTCATTGTCTTACTTGCAGTCTTTACACTTATAGCCCAGAAACATCTGCTTATGACATACGTCACAGGTCGTGATCTTAAAGGTGTTAGTAAACCTTGGGAAAAAAACAAGGGGAGATAACTGTTGCAATGCCTGTCATTCCTGCTGGTTTACCAGTTGCAGATTACATCCTCAAAACTTCTGGTGGCCGGTGACCAAGTACTGACCACGTCAAGGGTGAGACTTGATCAGTGGAAACAATCTCTTGTCACCCAGAACAAGTCATCCATTTTGAATTTATAAACACGGAATTCATCTTACACATTGCATACTCGAATACGGTGGTATTGTCACTATAACGCAAGAGTATGAGCCAGTAGCCAGAAGTCAGAAGTCAGAGCCTAGTAAACATGACAAAAGGCTAACATAGCGTCAGAAATAGAAAAAAATATTGTCCTCAAGATTTTTCATCAAGATAGGCTTAAGAATTTTTTTTGTAATAAATATCTACCAAAATTCACTGGATAATACACGATTCAAAAGTAAAATTTACTGTTTATCAAATAGATGATAAGGGTTTACTTGTAATGATTTTTAAAAATAATTTATTAGTTTTACGTATCCACCAATACTAAATTACACAAATGTGGTACCAAATAAAAGAATTGACTCTACAAAAGTCTGATCTATTTCACTGCAAGAAGTCAACTAGTGTTGGGCCATGGGCCATTGTAACATAAATGGTATACAAGAGAGTGTATCTGTAACAGTGAATCGTTGCTTACTGTTCCAGGGGGATTTGCTTTGTTAGATGTAAAACTGGTCATGTATTAAATATTTTTTTACACTTTCCCTTTTCAAGAAGGCTTGCCTGTGAGTATAGCCCTGTCTTTCTTTTCGATTTGTAACGTCCCAAAACATTTTCTTTCCAATTCCGAAAACACAACCGTAGTCACAAGAGTTGTTGACTTAGACTGATGTAAGCATTGCATTTTGCTGAATTTTGTTCATCTGACTTGAATATCTTGAATCTTTGAGAAATAGCTTCTGATTCTGTCCTAGATGATCAGATTGTTCTACAACTCTGACTCTGGCTACAGGTTTCGAGGTTTTGAATCAGAATTTCTTGAAATCATGTGTCTTAGTCTGTCAGTGGTTCATTTTTGAGATGCTTCATACTTATGTTTATTCATGACTGAAAGTAGTGAGGAAATCTGTCAAGTAAAGACAAGAAAATGTTAAGATAAAGTTTTTACCAGAACATTTTGAAAATGAAACGGACAAATCTGATACCATAAAAGCTGAAATAGCATCTAGTGTGAGTGTGTAGATGCTCGCAGGGCTACTGGGGAGGCTTCAGTGTAGCAGTATGTTGTTTGCGTGTGTACGTGTTGGCAGGGGCTACCAGGGGAGGCTTCAGTGAAGCAGAATGTTGTGTGAGTGTAGATGCAGGCAGGGGCTACTTGGGGAGGCTTCAGTGTAGCAGTATGTTGTGTGAGTGTGTAGATGCAGGCAGGGCTACTGGGGAGGCTTCAGTGTAGCAGTATGTTGTGTGAGTGTGTAGATGTTCGCAGGGCTACTGGGGAGGCTTCAGTGTAGCAGTATGTTGTGTGCGTGTGTACGTGTTGGCAGGGGCTACCAGGGGAGGCTTCAGTGAAGCAGAATGTTGTGTGAGTGTAGATGCAGGCAGGGGCTACTTGGGGAGGCTTCAGTGTAGCAGTATGTTGTGTGAGTGTGTAGATGCAAGCAGGGCTACTGGGGAGGCTTCAGTGTAGCAGTATGTTGTGTGAGTGTGTAGATGCATGCAGGGGCTACTTGGGAAGGCTTCAGAGTAGCAGTATGTTGTGTGAGTGTAGATACTTGCAGCGGCGGCAGGGGGAGGCTTCAGTGTAGCAGTATGTTGTGTGAGTGTGTAGATGCAGGCAGGGGCTAGTGGGGGAGGCTTCAGAGAAGCAGTATGTTGTGTGAGTGTAGATACTGGCAGAGGCTGCAGGGGGAGGCTTCAGTGTAGCAGTATGTTGTGTGAGTGTAGATACTTGCAGCGGCGGCAGGGGGAGGCTTCAGTGTAGCAGTATGTTGCGTGAGTGTGTAGATGCAGGCAGGGGCTACTGGGGGAGGCTTCAGTGTAGCAGTATGTTGTGTGAGTGTAGATACTGATAGAGGCTGCAGGGGGGAGGCTTCAGTGTAGCAGCATGTGTGAGTGTGTAGATGCAGGCAGGGGCTACAGAGGGAGGCTTCAGTGTAGCAGTATGTTGTGTGAGTGTGTAGATGCTGGCAAGGGCTACTGGGGGAGGCATCAGTGTAGCAGCATGTTGTGTGAGTGTGTAGAGGCAGGCAAGGGCTACTGGGGGAGGCTTCAGTGTAGCAGTATGTTGTGTGAGTGTTTAGATGCAGGCAGGGGCTACAGAAGGAGGCTTCAGTGTAGCAGTATGTTGTGTGAGTGTGTAGATGCTGGCAAGGGCTACTGGGGGAGGCTTCAGTGTAGCAGTATGTTGTGTGAGTGTGTAGATGCAGGCAGGGGCTACAGAGGGAGGCTTCAGTGTAGCAGTATGTTGTGTGAGTGTGTAGATGCAGGCAGGGGCTACAGAGGGAGGCTTCAGTGTAGCAGTATGTTGTGTGAGTGTGTAGATGCAGGCAGGGGCTACAGAGGGAGGCTTCAGTGTAGCAGTATGTTGTGTGAGTGTGTAGATGCAGGCAGGGGCTACAGAGGGAGGCTTCAGTGTAGCAGTATGTTGTGTGAGTGTGTAGATGCTGGCAGGGGCTACAGAGGGAGGCTTCAGTGTAGCAGTATGTTGTGTGAGTGTAGATACTGGCAGAGGATACAGGCTGAAGTGCAGCAGTTTGCATCATATCCTCGGTCGGCTTCCAGAACAAGATGATAAACATGTCCACCAAATGTCAGCCAATCTGTTGCTGCTTTTTGCAGATAATCTTAAAAGTTCAGTTTAAGTGCCATTATTCTGAAATCCATCCTAGGATTGTAGAAGAAGCAGGTTTCTTTCCGAGTTTGTGATAATCAGATTTGTCCATTGATAATTCATGAAAGGAATGCAGGGAAAGTAAAGTGCCTATATCCAAATAAAGAACTATTTGACTTATTTTCTATTGAACATGAATAAGGAGTACTTGGCATAATGAAACATCCTTAAAATATTCCAGTATTATTAGACTAATCATATTAGGCTAGACATACTTAGTGCATGTTATCAGCTATCTCGCTATCACAGATAGCATTGCCCTTCACGACATGGTGGACTCCAATTTATTGCTTTGTCAAGGATTCTCAAACTCGTAATAAAGTCGAAGAAGGACATAGGCACTTTGAAACAAGAAGTGAGCACATTTTGATTTACTCTAATCAGGAATACTTTATGAGGTTTCTAATAATGAATGTGGAATCTAATTTTGTCAATAGCATTATTTGCTTGCAAGACACTTGGAAAGATTGAACTTTGGTATGTTGCAAGATAAAATCGAAATGAGCTCACAACCTCTCTGAAATACAATGTATGAGTAGAGCAAAGAAACATCAACAATTATGTGTTACCATGGTAACAGACAGTATTCAAATATCTTTTCTGAGAAAACAGTTAAATTTGTGATACAGCTTTAGTTTTGTAGAAAGTTTGAGAAATTGGATAACTGTTAACATCGCTCTAAACCATTATTAGGGAAAATATTTGTCTAAAAAAATTACAAACATTTTACGTTACAATTTCACAATGAATTATTGAATACAAATATATGTTGAAAATTTGTAATGTTAAGCAGTCAACACCATGCAAACAATACTAAATACTTTTGTAAACAGTGAATTACTAGTTACATAAATAGCAGATAAACGTGGTATGCTAATTATTTTTTAAGATGATACCATGATGTTACATAGGTCCATCTTCCCGAAGCAAGTGAGTTAACTGACTTTAAAAGTCCAGTTTCAACCCTTGCCAAACGAGGCTGGAATTCCTGGGCTCCAACAAAATGGCGACGCCCAGTCCAGATGATCTGATCGATAATCAAGATCTATGTTGTGATAAAATGGGTCTTACATCGTGAAAAGTATCAAATCACGTGAGCACCTTGATTAAAAACATGAAAAGATTTTCATAGGTTGTGGGCGGTGCCTGAGAACCAATACTATTATTTTTTTAGCTCCATAATAATTTTTTTTCTGAATTTGCCTGCCAATTTTGAGTGCTAGATAAATCCCTGGCTTGGTGTTGACTGCCTAGTTCACTGTTAAGTAGGTAGACGGGTGTGTCCCACTTACCTATGGTTGATCTGGTGCTTCATCTTGGGCCCCAGGTTGAGGGGAGTCTTGGGAGACTTGGGCACTGTCAGAGTGTCTGCAACACACACACATCGGTCTCACACCATGTGCCATACAAGCAAGAACCACTGTACAATACACCTGCAGGATCCCACTGTACATACACCTGCAGGATCCCACTGTACATACACCTGCAGGATCCCACTGTACAGGATCCCACTGTACATACACCTGCAGGATCCCACTGTACAGGATCCCACTGTACAATACACCTGCAGGATCCCACTGTTCATACACCTGCAGGATCCCACTGTACATACACCTGCAGTAACCCACTGTACATACACCTGCAGGATCCCACTGTACATACACCACCAGGATCCCAATGTACAGGATCTCACTGTACAATACACCTGCAGGATCCCACTGTACAGGATCCCACTGTACATACACCTGCAGGATCCCACTGTACAATACACCTGTAGGATCCCACTGTACAATACACCTGCAGGATCCCACTGTACAATACACCTGCAGGATCCCACTGTACAATACACCTGTAGGATCCCACTGTACATACACCTGCAGGATCCCACTGTACAATACACCAGCAGGATCCCACTGTACATACACCTGCAGGATCCCACTGTACATACACCACCAGGATCCCACTGTACAGGATCTCACTGTACAATACACCTGCAGGATCCCACTGTACATACACCTGCAGGATCCCACTGTACAGGATCCCACTGTACATACACCTGCAGGATCCCACTGTACAATACACCTGTAGGATCCCACTGTACAATACACCAGCAGGATCCCACTGTACATACACCTGCAGGATCCAACTGTACATACACCTGCAGGATCCCACTGTACAATACACCTGCAGGATCCCACTGTACAATACACCTGCAGGATCCCACTGTACTATACACCTGCAGGATCCCAATGCACAATACACCTGCAGGATCCCACTGTACAATACACCTGCAGGATCCCACTGTACTATACACCTGCAGGATCCCACTGTACATACACCTGCAGGATCCCACTGTACAATACACCTGCAGGATCCCACTGTACTATACACCTGCAGGATCCCACTGTACAATACACCTGCAGGATCCCACTGTACATACACCTGTGGGATCCCACTGTACAATACACCTGCAGGATCCCACTGTACAATACACCTGCAGGATCCCACTGTACATACACCTGTGGGATCCCACTGTACTATACACCTGCAGGATCCCACTGTACATACACCTGCAGGATCCCACTGTACATACACCTGCAGGATCCAACTGTACATACACCTGCAGGATCCCACTGTACAATACACCTGCAGGATCCCACTGTACAATACACCTGCAGGATCCCACTGTACTATACACCTGCAGGATCCCAATGCACAATACACCTGCAGGATCCCACTGTACAATACACCTGCAGGATCCCACTGTACTATACACCTGCAGGATCCCACTGTACATACACCTGCAGGATCCCACTGTACAATACACCTGCAGGATCCCACTGTACTATACACCTGCAGGATCCCACTGTACAATACACCTGCAGGATCCCACTGTACATACACCTGTGGGATCCCACTGTACAATACACCTGCAGGATCCCACTGTACAATACACCTGCAGGATCCCACTGTACATACACCTGTGGGATCCCACTGTACTATACACCTGCAGGATCCCACTGTACATACACCTGCAGGATCCCACTGTACATACACCTGTGGGATCCCACTGTACTATACACCTGCAGGATCCCACTGTACAATACACCTGCAGGATCCCACTGTACAATACACCTGCAGGATCCCACTGTACAATACACCTGCAGGATCCCACTGTACTATACACCTGTGGGATCCCACTGTACAATACACCTGCAGGATCCCACTGTACAATACACCTGCAGGATCCCACTGAACATACACCTGTGGGATCCCACTGTACATACACCTGCAGGATCCCACTGTACTATACACCTGCAGGATCCCACTGTACAATACACCTGCAGGATCCCACTGTACAATACACCTGCAGGATCCCACTGTACATACACCTGTGGGATCCCACTGTACAATACACCTGCAGGATCCCACTCCCAATATGATCTAATTGTACCACACAACTGTGTCATTGTGTCAAACAAATACAAAGTTATGATCCAATTGTATGATCCAGTTGTACCATACATCAGTGTTCGAAACTAAGAGGGGTCCTGGAGTCCATGAGGTTTACTCCTATAGCAGGTGAATCTAGGGACCCCTTATCCTTTAACGTTTAACATAAAGGGACATAAACATAAAATTTACCAGCATACAATAAAATCTAATTGTTGGAAGTGAGTTAATATTTTATGTTGCATCTGCAATTTTCCAGCTATATATTGACAATCCCGTCCCAGACAGTGGACGTTGAGATGATGCAAGGGATGTAGAGTTTGTTTGTTTGTTGTTTAACGTTGCACTCAGCAATATTCCAGCTATATGACGGCGGTCTGCAAATATTTGAGTCTGGACTAGACAGTCTAGTGATTGAAATCATGAGCTTCGATCTACACAGCTGGGATACAACATGCATCAACCAAGTCAGCGAGCCTGACCACCCGATCCCGCTAGTCACCACTTACGTTGCTTTTTAGAGCAATCTTGTGTTGCTGAAGACATATTCTAACCCGGATCTTCATGGGTCGGAGAGAGGATGGGGATGCTGAACACGTCAAATATGGTAATGCCACAATTTCATTAAATCATATTTTTTACCGTGATACAATACATTTCTTCAATAGCTTGTGTCACCACATGCTTTTCCATTAAGCATCAAGGTTTCTAAATGGTATTTAAAAAATGGGCAGTTCCACATGGAAGATAAAACGGCAGCACTATAATATCGTTGTGGATATTTTGTATCGCCTGGCATTTCGGACCATTATGGCTTTTTCAACCAACATGGTTTACTATCAAGATATATCTGAGTTCTGCATGAAATGAAGCTAGATCATTTAAGAAGCTGACATCCGATTGGTTGAAGAACACATAGATACTTCATTTTGACTGGTTCATCTCGTTTGCTCAGGGTTCACCTGACACGACCCCCGATGATTTGTCATACCTTCACACAAAGAGGTATCATATCAGAGAAAAAGTTCTTACTGTAATGAGGTTTGCTACCGCCAGGTCTCCTGATAGCACTTAAAGTGTTCCTGGACTTTTCTGCATTTAGTAATTAAGGGGGAGACTCGGTTCCTAGAGGTTTTCTACCATGGAGTTTGATTCTAGGGAAGCCCTAAATTCTGAACATTTTACATTAGGGTGTGACAAGGACTCCTGGACTTCACGCTCCTAATTTCGAACACTTCAAAATAACTGAAGTCTGAAAGAAGAACATGTAATCTTGGAGTCTAGACTGCACAGGATATATGTCAATCTGTGAGAACTGAACTTAGCGACCAGGCTTGAACACGGCAATATTTGTCAACAGTGCATAGGCATAGGTAGAAAGCAGAGGCGTACACACACACTAGCTGTTTAGCCGATAGCTTGATATCCATGTACAGCTACCAAGTTCGAGATCATAAGATCTTGGGCTAAAGGGAACTGCTCCGAAAATGTTAATGGGGTAACAATGAGATGGGGAAATCCATGAGTATAGTGCCATAAACATAACTGGGTTGGAACCTGAACTTCTACACAGAACTCATTGCATTACTTTATAGGTTTGTGTACACATTACTCCACTGGCCATGAATACATACAGCTGCCTTAGGGTAAGTACATTATGTTGAAACAAAGAATCAAGCTTCAGATTGACTCTAACAAGAGTGCTCTTGCCACAGAGTGCTCAGGCCATTGAGAGCTGAAACCATGGAGTTCTCAGGCCATTGAGTGCTGACACCATGGACTGCTCAGGCCATTGAGTGCTGACACCATGGAGTGCTGAAACCATGGAGTGCTCAGGCCATTGAGTGCTGACACCATGGAGTGCTGACACCATGGAGTGCTGAAACCACAGACTGCTCAGGTCATTGAGTGCTGGTACCACTGAGTGCTCAGGTCATTGAGTGCTGACACCAGGGAGTGCTCAGGCCATTGAGTGCTGACACCATGGAGTGCTGAAACCATGGAGTGCTGAAACCACGGACTGCTCAGGTCATTGAGTGCTGGTACCACTGAGTGCTCAGGTCATTGAGTGCTGACACCAGGGAGTGCTCAGGCCATTGAGTGCTGACACCACGGACTGCTCAGGCCATTGAGTGCTCAGGCCATTGAGTGCTGACACTATGGAGTGCTGAAACCATGGAGTGCTCAGGCCATTGAGTGCTGAAACCATGGAGAGCTCAGGCCATTGAGTGCTGACACCATGGAGTGCTCAGGCCATTGAGTGCTGAAACCATGGAGTGCTCAGGCCATTGAGTGCTGACACCAGGGAGTGCTCAGGCCATTGAGTGCTGACACCACGGACTGCTCAGGCCATTGAGTGCTCAGGCCATTGAGTGCTGACACTATGGAGTGCTGAAACCATGGAGTGCTGGTATCACTGAGTGCTCAGGCCATTGAGTGCTGAAACCATGGAGTGGTCAGGCCATTGAGTGCTGACACCACTGACTGCTCAGGTCATTGAGTGCTGACACCATGGAGTGCTCAGGCCATTGAGTGCTGACACCACGGACTGCTCAGGCCATTGAGTGCTGACACCACGGACTGCTCAGGCCATTGAGTGCTGACACCACGGACTGCTCAGGCCATTGAGTGCTGACACCACGGACTGCTCAGGTCATTGAGTGCTGGTACCACTGAGTGCTCAGGTCATTGAGTGCTGACACCACGGACTGCTCAGGCAATTGAGTGCTGACACCAATGAGAGCAGACCCTTGAAGACTAGGTAGGGGTAGAATAGGTCTTCAGCAACCTGTACTTGTCATAAGAGACGACAAACAGGATTGTGTGGTCAGACTTGCTGACTTGGTTGATGCTTGTCATCTTATCCCGATTGCCGAGTGCGGCGTTAAACAAAAAGACAAAAACAAAATAACAAAACAAGTGCTGACACCATTGAGTGCTCATACTGTTGACAGTGGCAGTATTTCTTGTGCACCATGTGCCAAAGCCTTCTCGCCTCTGCTGCACACATTGCCTCAGTGTCAGGTAACGGCATGGTTTGCATGAAGCTCATTTGACATGCACAGCCTCATTTCAATCCCTGACTAAAAAGATGTCACTACTACTCTGCCTAGCATCTGTATGTATTCACAGATGACAGGGGAATGTAGTGCATACACACCTGTGACATATTGATGATGACTAGAAGTGAGTGAGTGAGTGAGTGAGTGAGTGAGTGAGTGAGTGAGTGAGTGAGTGAGTGAGTGAGTGAGTGAGTTGTATTATGACACTTTTAGCAATATTTCAGCAATATCATGGCTGTGGACACCAGAAATGGGCTTCACATATTGTACCCATGTTGGTAATTGAACCAGGGTCTTCGGCATGACGAGCCAAAGCCTTAACCACTAGGCTGCCTGACCGCACCCCCCTAGAACCAACAGCTATCAGTTGTTGGGCACAGTAAGCTGCAGCATTTTAGACCCCGGGGCCAGGACCACCTCTTCCCCTAATTGGACAATGTCATGGAAAGTATGCTATGTTTCCCAAAAGAATTTCTCACAGTTGATTAAAGGGCAGGTGCTTAGAGAGGGGATAAAAGGACAATCTAAGTCACTGGGGTTATTCATTACAGAAGAATAAGCGTCAATATTTCAGGAGCGTCTCAGCTAAGTCTTCCTCTCTGACACATAGCTGCTGCTTACACTGTGCGTGAGGATCTTTCAAAAGGTTCCCTTCTACAAAGCAATTATACGGCTGAGACGATCGTAACTCCCATACTTTAACATGGACTTAGGACTGTCGTAGCGCTAAGTTAGCTTTGTGGAATGGGGCCCTGAATGTTGTTTTCTGTTGGTCAGTTGAACAAGGTCTTGAAATGAAAAGATCAGGGCTGTGATTTGCGTGACTTAGGATTTGAATGACTTGGTATCTGGACCTTATTTAGTATTTGGATATGGGTATGGACACTTAGCTCATGGTGATGTTGTCCTTAAGAACTTGACAATGTGGACCTTTTGACTTGGGAGTTTTGGAACTTAAAGACATGGCAATAAGATCTTATGACACCATAATGTGGACCTTATGACTTAGGGATGTGGACTTTTTGACTAGGTGATGTGGATGTGGACCTATAGATTCGGACATGTGGACCTTGAGGACCTTATGACAAAGCGATATGGACCAAAAGAACTTGGATCTTTGGGATGTCAACATAATGTTGGTAGGTCAATCCAGAGGCTGAAGTCCAAGGGATCTATGAACCTATTGTCTGACTGTGGTCTCAACATGTTACATCACGAGAATCAAAATCCATGACGACTTTGTACAGTTACTGATATTGTTATTCAGAAAACACAGAGACTACGTCTTGGCACTACTGTGAAAGAGTACTTGACACAGACTGACTGGAAGTCTATATACTGCTAGAGAGCACAATACCACACCAAGAACTAACCATGTCACATCAGTAACACAATACCCATGCAACACTGGCCTTTATACCTCCACATGCACACACACACACACTGACCTCATCTACAGCATAACATACAGAGTAATATCTTGACCTCATCTATAGAATAACATACAGTGTAATACCCTGACATCATCTAGAGCAGAATATACATTGTAATCCTTGACCTCATCTACAGCATAACATACAGAGTAATATCTTGACCTCATCTATAGAATAACATACAGTGTAATACCCTGACATCATCTAGAGCAGAATATACATTGTAATCCTTGACCTCATCTACAGCATAACATACAGAGTAATATCTTGACCTCATCTATAGAATAACATACAGTGTAATACCCTGACATCATCTAGAGCAGAATATACATTGTAATCCTTGACCTCATCTACAGCATGACATACAAAGTAATATCTTGACCTCATCTATAGAATAACATTCAGTGTAATACCGACATCATCTAGAGCAGAATATACATTGTAATCCTTGACCTCATCTACAGCATAACATACAGAGTAATATCTTGACCTCATCTATAGAATAACATACAGTGTAATACCCTGACATCATCTAGAGCAGAATATACATTGTAATCCTTGACCTCATCTACAGCATAAAATACATTGTAACAACATGACCTCATCTACAGCATACCATTCACTGTTATACCTGACCTCATCTACAGCATGACATACAAAGTAATATCTTGACCTCATCTATAGAATAACATTCAGTGTAATACCATGACGTCATCTACAGCAGAATATACATTGTAATCCTTGACCTCAACTACAGCAGAACAGAACTGAAACATAATAATAACAATAATCTGGTTTAATGCTGCTTTGAACAGTATTTCAGTCATTTCATGGCGTGTCACCATGTAGATGGAGAACCTAGAAGTGATGCAAGTTCACCACCTTGATGAAACCAATGAGAACAGGTAAGGGACACAACTCTGCACAGCAAATTGCAGCATCAGTGCTTTCCCCGCAACACAGAATTGCGGATCAAGTGAACACATTAAAGACTGGGCCACCCAATCTCATCTATAAAAACTTGGCCACACATGAATTCATACACGTCATAGGTCTAAAACTTAATGAGCAATCATGTTAACAGGTTGCTAAATAGTTGTTGGTCTAATCAATATGCAAACAACTACCTAGTAGAGTATTAGTCCAAGTACTATCCCAGATCAAGCCAACTAGACTGCAAGCAAAAGATCATCTACCTAGCACTATCGTTCAAAGATAATGTTCTTAATTAACAGGAAATACAGAACTAAACCCACCCTGTCATTATGAAGATAAATCATTATTTCTCCTAACTGGCTTTTATAAAAATCAACAGTCACAATCAGCAATTTCCGAACTCTCATCACATATTCACAATTTTGAAGACTTAGTTTCCACTATGTAAGACACAATATTGAGATAGTTCCAGCTGGCAGCCATGCAAATATCAAGGGCCATCACCCGTGACAAGGTGTTACACGCACACAGTTATAATGTCAACACCTCTAGATCCTGTCTGAGCCAGTATTGTTAGTTTCAGTTTTCGCAGGGTTCGTACAAAATTTCAAAAACAAAATTCAAGGCCTTTCTAGTTTCTTTCAAAGACCTCCCCAAATTTCAAGGACATGCATTTGGATATTTTATTACCCTTATTACAGTTACCATTTGAAGAGTCGCACACCTGGACATCAATTTGTTTCTGATTAAGCCAGGCATAATCAACTCAAACAAAATTAGCCCCTTAGAAGAAGGGAGATAACTCCATGGTCACTGAAAGAAGGGAGATAACTCCATGATCACTAAAAGAAGGGAGATAACTCCATGATAACTGAATAGGAAAAGAATACATTCACAGTATTCACCATTGGCTTGAAGATATATTATTTTTAGGTAATTTACTTTTGACGGGGATGGGGTAAGAAGTGCAAGGCTTTTTCAAGGCACATTATCCATTTTTATACAAAAACTTCCAAGAACTTTTCAACCCTGTGCGAACCCTGTTCTACAACACATATGTTACAAGAGCGTTGCAAGATACTAAGGTTATGATCATCTCTATTTACAGAGATGCACACATAAATCTAACCCTCATGATTCCTAGTTGTTAGTCCAGTCGAGCAAGAGCTTAGCAAATGAACATCACAAATGTCCTCCAACTTAAAGTATGCTGAGATTTCATGCACTAGCTAGAAGTGGCATGCATGTCATCCAATTTGAGAAAAGAAGCAAGTTAATGAATACAAATGTCAACTGATGACCAGCATTGCAGCATTAGTGTCCATGCAGATAGTCACAGATGTTTCCGTGGTAAAACAGTTCGAACATTTGGAGACATTTTCCCATTGGGAGACTCATACTTCAGTTTGGAGGAGATCTGTTCTGGCACAAGAACCCATAGAAACACAATCATGTGAGAGTCGAAATTATTTAAAATAATCAAAATGATAAATTATTGTAATTTGTACCAAAATAAAATTAAACAAGCAGCCTCTGTTTGCACAGTTCATTAAAAAAAAAAGAGTGAGATTTTACAAGTGCTTTAAGCAATGCTGCTTTTGCACTTGGTGTGAAATGTAACTGAAGAGCACTATATAAACTAAGAAATAGTATGTCGCATTAAGTGAAGTAAGAACTATTTCAATGACTGTTTGTGTGGATTCTGGTACTGGCAGAGTATAGTAAGCTTCAAGCAGAACAGCATTCTTACTGGAATATTTATTAGCATAATCATCAGGCAGTATCTGTTCATGCTTGTACGGAGGAGAGCGGATAGGAGAGGACACAACGGGTGACGTGTGCCCCGACTGCCCGCGGCTGGTGGCACCTGAATCAGATCCCCCTTCTGTTGATAGACGGCGTCGGTACAGCGCCTCGTGGCTCCCTCCAAGGGAGTTCTGCGGCTTCTTCTTGTTGGATCTACAAGTACAAGACTGGTGAGTGAGGGGGAAGGGGGTGCTTTGCCACATCACAATGACCAATTAAAAGTACTTATCAGTAGGAGTGAATGAGTGAGTTTGGTTTAAAGGTGAGGTGAAATGGGGTTCAACGTCGTGTTCAAGATTATTGCACTTAAAGAGCGACATGCATGCATGTGTGTGTGTATTTGTACTAGTCAAAACTAACACTGATTTTATAGTGCAAGCTCACTGAGATACCACACCACAGTTTAACACGGATACTCCACTCAAACGATGATTAGTTCTTGTTATATCCCCTAAACGCTGAGCGCCAGAACAAGTACCATCTTTTAATATCTTTTGGTATTGTATGGCCGGTATCAAACCATCGACCTTCTGCTATCTGAAGGTTCTTTCCACCAAACAACAGATTGCTTCAAAACCACTTGGAACTGTATTTGAATTACACAATGGCATGTAAGCTTAATGGGGAAGGAAAGCCAGAAGTGACGCAGGTCTCAGACTAACCACTTTGAACGGTCACTGTGCTGACCATGGTGACAAACCAGGAAACCTAATCAGGGCAAATCTGGGATTCCAACCCACGATCGTAGGTTTCATGTACGTCTAAGGATTCAACACTGCACAGCAAATGGCAGAGCCTTAGACAACTTGACCACCCATTTCTCTCATTTGTCAGCAGTGCTTCAGTCATATAATGCCATAAAGCACAAGTATAAAATTGTTCTAAAAAAATGTGACCTTATTTGAAAAGTCGAGATTAGAACAACATCCAAACGTCTACATGTACATGAAGGTGAGGATCAAATTTCTCCAAAGAAACAGTACAAAGTATGAGAGTATTCTTTTCATTGTTTGAAATTAAGAGTGAGTGAGTGAGTATGGTTTTACGCCGCTTTTAGCAATATTCCAGCAATATCACGGTGGGGGACACCAGAAATGGGCTTCACACATTGTACCCATGTCGGGAATCGAACCCAGGTCTTTGGCGTGACGAGCGAACACTGTAACCACTACGCTACCCGACCGCTCCTTGAAATTAAGAATGGAATTCCAAGGGCCCTTGTTTAAACCCTAAAGCAAAGAGTTAAATATCTAAATGGGTCTCAAGATTCAAATACCATAGAAGATATTTAGGACCCTTAATTTCAAACACTGTTTTTTAGGATAATACAAATGGATATTATAAATGTCTATCAAAGGCACAAGTAACATTTACAAGTACACTTCATTATCAAAACTTAAGTATACATCTAGTATACATATAGCATCACTTCTATACTTTCATACATCCCAAACTTCCATATCAAGTAAAAAAGGAATTGATACAAAACATAATTATCAGGCATTGCCTAACTATTTCCTGTGCGTATATTAGAACTGATATTTGTTTTTTTGACACCGAATTCTTAAGTATTCCAGCCACGTGACAGCGGTCTGTAAATAATGATGTCTGGACTAGAAAATCCATTGACTGACATCATGAACATCAAACCATGCATTTGGGATGTGATGACATGCAATCAAACAAGTCACTGAGCCTGACCATCCGGTCCATTTAGTCACCTCTTACAACAAGGATAGGTAGTTGGGAGCAGCTACATTCTTACCGGGAATCCCAACAGGAATGTATATTAGAAGACTTCCACAATGACTTACTTGATCGGATCTATCTCAATGACTCTGTTGGCAAGCTGGGACTCGTGCGACTTGCTCTTCGTGATGGTCACAATATCTGGGAACAACTTCAAACTGCGAGCAGGAGGAGGGGTACCTCTAACCTTAGCCATGCCCCTCCCCCCATGTCTGCCCCCTGGGGGTGGAGTCGGAGGGGGCGTGTACTTTTCCTTGATGTGCATGGTGGGGAGTGGAGAGGAAGGGGTGCTCTGGGGAGGGGTGGGTATTTCTACAGGTTGAGGGGACCCGACGAGTCCCTCTGATGGGAGGGAGGTTGTTGAGGGTCTCTGGTGGAACTTGGGAGAGTTTCCGTTACACGGACTGTTGGATGCTGACTTGCTGGATGTCAAGCCTAGCAAGTCGGTAAAATGCCAATCTCCATAGGTATCCTCCTGCCCTTGTAACTGCATTTCTGGAAATACATAAAAGGTGGTCAATTAAACAGGAAACTGATCAGCAACCATATAAACTTGTGTGGATTTTGTTGATTAAAAAAGTTGAAAATCTTTAAAAAATTATCACCACATTTGCTGGATTAAGCTACTGTTCCAATAAGAGCCCAGTGATCAATGTCTAGACTTTTCTTTATAAGCATCCTTCCTGTATTCAGCCCAAACGTTTACACAATACTTTGTATCTTCTTGTATCTGATCTGCAATAACATAGCTGTATAGAAGTGTGTGCAGGTGGCGAGGTAAAAGGCTTGCTGACTTGGTTGATACATGTCATCGATCCCAATTGCGTGGATCGATGCTCATGATGTCAATCACTGGATTGTCTGGTCGAGACTTGATTATTTTACAGACCGCCATCATATAGCTGGAATATTGCTGAGTGTGGCGTTAAACAACAAACAACAAACAAACAAAACAGAAGTGGGTACTGACACGCAGACATTGAGTTTTTTCCCCTTAGCAACAACACTAGGGGTGTCATCATGGTCATGATATGCCTTCCTCATGAAGAAGTGAGTGAGTGAGTTGGGTTTAACGCCGCTTTTAACAGTATTCCAGTTATATTGCAGCGTGACAGCTTAATGTTGGAGGAAAGCCCGAAATGATGCAGGTCTCAGACGTTTACCACTTTGGTGAATTCCACGAGCATGGGTATGGTGCTGACAAACCTAGAAACATAATCAGGGCATACTGGGACTTGAACACACAATCATAGGTTTCTGGCGTGCCCAAGGGACGCAACTGCACAGCGAATCGCAGCGCCTTAGACGACTGGGCCACCCGTCCCCCCCTCCTCATGAATATACACGTATGACGGTACTTAATTTGCGCCAACATTTTCATGCTCATTCGTGATCTGGGATTGCTTGCAACCATTTTGTGTTTTTCTTACATGGCATGTTAACTTAGTCCGGTTACCAATAGCATCATGCAATTAGATGATATAGATATAGAATTTTGTTACTGGTTGATTTGAAACTTCTTAATTGGTGGCATCAGTATACAGGGCATGCAAGGTCATTTAACGTGCATTCACGAAAGTTGGTTGGTTGGTTGGTTGGTTGTTTAAGGCTGCACTCAGCAATATTCTAGCTATATGACGGCGGTCTGTAAATAATCGAGTCTGGACCAGACAATCCAGTGATTAATATCATGAGCATCGATCCACGCAATTGGGATATGATGACATGCTTCAACCAAGTCAGCGAGCCTGACCACCCAATCCCGTTAGTCGCCTTTTACGACAAGCATAGTCATCTTTTACGGCAAGCATTGGTTGCTGAAGACGTATTCTACCTATACTGGGTTTTGTAGTTGAAGAAATTGAAAATCCACATTTTAAAGGTGACCCTGATTCAGACTGATGATTACTATCACCATCATGTTGATCATATACGCACGATCAGATTTAATATCTTTCAGGTTATTATAATGATGTGCAGTTATTAATAATCTCAACATCCTTTCTTATGTTGTAACTATTGTGGCATTAGAGCAGTCCAAAGTGGGCGCTTTGATCCATTGCGAATTTAACCAGCCGTTATGATATTCAATAAGGCTATACATGTATTGATTCATATTTTAATTCACTATTGATTTTCAAAAGGTAATATTTATGAAATACTCAGCAATAGAAACTAACTGTTTTAGTCCACTAGTCCTTATAATGACAAAATATAGCAAAACCCTTAAAAAGGGAAAAAGTCTACTTGTCCTTATGATACCTTAACTATTGGGCAGTTTGGCAAGGACTATAGGACTTGTGCCAATTTCTAACGCTGAATACTGTAATAACACAGCCTGATAAATATTTGGACTTACCACCTATCACAAATCATTGTGCAAAAACAAAGCTTGCATTGTACCAACAGAACAAGCCTAAATCAGCAAGAGTCCAAGAAGGTAAACACAAACAGGCTGTGTGGAACATGGAGAATATCTCACCAAAACAACACAAATTATGTATTGTGAAACGTACTGTATCATTATTCAAATGTTGTGATACGTATCTTTTCATGATATGGGCTTATCATGACAGCCTCAGTTCACAGTTGTCTGTCCACTGCTTAATGCCACACTCAGCAATATTCTAGCTATAGGTTGATGGCCTGTAAGTAATTGATTCTCAACCAGAAGGTCCAGTGATTGATATTGTGAGCACCGAATAATGCTGTTGGGGTATGATGACATATTATCAACCAAGGCTCCTTACGACCAGGTTGCTGGGGGCCAATTCTAACCTGGAATCCCCATGGAGCCAGTTGAAAGTATTGCTACTTCTGAAACAAAGCAAAATCCCAGCACTGTACTCCTCACCTGTGCAATTCTTGAGATTCTTGAGAGCTAGGTTGAGTCGGCGAGTCTCGTCGCTATCTGCCTGATAGCGAGCCAGGAGAGACGCCACATCAGCCTCCGACATCTCCAGAAGGCTATCCAGAGTTATCCCCCTTTCCCTGATGCCCTGTACAGGAACAAAAAAACGTGTCGTTCAGTGAACGCTTGTTGGATATTTGCAGTCTTTTCCTGATCCAATGCAGTTTTTGAAATAAATCTTTACAGTCCAGGGGCCCTTGTCATATCAAAATGTTCAATGTTGGGCAGTTATGGGGTCCCCAGAGACAAGACTCAAGTCAATGATGCCACTCACATGTGAACACTGCAGTGTTACAAACAAAGGGGCATGAAGAGGTATCCTTAAATGTTTTTGGCTTTTGTATTCAAAGCAAATAGGGTACATTATCAATATAATTGCTTCATTGTAAGATCGATCATCCTCAATTATCATATCTCCACTCTGTGATATATATCCTAACTATTGGGCAGTTTGGCAAGGACTACAGGACTAGTGCCAATTTCTAACGCTGAGTAGTCAACTTTACTTTTTGTTTGACATTTGAAATATTTCTGAAACATCTTCCCCTGGACCTATTCTACCCAGACAGAAGGGTGCATTGCCCTGGACCTATTCTACCCGCCATACCACTACAGGGTACACACAGAAGGGTGCATCGACCTGGACCTATTCTACCCACCATACTTACAGGGTACACACAGAATGATACATCGCCCTGGACCTATTCTACCCGCCATACCTACAGGGTACACACAGAATGGTACATCGCCCTGGACCTATTCTACCCGCCATACTTACAGGGTACACACAGAAGGGTGCATCGCCCTGGACCTATTCTACCCGCATGATCCTACAGGGTACACAGAATGGTACATCGCCCTGTACCTATTCTACAGCCATACCTACAGGGTACACACAGAAGGGTACATCACCCTGGACCTATTCTACCCACCATACCACTACAGGGTACACACAGAAGGGTGCATCGACCTGGACCTATTCTACCCACCATACTTACAGGGTACACACAGAATGATACATCGCCCTGGACCTATTCTACCCGCCATACCTACAGGGTACACACAGAATGGTACATCGCCCTGGACCTATTCTACCCGCCATACTTACAGGGTACACACAGAAGGGTGCATCGCCCTGGACCTATTCTACCCGCATGATCCTACAGGGTACACAGAATGGTACATCGCCCTGTACCTATTCTACAGCCATACCTACAGGGTACACACAGAAGGGTACATCACCCTGGACCTATTCTACCCACCATACCTACAGGGTACACACAGAAGGGTACATCACCCTGGACCTATTCTACAACCATACCTACAGGGTACACACAGAAGGGTACATCGCCCTGGACCTATTCTACCTGCCATACCTACAGGGTACACACAGAAGGGTACATCGACTTGGACCTATTCTACCCGCCATACCACTACAGGGTACACACAGAAGGGTACATCACCCTGGACCTATTCTACCCGCCATACTTACAGGGTACACACAGAAGGGTACATCACCCTAGACCTATTCTACCCACCATACCTACAGGGTACACACAGAAGGGTACATCACCCTGGACCTATTCTACCCACCATACCTACAGGGTACACACAGAAGGGTACATCGCCATGGACCTATTCTACCCGCCATACCTTCAGGGTACACACAGAATGATACATCGCCCTGGACCTATTCTACCCGCCATACCTACAGGGTACACACAGAATGGTACATCGCCCTGGACCTATTCTACCCGCCATACCTACAGGGTACACACAGAAGGGTACATAGCCCTGAACCTATTCTACCCGCCATACTTACAGGGTACACACAGAAGGGTGCATCGCCCTGGACCTATTCTACCCGCATGATCCTACAGGGTACACAGAAGGGTACATCGCCCTGGACCTATTCTACAGCCATACCTACAGGGTACACACAGAAGGGTACATCACCCTGGACCTATTCTACCCACCATACCTACAGGGTACACACAGAAGGGTACATCACCCTGGACCTATTCTACAGCCATACCTACAGGGTACACACAGAAGGGTACATCGCCCTGGACCTATTCTACCTGCCATACCTACAGGGTACACACAGAAGGGTACATCTACTTGGACCTATTCTACCCGCCATACCACTACAGGGTACACACAGAAGGGTACATCACCCTGGACCTATTCTACCTGCCATACCTACAGGGTACACACAGAAGGGTACATCACCCTGGACCTATTCTACCCACCATACCTACAGGGTACACACAGAAGGGTACATCACCCTGGACCTATTCTACCCACCATACCTACAGGGTACACACAGAAGGGTACATCGCCCTGGATCTATTCTACCCGCCATACTTACAGGGTACACACAGAAGGGTGCATCGCCCTGGACCTATTCTACCCGCCATACTTACAGGGTACACACAGAAGGGTACATCGCCCTGGACCTATTCTACCTGCCATACTTACAGGGTACACACAGAAGGGTACATCGCCCTGGACCTATTCTACCCGCCATACCTACAGGGTACACACAGAAGGGTACATCGCCCTGGACCTATTCTACCCGCCATACCACTACAGGGTACACACAGAAGGGTGCATCGACCTGAACATATTTTACTCGGCATCCATAAATTTAGCATAAATATTAATTGGTTCATATCCCTAATAAAAAAATTTAATACAAAGATAAAGGTCCCTAGAATTAAATAGCACAGCAGGAGACCTTAAGGATCCTAGAACCCCCTTTTCAAACACACTGCAATGAGCATTCTCCTGAACTACACTGCATACTACTATCACCACAAACCAGGAAGTGACAGCAGGTGTACGGTGGTCGAGTAACAGCATTCAACAGCCCTTCCTGGCCTCATGTATGAAGGTGTTGCTACTTCCTGATTGCTATCATCATAAGGAAATGTTGCATACAGAATGGGCTTCCGAACGGTGGACATGCTTCTATCCAACTGAAGGGCAGTTATCTCCCAAACCTATAACCTGAAGCTGTGTCAGTAGTGACAGGCCTAAAGGATGTGTGAGTGACTGATACTGGCTTAAGCAACAGGATGACCTTAGTAATTAATATCAGTGTTCCCAATGGCTTTTGAACTCTAAAAATTACCAGTCTCCCCTAGTTTTTGTCAGTCCCAACTTTAAACAAATAGAAAAACATATAAAAATGACCTGCTTTTAATTCTTTTAACACTTTGTTCAGTTCACCTCTGAAGTAACTTGTTCAGTCACAATTTTCTCTTCTTTCTTCAATATTTTGACACAAAGTCGCTTCAAATAAATATTTAACCTAGAAGCAAAGCAAAATATTATTCCCTTGCACTAAAAATAGGCAAGGGGAAAGCCTGATGGTAACAGACAAGCTGACTACGTTTGAAAATTATACTTTTATGAATATCACCAATATTTTGTTTCGATAGGTTCTTTATGTGCCTGTCCACAGGGACTGGCAGACACATGAATAACCGGTCCAAGTCTAATTTTACTGGTAAAAAACTGGTAATTACTGGTAAACGGGAACACTGAATATACAGGGGCAATATATTGGACAGACTGGACTTCATGTGTTGTACCAATGTGGAGTGAGTGGGGTTAAACATCTAGGGACTAGAACCAAGGTGATGCAGGTCTCAGATGTTTGCCACTTTGGTGAAACCCACGAGCATGGGTATGGTGCTGACAAACCTAGACACATAATCGGGCAAACCAGGATTCGAAGCCACGACCATAGGTTTCTGGTGTGCTCAAGGGATGCAACTCTGCACCCATGTAGGAAAAGAATACAAGTCTTCTATATCAAACCTTGGCTACCATAGCAAGGGAAACTATCTGACATTGTCCTGGATAATGTTGTTTTGTTTGTTACATGTTCCACTCAGCAATATTCCAGCTGGTCAGCATCAGGACCAGACAAACCATGACTTGTAACAGCGGCCTCGGTCAGTGCATGTGATGCAAATCTCCTGCATCCTTCAAACATTCTCTTCTGTGTATGCATGTGTGTGAACATAAATGTATATATTTCACATAGTTGAAAGTTATGTGACCAGTGTTTGAAATAATTTAAAAACCCAACAAGACAGTAAGGTAGGAGATCCATAAGTGTTGCCTGCCCATCTTCAAAGTTACCTGCTGCATTCAGACATAAATATTGAAAAATCGCAAAAAAAGTATGTTTGAAATAACACAAAGGATTACTTGAGAATAACAAGAGTCATGGGAAGATGTCAAATCCCCCCAGCAAAAGGCACCACTTCAGCACCTGATAAATACATGTACCAAGTTTGGAAGAAAAATCTTTCACAGTTTCGATGTTATGCGAAATAAGGACGGAGAAACAGACCAGATGATAACTATAATATATCTGAAGAAAACTGAACACGTAAGTAGTCTTAAAATCATCCGTCAGAGAGTTGGGCAGGTGGAGGAAAATTTCATGCAGCCTGACTGAAAAGTTACCAGACACGGGCAGGCAGTTATTTCAGACACTGCATTTAACATGACCAAGGACGCTGTTACAGGTCGCATTTTAACCCCCTGGACAGAGATTGCATGAAAGCGACAGAGAATAGAGACAGCCTTAATATGGACAGAATTTTCACACTATAACCACAATTAGAAAATTATATCTACATGTATTTCTTTGACCCATGGCAAGTGTGAAGAGTGTTGTATGAACAGTACTTGACTAATTTGTACAAACACCACACCACTAAATTACCTCCCGGACTATACGGCCCTATATTGCTCCTGTTATCTCCAATGTGGATAATCAGGGAGGAAACTAGTTTCATGAATTATGATCATGATAATATTGCCTTGAGTTGTACTGAATCTTACTGCATCACTCAGGTCTGTATCAGGATAGGTATTGCAATATATTATCATTGACATTTTAAAACACTACACAACATTTGCTGAGTACCACACCTTTGACTAATCACTAGTTTGGTCCTCAGCAAAAGAGGAATACAGTAAACTATGGTTATAACGAACTTAAAGGGACTGCTAATTTTAGTTTGTTATAACCGTAGTTCGTTATAAGCATTAATACAGCATAACTCCAACAAATAGTCGGGACCAAAAGAGTAAGTTTGTTATATCCGTCAGTTCGTTATAACCGTAGTTTACTGTACTGTAAATCGAGAAATCAATGCGTTTCCAAAAGAATGTGACCGCTGGTCCCTAGCCAAAAATGCGACTCAATATGAATGTGACACCCCCTCCTCTTACTTACTTACTTACTTTGGAGATTTAACGTGCGCTTTCCGACTGATGCGTATTTCGCACACGGGCCCGGCCAGGCCATTTAATGTGTTTCCGAAAGGGGCGAAAGTGGTCTGTGCAACCCAAGAGGGGGGTTTTAGGGGTTGCTTATATAGAATTTGGGAATTTTGAGATTTGGAATAGATGCCGATGGGATTGGGGAGAACTAAGGGAGCTGTGTATGGTGGATGTTTGTTTGTTTATGTGATTTTGATTTGGTAGGTTATTGTGTTTTTAGATGCGTTTTATTAGTTCCGTTTTTATTAAGAATACGCCTAAGGCCTTGAAGTTTTCTAGTTTAATTTGTGGGTTTAGTATTGCTTCTAGATTATAGAGCCTTGTTTAGATTGAGGGTGGTTTGTAATGCGGTTCGATGTGTCAAGCATCAATGGATTTATATCTAAAGAAAATGTCCTTTGTCTGATTTACAGAAGAATCCTCGATTTAATCCAACCTTACATTAATCCATTCACACACCAAATAACACTGCTTATCAGCTCTGAGTAGAGTACTTCCGCTAAAACAATACATGCGCGCTGGCTCGTGTTGCCCTTTGACGCAGTCGCTAAGAGCAAAGACACCGTGTTGCATGGGTGGCGTCTGTATGGACTTGCAGGTGTGATTAGCATGATCAGTGATGACATTAGTGAGTAGAACTCTTGTCTTGACCCAAGCAGTGACAATTCACAGGATGTAATTAGGATTTGAATGACATTGTTTATATACCTGTTACAAGTGCTGCTCAATAAACAGTGATGTGGAATACAAAGTTGTTTGTTTTCAGCGTATGTCTTAAGTTGGTATTTCTGCTATCCAAAATGTCTTATTGTTGATATAAATGTGATGTTTAATAATGCGAGCAAAGACCATTCGTATTTTTCGCATTTAATTCATGCTTGCGTTAATTTCAAGATTTACAGTAGTATATGAGTAAAGTTATCTGTGTTGGATATGTGTACTTTAGATCTGAACATCTGATCTGACAAGATTAGTGAACTCGGGGGTGTCTATCATGCTGTATAACATCATTTCACTCTGAAAAGAGGGGTGGTGGGGTCGACTAGTGGTTAAAACGTTCATTTGTCACACCGAAGGCCCGGGTTCGAGTCCCCACGTGGGTACAATGAGTGAGCCCATTTCTGTTGTTCCCTGCCATGATATTGCTGAACTATTGCTAAACGTGGTGTAAAAACAGACTCACTCACAAAGAAAAGAGCAAGTTTGTCATGCAGTTGTTGACCACAATGCGAGACATTGGGGTAGATTTGACCTTTAGGTTGCAAACAAATGAGATACTGTTGGCAGCATCGATATGAAGACAGTAACAACACTCTGGCCAGCTGTTGCTGGAGACAGTAACTGTGTTGGCGAATGTAACGACTGATGATGCCGTCCCGTGTGTGTTGAGATTGTGAGTTTCTCCTGCACATTTCCCCATAACATAACCACAATGTCTTACTAGAATGTTTTCTTTGCCTTTCTTCATTACCATAGTAAAAGTCTCACAAAGGGAGATAACTAGGAATGGGTATCAGAGATTTAAAGTTAATCACAATATTTTGAGATGCACAAAGCCATATTGTGAAACATATCACAATATTTTGTATAATTCTAAATTTTAAATTCAGAAGCCTACTTGCGACAGACTGCAAAATTTGGTTCATCAATTTTGCCATGTTTTGGTGCTTTCACACTTCGGCCATGCCTATCACATTTGCCACTACTGGCCACAATGCCATCTGGAGCCCCAAGAGTTGATGGAAATGTTTAAATGTAAATGCTCTAAAGCAGTGGTAGAAACTAACATATTTAGTCCACTAGTCCTTATAATGATAACATAAAGCAAAACCCTTTAAAATGGCAAATTTCTACAAGTCCTTGTGATACCTTAACAGCCAGTTTGGTAAGGACTACAGGACTAGTGCCAATTCCTAACGCTGTAAAGGGAGGTAATTAGAAGTAACCGCTATCTTAGCATTTTGGTGTTACAGAAACAAACTTACATTTTGGAATTACGGAAACATTTTGAAGGTATTAGGCAAATGTTTAACATTAAACACATGATAAAAATTGCAATTTGAAATCACACAATATACCGTGCATTAAAAAATGATATTTTGATACCGCAGTTTACAGATATACCGGTAATACTGCGCACCACTAGAGGGGGTAACACATTGACAAATATTATAGCAGTGTTTACAAGAAATATTATGTCTCATATTAGCAGTACTAGGACAGGGTTAGAACTAAACTCAAAAGCTTCACTAGCCCCGGTAAACATGGTTAAGATAAAATGAGTTTGTAATGTTAAAACAATGGGGAAATTTGGAAATTTGTACTAGCCCGAATGAATTTGTACTAGCCTCGGACTACGGGCTAGTGTTAATTTCTAACCCTGTAGGACGATTAAAATTCATTCAGTATTCATAAAACCCAAACAAATACACTTAATTATATATTTTTAACATCCCAGCCATTAGTTCACACAGCAATATTTATTGTGGAAGGCTTGTATCATGGTTTCCCAAAGTACCTGTAACACAGAACAGCCCTATTATGTAGGTTACCAAAGTTCCCTAAAAGCATGAGGCACTTGGGGGTTATTCAAACATGTATACCACTATAACAATGAAGATGCTAAAGATGAAATGTTAAAAGCTGACCTCTACTGCATCCTTTGCCACGCCCACCACCTTCAGCCATTGGTCAGTCTTGGGATACTCCCCAAGCTGTTCTGGCACCACATCAGTTGCCAGGCGTGCCTTGGCAACAAGCTGGTCACTGAATAACTTCACTAGCTTGCTCTGAAATACAACACAAATCAGTCTTTGAATGTTGACAATCTAGACGGCCAATTGGCATGTGATATTGATAACACTATTAACAGGGAAAGAAACATATTTTCGTTCAAGTGTGCCACAGTGCACTCAAAATTGGTTTGAAAGTGCCCATTGGAATTTAAAAAAAAGAACAATATCCAACTTCAATCTCAGTGAATGTCATTTACCCATGAGCTAGATAATACTTTTGTGACAATACCCTTTTCAGTTTCTGTGTATTTGTTTGCTGTTTAACGCTGCTCTCAGCAATATTCCAGCTATATGATGGCGGTCTGTAAATAATCAAATCTCGACCAGATAATCCATTGATTGACATGCACATGCATCAGCTAAGTCAGTGAGGCTGACCACCCGATCCAGTTTGTCGCCTCTTACAATAATCAAAGTGGCCTTCTGCCGCAAGCATGGGTTGCTGAAGACCCATTTTTACCTGGATGTTCATGGGTAATTCAGTTTCTGAATTACCTGAGTTACTTTTGTGAATCGTACTATCCATAAGTCATATCAATATGTTCTTTTCCCATGTGTGCGTCCAGTTTACTTGTACGGAAGTACACCACAGACTCCATGTCATGAATATTTTTGTTAAAAACTAAATGTTTTAAGCATGACTTTCAGACACCAGGAACTTATTCTAGCTGTGCAATTACAAATTAAAGGCACTCTAAAACAAGAATGTCAAACCTTGGAGAAGTATTTCTGAAAATAATATTCTGCCTTAAAAAGGTTTTCAAACATAATCCAGTGTTAGACCTTGACAGTAGCCCACTAGCTACAAATTCCTGTGAGCGAGTACAGATTTCCCCATTGCTTTAACATTACAAGGGCATTTGGTCTTTACCCAAGCCAGTAAAGCTTTTGAGTTTAGTTCTAACCATGCAAATCCAATATGGCCGTCTTGGTGGCCATAACAAAAACCAGATTAGAAACTCTCAGAAATAGCAAAAGAGCAAGACCAAAGTGCAAAAGTCTGAATGCCAAAATTTATGATTTTACTAAAATGGGAACATATGTTGAGCCCCATTACAACTACTACTAACAACGCCATATACACATACACATTTCATCAGTGGGTGACTTTACATAGCACTTTAATTAATTTCGCAGAGGCCACGGGTGATAGCACAAACATGGTGATTGAATTAATTCGCATCAAGCGCTTCATTGAGTACGGCGGACCGCGCCCATCTCGCGTACAGGGGACGATAGAGACGTCTCGTGTACACGTTACATCTGCGACTGTTCACTGCATTTTCAAAACAATGTTTCAAACCACAGGAAGGTTTTTTAACATAGAACTTAGAATTAAGAGCAGGGTCCAAACATGAACGCATTCTATAACCAGGACTAAAACCCTGTATGAATATTTTTGCATGCAACTTCAGAACCAAAGGAACATTAGGCAAAGGTTAGTTTTAAAAATATCACAAGGATGTTCATGACTTTTTAAAATTATTTTTAAACAGTTTGTCCCTAAATTACCCAACCTTCTTCACTGTGACATGTGAGATACCATATTTAGCATCAAAATTGTAAATGGATGCAAATATATGCACTACAAGTCCCACAGGATGCAACGACAGATTGAATTATTGAAACAAGTTTAGTTGTAGCATGCAAGTTAGATTTAACAAACATTACAAATAAAACATAAAATGATCAATATTCAAATTGTCCACGGATTTGTCTACAAATAAATGTTGCCTTGATCATGTTAGCAGGCAAATCGTGATTTTTGTTATTGTTATTTTGTTTAAAATTGGGTATTACTTTATACTATTTAGTTCACATTTTCTTAAATTTCAAGGTATTTTACAAAGTTAAGCACTGCTTTCAATGCATTAGTGTATAGAGACATAATATCCCTTCTTCTTAATGGTCCTGTTATCATTGAAATACAAGTCACCTCTGTCTTAAATAACATAACATTATCATGTTGGCTCAACAGGCTTAATCCAAATTGTTCTTTTTATGTTTTATAATACATGTAATTGGCATCATGAATCCAAGGAAATGCTACACATGCCATAGTATGCATTATCTTATTTTAATTCATCAATTAGTAAACAAGATCAAAACTAAAAATATCACCCCAAAAAATGGAACATTGATGAGTAATACTAAGTGATAGCATTTTCAATAAGGCGGTCTCAAATAAAATTCATGTAAATTGAAATACTATACAAGCTAAACATGCTTACCGTATGCGACGTAATAAGCGCCCAGGGCGCTCTCAAAATTAGAAATTGGGGGCTCTTATCACAATGTTATTTTGTTGAAAAAAAACAGAGTTGAAAGATAAATTTCGTGGTTTATGCTGACAGCCTGAAATGTTTATGTACGACAGACATATTTTTCCAGAATTAAATGGCCATAATTAAGGGCGCATATAACACATGAGTGCGTATTATACACGAATAAATAAGTCTTGTGGACATTGATCAATCGGAAGGGGTGCTAATTGGGACTGTTCACTAGACAATATCTTAGCAAATATCGTCGTGGGCGCTTATTAGAGCGGGGCGCTTATTACGTCGAATACGGTATACCAATTTAATCCTCAAACCTACCTACCAATATTATTTTTATGAGTTTTATATAGTATGTTAAGGTGATTTTTATTTTCTAAATAAAGACACTTGAGTAATCGATGCGTGCGAGCTTATCACATGAAACTGGAAACTGCGTGATGAAGACTGCTGCTAACAAAAACATGGGGCATTACTCTGTGAAGTACGTGTAAATCCAGTTTCCATCAATGCCCATAGTCATGTGAATTTCCATCAGAAGGAACTCCTTCAAAGGTTCATTGCAATATTTGTAATAGTTCATTTAATAGCGGTCAGGTTCAGATTGAAAATAAATAAACACAAATTTTATCAATGCGACGTTTTTACTTGATGCACATTTCTTACCATAATTACATGTTCTCCTATTGATAGCTTCCCTTTCACCCTTGCAGTAGTGCTGTTCTAATTAATTAATCAGTTATATCATTTGTTCATGTTGTTTGGTACAAGAAATTAAGTTAACTTGTACATTGCTTTACATCTGTACATGTTGAATGAAAACAAGAATTTCAACAAAATTGATAACCTACAAGGTCTTAAGGCATTTCTATGGCAAGCTTTCCTAGTTGTGGTAGCTCTGTGTTAAGGCTGGGACTGGTAACTCGGGTTGGGTGGGCCCTGAGTAGGACCCGGGTACCCACAGGACTACCCGGACCCGTGGTTAGTCACATGATATATTCTTGAATGACAAAAACTCTATGGTTACACTATGAGTCACTAATATTCCAATTTCTTTCTGACAATGCAACAATTTTTTCTGACTTTTATATGTTTGAATAAGGATAAAACTTCAGTTTATACATGACCAGATCATTTTACACATGTATCTAAATACATTTTGCCAGGGCTAAGGTCAAACTTTTCCAAATCGGACAGTTTGTACCTATCTCTAAATATCTACAGTGGGTACCCGGGTAGGGTCAGGTAATAAGGTGGTGGGTACTCGGGTAGTAAATTTGGACTCGTCCCAGCCCTACTCTGTATGTGTTGCAAGCTACAGCAAAATATATTTTACTCTTTTTTTATATTGTTAATTCACATAAAATATTCTGAGCAAGAATTTCTAGAAAATTTAAGAATTCTGTTCTCCATTATTATTGTTCAATAAAACATCATCTGTTGCTTTTTCAGTAAAAAGATAAAAAAAGATCAGTCTTGAAATCTTAACCATTTCCCAACACTATCATACAGCTAACTGCATTTGACTGTATGAAAAGGACTGACAAACAGCCAATTGTATAGTTACACCTCACATCTGTGACAAAGGGCCTTGAGTGAGGAATCATATAGTCATAACTCCCATGAAATTCTGAGTTAGAATGGGTCTTCAGTAATATATGCCTGTCGTAAAAGCCGACTCAGGTTTGCTGACTTGGTTGAAGCATGTCATTGTATCTCAATTGTGTAAATTGATGTTCATGATGTCAATCACTAGACTTTCTGATCCAGACACTGATTTTTTACAGACTGCTGTCACATATCTTGAATATTGCTGCATGCAGCATTAATCAACAACCATATATTCATAAAACCACAACAGATTTCACACCAGTGATTTATATAATATTCCGTGATAACTGATTCATGAATAATGAAGGCGTACCTGAAACTTACTAAACTAATAAGCCATATCAATCATTATCAGTCCAAAACAAATAGCCTGAAATAGAAAATAAGTTTCCTAACATTATGAAATTATGTCGTAATATTTTTGCCTTCTCATTGTTTAATTAAGGTGTGAAAAGGCACGAGGGATAGAATTTCCTACCAACATATAACACCAATGTTTTAAAATATATTCAGGTTCTAAAACAATTAGTCAATGTCAATGGATATCACACATTAATATTAATCTGACACTCAGTCTCATTGCACTGTACAGGAATGTCACCTAGCTTACTTCGTACATTTAGGTAATGTCTCATATAATTATCCAATTCATATAAATATCAAAGAAAGTGGCTTGTTATCAACGCTCGTTAATCCTAGTAATAGATATAACTGGCCGTAAGATTGCTGGTACTGCACTCAGCACCTTGCTTCTGCTGACGACTATTTGATCGGGTACAAATGTCAAAGATACACTGCAGCCGTTCGTGTACAGGGAAGTGACTGATCGACATATAATCAAGGCGACACAGGCTGCTATTCTACCATTATGGAATAAACTGAATCTGTCACCTCTGTATCTCTTATTTCTTTCTGGGTAATTTGCTCGGTCGTAGCACATTGTGTCCTCAGTCCCACGAGCTGTTTCGCAGTAAAGTCAATCATAAACTGAACCATCTTGCATGCGTTGATCGCCTGCTCCACAGGATCCTGCATATCAAAATCACACGACATTTTCACCACGACTAAGATGCAGGTAGTTCCTCAAACATATTTTCTTCTTAATTATCAATCCAAAATGTAATCAGTGCTTGAAGAAGACCATCCTTGGTGAATATTTATGCCGCAATTTGACAGCCTCGTACCAAGGAAAACAGCGGCCATATTGACGATTAACTCTCGTGTTCACGTGATCACCAACGAGATATCGAATTGTTTGCCGCGAAATTTCAGTGACAGGTGCACGTTGATACATTAAGATGTTGGACAAAACTGATTCGAAGGACAATCCGAATTTACCATGGTAACCAATGAATTTGAAATTAATCGTAGCTTTAATTGTTCGCTGCAAAGAACCGTTACACTTACTGTTACTGTAACGTTTCACCAAAACAGTGTTGTTCTGTATGTAGTCCTATTTTCGTTCAACACTGAAATGTGATGTTTTTGTCCAGAGCGGACACCGTAGTGATAGTTCATACATTATAATGTATATTGTTGGGGAAAGATAACCGTACGCCACTCTCAGACATAATATATCTTGTTAGTTAAAATGGGTCGTTTTCGCTGTATATATTTTAAGCGTGGGAAACGTTGGTTGGTCTGGATCCAAGGAATGGGTTCCTAACCTAGGTATGGTAAGGACGTGTTAAACGGGTACCGGGTACCTAGCAGTAGTGGTTGTAAAAGGGTACTTGATGGGAAAGGGGATCCAACTCGTCATGACTAACCCCATGGTTGTTAGAGGCAAGCAAGATCTGTGAGCCAATTTGAGCAACATGGTTGTGAATTTGTGGTAACCACAGTCTTGCCTTAGTTTGATGACCAACCTAATAAGGCATCGGCATTACCTCACTGTGCCCTCATGTATTGTTCTAATGTTATGCAGTCAGCTGTGGTGGAGGGTGACACAATAAGGGTATTAGCAATAGTCTAATGTAGATAACTAAACAAATATCTGAGTTGACGTCACACTTATAGTTCATACATGACTCAGTTATCAAACCAAACCAACAGAGCTCTGCACAGCAAAGCTGACAACCCAAGAGCTGTGCAGAATGACTGTCTTCGATCAAGGTTTTACTAGAGGCAAATTATAGAGAGAGCTTGTGTGTTTTTCTTATGGATGTGTTACAAATTACTAATTGTAAGCTTGATTGGATTAGAAGCCAGTGTTTATCAAAGTCAAGATAACAATATAAATGCCTCAGGCATATGAAGCCAATCACATTCTGGTCATGTTGCAGAACACTCTCCTACCCAGTGTTCTTCGTGGCTAGGGGGTACGGGTGGCCCAGTCGTCTAAGGCGTCTCGATTCGTTGTGCAGAGTTGTGTCCCTTGGGCACGCCAGAAACCTATGATTTTAGGTTGGAATTCCGGTTCGCCCCGATTATGTTTCTAGGTTTGTCAGCACCATACCCGTGCTCATGGATTTCACCGAAGTGGTAAACGTCTGAGACCTGCATCACTTCGGGCTTTCCTCCCACATAAAGCTGACACGTCATGATATAACTGGAATAATGTTAAAAGCAGCGTTAAACCCAACTCGCTCACTCTTACAGTTACACAGTCCATTCAAGATATTGCTATGTTTTTATCTGTTTTTGATGAGTCTACACCTCAGAATAAGTGCGTTTGTGTGCTAACAAGAGAAAAGTCTGGTCACATGGTAGTGCAGTCACTGGAGCAGAAAAAGACCAGCAAAGCCGTTTAAGCTCTGGGTTATTGGCTATTGTTTATAAGCAATGCTTCTGAACAGTGGACCCAAGAGAGGAAAAATATGTTGAATACCACCGAAAACTAATGATGAAGGATGATTATGTGGCTCAAAAAGTTATCTTGGGCCCTTACACCATGTACACAAGTTTCTGTTTAACATGTTTAACTCCTACACTCTCTCTTTCAGGGTGGAAAAATATCGTCCAAAGAAGCTAGAAGATCTAATATCACATGTTGACATAATTAACACAAGTAAGATATAATTAGAAATGATTGTTTTGGACTTGTTATGACATATAAAGTGTTATATTAAATTTTATTATATTATGAATGTGTATATGTTGTATATTGTACTTTACCATTTTTGACTGCTCAAATGCAACCCGTGAAGATCCAGGGTAGAATAGGTCTTCAGCAACCCAAAGGGCATGGATAGATGCTCATGATGTTAATCACTGGATTGACGGGTCAGCTTGGAGTCAGCATACTGTGTCTGAGTGGGGTATCCATGTTAAGCTGCAGCATGGTATCTCAGTGGACTAGCACTATAAATCGGCATCAGTCCAGACTAGTACAAGCAGCCACACACGTACATGCACGTCGCTATATAAGTGCAATAATCTTGGACATGATGTCAAATGCAATGTCATCTCACCTGTTGTATTTTTTCATTAAGGTTGTGTTATTTGTTGTAGTTGAGAGGTTTGTGGCGGAGGAGAGACTGCCCCACCTGTTGTTTTACGGACCTCCAGGAACCGGCAAAACCAGCACCATCCTGGCCGTGGCAAAACAGATCTACTCACCCAAAGAGTTCAACTCAATGGTCCTAGAGGTTAGTGTGGCATGGGATGGGCCTCAGCCATCAACACATATATTTGTAATCTGCATCCAGCCATGTTGAGGGGCGAGGGTTGCACAGTCATCTGAGTGAGTGAGTTTGGTTTTATGCCGCTTTTAGCAATATTCCAGCAATATCCTGGTGGGGAACACCAGAAATGGGCTTCACACATTGAACCCATGTCTGGAATCAAACCCGGGTCTTCGGTCTAATTGTAAGAAGCGACAAACAGGCTTACTGACTTGGTTGATGCATGTCATCGCATCCCAATTGCGTAGATTGATGCTCATGATGCAAATCACTGGATTGTCTGGTCCAGACGCAATTATTTTTAGACCACCATCATATAACTGGAATATTGATGAGTTCTGCTTTAAACAGCAAACAAACGAACTTATGGGATTCACATGTTGAAGACTGTATCACTTCGGATTTTCCTCCCACATCAAGCTAAAACACCGGGATATTACTGAAATACTGTTCAAAGTGACATTAAACCAAAATCACTTTCATGTGTTTCTGTTGTCTGTTCATTGTATTGAGTCTGTTTAGCGAGTTACTGAAAGCGAATACAACCCATTGTACTCCTAACCAGAGAAGAATTGATTGTAGATATACCACAAAGGCACAAATATGGCAAAAAGAAGCTTACCTAAATTTCCTTGTTCGATTTCAGTTGAGAAAAAAATGGACTCCCCCTCTCACTTTTGTTCTTATAAAATATTTTAAAAAGCCCCTTCCCTTGTCCCCATTGGGATTTCAGGTTAGAATTTGTCTCCAGGAACCTAATCATGGTGAGATATGATGATGAATGGGACTCCTTGGTGGATTGTGTGTCTCGATGGCCTGGATCATTGTCTGAGCGAGCCCTATCTATAATTTAATCCGTCAGAAGACTATACCAATATATAGCTGGAGTTCACCTACAAGATGATCCACATGTATCCGAGACGCCCGTAAAGGTCAAGTCAAGTACTGATGACAATAATCATATCTTTATTGAGATGTTGATAGCTATCTGTATTTAGACAGGCCTAAGCATGTGTCTGTGATGTTGTGTTTCAGCTGAATGCTTCAGACGACAGAGGTATTGGCATCGTCAGGAACCAGATTCTCAGCTTTGCTAGTACGAGGACTATCTTCAAGTAAATATCTCTCTACTAGACAACCAACTATTATGCTACATAACTGCAATCTCATTTAAATCACATCTTTTACTCTGATACGAATTACGATACCTCTGGGTCTGACAACCACTGAATTTGAGGTCATGCCGGGGGAACTTTTTCTAATCGGCCAGTCAGCATTGAGGCTTCATATTTTTTAATCCCCCGGTCAAGTTTTGACTTTGGCTCTGTTCACATTGGTGTGTTTTTCATTATCTCTAAAACTGATGGGTATTCTTTCATGAAACTTTGCACACAAAAACCAGGTTGTCAATTGGTCTTTTGCTATTTGGGATTTTTTGATTATTATTTTTTTTTTTTCATTTTTGATGTCAACCAGTTTGAGGTTGACTCTGGTCAGACTACAAGGATAGTAGGGCTGGTACAGTTCACTCGCGTAGTCGGTGAATCGAACCGTATTTATTCATGAATTGAATTCGTTATTCGTGGCCACTAGAATCGAATATTTATGAATATGCAATCATGTGCATTTACATACCCTGTACCTAGAAATATCCATAAAAACATATTACATGCATAGATTTCTTAAAAAAGAACACTCTTATGATATTTAATTTGACAGTATTGTGGCCACTGGTCATTGTTGCATTTGAGCAGATACTATTACTTAGATAAGTGTAGTATATGTGTGTTTAATATCTTTATTATTAACAAACCATGTCAAATAATTTATCATGTTATTGTTTCACTGAATATAACAAATAATACATCAACTCCTGACTTGTAATTGTATTCGTAAACTAATGGGTATTCTTTCATGAAACTTTGCACACCAAAAAAACAGGTTGTCATCTGGTGTCTTTTGCTATTTAGGGATGTTTGGAGTATCTTTTTTTTTTCATTTCGATTGTAACCAGTTTGATGTTGACTCTGGTCTGACCACAAGATTGTCTGGATAGTGGATAGCGGATAGCTATCACCATTGAAGGTAACCACAGTAACAGAAGGGAAATGTTTGTGTTAACATTTATTTATAAGAATTCCGAAGTTTACTGTGAAAGGTGAGCTTCAGTTACTATTGATAACTACAGTTGGTAATGCAACAGATTACATCATCAGCCTTGTCGCAATTGTGTGACGTCCACTAACTCTTATCTTTGTGACATACAAAGGACCCAAATACAAAGTTCCAAATCCCATTTCCATGTTTTGACAGCTCAAAAACTGCTCTTGTGTACGGACAGACAGATAAGATAGGAATACTCTCATCAAGTTGAACAGATCACACTTGTGGGACTTGCCTATATAGTCAGATGATTTGTTCTTTCGAATTTGTGGGGGCTGAGGTGATTTGTCATTTTCTGATGACTCTTGTTTGTTTATAAGTGACAAAAGCATCAGATCCAAATATCAAACTTCAACAACCAGTTCCAAATGTAAATGACAAAGGCCGTACCACTATAATATTTTGTGGAAACTTTGTACTGTCGTTTCTGAACACTATGACATCTACACTAAAAAGTGTACCATTGAAAGAATATTTGTCTTCTGTGTGGAGTTTCTTTGTTAAGACTGAGATTTTGCCAAAATTGTTTTAGAAAGCAAAGAACCATGACCCCTTCAATTAGATTGAGTGGTGAAAGTTCAGTCAGATTCTATCGTTGTCAATGAGGTAATGTATCGGAGTAAGAGATTTGATTTTTAGGAGATTGCATGATGACACACTTGTTGTATTTCTCGTTTGAGTGACTGTTTCATGCATTAACATCAATCAAACATGCACAGGACTTTTTGCACATGCATGTTTTCCGCACAATACTTTTCTGCTAATATCAGTACATCACAGAAATAAAAGAAACAAACCAAAGTTTACAGACGATAATGAATTTAAATGTGGAAATCTCCATTGGGAAAAATGGATCATAGATAGATCGCGCTTACAACTCCGAACTGTAATGAATAATCATCTGATTGGCTAGCGACCTGTGAAGATTCCGGGGTAGAATAGGTCTTCAGCAACCCATGCTTGCCGTAAAAGGTGACTGCTTGTTGTAAAAGGCGACTAACGGGATCAGGTGGTCAAGCTCGCTGACTTGGTTGATGCATGTCTCCAATCCCAATTGCGTGGATTGATGCTCATGATGATATTAATCACTTGATTGTCTGGTCCAGACTCGATTATTTACAGACCGCCGTCATATAGCTGGAATATTGCTGAGTGCGGCGTTGAACAACAAACAAACAAAATCTGATTGGCGAGCAGGTTCAATCACATCAATGTCTGTATGGTGGAGCAGTTTTATTGTAGCAGTATATAATAGGAGATACTGTAAATCTTGAAATAATCGCGAGCGTGAATTAAATGAGAAAAATGCGAGTGATCTTTGCTCGCATTTTTAAGCATCGCATTTATATCAACAATAAGACATTTTGGATAGCAAAAATACCAACTTAGACATACGCTGATGTTGACCTCACCACTGTTTATTGAGCTTGTATATTAAGTATATAAACAATGTCATTCAAACACTAATTATATCATGTGAATTGTCACTGCTGGGGTCAAGACAAGAGTTCTACTCCATTGATGCTTGAGAGGAGGGGGTGTGACATTCATATTGAGTCGCATTATTGGCTAGTGTCCAGTGGTTGCATTCTTTTGGAGCCGCATTAATTTCACAAATTTACAGTATCTCTTGATCCCACTCAAGGGATGTCTCCTGTGGATGCCATTTTTGGATGAAAAGTAGAATCTCCCTCCGTGCCTTTTGATATCACATACATCAACACTTGTTGACATAAGTTGAGTTTTTTTATCCACTCGTGTTGAGACATCAAAAGACACAATGTCGAGATTCTCTATGTGCATCTCAAACAAAAATCACAGCTATGACACGTTAAAATATTAAGTGGTCGGACCCTTAGAATACAGCCAATGCTTAAGCCCCACCCTGACTATAAATAGCCCACAAGGTGGTGGTGTTTCAGTTTCGAACATTGACAATTTTAACACAACCGAGTGTCGAGAGACGCTTTTTGAAAACTGTACCAAAGACCGTTAAACTTCGTATCAACGTGAATGACAAACCTAGGATACCACAAATGGCTCCATGCCCAGATATAATTCAATAAATTTTCTGCAGTTTTATAAAAAAAATCTATAAAAAAATTGATCATGATTGAGCATCTGCCTCAATCACAGTGGGAGGAGCTTATTTAGGGTTGCGCTATAAATAGCAAAGCACATGGCCATGTGGACATGTGACACATTCAATGTGAAAGTGAACAGATTGGTTACTGGTTTGTCTGGTCTTGATTATTTGCAGGCTACTGTGATGTTTTATAACCAGTAATAACTGGGGGAAAAAAAATTGCTTCTTTCTGTCTTTGCTGGGCAGTTAATGGCAGACGCATGCCTTGATAGTGCCCTGAAAAGTAGTGTCAACCTTGTAACATGATTTATTTTTATTTTCAGATCTGGCTTTAAAATCGTTATTCTGGATGAAGCTGATGCTATGACTCGGGATGCTCAAAATGCTCTCAGGAGAGGTAGGTTACCATGGTAACTCTGATGAGTAGTGTTGATGATTTTGCACGAAGGATGAGGGCTTTGATAATTCAAAACTTGCACCTGTGCGACCTGAAGCTTTGAAATGTAACCTATGTCTTCACTTGTTACCTGTTATTGATAATTTATTTGTTGATGTAATAAACACCAATATAAAACAGATTGCTTTTCTTGTATTTAAAAAAAAAGTTACCCTCAGTACTTTGTGTTTTGTTTGGTTTCAGTGATTGAGAAGTTCACGGAGAATACCCGTTTCTGCATCATCTGTAACTATCTGTCCAAGATCATTCCTGCCCTGCAGTCCCGATGTACCCGCTTCCGATTTGGTCCTCTGTCCACAGACCAGATGGTCCCCAGACTAGAACACGTCATTGCACAGGAGGGGTGAGCTTGTACCACTACAGTAGTTAGGTAGCAATACAATAATAGCAGGACATTACATATCTCAATGTTAAGGCAGGAGTACAAGGCACATCAATAGAAAGGTGGCAGTACAAGGCACAAAAATAGTAAGGTGGCAGTATAAGGCATGTCTCAATAGTAAGGTGGCAGTACAAGGTACAAAAAAAGTAAGGTGGCAGTGAAAGGCATGTCTCAATAGTAATGTGGCAGTACAAGGTACATGAATAGTAAGGTGGCAGTACAAGGCATGTCTCAATAGTAATGTGGCAGTACAAGGCACATCAATAGTAAGGTGGCAGTACAAGGCATGTCTCAATAGTAAGGTGGCAGTACAAGACACAAAAATAGTAAGGTGGCAGTGAAAGGCATGTCTCAATAGTAATGTGGCAGGACAAGGCATATCTCAATAGTAATGTGGCAGGACAAGTCATATCTCAGTAGTAAGGTGGCAGTACAAGGCATATCTCAATAGTAAGGTGACAGTACAAGGCACAAAAATAGTAAGGTGGCAGTGAAAGGCATGTCTCCATAGTAAGGTGGCAGTACAAGGTACATGAATAGTAAGGTGGCAGTCGAGGCATATCTCAATAGTAAGGTGGCAGTACAAGGCATATCTCAATAGTAAGGTGGCAGTACAAGGCATATCTCAATAGTAAGGTGGCAGTACAAGGCACAAAAATAGTAAGGTGGCAGTACAAGGCATGTCTCAATAGTAAGGTGGCAGTACAAGGCATATCTCAATAGTAAGGTGGCAGTACAAGGCATGTCTCAATAGTAAGGTGGCAGTACAAGACACAAAATAGTAAGGTGGCAGTACAAGGCATATCTCAATAGTAAGGTGGCAGTACAAGGCATGTCTCAATAGTAAGGTGGCAGTACAAGGCATATCTCAATAGTAAGGTGGCAGTACAAGGTATGTCTCAATAGGAAGGTGGCAGTACAAGGCATGTCTCAATAGGAAGGTGGCAGTCGAGGCATGTCTCAATAGTAAGGTGGCAGTACAAGGCATATCTCAATAGTAAGGTGGCAGTACAAGGCATGTCTCAATAGTAAGGTGGCAGTACAAGACACAAAATAGTAAGGTGGCAGTACAAGGCATATCTCAATAGTAAGGTGGCAGTACAAGGCATGTCTCAATAGTAAGGTGGCAGTACAAGGCATGTCTCAATAGGAAGGTGGCAGTACAAGGCATGTCTCAATAGTAAGGTGGCAGTACAAGGCACATCAAAAGTAAGGTGGCAGTACAAGGCATGTCTCAATAGTAAGGTGGCAGTACAAGACACAAAAATAGTAAGGTGGCAGTACAAGGCATGTCTCAATAGGAAGGTGGCAGTACAAGGCACAAAAATAGTAAGGTGGCAGTACAAGGCATGTCTCAATAGTAAGGTGGCAGTACAAGGCATATCTCAATAGTAAGGTGGCAGTACAAGGCATGTCTCAATAGTAAGGTGGCAGTACAAGACACAAAATAGTAAGGTGGCAGTACAAGGCATGTCTCAATAGGAAGGTGGCAGTACAAGGCATATCTCAATAGTAAGGTGGCAGTACAAGGCACAAAAATAGTAAGGTGGCAGTACAAGGCATGTCTCAATAGGAAGGTGGCAGTACAAGGCATATCTCAATAGTAATGTGGCAGTACAAGGCACATAAATAGTAAAGTGGCAGTATAAGGCATATCTCAATAGTAAGGTGGCAGTACAAGGCATATCTCAATAGTAAGGTGGCAGTACAAGGCATATCTCAATAGTAAGGTGGCAGTTTAAGGCACATCAATAGTAAGGTGGCAGTACAAGGCATATCTCAATAGTAAGGTGGCAGTACAAGGCATGTCTCAATAGTAAGGTGGCAGTACAAGGTACATGAATAGTAAGGTGGCAGTACAAGGCATGTCTCAATAGTAATGTGGCAGTACAAGGCACATCAATAGTAAGGTGGCAGTACAAGGCATGTCTCAATAGTAAGGTGGCAGTACAAGACACAAAAATAGTAAGGTGGCAGTGAAAGGCATATCTCAATAGTAATGTGGCAGGACAAGGCACATCTCAATAGTAATGTGGCAGGACAAGGCATGTCTCAATAGTTAGGTGGCAGTACAAGGCATATCTCAATAGTAAGGTGGCAGTACAAGGCATATCTCAATAGTAAGGTGACAGTACAAGGCACAAAAATAGTAAGGTGGCAGTGAAAGGCATGTCTCCATAGTAAGGTGGCAGTACAAGGTACATGAATAGTAAGGTGGCAGTACAAGGCATATCTCAATAGTAAGGTGGCAGCACAAGGCATATCTCAATAGTAAGGTGGCAGTACAAGGCACAAAAATAGTAAGGTGGCAGTACAAGGCATGTCTCAATAGTAAGGTTGCAGTACAAGGCACATCAAAAGTAAGGTGGCAGTACAAGGCATGTCTCAATAGTAAGGTGGCAGTACAAGGCATATCTCAATAGTAAGGTGGCAGTTTAAGGCACATCAATAGTAAAGTGGCAGGACAAGGCACATAAATCGTAAGGTGAAAGTCAAAGGCATATCTCAGTAGTAAGGTGGCAGTACAAGGCATGTCTCAATAGTAAGGTGGCAGTACAAGGCATGTCAATAGTAAGGTGGCAGTAAAAGGTATGTCAATAGTAAGGTGGCAGTACAAGGCATATCTCAATAGTAAGGTGGCAGTGAAAGGCACATAAATAGTAAAGTGGCAGTATAAGGCATATCTCAATAGTAAGGTGGCAGTACAAGGCATATCTCAATAGTAAGGTGGCAGTACAAGGCATATCTCAATAGTAAGGTGGCAGTTTAAGGCACATCAATAGTAAAGTGGCAGGACAAGGCACATAAATCGTAAGGTGAAAGTCAAAGGCATATCTCAGTAGTAAGGTGGCAGTACAAGGCATGTCTCAATAGTAAGGTGGCAGTACAAGGCATGTCAATAGTAAGGTGGCAGTAAAAGGTATGTCAATAGTAAGGTGGCAGTACAAGGCATATCTCAATAGTAAGGTGGCAGTGAAAGGCATATCGCAGTAGTAAGGTGGCAGTACAAGGCATGTCTCAATAGTAAGGTAACTTATATTCATGTTGTGGCAAAGGATGTCTTATGTACGTCACTCACCTTTTAAAGCCCTCATTTGTGAGGGTTAAAGCCCTCAGTTGTGAGGGTTCCTCTCACCTAACGAGGCAGCAGCAAGGGTACATCAGCAGGTGTGGCTCCTCAGTCCAGGGGAGACTACTTGTCATGTGAGAGATCGGAGCTATGGCTGCAAGTTGTTGTCCAGCCCTTGACTGTTGAGAGTATCTCAGGATATCAGTCAAAAGCAGGCTCTATTTTCTTGGTAGTTCTTTCTCACATGCAAAACAAACTAAGAATATCTGGCTCATTGTTTGTTTGTTTAACACCTTACTCAAACTTTTTCCAGCTACATGACGTCGGCCTGTAAATAATTTGAGTCTTGACCAGACAACCCAGTGATTGACATGAACATAGATCTACGCATTTGATACGTGATGAAATGCATTACTCACTGACTTACTTCCCAATAATTATCACAATTTGTTTCTCCACAGCATCAAGGTGACAGAAGATGGGATGAAGGCTGTGGTTACCCTGGCAACGGGAGACATGAGGAAGTCCCTCAACATCCTTCAGGTGAGTCGAACAGAACACTACTGACGACTGTGAAACTTTGATCTTCAACAGCCCTTTCTGCTTATAACGGCATTTGCTGTGGGAACTACCTCACTCTCAGTGGGTGGAGCTTATATGAGTGATCTGACAGGTCAGTATGACGTCATGATAACAAGCAAATTTCATTGGTTAATGCTTAAACAGGTGACATGACATGACATGTGAACACCCACCCACGTGGGCCCTTGGACAGCAAGGACGAAAGTTTTTGCGATGTGGCACTCACCACTTATGGTAATAAATATCAATCAAACGATTCCACGACTTTTTAACAAACGAGTAGGTCTTTGATTTCAAAACCTTCACATCTTCATAAAATGTACAGGACGGTCGGGTAGCCTAGTGGGTAAAGTGTTCGCTCGTCATGCCAAAGACCTGGGCTCTATTCCCAACCTGGTGCACAATGTGTGAAGCCCAGTTCTGGTGTCCCCCGCCGTTATATTGCTGGAATATTGCTAAAAGTGGCGTAAAACCATAAAACTCATAAAATGTTACTGTGGAATCTCCATGATTTATGCTTCATTCCAGTCTTGTATTCTCTTTACAAGAAGGAAATACGTTTGTTGTGATAAATAAAGTGTTAATTAAAACATTCACCATAATGTGTATGATGGCACCAAGCGTAATCCTGTGGTGTACGGTATGTTTGCAGTTCTTGAATAACATTTCTCAAAACATCCATGGATGTCGTGATTTCAGCAGTGTTTTATTCGTGTTCGTCTTTCCTACATCAGGAATCTGAATGAAAATGATCGTCAAAATCCTAATAATTGTCAAAATATTTTCAAGTGATAAAAGAGGTACACTTGTCCGAAAGTTCCTGGTGCCAAGTCACTCCACTGAACTTTGCGGGTCTCCGTGGCCCAGATTTTAATTTCCTGTTGATTCCTTTTGTGGCATGCCATGTATCATTTGCATTAGGCCATCCATGTTTTTTTATGTGTTTCTCATCTCAACCTTAACCAACAAGAGTGAGTGAGTGAGTGACTTGGGTTTAACGCCGCTTTTAACAGTATTACAGTTATATCATGGCATGTCAGCTTAATGTGGGAGGAAAGCATGAAGTGATGCAAGTGTCAGACGTTTAGCACTTCGGTGAAACCCACGGGCACGGTTGTAGTGCTGACAAACCTAGTAACGTAATTTGGTGTGAACCCGGGATTTGAACCCACAATCATAGGTTTCTGGCGTGCCCAAGGGACGCAACTCTGCGCCTCAGACGGCTGGGCCACCCGTGCTTCCAACAAGAGAGCGGGCAGGCGAAATAAAAAATGTTTTTAAGAAAACAAGACTGTCTTTCAATAATTATGTAACTTATTTTATGACCTTTTAAAGCTTAAAACACTTGCTAACAGTCTGGTTCGGAAAGGAATTTCAATAAACAGCCGAAGAAAGATAAAGTTGACCTATTTTTTTATGACCGTGCAAAGCTAGTCGTAATTTCTTTAGCAGAGTGGTTCACAGTTTTTCACAGCAGCAGGACAAATTGTGATACGAAAACTCTTTATTGTTGCACGCTGGAATGGAGATGCGGAAAGCCTTACATGCTTCGAAATGATGTTCAGATAATATTAGTTCCACAACTGATGTTATGTCTGTGTAGAGGTGACTTGCTTGTCAGCGATGACAGAATCAGGAACAGTAAAGTTGGAAGGGGCTTTAAGTTACAACATTGAATGTAGTGTTAAAATCAAAACTTTCAAAAAATTCCCTTTTTTGAACAATATGTGACCCACCAGGAGAACATGGGCCTTATGGGTGCTAGGATACAATTGTGCCGTGATGTCATAAAGACTTTTGACGTCAACTTACTTCAGTGAAGATCGCCATGTGTGATGTCATGTATCTCTGTAATAAATATGAATTGAAGCTTGTGAATTGTATTTTTGTGTTCCGAAGATGCTGTAGTTTTCAAATATAATGAAAGAACAAAACATGATTTTTCACCTATAAATTCTTTTATCTCATGGTTTGTCACTTGTAAAAACTTATTCCAAATTTGCCTGTCAAGGGCACTTAGTTTGGAATCCATAAATCCCAGTAGAATCTTGAGACTGTTTACTCAGAGTCTGGACTGATCGAGGAACATCATTTGATCACACTTCCCCCAGTTCTGGTCGTCATAGTGACATGTCCTGTTTTGTTTCAGAGTGCGTCCATGGCGTACGAGGAAGTGACGGAAGACAACGTGTACACCTGTGTGGGGCATCCCTTGAGGAGGGACATTGAAAACATCGTCAACTGGGTCCTCAATGAAAGCTTCACATCGGCATACAACAGTATCCTTGAGTGTGTTAACATGATGGTTGCACCTGGTCGTAACTGCTATAGACTAGAACTCTCCAGGGACTGTAAGATACACCAAGACCTCTGTGGTCCATTGGATAGTACCTCTGCCCAGGGAATGCGAGGTTGGTGGTGCGATCACAGTGTCCAAAATAGTTGCCTGCTCACTATCCCATATCTGCTGACATTTCTGTTGGGATAGGTGAATTTATTCCTTCTTGCCTGAATGTCTTGCGACTGACACTGACAATTTTGATTGACATGTGACTCACCAGGGGTAGAAACTAACATTGTTAGTCTACTGGTCCTTAAAATGATAACGTAAAGCAAAACCCTTATAAATGGCCAATTTCTACTCATCCTTATGGTACCTAAACTATTGGGCAGTTTGGCAAGGACTACAGGACTAGTGCCAATTTCTAACGCTGCTCACTACCTTTGATTATGAAGCTGTGTTGAAGGCACAGCGTAAAGTAAATCTGAGAAAACTGACAATAATCGTCTACTCTGGTATGTACTTTCAAATGTGGCCGCAACTTTTAAGATGGGAGAGTTAGATTATGAACACGTTAAGATCCAGCTAGAGAAAAGGTCTTCAGCAACCCATGCTTTAAGAGGCGACTATGCTTGTCGTAAGAGGCAACTAACGGGATTTTGTGGTCAGACTAGCTGACTTGGTTGATGCATGTCATCGCATCCCAATTGTGTGGATTGATGCTCATGATGTCAACACTGGATTGTCTGGCTCCAGACTCGATTATTACAGACCCCTGTCATATGGCTGGAATATTGCTGAGTGCGGCATTAAACAACAAACAAACAAAAGATACATTTATGAGTCATCACCTCGTCTGGCATGTTGAGTGTAAACATAATTTCAGACCAAAAGATGTTTAAAGATGGTACTTGTTATTACCCTGCCTGGTGTTAGGCATGGGTGCATGCCCATAGCTATATAAGTGCAATAAACGCGACGTTAAGCCTCAATTCATCTCAAGTCGCCTCATGACACCTCTTTCTCTTGTTACCTGCATTATCTTGATGTTACAACACAGCATATTGACACTGACGTAAGGGGTATTCACATGCAATGCGGCCCATGAAGATCCGGGTTAGAATAGTTCTTCAGCAACCCATGCTTACTGAAAAAGGTGACTATGCTTGTTGAAAGAGGCGACTAACAGGATTGATGTGGTTGATGCATGTCATAGTATCACAATTGCGTGGAACGATGCTCATGATGTCAATCACTGGATTGTGTGGTCCAGACTTGATTATTTACAGACCACCATCATATAGCTGGAATATTGCTGAGTGCGGCGTAAAACAATAAATAAACAAATACAGCAATGATTCTGAGATCCAGTGTCCTGATACTGAAGTGCACGTTTTAGAGGTAATCAAAGCATTGATTTTATAGCATCATACTTCTATGAACAGTTCAGGGTAAATTACCATTGTAATGTATGTACATTCAGCCTCACTCCAGTTATCTCCCTTACCTTGTGAGACATCAGTCACCTGAAGGTGGCCAAAGGCCTGGCTCTCCAGGACATCCTGACCGAGGTCCACCAGTACGTCCATCTAGGTACGATGCTACACTGTCAGACTGGATTTGCAAACAAACTTTGGAAATACAGATTATTAGAGTTATTTTTGCCATATGGATTCTCAAAGTTACTTTGGGCCATACAGATAATCAAAGTTACTTTAGGCTATTTGGATGATCAAAGTCTATATGGATGATCAAAGTCTATATGGATGATCAAAGTCTATATGGATGATCAAAGTCTATATGGATTATCAATAGCTATAGGGATTATCAAAGTCTATAGGCATGATCAAAGTCTATAGGGATGATCAAAGTCTATATGGATGATCAAAGTCTATATGGATGATCAAAGTCTATATGGATTATCAAAGTCTATATGGATTATCAATAGCTTTAGGGATTATCAAAGTCTATAGGCATGATCAAAGTCTATAGGGATGATCAAAGTCTATATGGATGATCAAAGTCTATATGGATGATCAAAGTCTAAATGGATTATCAAAGTCTATATGGATTATCAATAGCTATAGGGATTATCAAAGTCTATAGGGTTTATCAAAGTTTATAGGGTTTATCAAAGTCTATATGGATGATCAAAGTCTATATGGATGATCAAAGTCTATATGGATTATCAAAAGCTATATGGATTATCAAAGTCTATAGGGTTTATCAAAGTCTATATGGATTATCAAAGTCTATATGGATTATCAAAGTCTATATGAATTATCAAAGTCTATAGGGATTATCAAAGTCTATAGGGTTTATCAAAGTCTATATGGATTATCAAAGTCTATATGAATTATCAAAGTCTATAGGGATTATCAAAGTCTATAAGGGATGATTAAAGTCTATGGATTATAAAAGTTACTTTAGCTCATTTGGATTATCAAAAGTTCCTTTGGCCATATGGATTATCAAAGTCTGTATGGATTATCAAAGTGCATGGATTATCAAAGTTACTTTAGACTATAGGGATTATCAAAGTCTATAGGCATGATCAAAGTCTATAGGGATTATCAAAGTCTATATGGATTATCAAAGTCTATATGGATTATCAAAAGCTATATGGATGATCAAAGTCTATATGGATTATCAAAGTCTTTATGGATTATCAAAGTCTTTCTGGATTATTAAAGTCTATATGGATTATCAAAAGCTATATGGATTATCAAAGTCTTTATGGATTATCAAAGTCTATATGGATTATCAAAGTCTATCATGTCTATAGGGTTTATCAAAGTCTATATCGATTATCAAAGTCTATAGGGTTTATCAAAGTCTTTATGGATTATCAAAGTCTATATGGATTATCAAAGTCTATATGGATTATCAAAGTCTATAGGGTTTATCAAAGTCTTTATGGATTATCAAAGTCTATATGGATTATCAAAGTCTATATGGATTATCAAAGTCTATAGGGTTTATCAAAATCTATATGGATTATCAAAGTTACTGTAGTCCATATGGGTTATCAAATTTATTTTAGGCCATATAGATTATCAGAGTTACTTAAAGCCATACAGAGATTATAAATTGCTACATTGTTTCTCTCTGCCTCGACAGTTGACCTGCCGATCCATGTGCGAGTGCATCTCCTGGAGAAACTGGCTGACATTGAGTAAGTGCTCCTTCAAATAATATAAGTAGTTCCCTGTTTTACAATCATTATGGCTGAGTTGATCTTAGCAATCACTTGTGACCTACCATGCATGGCCTCTTCATAGGGAGACACATCTGACAGTCTAATAGCTCTTCATCTGATAAGTATCAGTGAAGCTGGATGAGAATAGCCATCTTGCTCAAGGGTAGACATGGTCACATGGTAGACTTCGAGGTTTATTAGGTGCATATTGGTTTCAAATACACAAAATAAATCACCACAACTGAATTAAATAAGAGCGACTAACGGGATCGGGTGTTTAGGCTCGCTGACTTGGTTGATGCATGTCATTGATTCCAATTGCGTGGATCAATGCTCATGATGTCAATCGCTGGATTGTCTTGTTCAGACTCGATTATTTACAGACCGCCGTCATATAGCTGAAATATTGCTGAGTGCGGCTTTAAACAACCAACCAACCAACCAATTAAATATGAGTTTGCTGTGTACAAATAAGCATGAAACATTAAAAGATTAGAAGACCCAACAGTATAACCATGACAACCATGTAATTACCCGATGTAGTCTTTTCAACTTGTGTACCAGTAGTTCCTTATTTACTGATTAAAAGCAGGCATCACCATACATTTACGTTACAGCAGTGGATAAGGCACAAAAGTGATAGGTCTCGCTAAGTTTTACTTGGTCAAGTATATAATAATGTACCAGGATGTTATAGATCACCTGAGTTGTTCATGACAGATTAACTTTAGTGAAAAAACTCGGTGTTCTTGGACTTGAATGCCAAAAGAAAACTCAATACACAGTGGCTCCACGAATTAGAATAAGTCTTCAGCAACCCATGCTTGCCCTACTCAGTGGCTCCAAAACTTTATTCAAATCGCTCATGATGTCAATCGCAGGATTGTCTGGTCCAGACCCGATTATTGACAGACCACCCTCATATAGCTGAAATATGGCTCAGTGTAGTGTCAAACAACTAACAAACTACTATTCTAGATAACAGTAAGTCAACGTCCTAGCAAATAATCAAACGAAACCCCGCATTAGTAATCCATTTATATACACTAACACTTGGAAACGTCCGATAGCAAACACCGAGGTCATTATTCTCAGAACAAGCAAACAAACAAACAAACATTGGCTCCATAACTTCTCTTGAGCCCAGGTACTATGCTCCCTCCAGGTGTCATGAAGGTTCCTGAAAGTCATGTCACTGATGAATTGTCATTGACAAGATGTACGTCACTCCCGTGCTGGTATCAGTGCATCTGGTATGTCGGTGGCTCAATGTCAGTCAAATCTGTTGCTCCGATACAGTACTTCTCTGGGTGAGTGAGTGAGTATGGTCTCTGGGTGAAGATGTGGCAATATCTCCATAGAAGGTCATGTCAGGTCAACTCTCATCAAACTAATCTAAATGAAGTATGTGTGTTCTTGAGCCAATCAGATATCAGTTTTCTAAAACAGTTTGGCTTGATTTCTTTGCCATCTCAATTCGGAACAAAAGACAACCCACACAGCACGCAAATATTCTTTTGATGGTACTCCCAGTTGCAATAGATGCCATGGCCGTCATAACAGACAGGGTGTATAAAATGTCTACAAAGGCATAGTGGTGTGGTGTTACGTATTTACATTCGGGACTTGTCGTTGTAAGTTTGTTTGGGAGGTAAAGAAGTAGATATTCTGGGGTGAATGTTTTTCTCACTTGTTCAGAAAACTTTAAAGCCTTGATGCATATTGTTGAGATCAGAAAGTTCACCTGACCGATGGTTCTCTTAAGATCTTCAATCAGAAGGTATCATATCAGAGTAAAAGATCTGATTGTGATGACGTTGGCCAGTGGCTGTGTGCTGGAACAGCTGTGGAAGTATCAGCTCCTGTTCTTGAGGTAATCTCAACGATTGGTCACGACATGGTGGTATATTTCAGGTCACGACATGGTGTTATATTTCAGGTCACGACATGGTGGTAAATTTCAGGTCACGACATGCTGGTAAATTTCAGGTCACGACATGCTGGTATGTTTCAGGTCACTACATGGTGGTATATTTCAGGTCACTACATGGTGGTATATTTCAGGTCACGACATGGTGGTATATTTCCGGTCACTACATGGTGGTATATTTCAGGTCACTACATGGTGGTATATTTCAGGTCACTACATGGTGGTATATTTCAGGTATCGCCTGGCGTCTGGGACCAGTGAGAAAATCCAGCTGAGCTCCATGATTGCTGCCTTCCAGACCGCACGGGACCTACTGGTCAGCCAGGCCAAGTGACAACTGCGTTTCTGACCCCCGTTTCACACAATAGGAGGTGATCAGCGAGGCTAAATAACCACAGCCTTTCACTGTGTGGGAGGTAGTCAGCGAGGCCAAATGACCACTGCCTTTCAGTCTGGGAGGTGGTCAGTGAGACCAAGTGATCACTGCATTTCACAGGTTGGAAGGTGGTCAGCGAGGCCAAGTCACCACTGCCTTTCACACTCCATGGCAGGTGCTTTGCAGTATAACCAAGTGACTGCAGCCACATTACTACATTGTATATACTGTATATATAAATCAGAAAGTCAGACATCTTGCATTGTGTCGGTGTTGTCATTAAGTCTTCTAGGAAGACGACTGGTGATTATTATTCTGCCTACATGAAGGGGTAGGGCAGCCGAGTAATTTCAGCAGTGCTTCTCATGCTTAAGACCCAGGTTCGACCACACCTACATGGGAACATGTGTTAAGCCCACTTCTAATGTGCTGGGGCCAAATGAGGTGGGGGGTGGGGGGTGATGGAATGGCACAGACAGGTAAGGACCACCAGATAACTCGGTACTCGGAAATAAAATTTCCTAAGTCCAAAATTGGAAGAGTTTAGCTTTACACCACTTTATGCCAATATTCAAGCAATGTCATGGCGGGGGACACCAGAAATTGGCTTCACACATTGTACCCATGAGGGGAGGGGAATTGAACCCAGGTATTTGGTGTGATGAGCCAATGCTTTAACCACTAGGCTATCCCACCCCCCTCAAGAATTGTAAGAAATGTTTGTTACAGGTAATAGTTGTATAATAATAATGAACGACTGCCAGTGATCGTGGAGGTAATATGGGAAACTTAAAAGTTGACATTTTTGGATCAGTAGTGTGTAATACGGCCACAATTTGTCAGACAATTTGAGGGAGTCTGTCCCACTCGTCTTGCAGCTCCTGACCAACTTCAGCCAACGTGGTTAGGGGCTGTATGACGTCGAGGCACAATTGTCCCTATCATACCCCTGACATGTTCAAAGGGGGAAAGTTCTTGGCTCATTGCACACTGACTTCTGCCAGTTTCCAGCACGCCAATAGCCTGTAGACGCTCCACATGTTTCAGACGCAACATTGCAAGTTCATGTACAAACAATGAATGATATCAACTAAATCGCACCTGTATGATAAGCAGAATCAATAAGATTCACAGAAATAATGGTCCACAGAGATTAATCGATCTTCCTTGAATGTGTCAAAATTAGGAATGACATCCTACGCACGCATGTGGTGCTACTGCGTGCAGCATGTGCACACTATAGGATGTGTTTTGGTATTAACGTTCTTGCATTGGACGTTTGGGCTCAACACTTACGAGGGCGTTCAATAAGTTTTGCAACTAGGGCATTTGTATTTACACAAACAATGTCAACTTGTAGCAGGTGTAACACTAGTCATAACATCAGGTTGACACGTGTCATAACAAGTTCCAGACACAACAATAAGTTAGATGTGATGGCTTTATTCACCTAAGGGTGGTCACAATCATGGATTCTCTCAAACATGAACAACGCGCTGTAATAAAGTTTCTTACCAAGGAGGGATGCAAAGCAAAAGAAATCCATGACCGCATGTGTCAAGTGATGGGTAAGGATGACCTGGCTATTCCACAGTTTGCCGTTGGTCTCTACAGTTTAAAAAGGGTAGGGAGTCCAGAGACGATGACCGAAGATCAGACATGCCTTCAGATGCCACCCAACCGGAAACCATTGCTGCAATAGAAAAAAGAGTGATAGTATCTGAACTTTCTAGGGAATTCCAAATATCAGTTGGAACTGTTGTAACCATTATTCATGAACATCTTGGTATGTCCAAAGTATCTGCAAGATGGGTACCTAGAAACCCCAGAGCTCAAGATCGCCATCAGAGAACTGAAAGTTGTCGAGACCTCCTAAATCTCTATACTGCTGATGAAGCCGGATTTCTTTCTCGTCTAGTGACAGGTGATGAAACATGGATCCACCACTGGGACCCAGAAACTAACTTGTAATCCATGCAATGGGAGCACCCTAATTCTCCGCCTCCGATGAAGTTTTGCACTCAACCATCGGCTGGCAAGGTAATGGCCGCCATATTTTGGGATGCAAGAGGCATATTACTGATTGATTGCATGCCACCAAAAGCTACAATCAATGGACAATATTATGCTAATGTAATGAAAGAATTGCGAAAATCTATTCGCCAGAAACGCCGTTGAATGTTAACACGTGGTATTCTACTTTCGCATGACAACGCTCCGGTTCACAAGTCGAGAATTGCACAGGCCGCCATATGTGAATGTGGATTCGAACAGTTAAATCACCCACCATACAGCCCAGACCTAGCCCCCAGTGACTATTTCCTGTTCCGGCAAAAGAAATCTGCCCTACGTGGAAGACGCTTCCAGGATGACGAGGACATAATGGCTGCCACAGAGGCGTGGTTAGAGGGCCAATCTGCGGATTTCTATAAAAGTGGTATTAAAAGCTAGAAGGACAAATGGAATAAGCGTATTGAGGTGAATGGAGATCATATTGAAAAATGAAAGTGCACAAGATATTCTGCGACTTGGTCTGATATTGAAGTTGCAAAACTTATTGAACGCCCCTCGTATCTTTGTCTTAATAATTGGTATAAACAATTCATGGTCACTTGTTGGAAGAGTATAGTTCAATTATGTTACCTAGACACACTTTTTAACAGTCAATATAAAGCAATGTCCAATAAAAACTTAATGAAATTATTATACAACAACTATTTCATACCCGTGAAGATTCTGGTTAGAATACATCTTTTGCACCCATGCTTACCGTAAAAGGCAATAATGCTTGTAAGAGGCGACTAACGGGATCGGGTGGTCAGGCTGGCTGACTTGGTTGATGCATGTCATCGTATCCCAATTGTGTAGATCGATGTTCATGATATCAATCACTGGATTGTCTAGTCCTGACTCGAGTATTTACAGACTGTCGCCATATAGCTGGCATATTGCTGAGTGCGGCGTTAAACAACAAACAAACAAAACAAACTACTATTTTAGATAACAGTAAGTCAATGTGCAAACAAATAAGCAAACGAAACCCCGCATTAATTATCCATTTATACACTAACACTTGGAAACGTCAGATAGCAAACGGGGCCACGGGTGGCCCAGTCGTTTAAGGCGCCGCGATTCGCTGTGCAGAGTTGCGTCCCTTTGACACGCCAGAAACCTATGAATGTGGTTTCGAATCCCGGTTCGCCCCAATTATGTTTCCAGGTTTGTCAGCACCATACCCGTGCTCGTGGGTTTCACCGAAGTGGTAAACGTCTGAGACCTGCATCACTTCGGGCTTTCCTCCCACATTAAGGTGACACGCCGTGATATAACTGGAATACTGTGACAGGCGGTGTTAAACCCAACTCATTCATTCATTCCGATAGCAAACACCCAGGTCATTATTCCCAGAAGTATTAGAAGCTGCTGTAAAATCTCCATCATCTTCACTGGATTAGAAACCGCGAGCCTCTGGGACCACCACCCTCGTACCACGCACGAACACGGAACAACGATCACTGCGATGAAGTGGACACCGGTTGTTCGTGAAATGGTTTTCTGTTCTATTTGAAATAAATGTTGGCTTGCATTTTGATTACTTCGAATTGAGGTAAATGTTCGAAAAGTGATGGTCATTGATGGTGTGAATGCATGGTGTGATTTTTTGTTGAACGTGGCAATCGGTTCTACACCGTCGAGGTACGAAGACACATTCAACTAAGACACCGAGCGTAAGAACCCGCTAAGATCCAGGGTAGAATAGGTCTTCAGCAAGCCATGCTTGCCGTAGAAGGCGACTGTGCCTGTCGTAAAAGGCGACTAACGGGATAGGGTGGTCAGGATCGCTGACTTGGTTGATGCATGTCATTGATTCCAATTGCGTGGATCGATGTTCATGATATCAATCACTGGATTGTCTGGTCCAGACTCGAGTATTTACAGACCGCCGTCATATAGCTGGAATATTGCTTAGTGTGTCTTTTAACAATAAACCAACCAACCGAGCGTAAGGTCGTGATTCATAATTCGCTCGTGCATGTTCATGCACAGCGCACAATTTGGATGTTTGCGTGTTTGTTGGGAGCATGATACGCACGTGTTTGTTTAAATGTGAAGAGCACACAATGATCGTTTAGCTTTCACGTACTCATTTTGAACATTTTTGCTTCACCGTAAATAATGAGTGAGTTGGGTTAACGCCGCTTTTAACATTATTCCAGTTATGTCACGGCGTGTCAGCTTAATGTGGGAGGAAAGCCCGAAGTGATGCAGGTCTGAGACGTTTACCACTTCGGTGAAACCCACGAGCACGGGTATGTTGCTGACAAACCTAGAAACATAATCGTGGCGTACCGAGATTCGAACCCACAACCATAGGGTCCTTGTGTGCCTAAGGGACGCAACTCTGCATAGTGAATTGCGGCACCTTAGACGATAGGGCCACCCGTGGCCCCCTTTACCGTAAGAAATGTTTACGGGAAGCCGATACTGAAAATCAACGTGTACGCGGCGTGGGCATGCTGCAAACAGGAATGGTGCAAAACGAAGTTGCCAGATATATACATTTTCATCGAAACACAATATCTCTTTCAAGAAGTTATCTACTGCAGAGGAACACTTGCAACGTCAACAAGACAAGATATTCGGCTGGTGCATCTACGGAATCCATACAAAACAGCCACATTAACAGCGTGGACAATTCCTGGGTTGAGACCACTTCGTGGCAGAACCGTAATCAACCGGTTGAGGGAACACAACATCCGGCCCTGACGTAAAACAACAGGCATAATTGTGCTTCCGCGTCACTCTCAGGCACGCCTAGCTCGGTGTGGACAGCATCTGACGTTCAGAAGACAAGTGAGTGAGTGAGTTGGGTTTAACGACACTTTAAACATTATTCCAGTTATATCACGGCGTGTCAGCTTAATGTGGGAGGAAAGCCCGAAGTGATGCAGGTCTCAGACGTTTACCACTTCGGTGAAACCCACGAGCACGGGTATGGTGCTGACAAACCTAGAAACATAATCGGGGCGAACCGGGATTCGAACCCACAATCATAGGTATCTGGCGTGCCCAAGGGACGCAACATCGAATCGCGGCGCCTTAGACGACTGGGCCACCCGTGCCCCATTCAGAAGGCAAGGCTTGGGCAGTATACTGTTCTCAGATGAGCCCAGGTTTCATCTGGACAGCTCTGATGGTCGTGCAGGGTCTTCAGGCGTCCCGGAGAAGGCTTTAGCGACTTTTGTGTTACTCAACGTCGTCAGTGTCAGTGTAATGGTATGGGGTGACATCACGACTCATGGTAGAGCACAACTCATCAAGGTAAATGGCAGTTTGAATGGCGTGCGCTACCGGGACGAGATCATGTTCTGCCCATTGTACAAATGCAGGCACGTTACGTCACGATAATGTTGGTTGGTTTGTTGTTTAACGCCGCACTCAGCAATATTCCAGCTATATGACGGCGGTCTGTAAATAATCGAGTCTGGACCTGCCAGTGTTTGTTTGTGTGTTGTTTAACGCCGCACTCAGCAATATGCCAGCTATATGACGGCGGTCTGTAAATAATCGAGTCTGGACCAGACAATCCAGTGATTGACATCATGAGCATCGATCCACGTAATTGGGATCGATCACATTCATCAACCAAGTCAGCGAGCCTGACCACCTGATCCCGTTTTTACCTTTTACGAGAAGCATGGGTTGCTGAAGACCTGTTCTACTCCTGAATCTTCACGGGTTCGATGCAACAGGACAACAGCCTTACTATAACTGTACTGCCATGGATGGCTGTTTCTCTAGACCTCTACTCAAAAGAACATATCTGGGTTGAGATGGATCGATACTTTAACATAGGACTTACGGCAATCTTAGCGTTACGATCGCTTCGTGAACCTGGGTCCTTATTGATTGTACGTTAAGGTAGCCGGATCTCCTCACACAATCGACAATAGTTTGTCCAGGCTATTTCATTTCATAGCCCAGTAGGTTCGGAGTAGCCAAGTGGTTATAGCGTTCTCTGTGACGCCGAATGCGTCCCTCGACGTGATATTGCCGGAATATTTCTAAAAGCGGCGGAAAACCATAGTCACTCACCCATTTCAGGTGCCACTTCCGTGATGTTGCTGGCATATTGCGTAACGCGGCGTTAAACCACAATCACTCGCTAATAGCCCAGTATGATAGTTCTGACGCCAGCCCGACTGCGTTGTCAAACACAAATAGCCCACTCCATCACATTCGAAGGTGCACCTCATACACTCATTATATACAATCAGCATCAGCAGTAACAGCGCACCCCCATTTAGTCGACCCTTATGACGATTGCATGGAGGGTCTGACGTTGCCAGGGATACCCAAGGGGCATTCGTGTTAGGAGAGCATGACGATCAAAGGTCTTAAAGTGGAAAACAATCAACCCTATTTTGATCTGTCTCACTCTACATAAAGTCACGAGAAACAGTGGCTTCTGATATATTTCAGCCAAACATCACCATCGTACGGAAGCCTTTTATAGGGCCATTTGTTTTTTATTTTTTCGACACTATCCTGAAATTTCAACATATTAAGTTGAAATTTCCAGATACTAAGTTGAAATTTCAAGATATAGAAGTTGAAATTTCAAGATACTATAGAAGTTGAAATTTCAAGATACTATCTTGAAATTTCAACTTAGTTTCTTTAAATTTCAACTTAGTATCTTGAAATCTCAAGATAGTATAAAAAAAATAGAAAAAGAAACAAATGGCCCTAAAAGGCTTCCGTAGGATCTTGATATTTCAAGATTATTCACTTATTCACGTATTTTTACATCTTAAGATGTTAACTTAGTATCTTGAAATTTCAACTTCTGTATCTTGAAATTTCAACTTAGTATCGAAAAAAATTAAAAAACCCAAATGGCCCTAAAAGTCTTCCGTACCATCGCTTTTTTCCAAAAACGTTTTTATCTTTTACAGAATATTTTATTGGATACGGTAAGCATAGCCGAAGTGTAATGTACTCTCAGTGCATGCTTTCGCTTCAATTAACAGTGTATTGTAGCTACCTTTTATGTTGGTAAATAAACGATATTCATGAATAATTCCGTCTTCACCCACTGCATTATCTAACCTTCATCATAGCCTTAGTGGTTTGTCCATCCATCGATCTTGATTAAACTTGTAATCAAGCTACTGGAAATACGACTATCTGATATCGCAGCTTCAATGGAGATGGTGCAGGCCTATATTAAACATAATCACGCTCGAAGCACTAAAACATCGCCGGACAATAAAACCAACGTAAGCTGTTCCCTTGGAGATCCATTCCAGGCCTCTCATCTGCGTAGTGAGGTTAATATTAGGAGATGGAATGAGTCGTTTCTTGTTCTAACTCATACTCAACTAGGTTGTGGGAGTCGCGGGGCTCTTTTTTGGAATTCAATTTCCCCTTTTTGCTTCTCCATCAGCCCCTTGAGATGATCGTAAAAATTCGACACCAGCCCGAGATCGTTTAATTTAATTTTCCCCTTCCAGAGGTAACAGAGGGTTGAAAAACATGAGAGCGGTTTAAAGTAAATTTGACAGTTTTTCATTCCCACAACTTATACGTGGAGGTTTTTGGTTTTGGTTTGGTTTGTTGTTTTACGCCGCACACAACAGAATTCCAGCTATATGACGGCGGTCTGTAAATAATCGAGTCTGGACCAGACAATCCAGTGACTGATATCATGAGCATCGATCCACGCAATTTGGATCGATGACATGCATCAACCAAGTCAGCGAGCCAGCGAGCCTTGCCTTTTACGACAAGCATAGTCGCTTTTTACGGCAAGCATGGGTTGCTGAAGACCTATTCTACCCAAGATCCCTACGGGTTTATACGTGGAGGTAGACGGTTGCTATATAAAATAATATTAGTTACTTGGAATTGCTCATCCTCAATGGATTAATTACTTCCAGGTCAGCCTTGTCACTTTAGGGGTGTTTCTGTTGTATGGATTAACGAGGGTTGATTGATAAGTTTGAAGGCTCACATAGAAAGACTGGAGCTAAAGATACTAAAACGATGTATTTATCAACATACTTATACAACATTGGCCCACTATTGCCAACGATGTTGGAGGGATTTATTCCCAGTTTCGTACGTCCTTCCCCTGGCTGTTCCAAAATGTCTCCACAGCTGCTATGACGCTATCGTCCGAGCCGACATGGGTTTCGGGTAGAGCTTTCTTCATGAAGTCTGACAGTGCCGGGGGCACGGGTGGCCCAGTCGTCTAAGGCCACGCTATTCGCTGCGCAGAGTTGCGTCCCTTGGACACGCCAGAAACCTATGATTGTGGGTTCGAACCCCGATTATGTTTCTAGGTTTGTCAGCACCATACCCGTGCTCGTGGGTTTCACCGAAGTGGTAAACGTCTGAGACCTGCATCACTTGGGGCTTTCCTCCCACATTAAGCTGACACGCCGTGATATAGCTGGAATACTGTTAAAAGCGGCGTTAAACCCAACTCACTCACTCACTCTGACAGCCCGACCAGGAGAGTATGGTAGGTGCTGAATGAGTTCAAAGCCACGCTGTTGTATTGTAGCCATGGCAATAACTGTTTTATGCTCTGGCGCATTGTCGTGGTGGAAAGCAAACATTCTCTTTGCTTCCAAGTCTCTGAATGATAATTTTATCCCGTATTTAACTTAAAATTGTAGCATAATATTCTCCGTTTATTGTCTAGCCTTTTGGAAGATAGTCCACCAAGGGGACACCCTTAGTATCCCAGAACACAGAGGCCATTGCTTCAAGCTGGTGGGACAGTCAGCGAAAATGGACGGATGGCTGTATAACTACCTCAGTTCCTGTTCTCCAAGATGAATACTCAGAAATGCCTCGGAATCTACACCATGAACATATCTCTCAAAATTTATTTCAAAATGAAAGCTAAAAAGCAAAAGTAGTTCAGCTATTGATGTTAATTATTGTGTTAGGGGCGGTGGGGTAGCCTAGTGGTTAATGTGTTCGCTCGTCACGAAGTAGATCCGGGTTCGATTCCCCCTATGGATACAATGTGTGAAGCCAATTTCTGGTTTTCCAATATTGCTTGAATATTGCTAAAAGCGGCTATAAAAGAATACTCACTCACTCATTCAATGATTGTGTTGAATGTGCGTTTTGGGGTGCGTCTCATGGCAAGTCCATTTTAGTCGAGGTGTTTAGGAACTTGCTTCACAGCAAAGATCAACCCAGTTGATACTTCTTCAGGTATGCTCCTTGACTTCTAAAACCTGGACTTTTTCAAATCTTAATTCAACAGTCAGTAAAAAATGAGTCCAAATACATAAAAGTTGTTTCTCACGATTTTCTGTCTGAGCGTTATGACAACTTCCCCCACATATTTTCACACATGTCCCAGGGGATCGGGCCATGGTCAGTACTGCTGGGGCAGATCAGATTTAAGATTTTTCTATCTCATATGTGTTCAGGCTTAATGACTACATCTTAGCATATGCAGCTGAACGTCGGCAACCTTTGAAGTGTAGAAATGAGGTGAAATAGGCTTTAACGTTGCATCCAAAATTATTGCACTTAAATAGCGACGTGCATGTACGTGCATGTACATGTGTGTGTGTGTGTGGCTGCTTGTACTAGTCCGGACTGATGCCGATTTATAGTGCTAGCTCACTGAGATACCATGCCGCAGTTTAACATGAATATCCCACTCAGACACAGTATACTGACTCCGAGCCGACCAGTCCTTGTTTTAGCCCCTTAATGCCGAGCGAGACAGGGTAACAACAAGTACCATCTTTTAACGTCTTTTCGAATGACGCGGCTGGGGATCGAACCCCGGACCTTCCGCTCTCCGGGCGGACGCTCTACCACTAGACCACGGAGGCGGTCGAAGTGGGGAAGTGGATATGGCCATGAGGCAGCACTATTTACTGTTTCAATGCAACAGAATCTGGTACCCATAGATCAAGAAGCGACATCGCGAACGAAATACTGAAGCTGGACAAATATCTGAACTCAAACTACATTACATGGGACATTGTGTGGATTCCAGCTCATGTTGGACAACACGGAAATGAAATTGCAGATCAACTTGTCAAATCAGAATTGCCAATATTCGAATTCAGACCCCCCAAAAAACAAACTTGAATTTATTCTGAAAAATTCTTTAACCACAAGATGGCCTCAGTGATTGGACGTGGATCGTCCTGTCGACATTCGTTCTTAGGTTTTCCTTCTGTTAAATCTAAAAATGTAATTCGTTGACAAATGAAACGTGAGGAAGTCATAATTACAAGACTTCTGCTTGGACACTGTGGTTTAGTCGCGTATCGAAGTGTTAAAAGAGATATACAATCACTGCAATGAAGATACTCCCGAGACGGTTAAGTATTATTTAATTGAATACCTAGGCCACAATCACATCAGGCTGATTTTAAGAAGTGCAATTCTTAAGAAAGAGAACATATTCTTTCTGGATACACTTTTTGGCCCTGGCATCTTTTATGGTTCAATTAAGCGGGCACGTAATGACTTTGACTGAATCGGACAAATTTGATGTAATTTAGAAGACCAGTACATTCATATGTTGTGAGACCCGTGAAGATCCGGGGTAGAATAGGTCTTCAGCAACCCATGTTTGCCGTGAAAGGCGACTATGATTGTCGTAAGATGCGACTAACGGGATCGGTTGGTCAGGATCGCTGACTTGGTTGATGCATGTCATCGTATCCCAGTTGCGTAGATGTATGCTCATGATATCAGTCACTGGATTGTCTGTAACAAACTCGATTATAGTATAGTATAGTATAGTATAGTAAAGTTTAGTTTGGTATGGTATAGTATAGTATAGTATAGTTTAGTACAGTACAGTACAGTACAGTACAGTACAGTACAGTATAGTATAGCATAGTATAGTATAGCATAGTATAGTATAGTATAGTATAGTATAGTATAGTATAGTATAGTATAGTTTTGTATAGTATAGTATAGTATGTTGTGGAGTGATTTTAAACTTCAAACTTTCTCTTTTACCTGATCTGCCTTTTGAATGGACTGAGTATTCACTGTTCAGAATAATGTAGTGCTTACTTGCGGTCTTAAATTATTTACTGACTCATAAAGCAGATTTGTTAAGCATCACATCTTCATGAAATTCATTGTTCTCGTTTAAAACCAGTTGATGTGTTGGGCGTAGAAAGACCCCTTGTATGGTCCAAGTCGCATGTACGTGCATGTACGTGTGTGAGTGTGTGTGGCTGCTTGTACTAGTCCGGACTGATGCCGATTTATAGTGCTAGCTCACTGAGATACCATGCCGCAGTTTAACATGAATATCCCACTCAGACACAGTATCCACACAATGTCCCATGTAATATAGTTTGAGTTCAGATATATGTCCAGCTTCAGTATTTCGTTCTCAATGTCGCTTTTTGATCTATGGGTACCAGATTCTTTTGCTTTAACAGCTGGCATCGAATCAGTAAATAGTGCTGCCTCATGGCCATATTCACTTCCCCACTTCGACCGCCTCCGTGGTCTAGTGGTAGAGCGTCCGCCCGGAGAGCGGAAGGTCCGGGTTTCGATCCCCGGCCGCGTCATACCAAAAGACGTTAAAAGATGGTACTTGTTGTTACCCTGTCCTGCGCTCGGCATTAAGGGGCTAAAATAAGGACTGGTCGGCTCGGAGTCAGTATACTGCGTCTGAGTGGTGTATTCATGTTAAACTGCGGCATGGTTTCTCAGTGTGCTAGCATAATAAATCGGCATCAGTCCGGACTAGTACAAGCAGCCACACACACACATACACATGCACGTGCATGCACGTCGCAATATAAGTGCAATAATCTTGGACGCGACGTTAGGGGTTTAACCTCACCTCACCTCCATGCTCGTTACTGTTGCACGAACCAGTAAACTTAATGCAGGTTGAAATCTAGTTTTATTAACACTCTCAAAATAGCATCTAGTATTTAACATTAGTTGTACTAAATATTGATTATTAACTTGCAAGTGTTGCATGCATTCCGCTATTTGTCCCAATTATAGATGTTACGGGAGCAAGGGTGTCCAAGATGTCGAAATCGCTGTGTATAGTTGCGTCCCCTAGGTGTGTCAGGATTCTGTAATCGTGATTAAAATCGAAAATTCGCCTTGATTATGACAGAAATGTGCTTCACACGTTGAACCCATGTAAGGAAACGAACCCGATCCTTCGATGTGACGAGCGAACGCTTCCACCACTAAGCTACTCACCACACCCTCTAGTGTGGCAGCGTGTTGATACAGGTGTCCCTGTGTCGTCCTCTTTCCCTCATACGCCAACATGGCCTTAATCATCGACCAGCACCAGGTTTACCTGAATACAGTGTCCCTAAACGTGGACTTCTGCCAAGGTGCAAATATCGTTTAATTGATAGTATCATTATGCGATATTTGAGAGTCAGATCCAAGCGGTGTTTGCACAACGATTAAAGCAAGACTTGGAAGCAACATTCGATGTTTATTTTGTTATCCAGCCCTTATACTAGAGACGTAAAGTAAACAACTTCTTGTGCTAGATAAACATTTCCAGATCATCGCAGCCAAACGAGTGTTTGGTTGATTCGTTGTAGAATGTCCCGACAATATTAAGGGAACAGATATAGGTCATGTGACCCAAATGACGTCAGATGATGCTACACACTTGGGACAAAAACCGAACGAGATAGCTAAATTCAATGATGTACTGTGATGTAGCAATGGTATACTGTGATGTAACGATGATATACTGTGATGTACCAATGATATACTGTGATGTTACGATGACATACTGTGATGTAACGATGATATACTGTGATGTAGCAATGATATACTGTGATGTAACGATGATATACTGTGATGTAGCAATAATATACTGTGATGTAGCAATGGTATACTGTGATGTAACGATGATATACTGTGATGTACCAATGATATACTGTGATGTTACGATGATATACTGTGATGTAACGATGATATACTGTGATGTAGCAATGATATACTGTGATGTTACGATGATATACTGTGATGTAGCAATGATATACTGTGATGTAGCAATGGTATACTGTGATGTAACGATGATATACTGTGATGTACCAATGATATACTGTGATGTTACGATGATATACTGTGATGTAACGATGATATACTGTGATGTAGCAATGATATACTGTGATGTAACGATGATATACTGTGATGTACCAATGATATACTGTGATGTTACGATGATATACTGTGATGTAACGATGATATACTGTGATGTAGCAATGGTATACTGTGATGTAACGATGATATACTGTGATGTACCAATGATATACTGTGATGTTACGATGATATACTGTGATGTAACGATGATATATTGTGATGTACCAATGATATACTGTGATGTAACGATGATATACTGTGGTGTAGAAATGATATACTGTGATGTCACGATGATATACTGTGATGTTACGATGATATACTGTGATGTTACGATGATATACTGTGATGTACCAATGATACACTGTGATGTTACGATGATATACTGTGATGTAACGATGATATACTGTGGTGTAGAAATGATATACTGTGATGTAGAAAAGATATACTGTGATGTACCAATGATATACTGGGATGTTACGATGATATAATGGGATGTAGAAAAGATATACTGTGACCTAGCAATGATATACTGGGATGTTACGATGATATACTGTGATGTAGCAAAGATATACTGTGAAGTAACGATGGTATACTGTGATGTAGAAATGATATACTGTGATGTTACGATGATATACTGTGATGTTACGATGATATACTGTGATGTTACGATGATATACTGTGATGTATTACATTTGCTATCAAAATGTTTGGCGCAGCTAAGGCCAATACATGGTTTCCGACTGAATGCTAAACGTCATATTGACATATAATCTATTAACGTACTGCCTCCAGACAGACAGATATGCCGATGAAGGTGGGGTCGTCCCTTGTGTGTTCTGTGTATCATGTCGTGGCCTGAATGGACGACGCGGCTTCAGCTGTTGGTATCGTAGTCATTAGCAAGATCCGACTGACAGTATTGAGTGTTTAAATATTGTTTTCTGTTCGTCTATTACACGTCCATTTCCGCATAATGTTTATGCCCTTTGGTGGTTTGGTGCAGGATAGGTCGCGGCGGAAATGAGGATCAAATTGTTAAAATAAACGCTGAGCATGAGTGAGTGAGTGAGGTAGTGAGTGAGTGAGTGAGTGAGTTAGTGAGTGAGGTGTTAAAACATTTCCAGTCATATATCGGGGGCACCCATATTGGGCTGTATGTAATCGAATCTGGTTCTACTGCGTGACGAGCGAACACTATAACTACTGGGCTATTTCACCGCCCCATGTGGAAAGACTGTGTTGAGAATTAGTCTACGATTTGCAGCACTGTTTTATTCCCAGACCAGATTGTTTGAATATGATGAAATTAATGTTGATATAAGCAGGGAGAAGCAGTTTATTTGACGACACAACAGAATTAAAAGGAATCAAGTTTAGTTTTTATCGAACACATAAACGTGCTCTGAATCCATATGCTTCACACATATCAATTAGATAGATAGATAATTCCCTTCCGCAGCCAGACTGAAGCGTACACCCATTACAGCAATCGATGCGGGAGTCATCATATATATGTCTCAGAGATCACCCGGGCCTGCTTTACACGTGATATACACCTACTCCATGTTGACCCGTATGGGTGTGTTTTTTAGCTGTGTTTTGTTTCTTTACAACAAAAACGTACTCTGCGTGCCAGCCTTTCATTCCCAGAGCTCGAAAATAAAGTTTTATGTCTGCAAGCAGATTTGTGGGAGAAGAACTTTATTATGATCAATGTGAGACGGGTTGGTTTCACCCATGGTCTGCACATTGATTTGTGTCGTCAGGCAGTGGAACCACAGAACCAGTCTAGAACTTTACGTTTTCCAAATAAAATACTTCAGGGACATTTTTATTTCGCTGATGACCACGTTTATGCCCATCAGTGCCATCTTATCTGGAATGGATTGCAGGAATGAGTGTGAAGATGGGGTTTAAGTGTGTAAATGGTTTGTAAGAGTGTAAATGGGGTTTGAGTGTGTAAATGGGGTTTAAGTGTGTAAATGGTGGATATGTGGTGAAAAATGCAGAGTTGTGGGAGAAGAACTTTATTATGATCAGTGTGAGACGGGTCAGGTTTAACCCATGGTCTGCACATTGATTTGCGACGTCAGGGCAGTGGAACCACAGAACAAGTCTAGAGGCCGACCTAGAGACGGAACTTAGTTTGGGGAAAAGGAAAGATTACAAAACAGAGTGCTATTAGAAAAACAGTACTTTACGTTTTCCAAATAAAATACTTCAGGGACATTTTTATTTCGCTGATGACCACGTTTATATCCATCAGTGCCATCTTTATCTAGAATGGATTGCAGGAATGAGTGTGAAGATGAGTATTAAGTGTGTAAATGGTTTGTAAGAGTGTAAATGGGGTTTGAGTGTGTAAATGGGGTTTAAGTGTGTAAATGGCTTGTAAGAGTGTAAATGGGGTTTAAGTGTGTAAATGGCGTTTAAGTGTGTAAATGGTGAATGTGTGGTGAAAAGTGCAGACCACGATGGCGATAAAAAACATATATTCAATCACTTGTTGTACAAGCTGATACATAATTTCAATCATAAGTAGATTTACATATTGATTACATGCAGATTTACAAGTAGATTTACAAGCAGATTTACAAGTTGGTCTGCAGGTGATTTTCACGTTAATTTACACGTTGATTTACAAGTTGATTTACGAGTTGATTTACAGGTAGATTTACACATTGATTACACGCCTAATCATAAGTAGATTTAAAGGATACTTTTGTAAGTAGAAAACTACAAATAGATTTACAAGAAGAGTAACACGTAGAGTTCAAATAGATTTACAAGTAGAGTTACATATTAATTTTTTAGACAATTTGATCCTCATTTCCGACGCGACCTAACGCACCAAACTCCTAATGGGCATAAACATTATCCGGATATGCACGTGTAACAGACGAACAAGAAAACAATATTTAAAAACTTAATACGTGTCAGCCGGATCCTGCTAATGACTGTGATAACAACAGCTGAATGCTCTCGTCCATTCAGGCCACGACATAACAAACAGAACTCAGAAAGGACGACCCCACCTTTATCGCCATATTTGTCTGTCTGGAACCATTACGTTTACAGATCACAACTCCAAAACCATTTTGTATTGATCAGAGATATTTTCCCAACGTCTATGTATGATATGTTCATTGAATGGTATCTGTGGTGTGAATACTGCCAGAGTTCCTTCGGTGTGGACATTGAGGGATGGCGAGCATCGAATTGATTAACTCGATGTTCCATAAAACATTTCTTCATTAACACCACAAGGGCTGCAGCAGCAATAAACGCATCCATGGCCATCACTTGGCTCGGCGGTTATGTTCAACTAATTTCACTGGGGAAGAGTCAGCTGTCGTACTGCGACTCATAACCTATTCTGTAATTGTTTGTTTGTGGAGGATCCAATACATTGATGTGCAGCAAGTCGAGGTAAATTAGGTATCCGCCCATTGCAGTGCACCGCGCCGAGACAGCCTCTGGAGTCTCTTCACCTTCTGATAAGGTCACTCGTCCTAGCTCCTCATGTCAATACCGACCTATTACCTGCTCCAACACACGTCTGGCTGTGTGTCAACTCACCTACCCCTGCTGCTGTGGTGCAATATGCTGAATTCGACACAGAGTACCCGATGATTGTCATGGCGAGTGGGCCAACGTATCAGAAGCAGTGCATTCTTAAATCCACAAGGTACATTTCATGACTTTTGTTTGGCTTACCAAGCAAAGGTTTTTGCGTAGTTGTTCAATGAACCTTAAAACATGGGCCACGCTCACTAGAAGACTGTTCTCGTTAGTTACTGGACTGATTGATGTCTATATGTTTCATTTACTATTTCACAGCCCCAGCGGGGATTCCGTTTAGAGATTGGTCCCCAACAACCTATACTGATCGTAAGAGGAGGCGGACAAATGGTACGGGTAGTCAGACTCAGTGACTTGATTAATAGCGTGTCTTTGTACCGCGACGGTGTTGATCGTTGCTCATAATATCGATCACGGGATTGTCTGATCCAGACTCGATTATATGCAAGCCGACGTCATACAGCAGGAACATTATTGAGTGCGGTGTTGAACGTTGACAAAAATTTCGTTTCGATGTCTATTTTTTTGAAGGTATTATTGTTAAGTTATTGAAACGCAAAGATTAACAAAGAAATCGATACATAGAGAAATAGATTGTGAAATCAGTAAATGACCACACTAGATCAATAGATAGACTCAGGTTTACAATAAAAAAAGACAATACAATGGGCCTAATACGTGGCAGCAGCAAAAAGGAACAAGCCCTAGTATTAATGTTTACAAGTACAATCGCGAATGTCTAGAAACAGTCCTGTCTCTGTTCTTGAAAATAGAATTGGAAGCTTGCAGGAATTCGGTGTTTTAGGACCGGCATCCAATCCACACTTGGCAAGTAGGCAAGAGGAGTCAAGTCGAAAAGGCCTCGAATCGCCCTATTGTCCATCTTAGGTACAGCCATCCTTGTAGAAAATTGACCCATCCCGAAACTTCCCGAACGAACAAACCTGCCCTGTTTGCAAACAACCAGGGGTTAAACCTCTAAATCCCATTCGACATTTTATGAGTACTTCAATCACTTGCTGCCACTGACAATTACTACAAATAACTTTACAAAGTCCCTACATCCACATAAGATTATTCATTGATTAGAATCGATTTTAATAATTGTTTTCGTTTAAAGAGGTATAAACGTAAAACCAGAGTGCACAATTTCCGTAAATCAACTTCCGAAATATTGAAGTGTCGCAGTCGTCAGTGGCGCCACAATTCGCTATGCAGAGTTCCGTCCTTTGGACACACCAAAAACCTATGATTATTGCTTCGAATCCCGGTTCGCGCCAGTTATGTTTCTAGGTTTGTCAGGTTTGCCGTGCTCGTGGGTTTCACCAAATTGGTAAAAGACCGCTGTGAGTGAGTGAGTGAGTGAGTGAGTGAGTGAGTGAGTGAGTGAGTGAGGTGTTAAAACATTTCCAGCCATATGCCGGGGACACACATACTGGGCTGTATGTAATCGAACCAGGTTCTACTGCATGACGAGCGAACACTATAACTACTGGGCTACTTCACCGCCCCATGTGGAAAGACTGTGTTGAGAAATAGTCTACTATTTGCAGCACTGTTTTATTCCCAGACCAGATTGTTTGAATATGATGAAATTAATGTTGATATAAGCAGGGAGGAGCAGTTTATTTGACGACACAACAGAATTAAAAGGAATCAAGTTTAGTTTTTATAGTATCTATATGCTTCACACATATCAATTAGACAGATAGATAATGCCCTTCCGCAGTCAGATTGAAGCGTACACCCATTACAGCAGTCGATGCGGGAGTCATCCTATATGTGTCTCACAGATCACCCGGGCCTGCTTTACACGTGATATACACCTACTCCATGTTGACCCATATCGGTGTGTTTTTCAGCTGTGTTTTGTTTCTTTAGAACAAAAGTGGGTAGTGTGTGCAGTGTGTGTGTTGAAGTGTGTAAATGGAATGTAAGAGTGTAAATGGGGTTTAAATGCATAAATGGTTGCTGTGTGGTGAAAAGTGATGACTACGATGGCGATAAAGGAAAGGTCACAAAACAGAGTGTTTTTATAAAAACAGTACATTACGTTTTCCCCCCCAAAACCAACATATTCTTTCACTTGGTGTACAAGCTGATACACAATTTCAATCATAAGTAGATTTACATATTGATTACACGCAGATTTACAAGTAGATTTACAAGTTGATCTGCAGGTAGACGTACACTCTGATTTACACGTCGATTTACAAGTTGATTTACAAGTATATTTACATGTATACTTTTTTGACAATTTGTTCCTTATTTTCCTATCATTACCAAACTCCCAAAGGGCATAAACATTATGCGGATATGCACGCGTAATAGACGAACAAAAAAATATTTGTCTGTCTGGAACCATTACGTTTACAGATCACAACTCCAAAACCATTTTGTATTGATCAGAGATATATTCCCATGGTCTATGTATGATATGTTCGTGGAATGGTGTCTGTGGTGTGAATACTGCCAGAGTTCCTTCGGTGTGGACATTGAGGGATGGCGAGCATCGAATTGATTAACTCGATGTTTCATAGAACATTTCTTTATTAGCACCACAAGGGCTGCAGCAGCAATAAACGCATCCATGGCCATCACTTGGCTCGGCGGTTATGTTCAACTTATTTCACTGGGGAGGAGTCAGCTGTCGTACTGCGACACATAACCTTTTCTGTAATTGTTGACCCATTGTAAATCAACTTGTAAATCTGCGTCCAACACATTAATGTGCAGCACGTCGAGGTAAATTAGGTATCCGTCCATTGCAGTGCACCGCGCCGAGACAGCCTCCGGAGTCTCTTCACCTTCTGATAAGGTCACTCGTCCTCAAAACTTCCCGAACAAACAAGCTTGCCCTGTTTGCAAACAACAAGGGGCTAAACCTCTAAATCCCACTAAACATTTTACGAGCACTTCAATCACTTGCTGCCACTGACAATTACTACCTATAAATTTTCAAAGTCCCTACAGTCGTATAAGATTATTTATTTATAAGAATTGATTTTGATAATTGTTTTCGTTTGACGAAGCATAAAAGTAAAACCGGTGTCAACAATTTGCGTAAATCAACTTCGGGTGAAGGAGGAAATATTGACGATGAAGTGTCCCTGTCGTCAGTGGCGATGAAATGTCGCAGTCGTCAGTGGCGCCGCAATTCGCTGTGCAGAGTTTCGTCTCTTGAGCACACCAGAAACCCATGATTATGGCTTCGAATCCCGGTTCGCGCCATTTATGTTTCTAGGTTTGTCAGCACCAGGCTCGTGCTCGTGGGTTTCAACACAGTGGTAAACGTCTGAGAACTATATCACTTCTGGCTTTCCTCCCACATCAAGCTGACAGCCGTAATATAATTGTAATACTTTTAAAATACGGCGTTAAACTCGTCTTTGGACTTTGAGGCGCAGAAGGAACGCTGTCATTTTAACCAGAGACCATATAATCTATTATATGGTCTCTGTTTTAACTGAAAAAGGCGACGACACACCCAGGTCAATTTGTAACTAGAAATTGAACCTTTTTGTATCGGATATAACACGCCTCCGTAATCTAGTGGTAGAGCGTCCGCCCGGAGACACACACTCACACTCACGCACGCACGCACGCACACACATACACGGTCATACACGCACTATTAACATGTCCGTTCCAGAATTGCCAACACGACGCCGTAATGGCCGCAGCGCACACAAACCTACCGACCTTGAACGTTTTGTCCTGGAATCTCCACGGATAATGCAGAACACTAAAAGACCGTCTCTGTCTTGGAGCTGTTGTCAGCCGGCCTAACGGTGCCAGACCTACGGGGACTTTCTCCATCACGAAACATCTCCTCTGGGGGTATTTGCTTTGTCTAGAATTTAAAAGTCAAGAGGGCGTCAATTTACTGTAAATACAGGACAATTAACTCGTTACGAGCGGCTGTCGAGTTCATTCGCCGAGGGGGGCGTTTCCAAATAAATGGCAAAACGAACAATGCAACATATATTTTACCACTATTACTTGCAAAAAAAAGAAACAACTTGAAATCTAAATACCAATATATTTTTTCTCTGCTATTCATTACGTGATAATCCACCGTAATCACTCAATCCTTCAATCAAGGGCCACACACCAATAGTTATCTGGATTTCTTTCGGGATGGTCCCCGCGCGAGATGGCGCAATCATCCTTTCTGACTATATCGCCCTGACGCAGGAAGGTCTCAGGTCGGCTTTTGAGTCCGCTCCACCACGGGGAGGTCCGTCGCAAAGGCAATAGGCAGCGCTAAATTGACTCTTTGGAGCAGAAGCTCCCCACAGCGTCTCGGGACAACTGAGCGCACCAGCTGGAGGGACCACGCATTACGGACTTTCGTTCTTAATTGTAACACAAGACTGGTTTAATAGAACAGGCATATATTTTCTCGAACGGCAGGTGCTTAAAGGGCTCGACGACGTCCATATTTGTCAGATTGCATTGGAATTGTAGCTGCCGACAGAAGTGTTAGCATCTGATTAAACCGACTGCCAGTCGAATGTCGCACACGACACTACAAACTATCTAACGTCGAATGTTTCATATCCAATACAACCTATACCAGACGACAGTGTAATGTCGCATACACAACACAACAACACACCCTAAACCAGTCGGCAGTCCCGTGAAGATACCGAGTTAGAATTGGTCTTCATCAATCCATTGTCATGAGAGGCGACTAACGGGGTCAGGATGGCTGACCTGGATGATGTATGCTCATGATGTCAATCACTGGAATGTCAGGTGCACATTCGATTGTTTACAGACCGCCGCCATAGAGCTGGAATATTGCTGAGTGTGGCGTTAAAAACATAAACAAAAATCAAAACACAAACACAAACCAGTCGATAGTGGAATGTCACACTCAACACTACAACACCCTAAACTAGTCGATAGTGGAATGTCACACTGACAAGTCACAGTTGTATAGTTAGTCCAACTTTTTGTAATTTTGGCAGTTGTTATTTTGGACAGATGACAACATTTTTCAAAGGGAGATAACTCGCAATCACGCGCTGCACACATTCTGTTATTTAAAAAGAAAAAACACTTTTTGAAGTTTTGCCCGTAGGAACCGACGTAGGAACTCCAGTTGATAGCCTGTTTCCTCAGCGTCCCCCGTCAGATCGACAGTCAACACAAGATGATTACCCCCACTCAAGGCAAATTTGTCTTTTATTGCCCATGTAAGAGATTTTTTGTGCCCGGAATGAAGATCCGGATCGAAAAACACAGTTTATCAATGTCAGCTTAATTTGTCAATTTCTTGGCAAGAACTCCTCTTTTCGAACGAGTGTCGGAGAAATCAGGCCTTTAATTGTTGACAGAGCCGCTCCTTGAAAACACTCCGCATCTTTACTCTGCTATTTTGAGTACGTTCGAGGGTGTAATGCTTCCCTTCCTTCAGTGATTAGTTGTGTGGAGAATATAACTGCTATTGATGATGTGCGAGACTCTAACAACCTTACGTAACGACATTGGTATATTTTGATGTCACAGCCTATTAATTATGGTCGGTTCTCTGTTCAATAAATCTATAGGATTGAAACAGCGCCTGTATGCCACACGTTGTCAATAATTCAACAGTTATAGTACACTGTTGAAGGTTCTTTGGTTGACAAAAACGTCATTGATAAACATGGTTTGCATTTATTTACATGGTAAAGTCGGGAAGGAAAATAATAATCATAATTATAAATCATTACACCAGATGTGTCACCTCATCTTAAATTAAATAATGAGTGCACGAAAACGCTATCTAAAATTATTGCATATCGGGGGCACGGAAGGTCAAGTCGTCAAATGCGCCTCAATTAACTGTGCAGGTATACGTCATTTGTGTGTGCCAGAAACCTATAGTCGTGGGTTCGGATCCTGGTTCTTCCTGGTTATGTTTCTAGGTTTGTCAGCACCAAACCGGTGCTCGTGGTGATTCACCAAAGTGGTACACGTCTGAGACCTGCATCACTTCGTGCTTTCCTCCCACGATAAAACTGAAATAATGTTCAAAGCGGCGTTAACCAAACTCACTCACTGACGGTCTAATTGGAGGAGACTGACACAATTTTCGCATAATCAAGACGCGCGGCACCCAATGAGCTTGTGATCCTTGCCTCTGAAAGTGATAAATGAAGAAAGTTCCTAAAAGAAACTTGACATAAAACACGGTTGGCATTAGAGTATGCATTACATATAAATTGCCAGATTTCGTGTCCGAAAATGTCGCTTTTAATGTTTTTTATTTCCAAAGCAATTACATTTTTTTTCAGCAGAAATCTATTTGTTTTTCCATTATTCGAATCGCCGATTTGAACCATATCCCTCACAGAGGAATCATACCCAAATAGCTTAATCACTGGGTAAAGTCAACGAGGAGATGAGCACTTTACGATTTAGCTGGCGTATGAGCGCATCAGTCGACTTATTAAGTCTGACATTCAGGGAGGAACGTTATACGACGGTTGACTGATGAGTTCTCGCATGGAAGGAATTGCGTAATAGTGAAACCTTTTGTAGTGGACATTACATGATGCCACTGAGTCAACTGAGCAAATTGATTTGCTGTGACAAGTCAGTAAATAACCAGGGATCTGTGACCTTTGGAAAATGGATGGACAAATTTAGGGAACGTGCAGTGACCAAGTCGTTGCAGAAAAAAAATTAAAGCAAATGTCAGTCATCAACAGCCTCTTCCCATGACACTGTGAAGGGATGGGCAGGAGAGTTAAAGGTGGCAGGGAGAGCTTTGAAACGACCCCCTTCCCGGAAGGCCTGTGACGTCAGCAACACCGGAAAGGATTCACGATGTAGTAATGACCGACTGGCAAATGACTGAGTGTCATATTTCTAGTTCTGTAGGTATTTCGTAGGAGAGAGTACATTCCATTATTACAGAAACTTTGGCAAGGAAAGTTTCTGAAATCTGATAAAAAACGCACCAGGCATCACATGTCTCGTGATAATCTAGCTCTATTTGAAGCTGATCCAGAAACGTTCTGACAACGCTTTGTAACAATGGATGAAACATGGGTTAACCTCTTAAGTCTAAACAACGGGCAAAACAGTGGAAGCTTTGGACATCATCACCACCAAAGAAGGTGAAGACTGTCCCATCAGCTGGAAAGGTTATGGCCTCCGTGTCCTGGGATGCCGGGGGTGTCATGGTGGACCATCTTCCAAATGGACAGATAATAAACGGAGCATATTATGCTCCTCGTTGAGACAATTGCGGGATGAAATTAAGACTAAGAGCAGTGATACGCCAAGGCCAATAGGCCAATGCACAAATCAGTCATTGCCATGACTACAATCCACGAATGTGGCTTTAAACTCCTTCTGCACCAACCTTCTCCTGATCTGACTTTCATCTGTTCACAAACCTGAGAAAAACTCTAACCTGAACCCATTTCAACTCACACACTGAATCTGATTAAGTCTGTGACTAATCTCACTACACCAGAGCAAATAAAGCTCTGCTACAAGTCCACTCTGTTATTCCTAACCTTTTAGTTATTTCACAAAATATTATTTGTTTCTCAAATACAACCTATTTTATTATATGCGTCTGAGATATAGGGATCGTAAAAAAGGTTTTATACAATTGTAAAAGGTTTTCGAATGTTGGTATGTCAACACCAGTTGATATGGTTTAAGGAGAATGTGGACGTTTCCATTGTACATTGTATCTGACACTCGTTGTTTGAAATATTGGTGTAACATAATAGCAATGCCTGAACTCTGTTTACCTAAGTCACTTACAAAATACTTGAACAACACGGTACTCTTTGTAATATTAATATGGGGAAAACGGACGATGTTTCACAAATATTTTATCAAGTTAAATGCCACATATTAAGATTTGGAAATTATGAAATGAAGGAATATTACAACTAACTGATAACGTTCTCTTTAACCCGCCAATGGTCAAACCGATAAAGCACATCGGACAGGACCAGCATCTCTCATTGTGTTGGTCAGATAGAGTTAGTCAAACAGATGTAAGACGTTAATACCTTTTTTTTGTATCTGCAGCTGTTTATCATCCACCCTTATCAAATCACACGTACGTATACCTTCGTTGCATACTAGGCAAATGGTAAGGTAATGTTATTCCTGAACTTCACTCCTAAAAGCCCTTATCACCAATGCCTCGGTCAAACTAGATTATACAATTCTGTCGAGATAGCGCCACAAAAGGTAACAATAACAGTTTAATCAGTAAAAGAAATTATCTACATCTTATGTTCTTAAACATGCTCTGATAATTGATCACATTTCTATTGTTTAATGATTATATATAGATTCCGTGGCTGTCTAATAAACTGACTGTTTATTCACTCAGATCTTGTGTTGCTGTGTGGGTTGGTCGTGTACAGTTGTACCTCTTGCCAAGCGAGCTTATCCCCTCACTCCCGTCTTAATGGTAAGAATACATGGACTTCTTGTATAGAACATTGCTGTTTACATTTGGCTTTGGTTTCATTTGGCTGTCTCAGACAACTGGTAATTTTAATGTTTTTATTAAGCACTTTCGCAAGTATTTCTCCGCTTCCATTCCTTTGGTTTTAACAAGTCAAATATAGGTTTGGGATGACTATGGATAACGTTTTGGAAATAAAGTTTGTACATTGAAACGCTTGGCAGGACGGAACCCAATCTGGAGCGTATGATAGACTAAAATCTAGTCTCTGAAATGCACACATTTTACAAAAAAACACTTGTTAAATTATCTTTAAAAAATAAATAAAAAAAGGAGCCAAAAGACTTTCTTTTTTGTCAAAAACTGCAGTAATCTGGATTTGCCAACTATTACGACTGAGTGGACCAGGTCAAAGCATTTCGCTGTCATAAACTTAAACTGAATCAACAAATGTTTTATAAAATCAATAATAATTTTTTGGGGGTGTAAAACATGGAATCGTGTATAAACTGACCCTTTCTGAACGTGTACATGGATTTAACAGCGAACCTAGGTTTTGAAGAAACACATACTGTTGTACTATATATGGCTTTTTAAAGACAAAATTAACTTATCGTCTGCTTTATGACCCGGTGTATGATCAATGCTGCTCCGCTGCTAATGGCATTTATATTGAGAAACGGTATTGGTTTCTTAAGTTCCAAATTACATAGCAACACATGCAATAGTAGATATATTTTCAGACACTGACGCAATCCAGAACAGCGAATGATTTGTCTTCATCAAGCACACGCCATAATCGGTAAATGCGATGTCTTTGCGTCTATGCCTTGATCTGTTTCTCGTATGCTTAAAAGAAATAGTCCATTGGCTTCTGAAACATGCCGTTCTCCGCCGTTGTAATAAGACAGTTTAAAAGCAGTATGTTTGAGAAGACTTATAATTCATGCCTCGTGTGTGAATGTGTGTGAGTGCGTGCGTGTGTGTGTGAGTGTGTATGCATCTATGTGTGTATATATATATGTGTGTGTGTATGTATGTGCATATGTGTGTATGTGTGTGTGTATATATATATGTCAGTGTTGTGTGTGTGAGAGAGAGTATGTGGGAGTGTATGTGTGTGTGTGTTTTGTTTTATTTTGGGAGGGGGAAGGGTACAAGACAACCCCTGGAGTGTTGAATGCCTTCAGTCATCTCGCATACTCGTGTTTATATCTAGCGATGTTACAGGTCAGTGGTAAAGATATAAACAGCTTCTTCGTGTAATACATCGTTTAGTTACCCGCGTTTTGTTAATTAGACTTGCCATGAAATCAACATCACAAATGCCTTTTCTATTATCATCCTTGGTATTATGTGAAATCTGAACTGTTAAAGTGGAAAGTAACTTAGAGCTCCCAGCAAGCTATCCTGCTCAGCTGAATGTCACAGCCCACGTCATGTTAACTTTGCATTTTCTAGTTTACTCAACAAATTGAATCACAATGGTAACATACACAACCAGGAAGCCATCCACACGGTGTTCATGAAGGATTTGTGGCAGTAAAGCAATCAATATATAGGGACCGATCATTTGATATTCCAGGGGAGGTATTTTATCGAATAAAAAAAAACTTGTCCCCAAAAATTCTTCTTTTTTTTTATGCTTTTATGTTGAAAAAAAAAGAAACTGCCTGTCACAAAAAAATGCATTGTTGCAAGGTGATTTGCTTTAAAAGATATTCAGGATCTGTTTTTGTAATTATAGATGAAAAAATATCTAATCTCGACACAAAATCCGAGCTCCACCCCCAACCCTACCTCCCAAGCCTCCAACCGAATATCAAATGGTCGGTGCCTTCTATTTGGCTCTATCTGCTCCGATTAACGGATTGGGCGTATATGGACTTGTGGGCATCTTGGAGTATTGATATACTTAAACAAATGCTCAAAATAATTAATTTCGTCCTCAGGTGTAGGGGGAAATCGTTCACTGGACATGCGTTTGGTACAACTAGACTGACTTTGGAGATAACATGTTATTTTTTATTAAGGTGTTCTTTTCGTGGGTACATTCCAATTCTGTTTCCATTTTTTTCTTTTTGTTCATTCTTCCCATGACAACATCACGCACTGACTTAACCCACACTGAAAGACATTGAATCTGTTCATCATCTGTACTGGTCCAGTTTTCGGCCTACGGTTCGACAGCATCCTTATCTAAAAAAAAGTTGTGATCCCAGTTAACAGCAGGCTGCTCTCGATGTTGTGTATCATATTTGAATAACTGACGAAGGTTGTTATCGTCAACAATAAAAAAAATCACCATTGATTATACGACAAACATAATAATAGCAGTATGATGAGTAATGGAATTTACATCGTGAGCTGCATTGTTAACAAATTCAGGAACATGCGATTCTTGTCAGATGTCACAAACACATGCATTGGCAAGTCATGTGTTCAGCTGATCAAACACGGGTACATAACAGTAGGGCATTTGCATCAGATATTATTTTGTCACTTATGCGACAAATATGGAAATATCTTTCACATGTCTACCAGAAAACATTTTAAAAGCTTTATTTAGGCGTTGAATCCTGTGGCCCTGGTCGTATTTCTTGGCCGAAAGATTATGCTTATACGGTCGATGTAAGGTTGATCGTGAACTTGCAACTGTGGAGCGTTTCTGAATAACCGCCTTTTGGTCTTGTGAATTACGACATCCTGGATATTGTCATTCAGTATTAATACTTTAGTGTCAGCAGCCGTGTGTGTATGGGATCGGCGATAAAGGCAGTAATATTCTTTGTGCAAACTTCGTTTGAAGTTACCATATAGTAAAAAGACGTTAAGAAGGAATATATTGCCTCTACTTCAAAGGTTATTTGACAGTTCACTATGCTTCATAAACAACAGTGTAAATATAGGAAATATGGTACCTCAGTAATGAAGAAGCAGACGTGGAATAAGATCAGTTGTCTCCCTTGATGGGCGAGAAAGGACGAGACCTTTCATCAGGAGATTTTGTCATCCGGCTCAGCAACCCAACTTAAATACTAACAAGGCCGATGCTTAATCTCTTTGTTATTAGCACACATCATAATCTATCAAACCTATCGATCTCGCAGCACTTTATCCCGTCTTAAAAGTCAGCTTGAGTGGATCAGGTGGTCATGCCTTGGTCGTTGCTCGTAATATCAACCACTGATTTGACTGGTCCAGATTCGATTATGTAAAGGCAGTCGTGATACTGCTGACTGCAATTTTCATGAAAAACGTCCACGCAAGAGAATAATCAGTCTAAATAATCAGAATATTTGCCGAAACAGATTCCATAGCATAGAAACTAGTTTAAGTCTACTAGTCCTTATAATGATAGTTTATAGCAAAACCCTTAAAAAGGACAAACATCTACTCCTCCTTATGATCTCTTAACTATTTGGCAGGTTGGAAAGGACTATAGGACTTTACCAATTTCTAACGCTGCTATGAAAGTGATGAAAATTATGTGACTGGATTACTGAAAAATCAGATATGACACCAGGTGCTAGCGAAAAGCCGCGCATGTCCTTCCCTACCGGTAGCACCCGCAATTCAACAAATTTGCATTAAAAAAAACCCCAGTTTGTTGCCTGATGCCTCACAGCAGTTCTCCTGCCATGCGACGGTTAACGTGCACTATTTGATGAACGGTTCTTGCCACTGAGTATTGATGCCCTGAAGCTGCAACAGTGTATGTTGGACCAGAGATTATCACTCCTTATGCAAACTGCTTTTGAAGTGACCAAATAACGAAAACCCTTTTTGATATCAATGAGCTAATTCCTCTTCTTCAAAGCGTTTTTGACATTTTATAATGCTTGATAATACCGCAGCATAAATGTATGAAATAGATACTTGCTGATGATTGAGAATAAGACGATGACTGAAGACGGATCTCTCGCTTGACGGGCGAGAGAAGAACGAGATTTTGCATGATGACGCTTTCATCGGAAGATGTGTCAGTGATCCATTCATATAATTTTTCACCACTGTTTTGACTTCTAGCCCAATGGAACTCTTTCGGCGGATAACCGAGACTGGTTATTCTATGGCATTGATGTTTTGATATTTCTGTCTTTCAGATCGAGTAAACCAATCAGGGAACTGGAATGACATGAGGACGGGTCTGATCGGAGTCGGTATCCTTGGTTCTGCACATGCTGAACTGCGGCATGGACGTTAAACCCCATATCATTATACCTTATTATTATATGTTCACGATTAGGCAGTGAGGTGTTAGGTGGGAAGAAATTGGGTTTAACGTCGGGTTCAAGATTATGGCACTTATATAGCGACGTGCATGCACGTGTGTGTGGCTTCTTGTACTTCTCCGGACTAAGCCAATTTTATAGTGCTAGCCAATGAGATACCATGCCGCAGATTTAACATGAATACCCCACTCAGACACTGTATACTCCGAGCCGACCAGTCCTTGTTTCAGCCCACTTAACGCCGAGCGCCAGGCACGGTAACAACAAGTACCATCTTTTAAAGTCTCTCTCCGGGCGGACGCTCTACCACAAGACCACGGAGTCGGTGAGGCAGTAATGTGTTAAAGATGGGGTGTACTCACCTCCCACATTTATTGTTTAAGGTGCGACTGATTGATAACACTACGCTTCAGACACCTTTTCCTATATTTTGTTTTAATGTCTGAATTTGTCACTGCACGTATGTTCAGACGTTTTTATCTTTTACCCTGACAGAGCTAGTTTTTATGAATATTGGAAATTTCGAGGTGTCATCCAGTCACTGAACGGTATTTTGGAGCATGGGGCGTTATTCATGTAGATAAATGATGATTTCACAAAGACCTTTAGATTGCGCCCTGGATTTGTACTCTGATATAGTCTATCAATTTACATACTGTTATTGAAATGAATAAAAGGTACAACTAAGCGCATAAGCTGGAGGGACCACGCATTACGTACTTTCGTTCTTAATTGTAACACTAGACAGGTTTAATAGAACTGGCATATTTTTTCTAGAACGGCAGGTGCTTACAGGGCTGGACGACTGCCAGTCGAATGTCGCACACAACACTACAAACTATCTAATGTCGAATGATTCATACCCAATACAACCTATACCAGTCGACAGTAAAATGTCGCATACACAACACAACAACACACCCTAAACCCGTCGACAGACCCGTGAAGATTCCGAGTTAGAATTGGTCTTCATCAATCCATGTTTGTCGTTAAAGGCGACTAACGGGGTCAGGTTGGCTGACCTGGATGATGCCTAGATCGATGCTCATGACATCAATCACTGGAATGTCTGGTGCACATTCGATTGTTTACAGACCGCCGCCATAGAGCTGGAATATTGCTGAGTGTGGCGTTAACCCCCCTAAATAAACAAAACACAAACACAAACCAGTCGATAGTGGAATGTCACACTGACAAGTCCCAGTTGTATAGTTGGTCCAACTTTTTGTTATTTTGGGCAGATGACAACATTTTTCAAAGGGAGATAACTCGCAATCACGTGCTGCACACATTCTGTAATTTAAAAAAAACAAAAAACTTTTTTGAAGTTTTGCCCGTAGGAACCGACGTAGGAACTCCAGTTGATAGCCTGTTTCCTCAGCGTCCCCCGTCAGATCGACAGTCAACACAAGATGATTACCCCCACTCAAGGCAAATTTGTCTTTTATTGCCCATGTAAGAGACTTTTTTGTGCCCGGAATTAAGATCCGGATCGAAAAACACAGTTTATCAATGTCAGCTATAATTTGTCAATTTCTTGGCAAGAACTCCTCTTTTCGAACGAGTGTCGGAGAAATCAGGCCTTTAATTGTTGACAGAGCCGCTTCTTGAAAACACTCCGCGTCTTTACTCTGCTATTTTGAGTACGTTCGAGGGTGTAGTGCTTCCCTTCCTTCAGTGATTAGTTGTGTGGAGAATAAAACTGCTATTGATGATGTGCGAGACTCTAACTACCTTACGTTATGACATTGGTATATTTTGATGTCACAGCCTATTAATTAAGGTCGGTTCTCTGTTCGATAAATCTATAGGATTGAAACAGCGCCTGTATGCCACACATTGTCAATAATTCAACAGTTAAAGTACACTGTTGAAGGTTCTTTGGTTGACAAAAACGTCATTGATAAACATGGGTTGTTTTGTGGTTTGCATTTATTTACATGGTAAAGTCGGGAAGGAAAATAATAATCATAATTATAAATCATTACACCAGATGTCAAAGGAACCTCAATCAACTGTGCAGGGATGCGTCACTTGTGTGTGCCAGAAACCTATGATCGTGGGTTCGGATCCTGGTTCTTCCTGGTTAGATTTCTAGGTTTGTCAACACCAAAGCGGTGCTCGTGGGATTCACCAAAGTGGTAAACGTTTGAGACCTGCATCACTTCATGCTTTCCTCCCTCGATATAACTGAAATAATGTTCAAAGCGGCGTTAACCAAACTCACTCACTCACTGACGGTCTAATTGGAGGAGACTGAACAATCTTCGCATAAACATGACGCGCGGCACCCAATGAGCTTGTGATCTTTGCCTCTGAAAGTGATAAATGAAGAAAGTTCCTATAAGAAACTTGACATAAAACACGGTTGGCATTAGAGTATGCATTACATATAAATTGCCAGATTTCGTGTCCGAAAATGTCGCTTTTAATGTTCTTTATTTCCAAAGCAATTACTTTTTTTTCCCAGCAGAAATCTATTTGTTTTTCCATTATTCGAATCGCCGATTTTAACCATATCCCTGACAGAGGAATCATACACAAATAGCTTAATCATCAGGTGAAGTCAACGAGGAGATGAGCACTTTCGATTTAGCTGACGTATGAGCGCATCAGTCGACTTATTAAGTCTGACATTCAGGGAGGAACGTTATACGACGGTTGACTGATGAGTTCTCGCATGGAAGGAATTGCGTAATAGTGAAACCTTTTGTAGTGGACATTACATGATGCCACTGAGTCAACTGAGCAAATTGATTTGCTGTGACAAGTCAGTAAATAACCAGGGATCTGTGACCTTTGGAAAATGGATGGACAAATTTAGGGAACATGCAGTGACCAAGTCGTTGTAGAAAAAGGAATTAAAGCAAACGTCAGTCATCAACATTTGAGTACAACACAACAGCCTCTTCCCATGACACCATTAAGGGATGGGCAGGAGAGTTAAAGGTGGCAGGCACAGCCTTGACACGAACCCCCTCCTTGAAGGCCTGTGACTTCAGCAACACCGGAAATGATTCACGATGTATTAGTGACTGACTGGCAAATGACTGAGTGTCATATTACTAGTTCAGTACACAAAGTACATTTAATTATTACAGAAACTTTGGCAAAGAAAGTCTCAGCTCGTTGGCAACTGCTGACAACTGACCAAACACAAACCAGGCACAAAATGTCCCTAATCTAGCTCTGTTTGAAGCTGATCCAGAAATTAAGACTAAGAGCAGTGATAAGCCGAGGCCAATAGGTCAATGCACAAATCAGTCATTGCCATGACTACAATCCATGAATGTGGCTTTAAACCCCTTCAGCACCAACCTTATTCTCCTGATCTGGCCCCGTCAGACTTTCATCTGTTCCCAAACATGAATACAACTCTAACCGGAATCCATTTCAACTCACACACTGAATCAGATTAAGTCTTTGACTAATCTCACTACACCAGGGTAACTAAAGCTCTGCTACAAGTCCACTCTATTTTTCCTAACCTTGGAGTAATTTCACCAAATATTATTTGTTTCTCAAATACAACCTATTGTGTTATATCGGTCTGAGATATAGGGATCGTAAAAAAAGGTTTTATACAATTGAAAAGGTTAATCTCCTCGCTTGTAAAAGGTTTTTGAATGTTGGTATGTCAACACCAGTTACTATGGTTTAAGGAGAATGTGGACGTTTCAGCTGTACATTGTATCTTACACTCGTTGTTTGAAATATTGGTGTAACATAATAGCACTGCTTGAACTCTGTTTACCTAAGTCAACTTACTAAATGCTTGTACAACACGGTACTCTTTGAAATATTAACATGGGGAAAATGAACAATGTTTCACAAATATTTTATCAAGTTAAATGCCAGATATTAAGATTTGGAAATTATGAAATGAAGGAATATTAAAACTAACTGATCACGTTCTCTTTAACCTGCCAATGGGCCAACCCATAACGCACATCGGACAGGACCAGCATCTCTCATTGTGTTGGTCTGATAGAGTTAGGCAAACAAATGTAAAACGTTAATACCATTTTCTGTACCTGCAGCTGTTGTCATCCACCCTTATCAAATCACACGTGTCATAGTTTCGTGGCATACTACTATATGGTAAGCTTATATTGTTCCTGTACTTCACTCCTAAAAGCCCTTATCACCAATGCCTCGGTCAAACTAAATTATACAGTTCTGTCGAGATAGCGCCAATAAAGATCACAATAACAACTTTAACGTCAGTTTAATCAATAAATGAAATTATCTTCATCATTTTCTAAAACACGCTCTGATAATTGATTGTACACATTTCTATTGTTTAATGATTATATATAGATTATGTGGCTGTCTAATAAACTGACTGTTTATTCACTCAGGTCTTGTGTTGCTGTGTGGGTTGGTCGTGTACAATGGTTCCTCTGCCAAGCGAGCTGATACCCCTTTGGCTTTGGTTTTGTTTGGCTGTCTCAGACAATTGGTAATTTAAATGTTTTTATTAAGCACTTTCGCAAGTATTTCTCCGCTTCCATTCCTTTGGTTTTAACAAGTCAAATATAAGTTTGTGATGACTATGGATAACGTTTTGGAAATAAAGTTTGTGCACTGAAACGCTTGGCAGGACGGAACCCAATCTGAAGCGCATACGCTCTCTGTCGAGCGGCTGATAGACTAAAATCTAGTCTCTGAAATGTACCCATTTTTAAAAAAAAGCAGTAGTAAAATTATCTTTAAAAAAATAAATAAAAACGAGCCAAGAGACTTTCTTTTTTGTCAGAAACTGCAGTAATCTGCAGTGCACCAGATCAAAGCATTTTGCTGTCATGAACTCAACAAATGTTTATAAAATCAATAACAAGTTTTTTTTGTGTGTAAAACATGGAATTGTGTATACACTGACCCTTTTTGAACGTGTACATGGATTTAACAGTAAACCTTTTATACTATATATCGCTTTTTAAAGACAAAATTAACTTATCGTCTTCTCAATGACCCGGTGTATGATGAAAGCGGCTCTGCTGCTAATGGCGTTTATATTGAGAAAGGGTATTGGTTTCTTAAGTTCCAAATTACATAGCAACACATTCAATAGTAGAATATTTTCAGACACAGACGCAATCCAGAGCAACGAATGATTTGTCTTCATCAAGCTCACGTCATAATCGGTAAATGCGATGTCTGTGCGTCCATGGTTTGAGTGTGTGAGTGAGTGTGTGAGTTTGATTTTACGCCGCTTTTAGCAATATTCCAGCAATATCACGGCGGGGGACACCAGAAATGGGCTTCACACATTGTACCCATGTCTGGAATCGAACCCGGGTGTTCGGCGTGACGAGAGAACGCTTTAACCATTAGGCTACCCGACCGCCCCCCATGGTTTGATCTCTTTCTCGTATGTTAACAGCATAAGTTCCATTGGGTTCTTAAACATGTCGTCCTCCGCCGTTGTATTAAAACAGTTCAAAGGTACCATGTTTGAGAAGAATTCCTGTCTCGTGTGTGTATGTGTGTGAGTGCGTTTGTGTGTGTGAGTGTGTATGTATCTAAATGTATATGTGTGTGAGTGTGTGTGTATGTATGTGTATATGTAAGTGTGTGCGTGTCCGTACGTGCGTGCGTGCGCGCGTGCGTGTGTGTGTGTGTGTGAGTGTGTGTGTTGTTTTATTTTGGGAGGGGGAGGGGTCCCATCCCACCCCTAGCATTTAACAGCTCTAAAACTACAAAACTCATCGTTTAGTTACCTGCGTTTTATTAATTAGACTTGCCATGAAATCAACACCACAAATGTCTTTTCTATTATCATCCTTGGTTTTAGGTAAAATCTGAACTGTTAAAGTGGAAAGTAAGTTGAATCGTCACAACCCATGTCATGTTAACTTTGGATTTTCTAGTTTACTCAACAAATTGAATCACAATAGTAACATACACAACCAGGAAGCCATCAACACAGTGTTCATGAAGGATCTGTGGCAGTAAAGCAATCAATATATCACAGGGACCGACCATTTGATATTCCAGTGGCGGTATTTTATCGAAAAAAATAACTTGTCCCCCAAAATTCTTGAATTTCTTTTCATGCTTCAAGACTGTTGAAAAAAAAAGAAACTGTCTGTCACAAAAATTGCACTGTTGCAAGATGATTTTCTTTAAAAGATATTCAGGCTCATAGTTTTTAAGAAACAAATCTGTTTTTGTAGCTAAAGATGAAAAATATCTAATCTCGACACAAAATCCGAGCCCCGCTCCCAACCCCTACCTCCCAAGCCTCCAACCGAATATCAAATGGTCGGTGCCTTATATTTGTTTTTTTCTGCTCCGATTAACGGATTGGGTGTATCTGGACTTGCGGGCATGTTGGAGTCTATTCTTACAATGATTGCTCTCCTTGGGGCTTGATATACTTATACAAATGCTCAAAATAATTAATTTCGTCTTCAGGTGTAAAGGGAAATCGTTCACTGGACATGCGTTTGGTACAACTACACTGACCTTGGAGATAACATGTTATTTTTTATTAAGGCAATTCTGTTTCCATTTTTTTTCTTTTGTTCATCCTTCCCATGACAACATCACGCACTGACTTAACCCACTCTGAAAGACATTCAAGCTGTCCATCATCTCTACTGGTCCAGTTTTCGGACAGCATCCTTATTTAAAAAAATTGTGATCCCAATTTATAGCAGGGTGCTCTCGATATTGTGTATCATATTTGAATAACTGACGCAGATTGATATCGTCAACAATGAAAAAAGTCACCACTGATAATACGACCAACAGAATAGTAGCAGTGTGATGAGTCTTGTCAGCCAAGTAGTGGAATTTACATCGTGAGCTGCATTGTTTCCAAATTCAGGAACATGCGATTCTTGTCAGATGTCACAAACACATGCACTGGCGAGTCATTTGTTCATCTGATCAAACACGGGTACAAAACAGTACGGCATTTGCATCAGATATTATTTTGGTCACTTATGCGACAAATATGGAAATATCTTTCACATGTCTACCATAATACACTTTAAAAGCTTTATATAGGCGTTGAATCCTGTGGCCCTGGTCGTATTTCTTGGCCGAAAGATTATGCTCATACGGTCGATGTAAGGTTGATCGTAAACTTGCAACTGCAGAGCGTTTCTGAATAACCGCCTTTTGGTCTAGTGAATTACGACATCCTGGATATTGTCATTCAGTATTAATACTTTAGTGTCAGCAGCCGTGTGTGTATGGGATCAGTAATAAAGGCGGTAATATTCTTTGTGCAAACTGCGTTTGAAGTTACCATATAGGAAAAGACGTTATGAAGGAATATATTGCTTCTACTTCAAAGGTTATTTGACAGTTCACTATGCTTCATAAACAACAGTGTGAATATAGGAAATATCGTACCTCGGTAATGAAGAAGCAGACGTGGAATAAGATCAGTTGTCTCCCTTGGTGGACGAGAAAGCACGAGACCTTCCATCAAAAGATTTTGCTCATCAACCCAACTTAAATGCTTACAAGGCCGATGCTTTATTTCTTTGTTATTAGCACACATAATAATCTATCAAACCTATCGATCTCGCGGCACTTTATCCCGTCTTAAAAGTCAGCTTGAGTGGATCAGGTGGACATGCCTTGGACGCTGCTCGTAATATCAACCACTGATTTGACTGGTCCAGATTCGATTATGTAAAGGCAGTCGTGATACTGCTGACTGCAATTTTCATGAAAATCGTCCACGCAAGAGAATAATCAGTCTCTAATATAAGCCGAAACAGATTCATATAATAGGGACCGACCATTTGATATTCCAGGGGCGGTATTTTATCGAAAAGAATAACTTGTCCCCACAAATTCTTTTTATGCTTCAAGATTGTTGAAAAAAAGAAACTGTCTGTCACAAAAATTGAATTGTTGCAAGGTGAATTACTTTAAAAGATATTCAGGCTCATAGTTTTTAATAAAAAAATCTGTTTTTGTAGCTTTTGATGAAGAATATCTAATCTCGACACAAAACGAGACGAGACGCCCCGAACACTACCGCCCAAACCTTTGAAGTTTGAAGTTACCATATAGTGAAAGAAGTCAAGGCAAGCGAATAATCAGTCTGTAATATAAGACGAAACAGATTCCACAGCAGCGATAGAAACTATCAGTTTTAGTCCACTGGTCCTTAAAAAATGAGTTCATACAACAAAACCCTTAAAAAGGGTAAATTTCTACTAGTTCTTATGATACCTTAACTATTTGACAGGTTGGAAAGGACTACAGGACTGGTGCCAAATTCTAACACTGCGACCATAGTGATGAAAATTATGTGACTGGATTACTGATGTTCAGATATGACACCAGGTGCTAGCGAAAGGCCGCGCATGTCCTTCCCTACCGGTAGCACCCGCAATTCAACAACTTTGCATTCAAAACGTAACCGTTTGTTGCCTGATGCCGCACAGCAGTTCTCCTGCCATGCGACGGTAAACGTACACTATTTGATAAACGGTTGTTGCCACTGAGTATTGATGCCCTGACGCTGCAACAGTGTATGTTGGACCAGAGATTATCACTCCTTATGCAAACTGCTTTTGAAGTGACCAAATAACGAAAAACCTTTTTTGATACCAATGAGCTAATTCCTCTTCTTCAAAGCGTTTTTGACATTTCATAATGCTTGATAATACCGCAGCATAAATGTATGAAATAGATACTTGCTGATGATTGAGAATATGACGATGATGGAGGACTGATGTCTCGCTTGACGGGCGAGAGAAGAACGAGATTTTGTATGATGACGCTTTCATCGGAAGATGTGTCAGTGATCCATTCATATAATTTTTCACTACTATTTTGACTTCTAGCCCAATGGAACTCTTTGGTTCTATGGGATTGATGTTTCATATTTCTGTCTTTCAGATCGAGTAAACCAATCAGGGAACTGGAATGACATGAGGACGGGTCTGATCGGAGTCGGTATACTTGGTTCTGCACATGCTGAACTGCAGCATGGACGTTCAAGATTATGGCACTTATATAGCGACGTGCATGTACGTGTGTGTGGCTTCTTGTACTTCTCCGGACTAAGCCAATTTTATAGTCCTAGCCAATGAGATACCATGCCGCAGATTTAACATGAATACCCCACTCAGACACTGTATACTCCGAGCCGACCAGTCCTTGTTTCAGCCCACTTAACGCCGAGCGCCAGGCACGGTAACAACAAGTACCATCTTTAAAAGGCTGTTGGTATGACGCGGCCGGGGACCGCTCTCCGGGCGGACGCTCTACCACTAGACTGCAGAGTCGTTGAGGCAGTAAGATGTTAAAGATGGGGTATAATCACCTCCCACATTTATTGTTTAAGGTGCGACTGATCGATAACACTATGCTTCAGATACCTTTTCCTACATTTTGTTTTAATGTCTGAATTTGTCACTGCACGTATGTTCAGACGTTTTTATCTTTTACCCTGACAGAGCTAGTTTTTATGAATACCTCTAAATATTGGAGGTTTCGAGGTATCATCCAGTCTCTGAACAGTATTTTGAAGCATGGGACGTTATTCATGTAGATAAATGATGATTTCACAAAGGCCTTTAGATTGTGCCCTGGATGTGTACTCTGATATAGTCTATCAAATTACATAATTCTTGTTATTGATATGAATAAAAGGTGAGGTGAGAGAGGTGAAATAGGGTTTAACGTCGCGTTCAAGATCATACAACAGCAAAAATTAATAGAATTTTGAACCCTCTTCCATGTTTCTATATATCATATTTCTATTTCTTCGATCAGTATCGATGTATGGTAAGGGTCCAAATGAAAGCACAAAACTTTTTCCCGAATCATACGAAATCCAATGTACCGTTCCGACTATATCATGAGCATGTGTTTATATATCACTATCAAATAGTGATGATACCAAGGTGAGCTTATCCTGCCCTATCGGCAACACCCGTCACAAACACATACAAAGGCAAGCCAGCTCTTCATCTGAACAAACTCTATCAAGTTGTGAACAAACCTGCGCCAAATTTGGAAATGACTTCCACGTGTCCTCCATGAATCACTATGAAAGTACTATACGTTATATTAGGGATAACACTCTCAATAAAGTACAAATTGTAGAATTTTTTGGGGTGGAGTCTCATCCGGGATTCGAACCCACAATTCTTAGAGTATCGCACCTAATCGCCAGTGCACAAAGTCAGGAACCTAACCATTTTCCAAAATGCATGGTCTATTCATAGCTTTCGGTCGTGGGAATCGTCCCAGTTTACACTTGTCAACGGGCTATGAGTACATGATGAAGACGACCAGTTGTTTGACGTTTTTATTGTGGAAACCGTGGTGGCTGAGTGGGTTAGGTCCCTGACTTTGTGTGCTGGCGATATACTGCTTCACTAATTCCTTGTCCCACACTTTATTTCCTTGATGAACACCCTGTTGGTGGCTTCCTGGTTGTGTATTTTACCATTGTATGTAATGTCAGTTAAGTAAACTGTTATATCCGAAGTACACAGTGTATGCACTGTGATGATTAAATTGAGCAGAACAGCACACTGGGCGATGTAAGTTACATTCAATGTTAAAGCTTGAGATTTCACATAAAATGCTGAATTATATAGGAAAATGTATTTTTGATGCCTGTTTCATGGCAACTCTAATTTATAAAACCGCATGTAACTAAACAAGTAGTTGCTATGGCAGGCTGTTTATGTTTTACCAGTGACCTGTAAATATATTTACACGGTAGAACGGATGTAAGCAGACAATGAACACATTTAACATGCTGTTGGCTGTCGTGTACGAAGGCTGCTGTGTCTAATGGAAGACCTCCGGCTGTAGGAGGCCTTCGACAAAAACACTAATCGTTGATTAAGCACCATTATTCTAATTTATGTTTTGAAATAGACCTGCTCTTATTCTCGTCAAGAGGAGCATCAAGATGCGCAAATACTTGGCGCAGGGTTAAAGTTATGTTTGGGCCGATACATTAAAACTGCCCCCACTGTGTTACAAAGAGAACTCCTTTCTCAAACGTTTTTCTTTCCTTGGAGGCAGCCGAATCTCTGTACTTTTACGCAGCAGACGTAATTTAAACTTAACAAATCGTTTTAAGTTTTAACAAAATCAGTAAATGCCTTATTGTGTCAATGGATTTTCTGGTCCATCGACTACTCGATTGATGGTTTGTTTACAGGCTGGCATATGACAGGAGTACTGCTGTGCGGCGTCATGCATAAAACATGTATTTTTAATGCAAATTGTGTGTTTATGTTTACACAGAATTCCTTTATTTAGCTTTAGATTGACATAGTCGTTTTATCCATTATCTATGAATCTGTTTCTACAGTACATTGTATAACGGTATGTCATCTCAAGGTTAGACTGTTCTCCGATGTAAGAACACGTGAGTCAAACAATACACGGCCCCACACTGTTGGTCTTGTAAACCACGCAGAACAAAGGCACGGAGCAGAATAACACGTTACCAGAACTTGTGTATTTGTTTTGCAACTTGGCCATTGATGTGCTGTTATCTCTTGATTAATCACGGTAGACCCAGGGCTGATGTTTGCAGGATTCCATGAAAGTGTTTGAACCACGATGAACCATCACCAACTTGAGATGACGGTGAAGAGATTTGCATGTAAACTGTGAACCATGTTGAATACAAAATTACGCCAACTAACTGGTCGTGTTATTCTATAGTAGAGATTGGTCGGATAACCCTGTAACACAGATCAGTCTTACACTGATGAAGTGCAGCGTGGGGAGTGGTTTCAAGGAACACCAGCGATCGTTCTTCAAAGTTCATTAATAAATACATTCATGTCATCTCAGTGTCAGAGTAATCAACGCTAAAACAATGTCGGCATTCGTGTAGCACATGGCCGTGTACTGGTGTAAGCATCACGCATCACACAGCCACGCAGGGCTACACACTACACAACTTGTGCATTTGTGTTACAACCTGGCTATTGAGAGGCTGTTATCTTGTGATGAGCCGCGGAAGATCCTGCTTCACCAGGGTCCTGCAGACACCAGGGTAGTTGTTTGAGGCACGATGAACTATCAACTTCAGGTAAACTGTAAAGAGATTTGCACGAAAACTGTGACCCATGCTGTACACAAACTTTAACAATCAAACTGGTGGTGTTAATCTGAAGTAACCAGAAGTACACAATGGAGTAAGGAATGGATATCTGTACATTAACATGTCAGATGTAACCTCGTCTATAACGACTGAAAGAGGTGAGAGTGGACTATTAGTGTGGGATACAATCCAGGTTGCTTTTGACGGGTGTGACACCTGTCACAACATCCTTGAACTGCAACTGGCACTGGTGGTCTGGTAATGAATATAAAGATGTTCTATGTCGCCAGCAGATTCTGATAGAAACTTAAGAAGCGATTTAAAAAACACAAATTGTTTTGTCTGTAATAAATTGAGCCTATATGAATGTAGGATATTCACTCATTAGTTTTCAACTTCAACGACAAGCCCTTCCACAGAATGGTTATGCCAACCTGGGATGGAAATGCCTGTCGTATAAAATTACTATTGAATCATTTATCAAGGCAAAATAGTGATGCAAATTATGTGAATGTATCGCTGAAAATCAGTGATGACACCATGTGTTCGCTAAAAGTTGATATATTTTTTCCCGGGCCATATAAGATGTATTGACCTCTTATTACGTCTTTGACTCTATATTATCGTCAACCCATTATAATTTCAATGTGCAATGAGAGATGTCACACCCAGTTTTGCTGTCTACCAAGTACAGAAATTACATTAAATCAGTATTATTATCAGCGTGAACCGGCTTTAGACGTGCTGTAAGGTCGTGTGTATACAGGGTTGTTGCCTCAATGTTCTGAAATAAATACTGCCTTGCATTGCATTGACCTGACTTCAAAATAGTAACACTTTTGTTACACTATGCGACCTAAACACTTTTACTCGTTACAGAACAAATCAGTTCAAATTTGTAAAGTAAAGATTTGTTGCATTAGCTTTGTTAGCTGAGAGCAAATGACTTGACAATATCAAGGTATGTCATTCTTAATACAATCATGACTTGGGGAGATTTATTGAGGAATTTCATTTTATATTGATTTATCTTCTTTGTAAAAGGAGCAGAAAACAATTTACTCCTGAACCTGTGAGTTAGATTTCCACCAAATCTGTTGTATGCTATACTATTGAATGTTTCATTGTGTAGACCGATCAATACTTTCCTCATTCCACAGCTATTTAATCATTACATAAGGACTATTTAGTACGTGTTTCTTCATCCCTGATCCCAGGTTCCTAGCGATAGTGTTAACATACAGAGCAGATGAAGTCGACTTCACATGGTCGTTGATGACATTGATATAAATGGACTCAATCAGCAACACTTTTGTTGTCGGTAATCTCATCACGTCAGTGGGCGGAAGTAGTCATTTAGGCCTGGGGAGGATCATATCTCTACAATGTAATGTGGCAAGGTCACTGTGACCTCATATCTGATTTCCTCTAAATGCCATGAATGATTTCAGTAATATTCCAGCATTATCCCGAAATGGGGACACCAGAAATGGGCTTCAGGCATTGTACTGTTATATGGCAGTGTATGTTATTGTTTAACAGTGATTGTAATTGTTTTAAATTGTTTTTGTTGAAATTCGGCAGACGTTCCTTGCATTGTGTTTGGCCAGTGATTAGTCGTCAGGAATGCAGTTCTTTTTAATGTAAGAAGTCGTCAGGAAGTTACTTAATTTAGATGCTAGATTTATCTATAAACTTCCGGTATACCGTGGACTCATGCAGAATATTCTGTAAAGTTCTAGTGCCGCTGTACTGGTGAGTGCACTGTGTACAGATTTCAAGTAGCGAGTTAGGCTGTAAATAAGGGGACAAGAGCGTGCTTATGCATCTCTCACACATTTCATCACATCGAGACCGGCTTTCATGTGAGAATCACTCACCATCCTTGATTCGCTGCCTAGACCATCTCGGAAGCTTGACCAGTGTCGTCGCTGGGTGAATATATATTATATCACTGACTTTTGCTATCACCACTGTATTCTTGTATTTGATACTGACCACTGCCATGGTATCATGTATTGCCATTGAATATTGTACAATCACTATATTGTGTACGGCCATTGCAATGGCTGTGCAGTAATTTGTATTGATTTGTAAACCTAGTTAATGTTTGTAATACATTTGTTGATTGTATACCATTTGTCGGTTGTTTGTTGGTTTTACACTAATTTCTGTTACGTACACGTTTCTGGGTTCAATTTGGGAATCGACACGTAGCAGTAACCATGTGGGGAATTGAACACAGCTTGTAACCACACAATCTCACTGAATGTCAAAGATATATGAATTGATTCAAATAAATATTTGTAAACTTGGAGACATGGCCTATTGATTTGAAATTAATAATATTTTAAATTATCGTCCATTATTGTATTCGTTTTTGGTTATTGGCCTATAAAAGAAATTGAAATTGAGCAATTCAATACAGACAGATTTCCTTTAACACGAAACTCAAGGCTCATTATGCGATAGGAGATATCCACACCAATGCATCGTTAAAGCACATGGCATTATTACCCTGGTCATGTTACCAGAGTGCATCGCAACACCATTCTCATCATATATTCATACAACATGACCAGGTACTTTCAATGATGTGTGTGGCTGCTTTGTATAAAGATGACGTTATGAAATATTCAAGACTCATTAGATTGAATTACTGTGTGATATGATGTAAAATAATTATATAAGAATCCACTTATATCAAATACAAGACTCTACACAACGGAATGGTATGCTTAAAGTGCAGGGTGTTATTACCCAGGTCTCCCTATCAGAGAGCATTCCATTATCATAATCATCATATATTTATACCACATGGCAAGGTAGTGTAGTTCAGCTGATGTTTTCGAAACCAAGCTGTTCCCCTGTGATGAAATTAAATGGCACCATTGATAACTCCGTTGATGCAAGTGTACATCTATGGCAGAACATTCCCGACTGTCTGACTAAGTCTAAGTGAATGCTCTGTGAAGAACCAAATGGAATATACGTTGCCATAAAAAAACATCGAATACATCAACATCATTTGAAAGTAATAACATGCATTCATGTTTACCGTACATCCATTTCATCACAGACGATTGATTCTGTACTGGATGCTGGCGATATTTGAGTAGAGTCGCCATATTATGACGGAGAGTTAAACATTAAGTACCTGCTATGTTGTCATCCCCGTTGATGAAGTCGTACATGATGGCTGATATTGTGATATTGTGTGTTGATGTAATTATACAAGTAAACTGATATTGATCTCCCTGTAGATGTAATTGTACGAGTGGTTGATGTCGTCCATGTGTTCGTTGTCGAAGGTGATGGAATCCCCACTGATGAAGTCGCACATGATGACTAAGGTTGCATTCGTATCGATGTAGTTGTACAGGTGAACCGATGTCGACCTCCCTGTAGATGTAGCTGAAGGTCAAGGAAAAGGTTGTTTAAGCTTGGGTTATCGACAATCTTTGTGGAGTACTTTATTCATCCCCGAAACCAGAAGTGAGAGACAGATATATTAATGGATGTTATACTAGTTCTGGAGTTAATGGATTTAATCTTGATTACACACTAGAAGTGATATGACATCGTGTGATTTCGCAACCCGCTCTTCTCGCTTGTGTTCAATTTAATTTTACATTCCTATAACATAGTAAAAATGTCATCTCTGTACAGATAAAGACATTTCTGTTAGTGATATCTGAGTCATCAGAGACTGGAAGTGGGATACGGCCGTACCTGGTTTTTGCACATAAACAATTGATGGCCTGTGTCTGGATTGTGTGTTGAGGATGTCAGTGAGTCCAAACAATGTTCTTTGTTTATATCACTGTCTGTTGGAGACACATCTTTATATTCATTACCGGACCATTAGTGCTTGTGTAGCGATGACAGTTCGGTGCAGTCCATGGATGTTTGATGCTATCAGAATCTCGTCGCTAGTGTTGACACACATCACACCCTCCATATATAACCTGTAAGATTTCACTTTCCAGCCGTCAACGTTCACGTCCTTAAGGAATTTCTTCTTCCATCGTGTTCTGTTGAATTCAGAATAACCCCCCAAAGTTTAATGGTTTAGGTTTGTGTACAGTATGGGTCACAGTTTTTGTGCAAATCGCTTTACAGTTTACCAGTAGATGATGGTTCATCGTGTCTCAAACCCTACCCTGGTGTCTGTGAACGTCAGCCCTGAGTCTACTGCAGCTCATGACAAGATAACAGCCCCTCAATGGCCAAGTTATAAATCAAATACACAAGTTGTGTAGTGTGTCGCCCTGTGTGGTTTTGTGCTGCGTGGTGTTAACTCTCATTACACGTAAATCTATTGCACGGTGTAGACACATTGTGTGGTTCGTGCATTGACATTTCTAAAATTAAACATGTTGTTTAAGATGCATCTTTCACTTGATGCACACTTTCTTTTCTTTTCAAGTTCTCTAAAATATTTAGTTATTTATAGAATTTAGTCCAAACGAGCCTTCATATTTTCTTTGGAAGAATGATCCAAGATGTTTTCTATTTTAGTGTTTCAATACTGCTTCTGACATAAACGTTAATTGTTCATTTTTATTCTAACGAACTATTTGTCTGTTTGTTGTTTAACGCCGCACTTTGTCAATATGTCAGCTATATGGCGGCGGTCTGTAAATAATCGAGCCAGGACCAGACAATCAAGTGACTAACATCATGAGCATCGATCCATTACTCAATTGGGGTACGATCACAGGCATTAACCAAGTCAGCGAGTCTGACCTCCCGATCCCATTAGTTGCCTCTTAAAACAAGCATAGTCGCCTTTTACGACAAGCATGGGTTGCAGAAGACCTATTCTAACCCGGATCTTAACGAGGCCTAAAAAACAAAGAAATCAAAAGCACACCGTAGAGCATTGTTTGATCATGCTTCCAAACGAGTAAAATGTTGCACCTATGGAAATATCATGCTGAATGAAGTCACCTTTAGGTACTTAAACAAAGCATTTGCATTTGCATAATTATACTACATCGTACAACCCTAGTGGATAATTTCATGTGTGCCACGATCACATTCTTTACATACATTTTTTAAAACCCAAGAGGCGATAATCTGTTTCTCCTTCCAGCTCAGTTGTTATTCCCAAGTGTTGTATGGCGGTACCGGAAGTGTATGTGAGTAATGACAAACTCCAGAGCATATTTACATATTCCCTTTTGCTTGGTTTACTGATTAAAACATTCGCTATTTGCTGAAAATGGAGCTTGCCACTGAGTACCGATGCCCTGTGTCGACTATATCTACTGCCGTGTGCACGAGCGATGAAAGCCATGTTATTCCTGTAACCTGTGTGGAAGCTATCAAATAACGCGACTATGGTTGTTATTCCCCAGTGTTGTATGGCGGTACCGGAAGTGTATGTGAGTAATGACAAACTCCAGAACTTGCCACGGAGTACTGATACCCTATGTCGACTCTCTCTACTGCCGTGTGCACGAGCGATGAAAGCCATGTTATTCCTGTAGTGGCGGTCGGGTAGCCTAGCGGTTAAAGCGTTCGCTCGTCACGCCGAAGACCCGGGTTCGATTCCCGACATGAGTACAATGTGTGAAGCCCATTTCTGGTGTCCCCCGCAGTGACATTGCTGGAATATTGCTGAAAGCGGCGTAAACACATACTCACTCATCCAGTTTTTCCTGTAACCTTTTTGAAAGTTATCAAATAACGCGATTATTGTTTTGAAGCATATGACATGCAGATTCTTCCTCTTCCATTGGACATTGACCGTTAATAATGATGTATTTTACCACATAATAAATGTGGGGAATGAATTATTCCTAGTGAAGATTTTCCCTTTGATTAAAGTCATTTGAGTCAAATAAATATTATGAGGCCCCAAAGGCGTTGACATTCATAGATTCTCTTCCTGTAATGTGTCGTTTTGTGTAATCTATGGTCATTCAACGCCAGAACTGATTACGTCGACTCCAACACCATAGGTCGTGGGTGTCATAGATATTAATGGACGCTATCCACAGCACTTTAATCTCATCACTTCAGTGGGCGGAACTCGTCTTTTACGCTTGGGAAAGAACATATTTCTAATATGGTAAGTGATAAGGTCATGGTGACCTCAAATAATATTTCCTTTAAATGTCAAGAATACCAAAGAAATCTCAATTCATACAAATGATTTTAGAAATAGTAAAACGTTGTTGAAAATGTCAAGAATGTCAGAGAAATATAAATTGATGAAAATAGCTGTGGGTGTTTTAAAATGTTACACAGGGCTTTATTGATTTTAAATTTTGTGGTCTTTAAACGATCTTTTTAATTATATTTTACATTTGTGTTTCTTACTTTTGTGAATAATGATTACGTAGGGCAGATGCGTACGTTGTCATGTTGTAAATAGGATGCTTCAGAATATGCGTTTCAATATGTGTGTGTACGTCCACACCTTCGAGCCTGGATGCATGCATGTTTGTTTGTCACACAGAACTGACGATGTCGCCGCTAAGCGAGGCAGCTCCTATGTCAGTATCGATCGTGAAGTAATTGACGTCCAGCTTATTAAATGTACATTGAAGTGTTAGTGCTAATCCAGGAGAGACATGATTTATTTCCTTTTCGACAATCTTAGCCAAGACAGCTTTACGAATAGGCCTCCAGATCACCTGAGTGTCTGAGGTGTGACGTCTCCAGCCGATCGTGGTTGTGGGAAGCGCTAACATGAAATCATATTTCAGCTGAGGAAGCAAAGTGGGAAATGTCTTGTGAGTAGGAACTCTCATGTGATGGCAGCATGAGGTCATTTGAACTGATAACATATACCGATGCTTACCGTTTTTTCGATATTCGCTTGTCTGTTCGTGCAATCTGGGATCATCTTCGCCTATACAGAACGTATCTCAAAGATAGTTAGTATTTCACTTTGGCGAGTTATAGTTGGGGTATATACCACTCCATGGTCGAGGCACAAGCTGTTCATGCTGCATTACTCCAATCCATTTCACGCACATTTATGTACCTATCTACCCTTGGAGATGCTGGAGCTTCACACTAAGTCTTATCTCACAATCTAACACAAGATGTAACCCATTCATCAGAACGAAGGGCATAAAAAATACGGTGGGCTTACAATTGTAAAGAATAATACATAAAGTACTTTGTATCAGTGCATGTATTGCGTTACATAGCTCAGAGTGTCGATGGAGTCGCAATTGATACCTGTTGTCAACCCCGTTTATGCAGTCGTAGGTGATGGCTGATGGTGCCATCCCCGTTAATGTAGTCGTAGGTGATGGCTGATTTGTCATTCCAGTTGATGTAGTCGTACGTGATGGCTGAAGTTGTCATCAAATAGTGATGATACCATTCAGTGTTCGCTACAATGTGAGCATATGCTTTTCCACTGGTGGCACTAGATCAAACACATGTAATGGCAAATCATTTGCTTCAGTGGTACAAGTAAGACTTGTTTGTATCCTGAAAAACAGCAGTAGTTGTAATATGTTTGACGAGTTGACACAGAATACCCTAAATTCCAATAGGTCCATTATATTACAGGAAAAGCAAGTTTGTTTGTGTAACCTCAGCCATCACGGCCCGGAAGAGGGTTAAGGACGTACCCGTTCCTTGCTTATGAGCTGCTGTTTGGCGCGTGGGTTAAATATATCAGTCACTCAAACAAAGTATTTCTGACATCACCTCTGAATATCCCTTAACGGGTTCCTCGAGACATGCCACATGTTTATATGTATTATCTGGCCGGGTACTGGTGTGGTGATTACAGCTTCGTACAGTCCATGGATGTTTGACACTGTCAGACTCGCATGGTAAATGTTGTGATACGTGTCACATCCGTCAAATATTTATTTCACTACAAATATCTACTGTCACGTCTTTATGGGATAGCTTTCCTCTTAAATGTTAATTAATAGATATCCATTCCTTCTTCCTCGGTGTACTTCCGTTTAATTAAGAATAACACTTCCTCTTTTGATTGTGTCATTTTGTATAGTCAGCATTGGTCACAGTATTCGTGCAAATCTCATTTACAGTTTACCTGAAGTTGATGATGGTTCATCGTGTCTCAAACCCAACCCTGGCGTCTGCGAACGTGAAGCAGGATCTTCTGCGGCACATCACAAGATAACAGTCTCCCAATAGCCAGGTTGTAAAACAAATACACAAATTGTGGCAATATGTATTGGCTTTGTGCCGTATGGTTAAATACACCAACACCACGTGTGCTGTTTGGATGGGGATATTGTTGTATCGTAGATTAATCTAACACTAATGTGGAAAAAAAAAGATGTTTCAAATGAACTTTAATTTGAAGAGCAGTTGCTGACGGTCCTTCTAAATAACGGAAGCGTCCGGAATCGTCAGGTAGAATGATACTAGTGTGTGAGTTTCGTTTTACGCAATATTCCAGCAATATCATAGCGGGGGACACTAGAAATGGGCTTCACACATTGGAATGATACTAAGTAACAAAATGTATTCACTATAATTGTGTGTTTCATGAGGATGGCAACAGCCCTCCTCCCTTGAATCACGACCACATGTTCTGTTGATGATATCGGTGTGTCAATTATACAACAGTTCGGTGGTAAGATGCCGGGGACTCCACTTAAGGTGACAGGAAACGGTAACTGTCTGTCAGTATTGGTGTCTCAGGATCAGAAATCAGAGCCACAGAACTGCGAGTGAATAATTATCTTATATATTGTAAACAAGTTATGATTACTTTAACTCACACAGGTTAGAAATGGCCTTCAACCACCGAAACAGATAGTGATGACACCGGGTGTCCTGCCCTGCTGCCAGCACCCGCCACCCACACAATTTGCTTAAAAGTATGTGGTTTTTTTTTGCCTAACGCCAGACAGCAGTACTCCTGCCATTCGACGGCGTCCTGTAATCAAACCAGACAATCAAGTGACGGACCAGAAAATCTAGTGACATGATATGACATGATTTTGTTGATTATGAAAACCCCGAAATGTTAATTTTGAATATGTCTGCTGTTTGAAGAGCAGGGATTATGCTGCATATAAATAACGAAAGACGTTTCAGAAAATGTTTCGCTTTGCAACACAGTTGGGGGCAGTTTTAATGCCTTGTCTCAAACATTAAGTCACGGCTTACAAGCAGCTGAACGAGGCCCAATGTTTACCAGGATAATGCTTGACTGGTTATTCCGTTCATTGCTTCCATAATAACATCTTTATTCTCAAAAAGGATATAAAATTTCAATTTATGTGTGGCAATGTCCTTTTTGAAAACATTATAGGGGGTTGATGGTTTGAACAAACAAAATTGGAAACATTTGGAAACAGTGAACGGTAGGTGATTGTTGTCAGGAATATTGTTAATCACGTCAAGAAACCAGGTAGCTGGGTGCAATAATTTTGGCCGGAATACAACAGAAGTAATTTCATTCCCGACTGAAATAAAGGATTTTGTTTTTTTCAAAAGTGGCTATATCCATGGATATTGTGTGAATCATCCGCATATTTTTGTTGGTGGTTGTTATTGCGTTTTGCCCTTTATTGATCACAGCTATATGATCGAGGTGTGACTGTGTAAAGTAAATTCTGTAAATTTAGATAAGACAGAAATTATAGCATTTAGAAAAGGGGGTCCTTTAAATTTTAAGGAAAGATGGTACTTAAATGGACAACAAATTAATGTCGTTAATGGTTAATGTAGTATCTCGGCATAATGTTTAATTCAACACTGAATATGGACAAATGTGTATCTGACTTATCACTGCGAGGGAAGCAAGCTTTACTTAATATAATGTCTGTTTCACATAAACTTTGAGTTATTACACCAAATGTATTTTTCAAATTATTTGATACTCAAATACAGCCAATTCAGTATAGATCTGAAGTGTGGGGTTACCGAAGATATGAATGTTTAGAAAGAATTCACCTCCTGGCATGTAAAAAGTTTCTTCGCGTTGGAATAGCAAGACCAAATAATATGATATATGGAGAATGTGGAAGATACCCACTTTACATTAATTCGCAAATAAAGTGTTTAAAATATTGGTTTAATATCATCCGTATGCCAGAACATCGGCTTCCGAAAAAAGCTTATAACATGCTCTTTCATTTAGATAGTATCGGTAAGGTTACATGGGTATCGCATGTTAGGACACTATTATTCTCACATGGCTATGGGTATATATGGCTTAACCAATCTGTTGGTGATCAACATTTATTTCTAAATGATTTTCGTAAAATAGCAATAAATATGTTCTATCAAGGTTGGCAATGAAACTTGGAAAACAGTTCACGTTATGATTTGTACAGAACATTTAAGACTTTATTAGAGCCAGAAAAATATCTATCAGTTTTAACAAATATTCACCTAAGAAATGTATATATTAAATACAGACTTGGCTTGTCAAAACTTATGATTAATTATGGACGGAATATATCACTTGAAAGAATACAAAGAATTTGTCCATTCTGTAACTCTGCTATAGAAGTCGAAATACATTTTACCTTTGAATGTCCTTATTATGCAGAACTACGTACTAAATATATACCAGAATGTTTCTTATCTAAGACGGGTAGAATAGCGTTTGTTTCTATTTTGTCACCGAATGATGCTGACGTAATGTTTAAACTGTCTTTATTTGTAAAACATGGGATGGAACTACGAAATAACATGTTGAGTGGAAATTCAGAATTTTAATAACCTTACCCTAGAAAGTCCTCATGATTATCACCGATTGTTAAATGAATGTTATATTTTTATCATTTTTGTTGTATCTCCCAAGCTGTAAATTCTCACCCACTGTATTTAACTTGTATATGGGCCAATTGCATTTGATACAATAAACGTCTTTGACTTGATTTGACTGTGTGAAGTATAAAGTGCCATTTCAGAATTACAAACCGTAAAGTAAAGGTGAAATTTAATTAAACATCGTGAACTTTAAAATGTGCAAAATTAATTGAAATAAGGGAATTGTAACTATGACGTTGGAATTCTCAGCTTTGAGCAACAAAGTGTGAACTGAGAACTTTGACCTGTAAATAATGGACAATGAGCTATGAACTGAGAACTATGACCTGTAAATAATGATTGTAAATTATGAACGCAAGGGACTGACCATTTAATATTCAATGATTTGAAAAAAAGAAAAACACATTGCAACAATGGAATGTTTGTGGCAGGTCTGAAGCTTGATTATTTTTTTGAAGAACTTCCGGGAACAATTTATGCTTTCAATAAGTATAGAATAATACGTGAACACTTGATCAACCATTCTTCGCCAGACCAATGGACAAACAGTTTTAGTCAACAAACCGCTATCCCCTGTCATGTTTTGAATATCTAAACGATTAGATATTCCAATATTTATTGTAAATTCCGACTATATCATGAGCATGTGTTTATGAATGAGTGTTCGAGAAGGTGAGCTTAGCCAAAGTAACATACGTTATATTTAGGATAACACTCGTATTAAAGTTCAAAATCTAGTCATTCTTGGGTGGAGGCCCATCCGGGAATTGAACCCACACTTCTTAGAGTAAGGCACACCTAATCGCCAGCGCACAAAATAAGCGACCTCACCACTTTCCAAAAGTCGGACTTTTTTTGTTGTTGAAGCCTTGGTGGCTGAGTGGGTTAGGTCCCTGACTTTGTGTGCTGGCGATTTACTGCTTCACTTATTCCTTGTCCCACACTTTATTTCCTTGATGAACACCGTGTTGATGTCTTCCTGGTTGTGTGGTTTACCATTGTGTGTGATGTCAGTTTGTTAAGTAAACTGTTAAATCCAAAGTACACAGTGTATGCACTATGATGAATAAATTGAGCAGAACAGCACACTGGGCAATGTAAGTTACATTCCATGTTAAAGGTTCAGATTTCACATAAAATGCTGAATTATATAGGAAAATGTATTTTTGATGCCTGTTTCATGGCAACTCTAATTTATAAAACCTCATGTAACTAAACAAGTAGTTGCTATGGCAGGCTGTTTATGTTTTACCATTGACCTGTTAATATATTTACACGGTAGAACGGATGTAAGCAGACAATGAACATATTTAACACGCTGTTGGCTGTCGTGTACGAAGGCTGCTGTGTCTAATGGAAGACCTCCGGCTGTAGGAGGCCTTCGACAGAAAAACTAATCGTTGATTAAGTAGCCATTATTCTAATTTATATTTTGAAACAGACCTGCTCTTATTCTCGTCAAGAGGAGCATTATAGATGCGCAAATACTTGGCACAGGGTTAAAGTTATGTTTGGGCCGATACATTAAAACTGCCCCCACTATGTTTCTCAAACGTTTTTCTTGACTTATCGGCAGCAGAATCTCTGTACTTGTTCACAGCAAACGATATTTAAACTTAACAAATCGTTTTAAGTTTTAACAAAATCAGTAAATGCACTATTGTGTCAATGTAATTTCTGGTCCATTGATTACTCAACTGATCGTTTGTTTACAGGCTGTCATATGACAGGAGTACTGCTGTGCTTCGTCAGACAAAAACCATGTATTTTAATGCAAAATATGTGTTTATATTTACACAAAATTCCTTTATTTAGCTTTAGATTGACAAAGTCGCATGATCCATTATCTTTCAATCTGTTTCTACAGTACCTTGTATAAAAGCATGTCATCTCAAGGTTAGACTCCGATGTAAGAACACGTGATTCACGGCCCCACACTGTTGGTCTTGTAAACCACGCAGAACAAAGGCACGTTGAAGAATAACACGTTACCACAACTTGTGGATTTGTTTTTCAACAGTGCATCTCAGTGTCAGAGTAATCATCGCTAAAACAATGTCCGCCTCAGTGTAGCACATGGCCGTGTACTGGTGTTAGCAACTTCTGTATTTGTGTTTCAACCTGGCAATTGAGAAGCTGTTATCTTGTGATGAGCCGCGGTGGATCCTGCAGACACCAGGGTAGTGTTTGAGACACGATGAACCATCAACTTCAAGTAAACTGTAAAGCTATTTGCACGAAAACTTACTTAAACCATCAAACTGATGGTGTTAATCTGAAGTAACCAGAAGTACACAATAGAGCAAGGAATGGATATCCGTACATTAACATGTCAGATGTAACCTCGTCTATAACGACTGAAAGAGGTGAGAGTGGACTATTCGTGTGGGAAACAAACCAGGTTGTTTTTGACGGGTATGACACCTGTCACAACATCCTTGAACCGGACGAGGCTGTGATCGCCACACTGGCACTCATTGTCTGGTAATGAATATAAAGATGTTCTATGTCGCCAACGGATTCTGATAGAAGCTTAAGAAGCGATTTAACAAACACAAATTGTTTTGTTTGTATTATAATGAGCCTATATGAATGTAGGATATTCACTCTCTAGTTTTCAACTTCAACGACAAGCCCTTCCACAGAATGGCTATGTCAACCTGGGATGGAAATGCCCGTCGTCAAAAAATTACTATTGAATCATCTATCAAGGCAAAATAGTGAGGCAAATTATGTGAATGTATCGCTGAAAATCAGTGATGACACCATGTGTTCGCTAAAAGTTGATATATTTTTCCCCCGGGCCATATAAGATGTATTGACCTCTTATTACGTCTTTGACTCTATATTATCGTCAACTCATTATAATTTCAATGTGCAATGAGAGATGTCACACCCAGTTTTGCTGTTTACCAAGTAAGGAAATTACATTAAATCAGTATTATTATCAGTGTGAACCGACTTCAGAAGTACTGTAAGCTCCTGCGTAGACAGGGTTGTGGCCTCAACGTTCTGAAATAAATACTGCCTTGCATTGCATTGACCTGACTTCAAAATAATAACACTTTTGTTACACTATGCGACCTAAACACTTTTGCTCGTTCCGGAACAAATCAGTTCAAATTTGTAAAGTAAAGATTTGTTGCATTAGCTTTTTTAGCAGAGAGCAAATGACTTGACAATATCGGAAGTAGTCATTTAGTAGTCATTTAGGCCTGGGGAGGATCATATCTCTACAATGTAATGTGACAAGGTCACTGTGACCTCATATCTGATTTCCTCTAAATGCCATGAATGATTTCAGTAATATTCCAGCATTATCCCGAAATGGGGACACCAGAAATGGGCTTCAGGCATTGTACTGTTATATGGCAGTGTATGTTATTGTTTAACAGTGATTGTAACTGTTATTGTTGAAATTCGGCAGACGCTCCTTGCATTGTGTTTGGCCAGTGATTAGTCGTCAGGAATGTAGTACTATTTAATGTAAGAAGTCGTTCGGAAGTTACTAAATTTAGATGCTAGATTTATCTATAAACTTCCGGTATACCGTGGACTCATACAGAATATTCTGTAATGTTCTAGTGCCGCTGTACTGGTGAGTGCACTGTGTACAGATTTCAAGTAGCGAGTTAGGCTGTAAATAAGGGGACAAGAGCGTGCTTACGTATCTCTCACACATTTCATCACATCGAGACCAGCTTTCATGTGAGAATCACTCATCATCCTTGAATCGCTGCCTAGCCCATATGCTTGACCAATGTCGTCGCTGGGTGAATATATATTATTATCACTGACTTTTGCTATCACCACTGTATTCTTGTATTTGATCATGATACTGACCACTGCCATGGTATTATGTATTGCCATTGAATATTGTACTACCACTGTATTGTGTACTGCCATTGCAATGGCTGTGCAGTAATTTGTATTGATTTGTAAACCTAGTTAATGTTTGTAATACATTTGTTGATTGTATACCATTTGTCGGTTTTTGTTGGTTTCACACATATTTCTATTAGTACACATTTCTGGGATCAATTTGGAAATCGACACGTAACAGTAACCATGTGGGGAATTGAACACAGCTTGTAACCACACAATCTCGCTGAATGTCAAAGATGTATGAATTGATTCCAATAAATGATATTTGTAAACTTAGAGACATGGCCTATTGATTGGAAATTAATAATATTTTAAATTATTGTTCATTATTGTATTTGTTTTTAGTTGTTGTCCTATAAAAGAAATTGAAATTGGACATTTCAATACAGACAGATTTCCTTTAACACGAAACCCAAGGCTCATTATGCGATAGGAGATATCCACACCAATGCATCGTTAAAGCACATGGCATTATTACCCTTGTCATGTTACCAGAGTGCATCGAAACATCATTCTCATCATATATTCATACCACATGACCAGGTACTATAAGTGATGTGTGTGACTGCTTTGTATAAAGATGACGTTATGAAATATTCAAGATTCATGTTGTTGAATTACTGTGTGATATGATGTAAAATAATTATATAAGAATCCACTTATATCAAATAAAGACTCCACGCAACTGAATGGTATGCTTAAAGCACAGGGTATTATTACCCTGGTCTCCCTATCAGAGAGCATTCCATTATCATTATCATCATATATTTATACCACATGGCAAGGTAGTATAGTTCAACTGATGTTTCCGAAACCAAGCTGTTCCATTGTGATGGATTCAAATGGCAACATTGTATGAGATCACCGGCACATCTACGGTAGAACATTCCCGACAGTCTGACTAAGTCTAAGTGAATGCTCTGTGAAGAACCAAATGGAATGAATATACGTTGCCATACAAAAACATCATACACATCAACATCATTTGAAAGAAATAACATGCATTGATGTTTACCGTACATCCCTTTTTATCACAGACGATTGATTCTGTACTGGATGCTGGCGATATTTAAGTAGAGTCGCCATATTATGAGTTAAACATAATGTACCTGCTATAGACAAAGAGTTGGAGGCACGAATGATGTCTGATGCATGTGGATGTTGTCGTACGTGAAGGCTGATGTTGTCATCCCCGTTGATGAAGTCGTACATGATGGCTGATATTGTCATCCGTGTTGATGTAATTATACAAATAAACTGATATTGATCTCCCTGTAGATGTAGTCGTACGAGTGGTTGATGTCGTCCATGTGTTCGTTGTCGAAGGTGATGGAATACCCATTGATGAAGTCGCACATGATGGCTAAGGTTGCATTCGTATCGATGTAGTTGTACAGGGGAACCGATGTCGACCTCCCTGTAGATGTAGCTGAAGGTCAAGAAAAAGGTTGTTTACGCTTGGGTTATCGACAATCTTTGTGGAGTACGTTATTCATCCCCGAAACCAGAAGTGAGAAACAGATATATCAATGGATGTTATACTATTTCTGGAGTAAATGGATTTAATTTTGATTACACATCAGAAGTGATATGACATCTTGTGATTTCGCACCCCGCTCCTTTCTTTTGAGTTAAAATTAATTCTACATTTCTATAGCATTATAAAAGTGTCATTTCTTTACAGATAAAGACATGTCTGTTAGTGTAATCTAAGTCATCAGTGAAGTGAAGTGAAGTGGGATACGGCCGTACCTGGTTTTTGCACGTGAACAAATGATGGCCTATGTCTGGATTGTGTGTTGAGGATGTCAGTCGGTCCAGACAATGTTCTTTGTTTATATTACAGTCTGTTGGAGACACATCTTTATATTCATTACCGGGCCATTAGTGCTTGTGTAGCGATGACAGTTCGGTGCAGTTCATGGATGTTTGATGCTATCAGAATCTCCTGATGAGTGTTGACCCATATCACACCCTCCATATATAACCTGTAAGATTTCACTTTCCAGCCGTCTACTTTCACGTCCTTAAGGAATAGATTACATAATCTTTTTCTTCTTCCATCGTGTTCTGTTGAATTCAGAATAACGCCGCAAAGTTTGATGGTTTAGGTTTGTGTACAGTATGGGTCACAGTTTTCGTGAAAATCGCTTTACAGTTTACCAGTTGATGATGGTTCATCGTGTCTCAAACCCTACCCTGGTGTCTGTGAACGTCAGCCCTGAGTCTAATACAGCTAGTCACAAGATAACAGCCCCTCAATGGCCAAGTTATAAAACAAATACACAAGTTGTGTAGTGTGTCGCCCTGCGTGGTTTTGTGCTGCATGATGTTAACTCTCATCACATGTAAATCTATTGCACGGTGTAGACACAATGTGTGGTTCGTGCATTGACATTTCTAAAATTAAACATGTTGTTTAAGATGCATCTTTCACTTGATGCACACGTTGTTTTCTTTTCAAGTTCTCTGAAATATTTAGTTATTTATAGAATTTAGTCCAAACGAGCCTTCATATATTCCTTTGGAAGAATGTTCCAAGATGTTTTCTATCTTAGTGTTTCAATACTGCTTCTGACATAAACGTCAATTGTTCTTTTTTATTCTGACAAACTATTTGTCACTTTGTTGTTTAATGCCGCACTCTGTCAATATGTCAGCTATATGGCGGCGGTCTGTAAATAATCGAGCCAGGACCAGACAATCAAGTGACTAACATCATGAGCATCGATCCATTACTCAATTGGGGTACGATCACAGGCATTAACCAAGTCAGCGAGTCTGACCTCCCGATCCCATTAGTTGCCTCTTAAAACAAGCATAGTCGCCTTTTACGACAAGCATGGGTTGCAGAAGACCTATTCTAACCCGGATCTTAACGAGGCCTAAAAAACAAAGAAATCAAAAGCACACCGTAGAGCATTGTTTGATCATGCTTCCAAACGAGTAAAATGTTGCACCTATGGAAATATCATGCTGAATGAAGTCACCTTTAGGTACTTAAACAAAGCATTTGCATTTGCATAATTATACTACATCGTACAACCCTAGTGGATAATTTCATGTGTGCCACGATCACATTCTTTACATACATTTTTTAAAACCCAAGAGGCGATAATCTGTTTCTCCTTCCAGCTCAGTTGTTATTCCCAAGTGTTGTATGGCGGTACCGGAAGTGTATGTGAGTAATGACAAACTCCAGAGCATATTTACATATTCCCTTTTGCTTGGTTTACTGATTAAAACATTCGCTATTTGCTGAATGAAGCTTGCCACTGAGTACCGATGCCCTGTGTCGACTATATCTACTGCCGTGTGCACGAGCGATGAAAGCCATGTTATTCCTGTAACCTGTGTGGAAGCTATCAAATAACGCGATTATTGTTATGAAGCATATGACATGCAGATTCATCCTCTTCAATGGGACTTTGACCGTTAATAATGACGTATTTTAACACATATTAAAAATGGGGAATGAAATCTTTTTAGTGAAGATTTTTCCGTTGATTAAAGTCATTTGACGCCCTTGTACATAAGTGGCCAAGACTGTGTTCAGGAGCTTTCAAGCAAGATATCTGTCTTCTTCCTTCCGGCCCCAGTAATGTTAATTAATGTAACCTACGTAAATAAAAGCCTTACCTCATTAGTGTCATGAAACCCGTTCATGCGCGTTGGCTTGTGTCTGCTCTTGTCAAGCTTGTAAAGGACACTGATGGGATAATTCGTGGCTGGCGCCAATCTGGGCTACTTGACAGGATGTGAAGTGACCACTACTCAACTTCACTTTGTGTAGGTGACTTTGTTATTTGGTCTAGTAATTTATTTATCTATTACCTTTGTGACTGATTGTTGTCAGTGGCTGCTATCAACTTGTAATGATCTGATATCATTGTTTTTGATGTAATACTAGTAAATAATACTGAAGTGATTTATTTCGTCTGTTGATTGTTTCCTTATTTTGATGGTACAAAATTAATGCGCATAAAGTTAATACGACCTTCCATCACTCGCATTTTTTGCATTAATATTCTGCTTGCATAAATTTCCTGTTTTACAGTATGTGTCTTATTCCCTCCGGCTCCAGTACACCAACAACTTCAAATCTAACAACGGTGTTCACGTGTAACAAGTTTAATGTCTTAAATAATAGATGATATGATTAATAAACTGAAATTAGATCACATCAGTCGCTATTGCTGTACTCAATAGTATATTTCGATGTCAAATGCATTGAAAACATCTTTAGGCCAAAAACGTTAACTAGCTTTTCTTCACATGCTGACGAGCCCTTACAGATACATGGTGAAATATCAGCGATCTTCAATGTCCAAACCGTAAAATCTATTTACAGTGTTCTGGGGACCATGTAAGATATACTGACTCATCTGTGGGTCGGGACAAGCGGCGTGCCAACATCAGGCAGCAGTTGATGAATTTCATGTTGATGAAGTTCACTGTATCTAAAACAACAGTTTTCCGAGAAAGGCATTCAGAAATGTATGGATGTCGACGTCTTTATTATGAATAAGACAACATTTCGGAGTATATACTTACTCCTTCGTCAGGTGAATAAATGTTATGAGGTCTCAAAGGCGTTGCCATTCATAAATTCTCTTCCTGTAATGTGTCGTTTTGTATAAGATATGGTCAGATGTGGTCAACACTCAACGTCAGAGCTGTATATGTCGACTCCAACACCAAAGGTCGTGGGCGTCATCGATATTAATGGACGCTATCCACAGCACTTTAATCTCATCATTTCAGTGGGCGGAACTTTTCTTTTACGCTTGGGAAAGAACATATTTCTAATATGGTAAGTGATAAGGTCATGGTGACCTCAAATCATATTTCCTTTAAATGTCAAGAATGCCAAAGAAATCTCAATTCATACAAATAATTTTAGAAATAGTAAAACGTTGTTGAAAATGTCAAGAATGTCAGAGAAATATAAATTGATGAAAATAGCTGTGGGTGTTTTAAAATGTTACACAGGGATTTATTGATTTTAAATTTTGTGGTCTTTAAACGATCTTTTAATTTTACATTTGCGTTTATTACTTTTGTGATTAATGATTACGTAGGGCAGATGCGTACGTTGTCATGTTGTTAATAGGATGCTTCAGAATATGCGTTTCAATAGGAGTGTGTGCATCCACACGTTCGTGCTTGTATGAATGCATGTATGTTTGTCACACAGAACTAACGACGTCGCCGCTAAGCGAGGCAGCTCCTATGTCAGTATCGATCGTGAAGTAATTGACGTCCAGATTATTAAATGTACATTGAAGTGTTAGCGTTAATCCAGGAGAGACATGATTTATTTCCTTTTCGACAATCTTAGCCAAGACAGCTTTGCGTATAGGCCTCCAGATCACCTGAGTGTCTGAGGTGAGACGTCTCCTGCCGATCGTGGTTGTGGGAAGCGCTAACATGAAATCACATTTCAGCTGAGGAACCAAAGTGGGGATTGTCTTGTGAGTAGGAACTCTCATGTGATGGCAGCATGAGGTCATCTGAACTGATAACATATATTGATGCTTGCCGTTTTTTCGATATTCGCTTGTCTATTCGTGCAAGCTTGGCCTATACAGAACGTATCTCAATGATAGTTGATATTTCACTGTCACTGTTAGGGCGAGTGATAGAGTTATAAGTAGGGTATATAGCACTCCATGGTCGAGGCACAAGCAGTTCATGCTGCATTACTCGCGCACATTTAAGTGCCTATCTACCCTTGGAGATACTGGAGCTTCACATTATGTTTTAAGTCTCATTTCACAAACTAACACAAGATGCAACTCATTCATCAGAATGAAGAGCATAAAATAAGAGTAGGGCACAAATACAGTGGACCTGCAATTGCAAAGAGTTAAACATAATGTACTTGGTATCAGTGCATGCATTGAGTTATATAGCCGAGAGAGCCGATGGAGTCGCAATTGATACCTGTTGTCAACCCCGTTGATGAAGTCGTACTTGATGACTGATGTTGCCATCCCCGTTTACGTAGTCGTACGTGATGGCTGATGTTGTCATCAAATAGTGATGATACCATTCAGTGTCCGCTACAATGTGAGCATATGCTATTCCGCTGGTGGCACCAGCCCAAACACATGTGATGGCAAATCAATTGCTCCAGTGGTACAAGAAAGAAAACAGAAGTAGTTGTAATATTTTTGACGAGTGGACATAGAATACCCTAAATTCCAATAGGTCCATTTTATTACAGAAAAAGCAAGTTTGTTTGTGTAACCTCAGCCATCATGGCCCGGAAGAGGGTTAAGGACGTACCTGTTCCTTGCTCGTGAGCTGCTGTTTGGCACGTGGGTTAAGTATATCAGTCACTCAAACAAAGTATTTCTGACATCACCTCTGAATCTCCCTTAACGGGTTGTTCGAGACATGCCATATGTTTATATGTATTATCTGGCCGGGGTACTTGTGTGGTGATTACAGCTTCGTACAGTCCATGGATGTTTGACACTGTCAGACTCACGTGGTAAATGTTGTGACACATCCGCCAAGTATTTATTTCACTATAAATATCTTCTGTCACGTCTTTTAGGGATAGGCCATTCCCCTTTCCACTGTATACTTTCGTTGAATTCAGATAACACTTCTTATTTTGATTTTGTCATTTTTGTATCCAGCATGGGTCACAGTTTTCGTGCAAATCTCTTTACAGTTTACCTGAAGTTGATGATGGTTCGTCGTGTCTCGAACCCAACCCTGGTGTCTGCGAACGTAAAGAAGGATTTACCGCAGCTCACCACAGGATAACAACCTCTCAATGGCCAGGTTGTAGCAAATACACAAGTTGTAGCAATGTGTAGTGGCTTTGTGCCGCATGGTTTAACAGACCAACACTGTGCGGAAGGTGTGCTATTTTGACGGGGATATTGTTGTATCGTAGATTAATCTAACACTTATGTCGCACAAATGGATGTCTTAAATGAACTTTTTTTGAAGAACTGATATTCCTCAAACCACTTGCAGGTTATCATTGCATTACGTGCCGTTTTACGTGCTGATTTGTGTTACAGTGACACCCGACCAATGTGATCTGTTCAGCCTAGCGTGCTACAGAACTGCACAGGCTGATGTCATTAATGTATATATAGGTGTAAATATAAAATGCCAAGAGAATAACTAGCCTAGATTTTCTGACAAAATAGATTCTACATGGCGGTTAAGGCCCCCCACAGCTGTTGAAAATGAATGAATGGGCCACTGAAAATCAGTTATGAAACCAGATGTTCGCGAGAAAGGTAGCATTTCCTGCCCTATCAGTATCACCCGCCATTCATACAAATTTCATAAAAATAAAGTATTTATTGCCTGACGCAGCACATCCGTACTCCTGCCATGCGACGTCAGGCTCCAAAACAAACCAGACAATCAAGTGACCGATGAACCAGAAAACATCGCACCAAGTTGTGGCAAAGTGTAATACTGTTAACATGGTGCCACGTTGCGACTCCAGTAAGTGCTGGCCAGGTTTTTAACTCTTCCATTTAATTAATAGATTTTTGTTTGAATTTTTGTTGTTAAACGCAATATTCCAGCTCTACTGCCTGGCAAAAGAAAGTATACACTAAAAGTTGAATTACAAAACATTAAGACGTTACTAGGCTGAATAGTTGCCGAAATGATGCAAAGTTAAGGTCCAAAACACAACTATCATGCCCGTATCAAATACACCACCATCGAATAGCCATTCTTCCCAAAAAGAAACATTGTTTGTTGTTTAATATTGCTGAGTGTGGCGTTAAACAACAAACAAACAAACAATCAAACGTAGGTGCCTGTTTTTTTACACGGCAGTTTACATGACTGTGGTCTGTAAATAATCAAGTCTGGACCAGCCAATATAGTGACTGACGTTACGAACATCGATCCAGGCAATTAGGATACGATGACATGCATCAACGAAGTCTTCAAGCCTGACCACCCGATCCCATTAGTCGTCTCTGACGACAACCATGGGTTGCTGAAGACCCTTGGTTATTTATAGTGTTAATGCTGGAATATTATGTTACTGACTGGCACTCACTCACAGACATGGCATCACCATGAATATTGTCATAGGATGGCACCGAGTCACCAAACAATATTCCGACCACAAGCGTGGTTTGCTAAGTGCCTATATCCTAACCCGGAATCCCCACGGGTATTTTATTCATGGAAATATACGTTTCTGATATTGCGTTAAGTCAAAACTCAGTAACTGATCTGTGATGAGATGGATATCGAACCGATCTGTGCTGATCAGTCGAGGCAGTGTCATTGAAGGATAAAGGCACTACTAATTTAAGCGAATAGTGCGTGCAACCGTTGCAGTTGTAGAAGCAACACAAATTTCTGTGTAAGTAATTGGGTGTAATGTCTCCAGATTTGACAAAAGGATTCTCGTGATCACAGTTCGGAGGTAGACTTGTCCCAGTTGTTGTTTAAAAGTTCAATGAGAATAATCGTTTTCAGATTAAACGGTCTTCAACACCAAATGCTTGTCTTTAGGCGGTCGTGTAGAAGTGAGATATTGCAAGTACAGGCCGCGTATGCATAGCTTTTAAACTGCCTACGACCTATTGCATGTGATATAGCTGTGATATTCGAGGCTTCTCACCCCGGGGGTGATATAACTGATATTGCCAACAACCCGTCGCCAATTATACAACTGTATTTTGCAGACTACCCGTTGATTGCAACCTATGCTGTCACTAATAACAATATAAAATGTCAACGCCAGAAACTAACCAGTCTCGATTATCCATAGAATTCCTTTTGGTATAAACGGCATCATAGCGGTGAAAAGTAGGTAGATCACCGAACATCCTCTACTGCCAGCACACGCCACTCACAATATGTGCATAAAAAAGTAAGTGTTTTCTTTTTTGTCTAGCGCCGGACAGCAGTACTCCTGCCATTCGGCGGCGGCCTGTAATCAAACCAGACAATCAAGTGATGGACCAGAAATCAAAGTGACATGACATGACATGATATTGTTGAGTACAAAAAACCCGAAATGTTTATTTTGAATATGTCTGCTGTTTAAAGAGCAGAGATTATGCTGCATATAAATAACGAAAGACGTTTCTAAAAATGTTTCGCTTTGCAACACAGTTGGGGGCAGTTTTAATGCCTTGGCTCAAACATTAAGCCACGGATCTGGAAGCAGCTGAACGAATAAGTGAGACCCCCATGTTTACCAGGGTGCTTCTGGACTGGTTATACCGTTTATTGCTGCCAGAATAAGATTTTTATTCTGACCAGATCGCGATATGGCTGCAATATTGCCGATGCGATGACAAATTATAACTCACTCACTCTGAATAGGATCTAAAGCTTCCAATGACGTTAATATGTGTTATTGTGGTTTTTGAAAACATTGCAGGGGTTTAAACAAACAAAATTGGAAACATTTGGGCACAATGAAAGTAGGTGATGGTTGTCAGGAATATTGTTAGTCACGTCAAGAAACCAGGTAGCTGGGTGCAATAATTGTGGTCGGAATATAACACAGAAGTAATTTAATTCCTGACGGAAATAAATGGTTTTATGTTTTCCATGGATATTGTGTGAATCATCCGCATCCACGTTGTTGGTGGTTGTTATTGCGTTTTGCCCTATATTGATCACAGCTATATGATTGAGGTGTGACTGTGTGAAGTATAAAGTGCCATTTCAGAATTACATACGGTAAAGTAAATGCAATTTCATTAAACATTGTGAACTTTAATCTATGCATATTTTATCGAAATGAGTGAATTGTCACTATGACGTTGGAATTCTGATCTTCGAGCAACGAAGTGTGAACTTTGACCTGTAAACAATGGACAATGAACTATGAACTGAGAACTGTGACCTGTAAACAATGGACAGTGAACTATGAACTGAGAATTGTGACCTGTACACAATAGACAGTGAACTGAGAACTGTGACTAAATCACAATGGACAATGAACTGAGAACTGTTACCTGTTCACAATAGACAGTGAACTATGAACGGAGAGCTGTGACCAAAACACAACGGACAATGAACTATGAACTGATACCTATGGCTTGTAAATATAATATCGTAATGTATAAGCTACCATCCACTGAAACAGATTCCAAATGTCTATTTGTTTCAAGAAATTACGGGGACAATTATTGATTTTGGATAGAAACACAGCAAGAAGTAGGCATCTCAATGGGTCCCCCTTCTTGCTGATCTGTTTCTTCATGCATATGAATACGAATTTCTGCATGGATTGGCAAAATCAACTTTCTCTTTGTGTCGAGCAATATTCCTGCAGCTCCAGCCCTTGGGGTCTACGTTTCACAACGTTTTAGGTTCAATCGAGCACGATCTTTCTACCAAGATTTCAAAGAGCGCAATGCAACTTGCTGAAAAGTTGTATGCTGAAGGTTGTAACATTCAATGCCTCGGCAAAGCTTTAAACAGTTGTATGGTTGACACGTGGACGACATTTCCAAATTTGACGCATTATTGACCAAAATCATGTCCTATGCAATTCCCTATTTAGGTTTGTAACATAATATGTTCCCGTGTATTTTCAGGTGAACAATTGACCTGCCTTTCCATGTGTTTATGACGGGTTGGGCAGGATAAGCTCACCTTTTCGCGAACATCTGGTGTCATCAGTAATTGATAGTGATTCATAAACGCATGTTCATGATATAGTCAGAATCGTACAATAGACTCTGCTTTCGTCTGAATATATTGGTCATATCTCCCAATCACGTACATTCATTTCACTACACTTTTCCTATCAAGTTTCATAATCACTATTGAATAAAACCCTCGCCTCACAATCAGATTGGACCAGCACTGGACCTTTCACTGCTGTTCGTCCCTGTAGTACGGTGGCCCATAAGGGACAAGGAGTCTGTTTTTCTATATTTTGATATTTCACTTACTTTTATCGTAACCTTTTGCAAATTAACACAATTTGTCATACAAATATGTGATAAATCATGTACAAAGAAGATATTGAATCCCTGAAAAGTGAAGCGAAAAAGTAAAAAAACTAAAATGAAAATGTCTAAAACAAAAACGAAAAGGTCAAAAACAAAAGCGAAAATGTCAAAAACTAAAATGAAAATACAAAAAAACTATTTCCACCGCGTTGATATTTCCACCGCGGTGGAAATAGTTTTCTGTATTTTCATTTTAGTTTTTGACCTTTCCGTTTTTGTTTTTGACATTTTCATTTTCGCTTCACATTTCAGCGATTCAATAGCTACTTAAAAGTACATTTTCCATGTTTTCGGTTGTTTTTATACATGATGTATCACATATTTGTATGAAAAATTGTGTTAATTTGCAAAAGGTCACGATAAAAGTAAGGGAAATATCAAAATATTGAAAAACAGACTCCATGTCCCTTATGGGCCACCGTACGAAAATGTCAAAAACTAAAATGAAAATACAGAAAACTATTTCCACCGCGGTGATAACATTCCCACCGCGATGATAATATTTCCACTGCGATGTAAATAGTTTTCACCGCAGTAGAAATATTATCAACGCGGTGAAAATAGTTTTCACCGCGATGGAAATAGTTTCCTGCATTTTCATTTTAGTTTTTGACATTTTCGCTTTTGTTTTTGACATTTTCGTTTTTGTTTTTGACATTGTCGTTTCACTTTTCTGGATTCAATATATTCTTTATACATGATTTATCACATATTTGTATGACAAATCGTGTTAATTTGCAAAAGGTTACGATAACAGTAAGTGAAATATCAAAACATTGAAAAACAGACTCCATGTCCCTTATGGGCCACCGTACTGTAGAGATGAGTGTCACGTGATCAGTGCTGCCTCGTCATTAAGCGATTACACGGCAAGTGGAGATTGTCATCAAATAATATTCAACTCATTTATCTTCCAGCTGTCACATGCACCTTATGTAAACGGCCGATTGAAACTAATGGTGGACACTAATTACGAATTATGTATTTTGACAGAGATCGTAAAGGATCTGATGAATACGCGCAAAATGTTCAAATGTTTGTTCGTTTCCAATTTGTATAGTGTTGCCATCAACAGTTTATTGACATGCGATTTATCCTTGTTATAGTTTTAATTTTAGTCTGTCCCTTGAATATTGAGTACGGCATTAAACACCAAATTAGCAAAAAGATTCCATTTGTTTCTACATGCATGATTCACAATATGACTGAAACACTGCCCACAAGACAAGAGTGAGTGAGTGAGTTAAGATTTTAAGTCACATCGGCAGTATTTCAGCAATATCGTGACCCACAAGACAAGAGTGAGTGAGTGAGTGAGTTGGGTTTAACGCCGCTTTAAACCTTATTCCAGTTATATCACGGCGTGTCAGCTTAATGTGGGAGGAAAGCCCGAAGTGATGCAGGTCTAAGAAGTTTACCACTTCGGTGAAACCCACGAGCACGAGTATGGTGCTGACAAACCTAGAAACACAATTGGGGCGAACCGGGATTCGAACCTACAATCATAGGTTTCTGACGTGCCCAAGGGACGCAACTCTGCACAGCGAATCGCGGCGCCTAAGACGATTGGGCCGCCAGTGCCCCCCCCCCCCCCCCCCACAAGACAAGAACAGCGACACAACCTTTTACATATTCATAAAAAAAATCTGTGCTAAAGGCAGAGTCGATTGGACGATTCCGACTGTATCATGAGCATGTGTTTATGAAACACTAGTGATGATACTTGGAGTTAGCGAAAAGGAGAGCATATCCTGCCCCGCCAGTGACACCATCACAAACACATGCAAAGTCAAGTCAATTGTTCACCTAAATAGAGAATTGCCTCAGGTATGATTTAGGTAAAATTTGGAAATGTCCTCCACATGTCTGCCATAAAACTTGCGAAAGTTTTGCTGAGGTCTTGAATGTTGTAACCTTGATAAAGCCACTTTTGAGCAAGAGTGGTATGGCGCTCTTTGAAATCCAGCTTCTCTCTATATATTCATACCCGATTCATAAACTTTAGTGTTTATTCGCCAATCAATTGTTCTTTATGTTTTCGCGATATTGATTCAAACTATAATACAAGTAATTATTAATACTGCCGTTGATATATAAACACGAGTGTGTATTGAAACTAAACAGGTAAAGAATTGTGGGCAAATATGTTACCTCTTTGATCATACAAACACATTGAAATACAGCCAAAGTCAACATGGAAAGTTTCACATATATGTGTATAATACTGTTTACATGTAGTTGCCATGACCGTGTTTCTATTGACAGCAAATATACACATCAGCCGATTGCTCTCGGTAAACACTGCTAAGCCATGATAGTAAGTACTAGAACTAAAACAACAGCTTAAAATGTTGTTTGTGTCACGCCGTGTAAATATAAAACGTCAACGCTAGAGATTAATCAGTCTCGATTATCCAGCGAAACAGATTACCTCAGGTGTAAAGGGGAAACTGTGCAAATTAAATGAATGGATCAAGGAGAATCAGTGATGACACCAGGTGGTTGCGAAAAAGGTTAGCATGTCAGACTAAACCTGAAGCACTGATGCAACCCCAAGAAAGGCAACCTGACTTTCCCCCCACATTAAGCTGACACGCCGTGATATAACTGGAATACTGTTAAATATTCCAGTGGGGGACACCATGCTTTTGATTCACACATTGGTCTCATGCGGGGATTAGAACCTGGAGTATTCGGCGTGACGAGCGAACACTTTTAACCACTGACCATTCCGACTTACCGTATATTGTGATTGTTATGGTACTTATGTTGTCCTTTATTTACTCTCTGTGATAAATATACCAGTTTGATTAACACTTATTAAAATGGTAAAATGTGAAACGGTTAGGGTACTTTATTCACATGTTCACGTAGTTTAATCCTGTAAATGTACAACATAAATAGTAACGACCAAAGCTGTCGTTCCATATCTTAGATCTGAATAGTTTCTGTCGATCAACATTATTCATACTACAAGCTACTCTTTTGTTTCTTTATCATGCTAAATCGCCATGACGCTCATTTGATAAAATTTGTAATAAATATTTTCCCATTTGTCTGCCTGATACAAAACTATGGATGTGACATATGTGCCTCGCGTTCGGTTTCAAATTCAACTTAGCTCGATTAAATCTACAGATAACCTGACTCTTGCATTGAAAACATTGTGTCTTTATCTCCTAAGTATAGGTTCAAGGTTATGTTTGTTGCGTAGCGGCTCCTTTAAACATGGATTTATATTATCATTGCTAACAGTTAAAGATGACGTCATCCATTGTCCATGACGTCATAAGCAGTATTCAGATGCAAGGTTATCCTGACCCTCAGTCCGATTCTCTTCAATGCTAAAAATGTGATAGATGCGGATTTTAAATGCGAAGTAACGACGATAGGTATTGATTTTACATAATCGTTCATCCAAACTTTATACATATTGATTTGGAGAGAATTCAGCAGATTACCAACATTGTTTTGTTAATCAATATTTTTTGTGATCACATTTGAACGTTATCTTCTTTTCAAAGGCAATCATTTAATTAAACAGACATCAAGCTGTTTCCGTACAGGTAACGCATTAACTTCTGACATTAGAGGGTTGTTCTCTGGCTTTGAAATCCGCCAGTTATAGGGTATCTGCTTTCTGATTTGTTTATTTCCAATATTTCTTCTTGAAATGACATTAGCGTCTGTAAATATTACTTTAAATAATTGAACTAGGGCTGGTGAGGCAATCCAGCGATGATTTTGTTGGTTTGTTGTTTAACGCCGCACTCAACAATATTCCAGCTATATGACGGCGGCCTGTAAATAATCGAGTCTGGACCAGACAATCCAGTGATTAATATCATGATCATCGATCCACGCAATTGGGATCGATGACATGCATCAACCAAGTCAGCGAGCCTGACCACCCGATCCCGTTAGTCGCCTTACGACAAGCATAGTCGCCTTCTACGGCAAACATGGGTTGCTGAAGACCTATTCTAACCCGGATCTTCACGGGTCTAATCCAGCGATGAAAGCGATCTTCTTGTCGTCGGTGTACTCTCAGTCAAAGAGGAAGAATGGTATCTTAGTGGTTAAAGTGTTGGCTCGTCACGTCGAAGGACAGGGTTCGATTTCCCAGAAGGATACAATGTGTGATGCGTCCCCTTTCGTGACAGAATATTGCTAAAACCAAAGTGTAACAGGGTTGCACAGGAGAAAAGCATAAATGAGTGTGTGAGTGAGTGATGTGAGTTTGAGGCCGCTCTGATAGTATTTGAGTTATATACTGATGCGGGGGAAGAACCTGAAGTGATGCAAATCTTTCACGTTTACCACTTTGGTGAAACAGCACCCACGGCATCGTTCCACAGCATCATTACTCCCTGGTACGGCCTTCATGAGAATACATTAATTTCAATAAACGGGTCAGATTTTCGTATTCACTATCTTTGGATCATCGATTTACTGGACCACAAATCTGGGATGAGAAAGGGATATTAATGATTCTTACATAACAGGAGAAAGCGTGCAGTAATGTCACGATGGCTGCATTAGTGCTGGTGGATAGAAGAAGGATATTTGGATGTGAGCTGCTAAAAGGTAGGGTACTTTGATATTTCTGCTAGATCCATCACTGACAAGCACTGTGATTATATACTATGAGGTGATCACAACCTGCAACTGGGTGTCGTTAATGACGTGCATGCTCATCTATACCACTTCAAGTTTCCATTGCATTACGTCCCTTGATCTTGCCAGGATCGTGTGTTCGAATCCCACACTATGTGTGTGTGTGCGTGTGCGCGTGCGTGCGTGCGTATGTGTGTGTGTGTGTGAGCACTGGCGTTTCCCTAGTAGTAAAAGTCCACGACCTGCATCCCGAGATGCGAGGTGACGAGTATTGTGTATATGTCTCTGTAGTGCTTCGTCTTCACATTATCAATGAAACAAGCGTTCCTACCTAGAATGCAAATGCCAAAAAAGTGTCCTATTCTATTTAACAACGATGATGAATACTACACTCAGAGACAGTATACTGACTCCAAGCTGACCAGCCCTTCTTTTAGCCTCTTAACGACGAACGCCAGGCCGGGCAACAACAAGTACCATCTTTTAACGTCTGTTGGTATGACGCGGCCATTCAAACCATGGACCTTCCACTTTAGGGGTTGACGCTCCACCACTAGACCACGAAGGCGGAGCCTAAATGACATGACTGATTTTCAGTCGGGGTCCCTCGCCTACACTGAACCGGGTTTGATATCCTTGAGCAAGCCTTTCTCTTTGAATGCAGATATTTCTAACTTGGTGACGTTTGTTTATTGTTTATAAATGCAATAATAAACATCTGCATCTTATCTTTTCTTATCGTTTCTTATAATCGATCTCGGAGAAAGCTTTGTACTTTATTGTCGGTTTGCACATTGAGAGACCAGGCCATGATCGAACCATCATCTACCAATGTTGCATTCATACGCCTTCCTGACACCACGTTGAATTAAGATAATGTGAAGTTTAAGGGGGTAATAAATGTATCACTATAAAAATAACAAGTCCTCGCCATTTGAAAAAGAATCACGAAATATCGAGGTGATTAATCAACGAAGATAGCTGCAAGTGTGATAAAACTTATAAAGTGTAAACAAGCCAATCTGCTGATAAGGAACAACACTTACGGTAATGGCAAATATTGCAAAGTGCGCTTTTCAAGAAATATCCATTTTGCTAGCAATAAACCTCATCATTGAGTTTTGATCACGTGGTTACAATCCTGGTAAGAATCGGGAGTGAGGGAATAATTTTATTCGGGAGAAATTACCTCGAATGCTTTCAATAAAATATCTATCATTACCCATGAAAGCAATCTTCGGAAGTGAAGAGTTAAGAAAAACTAAAAGTTTTGTTCGTTTTAAATGAGATTTCACCATGTCCCGCCTCAGTGGAAAGGACTCACGACGAGACACAGGAATGCTTGAATCAGGTAGCTCGCAGGTGATGTCGCACGTCAATTCACCGCCCACATAATCACCATATTGCACTTATGGCGTCCATCAAGGGGTCAGCCACATAAAGGACCGTCCCCTTAGTGGCCATCACCTTGACAAACATTCTCCAAGACATATAGACCGCCTCCGTGGTCAATTGGTAGAGCGTCCACCCGGAGAGCGGAAGGTCCGGGGTTCGACGTTAAAAGATGGTACTTGTTGTTACCCTGTCTGGCGCTCGGCATTAAGGGGCTAAACCAAGTCGGTCGGCTCGGAGTCATTATACTGTGTCTAAGTGGGGTATTCATGTTAAACTGCTGCATGGTATCTCAGTGGGCTAGCACCATAAATCGGCATCAGTCCGGACTAGTACAAGCAGCTACACACACATGTGCATGGACGTCGCTATATAAGTGCAATAAACCCAATTTCACCTCACCACCTCCAAGACATATTGGTTCGCACCACGCATCTTCGACACAGTATCCAGACAGCAACTCTCACAGCTCATTCCATTCCGGGAAACAGAGGCGAGGATGTCTACGCATCTACAGCATCCGTGCGAGACGCCTAGACAGACGCCAACAGAACATCAACGTCGATGTCAGATGAATACTCCCAAAATTCGTCACACCCCGACACCACTCAGTGAAGTCAACCTATTCAACAATGGTCATCGCCACACTGACAACTTGAGTGATGTTTTTTACACTTAATGCGGAGCATGTATTCCACATCTAACTTTCCCCCAAACCTGGTTACCACGTTAGTGTGATGTAACCGGTTGTCATGGGAACACCACCTCCCATGTTCTGGTTCAGTACTGTCAACACAAGGCTTAGTACAAAAGTAGTTGTATTTGGCATAAAGACGAATAACATTGGTTTTGGTAAGCGAAAACAAGGTGATGAGATTACAGCGACGAATATGTAGGGTTTATGGAGCAGCATTACTCCTTGTAACAAGGTAACACGATTGTTGCTGAGACAAATCTCCTTACTTGTTACTCAAATTACTTTCACTCATGTTTATTGCCACGAAGTCGTAGACCTCGAGTCTTGATGGTCAAAGTGTCCCGTGTGGTGTGTGGGTGGCCTTTGGCTGACACACTTGTCCAATAAATAAACCTCATGGCATTATAGGTGTATTGACTAAAGACTGATGTATTTGTCCGAGTAATCCAAGTGATTGAGTGATTGATCGTTTGATGTTAATGGCGCGGTCATCACTATATGACGGCGGTCTGTACATAATGGAGACTGGACCAGACAACCTCATTGTAAAGTAGTGGCTTTAGGCTGATGTACAGGTTCAATGTATACTACTAAAAAAACGCTAAGACCAAACCCATTCTTTAGTATTACTATAGTTAATCTCATACCATGACAGATTAACTACAGTGATGTGAAAGAATCGGGTGGACGGACCTTAACGTCTTTTGAGTAGTATATTACGACGTGTCAGTTCCAAACGGGAGGAAATTCCTGAAATGATACAGGTCGTAGACCTTTACCATTTTGTAGAAACCACGAACACGGGTATGGTGCTGGTAAACCACGAATAAGGCGCATACTGGATTCGAACCCGATATCACCGGATTTGAGCATGTCTGAGGGAGCGTAAAACGTCAACGAGAATAACCAGTCTCGATTACTTGCCGAAAACGATTCCATTTGACGCAAGCAGCTGCACAGCGAATGGCCGCATCTCGGCCCAAGGGTGGTGACATGTGTCTAGCAGGCCCAAGGGACGCAAAGATGCACAATGAAATACGGCGTCTCAGAGAACTGAACACCCACCCAACCAGCCACCCGCATCTCGGACCACTGTGCCATCTGTGTTCTCTCAATAACCAGAGGAAGTGAAACTGTATCCTGTTGTGAGGTTAAAAGTTTGGCATGAGAAGTTGCTAGACATGATTATCAAGACAGCTTTCATATTGTGTAACACTGTATGTTTTGTGCATGTAGTAAGTATGGAAATGTAGTATCACGGTATATCAGGGAATATAGCGACTTCTGCCTTATAAAGAGGTGTATTGTAAACAAATCCTTCTGTAGTATTTTTTCACGGGGCTGTGAGTGGAATGTAATTCCAGTTATCAAACAAACTGATGTTGTCCTTCACCTCATCCGTGTGATTCTCAAGTATGACAGCACGTGACGTGACCCAATGGTTACCTAAACAAACATCACCATCTTCTGCACGTGGTGTCCGTGCCGGTTGCCGCGACAAGCACGTGCTGCACGCCCAGTTCAAACTTCGGCCCTGACTCTGTACATCACGCTTGGCGTATATGCACTGAAGACAATCAACTCCTACAACAAGCCATATGGCTGGGAGCGAGGCCACCATGTGGCGAGAAGGCTCCTATAGCGGGTTTTAAACAGATTGATGGAAGGAAAACGTCCGACTCCTAACTTTATTGACTCACCTCTGTTCACTGTGTATATACTCTGATCATTATGCGGGGTATAAAAGAGTTATACAGCACATATGTGAAGTCGTGGTAATGTACATTGACCCTGGTGTATATGGATGTCAGAACAGGATGTATCGACTCTCATCACAAACACAGCCTCTTTGAAACCAGCGGCCCGTTCCACAAAGCTGATTGTTGAGGTAATCGTAACTCCTATGCTTAAACATTGACTTACGGCAACCGTAGCGCTACGATCGCTTTGTGAAGCGGATCCCTTGGGCCCGATATAAACGCTGAAAGTGATCATCGGAACTCTCATAATTTCTTTTTGTAGTTATTTGAAAGCATCGATAATTGTCAGTAAATTGTAATCTTTACTATTATTTTTACATTAGTTTTACCTTCAGTTTGTATGTATTAGTGAATTAAACTATCATCTTTGTTTTCATGTTCAATTTTTTGAGGATTGCAAGAAAATTATTTGGATACTAATAACGCATCTAACCCGTGAAGATCCAGGTGAGAATTTGTCTTCAGCAACCCTCCTTATAGAAAGAAGCGACTAACGGGATCGGGTGGTCAGGCTCGCTGACTTGGCTGATGCATGTCATCATAACCCAATCCCATGCTCGTGATATCAAACACTGGATTGTCTGGTCCAGACTCGATTATTTACAGACCTCCAACAAACAACAAACCAAAGTAAAGATAATGAGTATAGTGTTGTAAGGAACGGCATAACATGTAATGATTATAATAAATGGTCGGATATGAACGTGACCAATAGTTTGATGTTCCCTGGGAACAATTGTTGCTGCTTAAATTTCCGAATTATCACGTACAACATTGATAAAAAGTTCGCCATTATATATCGTCAGGCTCAGTGACATGGTTGACTGCTTGCCATGGTCCCACGAGCGCGTGGAGCGTTGCGTTTAATATAAATGACTGGTTTGTCTATATGTGTCATTTTGTAGAGGACAGATAACTTCAGAATCTTTATCCTGATTAAAGTGATCGGTCGTCACGCCGAAAATTCGGGATAGATTCCCTTCGTAAGTACAATGTGTAAAGCATTGAGAAAACTCACAACTTCTTGACATACCGTACGGGTGACAGTTCAGTCCGTTTTTGTTGTCAGAATTAGAGCATTCATGAAGTCTTTCTATATCTAAAATAACCATTGCACTCTTTGATAATTTAAACGATCATTTCTGAATACCACATAGAAAGATTTAATGGTTTTGAACCGACAAAATTCGAAATCACATAAACAATCAATACAAGGAAATACACCCTAGAAATATTGTTAATTGCTTCGAGAAACTAACATAGATTGTTTCAATTCGTTTCCAATTTAACGTTAATTCCAAAGCTTAAATCGTGGTGCTAGATGAGGCAGCGTTACGCCTGTCTGCCTGCTGCGGCAAATGTATTGATCAGGATTTTGTGATTACGTCTTTATTATAACATCGCTGCTTTTGCATGATGTGATGTGATGGGGTGGTGGTGGGGTGGGGTGTGTGTGTGTGGTGGATTTGATGGTGGGGAGTCATGATACAACTATAAACATGTTAACAAGGAAGATTGTGTTTATCATGCACTGTGTCACATGATTGGGCTATCAATAATGGTTTATGTTGCTATGGCAGTTTTACAGTTAGAGATAGCTCAAATGTAAACTGCAGTTTTCACTAAATGGGATTTTTATGCATCGGCGAAATGCTGGAAAGTTATACAGACGTCAAACATGATATATAAAGTTCATCAGCATCATGCATCAACGAGTTCTATTTTCGTCCTGACAATGGTTTTGTTATTAGCAATACAAACACAATTCTAGTAGAAAGGATACATTTGTATTATACACCCTTCCTCGAAACGAGAGGATTTAAAACAGTTAATCCTTATTAGATTAACTAATGTTCGAGATTCCTGACGTTTGGTGAGTCTCGTCTTATGCCCTGGATGGAAACAAGTGTCATCCAGACGTCTAAGGCGTCGTGTAGTGTTTTTTGAACCAGGATCCGATGAACAGATTATGATCCTTGGTTTGTCAACACCATACCTGCACTCGTGGATGTCTATCAACGTTTGTGCGTCACTTTCCTCGCGCATTAAGAAGTTCCGCACTAATAAAACTGAACTACTGCTCAACACTTTGCATTTAGGCCCGAGTCATGAGCAGCGGATAGGAGTGTTTCGTGACACGTGACCCACGGGATTGTTTCGATTAATAGAAAGAGAACCATGGACGCGATAATGTTCAGCATTCAAAGATTCCTGTGAGAGATTGGTTTGGGAATGAGGTCATGTCGTGATTAGTTAATTTATAAAGTTTGTAATGACAAAATAAAGACTCCTTTTGGTAGTTCTCTCATAGGAAACGACAAGAAAATGGAAGTGGCAAGTTCGTAAAGATATGAATGAGTATGTCATATCCTGACGTCAGTAAAAGCCAAGGGTGCGATACAGAAAACACCCTATGCCACAAAACTTAGTTCTCTTCAGTAATTGGATGAATATTTGTCGACATCCAGTTGAAAAGTCAGGTGTAAATGTAGGTCTTGGGTGATATAGATATATAACTTCAGCGCCAAATAATACTAATAACCACTCACGATTATGTGACGAAACAGTTCAAGCTGTTTTAAAGCTTGGGCGATGGCAAGCCTATACTAGTGGCAACAGCATTCGCTTGTCACCCGGGTTTGATTCTACACTTCCAAACACTCCCATTTCTGTTTTTCTACGCAGTGATATTGACAAAAGCTGTGTAAAACCATACTCACTCACTTAATTAAAGCCAGAAAGAATTTCTGTCCCTAATCTTGTTTGTTGCTTCAATCCACACAGCAGTATTTTATCTATATGATGGCGGTCTTTACATAATCGAGTCTGAACAAGACAATCCAGTGACTGATATCATGAGCATCGTTCTAGGCAATTGGGATACGATGCATCAAACAATTCAGCGAGCCAGAGCACACGATACCCTTACTCGCCTCGTACAACAAGCATGGGTTGCTGAAGACCAATTGTAACCCGGATCTTCACGGGTTCATAGCATTAAGGAAATGACTTGAGTGAGTGTTTTGGTTAAACAGTTTTTCAATTTCATCACGACTTGATAGCTCAACGTGGAAGAAAATCCCAACACAGGTCGTAGACTATAACCACTTTCGAAGAGTTGTACGCGGAAAGGGAAATTCGGAGGTCGCGTATGACGTTGTCCATTAGCTTCGTGTGGTCTTTGTCTGTGAGTGTTTGGACATAGCCATGAGTTCCTGAATGTAATATCCTTTATCTAATTTCTACACACGATGTAACGTTTGTTTAAGTCATCATAACAGGAACGTGCTCGCAATTTATTCAATAATAGTGAGATGTCAACACCAAATGCAGGAACACTGACCGTTTTAGCAGCTCCCATGGAAACATGCTTGCTCAGTAAATGTTTTGATGAAATTATATTATTCGTATTACGATCTGATAAAATTCAAATGATATTGCATACCCACATAGATTCCTATTAGTTATAAGAGCTTTCAAATAAGGTGAGACATGAAACCATATCACAACAACTTCACAAAATGAAGTTGCTTAAACGTCACGCCTCTGATGCTATTGCAAACCGGACTCAATTATAAGTCAGCATAAAGTTTATACGTGATCTTATATGACACATTAACTTTCATGACTTAATGTATATGCCACCGAAAGTGATGGTACAATTTGATACTCAGATGTGTTATGTTTACACCAGTTGCATCCCCTTATAATGTAAATCAATGAAAGCAACCTACACGACCTCACACAATGTGGCATTTCGGTTTTACACTCAAGACCCAGCTTTAGTGACAACTGAGTGGCCTACAGATATATATTGCATGATGGCGCCAAAACTGCCATATCCCCATACAGGGGCATCTCTATCACACAGTCGTGTTACATGATATTCCACCCATGTCTGTATTGTCATATCTACACACAAGGACACCTCTATAACCATGTCGTGTTACTGGATATTCCACCCATGTCTGTATTGTCATATCTTCACACACGGACATCTCTATCACCCAGTCGTGTTACAGGATATTCCACCCATGTCTATATTGTCATATCTTTACACAAGGACACCTCTATAACCATGTCGTGTTACTGGATATTCTACCCATGTCTGTATTGTCACATTGGTATGTTTGACAGGGAATAAGGTCAGTCAGCACATCGTTCTTTTTGGAAACAAACATTCCCTTTGAATTGCCTATTGCAGATATAAAATATATTTACGTTTCCAAATGTCCTATATTTTCTTCTCCAGATAATCAATTACAAATATAACTGCTGGTTAGAACGTAAACCTCAAACTGAAGCAAATTAGCAGGAATCTATAAATGGATGGATGGTTGCATATACACTTTAATACCGTCACAAATCTTCAAATCAACGGACAACTTTATTTAACTTGCGAGCGAATGTCAGAATGGAATTCAATTATTCAGTTAAGGGGCTTACTGTGAGATATCATCAACAAACGGTTTCAATAAATAGTTTTAGGTGAAGTCACTTTCCCTTTTAAGCACAAACCTTGTATAATTACATCATGTTAAAAGTACGTCTGAAATATTTTCCAATGTAGGTTTTAGGAGTACTTTAAGCGTGATAGTGCTGCAGACTTGAAAGTAATCAGGGAATGCATAAACAAATTGTATTGGTCCATGATCGCATGAAAGGTTTGTTTATGTGTTCCGAGTACAGACAAAACCATCTATGTGTAAATATCACGGGATGGAGGTCAAGATGACTTGTGTTCTACATGAGTGGTCATTCTATCATTGTACACAGCCTATTGATAATGTGCTGATGTCCGCACTAAAGCACTTACATCAAGACTAAATTTAAAATACCAACCATATAAACAAGGAATTTGTCCGAGATAAAAATATAAAAATACGTTTAACGGTCACAAACCTATTTTTGCAAGTGAAAATTGCACTTGTGAGTGTGTTGTGTACGTCTCCCAACCTGATTGTCTGGCTCCGCACGACTACATTGACAAGCCCGAGTGGTAACGCCAGTCTTAGTGGTATATAATGATATTGAACAAGTAATTTAAAAAAAAAGAAAAAAAGATCAGCCCAAAACTCACTTATGATTAAAATGAGAAACAAATAGCATTAAGACAAATAACCAACTCAATGTAATGTTATGGTCGTTGAACTGTTCTCAAGGAGCCAGAGTTCGCCTGAAGGTATTATCATTTGAAACCAAAATTAAATTTGTGTTCAAGATTATTGGCCCTTATAATGATCAACTTGCATGTACCTCTTGAGAGAAAATATATACTTACACTCATCACCTTGGTAACGTGGTCATTTTATTACTGCTGGTTCCCATCACTGCAGCATGCTGACACGGAATTGGTCACGTGTACAAGTATTATGTCTTTTGCAAATCGTACATATATATTTCCAATTGGTACAAAATAATTACTTTAATCAAAGATTCTGCTCAACTAGTTTTATTTGCGGTGAGAAAATGTTTGGAATTTCTAAAAAGATTTGTTTGAAAATTCAAATGTGTTTGTTATCGTTGCTGTTTGTTTCAAATTATCAAAGCCCTTTCATCACAAGGCATCAATTCATGTGTATTTTGTGTCTTTCGCGAATGAATTATACATAATTCTAATTGTTACAAACTAATTATTTTAATTACTGATTCTGCTTGACTTGATCTATTTACCAGACAAACTTGGGCAAATCTGGAAAAGTAGTACTTCTATTTTTATTTTAAAAATGTTTTTAATCGTTTCTATTTGTTTCAAATAACAAAAGCACATTCACAACAACGGATCATTCCACATGTCCCTGGGGAAAATGATTTTGTAGACATTACCCCAGGTTATAAGTAACTTTGTTCTTTACACATATTGATTTATTGGGTGTGTTCAGCCTTAATGCACCATGCTAATACACACGTTGACATTGTCGTTACATGCATTCATCAAAATGGTTCATGTTTACAGTCCTATCTACGTGTTCGAATCGTTATTTGGTAAACACTGGGTAAGTTTGTTATGTCAACATCATGTTGTTATGATCAAATCCTTTATGTTGTTTGTCGGATTGATCTTGTGTTTAAAATGGGACTCGACTGGCTTTACAGGCGGTTGTCCCAGACAGTTTGCATCACCCCCCATCCCCGTCACACACACACACACAAGTATACTACTCAAAAGACGTAAAAGAACACCTGACGTTTTCCTGCGAATATTGCTAGTCGGTCATGGTTAAACTGTGTGGATCAACTATAGTCATACGAAAAAAAATGCTTTACTTTCTTTTGAGTAGTATACTTGCAAGAACTGACAATTTGAAGGAGAGTAGCTTCTCTCTACAAACGTTTACGTGGCCAGGTCGTCTGAAGCGCTGCGATGCGCAGTGTAGAGTTGCGTTCCTTGGCGTACCAGATACCTTGGTCGTGGGTTCGAATCCCTGATTGTGTTTCTTGGTTTGTCAGCACCATACCTGTGCTCATGGTTTTCACCAAAGTGGTAACGTCTACGAACCCCCACCTTCGGACCTTTCTCCAACGTCACACGCCGTGATATAACTGAAATCTGTTCAAAGTGCTTTAACCGCAATCGGTCCCATGTGATATAATTCACGTGACAGCACACACTTTAAGATACAAGGATGATCCTTTGTACCATGGGCGTAGGCTTGAGTGAGTGAGGGACGCTGATGTTGCATCTTCTGCTGCATCTTCAACTTTATCAAGATATTTGGTTATATACTGACTGAGATAAACTACTCTTTCATATCCTTGGGACAGGTAGGGATTTATCGAAATGTTTGGAAAACTGCGTCGTAACAGAAATACGCAGATGAATCCCATGTAATAGGTCAAAACATAAGCTTTTAGTGGAAATGACAGTTCATCCAAGCAACAACGTCAGTTATTTACAAACACATGCTCATGATATAGTCGGAATCGTACAATCGACTCTGTTTCAGGCAGAGTTTTCTTCTGAATACGGAAGTATCTGTAAACCATATCTGACATACAAGATCCTTGAGATCAGTCCACAACCACGGAGCATATCAACAAGCTAACATGATGTAACAACAGCTTGCGATCTGTTGACAAGTTCCTCAACAAACGGAACATATTTGTTGAAATATGGCGCCTGAACAAGGGTTTGTCTTCTCTGTAAGCACTCACGGCTGTTCAGTCTTCCTGTAATCTCACTCAGGCTGTGTTAAACTGCAGACTCGGTGCCTTTCTCCACTCGTGGAGCAGTTAGATTTAGTGCTGCTAAGTTGCATGATGTTTGCAATCAATACACGCATCTTTATTTCCAGCAACTCATCAAACAAAGTGGCTGTTTTCATAATGACAACTGATGGAAAACGGAAAACATCCCGCATGAAGAATTCTGGTCATGATACAGCATATTCCGTCTACGTCTATATTGGTCACACATGGACATCTCTCTCACCCAGTCATGATACAGCATATTCCGTCTATGTATATACTGGTCACACATCGACATCTCTATCACCCACTCATGATACAGCATATTCCGTCTATGTATATACTGGTCATACATGGATACCTATCACCCACTTATGATACAGCATATTCCGTCTGTGTCTATACTGGTCACACATTGACATCTCTATCACCCGGTCATGATACAGCATATTCCGTCTATGTATATATTGGTCACACATTGACATCTCTATCACCCACTCATGATACAGCATGTTCCGTCTATGTATATACTGGTCACACATTGACATCTCTGTCACCCACTCATGATACAGCATATTCCGTCTATGTATATATTGGTCACACATGGACACCTATCACCCAGTCATGATACAGCATATTCCGTCTATGTATATACTGGTCACACATGGACATCTCTATCACCCACACATGATACAGCATATTCCGTCTATGTAAATACTGGTCACACATGGATACCTATCACCCACTCATGATACAGCATATTCCGTCTATGTATATATAGGTCACACATTGACATCTCTATCACCCACTCATGATACAGCATGTTCCGTCTATGTAAATACTGGTCACACATTGACATCTCTATCACTCACACATGATACAGCATATTCCGTCTATGTAAATACTGGTCACACATTGACATCTCTATCACTCACACATGATACAGCATATTCCGTCTATGTAAATACTGGTCATACATGGACATCTCTATCACCCACTCATGATACAGCATAATCCGTCTATGTATATACTGGTCACACATGGATATCTGTGTTATCTGGTCATGTTACAACATTTTCCACCCGTGTCTATATTGGTCAAATCTCCCAATCACGGACATCCACTTAGCCACGCTTTTCCTATCAAATGTCATTATGACTATTGAGTAAAAGCCTCGCCGGGGGATACGGGGGGCCTAGTCATCTAAGGCTGTGCAGAGTTGTGTCCCTTGGGCATGCCAGAAACCTATGATTGTGGGTTCGAATCCCGGTTCGCCCCGATTTTGTTTCCAGGTTTGTCAGCACCATACCCGTGCTCGTGGGTTTCACCGAAGTGGTAAACGTTTAAGACCTGCATCACTTGGAGCTTTCCTCCCAAATTAAGCTGACACGCTGATATAACTGCGACGTTAAACCCAACTCACGCACTCACTCACTAAAACCCTCGCCTGACAATCAGGTGGGCAAATGAGACCTGAGAGTGAGTGAGTGAGTGAGTATGGTTTTACGCCGCTTTTAGCAATATTCCAGCAATATCACGGCAGGGGACACCAGAAATGGGCTTCACACATTGTACCCATGTCGGGAATCGAACCCGGGTTTTCGGCGTGACGAGCCAACGCTTTAACCACTAGGCTACCCGACCGCCCCGACCAGCCCTGGACCTTTCACTGCTACCAGTCCCTGAACAGATGAGTGTTACACGATCAGTGCTGCCTCGTCATTAGGCGATTACACGGCAAGTGGAGATTGTTATCAAATAATATTCAACTCATTTATCTTCCAGCTGTCAGCTTTAATCCTCACGTGCACCTTATGCAATGATGGAAATTAATGGTCGACATGAATTACGAATTGTGTGTTTTGTCAGAGATTGTAAAAAATCATATGAAGACTCGCAAAATGTTCAAATGATTGTTCGTTTCCAATTGGTATAGTGTTGCCATCAACAGTTTATTGATTTACCTTGTTATAGGACGATCCTGCTTGTCACTCTCGCAAGTTGTTTGGGGATCAGTCTTTACTTTAGCCTGTCCTTCAGTAGCAGCGCTGTGTTTCACAGACACTACACGTCGATGAATTTTAAGCTTCGCAATGCGGCTAAATGGATCGAGCGGTCTGACTCATCGCGTGTCATCATGCCCCTGCGATGTGAGATGCTGCTCATAATATCAATCACTGGTTTGTCTGTTTGAAGCTCGATTACTTAAAGCCCATCGTCATATTGTTTGAATATTGCTGAGTACGGCGTTCATCAACACATGAGCAAACATAATACAATATACTTCAAAATGGAGAAACAAATTCCATTTGTTTCTATATGCACGAGGGGCGGTCGGGTAGCCTAGTGGTTAAAGCGTTACCCTGGTTCGATTCCTGACATGGGTACAATGTGTGAAGCCCATTTCTGGTGTCCCCCGCCGTGATATTGCTGGAATATTGCTAAAAGCGGCGTAAAACATTACTCACTCACTCACTTTATGCATGAGGCTGAAATACTGCGACAAGCGACAAATGTGCATAAGCAAATCTGTGTTAAAAGAAGAGTCCATTGTACCATTCCGCCTGCATCATGAGCATGTGTTTATGAATCACTATCAGATAGCGCTGATACTCTGTGTTCGCGAAAAGGAGAGCGTATCCTACACCATCCATCCCAAACACAAGCAAAGGCATGTCAATTGTTCACCTTAAAAAACCCCACGGGAACATAGTGTTCAAGTCTAAATGGGGAATTGCATCAGGTATGAATTAGGTCACTGAAGCGTGAAATTTTGAAATGCCCTCCACGAGTCTACCATAAAACTTTCGAAAGCTTTACCGAGGCCTTGAATGTAACCGTGATCAAACAACGTTTGAGCAATAATCGTATGACGCTCTTTGAAATACAGCCTCTCTCTATGTATTCATACTCAATTCATAAACTTTGGTGTTTATTCGTCAATCAATTGTTCTTTATGTTTTCGCGATATTGATTCCAAATATTGTACAAGTAATTAGTAAAACTGCCATGGATATATAAGCAAGAGTGTGTATTGTAACCAAACAGGGTAAGGTTTGCGGGCAAATATGTTACCTGTTTAAACATACAAACACGTTGAAAAAAGCAACAGTCAACATGGAAAGTTGCACATATATGTGTATAGTACTGTTTACATGTACTTGCCCCTGTTGATGGCAAATAAACACATCAGCCGGTTGGTCTCAGTAAACACTGCCAAGCCATGATAGTAAGTACGAGAACTAAAGCAACATCTTAAAAAGTTGTTTGTGTCACGCCTTGTAAATATCAAACGTCAACGCTAGAGATTAATCAGTCTCGATTATCCAACGAAAATGAATCAAGTAAATGAATTGATCAAGGAGAATCAGTGATAACACAAGGTGGTCGTGAAAAGGGTAAACATGTCTGACTAAACCTAAAGCACTGATGCAGCGCCAAGATAGGTAACCTGATGTTGCTGAGCGAGTCGATTTGTGTGGATGGGTTTAGGTCGCTTATAAGAATGTTCAAACACTAACGAAGAACCAACAACACATTTAATGGGGTTAACATATTGTACTTAGGGTGGGATTTCAATCCTACTGCTCGTCGCGACAAATTAACACGTCAACGTCAGGGATAACCAGTAGATACATTGATATATATTGCCGAATTGTGGGCTCCTCTGTTCTGTTTAGTACAGGGTGTGAGTTAACTTAACACTAATACTCCAGTTTATTCCCCTGTGGGGGACACCATGGCTTAGATTCACACATTGGTCTCATGCGGGGAATCGAACAGAGGACTTCGGCGTGACGAGCGAGCGCTTCATTGACTTGCTATCCCGACTCTCCAGAAATCACTGTATATTGTGATTGTTATGGTACTTATGTTGTACATTAATTCCTCTCTGTGTGTGAAATATACCTTGACTTTAATTCACGCTTATCAAAAATGTAACATGTGAAACGGTTAGGGTACTTTATTGACATGTTCACGTAGTTTAATCCTGTTAAATGTACCACATATATATTAACGACCATAATTGTCTTTCCATATCTTACATCTGAATAGTTTCTGCCGATCAACATCATATTCTAAATTTGTTTTTTGTTTTTGCCATACTGAATCGCCATGACACTCAGTGGATAAACATATGCAATACTTGCCAAAACCTCTTTTGTCAGAAACGTATTTGACCCGTGAAGATTCCGGGGTAGAATAGGTCTTCAGGAACCCATGCTTGCCGAAAAAGGTGACTCTGCTTGTCGTAAAAGGCGACTAACGGGATCGGGTGGTCAGGCTCGCTGACTTGGTTGATGCATGTCATCGATCCCAATTGCGTGGATCGATGCTCATGATATTAATCACTGGATTGTCTGGTCCAGACTCGATTATTTACAGACCGCCGTCATATAGCTGGAATATTGCTGAGTGCGGCGTTAAACAACAAACAAACAAACAAACAAACAGAAACGTATTTTGTAAATGGCTGTCTGATACTAAAATAGGTGACACAAATGTGACATAGATGCCTCTTGTACGGTTTCACATTCAGTTTGGCTCGGTTAAATCTACAGGTAGTCTGGCTCTGCGTTTAAAACATAGTATGCTTATCGACTAAGTTTAGTTTCATGGTTTTGTTTGTTGCAGAGCGGCTCCTGACAAAATGGAGTAATTTGTTAATTGCTGGTAGTTAAATATGAAATCATCAATTTTTCGTCATAAGAACAGTATTTTTGCGTGACCGGCAATGGACACCGCGCCTAGTGATGTTTTCAGGGACTTTATGATTAAATGGACTCCAAGATTGTTGTCCTACTGTCGACGATCAAATCATTTCAATTTGATTCTCTTCAATGCTATGACATTTGATAGATTATTGATTTAAATGAATAATTTTTTACATAATCGTTCATCCAAACTTTATACACATTGATTTGGTGAGAATTCAGCAGATTATCATAATATTTTTGTTAATCGATATTTTTTGTGATCCCATTTGAACGTTATCTCCTTTCAAAGGCAATCATTTAATTAAACAGACATCAAGCTGTTTCCGTGTCGGTAACGCATTAACTTCTGACATTAGAGGGTTGTTCTCTGACTTGGAAATCCATCAATGATATTCTATCTGCTTTCTGATTTGTTTATTTTCAAAATTTCATTTTTAAATAGCGATAAACGACAGAAAATATTACTTTAAATAATTGAACTGGGGCTGGTTCGTCAACCCAGCAATGAAAGCGATCTTCTAGTCATCCGTGTACTGTCAGTCAAGGAGGAAGAGTGGGGGTCGGGTGGCCAAGTGGTTAAAGTGTTTCCTCGTCACGTCGAAGGACAGGGTTCGATTTCCCACATGGGTAAAATGTGTGAAACGTCCCTCTTTCGTGACAGAATATTGCTAGAAGTAAAGTATAAAAGGGTTGCGCAGCAGGAAAACATAAATGAATGAGTGAGTTGAGTTTAACGCTGCTGTGAACAGTATTACTGTTATATACTGATGCCGGGGTATAACCTGAAGTGATGCAGGTCTTAGACGTCTTTGACGTCTTAGACGTTTAGGACAGTTATGTTGCTGACAAAACAAGAAACGTAATAAGGTCGAAACTGGGATCCGAACACATCTCTAGCAGGCCCAAGGGACACAAAGGATGCACAGTGAAATGTGGCGCCTCTAAGAACGGAACTATTATTATTCCATCGTACGGCCTTCATGGGAAGTCACTCTTAATTTCCATAAACGAGTCAGATTTCCATATTCACTCTGTCTTATGTTCATCGATTTACTGGACCACAAATCTGAGATGAGGAAGGGATATTAATGACACACAACAGGGGAGAGCGTGCAGTGATGTCACGATTGCTATATAAATGCTGGTGGATAAGGGAAGGATATATGGATGAGAGCCGCTAAAAGGTTGGGTACTGTGACATTTCTGCCAATGAAGACAGTGAAGCACTGTGATCATGTACTATGAAGTAACCACAACCTGCAAGTGGTTGTGGTCAAGGAGATATATTAATGACGTACATGTTCATCTATATCACTACCATTTTCCATGTGTATCTCATCCTATGATCGTGCCAGGATCGTCAGTTCGAATCCCACATTATGTGTGTGTGTCAGCACTGGCGTTTCCCCTGTAGTAAAAGTCCACGATCTGCATCACAAGATGCGAGGTGACGAGTATTGTGTATACACTCTTCAAAAAAAAAAAAAAGAAACGCACTAGTAGGTTTTTAGTAAATTTATTGTACCAAATAGACCGCCTCCGTGGTCTTGTGGTAGAGCGTCCGCCCGGAGAGCGGAAGGTCCGGGGTTCGATCCCCGACCGCGTCATACCAAAAGACGTTAAAAGATGGTACTTGTTGTTACCCTGTCTGGCGCTAGGCATTAAGGGGCTAAAACAAGGACTGGTCGGCTCGGAGTCAGTATACTGTGTCTGAGTGGGGTATTCATGTTAAACTGCGGCATGTTAAACTGCGGCATCTCAGTGAGCTAGCACTATAAATCTGCATCAGTCCGGACTAGTACAAGCAGCCACACAAACACACACACGTACATACACGTCGCTATATAAGTGCAATAATCTTGGAGGCGACCTTAAACCCCATTTCACCTCACCTCACCTATTGTACCAAATAAAGTCGATATATTTTATTTTATATCATAGATGCAAATATGAAATTTGGGAGCTCGATAGTCACATGTTGTCGTTGTTCAAAGGCATTGAAAACTGTTCATTGTCATGTCACATAAGGCAACAAAGTAGCGCTGATCTCAGCATCGCATGTGACCGCCCCGGGCAGCAATCGCGGCTCTGCATCTCCTCGGCACTGACTGGATAAGTGTGCGAATTCTGTCCTGCCGAATTCTGCGCCATTCTGCTTGTAACGTGTTGACAAGTTGTGGGAGTGTTTGCGACACGTCTGACGTTGACGTACACGTCGATCGAGTTCAACACAGAGGTTTTCGATCGGGTAGAGATCTTGAGATCTCGACGGCCAGGGAAAATCGTTGATACTGGCATTATGAAGGTAGTCTTCCATGACAGGAGCTGTGTGCAGTGGAGCGTTGTCCTGTTGAAATAGCTCACTCTGGCGGTCAATGATCAGAAGAATGTGAGGTTGAAGAATTTGATTCATGTAGCGAGTTGCTGTCAAATTGCCCTGAACCGCAACCAAGTCAGATCTCGTGGTTTAGGTTAATGGACACAATATGGGGCAACGCGCTCATTTTAACGACAATAAACACGTTGTCTTCCATCTCGCCGGTGAGGAAGAAATCGGGATTCATCACTAAACCACACTCGTCTGCAGTTTCTTAAATTCCAAGGCTGTAAGGTATGGCACCAACGCAAACGCCGCTGACGATTGATCTGTTACAAAATAGGGACGATAACTGGTCTTCTTGGTCGGATTTCAGCCTCGCGAAGATAGTTCCTGACACTCCGATCCGATATCCTCCTCAAACCATAGATGCGTACTGCAGTCTCCGTACCTGTGGCATTGCTATGGCGTAGCTGGAACAGTCGAATGTAGCGATCCTGTGCAGGAGTGGTAACGCTTGGTCCGCCGGTTCTCGGACGGTCTGCAGTGGAATTGAACTGTGTGTATCGGTCCAAAAGGCGGCAAATGGTGATGTGGTGGACGTTGAGGTTCGGTGCAACAGAAGTCTGCGATTCCCCTCTTTGGATACGTCCTATGGCGAAGTTCCGATCGGCAACGCTGAGTCTCGGTATTTTCGAACTTAAAAAATGTTGACAACTGAATGATAAATTATTGACTAATGCTTGCCTTTTTATGGCCACTACCAAGAGTTGCGAATGTCATAACTTGCACGTGCATTTTGCTTTACTGTTTTCCTCTGTGACATTTTTGAACAAGTGTGAAAACAATGCCTTTAAAGACATCGCAAATCGGCAATGGCTGCGTTTTGACGCACCGTTTGTCGAATTTCAGGCTACCAACATTTTCCAATAACATATAACCAATTAATATACCTGATTTTTTTAGTAGTCAGGTTCAGTGAACTTAATGCTACCCGTGCGGTTCTTTTTTTGAAGAGTGTATGTCTCTGCAGTGCTTGGTCTTCACATTACCAAAGAAGCAATAGTTCATACCTAGAATGCAAATGCCAAAACGTGTTCTATTTTATTTAACAACACTGATGAATACCCCACACAGACACAGTATACTAACTCTGTGCAGACCAGTCCTTGTTTTAGCCCCTTAATGCCGATCCCCAGGCAGGGTAACATCAAGTACCATCTTTAAGCGTCTGACGTGGCCAATCGACACCCGGACCTTCCGCTCTACGGGCGGACATTCTACCACTAGACCACGATGGCGGAGCCAACATGACATGAATGATTGTCACTCGGCCTCCCTCGCCTAGACTGATATTCTGAAGTTAGATTTTCCCATTGAACGCTGATATTTCTATCTTGGTTATGTTTATGTTAATAAATGCTGTTATGAACATCTGCATATTTTCGTTTCTTATAATTTATATCGGAGAAAGCTGTGCACTTTATTGTCTGTTTTCACTTTGAGAGAACAGGCCATGGTCGAATAATCAGCTACGAATGTCGTATTCATACGCCACACTCACACCAGCGTGATCTTTTTTTCAATGTTGAATTTAGATAATGTGATGTTTATGGGGGTAAAACTGAAAAGTCCTCGCCATTTGAAATAGAATCACGAAACATCGTAAAAACAAATCATTCTGCTGATAAGGAAAATTACGTAGAGTAATGGCAAATATTGCAAAGTGCGCTTTTCAATAAATGTCCATTTTGGTAGCGATAAACCTCATCATTGAGTTTTGATCACGTAGTTACAATCAAGGTAGGAATCGGCAGTCAGGAAATAAAAACATTTCGGGAGTAATTTAACTTCAAATATTTTCATAAAGTACCAGATATCCAATCTCAAGTTTTGTTCGTTTTTAATTAGATTTCACCATGTCACGCCTAAGTGAAAATGACAAGACGAGCCACAGCAATGCTTGAATCCGATACTTCACAGGGTGACGTTGCACGTCAATTCAACGCCCACAGGAACTCCATACTGCACTTATCAACAGATCAGCCACATCAGAGACCGTCCCTTTGGCGGCTACAACCCTGACAACCCATCTCCAAGACATATGGGTTCGAACCCCGCATCTTCGACAAAGTATCCAGACAGCACCTCACACAGCCGATGCCATTCCGTGAAACAGAGGCGAGGATGTCTATGCATCTACGGCATCTGTGCGAGACGCCAGACAGAAGCTAATCCTGACGGCAAAACATCAACGTCGATGTCGGATGAATACTCCCAAAAGTCGTCAGCACACCCACACCGCTCAGTGAAGTCAACCTATTCAACAATCGTCATCACCACACTGGCAACTTTAGTGATGTTTCACACTAAATGCTGAGCATGTATTCGACATCTAAATTTCCCCCAAACCTGGTTACCACGTCAGTGTGATGTAACCGGTTCTCATGGGAACACCACCTCCCATGTTCTGGTTCAGTACTGTCAACACAAGGCTTGGTACAAAAGTAATGGTATCTGGCATAAAGGCGAATCACATTGGATTTGTTAAGCGAAAACAAGGTGATGTGATTACAGAGACGAATTGGGTTTATGGAGCAGCATTACTCCAGATAACAAGGTAACACGATTGTAGCTGAGACAAATCTTCTTACTTGTTACACAAATTACTTTCACTCATGTTTATTGCCACGAAGTCGTAGACCTCGAGTGTTGATGGTCAAAGTGTCCTGGTGGTGTTGAGGTGGCTATTGGCTGACACACTTGTCCAGTCAATAATCATTATGGATATATGGGTGTAATGGCTAAAGATTGATGTATTTGTACATGTAACCTCATTGTGAAGTGATTGATTTATTGTTTGATGTTCAATGCCGTAGTCCTCACTATTCCACCTATATTGTCTATCTGGACCAGACAATCTCATTGTGAAGTAGTGCCTGCAGGCCCAACCGATTCTGTATTATTACTTCAGTTAAAGTCATTCTATGACAGATTAAAAGCGGTGATATGAAAGAATCGGTGGTCCTTTACCTTTTTTGAGTAGTATATGACGACATGTCAGCTCCAAACAGGAGGAAAGCCTGAACATAGCGCTACGATCGCTTTGTGGAGCGGATCCCTTGGGCCCGATATCAACGCTAAAGTGATCATCGGAACTCTCATAATAAATTTTTGTAGTTATTTGAAAGCATCGATAATTGTTAGTAAATTGTAATCTGAACTATTAGTTTTGCATTAGTTTTACCTTCAGTTTGTATGTATTAGTGATTTAAAATATCATTTTTGTTTTCATGTTAAATTTTTGGAGGATTGAAAGAAACATATTTGGAAACTAATAACGCATCTAACCCGTGAAGATCCAGGTTAGAATTGGTCTTCAGCAACCCATCCTTATCGGAAGAAGCGACTAACGGGATCGGGTGGTCAGGCTCGCTGACTTGGCTGATGCATGTCATCGTATCCCAATCCCATGCTCGTGATATGAAACACTGGATTGTCTGGTCCAGACTCGATTATTTACATACCGCCGTCATGTAGCTTGAATATTGCTTAGTAGAGTGCAGCGTTAAACAACAAACTAAAAAAAAGATGGTGAGTATAGAAGAGTCGCTTTTTGTTGCAAGGAAGGGCATAACATGTAATAATTATCATAAATGGTCGGGTATGAACGTGACCAATAGTTTGATGTTCCCTGAGAACAATTGTTGCTGCTTTTATTTCCAAATATCCGAATTATCACGTCGGGGCTGTGAGTGTAATATAATTCCAGTTATCAAACAAACTGATGTTGTCCTTTACCTCATCCGTGGGATTCTCAAGTATGACAGCACGTGACCCCAATGGTTACCTAAACAAACATCACCATCTTCTGTACGTGGTGTCCATGCCGGTTGCAGCGACCAGCACGTGCTGCACGCCGAGTTTAAACTTCGGCCCTGACTCTGTACATCACGCTTGATGTATATGCACTGAAGACAATCAACTCCTACAACAAGCCATATGGCTGGGAGCGAGGCCACCATGTGGCGAGAAGGCTCCTATAGTGGGTTTTAAACAGATTGATGGAAGGAAAACGTCCGAATCCTAACTTTATTGACTCACCTCTGTTCACTGTGTATATAATCTGATCATTATGCTGGGTATAATAGAGTTATACAGCACATATGTGAAGTCGGGGTGATGTACTGTGCAGTTTCAACACGACCCTGGTGTATATGAATGACAGAATATGGACGCTCAGCACAAACACAGCTTCTTGATAACCAGGGATCCGTTCACAGAGAGATCGTAGCGCTGAAGTGACGGTAACTCCCATACTTTAAGATAGACTGCTACAGAGCTACGATCGCTTTGTAGAGCGGATCCCTTGGACCCGAGCGTCGTATTGCTTTGTGGAACGGGCCATTGTTCCAAACCTTGTGCAAGGGCTTTTCTCCCACATTAAGCTGACACCATGATAAAACCAGAATACTGTTCATAGTGGCGTTAAACCCAACTCACTCACTCATTCTCTTGTACATGTTGTGTGTGTAAGCTTCGGTAAATTAAAAATGTGTCTTTGTGTATGTCTGGTATGAATAACACGAAAGTTAGGATAGTCATAACACAAAGATAACTTTTATGGAAAGGGGACTACTCCTTGGTGGGCAACAAAATGAACAAACTCCATCCATGTCTTTTTCTAGTGATTCCATAATTGGTAGTAAATGTTCACTTTTACAATTTTTGCCATCATTGTTACCTTTAGTACATATGTATTTGTGAATTAAAATGTTATTTTTGATTTCACGTGAACATTTTTTGAGGATTGTAACTGGTCTAGCAGAGTTGCTTTGAAGCACCACTGTTGCAAGTAAGGGCGTAACATGGTTATCATAAATGTTTGAATATGAGTGAGTGAGTGAGTTACGATTTAAAGTCACATCGGCAATATTTCAGCCATATAGTGACTAAATCAAGTTATACATTAATCCATATAGACATTAAAATCTGTCAACAAAGGACAGTAAAATCACTCGACTATCACAGATATAGATTTAAAACTAGCATGTTGCCATAAAAATCTGACTATTCTCAACAATACATTATAAAATTGGGCTAGAGATCATCAGCAACCAAAGTTAGGCCACCATACTAGGGACTGTTTGAATATGAACGTGACCAGTACTTTTCTGATATTCCCTGGGAACTATTGATACTTCAAAATATCCGAATTATCACGTACATTATTGATATAACCTTGCCTTCACATAATATGTGAGAAGATTCATTGGAAAGAAGCTCTGGATAAGAATGGGTCACCAACAACTTGCCACAGTCCCATGACGGCGTGGATCGTTGCTGATAATATCAATTTTAGTGGCTGGTTTGACTGGTCCAGAGTCGATTCTGCAATGAAGAGGCCACATGCCAGTACACAGATAATATTTCGGAGTACTACAGCTTGAACGAATAATATAAAATGTGGTTATAGGAGCAGGTAACTACAAAATTAACATAACACCATACTACCCCCCCACCCCCGACCCCCCACTCCCCTACACGTCTCCTCAGTAAACTTGTGATCAAAGTGTTCGTCGTCACTATTCCACTCACGGCTACAATGTATAAAGCCCTGTAAAGTGGCGTAAAACTATACTCACTCACTCACCCACCGACATATACACCCCTTTACGGACAACAACTACAGCTAAATCAGCCAAGTTCTTAACGACAGTGAACACATCGCCTTTTTCCGGGACATGAAACAAAGCAGCACACGGAATTCGATCTCTGTGAAGCATTGAGACAACTCACACAGCTTCTTGACACACGGATCAAAGTTCAGTCAGTTTTTGTTGTCAGAATTAGAGCATTCATGAATTCACTTAATATCTAAAATTACCATTGCACTCTTTGACCATTTAAACTATCATTTGTGAATACCACATGGAAAGATTTAATGATTAATAATGTTTTTAATAAACCGACAAAATTGGAAACCACATGAACAATCAATACAAGGAAATCACCCCAGAAATATTGTTAATTACTTCTAGAAACTAATATAGATTGTTTCAATTAGTTTCCAATTTAACGTTTATACCAAACCGAAATTAGTGGTGCTAGATGAGGCAGCGTTACGCCTGTCTGCCTTCTGCGCGCATATTATGTTAAATCGTATTCTGTTGTATTGATAAGGACTTTTTGATTAAGTCTTTATTATATCATCGTTTCTTTTGCATGATGTGATGTCAGTATACTACTGTGTGAGGACGAGGGGAGGGGTAGGTGGAATTGATGGTGGGGAGTCATTACGCAACTATAAACAAGTTAACAAAGAAGATTGTGTTGATCATGCACTGTGTCAGATGATTGGACTATTAATAATGATTATGTTGCTATGGCAGTTTCACATTTATAGATAGCTCAAATGTTAACTGCAAGTTTCACCAAATGGGATTTTTATGCATCGGCGAAATGCTGGAAAGTAATACTGATGTTAAACATGATACATAAAGTTCCATGTATGACATTCCTGCCTCATACATCAGCTAGATCTATCTTCGTCCTGACAATGGTTTTCTTAATAGTAATATAAACACAATTCTGGAAAGGATACCTTTGTAGGATAACCCTTCCAAGAAACGAGAGGATTTGAAACAGTCAATCAGTATTATTTGTCTCGTCTTGGTTCCCTGGATGGTGTCAAGTGTGGTCCAGACGTCTAAGGCGTCGTGTAGTGTTTGTCGAACCAGGATCCGATGAACAGAGGTTCGAATCCCCAAGTTCTCTGATTATGATCCTTGGCTTGTCAGCACCATACCTTCACTCATGGATGGCTGTGTGTCACTTTGGCTTTCCTCTAGCATTAGGCTGTCCTACTTTAATATAACTGAACTACTGTTTAACACTTTGCATTTAGGCCCGTGTCATGAGCACCGGGAAGGAGTGTTTCGAGACACCTGACCCACGGGATTGTTTCGGTTAATAAGAAAGAGAACCATGGACGCGATGGTGCCCAGTGTTCAAAGATTCCTGTGATATATATTGGTATAGGAATGCGGTCAAATCGCGTAAAGATTATTAATATAGTTTGTAATGCAAATTAAAGTAACGTAAATCGCTAGTTTCACACTGTCAGGAAACGACAAGAATGCCACCGAAAGTGATGGTATAATTTGATACTTAGAAGTGTTATGCCATACCAGTTGCATCCATTGTATAATATAAATCAATGAAAGCAACCTACACGTCCTCACACGATGAGATATTCAGTTTTACACTCATGACCCATCTTTAGTGACAAATAAGTGGCCTACAGATGTATATTGCATGATGGTGCCACAATTGTCATATTCCCTTACATGGGCCATCTCTATCATCCAGTCGTGTTATAGGATATTCCATCCATGTCTGTATTGTCATATCTCCACACACGGACATCTCTATCATCCAGTCGTGTTACTGGATATTCCACACATGTCTGTATTGTCATATCTCCACACACGGACATCTCTATCACCCAGTCGTGTTACAGGATATTCCACCCATGTCTGTATTGTCATATCTCCACACAAGGACATCTCTATCACCCAGTCGTGTTACTGGATATTCCACCCATGTCTGTATTGTCATATCTCCACACACGGACATCTCTATCACCCAGCCAGTGTCATCCAGTGGTACTGGATATTCCACCCATGTCTGTATTGTCATATCTCCACACACGGACATATCTATCACCCAGTCATGTTACAGGATATTACACCCTTGTCTGTATTGTCATATCTCCACACAAGGACATCTCTATCATCAAGTCATGTTACAGGATATTACACCTATGTCTGTATTGTCATATCTCCACACAAGGATATCTCTATCACCCAGCCAGTGTCATCCAGTGGTACTGGATATTCCACCCATGTCTGTATTGTCATATCTCCACACACGGACATCTCTATCACCCAGTCATATTACAGGATATTACACCCTTGTCTGTATTGTCATATCTCCACACACGGACATCTCTATCACCCAGTCGTGTGACAGGATATTCCACCCATGTCTGTATTGTCATATCTCCACACACGGACATCTCTATTGATCACCTAGTCGTGTTACAGGATAGTCCACTCGTGTCTATATTGTCACATTGGTATGTTTGACAGGGAATTAGGTCAGTCAACATATCGGACTATTTGGAAACTGACATACTCTTCAATTGCCTATTGCAGATATGAAATAATATTTATGTTTCCACAAGTAATAGCTTTTCTGAAGATAATTAATTAAAAATATTACTGCTGGTTAGAACGTAAACCTCAAACAGAAGCAAATAAACAGGAATCTAAAAATAAATGAATGGTTGCATATACATTTTAAAAACGTCACAAATCTCCAGATCTCCGGACAACTTTATTTAACTTGCCAGCGAATGTCAGAATGGAATTCAATTCTTCCGTTAAGGGGCTTACTGTGAGATAACATCAACAAGCAGTTTCAATAAACGTGTTATAAAATGGACCAAATAAATAGTTGTAGGTAAAATCACTTCCCCTTTTTAAGCACACACCTTGTATTATTACATCATTTCAAAAGGGCGAGTTCAGTAATTTGGTAATAGGTGTCCTTTAAGTGTGATAGCACTGGAGACTCCATCTGGAAACGGATAAACAAATGATAAAGTTTCATGATCGAATAAAAGGTTTGTTAATGTGTTCCGTGTACAGACAAAACCATCGTCTATGTTTAAATTCCACGGGATGGCGGTCAAAAGTGACTCGTTTTCTACATGAGTGGTCATTCTATCACTGTACACGGACGGTTGATAATGTGCTGATGTCCGCACTAAAGTATTAATATTATGAGTAAAGTACGAAATACCATATAAACACGGAATGATGTGATAACTGTACTTGTGAGTATGGTGCTTACGTCTCCCTACCTGATTGTCTGGCTCTGCTAGTCCACCTTGACAAGCCCGAGTGGTATAGAATTTTATTGATCAAGTTATTCAAGACAAATCACCAACTCAATCTGATGTTCTTGTCTTTGAACTGTTAGCAAGGAACCGGTGTTCGACTAAAGGTATTATCATTTAAAAACAAAATAAGATTTGGGTTTAACGTCGGGTTCAAGATTATTGCACTTTATAGCAACTTACATGTACGTTTTGAGACAGAATATATACTTACACACATCAACTTGGTAACGTGGTTATTTTATCACTGCTGGTTCCCATCACTGCAGCATGCTGACACGGAATTTGTCACGTGTACAAATATTGGGTCTTTTGCGAATCCAAAATATATATTTCCAATTGGTGCAAAATAATTACTTTAATAAAATATTCTGCTCAACTCGTTTTATTTACGATTAGAAAATTCGGAATTTCCAGAAAATGTTATTTTTTTTAATTGAAATGTGTTGGTCATAGTTGCTGTTTGTTTGAAATAATCATAGCCCTTTCATCACAAGGCATCAATCCATGTGTATTGTGTGTCTTTCGCAAATGCATTATATTTGTTTCTTATTGTTACCAACTAAATATTTTAATTACTGATTCTGCTTGACTTGTTCTATTTACCAGAAGAAAATTGGGGAAATCTAAAAAAGTAGTACTTCTATTTTTATTTGAAATGTGTTTTAATCATTTCTGTTTGTTTCAAATAACAAAAGCACATTCACCACAAGGGATAATTCCACGTACCCCTGGGTAAAATTATTTTGTAGACATTATCCCAGGTTATCAGTAACTTTGCTCTTTATAAATATTGAGTTGGTTGTGTGTTCAACCTTAATGCACCATGCTCAAACACACGTACACATTGTAGTTACTTCCATCCATCGAAATGGTTCATGTTTACAGTCCTATCTACGTGTTCGAATCGTTACTGGATAAACACTGGGTATGTATGTTATGTCAACATCATGTTGTTATGATCAAATCCGTTACGTTGTTTGTCGGATTGATCTTGTGCTTAAAAGGGACTCGATTGGCCTTACAGGCGGTTGTCCCAGACAGTGTGCATCACCCCTGTCACACACACACAGTTCTTGCAAGTATACAACACGAAAGAAGTTAAAGAACACAAGACGTTTTCCTATGACTATCGGTCATGGCTTAACTGTGTGGATGAACAATACTCATATGAAAAAGATCGGTTCTATATCCGTGATGTAACCGAAATACTGTTCAAAGGGCTTTAACCTAAATCACTCCCGTGTGATGTACTTCACGTGACAGTACACACTTTAAGATACAAGGATGACCCTGTGCACCATGGGCGTAGGCTTGAGTGAGTGAGGGACGCTGATGTTGCATCTTCCGCTGCATCTGCAACTTGATCAAGATGTTTGATTATATACTGACACAGATACACTACTCAAAAGAAGATAAGGAACACTCGATTCTTTCATATCCTTTGGGACAGCCAGGGTTTATCGAAATGTTTAGAAAATTAGGGTCGTATCAGAAATACGCAGATGACTCCATTGAAAAAGGTCAAAACACTAGCCTTTAGTTATGCATTCAGAGATGTTGTACAATAATGGTATCAAAAAACGCATTTTGAATGAGCGTGAATTTGTTGTACTCTTTGTCCCATTTCCCACCTTGGCCTTTCCGCGGATACCATATTGTTAGGGATTTTCGACATTGGTGTTGAAGTATAAGGGGCTATTGACAGACAGCGGAAAACCAACGACACATTGGACTTTTTCATAACTTCAAATGGCTATAAAGTAATTAATTTGGTGGTTTTGATTTTTTTAGGGACACTGTCGAATGCACATATCCAAGAGCTTTCCATATATGTATAACATATGGTATGGTGTGAGCAGTCCCTGATCCATTATGGTCAGAAATTACGTTTCAACCCGGTTTGGAACTGCAGAAGATATTCATATGTACTATACAGGACCACTGGGCCATGGGAGAAATGTCTTCTTATAAACCATTTCATGTGACAATAGAGGTCATCCCATATTATAGCTTATTTTTGTGTGACGATATTAGTTCATATATTAATGATTGTATAATAAAAAAGCAAAGGGAATATTATATCAAATTATGTTCCACTGTTGAAGGTTTGATCGCAGGTACAATGCAAACATAAAATACAACTAGTACTCTCGTGACCGTGAAGGTCAAGGTTCAGAAACATCCAATCAAATGGCTGAAAAGCGTCAGGCGCAAATATCATAAATATGTGCACCGATAAGTTTTACCCCAGCACCATAAAGCCAAATTAGATCCACACATATTAGAGTAGTACCAGGGGTTGGTGTATCCTTTTCGGATTGAGAACATCGATCTACACCTGACACCGACAAAGAAACAGAGTACTCAATAAACTCAATAAAGGGAGACTTGCTCTGAAAAATTGGCAGTGCCCGCTAGTTTGATTCACGTCATTCAACCCCAACTTTGTCAGTGAACTCAAATGTTATGATTTATTTCTATCCAACAGTTGATAATTTTCCTAATTCCACACAAAACGAGGTCTCAGGGTGACACACATCACTAAGTGCAACGTCTAGACCCAAACCTAAACAGGGCACCAGATAATGGAAGATATCCCCCTTTAATAAACGCGGACAGTACGCGCCCAACATGACAGACATCATGCTTGGTGCAGTTGCTGAAGTTGCTCCTTATATTTAATGTTAGTTATTCTAAATATGATTAGCAGAAGGTGCAAGTCGTGTTGCTTGTACGTACCCGTGTATGCATTGCTAGTTTTTTCTGTTGTTTGTTTTTTAGCGCCGCACACAACAATATTCCAGCTATATGACAGCAGTCTGTAAACAATCGAGTCTGGACAAGATAATCCAGTGACATAATGCGCATCGATCTACGCAATTGGGATACGATGATATGTCAGCGAGCCTGACCACCCGATTCCGTTTCCTATTCTCAACACGGATCTTCACTTGTCCTGTTGTTTTAGGGGCCTATACGTATGGTTTCTAGTTGCTGGTTATGCGTGTGTGAATAATTGTGTGTCATAGTGCATGTTTAAAGTTGGTGTCTAGACAGTCAGGGATCGGGTGAGAAAACCTCATTCTTCACCCACAACCACGCAACACACAGACGTACTGCGAGAAATGCTTGCCTGTGATTTACATCCAAGGTCCACGTAATAATACACAGCATTGGTGTTTGGTTCTGTAAGTATAGGAGTCCAGGTGTATATATTCACTAAGGATGAGAACAGTGTTATTATCAAGGTTGAGTACCACTTTTGGCTTCACAAATTACACCTCGAAGTATCTTAAGCATCGTAATGCTGCTAAATGGATCGGGTGGTCTGCCTCAGTGACAATTTGGCTGAAATACTGTCTGCCCACAAGACAAGAAAAGCGACATATTCTGTGCTGAAAGCAGAGTCGATTGGACGATTCCATGAGCATGTGTTTATGAATAAATACCTGGCGTTCGCGAAAAGGAGAGCGTATCCTCTCTCACCGGTGGCACCAGTCATAAACACATGCAAAGGCAAGTCATTTGTTCACCTGAAAAAAAACCATGCGAACATATGATTTAGGTCACAGATGCTTCAAATTTGAGAATGTCCACTACATGTCTGCCATAACATTTTTGAAAGCTTTACTGAGGCGTTAAATGTTGTAAGCTTGATCTTTTGAGCAAGAGTTGTATGACGCTCTCTGAATGACGCTCTATTTATGTATTCATACCCGATTCATAAACTTTTGTGTTTATTTGTCAATCAATCAATGGACGATTTTTTTGTTCCGAAGGGCCATCACTCTCCTTTTGAAATGATATAAGCGACGGTCCAACCTGTCGCTTCTAGTCTGATTCCCAGATCAATGCGCGGTGCGACAACTAGTGACATGTCGAGACGGAGCCAAGCTAAAGAGTTACCCTGTTGCACCTTCGTTCAAAGACGGTCGTTTACAACTGAACTTTTTAAACTAGCACATACTTTGTAGTGATTATTAGTTTATAATATCAACATTTGTTGAGTCTTCAACTACAAGACGAATTGTCACTGTGGAAGATAGCGGGAAAAACGTCATGAAAAACAGTATATTGCCACGTTATTTTCTACGTCAGAAAACAGCGAGGCATTCTGTCAGTCTGGGCAAACATATTGCATCGATGAAATAATGCAGACTCATTTTATTTATCAGCCTCTGTGTTATTTCCCACCACAATTCGAAACATTCAAATCTAAACAAATACCACCATGGACTTCAATTTAATAAAATTAGTGGCCTTTACCAATGATCTATAAAGTAAGTATACATCCGTGCCTTTACAAATATTTTAAGAAGAAATAACGTTCAAAATAAGAAAACAACTGATTTTAAATGTTACTTTTTATATCAAAATTAAAATTGCATCTGAATATTTAAATTTATATTATTTTTGAGAAATATGCCAAATGAAAATCTACCATGCGTCTATTAAGCACTCTGTTACTTAGTTGCAAAATTCATAGTAGTCATAATTCTTTGACATGAGATTTACCCATATTATTCTGCCCCTTATAACATATGTTCCACCATTAAGTGCTCTGAGTCATCATAGGTGTTAATTAATTCATTGATCCATCATTTCTTATATAATTCTGATACTCATGCTCTTAAAATAGTAGTAAATTACAGAGATTTGTCCCAACAAACGACAAATCATACTGACTACCCCACAAAATGGGTATCATGCATAAATAGATGTAAATCATAGTTTTATCTTCTTGTTTTAGTAACATAATATTTATTTTAATGTTGACAAATTATTTCCCATACAAACCCACACACTATCCTGCTGTAGCTATGTATCCTGATTTTCATTCAACAGTACTTCAAGACTGTAGATTTATCATTATCATATAGCAAATATGAATTTAGAAACTTTATCATCAAATCTTCTGATGGTTAAATAAATGCAAATTGAACCTCACAATCATTCCATGTATATAAATGGATTTATTTACGTTATTTGCTTTTGTATATAACAGATTATACATACATATGTTACAGTCAGTGTCTATAATCAGGCCCAATATGTATATTGACTGATTCACTCAGGCAAGGTATATTTTTTCTTAAATTTTTATTCATTTATTATTTCTTGAAAAATAGGACTGGATTTTAGACAGACTGAAATGAATTAGACTGCATAATTTAATCTCCTCAATTTAAGTTGATCTATTTTGATCTTATGAAGATCAAAGTAACTTCTTTAAGAAATTAAAAATGTTTTCACAATGAAATTGATTGATTCTCCAAACATGAAAGAATACCAGAGTCCTTTTGATGTTACTTATCTTTGTTGGCATAATATTCAATTCAGAAACAGTTGACTGCTAAAAAGTCTTGCGCGTGTAATCAAATACTAGTACACATGCACAAGTATGCCAAGATATTAAATAAAATAATGAGTCATTTTGCAATGCAGATATCTGTTGGTGTGAAGAGAAAAAAAGAATAACATTAATTAGGTGATCTCCCTTTAGTTACTGACGATACCTAGCCCATTTTTATATTGTGTTGTTCACTGATACTTATGGCTTTTATATATTCTCAACTAGTTTTAAATCGAATCTGTGATATACTAGTTATTGTACTGTCCTTCGTTGACAGCTTTTTATTAATTCACTCATACATAAAATCCTACATAAATTATACAACTTGCCTCAATCAACCCTTAAATATCAAAACAGATTTCAGTGATTTCCATTTCTTTTATTTTGAACATTGTATTTTGATATCTAGTTGATGAAATAATTTTACAATGCATGTTTCTCTTACAATTTCTTGAAAACATTTCTCATTGCTCTCAGTTGTATATCTGACAAATACTTACATGCGTTGCTGTCAATTGTCACAACATTGAGGCTACGGGCAACTTTACGTTGCATAAGATGAGACCTTCACACTTCGCGTACCGCATCGTGCTGTACATACTGAAGTGCATGTGTTACAGCTGGTTATACGCCAAGACGTGACTCGCTGTGGGGTTGTGATCGTTTTTATTCAGATGAATAAACGTAGAAATGACGAAATGGAGAAATGGAACATTTGGCCCTATTTGTTGAATTGAGCCATCTAATTGAACGTGGTGACTCACGCTCGATGACCATAGCTTGCCTGTTGAATCCTACTGCCACCTTGCTGTTGCCTGTGCGGTGCTGTGATCGTGAGTTGGTTAGATTTGTGCAAAGAAGACTATCTTAGTTTTTTAAATAAGCCAATGAGAAGTTAAGAATTAGGGTCAGGTGATAAACAACTTTCATCCTGGATCCAGAATGAGGCAATACTCTTGATCCAGCATTATACTTTACATAACTCTGACGTCATAACCATTCAGATAAATGAAATTCATAGGAACTAAGAGATAAACAAAACTAAATGTCAATCTAATTGACATTCGCTTAAAACCACAAACATTAGAATACTGCCACCAACCATCAATAGTTTTAACAACCTTTTTATGACTTATACATTATTTTTATTCTTATTTTACCTTTAAACCATAAAATATAAAACACCATGTTACATCCAATCATTGTAAAATAGATATATAGAAAGGAACCGAAGTATGACTCTTAAATACCCTCAATATGTCACGGCTACACATGCATATGATGTAGGAACGTATACAAAATCTACTTATTATTTAAAAGTGTGATATCAGTGCCATAGCCGGGGGGGGGGGGGGATGCAGTTGGCCGCCTACATTTTTTTTTATAGAAAACAGTTTTATTTGAATCAAGTTGGGGATAAGTGATACTTGTACAGATCCCCCCCTCCCCCGCCGTATCAAAAAAAGTTTACTACGGCCTTGGATATTCATACATCAAGGGCAACACTTTCAGTACCGATTGCAAAACGCCAACAAACCGACCTGGAATGAATGATCAGCTGATCTCACCGCATCGCTTCGAACGCCTGTCTAGAGGTTAACTATACATTATAATCAGTCGTGGTCATCCCTGATGTATCATTAAATCAAGGACATTTATTTCCAGGCATTACAATAGATACGCTCGTAAATAATATTTTAGGCGCAAAGATATGCCGTCCACACACAAGCGTGACCGTTGCCGATAGAGGTGAAGGTTATACTAGTTAACTGTCTATAGGTGTCATAGTAACATGTAGTGCTCGTATCGCGCATACCACATGTGCCGTCAGTTTAAGGTTGGACCGTCCGGGTCAGCGCACCTAGCGGGTTAGTGTAGGGAAGAAAAACTGAAAAAAATCGCCCATAGTTATTTAATTTTCGCGATATTGATTCAAAATGTAATGCAAGTAATTATTAATACTGCCGTGGATATATAAACACGAGTGTGTATTGAAACCAAACAGTGAAAGGTTTTTCGGCAAATATGTTAACCTGTTTAATCATACAAACACGTTGAAAAGAGCCAACAAGTCAACATGGAAGGTTTCACATATATGTGTATAATACTATTTACATCTAGTTGCCATGACTGTGTCCCTGTTGATAGCAAATAACACATCAACCAAGTGCTCTCGGTAAACACTGGTAAGACATGAGAGTAAGTATGTGAACTAAAACAACAGCTTAACATGTTGTTTGTGTCACGCCTTGTAAATATAAAACGTCAACGTCAGAGAATAACCAGTCTTGATTATCCAACGAAACGGATTCCATTGGGAAATGCAAACGCTGTGCAAATTATATGAATGGATCAATGAACATCAGTGATGACACCAGGTGTTCGCGAAAAAAGGGTAAGCATGTCTGACTAAACCTAAAGCACTGATGGTCCATGCAGGTAGCAAAGGCACTGTAAGTCCCCACGGTCCCCAGTTTGATGATCTACCTTCAGTAGCTGGCTATCTATAGCCCGTTTTTATCATGCTATTGTTATGTATATAGTGCTATCCTTTTTTATGATTCCATACTAGTTATATATATTTTTCTGTGATAAGTCCAGTTATTTTACTGTCCATCGTTGGCAGGTTTTTATAAAAGTTTAATTTATTTATTATATTTAACCCTTGGTAGTCACTTAAAATTCTAACTCACTCACTAAAGCACTGATGCAACCCCAAGAAAGGCAACCTGATGTTGTTGAGCCAGTCGATTTGTGACGAAAGGGTTCAGGTCGCTTTTAAGAATGTTCAAATACTAGCAATAGAAACAAAGACGCATTGGATTTTACATGTTGTACCAAGACAATCTACACTTTCGTTTCTTTCCCATGCTAAATCACCACTGACACTCAATTGATAAAAATATACAATGCTTGACAAAAAACTTTGGTCAGAAACATTTTTCTAATTGGCTGCTTGATACAGAAATAGGAGACATAAATGTGACATAGCTGCTGCGCGTTCGGTTTCACGTTCAATTTAGCTCGGTTAGGTCTGCAGGTGTTCTGGTTCTGCATTGAAAACATGTATGTTTGTCTCCTGTGTGTAGTTTCATGGTTTGTTTGCAATGTCACGTTCGGCTATTTCCGTCAAGCCTGGTTATGCCAGCGCCCTCTGTTGGCAGGTTGGTCTGTTTGTTGCGTAGCGGCTCATGGCAACATGGAGTAATATTATCGTTGCTAACAGTTAATAGATGACGTTATCCATTGTTCATGACGTCATAAGAACAGTATTTGCGTGGTGATGTTTTCAGTGATTGTTGTCCAACTGAAGACAATCAAATCACTAAGATACAAGGTCATCTTGACCTTCAGTCTGATTCTCTTCAATGCTAAGACACAGAGATAAAATTTGATAGAAGCGGATTTTAAATGCAAAGTAAGGACTGGAATTATTGATTTATATGTATAAACTTTCACATAATCGTTCATCCAAACTTTATAAATAGTGATTTGGTGAGAATTCAAATTACTATAATATTTTTGTTAATCAATTATTTTTGTGTGATCACATTTGAACGTTATTCCCTTTTCAAAGGCAATCATTTAATTAAATGGATATCAAGCTGTTTCCGTGCCGGTAACGTATTAACTTTTGACATTAGAGGCTCGTTCTCTGGCATGGAAATCCACCAATTACATGGTATTTGCTTTTTGATTTGTTATTTTCAGCATTTCTGTTTAAAATGGCGATAAACGAAGTAAATATTACTTTCAATAATTGAAGTAGGCCTCGTTAGGCAACCCAGTGATGAAAGCGATCATCTAGTCATCTGTGTACTCTCAGTTAAGGAGGAGGGACGGTCGGGTAGCTTAGTTGTTAAAGTGTCTGCTCGTCACGTCGAAGGACAAGGTTTGATTTTCCCTCACGGATAAAATGAGTGATGGGTCCCCCCTTCGTCACAGAATATTGCTAAAAGCAAAGTGTAACAGGGTGGCAAAGGATAAAAGAATAAATAAGTGAGTGAGTTGAGTATAAAGCCGCTGTGAACAGTATTTGAGTTGTTTCTTGATGCGGGGGAGAACCTGAAGTGATGCAGGACTTAGACGTTTACCCATGGTTAGAGTGCTGTCAAACCAAGAAACACATGATGATATGGATCTGTCAGACCTAAGGGACGCAAGGATGCACAGTGAAAGGCGGCGCCTCAGAGAACTGAACTACAATTATTCAATCGTACGGGTTTTGTGGGAATTCACTCTTAATTTACATAAACGAGTCAGATTTTCATATTCACTGTCTTTGGTTCATCGATTTACTGGACCACAAATCTGAGATGAGGAAGGGGTATTAATGATTATTACACAACAGGAGAGAGCGTGCAGTGATGTCACGATGGCTGAATTAGTGCTTGTGGATATGAGAAGGATATATGGATGTGAGCTGCGAAATGGTAGGGTACTTTGATATTTCTGCCATATCCGTCATTGACAATGAAGACGATGAGGCACTGTGATTATATACTATAGGGTGACCTGCTTATGGGTATAGTCAAGGACGTAATATTATACTTATGATGTGGATGGTCATTTATACCACTTCCAGATTCCACGCGCATTAGGTCCCTTGATCGTACCAGGATCGTGAGTTCGAATCCATAAACGTGTCCTATTCTATATTTAACAACATTGATGAATACCACACTCAGACACAATATACTAACTCAGAGCTGACCAGTCCTTGTTTTAGCCCCTTATGACGAGCGCCAGGTAGGGTAACAACAAGTACAATCTTTTAATGTCTGTGGGGCGGTCGGGTAGCCTAGTGGTTAAAGCGTTCGCTCGTCACGCCGAAGACCCGGGTTCGATTCCCGACATGGGTACAATGTGTGAAGCCCATTTCTGGTGTCCCCCGCCGTGATATTGCTGGAATATTGCTAAAAGCGTCGTAAAACCATACTCACTCACTCACTCATTTTAACGTCTGTTGGTATGACATGGCCAATTGAAACCTGGACCTTTCGCTTTCCAGGCTGACGCTCTACCGGTAGACCACAGAGGCGGGGCCATCATGACATCGTCTCGCGGGCTCCCTCGCCTAAACTGAACCGATGATTAATTAACGAAGATACCTGCAAGTGTGAAAATACTTATAAAGTGGAAACAATCCATTCCGCCGATAACGAATATTACTTACAGTAATGACAAATAGTGCAAAGTGCTTTTTTCAAGAAATGTCCATTTTGGTAGCGATAAACCTCATCTATGAGTTTTGATCATGTAGTTACAATTCGGGTAAGAATCGGCAGTCAGGAAATAGTGAGTGAGTGAGTGAGTGAGTTGGGTTTAACGCCGCTTTTAACAGTATTCCAGTTATATCGCGGCGTGTCAGCTTAATGTGGGAGGAAAGCCAGAAGTGATGCAGGTCTTAGACGTTTACCACTTCGGTGAAACCCACGAGCACGGGTATGGTGCTGAGAAACCTAGAAACATAATCGGGGCGAACCGGGATTCGAACCCACAATCATAGGTTTCTGGCGTGCCCAAGGGACGCAACTCTGCACAGCGAATCGCGGCGCCTTAGACGACTGGGCCACCCGTGCCCCCAGTCAGGAAATAAGAACATTTCGGGAGAAATAGTACTTCAAATGTAATAATGAAAGACCAGATATCCAATCTCATATTATTGCCTATCTTAGCAATCATTGGAAGTGAAGAGATAAAAACACAAGTTTTGTTCGTTTTTAATGAGATTTCAACATGCCACGCCAAAGTTTAAATGACACATGACGAGCCACAGCAATGCTTGAGTCCGATACTACGCAGGGTGACGTCGCACGTCATTTCAACGCCCTCACAGGAACTTCATACTGCACTTATGGCGACCATCAATAGCTCAGCCACATCAGAGACCGCCTCCTTAGTGGCCATCGCCTTGACAACCCCTCTCCAAGACATATGGGTTCGAACCACGCATCTTCGACACATATTCCAGACAGCAACTCTCACAGCCGATGCCAATCCGCGAAACAGAGGAAAGTACATCTACGCATCAACGGCATCTGTGCGAGACGCCAGACAGAAGCCAACTGAATACTCCCAATACTCGTCGTCAGCACCCCGACACCGCTCAATGAAGTCAACCCATTCAACAATCGTCCTCGCCACACTGGCAGGTTGAGGGATGTTTTGCACTGAATGCGGAGCATGTATTCGACATCTAAATTTCCCCCAAACCTGGTTACCACGTCAGTGTGATGTAACCGGTTCTCATGGGAACACCACCTCCCATGTTCTGGTTCAGTACTGTCAACACAAGGCTTAGTACAAAACTAGTTGTATTTGGCATAAAGACGAATAACATTGGATTTGGGAAGCGAAAACAAGGTGATGAGATTATAGCGACGAATATGTAGGGTTTATGGAGCAGCATTACTCCTTGTAACAAGGTAACACGATTGTAGCTGAGACAAATCTCCTTACTTGTTACTCAAATTACTTTCACTCATGTTTATTGCCACGAAGTCGTAGACCTCGAGTGTTGATGGTCAAAGTGTCCTGTGTGGTGTTGAGGTGGCTATTGGCTGACACACTTGTCCAATCAATAAATCTCATGGCTTAATAGGTGTATTGACTAAAGATTGATGTACTTTTCCGTGTAACCTCATTGTGAAGTGATTGAGTGATTTATTGTTTGATGTTTAATGCCGTAGTCATCACTAGTCCACCTATATGAGAGCAGTCTGTAAATAATGGACACTGGACCAGACAACCTCATTGTTAAGTTGTGGCTTTATTCTGATGAACAGGTTCAATATATTAGTAATTATTATAGTTAATGTCATACCATGACAGATTACTTACAGTGATATGAAAGAATCGGGTGGACCTTAACGTCTTTTGAGATGTATATTTCGACGTGACAGATCCAAACGTGAGGAAATTCCTTAAGTGATGCAGGTCTTAGACCTTTACCATTTTGTATAAACCACGAACATGAGTATTGTCTCACAATAACCAGAGGAAGCGGACGTGAAACTATACCCTGTATTCAGGTTAACATTTTGGTATGAGAAGTTGTTTGGCATTAAAATCAAGACAGATTTCATATTGTGTATGTTATGTGCACGTAGTAAGTAAGGAAATGTGATATCATCGTGTATCAGGGTATGTAGCGAGTTCTGCCTTATAAAGGGGTGTACTGTGAACAAGTACTTCTATAATATTACTCCCCCCACGGTTTGATTCAAAGGATTCTCTGAACCTTTTTCATTATCTGCGACTCGGGGCTGTGAGTGGAATGTAATTCCCAGTAATCTCACAAACTGATGTTGTCCTTGCCCTCGTCCGTGTGTTTTTGAAGTATGACAGCACGTGGCGTGGCCTCCATGTTTACCTGAACAAACACCACCATTCCCTGCACGTGATGACCCGTATCGCCTGCTGCAACAAGCACGTGCTGCACGCCGAGTTCAAACTTCGGCTCTGACTCTGTACATGACGCTTGGTGCATATGCACTGAAGACAATCAGCTCCTACAACAAGCCATATGGTTGGGAGCGAGGCCACCATGTGGAGAGAAGGCTCCTATAGTGGGTTTTAAAACAGATTGATGGAAGGAAAACGTCCGACTCCTGACTTTATTGATTCCCCTCTGTTCACTGTGTATATACTCTGATCATTATGCTGGGTATAATAGAGTTATACAGCACATATGTGAAGTCGTGGTAATGTACATTGCAGTTTAAACACGACCCTGGTGCATATGAATGTCAGAACTTGATGTATCGACGCCCAATACTTACATCTCCTTGAAAACCAGGGATCCGTTCTACAAAGAGATCGTAGCGCTGATGTGATCGTAACTACCATATTTTAACAAGGACGTACGGCTGCCGTTGCGCTACGATCTCTTTGTGGAGCGGATCCGTGGGCCCCGATCTCAGCGCTAAGATGATCATCGTAACTCCCATATTTTAACAGGCTTACGATAGTCGTAGCTCTGATATTGCTTTATGGAACACAGGCAGTGATTCTAACACAAATACACGACTTCCCTCCCACATTACACTCACACGCCATGATGTAACTGGAATGCTGTTCAAAGAGGTGTAAAACCCAACACTCATACCCGCTTGTACAAGTTGTTTGCATACGCTGCAGTAAATACAAAATGTATCTTTGAGTATGTAACACAAAGAGAACTTTGTGGAAAGGGGACTCCTTGTTGGACAACACATTTTTGTTATTATCATATAATGGGTCGATTTCTCGGCAGGATAAAGCCAACGGATAAAACGATATCCGTTGGGGTCATATGCGGAAAGAGATGCAAATATCAAAGGTCAAGTAGGGACTACTTTCACTGTTTATAAACAAACATGGCGTCGCCCTCGTCATTCGGCGATCGAGTCAGAATTAACCATCGGGAATCTGGATAAACTACAGAGATAATTGCTTTCATTACCAAAAGAACAGTCTAATATACTAAAAATCAGTGTCTAACTGTGTAAGTTTTAGCAACTTTGGAGATACAAATTTCGACACAATTTTGCGAGGGCAGGAGGCCTAGCCAAGCAGAATCAGTAGCCATATCTGTGCTTGTAGACCTCTGCGGCTTGAACCTTTCTCCACAAATTAAAATAGTTGGATTTGGCCGATATATGTTTGAATTGTTACCTTTTTTCGTTTTGCTGTGTGTACATCTGACTACACTTCTTAACGTTATGACAGGACAGACCGACTGTCAACAACGTCTGACCGTGGCCGTGACGTCTCATAGATTAGGGTTAGAGTAGCTTCCCTTTGACAAAGGGCAGTTACTCTAGCAGACAGACCGATGGATTGCCGCGAAATGCAATTAAAAACAATTGTTGTTTTGCGTATATGTTGCTTCGCAACTGTATAAGAAAGAGATTTCAGTTGGAACAATATTGGCTAGTGTCACTGTCCGACTGACACATCACTTACCCTGTGACGTAATAAATATTAATGCGCGCATTCCAGGAAAACTCGCAATGTTTCGGTAATGTTTTTGAGAGAGGGAAAGCGATTTTGAAGCACAGAATTAAAGAATGACATTATATGATAAAAAGGTTATCACGCTTCTGTGTTTGGGGATGGTAAATATCCTGTATTGGAATAAACACTATGTATTTAGCTCGCCAAGGCTCGCTAAATACAATCCTTATGTTTATTCCTAATGCAGGATATTTACACTTGCGTGATAACCTCTATTTCTTTAACTTCATGTCCTTTTGTAGTGATTTGAAAGCATCGATAATTGCTCGTAAATTTTCATTCGGACAATTTTCACCATCATATGTACCTTTAGTATGTATGTATTTGTGAATATTATTTGTGTTTCCATGTTAAAAACATTTGAGGAGTCCAACACATTTATTTCGATATTGTTAACGGGCCCAGAAGTGTGGCTTTGTAACACCAGTGTTGTAAGGAAGGGCGCACATGTTATAGTTATTATAAATGGTCGAATATGAACGTGACCGATACATTTCTGATGTTCCCTGGGGACAGTTGTTTCTGGTTTAATTTAAAAATCTCCGAATTGTCATGTAAAACATTGATATTAATCTTGCCATTATATATACGTTCCGAGAAGATTCCTTAGGGAGAAGCTCTATATTGAAGGATTCCCGCAAAAAATGGACTACTAACAACCGTAAGATTTGACTAAATAGACAGAGAGGTCAGGTTGTGCGACATGGTTGACTGCTTTCCATAGTCCCACGACCGCGTGGAGCGTTGCGTATTATATACATGGCTGGTTTGTCTGGTCCAGGCTCGATACTGCAATGTAGAGGCCACATGCCAGTACACATATACTATTTCAGAGAAGTACAGCTTGAACGGATGATATAAAGTAGTTTTGGAACTACAAAATTCACACACATCGATATATGTATCACTTTGTCGAGGACAGACAACTTCAGAACCTTTATTTAAATCCCTCTCCGGTAGCCGAGTGGTTAAATTGCTCGTTCATCACAACGAAAATCCGGGATCGATTCCCCTCATGTGTACAATGCTTGAAAGCCCATTTTGGGTGTGCCCCTCCGTGATATTGCTTGGAATATTGCGAACGCAGCGTAAAACTATACTCACTCACTCACTCACACACCGTGCCCTTGCCGGACAACGACTGCAACAACAACCGATATTCCGTAACGACAGTGAAAACATCGCTTTATCGCAGCATAGCCAAATAAAACCACTGTGTCATTTGAGCTCAGTGAAGCATTGAGGCAACACGCACAGCTTCTTGACACACGGGTCAAAGTTCAATCAGTTTTTGTTGTAAGAATTAGAGCATTCATGATTGCATGAAATCATTCAATATCTCAAATTACCATTGCACTCTTTGATCATTTAAACGATCATTTCTGAATACCACATAGAAAGATTTAATAGTTTTGAACCGACAAAATTGGAAACCAAATGAACAATCAATACAAGGAAATCACCCCAGAAATATTGTTAATTACTTCGAGAAACTAATATAGATTGTTTCAATTCGTTTCCAATTTAACGTTTATACCAAACCGAAATTAGTGGTGCTAGATGAGGCAGCGTTACGCCTGTCTGCCTGCTGCGGGCATATTATGACGCCTTGGCTGTAGTTATACCGAATTCTGCTGTATTGATCAGGATTTGTGATTAAGTCTTTATTATATCATCGTTGCATTTGCATGATGTGATGCCAGTACATTGCCGTGTGAGGACGATGGGTGGTAGATGTGGAGATGGGGGAGAGTGGTTTGGGGCTGGGGTTGGGGAGTCGCTATGCCACTATAAACATGTTAAAATGTTAACAAGGATTGTGTCCAATGATTGGGCTATTAATAATGGTTTATTTTGCCATGGCAGTTTTACAGTTATAGATAGTTATAGATAGCTCAAATGTTAACAGCAGGTTTCACCAAATGGGATTTTTATGCATCTGCGAAATGCTGGAAAGTAACACTGACGTCAAACATGACATATGAAGTTCCAAGTATAACATTCATACCTCATGCATCAGCTGGATCTATATTCGTCCTGACAATAGTTTTGTTGAAAGCAATATAAACACAATTCTAGTAGAAAAGGAGCAAAAGTACTGTAAGTCCCCATGGACCCTAGCATGGTGATCTACCTTTAGTTGCTGGCGATCTATAGCCCGTTTTTATAATGTCAAGTTTTGTATCGTGCTATTGATTTTATGATTACATACTAGTTTTAACTTTATTTCTGTGATCAGTCTAGTTGTTTTACTGCCCTTCGTTGGCAGGTTTTTATATAAACTTCAGTATATGTATTATGTTTGACCATTGATAGTCACGATATGGCTGAAATATTGCCGATGTGACTTAAAATTTTAACTCACTCACTCACTCACTCTAGTAGAAAGGATACCTTTCTATTATACACCCTTCCAAGAAAGGAACAGATTTAACACAGTTGAAATGCCAGGTGTAAATGTAGGTCTTAGGTGAAATAGATAAAAAACTTCAACGCCAAAGTATCCAGTCTCGATTATCTGACGAAACAGTTAAAGCTTTTTTTAAAGCTTGGGCGATGGGTAGCCTATACTGGTGGTAAGACCTGGGTTTGATTCCACACTCCCACATACTCCCATGAGTACTTTGTGTGAAGCTCATATCTGGTTTTCTACGCGGTGACATTGGTACTGACAAATGCGTTTAAATTTGGGAGTGAGTTGGGTTTAACAGTATTCCAGTTATAGCGCGGCCTGTCAGCTTAATGTCGGAGGAAAGCCCGAAGTGATGCAGGTCTCAGACGTTTACCACTTCGGTGAAACCCACGAGCACGGGTATGATGCTGACAAACCTAGAAACATAATCGGGGTGAACCGGGATTCGAACCCACAATCATAGGTTTCTGGCGTGTCCAGAGGACGCAACTCTGCACAGCGAATCGCGGCGCCTTAGACGACTGGGCCACCCGGGCCCCCAAATGCGTTGCAAAACCATACACACTCACTCAATTAAACCCAGAAAGAACATGTCCAGAAATGTATTCGTTTGATGCTTCACGCTACACTCAGCAGTATTCAGTCGATATGACGGCGGTCTGAACATAATCGTGTTTGGACAAGACAATCCAGTGACTGACCACTTGGGAGTCGATCTACGCAATTTGGATACGATGACATGCATCAACCGAGCGAGTCAGCGAGCCTGCCACACGATCTCGTTAGTCGCCTCTTACTGCAAGCATGGGTTGTTGAAGACCATTTCTAACCCGGATTTTTACGGGTCCACGGTATTAAGACACTAACATGATTGAATGAACAACTTGCTCAACGTGGAAGGGAATCCCAACTCAGGTCGACCGCCTCCGTGGTCTAGTGGTAGAGCGTCCGCCCGGAGAGCGGAAGGTCCAGGGTTCGATCCCGGGCCGCGTCATACAAAAAGACGTTAAAAGATTGTACTTGTTGTTACCCTGTCTGGCGCTCGGCATTAAGGGGCTAAAACAAGGACTGGTCGGCTCGGAGTCAGTATACTGTGTCTGAGTGGGGTATTCGTGTTAAACTGCGGCATGGTATCTCAGTGAGCTAGCACTATAAATCGGCATCAGTCCGGACTAGTACAAGCAGCCACACACACACTTACACGTGCATGCACGTCGCTATATAAGTGCAATAATCTTGGACGCGACGTTAAACCCAGTTTCACCTCACCTCACCTCACCCAACTCAGGTCGAAGACTATAACCACTTTGAAGAGTTCGCCACAGAAAAAAGAAATTCGGAGGTCGCGTTTGACGTTGTCCATCAGCTTCAAGTTGTCTTTGTCTGTGAGTGTTTGGACATAGCCATGAGTTGCTGAATGTAATACCCTTTATTTAATTTCTACACAAGATGTCACGTTTGTTCAAGTCATCATAACGGGAACGTTCTCGCAAGTTATTCAATAATGGTAAGATGTCAACACCAAATGCAGGAACACTGACCGTTTTAGCAGCTCCCATGGAAACATGCTTGCTCAGTAAATGTTTTGATGAAATTATATTATTCGTATTACGATCTGATAAAATTCAAATGATATTGAATACCCTCATGGATTCCTATTAGTTATAAGAGCTTTCAAGTAAGGCAGACATGAAACCATATCACAAACACTTTACGAAATGAAGTTGCTTAAACGTCATGCCTCTGACGCAATTGCAATCCAGACGTTAATAACATCCTCTGTGGTGGGTTTCTTTGCTGAATTACATCGTGTGCTTATATGATACATACACTTTCATGAGTTAAAGTAAGTGAAACCGAAATTTCTGGTATAATAAGATGCTTAAATGTGTAATATTTACTCCAGTTGAATTTCTTGTTGAATATAAATCAATGAGAGAAACCTACAGGTCCTCACACAATGAGATATTTCGGTGTTCCACTCATGACCCAGCTCTCGTGACAACTGAGTGGCCCGCAGATGTATATTGCATGATGGCGCCACAATTGTCATATTCCCATACGGGGGCATCTCTATCACACAGTCACGTTACCGGATATTCCACCCATGTCTTTATTGTCATTTCTCCACTCACGGACATCTCTATCACCCAGTCGTTTTACAGGATATTCCACCCATGTCTGTATTGTCATATCTTCACCAACGGACATCTCTATCACCCAGTCGTGTTACAGGATATTCCACCCATGTCTGTATTGTCATATCTTCACACACGGACATCTCTATCACCCAGTCGTGTTACAGGATATTCCAGCCATGTCTGTATTGTCATATCTTCACCAACGGACATCTCTATCACCCAGTCGTGTTACAGGATATTCCACCCATGTCTGTATTGTCATATCTTCACACACGGACATCTCCATCACTCAGTCATGTTACAGGATACTAGTATTCCAGCCATGTCTGTATTGTCATATCTTCACACACGGACATCTCCATCACTCAGTCATGTTACAGGATACTAGTATTCCAGCCATGTCTGCATTGTCATATCTTCACACAAGGACATCTCTATCACCCAGTCATGTTACAGGATACTAGTATTCCAGCCATGTCTGTATTGTCATATCTTCACACAAGGACATCTCTATCAACCAGTCATGTTTCAGCATATTGCACCCATGTCTGTATTGTCGCATTGGAATGTTTGACCGGGAATTAGGTCAGTCATCATCTCGGTTTAGTTGGAAACAAACATACCCTTTCAATTGCCCAAATTGTCTGACAATTTTTTTGTGACATTTCAGACAACTTTTGAAAATGAAATTGCTTACCCCATCATTGTTTACCTTTAGCTTACATTACCTGTGATTGCACAATTTCATTCAAACTCTGGTTGATCAATCATTTGTTACCCCTCCCTAGATTATATTATAATTCACAACAAAACCTCTTCTTGTTATTTTTTTATCGATCATGGAACTCGACCTAAGCTTTCTTTTGCCGCCCAGTTTATTTGGAAAGTCGATAAACAAATGATAAGTTTCATGATCGCATGAAAGGTTTGTTAATGTGCTCCTTGTACAGGCAAACCATCGTCTAAGTGTAAATATCACGAGATGGGGGTCAAAAGTGGTCATTCTATCTTTGTACACGGACTATCAATAATGTGCTGTCAACACTAACGTATGTATATTATGACTTAAATACTAATACCATATAAACACGGAATTTGTCCGACATAAAAATATGTTTAACGGTCATAAACCGATGTTTTGCAAGTGATAATTGCACTTGTGAGTATGTTGCGTACGTCTCCAAACCTGATTGTCTGGCTCTGCTAGACTAAATTGACAAGCCCGAGTGGTAACACCAGTTTCAATGGTATATTATTATATTGATCAAGTAAATCAAGGCACATAACCAACTCAATGCAATGCTCTGGTCGCTGAGCTGTTAGCAAGGAACCGAGGAGTTCGACTGAAGGTATTATTATTTAAAAAGAAAATTAATTTAGGTTTAACGTCGGGTTCAAGATTATTGCACTTATGTAGCAACTTACATGTACGTTTTGAGACAGAAAATATACTTACACCCATCACCTTGACAACGTGGTCATTTTATTACTGCTGGTTCCCATCACTGCAGCATGCTGACACGTAACAGGTCACTTGTAAAGTATTGTGTCTTTCGCGAATCCAAAATATATATGTCCAATTGCTGCAAAATAATTACCTTAATGAAATAATCTGCTAAACGCATTTTATTTACGCTGAGACAATTTTGAATTTCTAAAAAAATGTAATGTTTTTAAAGATAATGTGTTTGTATTCGTTGCTGTTTGTTTGAAATAACCATAGTCTTTCGTCACAGGGGATAAATCCATGTGTATTGTGTGTCTTTCGCGAATGAATTATATATGCTTCTAATTGTTACAAACTAATTATGTTAATTACTGATTCTGCTTGCATTGTTCTATTTACCAGACAAACTTGGTGAAATCTAAAAAAAGTAGTACTTCTATCTATATTTTACAAATGTTTTTAATCGTTTCTATTTGTTTCAAATAACAAAACCACATTTATAACAACGGATCATTCCACATGTCCCTGGGGAAAATGATGTTTCAGACACTAACCTCGGATATAAGTAACTTTGCTCTTTATAAATATTGATTTATAGGTTGTGTGTTCAGCCTCAATGCACCATGCTAATACACCCGTACCCATTGTACTAACATCCATCCATCAAAATGATTCATGTTTACAGTCCTATCTACGTGTTCGAATTGTTATTTGGTAAACACTGGGTAAGTATGTTATGTCAACATCATGTTGTTATGATCAAATCCGTTATGTTGTTTGTCGGATTGATCTTGTGCTCAAAAGGGACTCGACTGGCCTTACAGGCGGTTGTCCCAGACAGTTTGCATCAATCACACACACACACACACACACACACACACACACACACACACACACACACACACACACACACACACACACACACACACTAACGCACTCGCGCACGCACTCACGCACTTCAAGTATACTATTCAAAAGAAGTTAAAGAATACCCGACATTTCCCCATGACTTTAGCTAGTCGGTCATGGCTTAACTATGTTGATCAGCTGAAGTCATATGAAGAAGTGGTTCCTTAACTTGTTTTGTGTAATATACATGCAAGAACTGACACTGTGACAGAAAGTAGGTCCTCTCATAACGTTAACGAGGCCCATTCGTTTGAGGCGCTGCATTGCGCTGATGTTGCATCTTTCGCTGCATCTGCACCTTTATCAAGATATTTGGTTATATACTGACACAGATACACTACTTAAAATAAGATAAGGAACACTCGATTCTTTAATATCCCTGGGACCGCTATGGGTTTATCGAAATGTTTGGAAAACTGGGTCGTATCAGAAATACGCAGATGACTCCCTTGAAATAGGTTAAAATACTAGCTTTTAGTTAATATGGATTCAGAGAGGTTTTACAATAATGGTATGAAAACGCACTTGGAACGAGCGTGAATTTGATGTACTCTTTGTCCCATTTCCCACCCTGGCCTTTCCGCGGATACCATACTGTTAGGAGTTTCAGACATTGGTGTTGAAGTATAAGGGGTTACTGACAGACAGCTGAACATCAACGACATATTGGATTTTGTTATAACTTCAAATAGCTATAAAGTCATTAGTTTGGTGGTTTTGATTTCTTTTAGTGACACTGTCGAATTCACATTCCCAAGAGCTTTCCATATATCTATAACCTGGTATGGTGTCCAAAAGGGGTCGTGTGAACATATCCTTGAAATGATAATTCCGCCAAGCAACGACGCCAGTCGCCCAATCAGCCACAGGCTCACATGTGTTTGCATTTGTGCCACCAGTGGGACAGAATACGCTCACCTGTACACGAACACCTGGTTTCATCCCAATCTGGTAGTGATTCATAAACACATGCTCATTATATAGTCGGAATCGTACAATCAACTCTGCTTTCGGCAGTCATTTTTTATGAATGTGGAAAGGGTTTGTCGCTTTTAGTACTATAACAGGAGTTTAATATATCACTTCTATTGTCGCAACAGTTCTGAGATAGATGCCGACTATAGAGTATGGAATGTATAAACTAGAGATTTTACGTGTGACGGCCAGCAATTGTACTCCATATCTGACATACAAGATCCTTGAGATCAGTGTTTTGACAACCACGGAGCATATCCACAAGCTTACATGATGTAACAACAGCTTGCGATCCGTTGACAAGTTCCTCAACAAACGGAACATATTTGTTGAAATATGGCGCCTGAACAAGGGCTTGTCTTCTCTGTAAGCACTCACGGCTGTTCAGTCTTCCTGAAATCTCACTCAGACTGTGTTAAACTGCAGACTCGGTGTCTTGCTCCACTTGTGGAGCAGTTAGATTTAGTGCTGCTAAGTTGCCTGATGTTTGCAATCAATACACGCATCTTTATTCGGAATTTCTAACAACTCATCAAACAAAGTGGCTGTTTTCATAATGACTACTGTTGGGAAATGGAAAACATCTCTTGTCATGATACAGCAGGTCCCATCTTCGTTTGCACTGGTCACGCATGTACCACGCACTGGTTACTCATAATACAGCATAATCCGTCAATGCAGTATTGGTCACACATGGACATCTATGTCACCCAGTCATGATACAACATATTCCGTCTATGTCTATATTGGTCACACATGGACATCTATGTCACCCATTCATGACACAGCGTATTCCGTCTATGTCTATATTGGTCACACATGGACGTTTATGTCACCCAGTCATGATACAGTATATTCCGTCTATATCTATATTCCCTTTCACCCAGTCATAATACAACATATTTCGTCTATGTCAATATCGGCCACACATGGACATCTATGTCACCCATTCATGACACAGCATATTCCGTCTATGTCTATATTGGTTACACATGGACATCTATGTCACCCAGTCATGATACAGCATATTCCGTCTATGTCTATATTCCCTGTCACCCAGTCAAGATACAGTATATTCCGTCTATGTCTATATTCCCTGTCACCCAGTCATGATATAGTATATTCCGTCTATGTCTATATTCCCTGTCACCAAGTCATGATATAGTATATTCCGTCTATGTCTATATTCCCTATCACCCAGTCATGATATTGTATATTCCGTCTATGTCTATATTCCCTGTCACCCAGTCATGATATAGTATATTCCGTCTATGTCTATATTCCCTGTCACCAAGTCATGATATAGTATATTCCGTCTATGTCTATATTCCCTATCACCCAATCATGATATTGTATATTCCGTCTATGTCTATATTCCCTGTCACCCAGTCATGATGCAGTATATTCCGTCTATGTCTATATTCCCTGTCACCCAGTCATGGGAGACAGAAACCAATGATCATGAGTTCGAATCCAGATTGATCATGATCATGTTTCTAGGTTTGGCAGCACCATGCACGTTACCAGAGTTACTTCCAGGTTGTTCAACAATTGGAACATGTTGCAGAACGTGGACTTGGCAGCTCATTCCTCTGCCTGTGACTGTCAAGGCTCAGCATCCGGGAACCAACCTGCTGGACATATGCTCACGGGTGACTTCACTGTTGTTGACAATTACAACCTCCGTCAGTTTTTCAAATATGGACTAAAATATCGTGAAGCAGCCTCTTATCAATATGAATCACACCTTGAAAATCTACAATACTTATTGGATCAAAGAACTTGGCAAAAGTGACATATGATTGTTTTCTGTTGTTGTTTAACGCCGCAGCAATATTCCAGCTATATGACGGCGCTCTGTAAATAATCGAGTTTGGACCAGACAATCCGATGATTGATATCAAGAGCATCGATCCACGCAATTGGGATCGATGACATGCTTCAAACAAGTCTGCGAGCCTGACCACCCGATCCCGTTTGTCGCCTTTAACGACAAGCATTGTCGCCTTTTACGGCAAACATGGGTTGCTGAAGACCTATTTTACCCCGGATCTTCACGGGAAGGTGACATATGAAACAATGCCACATACGAGGCCAGTATGTTAACCGAGGAAGAAATCTCCCCAAACCATGAATCATGACTTCAAATTAAGGAAAAACGTCATTCCTTGATCCATGGGGCTTTTGTTTCAATGCGAGGTGACCATAGATGTAGTTACATAATCTATCTTAAGAGGTTCAGGGCAAATTCTCAAGAAAGGTTTACTGAGAAAACAGTATTTGAAGGCTTGACTTTCTCACTTCCTCAGCGTAAAGACATTTAGGCAAGAATGAGGCATCCCTATAGGCACCAGTTGTGCTCCCCTTCTTGCAAACGAGTCGACATTTGTGCTCGCATTTTTAAAGTTTTAAACAACTTGAAGGTAATTTGGCCAAAACGTTTAACGAAGCTTCATGTATATCGATGAACTGATATCGTTGAAAAACCATCAAATAGCTTATGCCCTTCCACTGATTTTCCCATCTGAACTAGATTTGGGGAACAGTGAAACCGCCTCATCTGTTTCATATTAGATCTTTGAATAAAGATTCAGTGTGAGCAAACACTCTCCACAAGATTGTATAACAAAGGGGATGACTTCAGTTTTCCAATAGTTTATTGTTCCATTATGTTGAGCATTATTCCTGCAGCTCCACATTACATAGGTGAAATCGAACATGATCTTTCTGTGCAGATTTCAAAAAGCTACATACGACTCTAGCTTAGAAGTTACTCAGGCTACAACATATAAGGCCTAGTAAAACTTTGAAAAAGTTGATGTCCGATGCAGTTTGTCTCGGTTTTTCAGGTTAACAATTTACTTGCCTTTGCATGTGTTTGTGACGGGTGCCACAGGTGGGGCAGGATACTATATTAAATAGTGATTCATGGACAACTGCTCCTGATATAAGTCAGAATCGTACAATCGACTCTGCTTTTGGCAGAGAAAATGTATGAAAATTGAAAAGGTTTTGTTGTTTTTATATCACCACAGAAAGATAAGTCTAAGATCTTCTGAATCACTTTGGGCTTTCCTCCCACATCAAGCGGACAGCTCGGGATATGAGTGAAATACAGTTGAAAGCGGCGTCAAACCAAACTCACTCACTCTATTAAATTTTAATTTAAACAAAATGGAATAAAAAATCCGACATGTATTCTGAAGACTATTTACATTCAATCCCAATCTTTTAAAATGATATCCCCCCACGCGAGGATCTAACTTTCCCAGTCATGCTGCAGCATATTCCTTGCTTATTGAATAGTTACCTAACAAGATCATGTTTAGCTATTTGCATCCATGTGGCCCTTTCCTGTCTCCTTTGGGTTGTTATTACACATGCGCAGTAGTCGTCGGGTGATATTATCCTTATTGACTAAGACTGTAAGGAAATCGCCTTTGTCAACAAGAGATTAGTGCCAGGTTGTGCAGTGGGACATATCAATGCCAACAGTCTCACGGGAGAAGTGATCGATGCCAATGTCGACGTATCAGCTAATTAGCTGATTAGATGCCAAGCATTTGATTGCCTTCCAATGAAGTGTGGTCCATCAATCCTGCAATTGTCAGGTGTCACGTGTATATCACGTAACTAAGGTTATTCAGCTGATGTTCTTCTACAGTGAAACCTCGATAGTCTGGGTATATGTGTTTATTTTATCTGTTGGCTAAATTGCATATCATCACCAGCGGCTGAAGGGATGGTGTAAATCCTGCTGGGGAGCCGTGCAGGTAGCAGAAGTATTGTGTCCCCACGGTCCCGAAGTAGGGTGGCCTAACTTTGGTTGCTGGTGATCTATGGCCAAATTTTATATTGTATTGTTGATTGAAAATGTATTTTTAATGTTCTCAACTAGTTTTAAAATCGAAACTGTTATACTCTAGTTATTTTACTGTCCTTCGCTGACAGATATTTATTCAATTCAATTCTATGTATTATATGACAGTTCTCGTCACGATATGGCTGAAATACTGCCGATGTGACATAAAATCATAACTCACTCACTCACTCGATAGTCTGGACCCTTTTAATCTGGGCACCTCGACCCGTGACTGCTGGTGGGAACGCTTACAAAGTGGGGACTTGTTAATTAGGACATTCGTTTATCCGGACGAGATCTGTGGGGACTGTAACGTTCGGATTAATGAGGTTTCCCTGTCGCCCTGGGTGTTATGTCGGTCAGGCTGTTAATGTCAAGGTCGTGTTCGGTAATGGCCATCTGAGATTAGAAATGGCAAGTGTGGTTGAATCAATTCCGAACGTATGACATACTACTTCAAACGTTTGCAAGAACCATACCTGTGCGGGGGTTCTCCAAAGAGATAAGCATCCAAGGCCTGCAGGCCTCCCTTCCGCATTGTGCTGACACAATTGTGAGGTTAAACCCCACTCACTCACCCAACTAGGTAAATGTCCAAGACCTGCATGACTTCAGGCTTTCCTCCTACATGAAGATGACACCCATGATATAACTGAAATATTGTTCAAAGGGGCCTTAAAACCAACTCCCTCCCTCCCTAACCCCCACTCTCCCTCCCTCCCTCCCTCCCTCCCTCCCTCCCTCCCTCACTCACTCACTCACTCACTCACTCACTCACTCAAACATTGGTCCAGAGCATTATCATTGGTTGCAATGCATCTTGGTTTCGTAAGTCATAACTTTATGTGTGCCTCATTATTTCTTGTTTATACTTATAAATCGTCAAATATTACAACCACAAAAACATTCTACATAGTTCCGATTTAAATAAACAAAACACGGAAGAGACCTGGCAATAATGTATATTCCAAGGCCCGTTCCAAAACGATTTCACGACTGCTATGAGCCTATGTTAAAGTATGAGTTACGATCGCCTCACCACTTAAGATTGCTTTGTAGAACGGTTTCTGGTCTGACAGCCCAGTCCTCTCAGACGATTCTGCTGAGATAAGAAGTATGAATAGTCAGCCTGATCAGGTAGGCATTGTTGTTCCGTCCATTACGAACATTGTCGATAACAAATAGAAACGTTTACTAGACAAAATGCTATGTCTAACAGCGCATTTCCGAGCAGTAATAAAGCACACAGAGAGCCCTTGTAATTGTGAAAGCCTGTGTGCTAACGTTGGATTTACACAGTCTAGAGTTCAAGGTAAAATTCATTACATCCTCTTTGCCCCTGTTGTACAGGTCTTCTGTACTTCAGCTGCTGGGCGCTTTGTTTGATACGGGATATTTTTCAGCACTTAAAGACATACATTTTGTTTTCTGAAAGACGGCGCCAAACTATGTTTGAAAACCCGCCACAAAATATTTTTCAGAACATCCAGTAAGTCAAGTGGACGATTTTTGCTTTGTGGTAAAACCGTAGGGCAAATACGTTTTTCAGCATTTTGGGGGACGGATAAGTATGTTTTTAAAGAAACAACTAACCCCCACACTCCTCCTACCCTGAGAGGGGCACGGGTGGCCCAGTCGTCTAAGGCACCGCGATTCGCTGTGCATAGTTGCGTCCTTTGGGCACGCCAGAAACCTATGATTGTGGGTTCGAATCCCGGTTCGCCCTGATTATGTTTCTAAGTTTGTCAGCACCATACCCGTGCTCGTGGGTTTCACCGAAGTGGTAAACGTCTGAGACCTGCATCACCTAGGGCTTTCCTCCCACATTAAGCTGACACGCCGCGCTATAACTGGAATACTGTTAAAAGCGGCGTAAAACCCAACTCACTCACTCACTCCTACCCTGAGAATATCAATCGAAATGAACGGTCTCTTACAATCGATATATGCATGACCTCAATGATGAAAATGCAACGTTTGATCCAATGACGCCTCTGAATGCATTCCTTGCACTAATTTAGTTATTTATGTTTCAACCTCCAATTAATGCATGTTAAATCATGAGGTTAATATACTGATATATCACACAGCGTGCCCTTCAAAACAAATATATACCAGAAAAGTGAAAGAAAACATTTTCACTTAAATTTATGTTTCGTCATATCGTCTTTTTTTCATGGCGAGCTGAGATCATCAGGGGAAATAGTTTTAAACATTCATTTGTTACAATCGCTCTGAAAGTACACGAGTTATTTCAGCATGAAAATAACGCCCAGATGTTGAAGAAGATGATGGTCATGAGAACCTGTGTTAGGGAGTATACGGTAAACGATAATACCACAGATATAGACAGGCTTGTATTTTCTGCATCTAAATGAAGGTCAGACTGTGTTAGGGAGTATACGATAAACAGTAATACCACAGATATAGACAGACTGGTATTTTCTGCATCTAGATGAAGGTCATGAACCTGCGTTATGGTATTACAGTGAACGGCAATGCCACAGACATAGATAATCTGATACACGGGACCAAAAGCTCTATTTTACACATATAAAAGAAACGCAAATATTGTTCTAGGAAAGCATGCATTGGCCGTCTCAGCGTTTTTCCCGATATGACTTTGGGCGTTCATATGAAGCTACATCTTTGAAACATATGACCGTCGTTTTTTGGCCGTATGCACAAGCACCTTTGTCATGAATCCTATGACCGGATTTGCGGACATTGCCATGAATGACCATCGAAGTTGTTACTACGTGCTCAAAGCGTATTTCACATGCATATCTGCTAATTGTCATAGGTTCGAACATTTCTGAGTATTTTCTAATGTACAAGGGTTTGAAATATGACACTTTCCTCGGGTGCGGGCCACAGGGATGGTGTAAATCCTCCTGGGGTACCATGCAGGAAGCAGATGTACCGTAAGTTCCCGTGGTCCTTGTATGGTGGCCTAACTTTTACTGATTTTACTGTCCTTTGTCGACAGATTATATAGTCTATATTTATATAATATTCCTGTACAACTTGATTTAGTCACGATATGGCTGAAATACTGCCGATGTGACTATAAATCATAACTCACTAACTCACTCCTTGGGCGAGGAAACATGTGTTCATTTGTATCATTACGGATATCAAGGTATGTATGTGAACAGTTTTAGTTTTTATATGCTCATATTACAGGTACTAAAACAGGATGAGCATAGATGTTTCGTTTATGTGAAATATTAGGTTCACATTGCTCTACGTTTACATACGCTGATACCTTAGCTGTCAAAGCTCATATGACCTCATTAACCTTATAACGCTATAATAATTATATCATTGAACATCAGTCAATCTGTTTCTTCAGACAGAGGCTGTATTTCCTTCATTGAAAACACGCTGCGCTGATCACAGGCGGTGACTGTCTAATCTCTGTTAACGAACCAGCACTTGTTTGACAGATAGGTCCGTTAACCACAAGTCAATGGGCTGAATCCCGTTGACTCCTAAATGGATTATTTGGCTCAACATACTTAACAAAAGTAGATCCTATTTTTGTTATTTACTTGGGCTAATTTTCCGTAACTTTCCCACATCCCATAAGTTTGAGTCATTCATGGTAGTCGAAGCTATCGTGGTTTTTACTGACAGTTTCTGAAGCTACACACTGCACAAAATACACTGAATGATTTTGTTGGTATGATGTTTGGATGTGACTTTCCTTTCACTGTTCTGAAACATCTTTGTAAATATACCCGATGACATACATTTAAGTGAGAATAAATTAATATATTTTCGGTTACATGAATCAGTCTACATAAATAAATCATGCTTACACTTTAGTATTATTCCACTGATTCACTTACATACTAGTGCATACTTAATATGTATAACCTCATGAAAAAAGGGTCCAATTTGGTCAAAAAGCGTACAGTTCATGTTGACCCTAGGCGGCCGAGTATCAGAAACGAACGTGAATGGAAATGCATTAGAATGTTATGGTTATGTAGACATGTTGCCTTTCCGATACATTTCTCCTAAAATATCATACCTACTTTGTATAGCTTTTGAGTAAACGTTATATTGATTCTTGATGTGAAGTTTAATTCTTCTATTTGTTTGGTGTTGCTAACGCACGTTACCCTATCACAACTTATGAGAAATGGAACCTCGAGGCAAGAAAACAAGTGAGTTCATGAAACGTATTTGTAAAATGAACTTGCAAAAACACAAGGATTTGTTTATATTATCATTTATTGGTATTTTATTCCAGATATGCATAAATATATAAAATCATGGACGGGACATGGTTTTATGTCAGAATATGTTAATTACTTTTAGTTTATTCAAGTTTTACAGCTACTGCTTCAACATTTGAGACCGAAAATATTCAACTTTGAGTCCGGTCTGACACTTCTCCCACATTGTCTGTGCCCATTCCAGCGTACTATCCCCGTGAAGATACGGGATAGAATAGGTCTTCATCAACCCATCCTTTTTTTAAAAGGAAATACTGATGGGATCGGGTGGTCAGACTCGCGGACTTGGTTGATGCATGTCATCGTATCCCAATTACGTTAATCGATGCTCATGATGTTAATCACTGGATTGTCTTATCAAGACTCGATTATTTTCAGACCGCCGTCATATAGCTGGAATATTGCTGAGTGCGGCGTTAAACAACAAACAAACAAACAAACCAACGTAGCATGGCGACGGTGTCCTCAAGCGACTATAATCAAACGCCATATTAGATATCAACTATAATATTCAGAGTAAGAAGTAACGATGTTGTTCTTTATGTGAATTACCACTTATTTGACTGGAGGTGATTCATTAATGCTGCCGTGTAATATGATCTCTACAATAAAGCAGCAGAAAAAATTGCAGTTAATATTTCATATATATTTTCCGGTGTTGCGTTCATGTTTATTCACAGTTTACAAATCAATAGTCTAACATTTGTATACGGCTGTAACGATGTAACATACACAACAGAAACTTGAGACAATCGGAGTCATCACAAACTATTCCTTTTACAGATACAATGTACATTTTTATACTTTTGCCACTGCACATCTACATATGTTTTTATCATCTATAATATATTCGTAAAGGCAAAAAAACACAGTGGTGCACTGTCGATGTATGAACTACTCTACATTTCACATTTTCGAAAGAAATCATATGGAACCTAACCTAGAAATGGTCATTGCTGACGTGTCCTCTGCTGTTAAGTTGTAATGTCCGTTTTGGTTGTTTCAGACATCAAACCTTTGGAATCAGTTGTGTTGTTTCTCTGAGGGGGTAACGGGTGGCGAGGGTAGCTCCTTGCTCAGTGAAAGTGTTCCCTAAGCGCGACTGAGACTCGAGTTCCATTCCATGTGTAGATCTCACCTATTTCAGAGACGTAATAAAATTTGTCTGTACATTGCGGATAGTCTCAGGAGGACACTAACTTTGGTTTAGACATTTGTTACTATTTAAAGTAAACTAGGCGTAGTCCTGTATATTTAAAATATAGCGAAATGCATGTCATATTTTTGATTATATGCAACATATCGAGTTTCAGAAACATGCGTTATCGTCACTGTAAGTGCAGTCAGAAATGTGACAGAAACAGTACATGTTACTTTTTATGCATACTTTGTATGCAGTATGTTCTTTACACTATCAGAGAATTGTACACTCTTCATTTTCAAAATTAATGTTCCGAACATAAGTAACAAAACACTTATCTTTCGGCATGACTAGGCGGTAGAGTATTAAAAAGTTACAACTAATAGATTATAATTACATTTCTATAGGAAAGGGGAAACTGGCAAGTGTAAGCGAGAAACATGTTAACTCAACTAAAAAGAACAGTGTGCTTGTGCAGCCGTATTGCGTGCGTTCCAGACACAATTCTTCTATGAATAATAAACTAAGTGAAGGTTTGGAAGACTAGCAGCAACGAAGGTAGCTAAAACAACTAGACGTTCACGCCTTTGCTGACTGGACCGCTTACAGCATACAAGTTTGACTGTACCAAATGCAGCGACGATATTTTAGTTTTACTGTGCGAGGTGAGGTGAGGTGAAATGGGGTTTAACGTCGCGTTCAATATTATTCGGCTTATATAGCCACGTGTAGGCATGTGTGCTTGTGTATTGGGGTTGGGGTTGGGGTTGGGGTTGGGGGAAGCAGGGGTTTCTAGTAGTGCTAGCACAACTGACTTACCATGCCGATGACACAACGACTTTCTGCTCTCCATGAGGTCCTTTATTGTACGAAATTTTAAGGGCAGATCTAGTATTGCTGAAAGTATTTTACACCAATATCAGATATAAAGTATGGAAATTAATATTCTATTTATCATTATTATTATGACAACAGTCTTAATTTCAGTCATTGTTTTCCTCGCTTTAAATGAAATTATTTTATCTAATACACTTTAGATTCAAATTAACTGTATAATTATTCCTCTCACCTTCAAATCTAGTACATGGTAATATACAAACTACAGTGTATTTTGTTCTGGTATCTGCTGCACTGCGGTATTGATGAGGGTCGTGTCCATAAGATATCACCACATTTACATAATGTAATAAATGTGAGATATTAAACTGGTGCTAAATATATTTAGCTCTAAACGTGCTTTGGCTTTATGTTTAAATCCCAAGGGGAACAAATGCTTTGCATGTTATGACATATAATACACGCTATGACATATATAAATGCTCAACATTCAACTATGACAAAAACGGTGGAATATAGGCAATGCTCCAATTCCTTAATAACCCCAGGCCTGTCCCTTTCCTTCGTCAGTACGAGGCACTAACGTTTACAGAAAATCTACTGTCTAAAGATTCTGTATATCAAACTCACGCAATGTCTTGGGAAAATTGATTCACAGAGCAATAAAATCAAGGATAAATCAGAAAAGAAATGTCGATCGTAGTGTGATACCATTTAAATCATAAAGCGACCAATCACATATTTTTATTTGATAATATCCTCCCATCATTTGTACATTAAAACCTTTATTATCTGAATATTGTATCATTTTGATTTCAGAATCTAAAACGTTTCAAATTTCGACAATTCCAAACAAGTTTAGGCTTCAAAACGTGTTTAAATTATCGAACAAGGATTGAACACTGTTTAAAGGGTAGTTACCAATTAAACACCTTCTAGGGAGAGGAAGTGCCAATACATATCTAATGACAGAGGTAATATTAGAGAGCTAATTATTCGCTGAGATAATGATAAGGCTCAGGTCATGAAAACAAATGAACTCACAGCTTTAAATTTCTAAACGATACACTCCCTGGGACCACCTGCGGTGTGCAAGTATTCTTTTTTGGCGAATGGGATAAGTCACACTGTTCGATTTAGACTTGAATATTGTTCTTGAAATGCATGACGTAGTAGTTTCCTGTAAGTACAGTATTCCATTTCAATATCCCAGTATATTCAGTGGACATTTCACAGACATTGAAAAGTATTCATCGTTAATATACAAGCATGCATGAAAAAGAGGATAAGAGAAACACGTTTTCTATGATGAGTGAAGCAAAGATCAACAAGAATGTTAGTCTACATACGATATGAACTTGTATAATGAAACAAATATAAAAGAAAACACATCTGTACCATAGTCAACAGGAATATATACATTCGCATTCATAGTTTTGAATAGGATCCTCAACTGCACAGAGCTCGGTTTGAAGGTGAATCGTGAAAAACAATTGCATGCACATAGTCAGATTCGTATACTCGTTTTTGACAGAGATTTCTTATGAATATGAAAGGTTTCTGTCGCTTCTATTGTAATTGTGATCAAGAGGAAAAGATTGAAACACCACTTATATAACTTGTGTTATTGTTATGGTGGCGTACAGGCTACAAATCCACTTATAGGGACATCCTTCTTTAAAGAATACTGTAGTTCCTCGGATATTACCATACATATGTTGGTTTAAGGTTTGTACGTGATGACAGAAAGTTATAAAAAGCTGTTAGTCTGAAGAAACGGAAGAAAAGTCATAGAATGAAACCTATATGTTATAGCATTCAACTCAATATGGGGATTGACGTTTACAGATATATTTATTCTAAACCTCACGAAACTTTTAAAAAGTTTGCTTATTAAAGTATCGTTCACTGCGTAAAGACAAGCTGAGACTAAGATATACTATGTCTTCAGCTAAACTTAAAATTGATTACCCTGAATGTACTTAGGAATGGACTATGTAATATTCTTGGGGTGGTGGTTGTCAGGGCGAGGATTAATTGTATGTTTATGGAAACATACTTACATGAATAATTTTCTTAAAATATACTTCTTCATAATGCAACTGTATAGGCATTTCATTATATAAAAAGGATCAAAACATAACCCTCATGCACATGGACGTGAGGGTGAATCTACCCACACGTTTTGCACGTTCAAAGTTTCACGTCATATTCACACCCTTTACATTATACTCCGTATAAGCCATTGTTAGGTTAAAACCTTATAGCAGTTCAATGCAGTCTGTCGATAAAGCCTTGGCTAACAAAGACCCATCTCTTTTTCTGACGTGGTTGCTGTACAAACGAGCCTTTGCTGGCAATGTAATGCAGTTATATTACCAAACCATTGAAATAATTACTTTTATTTGTCAGTATGGTAATCTTCCATTTATATATGACCGAACATTTAGATGCGTTTGAAACATAGGATAAATCTAAACCTTGTCACGACCACAAGTTAATGAAAGCTGTGTCAGATATGAACAGCATTAACGATTATTTCATACGTTAGACACAAATACATGTATGATAACGATAACAATATTTACACATCTATGTATTTTATGTTCCTAGTCACTTGTGCGCTCTTTTATTTCATGACCTTCAATATATGGCAATTTGGCGGCCAGTTTAAAAATCACATGGACCTCAGATTGCACTTCATTTCCTAGCATGGATAAATGTAGAAAATACTGTCCCTTCGTGTTGTGATATTGTATGCGTCTGAAACACGCGGCACTATCAGGTTCAAATACCCCCCTCGGTGAAACCATTGCATTAATAATGTTAGCATTAGGTGGTCTTGAAGTTTTCGTCACACCTCATGTAAAAGGGAATACAATTTGCTTTGAATTCAATTGAGACCTCCCACAAGTCTAACAGATACTTCTTTCCTGAAACAAGAGATCGGAATCTAAGAATTATTGTACACCACTATGTTTTTGTAAACAGGCTGGAGCTTCAAACACAGTTGATCTTATATTCTACAGTGATATAATGCCACCTGTGTTTGCACAGTTAACATAATGTCAAAGAGGCTAAACGATAAAACCAGAACCAGGGATAACAAGCGGGCAACCTAGCCCTGGTTTCCGCCATTGGTCGTAGAAATGTTGTTTTGTCACGGTTGACTTGACATATTTCAAAGCGGAACCGAACACCAGTAGGCTTGGACATGTTGAGGGAATATCCGGTGTCATCATGTTCGGATCATTGTAGTGAATATTTGAGCTTTCGTCTCTGAAAGAAGGGCTAAACAATTTGTTTTGACCCAAAACATATTGCATTCAGAGCCTCTGGAAGTTCAGTAAACGATTACTGCAGTTATATTACCTGAAGACAAATAATCCTTTTTCAGTATTTTCGGGAACAGGTTACATCTTTTAAAAAAAACCCACACAAACAGGAGCCTGGCCTTGGTGTGATATTGCTCCCACAACTCCTGGATATGAATTGGTCGTCTCCTGAAGCACTACACAATTGAACAATGAGGGTGTAGGTGATAAAAGGACGGGCTGCTGGTTTAAACTGACGGCACCATCATGTTGTGCTGCATAATATGATTACAGGTTGATCTTTATCTTCATCTCAGGGCTTCCCAGAATAGTAATACATAAGAAGCAATTAGAACTTCTCAGCACGTAAGTCACAACACATAAATATAAGGAATTTTCTGTTCTTGCATGTGGTTGCCCCATAGGATCCCAATGACATGTCCACAATCAGCTTGCATTGTTTGATTACTCGGCCCAGACTATGCTAAGACAAAGTAGAAATGAATTTGAAACACTGCAGAAAGAGCACGGACCTCATAGAGGACAATCATCACGGCATGACCTGTGCGTGTTTGGCCATTGGCCTAGAAACAGCGCGGACGTGAGAGAAAACAACAAGGGAATATGATTGGTTACACGCTAATGTTCAGGAAGAGCACTGCTTAATCTCCATACAGCCTTGGGGATTATAAGTTTCCAATATGGATCAGTTGAAAGACAAAGGCGACAGGGTATGAGTAAGGGTGATGAATACAAAACGAATAATGTCCTTTGAAGTTCTGGTTTAATGTAAACATGGCGCAAATCTAGGCTGTGGATTTGTTGAGTTATGTTCACATAACGACTGAAGACAATGGCGTGCCCCGATATTCATAGCAAGTAGGATATATCGAATCAGATCTTATTTCCTTTCAACGATTTGCTTAAACAAAGAAATACGTATGTAAAACTGAGCAGACAGATAAGCCCCATGTTCTGGTGTGAACACGTTTCACTCCGATTCATGAACTGGAATAGCCACTATCTTGTACCGTCGTGTCAGGTTGCCTCTCAATATCCAAACCCTCTGTTTTTGTAAGTGACAACAATCAAATAAACCAGAGCGATATTTCAAGAAGCTACTGACTATCGATAATACCCACGAGCCAACCTCTGTTATACTCTTTATGTCTTCTACGTTCATGTTTAATCGACTTTACAAGCATTTATCAGTGTAAATGGTGCAGCTCACACAGCCGAGTCTTCCCTAATGCTGTGTTGTTGTGTTTTTATGAAGAGAAGTGATTACTCCGAGAAGCATTTGGCTCTCCAATCAGTGAGAGGTTTTTTTAAAAGGACTACTAGCATTGTATATCGTAATTGTTAATTGCTTTACAGCATGTCGGAAGATGAGACATTGATTACAGACTTTCATTACCTAAGTAATGACATATTGTGTCAGCATCCCAAAGGGTTAATATGGCCTTATTCGCGTCTGTTTGCCCAATATACAACAGGGCAATTTATTACAATGCTTTCTACAATGCCTTCAAAGACGAATGTCGCATTTGTATTCACGGAGAAGGTTTATTGACAGTTGATGGATTCTTTTGTTAACATAAAGTTCAGGAAGCTTTTTATCTTTGTGACTTTGATTCAGACAAGATGAAGCTGACATGTTCATGTTATCTCATTTGACTACGACAAGGTAAATTCAACATCTTGCGTTATAAGAAGGATGGTATTTGAAATTGAAGAAGGTAGCACGAGGAATAACGTAGATCACTGCAGATCAGTTATCACCAGGATTGATAACGTATGCTAGGATCTCGCTTTTGACAAGCAGCATATCACTCAAAGAGACCTTTTCACACAATATGGTCTTGGTGGACCGTAGCTGATCCAAAACCCATCGCTCCTCAGCCAAAGAATTTCACAGTCACTAATAGTTTATGATCTTCAGATAAGTCAGCCAATCCGATGAAATTTGTGTCATGACCAATGCACATGCAACATTATCAAAAACTCAATACTCAGCATCAGGATTTTTTCGAAGCTGAAAATTCATATTTCTGTATTATATTTTCACAGCTGGATCCCACGCGTCTTCTTCAGAAAACACATCTTCATCTGGCGTTGTGTCCACTGTGGCAGGATTGATCGGAAAACATTAATTATGCACAACAATGTATCAATTTGCAATTCATGAGTAGCTGATTATTGCTGAATGGCATATCCGCCTTTTGCTTCTGTAAGATGCGTGGGTTGACTGTGTTATTCTGTCGATCAGCACTGTTGTCAGTATTTGATTAGTGCTGTGTATGATTGAAGAGACAGCAATATCTATCAGTTAAAGCGACAAAACCCTTTCCATATTCACAATAAAAATATCTCCCAATAGAAGAGTCGATTGTACGATTCCGACATCATGAGCATGTGTTTATGAATCACTTTGAAATAGTGATGATGCCAGGTGTTCGCAAGACAACTAACAGTAACATTATCCTGAACAAATGTGGGGGCACGGGTGGCCAAGTCGTCTAAGGCGCCGCGATTCGCTGTGCAGAGTTGCGTCCCTTGGGCACGCCAGAAACCTATGATTGTGGGTTCGAATCCCGGTTCGCCCCGATTATGTTTCTAGGTTTGTCAGCACCATACCCGTGCTCGTGGGTTTCACCGAAGTGGTAAACGTCTGAGACTTGCATCACTTCGGGCTTTCCTCCCACATTAGCTGACACGCCGTGATATAACTGGAATACTGTTAAAAGCGGCGTAAAACCCAACTCACTCACTGAACATATGTGTGTACAGTAACATTAATTCTCGGTCCTGTTACTTATTGCTGCTGCAACCCATTGTGTTGCCTATTTTGATTGCAACTGTGACTGTGTGTTTCAATATTATTTACTGATTGTTCAGTCATCGTGTGTGGTCATTTACTGATTTCATAAATTAGGTTCCATGCGAACCGATTTCTGGGTTTCAACTTGGAAATCACCTCGTACCATTTGACATAGCAGTATTTGTCTTAACGCAATACGACGAACGTCGAAGGAGTAGAATGGTGTCCATCACCAACTTGCCAGATAATAGGACACCCGGTGTCATGGCCAGCCTGATCTTCACATACTTGCTGTTTTGATTTGTTTGTAAACGCCGTCGACCCGTACCGCTTACCTACAAAATTACCGGCAAATTACCTGAAATTATTTTAATAAACTTTTCGAACACGTACCAACTGTACCAACCAGTATTGAATATATATAGTCGTGCTTGTCAAAACTCATAGAAACTGTAAAATTAGGCCCCTTAAAAAAATAAAAGTGACCGTGATATACCTGAATTTTTTTTGATAAACGGCGTAAACCCGTCTTATCCTCTAACTTCTTATGTCTGAATGCCAGGAAGATCACGTTAAAAGGTCTTTTTCTTTCAAAGAAACTGCCATGAAACACACTTTGTGAACAATATTTAATAGTAAGCGAATGAACCCTTTCCCCTTTCTCAAGTTAAAAATATGTCTCTTGCAACGCGTGTATTTGAGCTTGGCAAGCCTAATGTTTCCTTTGTTCGGTAGTGGGGGCAGCCAACTGTAGCATGTGTGATGAGTCTCCTCGTTCCATTTACCATTTAAATGGCACCTTGGCAACATGAAAAATAACTTATCTGCACATGCGTGTCGCTCTTGTCAAGCTGATTTCAACACTATGCAGACATTTAACAGTCCCCTGTGACATGATAAGACTGGAGCAGTACTCATACAGTGACGGTCTATACGTTAACGCTGTGCAGGTCATATGACACGTGCATTGATAATGCAAAGCAATAAACATATTGATTCTTTTTGAAAAAATTCTGAAAGAGAAAGATCAATATCAAACTTTGCGGTAACTACACTGCTTTAAACATTTGTGAATCGACTAAATCGACTAATAGAGTGAAATCCTAGTTTTAGGCAATGTACCCATATCCGACATTGATATAATATATTTTGCGTCACATAATGTAGAGTTGTGAAACGTCAAAATGGTGAAAATTGCAAGGCTTGCTGAAATTACTTTAGGGTGTGGTCACGTCGCGATGGCTTTCGAAGTAGCTATAGCACACAGACCGCCTCCGTGGTCTTGTGGTAGAGCGTCCACCCGGGGTCCGGGGTTCGATCCCCGGCCTCGTCATACAAAAAGACGTTAAAAGATTGTACTTGTTGTTACCTTAAAACTGCGGCATGGCATCTCAGTGAGCTAGCACTATAAATCGGCATCAGTCCGGACTAGTACAAGTAGCCACACACACACACACACACACACACACACACACACACACACACACACACACACACACACACACACACACACACACACACACACACACACACACACACACACACGTGCATGCACGTCGCTATATAAGTGCAATAATCTTGGACGCCACGTTAAACCCAATTTCACCTTACCTCACCTCACCTCACCTCACTATAGCACACACTTTCACTGCCTGTTATATATGCGAGTAAAATATAATAATGTAACCAAAAACATATTTGAGCATGTACAATGCTATGTTTTGTATAAAGGTTATTGTCAGTGTTTCGTTAAACAATTTTTATACTCAAACCATGCCCTTCACTCAAAACCATCGCTGGTTATGTTTCATATTGCAGAACTTATTTTAGACGAATCTCAACTTTTAAGGGTCACAAAATGCAAGTTGATTCAAGTTTGTTTGTTGTTTAACGTCGAACTCAGCACTGGTCATGTAACGGCGGTCTGTAAGTAATCGAGTGTGGACCAGACAATCCAATGAATGATTGCTATCATGAGCATCGATCTACGCAATTTGGATATGATCACATGCATCTACCAAGTCAGCAAGCCTGACCACACGATCCCTGATCTGATATTTATCATGCACAAGGACGGTATCCTTGCTGTAATTTGATTGACCTTAGGCCATGTGACCAATCACGAAGCTTATAGAAGATTTCGGCAAAATAGCATCATTAGAAACCAAATTCTACCCAATAAAAACGACTGATTCAAAGAGATATATAGGTTGATAAGAAACGCCACCAATATGAACACATTTATAAATGTGTGTTTTGTGTTAAACGGTATCTCGAAATACCGTTGACACCACGACAATGTCCATGTCATGACGATGTTAATAAGACAGTAAACTGCCGGGCAAAAGAAAGTATACACCCATGTTTGATGGTGGCTAAAATGAAACAAACAAGAAATAGTTCTTTGATGCTGATGTATTTCATACGGGTGTCATAGTTGTGTTTGGACCTTAAGTCTGCAGCGTTTGGGCGACTGTTGATACCCTTGAAACGTTTTGATAACGCTTGTAACTTTTCGGTTGAATCCAATGTTAAAGTGTATACTTTCTTTGCTCGGCACTTTATTCCTGCGGTTGCTTTATTACGAGTGTTTTTCAAATGCGGGTCATAGTGTATGTTGTTGGTGATAATTAAGTTTTTGCTAACATTGTGTAAATACGTAATTTACCGTCTCGTTTCAATCAATAAATTTTTAAACTCAACTGTGAACTTGTTGACATAAGACATGAAGCCCGTTCTGCTCAATTTGATCGTAGATCAATTTATGTGTATTGTCTGAATCACCTCCACGCAGAACTAACATTTGTCATTTGCTGCACATTGCTATCAATGTAACAGGAAGTGTGGTGAAAGGAATTTATGTTTGATAAAAGGAACAAACGATTAATTGATCCTATCGTGTGAAACCTGTTTCAAATAACTTTTCGAACATTTTGGTTTGGGAGCAGTCAGACGTCTCATAATCGTCTGATTAAGCGAGGTAGTGAGTGAGTTGTGTTTCACACCGATTGGTAAATTATTCCAGTCATATTACGGCGTGTCAGTTTGGTGTGGTAGGAAAGCCGGAAGTGATGCAGGTATGAGACGTTTAACACTTTGGTGAAATCCACGTTACAGCAGCACGGAGGCAATCGAAAGTTCTAGCAATGTTGGCATGGGTAGAACGACTGCGCAATTCCTGGTGAAGCAATGTTTGCTTTATACAAGACATATGTCCAACCTCTATCTTGTAACCAATCTCCTATCGTCTTGAGGCCTGCCATTGTGCAAGCCACCAAAAATCATGACATAGTAAGGATAAGAATTTATGGATGAACTTTTTTTGAACTTTTTTATTATTATAAAGAAGTTGTTCATCCATAGATTCTTATCCTTACTGAGTACCCCAACTTCTAAATGCCCATCAAAGAAGAAATCATGACATAGTGATCTTCTCCATATGCAGCAGGTCAGCAATTAGCATAGCGGCTGATCATAAAGAAACTACTAATGTCTGACATGGAATCACTTGATCAACAGCCTCTTTGATGAGATTGAATGAATGCTTTATGTTCGCCACATAACCTACTGTAGCATGATCTCCACATACTTGCTGTTTTGATTTGTTTGTTAACGTCTTCGACCCGTACCGCTTACCTACAAAATTACCGGCAAATTACCTGAAATTATTTTAATAAACTTTTCGAACACGTACCAACTGTACCAACCAGTATTGAATATATATAGTGGTGCTTGTCAAAACTCATAGAAACTGTAAAATTAGGCCCCTTATAAAAGCCAATCTTCCAATTTTACAGCAAAGTAAAACATGTTTAGCTAAGTGTAAACTTATACGCAGCACGAGACAGCCTAAAAATCTCAAACAAATTCTTTGTCCATCCAAATACTCACAAAATACAAATACCGTCAGTGTAACAAAATGTTACACACCTCGACGTGGAACTTGCTCAATAAAGAATGCAAATTTTGCGAAGATAAACTATTTACTGTTAAAAACAACATGAACTGTCGCAGTGAAGGTGTTATATATGTTTAACATGTGCGGGATGTGGTGAGCATTAAATTGGAGAAACTAGGATGCAACTAAACGTCCGAATCACTGTACACAGACAACAAAGTCGAGATCCAAAAATACGTTGTATAAATGTAAGCAAACACATTTTATAAATTGTTTAACAATGACAAACGTTTACAAATGGAAAAAGAACAGATGTTCATTAGGCTTTTGAAACCTAAACTTAATTCAAAAGTATAATTTTCAAAACGTCCCCATGTAGCTCAATGTGTATTTGTGCACTCACACCGGGTACCCTTAGGTATTTATGCCTCCCACTATTATCACTAGCTATGACGTCATATGCTTTGACGTCAAAAACATAACGTTGGCTGTCGCCTAGGACTACGTTTTTCTTCTCCCTCTATTATCATTATTGCATCATAGGCATTATGACACCACAAATACTACTATGAACAGTATCCAGCCTTGGCCTAAAATGATGGCCATATTGAGAAAGGCCGTCATCTTTAAATTTATTGACCATTTTCCTGGCATCTTTATTAGAGCTGTTTATGTGTCAAATTTCATTATTTTAACTCAAAGATCAAACAGAGGGTTATTCCACAATCTCACAACCATTTTTACCTTAAAATTAATCATTTAACTATTTGTTTTGCACTTTTCAAACATATTTATTTGTGTCAAACTAGTAAATTGGTTTCATTGTATTAATTGTGTCAGTTCATGTCGATAATATCTGCAGTAGCAGTCTCCATAAACACTACCAAGAAGCAGGCTGAACTTCAGGCAAGAAATGGCGGCCATCTTAAAAATGGCGGCCATTTCGCTCGGCCCTATGGCCAAAATTAATCTCCATGGTTAAAGCTTTTATTGTACCAAGTTTCATGCTTTTTGCTCAAAGTGAACAATTAGGCCCTTTTTGACACTTCGCCGCTCCCCAGTATCGTCGCATGCATAATAGAACATATTCATACACGCGAGCAAAATATTATAAAAATAAAAACAATGTTTGAGTTGCCAGGATTCGCTGTTCCTAGGTTCAAATCCCATATTTTTTTCAGACATTATCCTGGTGTGCCAAGGGCGTACCATGTCACCTTGGTTCGCCGTGCAACAAGCTGTGCTGAGCGGCGTCGCCTAGCTGCCAGGATTCGCTGTTCCTAGGTTCAAATCCCAGGTTTCTTCAATCATGACCCAGGTAGGTATGTCAGCAGCATACCGCGTTCCGTTCCTTCCGTGCACAACCGCCTCCGTGGTCTAGTGGTAGAGCGTCGGCCCGGAGAGCGGAAGGTCCGGGGTTCGATCCCCGGCCGCGTCATACCAAAAGACGTTAAAAGATGATACTTGTTGTTACCCTGTCTGGCGCTCGACATTAAGGGGCTAAAACAAGGACTGCTCGGCTCGGAGTCAGTATACTGTGTTTGAGTGGGTTATTCATGTTAAACTGCGGCATGATATCTCAGTGAGCTAGTACTATAAATCGGCATCAGTCCGGACTAGTACAAGCAGCCACATAAACACACACACGTACATGCACGTCGCTATGTAAGTGCAATAATCTTGGACGCGACGATAAACCCAATTTCACCTCACCTCACCTTCCGTGCACAACGTCTACGGATCACTGAGGACTTTCTTCCAACTCAAGACTGCAGGCTTTGATATAACTGAATTACCGTTCAATCGACGTCACACTACTCTCTCGCCTTTATCAATAACCGATGTCAACGGTCGTCTCCAAGCACCGTAGTTAAGTGGGAATTTGAGAAGAATTATGTTCCTGACATTCGTCCCAAACATCACTCAAAATAGTTCCAAAAAGTACATTGAGCCAATAATACAGTTAAAGCATGGAGAGGTTAGCAGGTTGATGGATATTTTCTGAAAACCTGCCAATTTCCTTGTATAGACGTTTACTTTTTGTGTGATTACATTGAGAAACGTGTTGACGACTCGCTAAATGAACAGTCAATATTGGTTGTGATATGGCGTCCATAATCACGCTTGTGCTGCCTTCTAATACTTTTCAAATACCCTCGACTCTCCAAATGATTCTAATGAAACCGTGGATTATCTGTCTTGTGTGGCTCCTACAAATCTACTTTGCTGGCTAAGAAATCAGTCACATTGAAGACTTTTGAAAAAGTAGTAATAAATGGATTTTAAAGTACTCCTCAACGCGAAACAGCATGTCATAGCCAAGAATGTTTTTAGCACATCTTATGGATGATCGTATACAAATTACGTTCTGTAATGATGATGTCTCCCGACCTTGTGTCGACAACATACTATGGCGTGACTGTAATGACGATATCTCCCGACTTTGTGGGGACAACATACTGTAGCGTGACTTTAATGACAATATCTCCCGACTTTGTGAGGACAACATACTGTAGCGTGACTGTAATGACGATATCTCCCGACTTAGTGGGGACAACATACTGTAGCCTTACTGTAATGACGATATCTCCCAACTTTGTGGGGACAACATACTGTAGGATGACTGTAATGACGACATCTCCCGACTTTGTGGGGACAACATACTGTAGCCTGACTGTAATGACGATATCTCCCGACTTTGTGGGGACAACATACTATAGCGTGACTGTAATGACGATATCTCCCGACTTTGTGTTAACAACATACTGTAGCGTGACTGTAATGACGATATCTCCCGACTGTTTGGACAACATACTGTAGCGTGACTGTAATGACGACATCTCCCGACTTTGTGTTGACAACATACTGTAGCGTGACTGTAATGACGATATCTCCCGACTGTTTGGACAACATACTGTAGCGTGACTTTAATGACGATATCTCCCGACTGCGTGGGGACAACATACTGTAGCGTGACTTTAATGACGATATCTCCCGACTTAGTGGGGGCAACATACTGTCGCCTTACTGCACTGACGATATCTCCCGACTTTGTGTTGACAACATACTGTAGCGTGACGTTTATGACGATATCTCCCGACTTTGTGGGGACAACATACTGTAGAGTGACTGCAATGACGATATCGCCCGACTTTGTGGGGACAACATCCTGTAGCGTGACTTTTATGACGATATCTCCCGACTTTGTGAGGACAACATACTGTAGCGTGACTGTAATGACGATATCTCCCGACTTTGTGGGGACAACATACTGTAACGTGACTGTAATGACAATATCTCCCGACTCTGTGAGGACAACATACTGTCGCGTGACTTTAATGACGATATCTCCCGACTTTGTGGGGACAACATACTGTAGCCTGACTGTAATGACGATATCTCCCGACTTAGTGGGGACAACATACTGTCGCGTGACTTTAATGACGATATCTCCCGACTTTGTGAGGACAACATACTGTAGCGTGACTTCAATGTCGATATCTCCCGACTTTGTGGGGACAACATCCTGTAGCGTGACTTTTATGACGATATCTCCCGACTTTGTGAGGACAACATACTGTAGCGTGACTTTAATGACGATATCTCCCGACTTTGTGGGGACAACATACTGTAGCGTGACTTTAATGACAATATCTCCCGACTTAGTGGGGACAACATACTGTCGCGTGACTTTAATGACGATATCTCCCGACTGCGTGGGGACAACATACTGTAGCGTGACTGTAATGACGATATCTCCCGACTTTGTGAGGACAACATACTGTAGCGTGACTGTAATGACGATATCTCCCGATTTTGTGAGGACACCATACTATGGCGTGACTTTAATGACGATATCTCCCGACTTTGTGGGGACAACATACTGTAGCCTGACTGTAATGACGATATCTCCCGACTTTGTGGGGACAACATACTATAGCGTGACTGCAATGACGATATCTCCCGACTTTGTGGGGACAACATACTGTAGCGTGACTTTAATGACAATATCTCCCGACTTAGTGGGGACAACATACTGTCGCGTGACTTTAATGACGATATCTCCCGACTGCGTGGGGACAACATAATGTAGCGTGACTGTAATGACGATATCTCCCGACTTAGTGGGGACAACATACTGTCGCGTTACTGCATTGACGATATCTCCCGATTTTGTGAGGACACCATACTATGGCGTGACTGTAATGACGATATCTCCCGACTTTGTGGGGACAACGTACTGTAGCGTGACTGTAATAACGATATCTCCCGACTTTGTGGGGACAACATACTATAGCGTGACTGCAATGACGATATCTCCCGACTTTGTGGGGACAACATACTGTAGCGTGACTGTAATGACGATATCTCCCAACTTTGTGTTGACAACATACTGTAGCGTGACTGTAATGACGATATCTCCCGACCTTGTGGGGACAACATTGCCTGAGAAGGTATGAATCATATGTCCCGGTTGTACTACAACATAAATACCACACTGAGGCACACTGTAACAGAGCAACAGGGAGGTGCATACAAAAGCTCCTGTCGCGTGATCTCAAATGTATTACCTTAACGGTACTGGGACGTCACCGACTCCACCACTGCAACGATGTTGACGAACGGACCATCCCGATCACGATCCAATTTACTAATTAGCCTATCAAGCATGCGGGTCTGTATTCTTCACTGATGGCACACGGGAGGGTAAAGCCAAGTAAACAGTGTGTTGACGTCTAACTCCTCCCAGACAGGCAGTTGCTCGTCGCTGCCATTATCACTATTGACCAATGCAGTAGGGAAATCTTCATTTGTCAATAAGCAGTTGACATCGTGTGGAGCTCTGGGTCTTGTTACTGCTGCCGCCCATTGAGAAATGTTATGGGATCCGTGCTGACATATGAATGGACATTAGGCGATTACATTGCGAGCGGTGATTGCTATCAAATAATATTCTGCTCATTTATCTAACATCTGTCAACTATAATCCCCTCAAGAATATTCTGTTAGGGAATTACTGTAGCGTTCATCAGTCAACAATGAACTGCGCCAAATGAATGTTCCATCCAATATCGACCGCCTCCGTGGTGTAATGGATAGAGCGTTTGTCCGGGGAGCGGAAGGTCCGTGGTTCGATTCCCTGGCCACGTGATACCAAAAGACGTAAAATATGTTACTTGTTGTTACCGTGCCTGGCGCTCGGCATAAAGGGGATAAAATAAAGAGTGGAACTCGGAATCTCAGTTGGACATATTCTGGAACGATATAACTGGCATAAGTTACACGCACGCACGCACGCACGCACGCACGCACGCACGCACGCACACACCGACTTATAAGAATGTCCAGTATTATGGGTGACTTTCAATGCCATTTTAATTATAATAATAATATTGCGATAGTTGAACACTATTTCGAGACTATTTCGATAGAGGTAGCAATAGCTATGTCTATATTTATTCGTATATGTTTAGGCAAACAGCTCATGGTACATTTAATGATCCACAGCATATAATACATATTCACGATACTTAAAGGCGTAATACAAATACATTGCAATATTTCTAATTGTAGTTTGGTCATATTCACACATTAAAGTATTAAATTTATCTAGTGTACGATGGACACAATACTTTTCATGGATATATTGTTGCCTTATATGAACATATTCTTTACAAATAAACAAAACGTGATATTCATATTCCACACAACCAGTATTACACATTTTACAGATCCTCAACTCTCTTGGTGTTTTATTACACCGTCTTGCTTCACCGTGTAAAGAATGTGAGCTGCAACGGAAACGACGTATTGCAGACCTTAATTTACCAATAGTTAAGCAAATAAATATGGTTCAGCACAGAATGATGTTTAAATAGGGAATAATAGGTAGCAATTATAGGCAGCAATGGTGCATTAGCATTGCAATATTTGATGAATACCTTTACCGTCCTCCAAAACCTCCCAACACGTCCGCAAAACCTATGGACCCTCACATAGATCCGTCGCGTTGACACTCTCAACCAGTCCCGTGAACCCTAATCTAGATCAGTCCCGTGAACACTCTCCTCAACCAGTCCCGTGAACACTCTCCCCAACCAGTCCTGTGAACCCTCACCGAGATCCGCCCCGTGGACACTCTCCTCAACCAGTCCTGTGAACCCTCACCTAGATCCGTCCTGTGAACACTCTCCTCAACCAGTCCCGTGAACCCTCACCTAGATCAGTCCCGTGAACACTCTCCTCAACCAGTTCCGTCAACCCTCATCTAGATCCGCCCCGTGAACACTCTCCTCAACCAGTCCCGTGAACCCTCACCTAGATCCGCCCCGTGAACACTCTCCTCAACCAGTTCCGTCAACCCTCATCTAGATCCGCCCCGTGAACACTCTCCTCAACCAGTCCCGTGAACCCTCACCTAGATCCGCCCCGTGAACACTCTCCTCAACCAGTCCCGTCAACCCTCATCTAGATCCGCCCCGTGAACACTCTCCTCAACCAGTCCTGTGAACCCTCACCTAGATCCGTCCCGTGGACACTCTCAACCAGTCCCGTGAACCCTCATTTAGATCAGTCCCGTGAACACTCTCCTCAACGAGTCCCGTGAACCCTAACCTAGATCAGTCCCGTGAACACTCTCCCCAACCAGTCCCGTCAACCCTCATCTAGATCCGTCCCGTGAACACTGTCCTCAACCAGTCCCGTGAACCCACCCTCACCTAGATCCGCCCCGTGGACCCTCTCCTCAACCAGTCCCGTCAACCCTCACCTAGATCAGTCCCGTGAACACCCTCCTCAACCAGTCCCGTGAACCCTCACTTAGATCCGTCCTGTGGACACTCTCCTCAACCAGTCCCGTGAACACTCTCCCCAACCAGTCCTGTGAACCCTCACCGAGATCCGCCCCGTGGACACTCTCCTCAACCAGTCCTGTGAACCCTCACCTAGATCCGTCCTGTGAACACTCTCCTCAACCAGTCCCGTGAACCCTCACCTAGATCAGTCCCGTGAACACTCTCCTCAACCAGTTCCGTCAACCCTCATCTAGATCCGCCCCGTGAACACTCTCCTCAACCAGTCCCGTGAACCCTCACCTAGATCCGCCCCGTGAACACTCTCCTCAACCAGTTCCGTCAACCCTCATCTAGATCCGCCCCGTGAACACTCTCCTCAACCAGTCCCGTGAACCCTCACCTAGATCCGCCCCGTGAACACTCTCCTCAACCAGTCCCGTCAACCCTCATCTAGATCCGCCCCGTGAACACTCTCCTCAACCAGTCCTGTGAACCCTCACCTAGATCCGTCCCGTGGACACTCTCAACCAGTCCCGTGAACCCTCATTTAGATCAGTCCCGTGAACACTCTCCTCAACGAGTCCCGTGAACCCTAACCTAGATCAGTCCCGTGAACACTCTCCCCAACCAGTCCCGTCAACCCTCATCTAGATCCGTCCCGTGAACACTGTCCTCAACCAGTCCCGTGAACCCACCCTCACCTAGATCCGCCCCGTGGACCCTCTCCTCAACCAGTCCCGTCAACCCTCACCTAGATCAGTCCCGTGAACACCCTCCTCAACCAGTCCCGTGAACCCTCACTTAGATCCGTCCTGTGGACACTCTCCTCAACCAGTCCCGTGAACCCTCATCTAGATCCGTCCTGTGGACACTCTCCTCAACCAGTCCCGTGAACCCTCATCTAGATCCGTCCTGTGGACACCCTCCTCAACCAGTCCTGTGAACCCTCACCTATATCCGTCCCGTGGACACTCTCCTCAACCAGTCCCGAGAACCCTCACCTAGATCCGTCCTGTGGACACTCTCCTCAACCAGTTGTGGACACTGGCCTAGATCAGTCCCGTGAACACCCTCCTCAACCAGTCTCGTGGACACTGTCCTAGATCAATCCCATAAACACTCTCCACAACCAGTCCCTTTGACACTGGCCTAGATCAGTCCTGTGAACACTGAGCCAGATCCGTCCCTTAGACTCTTTACTTGAACCCACTCCTTGGTTCACCACGTGAATAGTCCCTTAGACCCCCACTCTTCCTCCATCCCCTGGACCCCTTCATCTGAAGCCACTCCTTTGATCTGCCCTCTGAACCCTTTTGATTAGTTTCTTTGATCCACTCCAAACACACTCCAGGATCCGTGGTTTTGACATTTAACATCTTCCATTTATCAGTCGTGCTGACGCGAACTCCTCTTATTCACAGTTCGTCGCATGGTAGCCCTTTCAAAAACAAACACAGTGTGTCAAAATTAACACAAGCGCGACAATGCAACATTCTCGACATTTTGGAAATTTGTCACATTGTATCGTTGTCGCATTGTCGCGCTTTGAATAATATTTGTTATTTTACCAAAGGGTGACAATGCGACAACGCGACATTTTTCAGTTTCAAAATATGTCGCATGTCGCATTGTCGCCACATCCAAATTGTGTAAAAACGGCGTTAACATGCGTGACAATCCGACAATGTCCGTTGTGGGATTCCATAGGTCTGCGTTTATTTAAACTCATGTCGACAATATCATAAAGAAACATAAACCAGTGTACTGTATGCGATAACTAAAGACCGTGGTATGATGATGAATGTCTCTGTTAAAAAACATGAACGGTGCCATTATTTAAATGCATTTAGAAAAACTAAAGATAACTCATACCTTATTAAGCAGAACAAAGTTTGCAATGAGTACAGTTCACTATGTAGAATCAAGAATTACCAGTATGTACAATGTAAAAGGAGTGACCTAGAAAATGCAGCAGCGGTAAACGTTTCTGGGACATCATAAAGCGTGTGTCTGGACGACCGAAACGACCCAACCCTATTGATATACAAGACTGGGGGGACGATTCTGGTCGGTGTATTCCGAACAGATGGGCATTCAGGATGATCTTGTTTAGGTGGAGGACATAGTTACATGTCCAGGTTATGTGCAAGATCTGACAATGGAGACATTAGATTCTCCAATCACCAGATCCGAACTTTTTGAAAGTACGAGGGCTGACTGAAAAGTTCTAAGCCTAAGTGGGATATCTCAATCGGATTGAAACAAACTTTTACCACCAACAAGTACAATCATTTAATGAATCATAGACATAAGAACTGCAACTGTAGTGTTATTATTGTCTTTGTACCAGACCATCTTGTGAACCTACCCATTGAAATCACCAGAAATGGACAAAACTGGCTATAGGGCAGTCATCAAGTACCTGCAACTGAAAGGGCTAACTCCAACACAGATACATGCTGACATGGTCTCCACTTTAGGGGATGATGCCCCTTCCTTTTCCACTGTGAAGAAGTGGGCTGCGGAATTCAAGCGTGGCAGAGAGAGCCTTGACGATGACCCGCGTCCAGGAAGGCCTTCAACAGCAACCATTCCGGAAAACATTACCCGGGTGCATGACATGGTGGTGGCTGATCGACGATTGACCACTCGGCATATTGCCAGTGTTGTGGGCATCTCTTATGAGAGGGTTGAGCACATTATCACCAACGAGTTGGTAATGACAAGGGTTTCTGCAAGATGGGTGCCCAAATTTCTTGACAGCGGATCAGAAACGTATCAGATTCCTGACGTCCCGTGACATTTTATGCCGTTTTGAAGCAGGCCCGATTTCTAACCATGGATGAGACCTGGATTCATCACTTTCATCCAGAAACCAAAATTCAGTCTAAACAATGGAAGCATCCGGAATCACCAGCCCCCCCCCCCCCCCTCCCCCCCAAAAGCCAAGTCGGTTCCTTCTGCTGGAAAGGTGATGGCTTCAGTCTTTTGGGATTCCAAGGGTATTCTGCTGATTGACTATCTTGAAAAAGGCCAGACTATCAATGGAAGATATCATGCTGACCTACTGAGACAGTTGCGTGAAGCTATCACAGCTAAGCGACGGGGAATGCTCACTAAAGGTGTCCTGTTCCACCCAGACAATGCTCCTGTTCACAAATCGGTGGTTGCCATTTCAGCGATCCATGATTATGGTTTCGAACTCATTGACCATCCCCCTTATTCACCCGATTTGGCCCCGTCTGACTTTCACCTATTTCCCAAAATGAAAAAGGAACTAGCCGGTCGCCATTTTCCAAGTAATGATGACGTCATTTCCGCTGTGAATGACTTTTTTAGGGTGGCTGAAGAAAATTTCTTCTTGACCGGCATTCAGGCCTTGCAGCATCGCTGGCAAAAGTGTGGAAACCTGGAAGGGGACTATGTGGAGAAATAAATGAAAACCATCGACTTGGTACCGGTCTTTCACAGTTAGGCTTAGAACTTTTCAGCCAGCCCTCGTATCCGTGCCATAAAAAATGTTAAAACAGCTGGTCTTGACGACATTCTTTGTGAATATCTAAAATATTCGTCCGCTGTAATAATATCTTATTTAGAAGTCATATTTTTCCTGAATGTTGGACTACTGGGATAATTATTCCATTGCATAAGAAAGGGGACGCGTCTGTTCATGATAATTATAGGACTATGAGCCTCCTGAGTATCCTCAGTAAAGTTTTAACATCTATTTTAAACAGATGACTAGTGTATTGGGCTGCAACACTTGACAACATATCTGAATGTCAGTCGGTGTTTCGAAAAGGTTATTTAACTATAATTGATAACTGTTTTGTTTTAAATTCTGTCATTCAGCGTTATCATTCACGTAAAGGAGGTAAATTTTATGTAGCATTTATTGATTTCTCTAAAGACTCCATTCAGCGTCATATTCTATGGAAGCTATGGTATAAACATGGTTTGAGTTCTAAAATTGGTAAATGTTACAATCCATCTACAGTAATGTAAAAGCTTGTGTTCGTTCAAACAACGGAGTATCTGGTACATTTGATTGCTTCATAGGTGCCAGGCAAGGGTGTATGCTTAGTCCTTTTTTGTTTCATTTTTTTATAAACGAATTGGCTACGGAAATGGGACAAAATTGTTGTTTTGGTGTTCAGTTACATCCGTAATTTATTCATATTTTCTACTTCTATTTGCGGATGACCTTATTGCGTTTGGCAATTCTGTCAACAACTTACAAATGAAGTTAAATATCTTGCATGATTACAGTTGTAAGGTGTTGAGACAAGAAAGGTGTTCATGGTCCTTTGTATTGTTATATCTTATACTGTTTTCACCTAAATTGTATTTCGTCTGTACAAAAAAGACCCGTGGCCTACAAGTACTGAATAAAGTGAAGTACTGTATGCCACTCATCAGAAAGCTCTCCACAGTTGTAGATAGTATTTATATCAGCAATGTGTCCGACAAATCGAATAGACGGCAGCTGCCGACGCAGATTTCTCCAGGGAGAACAATGTTAGCAGAGAAATGAAATCAAAGACGGCAAACAGCGCGGGCGCCGTCGACGTGGTCCCCGTGGAAGACGGGGTCGTAAATGCCGAACCTAAACAGACAGCCGGTCAGAGTAGCTGGAGAGGGGTGTCACTTTGCTTGACATGTCTGCCTCCACACATTACACGAGCTGACGTTGTCCGACACACAGGTTCACAACAGGGACACACGCTGGATCCGGCTGATAGAGGGTTCAGAGAGACACGGGGGTGTTCTAGGACAGCAATGATCGTTAACGTCACCACAGAAGGGCAAGACAATGGCTTCAGTTCACCCCTGTCTGAGCGATCGTATACAGTCGCCTTTGCGGTGGGAAGCGAGATTGACTGAGGGAGTTGTGAATTTTGAGTCGTGAGCCGTGAGCCGTGAGTCGTGAGTCGTGAGTCGTGATCCTGAAAAATTCCTGCCTCCCCAACGCCTGTCTCTTCTGACAATAAATATGGTTCCTTCTCGTTATCAAATAATTACAATAATATACGCAAAAACAACAGGTTTTACTTAAAATATCAATTTGAATTTACATAACTTTTGGTTGTGAATGTTATTTGAAGGAGAAAGCTGACTGAACTCTGTGTCCTCATGCTTCCCGTCTGAGTGTCTTACACCTGGGGTTGTCACTGATTTTCAGTGATCCATTCATATTATTTTCACGCCAAAAGGAATCTGCTTAATTGGATAATTGAGACCGGTAATTCTTTGGCAGTGACGCTATACACATATAGTTATAGTTATAGTCATCAATAATATCTCCTTAGCAGCAGTTTCAATTGTCACTCATAGTGAAAAACCACTAGTAGATAGTTGCTGGAAGAAGATTCATTGATACATTACACCCTTTCTATATACTCACCGCCAAAATAAACGCGAACCATAAAAACATATGGAGAAGTATGTACGTTAAGAAGATATGTTTCCAGTGTGTACCAATTACTGACAAAACTAACAATCAGTCAAGTGTTACCGCAGTGTGATAATCTTATCACGATATGCTGTACGTGATTTCCAAACTTTACACGCTAATTCTTCACAAGACAAATTGTACATCTCGAGTCATAGATCTATATATGACGTCACATGTGATTCGTTCATTAGCGTCGGTGCACACAACAAAGCAGTATGTTCGCATGTACATGGAACAAATCTAACATCTCTTGAATATGAGTAATGCTTCATACATTGACAAACGAGTATGGTATTCAAGTTTCTTTTATCGGTGAGTTTATATTGGGGAAGATTGATCTGGCGATAGAGGCATTGTTTCATCATACATTAAACAATATTTAAGTTTCATAACGTATCGCTCGCAACGCTCAAAGTGGAAACATCTCGACATGATACACTTCCTATTGTTGCCTGGAGCTACTTTAACCACTTTCCGTGGTTATGTCAACTATCCTTTTCCCCGAGCGTATGTTTATGCATAACATACTCATGGTGAATTCAACTATACCAGCTAGTATAGCCCCAAACATATTTGCTGACTCAGCTTCTGTTGCTTTCAGATCTAATGGGCCAATATTATTGTTGATAATTGATTCCTGAAAAAGATCTGCTGTAAAGAACAGCCAGCAAGCCTAGTGAGCCAGTCCCCTGATGTCGACAATGTACGTCAACTCACCGCCGCCAGATGGCACTGTTGGGCATGTGCTGCAAAACTCCTGCTCCTGATGACTTTAAGGCAACCCCAAGCAGAGCAAATGTTTAGATAGACTGAAAATGTATTGATTAGACAATCTTAAAACGAGAAGATAAAGCCGGAATGATAAGACTACAATGAGATCGGAAAACCAATTTAAGACACTTAAAAAAGACACAGACGTCAAGGACGATCGTGATTACATCGCGGCCCGCACTGTTTAACGATTGGTTTAAATTACGCGGACGTGATAGGAGACAACAGGGAATCTGATTGGTTACATTTGAATTTAAATCTTGTCGGGCTCCCGTTCCAGTCATATGGAGCTCGTCACTAAATGGAAAGTACATGTTTCACAATGGATCATAGACGCAGTGGCTGGTTGGGGTTGTATAGTATAACAATACACAAGACGGAATTCATGTTTGTATTATCATTTCAGAATTATGGGCTTAGTAAAAAAATGGCAAAATGTAAAGTTATTATAAATGTCATATAAGGTAACTTCGAAGTATGTTGGGGAGGTGGAATAACACAGGGGTTAAGCTGTTCGCTTGTCACAAGGAAGATCCGGGTTCGAATCTCGACATGGCTACTATTTGTGAAATAACTGAAGAGCAAAAGAAAGTATACACTTCAAAATTTACAAACGTTATCACACGTTTCTAGGCTGAAAACAGTCACCGCAAACTTAAGGTCCTAAACACAAATATGATACCCACATGAAATACATCACTATCAAATAACCATTTCTTGTTTGTTTGATTTAAGCCACCATCAAACATGGGTGTATACTTTTTTTCCGGCAGTGTAGCTGGATTATTGCTTAAGCGCTGTAAGCCAGACTCACCCACTTGTATTGGTATCATATTGCTTAAGCGCCGTAAGCCAGACTCACCCACTTGTATTGGTATCATATTGCTTAAGCGCCGTAAGCCAGACTCACCCACTTGTATTGGTATCATAGATAATGATTTCATACATTGAATCACAAATCCGTCCTCTGTTTGTGGTTGGAATTCAAAATGCTTACCCTACAGTACGCGAGGATCGTAACCCCAAATGTATACCAACACCTTCTTGTCCTTTAAACCACGGATTCCTTGTCCTGATGTTAAATGCCTTGTTACTTTTCTTTGTAAATGAAAGCGAGAAACCCTTTCCATAGTCAATAGAAATCTCAGCCAAAATAGTCGACCGTATATGAGCCTGTGTTTTTGAAACACTATCAAATAGTGATGATACCAGGTGTTCGCGAAAAGGTGAGCGTATCCTGTTTCACCGGTGGCACCCGTCACAAGCACATGCAAAGGCAAGTCATCTGTTCACCTGAAAAAGCACGTGAACATATGGTCAAAATAGGGAATTGCATTGGACATAATTTTTGTCACTGATGCATCAAATTTGGGAATGTCCACATGTCTACCGTAAACCTTTTTGAAAGCTTTACTAAGGCCTTGAAGGTTGTAACCTTGATCAAACAACCTCTGAACAAGAGTCACACATGGCAATTAGGGAACGTTTATTTCAATCATTTGTCGAAAATTTGCAGTGCAAAAGGTTCTCTGTATATTTCACTGCCCCACGCAACGGCGCCTCACACAGTGTCACACAGAGTCCAGTAAGGAGATAAACCTACAGTGTTTTGAAATTTGATGTAGTCCCTCCGTTGAGTAGAAGCGCTCGGTTCCAAATTAAAATAAGAGGTATCTCCATTCGATCATGATGGCAACAAACGGTACAAAGGTCCTCAATCTTAGGACATTCGAAAAGTTGTCACAGGTTAGTTATACGTGCAACAAATATTACTGAAGTTCAAGATTTTAAATCCCATAGTCTTGAACAGTTCAAACACATAGTTTTTCAAAAATAAGTTGACAAGTTACCCTCCAAACTTAGTCCAAAGATAGATGTTTTAATTTCATCGCAACCTGTTGTGCACTGTTTAGACTCACTCTTGGAAATCCGCGAGGGAAATCATTTCTTGGAAGTCGAACATGCCATTTCCATTGTAGGGATGACAGGTTATAGAAATAGTTTTAAAAATGATACATTTCTATAAGAAACTTTTAACATTCTATTAATTTTACAAGTGTAAGTCTTATTTGTTAGTGAGCAAACACCCCCAGTAAATAATAACAAATGAAAATACACGCCTCTGCACCCCAACTTGAATGTGGCAAAACATGGCCTACATCACCGTTACTCACACCTCACACCTCATAATGACTGACAATTTGTGATGTATTTCAACATTAACCTGTAAATTTACAGGGAATGTGACTGCTGGTACAATGTGATTACCATTGGAACTGGAGTATGACTGAACAACGGCTTTTTGGCTGCAGTGCTGACACGAAAAATCTGCATGGTTTGTCCAGTCAATTTCAAGATTTCTCAGATTCAAAGCCATCGTGTGATACAATGAGACAGTTGTGGCACAGAAATAGTGAGTCGTGTATGATTTTCTTAATTCTGCGTGTTCTGAAATTAATTTCATCAAGTTTGACTTCAATGTTGTCGGGACATAGTTTTCGTGGCCTTTCGAAGGGACGAATGTTTTCTGATGGACTTTCAAATCCTCTCCTGCCAAATCCTTACGATGGTGGTTGGCGGAGATGGCAATGAGTATCGATCACAAAAAGGTTTGTAAGCAACATGTTGTCATGAATAAAGTGTTTTCAAACAATTTGTATGATGTTATATTTTACTTTCATTGTCGGTTGTTTCAATCATGAAATAGCTTAAATTGTCGGATTCTGGTCACCATAGAACATGTACCCTAAAAGTTTCATAAACATTTAATTTGTATGCAAAAGATATGCCTTCGTTAAATTTTTTTTTCATCATCGAAGCAGTCAGGGCCGCGGCCTAGAACGCCCAGAACATCCGATTTCAAACTACCGTATTGCCTCTGTTGAACGCTATGTCGTCTATTAATTTCGCGAGAGACGTTGACGCGGCGTGTATTAGAGATCTGGCTTGCATTAGAGACCCAGCGTATAATAGAGGAAATATAGATGCGTTTTACAGTTCATATGGGGGTGATCGATCAGCAGCCACTTTTTATGAATCGATATGTAGACTATCTTGGCATTCATACGCACGGGAAAGGGCTTAATATATACTGAACAGCATTGAAAACGCACCACCATGAAAATGGATGTATTTTTATCCGGGCTTAAGTCAAATGAAAATATATAATTGAATGAGTAATATACGACGTTCTGGACGAAGCATGAAGAAGAACAGAACGTCAAAACACATTCCTACATTTTTTGTGAGCGACATCGCCAAAACGCAACAAATTGCGTGCACATCATGGAAAACGTGTTTTGTTTCACGGGAAGCATGCAGAATAGGGCTATAAAAGACAGACTTTTAAAAGCCACATCTCTTGTTGCTGCAGACGTGAATGGTACTGACACAAGAAATGCCAAGATTAACAGCAGAGGAACGTGAACGTGCCTTGGGCATGCTTCAAGTTGGTACGTCAAGTAGAGTCGTTGCACAACGGTTTAAATGCCATCATTCAACAGTCCACCAGAGATCGACCACGTCCGGGTCAACGTCATGTAACTACACCACGTCAGAATCGCCATATTGTTCGTCGGCATCTTCGTGATCGTACACTTCCGGCTACCAGGACTGCAGCAACCGTACAAGGCCGACGGGGTTTGATCAGCGCTGACACCGTACGTCGACGTCTCCGCTCAGCAGGGCTACGTGCTCGACGTCCATATGTTGGACCCATACTCACTGATCGACATCGAAATGAACGTCTGCGTTGGGCCAAAAGGCATCGTCATTGGAGATTGCGGCAGTGGCATGGTGTTCTGTTCTCTGAGGAGTCCCGTTTTCATTTACGGAATGCTGACGGTCGACTCCGAGTGTGGCGTCGACGTGGAGAACGTTACCACAATGACTGCGTTGTAGGGGGGGGGGGGGGGGGGGGGGGGCGGAGGGAGTGTCATGGTGTGGGGCGGCATCAGTCATAACCATCTAAAAGAGCTCCAGGTTTGTCGTGGAAGAGTTAATGCCCTTTACTGCAGGAATAACAAATTGGCAAATCACGTCATCCCATTCTTTCATCAGCACCAGGATATGCACACCTTCCAGCAAGATAATGCAAGAGCGCATACAGCACGTGTTTCAACACAGTACCTAGCGAACAATAATGTGCCTCTGCTTTCATGGCCAGCCCTGTCACCCGATCTATCGCCAATTGAACATCTATGGGATTACCTGGGTCAACGCCTCTCACGTCGTCCGCAAGTACAGAACCTGAGAGAACTTTAAGATACACTACGTCAAGAGTGGAATGCCCCAGAACACTATTCACAGACTTATTCGATCAATGAGAAGACGTTGCATGGCCTGTGTAGCTGCCATGACTTTTCATGTTAACCCTATGTGTCTTCCTTACACTGATGACGTAAATGTAATTACTGTGTGGTATTCCTGTTTCCTTTGTCGTCTTTCTTAATAATCCGTCTATGTCTGTTCTAATTTAAATCGGTCATTGCTCAAGTTGTTCTTGTAATATTTCAAGATTTATTGCTGGTGCGTTTTCAATGCTGTTCAGTATATTTGAAAGGGTTTTCCGACTATGCTTGTCGTCAGAGGCGACTAACGGGATCGGTTGGCCAGGCCCGCAGACTTGGTTGAAGCATGTCACCGATCCCAATTGGGTGGATTGATGCTCATGATGTCAATCAGTGGATTGTCTGATCCAGACTCGATTATTTACAGACCGCCGTCATATAGCTGGAATATTGCCGAGTGCTTGAAAACAACAAATCCACCAAACCAACCGTAGCAAAAAGGAAACATCTTTTTAACCAATCAGAATCAAGCATTCATCAATGTCATGGTAGAATCTATAAGAAATGCTGTTTTAACCTTTAAGGTTCTTAGATTCTTTGAATTTTGGCCATTGTTTGAAGACTCTAATCGTTGAACTCATCAGGTCCTCGTGCTTGGTGTCCTTGGTCTCTTTGGTGAAATTATTGTCCTTTTTGTTTTTTAAGTTCTTTGTGTCCTTGGTGTTCCTGGCCTCCTTGGTATATTTTATTTTAATACGGTAATAGGTGTTTTTTGAATTTATATTTGTCCTTTGTGCTTTTGGGATACCGTGATGTTTTTGATAATTTAACATATTTGTCCTTGGTGTTCTTGGCCCCCTTGGTGTTTTTGATGCTATTACGGTAATAGGTGTTATTTGAGTTTTTATTTCTTCTTGTTATTCCTTGTTTTTATCCCCCGCTCAAACGTCTGTGCGTGTGTGTGTGTGCGCGTGCGTGTGTGCGTGTGTGCGTGTGCGTGCGCCTCAGAAACCGTTAAATATTTCTTTACGAATCTTTGCATGTCTCTCAGACTCATGCTGAACTGGTGCCATTTGCTATTCAGGAATTTTAGATTTTTTTTATTTTCTACGTTTCCATGGCAACAAGTTGACTTTGGTTCTAAAGGGTAGAGTTCCTTTCCGGATCGTAACTCAAAAACCGTTAAATACTTTCTTACAAAACTTTGCATGTCTAACAGGCACACAGTGAACTGTGCCTTTTGCAATTTAAGAATTTTAGAAATTTTTATTTTTTATGTTTCCATGGCTACAAGTTGGACTTAGGTTCTATAAGGGTGGTGTTCGTTCCCGGAGCATAACTCAAAAATCCGTCAAATACTTTCTTATACAACTTTGCATGTCTACTAGGCACATACTGAACTGGCGCCTTTTGATATTTAGCATTTTTAGAATTTTTTATTTTTTACGTTTCCATGGCAACAAGTTGGACTTAGAAAACAATAAGGGTAGGGTTCGATTCCGGATGAAATTTTCCACATCTATCAGACACATGCTGAATTGTTGCCTTTCGCTATTTATGAATTTTAGAAATTTGTATTACTTGGCATTATTTCCAGAAATATTTCCTTGTCAAACATTGCATGTCTATATATAAAGCACATACTGAACAGAACTGGTCCCATTTGATATCAAGGAGTTTTAGAAATGTTTATTTTAGAATTTCCATTGCAGCTATTCGGACATGGGCTAAGAGAAATGTTGGGTCAGTTATCTGGTTTGGGACCATAACGTGTTAAAATGGGCGGAGGATATAGATGACTTCGTCGACTATACGCTTGTTTTCTGTCTATTGTTTTCTGTTCTTTGATGTTTTGGTGTCCTTGGTGTAAGCACTGGTCTTGGTGTTCTTCAGTTTCTGTGATGTTCTTGGCGTCCACTTGTGTTTTCAGTTCTTTGGTTCCATTGTATTTTTGGTATAATGTCTGTCCTTGGTATCCTTGGCGTCCCTCTATGATACCCCTGGGTCGTGATCAGCCACGCAACAATTGATATCATGCAGTTTGAGACAAACTAACTCCAAAGTAAGCCAATTGCTTGAAGTATGTTCCGACCTTTCCTGAAAATGACTTTCATCATCTTGGGTCTACTCTAGGATTTAGTTGCCGGTCGATTCAGTACAAATTAATCGAGACGCACTGTGCAATACGGTAAAGTTCAGGAATTAGACAGTGGTTTGCTGAACACATCCCTACACAAGGGTCCGTTGATCCATGATTCAATAGTCTTCTGTCCTTATCTTCCAAACTTTATTGCGATGATGAACTGTCTCAAAATGCCCAACGAGGGCCCCGATATCTGCCGCGATGCCCTGAACCTGTATAACCCAAGTCCCTCAAGTCTCACTTTAATCAACTGTTGTAGTGCTGCATATCCGATGCCAACAGTCAAACATTCCATCTACCGGATCACTAAGACTACTGGTTAATTTTAATGACTTCATTTCCTGGTGAATAAGCAAACCATTGATCTACAGCATGGCAGCGACGGGCAGATGGCGTCGTATTATGTGAAAGGAGAATATGTTTAATATTTAACCGGCAGTCGACAAGTTCGGAGCTATGGACCGATGGCTTATTTCTGAGATATTGCTTTCGGGTCAGTTATCGACAGACGCTTCAATCACGGGAAGAGGCATTACATGTTACATAAATCGATTACATTGGCATAGACTTGTGGGTAGTGCTGCATCACATGGTAGCAGCAACGTTCACATACAACATGGACGACCCGTGGGGATTCGGAGTTAGGCTTAATCCCTGCAACCTATGCTCGTCGTAGGAGGCGACGGGATCGGGTAGTCGGTCTTGGTGACTTGGTTGATTGCGTGTTATTATACCCCGACGGCATGAACCGTTGCTCGTAATATCAATCGCTTAAGTGATACTTCATGTAATGATACGTTGCATGTAATTTGATTTTATTGTCATTATTTAACTCCACTCTTCGCGTCTACCTGAACTACAGCATGTACCCCTCGGAGTCGTCTTTGGCCGTCGCGGTATCGTCACAAAGCAGAACTCACGCACTGTCAGAGAAATAGTTAATGTTTTGTGAATATTGTTGAAACTATTTTGAGTGATTGTCTTGTCGCATGATTTATTCACACCTGACTCGCGTGGTGTTCATGATTACATCGATGTAAATAGGAAATACACTTTCTGAAAACACCCTGTGGTGATGAACCTAATACACATAGATATGCATTGAAATAACATTATATCTGTCGTTTGATTTCGTCCATGACTGTGAATTCACACAATTTCCAGTTTCCGTTTAAGGTTTTATGTCAGAGTGTGACGCGTGGGGAGGTGCATGTGTGTGTGTGTGTGTGTGTGTGTGTGTGTGTGTGTGTGTGTGTGTGTGAGAGAGAGAGAGAGAGAGGTGTGTGTAGTGACATGGAGATCGAGTGTATGCGTGTGTGTGTGTGTGTGTGCGAGTGTGTGCGGGTGTGTGCGTTTGTGTGTGTGCAAGGGTTGTAGCATTGAGGATGGTTGAGTGAGCGTGGCAGGGTATGGTTTGGGTATTAGACGTCACAATTGATAGCGTACCTCAATGATTGAGGGTTACTGCTTGTATCGGTGGATATTCCTTATTGTGAAAAAGGAAATGTAAGAGAGTTGTGGTTCCTTGCCACGGGTCACACAGAGAGGTCAGTTGTAAGTCGGCCATCATGAAGCAGAGGCCTGGAACTCAATAATGGAAGCCAATAAAGAATGAGTGATGTGTTCCCTTGCAGGGTATTAGACCTGCACTGATTCTGTCACTGTGGAGTTTCAATATCTCGACCCTGCCGCCCAGTGCCAACCTTCAGCAGAGGACAGCATCGCATCTCTACAGTGGGGGGTATCGTGTCACTGAAAATACGTACTTTTCCCCATAGGTTGGATTCAATATAAAACGAAATTTGAGAAAAACGATGCGTAAAAAAATAATAATGAAGTTTTCGAGTATTCTGGTTTGATTGAGATATTGAATGCAAGGGGGATTGAGGTGAGGTGAGGTGAGGTGAGGTGAGGTGAGGTGAGGTGAGGTGAGGTGAGGTGAGGTGAGGTGAGGTGAGGTGAGGTGAGGTGAGGTGAGGTGAGGTGAGGTGAGGTGAGGTGATATGATTTGGGTTTTACAGTCGCAAAGATCATTGCACTTATTTAACCAGGTGTGTGTTTGTGTGTGTGTGTGTGTGTGTGTGTGTCGGGGGGGGGGGGGGGGGGGGCAGCTTGTACCAGTCCAGACTAATGCCGACTAATACCATGCCGCAGTTCAACATGGATACCCCTTTTAAGACACAGTGTACTGACTCCGAGCCTACCAGTCCCTTGTTTTAGCCCCTGAATGCCGAGCCAGGCAGGGTAACAAAAAGCGCCATCTTTAAGCGTATGTTGGTACGACGGTGGCAGGGATCGAACCCCGAACCCTTCGCTTTCCGGTCGAACGATTCACACACTGACCAGACTACATCTTCTCTTAATAATAACGTCAGTCAGAGAGAGAGCTAGAGAGGGCCTACAGACTGGAAAAGTAATTTACCAAATGACAAGAGGGAGTGAGTAAGTGAGTGGTTATGGTTTAACGCCGCTTTGAACAGTATTTGAGTTATATCACTGCTATTCAGCTTCATGCGGGGAAGTGATGACGGTAGTTCATGGTGTGGACAAGGCGATTCTGGGACTTATACCAACGTCAGTGGGCATAACCCACGACTGGGCCAACCCGAGCCCCCGGGGGAGAGACGGTGTAACCAGGAACTTCCCTAGATAAATAGATCCAGGTTTACCGCTGTGTCTAGTTTGGAGATAGTTTGACATTTAAAGTTAATTCTTGTTACAAATGGGCAAAGTGTTATTGTCCGACATTGGTACCAAACTGTGGAAATCAATTGGCAGACTAGAATTTAGAATTGTAACGAAATCACAATATATTTAAGTGGCTTTACGAAGCTGCAGTGTCAAGGCAGACATTGTTGATGTGTGTGGATGACGTTGAAAACATAAACAAATTAGTTGAAATCTCTAAGTCAATCATGTCTCCAGCGAATTGGCAAAGTCTTGGTCAGTAGTGCCAACAGGGGAAAGACTTCAGCCTGATTTATTGCGGAACTAAGGAACCGAAATGGCGCCTCCACTAAATCCCATTAGTGCTTAACCTCGAATCCCTATTTATCCATGACATTTTGACAAAGTGATATCCTTCTATACCAATTCATGATCTAATTATCTTCAACAGTCTAACTAAATCTATTTCCAATACCCATTCGGTTGCAACATTCCAAATATCAGCACTTTTCTTCAAACCTTCAAATTGATAACGTGATTTTTGTATATGTCAGAAGCTGTCGTGTCTCAATATCATAGTATATTCTCTTTTCAATACCAAGCCATTTGCGGGTACAATGTGTTGAACCCATTTCTGGGGTCCCCCGCGGTGATATTGCTCGAATATTGTAAAAAAGCGGTGCAAAACAATACTCACTCACCAAGTCAATATAACAACACAACCACAGAATATATATTGAAAAGTGATATTTGTATACCCTGTCTCGCCTCCCCATGATGGCTGTATGGACAGACTGGTTCACTGACGATGAGGTTACGGGTTATTCAACCCTCCACACACTCTCATGGCCCAGCGTCCCATAACCGGGAGGCTATCTTCGATTATCATCGTTTCATGGACCTTAGATGACCTTACGTTATGCTATGACGCTATGGAGTACGTATAACTCCGTTATCCCCTCCACCCGGCCATTGTCCAGCATAACCCCAGCAGACAATCGATCTTACCCAGTAACATTACCGGAGGTCATATCCGAAATCAAATTTGTTCATCGACTTCCCAAGTTTTCTCCATTTCCATCGCGGCTACGCTTTCAAATTATTTTAAGGTACGGATTCCGTTTGCGATATTTCAAAATTCGATTTTTCTGTGGCTACTTTAGACGGGAGATGATTATGTTTGTGTGTGAGGAGTGCGAGGCAAATACGTATCGATTCAAATCATTTTACCCCGAGGTTCAAGCAGGCAAACATATTAGGCTGCATGCGCTCGTCTATAAGGTTGTGTTTTGAACTTTAATATTACACTTACAAGATTATAAAAACAATCTTCTACATTCTGCTTAAGCACATGTTTGGATATGTAGCCCTTCAGGGCTTGTTGCGAGGGAAAGCAGATGTTACATCGATTGTCTGCTGTGTAGTCAAATATAGCTTTTCTATTTAATGGATGTGCTGTAAATTGATAACTTTCTGTTGGCTGTATGTATCATTTCTATTCGTTCCAGTATTTACTCTTAGATAGACACAAAAGTTACATGGCGGACCAGTCGGGTAACATATCGTTTTTTTCCACAGACAATCCACTTTTATTGAAAAAAACCCTAACGATGTATGCATACCGGTCAGGTCTTTAATGAGTGAGTGAGTTAAAATCTAACGTCGCATCGGCATTATTTCAGTCATATAGCGACAGGTCTTCAATGGAACCGTCTTGAACAGAACATGTATAGCAATATAGCCTGCTGGTCAGCCATCTGGTCAGCCATATGGTCAATCTGCTGGTCTAATACTATACTAAACATTGCAGTCCAGATAGAACTCGTTTTTCGTCTCTGAAACATGATTTCATGATCTCTATCGGCATTTGCCATACGTATGTGCATGACAAGGGCAGGTAACTCTGAACACATTCCAATAACATGGCTACGCGTGTTGCTATGGCAGTCTGAATTTTTGTACTAAAAATTGATAAACAACACATAATCTGGCTGTATTTTCACAGTGTTGAAGGATGAAAGAAGATATGATGTGGCTACTTCCTTCGGATCATTCCAACTGCTCTGACGTCATTAGCTGATGATGTTGATGTGAGCTTTATAGAATAGTATCTTCTTTGAGTTAGTTTAGTGTGCCAGAGAGGCTGTTTCAAAAGGGATGGTGACATAGTCCGGTGGGTGAAGCGTTTGCTCCTGTATATGGGGTACAATGTTCATTTCTGGTTCTCTCCGTAATGATATTGCTGAAAGCTTAAACGGGGTTAGACCATACTCCCTCAGTAATATACTAAAGAATTATTGATTTTCCTGTTTTGATTAAATGTTTGAAGCAAGAGAAAAAAACTTAACGTTTTATTTGTCAGAGGGGACCATATATGTTCTTGTTCGTGTGCCAGTGCTTGTGCCAATATTGAACTTTTCCATCATGTCGAGTAATATTCCACCAGCTCCACCCTTTGGTGTGTCTACATTTCACAACTCTTAAGGGACAATTGAGCCATTTCTACCAAAATTTCAAAGAGCGTCATATGACTTACGCTCAAACGTTGTTTGATCACTGTTACAACAGTCAAGGCCTCAGTAAAGCTTTCAAAACATTTTACGGTAGACAAGTGGAGGACATTTCCAAATTTGACGCATCCTTGACCAAATTGATGTATTTCCATATTTTGATTTTTACCTTGCTTTTTTTCAAGTGAACAACTAATTTGTGTTTGTACGTGTCTGTGACGGGTGCTACCGGTTCGACAGGATACACTCACCCTGATCACGAACACCTGGTGTCATCGCTATTTGATAGATTCATAAACACATGCTTATGAGATAGTCGGAAACGTACAACGGACTCTGCTTCTTGCAGAGAGTTCCAGACCACCGCCATATGGCAGCAGACAAACACGTTCTTCTTTATGCAAATTGTAGGGGCGGTCGGGTATCCTAGTGGTTAAAGCGTTCGCTCGTCACGCCAAAAACCCGGTTTCGATTCCCGACATGGGTACAATGTGTGAAGCCCATTTCTGGTGTCCCCCGCCTTGATATTGCTGGTATATTGCTAAAAGCGGCGTAAAACCATATTCACTCACTCACTTATATAAAGTGTCTGTGTGGTTGGTGTTACCGGAAGGGCAGTACTTTTCGCAAACACCCGGTGTCATCAATGATTTTATATGATCCATCAATATATTTACTATTTTTTGCTTAACGCAATGTATTCGGCGGATAATCGAGACTGCTTATTCTCTGGCGTTGACGTTATATAAATATATTATGGTTATGATTGAGGTTTTATGACTTTTATTCAGTATTGTTGTAACATCATTATATCCGTAGTGTTGGATTTCATCAGTCAAGCCGTATGATATTTATTGCAGGCATGCCCTCAGTGTGCACAAATCATAGTTAAACGATGACATTTGTTTCGCTATAGGCCTTTTAAAATAGACATAGATTGCGCAATGAGCAACATTACTCTTCTATCGTGTAGATTCTCTTTTACACTGTAAAACGTTTCCGTATTGTTTAACTGAGTTTAACGTCAGATCTGTTGCCAAGAGAATCCCGTACAACCACATCATACCGTAAATGGCAATATATATTTTAATCCTTAAATTGCTGTGAACCACCCACGTGTAAACGAACACTGGGAGCACCACTTGACCTTTTTAATGTTAGTGAATATTTACAGAGGAAATACAAAACGCCAAACGTAAAAATATTACTAGTCTCAACTATCCACAATAAAGAGATTCCATTTGACGTAAATGACAAGCTTGTGGTGAACATTAAAGGAAATGATCACCGAAAATCAGTGACGACACTAGGTGTTCACAAAAAGGGTATGCCTGTCCTACCCGATTCGCGGTCTTACCTGTCTCCGGTGTCAGAATCTCAGAATCCAGGGCAAGCAAATGATGTTCAATCAGACATTTTACAGCTGTGGTTTGAAAAGAAAACATTAAAGAAAAAAGTACATACATTTTGATTATCTCTATAACATAGGTGGTCCAGGAATTTAAATCACTTGTTAGCTGGTAAGACAGCAAATAATCATTACGACAGGCGATCTTGTTAATGCAGTACATTAATCTGGTCTTTGAAGAAATCATGCATAATCTGTTAATGTTTCACATCAAACGCAAGTTTTATTTTTATCTAACAAAAAAGAGCTTCAGCTTTGAAGAAAACAAACGTAAAAAAATCATTTTCATAAACAGTATTATCAAAACATATTTTCGTTTAGCTACCTGTAATCTTGTCCTATATATTTTGACTTAACAAACCGAGATAAAATATCATGCGAGTAGGACCCATCCTGCGGAAATGGCGATAGTTCATCACTCCCACTATTTTCAGTGATGCGTAATTTAATGTCTCTGTTGAAGACCATAAAAGTCCCATGATGGGATTCGATCCAAGGTTCTTCTGACCCGAGATCAGATGCCTTGTCCACAAGGTTCAAAGAGGTTTATCTGGTCACCAAGCTGGCGGTGAGGGATAACATCTGCTTCCCACAGGGAACTGAAAAATGGCAGCTGTTTTTTACATCGATTTGCTGTAAATATTACGGTAAGGGTTTACAATGTTCTTCAAAGCTCACCATCACATAAATATAACGTTATTTAGTTTGAATGCAATCGCTGTGATATTGCATCTACTCTTTTGCAGCATGTGGCTGTTGAATTCTGTCATGACTCTCTACTTAATGCTGAATCTCCTTTGATCCCGCTTAATCACTGGATGAAAGCCCATGGTTATCACCATGGTTATTGATATTAAGATAATTCATAAAGGCAGATATGAGCTCAATAACTAGAGGATCCTGGTGTGAAGTGTTTTCATCCGCAATAACCCCTACTTGGAAATGGTCCAGTGTTTTAAGTGTCCCTGCTGTCTTCACCACTGTCCCAAGCCACCCCGTTCCATCTGTAGCAACTTGTATTATGTATTTAGAAGAACAGGACAATACCTTTAGATACATGTTCATCTTCGAGGGACTTTCAAGACAAAAAGCAGGTGCTGAAATTTCACCGGTTTCCACGCGCCTGGCGGTGTTGAATCCCCTATAAAGGAATGTTGTCTAGTAATGCAACATGTTACTATTCTTCCACACCTGGTGTATCCACAACCAAAGGTGCAACACCATACTTATCTTCTACATCCGTAGTCTGCTTACCTAGAGGTGCAACACCACACTTGTCTTCTACATCCGGTGTTTGCTGAATTAGAGATGTAATTGTTCGTTGATATCCTGTGCACTTCCCAGGAATTCCGTGATGGAGTTTTTATCTCTTTTAATAAAAGAGTTCCACTGAAAATATAATTAGCTGGGACAGTCCCAAGCTGGCATGTTATACGCACTCTGTGAAATCAACTTAGATTCCTATATCATTATTACCAACGTTTTTGGCGAAGATACTTCATAAATACCAGCTTAATGTAACTATTTTTTTCTTCAGCCCAAAATAAGATGTTGATAAATACGGCCCCTGGTGTCTAACTTATTGGCATTTTATCTTTCGACAGAGATTTGATGTCATGCGTATCTATACCTAGTGTCATTCATTCATTCATTCATTCATATCCTCGACACCCGGTATCTACTGAATTGGAGATGCTGCCATTTTAATTTGGCCAACATCTGTTTGGCCACGTTCCGTCAATAATCATGATTTTTGTGTCTTGCATTGAAACTGTTGTATCAAACCCCTCTTCGCAGCGCCTCGTCAAGTCAGAAAGATCCTTGAGAAATGTCGATGCGGGGACTATTTGTCTGAGCATTGTGCACCAGCCTGGTTCCCTGGAAAGGCTGCGCAGAGAACAATGTTGCATTTTGCATTTCAAACTCTCAACATCTTCCCGGCAAGGTAAATAACTGACTATAAAAGACCCTTTTTCACCCTTGCCGAACTTGGCTTGAATTTCCAAGAACAATCGTTACGCCACCATATTACGATTTATGTCCCTTATATGTTCCTCCTATTTACCAATCAGATTACATCTCTCATATCACTTGCATTTGCTTCAAACAAAATGACGGCGCCCACTCAAGACGATCTAATCGATAATCAAGACCTGTATTGTAATAAAATGGGTCTTACTTGGCGATGTGTAAAAAAAACACTTGATCACCTTGATTAAGACATGAAAAGATTTGTAAAATATCTGTCGACCCCCATTTCTCGGTACACATGTTTTGCAAATCCTGCAGTCGACCGCAATCTGCACGTTGAAATCCATGTTGTTTACGAACCGGATGTTTAATTCGTTACGCGGTTATGATTGGACTATGCATAGACTCGTTAGTCCAGCCAAAATGTAACTCCTGAATTCCAGTCTAGTTCGACAACGGTGGAAACTGGACTTTTGTAGTTAGTCAAATCCCTTGCCTCGGGAAGATGACTCTAAATGGAGTGCCTTGTTCAGGAGCAAAACCTCCAACAGTTGACAAATCTCGGAGCTCTTTCTTCTAAAATACGTCAAGAACGGAAATATTTCTAGGGAATAGGAGAGGCATATCCATTTGCTTGTTTATAAAAAAAATGAATTTAATCAAACTCAGTAAATGTTTGCAGGTCCCCACATCGACACCGCGGGGATGATCTAGTGATTGTGCGTGGGACGTTAATCACATCCAAGTCATTACATTGATTCTTTAGGGACTTAGAACACAGAGAACCTGAGCCACATAAACTTACTGAATCTCAAATACAATTGAAGTGCTTATCTGCAAAGAAAATACTGTTTTTCCAGTTAATGATTTCTAGGTTTCATGATTTCTTTGATTTTTTTAAGAATTCGGAAAGGAATCAGATTTCAACACATGGACGTAATAATCTAAGAAACCAGAGACACTGTAGCGTGCTTGCATTACACACTGACACAAGGAAGGGCCAGAAAAAATCATTAGTATTTAATATTTTCGTTTTGATTGTCGTAGTCTTGTTCGCAATAAAAAAAGATTTTTTATTGAACAAAACCCTGTGAAAGGAAATTAAAAATCAAGATAGTAACACGAAAAACGATCATGCACAAGAGATGGTCGACAGCCTGTATATTAACTCAATCGCAATAAAAATCGAATTTAAGCAAAGTAAGAGTTTTCTGAATCCACCAATATCCGTTTCCTATTGGTTAAACATATGATACCACTTCCTATTCTCGGCTAATGTTGCGAAGGGCCCCTCCGTGTCTTGTGGTGCCAATAGAGAAGGCACTAGCGAAACATCTCTGTTCATTCAAGAGCCATGATTGACCGTGCACACTGCAAAGACAGATTTTTAAGGAACTCTAGTCTATAGAAGTCAGCTATAAGACTATCTTTATTGATGTTTATAAATGTAGCGGATTGTTCGAAACAGCTTTATCGATTACAGGCGCCTTCAGGGAAAGGGACATGCGCAGGAGAGATTGTTGAGAGACAGGGAGAGGGGCGCCCATTCCAATACTGAGATCGCCGTTAAGTGGTCCATATACTGCTTACCTGCTACTAATTGTTACACCTGTAATCAAGAACGGATTTCAATCCACTGACGGCCAGTCACAGCTTGCTGTCTGCAGGTAGGACACTACAGTAATCTACGAAAAGTTTGCGTTCTCTGTACTTACAACAAAGTTCATAAATACTTCCTTAAAGTGCTTGTTTTCAGCCGATTTGAAGTATAAAAGGTTTGTCAAGTGAAGCGTTGTGTATATCTGTCAGAGGTGGAAGATGGTATACTATATCAAACATCATTCCCTGTGTTTGTATATTTGTAAACCTTATGCCTGCCACAAGCTCTTAAGAGGGACTATTTTTTAGACGGCTTTTGTCTGAAAGTATTTTATTTTCGAACAGATTACTCAACCTGATATTATTGAATAACCCTAATACGCCAATTGGCCTCGGATGAAAGTGCAGTTCTCGAGACCTTTTAGAGATGAAAGAATAGTATTATTGTTTAGTTTCCTTTTAAATGCGCTTAAAACGTCATAACAGTTTATATTACAGAGTCCTAGAGTGTAAAGTACTTCATGGTATGTATAAACATAATGTCTGGATCCATCGTCTACATGTAAGTTGGAATAACTGTAATTCGAGAACGTCGAACATAAAAGGGTAGGCAGTCCAAGCTGAATATGGAAGGTGTGCCAGACGCTGTTAAAGTTCTGAAATGTTATACATTCCTCCAAATCCTAAAAGAGAGCCATTTAAATATTGATGTGATTTACAAAACAAACAGTTTATCCCCGCTGATGACAGGACAGCGTCCACGTGACGATTTGATTTGGGGAATTTCCAAATGGATATAAACGAAGAACGTTTTCTACAATTTGGCTAGAAAAACACTCAAAGAACATTTTATAGAATTTTACAATACTGGGTTTGAAAACAGCATAAGAAGGCTGATTAAATATTGATTTTAACATAGCCTTAGAAATTTATAACATTAAGCTAAAAAGTATACGTTCATTGACATAGCCTAGCGGGAGAAGAAGGATGGTAATTGCATTACGCCTACAAACCGTCCGGGGAATGTTGAGGCATTGTAGAACGGACATTCCAAATCACGTTCTCATCAGACCATCTTTGTGTATCGACATTTTTGCGGGGCACACCAATTTTCAATTTGTTTTGGTCAGTTTAGTCAATTTGACGGATAGATTAGGTGTAGGTTTACGCGGATTGGGCTACTTATAGCAGCAAGTCTGGATTTATGGTCACATAAAAGCTCATTATGTCGACGTTGTGACTTTGCTGTCCATAAGACATCACCCGGTATTTTGTACTCACACGGGACACTGTTGACAACCAGGTCAGGGGTATGGTCGTAAATCTTGTATACCGCCATCTCTCTCGCTCTGTATACCGCCATCTCTCTCGCTCTGTGTACCGCAAACTGTAACGTCACTTGCACTGCAAGCTGTGACACCATGTATTCCACCATCTGTGACGCCATGTAAGTGTCGTTATGTGTACCGCCGACTGTGCTGTCATGTAATACCGCGAACTGTGACAGTTCACACTACACACAAGGTAGAAGTCGATAGCACTCAATCTACCTACCCCTAGCGTCAATCAAGATGAACCTTATTGGGTTGTTGCGTTTCTTGTTTAGTTGAGTATGAATGTCCTGCATCACCGTGCCGCGGATCGCCGTCAAATCAATCATGGTGCAGATGACCCAGGCCAGAATGACATTTCCCTGAAGCTGTATGCAAACGCCAAATAGTTTCCATGTCAATTTGTCTGGGCGATGTATAGTGTGTTGTATCATTGCAACCATTACGTGCGGAGGTGTCTCTCATGCATGCCAATAGCACGTTCATATGTCGGCTAACCGAACTACAAAATGGTCCATAACAATAACCTTTGTTACACATTAACCTCTGCAATGCAGGAGACAAGTGCTTCTTGAAATATTTATGTACCCATTTCCTTCAATGGAAGGCCTGTCTTTAATTGATATAAAATATGTTTTGAGTGTGAGTGAGTTGGGTTTAACGCCACTTTTAAAAGTGTTCCAGTTAAATCACGGCGTGTCAGCTTAATGTGGGAGGAAAGCCCGAAGTGATTCAGGTCTCAGACGTTTACCACTTCGGCGAAACCCACGAGCACGGGTATGGTGCCGACAAACCTAGAAACATAATTGGGGCGAACCGGGATTCGAACCCACAATCAAAGGTTTCTGGCGTGCCCAGGGACGCAACTCTGCACTGCAAATCGCGGCGCCTTAGACGACTTGGCAACCCGTGCCCCCCTGTTTTGACATATGAACTGCAAAAGAAAGTATAAACCCCCAAATTACAAACTTTATCAAACCGTTACTAGATTAAAACGGCTTTGAAAACCAAACCACTAGGCTGAAAACAGTCATCGAAACGCTGCAAACTTAAGGTCCAAAACATTACTCTGTTGCTCAAAGTGGTTCATAAACACATGATTGTGATACACATGTAGTCAACTCGTACACTGGATTTCTTAGGATTATGGAAATGGTTTTGTCCTTTTTAATTAACTGGTTTCAATCGTGTATGGATGGAGTTCGTTTTGATCGTTAGCGTCTCAAAGAATAGAGACTATTACACACTGTTCATACAGTGCAATGTTAAATGATGGTGTATCGCTGTCTGTGATGTTTTCTTGCATTGATGTTCTTTGAAGCCAGGTACTCTTGGGGAATTGGCAGTCGACATTTGTCTTCCACAAATATTGGGTTTGCTCTTTTTAATGCAATATATTGTCCAGAAAACAATGCTACAGCCATTCTTCTGTCTTTTATGTTGACTGAATTTTGACAACCAGAAATAAAATATTTACCAAAGATGCCAAGAAATTTAACTTTTGAAACTTGTTTGTAGAGAACATTCTGATCCTAGAAAGAGATACAAATAGAGTTAACACAGTACTCTATAGATGCAAACGAGGCGTATGATAACAGGTGAGTGCGTGTGTTTCTAGAAGTTATGTATGTACACACATATCGATTGTTGCCTTTTGTAATCGCTTAAATCAACACCCTAATGTTTGAGTGAGTGAGTGTGGGTTTACGCCGCTTTTAGCAATATTCCAGCAATATCACGGCGGAGGACACCAGAAACGGGCTTCACACATTGTACCCATGTCGGGAATCGAACCCGGGTCTACGGCGTGACGAGCAAACGTTTTAACCACAAGGCTACCCGACCTAATGTTTGAGAATATAGTTAGAGAATATAGTGGAAAAACAAACAGTACCAATAGAATACGATTCCAAAGTTATTTGCCTATTTGACAAATAGTTTGATGGTTCATGTTCCCTCTTGAAGTAAAGCATCAGTAGATCCGGAGATTCAGTGTTGATTATCCAGGTTCCATCGTCACGAGTCTGTCATTAGGTAATGCATTTGCAGTAAAGAATAGTAAAAAGTAGTTGAAATTGAATATTCATCTAAATCCTCCTTTTAGTGCCGTGTTCTGGTCCCGATGTTTGAGCGATCACTTGACGGACATAAACCGCATTATACCGGAAGGTAATCTGCCTCTCCAGGAAGCAAACAAGCCCAAATATTGATAAACATCCTCTTCAGATTTTAAGATTCTTATTCTTTTAAGTGGAGTGTTAATGTTTTGTTCATAAGCATGGGACGAACCCAGTTGGTAAATCGGAAGTAATCACAATCTAAGTGAAATCGTTCATGGTTGTAATCCAGTTGCCATGTTATTGCCACTCAGAGATTTTTCTCTTTTACACCGAGGAGAGTCTAAGGGTTGGCTAGTTGGCTGTGATAGATTCATCTGAAGTGTGTGCTTTGAAGATTTGATTGGGGGAAGTGACAACTTCAGGGTAACAGACCGTTAATCATCACTGAAGAGTGATTCGTTAACAAGGCAGTACCATAGGTTTATGTGTTAATGCGTGGTAATTATTCTCGATCTACGTCTGTTTGAACAGCTAACATATAAAGTGATAAGATATGTTTGAATGTTTGATAAAGTCGGGGTATCCGTGATGCTGTTTTCATATGCGTGACGATGGTGTGTGAAGAATCGTTGATTAACAATGCAGTCACATTGACATAATTCATACATGTCAAAAGTTGTTTGACAAAAGGGATGAATTCAATTTTCCTAATCGTGAATTTCCACTTCATGTCGAACATATACCATAAAGCCCAAGCTCCTGGTGTCAATATTTCCCATGTGTCTAGATACTTCCGATTATGTACATATTATTCAAATATCATGGAAAGACACTTTTTACTTACAGCTCACATAAACTTCGCCATCATTGGCCTGGTCAAGTCATTCCAGAAATCTTACGATAGACCTTTGGAGGAATTTACTCAATGAGACACATTGCTTGCCAACATGATTCGCGATTGCTTTCCCACACTTGACATTTACAGGGAGTTTTCACATCACCTTACTCTCTCTGACACTTACCTTAATGGATCGGGTGGTCACGCTTGGCGAGTTTGTTGACAGCGTTGCGTTGTGCAACAACGACGTGGATCATTGCTCATGATACTGATCACTGGATTGTCGGGATCAGACTGGACTGCTTATACAGGCCGCCGTCGTATGGCAGGGCAGGAGTATTGCTAGGTGCGACAAACAAACACTGAGGTAAATTCTTAGGTAAATTGTGTCAGTGCTTGTTACTACCAGTAGAGCAGGACAGCTGGTGTCCTCAATAACTTTCAATGATCCTGTAATATACTTTGCATCACTATTTGCCTTAATGGAATCAATGGAAGCTATTTCGGCAGATAATCGAGACTGGTTATTCTCTGGCGTTGACGTTTTGACTATCTTTATTATGACCTGTTCAGGAATAATGACCCTCGGGGCTGCTGATACATTTTTGCTATAACCAGACCCGTTACCTTTATTTCCAAACACGGATGCTTGTCGTAAAAGGCGACTAACAGGATTGAGTGGTCAGGCTCGCTGACTTGGTTGATGCATGTCATCGATCCCAATTGCGTGGATCGATGCTCATGATATTAATCACTGGATTGTCTGGTCCAGACTCGATTATTTACAGACCGCCGTCATAAAGCTGGTATATTGCTGAGGGCGGCGTTAAACATCAAACAAACCAACCAACCAACCAATCAAAAATGACAGAATGGCAGGTATATTCGTTATTCCAGATTCCAAGATATCAGTAACGCTCCGCTTCTCAATCAGCATATCAACATTTCAATGTCAACGCCATTTAAACAATCAGTTGATGGCTACATAAATGGCTTGCATGTGCTGTTCATTGTTGGTATCAGACAGTACGTTATGCATGAAGCGAGTGCAATGAGAATTACCTCCCTAAGATAACTTCATTGTTGTTAATATGAATCTTGCATGGATGGGAACCTTCGCTGATCACTTAACTTCTCTGAGAATAAAGATAAGGACACATTGTTGACACAATGGAATGTAATGCTTCCTGGCATTAATGTTCTCTCAAGCCAGGTACTTGTTGGGAATAGGCAGTCAACATTGGTATTTTTCTGTTAATATTGTATTTGCTCTTCTTAAAAGCAATACTGTTCAGAATATCAATCACCGCCGCCATTCTCCTGCCATTCATGTTGACTGAACTTTGACAACCAGTAATTTCCTATCAAACATGTCTGGGAATATAATGTTCGAAACTTGTTTATACAGAGCACTCTGACCGTCGAATGAGTACGCCAGAAGGCGTTCAAAATACATACACTTTCGACCAAAACGAAAAAAACATAAACACCTGTAGCTTATGTGTATCTAAATCTTATCAATGTACACACGTATTGATTACCTCCGTTTGAAAGCACTTCATAAGCCACAGATTGTGGGTGACATTGCTGTCGAAGAATCGAAAGGCCAACAAACATCTTTCGTCTTGAACACAATAGAATTCTAAACTGTCAGATTTGCCTCCACACATTTCTAGCTGTAGACAAATGGATTGATGATCAAGTTCCGCCTTGAAGTAAAACATCAGTTGATCGGGAGATTCGGTGTTGATGGGCCATGTTCGATAGTCTCGAGTCTGCTATTTGGACATGCCTTTCCAGTAAAGAACATTTAAAGGTATTTGAAATTGAATATGCATCTAAATCCTCCTTTTAGTGCTTTGTTGTCAGCGCTGGTGCTTGGGCGATCACTTGACGGACATAAACCGCAGCATACCCCAAGGTAATCTGCCATTCCAGGAAGCGAGCAAGCACAAATATTGATAAACACCCTCTTCCAAGTTTAGGTTTCTTATTTTTTTAAGTGGAGAGATAATGTTTTGTTCCTGAGAATGGGAAGAACCCAGATGGCAAATCGGAAGTAATCAAAATCTAAGTGAAATCGTTCATGGTTGTAAATCCAGTTGCCATGTTATTGCCACTCACAGCTTTTTCTCTTTCACACTGGGGAGAGTCTAAAGGTTAGCTAGATGGCTGGGATAGATTCTTCAGAAGTGCGTGTTAAAGGTTTCATGAATGGGAGTAACATTCGTGAATGGTGTTTATGGGATATAATTATTTTCGATCTACGTGTATTGTAGCAAAAATAAAATGATGAAATATGTATGCGTGACTACTGTGTGCGCAGAATTTTTGATTTATTAGGCTGTAATATAAGTCTTTGTGAAGACGATACATATCATGTCAGCCAGGTATGTGTATTTCTAGATACATGTGCCCATTCGACTTTATAGAAGGGGAACAACATTCAACAGATTAATATCAGAGCAATGAGAACTTATTGAAGAGGGTGTTCGGGATGTGGCTCAAACCCACAAATGTATTTCCCATATATAACATAATAACATACGTTCCTGTTTTGCAACTCGCATAGAGAACTTGATGACATACTAAGCATTTCCTACACAACCAAGCATATGTCGGTGACCTCATTTGTCTTTGAACACATGACAGAAGACTCAAGCGTTATGCACATATTCCTGTTCTAGGGAACGCATTGTCGTCCAAGGTCTAGACCAAAAATCATCAACTGATTCAACCATAACAAATCTTGGGATGTTGACACTGACAGGGTATAGAGACAAATGCAGGCTACTACTCCTCGGAAGACTGTGAACAAACTCAAGCTTCTCCCTCATGAAACATATTATATGTGCATGCTTAGCCTTAGTCAATGCGTATAATATCAAAGCTAGGACTAGCATATGTGACACAATGATATTAACTGCTTGTAAATATAACCTTAAAAATGTCATTTTGAACTTTATTAGTACTGGAATATTTCCTTGTAAAAGTGAATGGAGAAGAATTGTATGTGATGCAATATCCTCATATGAAGAAGGTAGGTGGAAACTCAGACTGTCATTGAGAGAGGATCTGGTCCGATACAGGTCAGTTCACTCTAAACTTAAACGACATGTTTTATGGAAACTAGCACTAACTTATCTTGATCTCAGGTATTGCATCCAATACTCTCTTAAGACAGCTTCCTGAACAATTACATCACATAAATGTTCTAAATGTGGCAGATATGCCTATGATTATGACAGACATGTACTTCTACACTGTGGATATTTTATAAATGATCGAAATGAATTCTCATTCTAATTTCCCCCCAATACCCAGTACACTCATACATCAATATCCTACCTACAGTCAAGTAATATTAACACGCGTCCAAGTCAGAAACAAAGGCTGGAGAACGTTCATTTACACATACACTAATCACATTACAACTGCTCATCGCCACACACCGCAGTTCAAACGGGAAACATTTTTTGTGCTGAAATAATATCATCCGTAGAAATAGAAATGTTTACAAGAGAAAATGCTACCTCTGAAATGAAATAAGACGTATGTTCTTTCAAGGTTCTCTCTCAGTATGAGGTATCTTAGATGAGCACACGAGATACATCAGTATGATGTATGTATTATTTGTGAGTTAGAGGATTATTTTTTTGAGGTTTAATTAAAACACATGATGAAATCGAAGCCACGTGTTGGAGTCTGTTTGAGACATATATGTTACTATAACAGCAGACACGCGCACTGCGTGTGCACAGCTGCCGTTGTTGGTGTTTAAACTGAATATATACAACGGCAGCGACAGGCAATTGTAGCTATGTGTATGTTGCAAATGTGAGAGTTTATTAAGTGTTTCATATAATTGTATCCTGCAGTTTAATAGGAGTGTATACCATGCACATGTTAAAGAAATTCCGAAAAATAGATTGACAAGGATCTACATTAAGAGTGAAAACAAGGTTATGTACATTACTTTATTGTACCTTTGTGTATTTCGAAATGTGAGAGTTTGTTAAAAATGTTTTGTATAATTGTATCCTGCAGTTTAATAGGAGTGAACACCATGTACGCATTAAACAAATACTGAAGAATAGATTGACAAGGATCTACATTTAGCGTACTTAAACTAAAGTCATGCATTATATACATGCAATCTGTCCTTCTCAAGTTGCACAAATTTATGTTTTATCCTTACCTACACATACATTGTGTATGTTAACTATCATTTTACCGCTCCAATCAAGCCCATATCTGCATTGTGTTCGGGAAGTATTTCTACATGTGTTATTGTAAGTGTATATGTTCCATGTACTTCAATGAATGAATCACCACATCAATGTGTGCCACCTATTTATTTGAAGTTTGAAACATTCAGGTCTGCCAATATTAACCAAGTAATGCTGGTTAAATAGAATCGTTTCAGGAGAGAGTAGAAAACAAGGGAAATTCAAAGGTTAAGAAAACGTACACAAGTAGTGTATCCGAGTCCAGCTGGAGGGGCGCCAACCAAAAGCCTGCATTAACACGCTCCGCTCCCGGGATGCGCCTGTTGGGGGACACGTTTCTCAGTTAGAAGATGAAGGGACTCTGGTCCTGACACGTTCGGCGTTTACAACCTTGCCCAGTCCATCTGTTGCTGTAAACAAGTTAAAAACTTAACTTCCGTGAACTGACAAGGAAGGTTTAGAGGTAATCCTGAGCTCTTTCTGTGGGCGATGGTAGGAGATTTTCCGGTCTGTGGAATGACGTTTCCACAGCCACACATATTGAGGGGATTAGAGAAGGGAAACCGCGACCCTTATGCAATTCCCGGCGTTGGTTTCCGCGCTGCGTTATTCACTGTTTCACCTCGCCCACACCTCACTGGCGGTCGGAGCTCACAGTTGTTTGTATGTTTGATAATTTGTTGATAGAAATATTTTACGTCTGTACTATTTCAGTCGATATTTCCCGATTGTGTTTTATTTATGAGCCTAAGTGCGCCACCTTGACGAGAACCGTATCATGTTTTACGAGGCAAACACTTTTTACGGGTTCAAGACTAATATACCGACATACATGCACGCATTTAAATGTTTTCTATTTGCAAGAGTAAATGTCAAATTGATATTTAAACAGGTTTTTATTTGTAGTACATTTATCATGACAATTTCGTCGTAATCAGCTTGATACACTAAGTTGAGGTGAAATTGGTTTAACGTCGCGTTCAAGATTAATGCACTAAAACAGCGACGTGTGCGTGTGTGTGTGTTTTGTATTTGTGTGTGTTTTTTTGTTTATGTGTCTGTGTGTGTTTTTTTGTGTGTGCGCCAACCAGGGTAACAAGTACCATCGTTTAACGTCTTTATTTTGTATGACGCGGGGATCGAGCCTCCGACCTTCCGCGGATATTTCGAATTCCTCAAAAGGTGCTACTTACTGTATTAGGGCCATTATTTGGTAAGGTGTTCTTTGGCTCAATAGAAATAATTTGTTTAAAGCCACAACCAGCAAAGTTATATTATTTGATAAAGTATACATCTAAGATATATAATAAAAAAACAAGAAAATTCAATGTCAAATAATATTTTACAAGATGTATTAGGTGAAAAAATGTTATTTTTTAATCAAAATTGTGACACGACCGACACCCATTTTTCATGAACGAAATATGCTAGAATCGTTGTATCCAATATCGTGGCAGTATTTCATTTCTGTTAATTTTATGTAACTTAAAAAACCCAACCTGTTTTAATTTTACATTCCAAAAATATTTAGTACACTTTCTAAGAAACCACGATTTCTAGATGTTTCCTTACGACATAATATATTTAGTGCTACAAATTGAACAATTGGGTGTACATTTTCTATATGTCCCTTTGGTAGTGTACAAATTGATTTTCCGTCAAGAATCATATCAATGCTAAAACCTAAACCTCATATGTCATCAGTTGTATGGAATTTATTATAATTCTTTTGCGCGCCACGTCATCATGTTTGGAGTTTGAAACAAAACAGGGTTGAGCGAAAGGAAAGGGAAATAGTAAGGGAGTTACGAAAACCTCAACGATACGATAGCTTTGTGGAACTGACCCCTCAATTCTTGGGTAGGCCGTTGTATGGTGTAAAATTTACACATGTAAACATTTGAAGTGTTTGAATTATTATTTATGTTAAACTTAAAATTGTTTTATGCTGTCGATCGCGTAGATGTCTGCCAATTCACACACGACATTGAATTTTCAAAACAAGTTTTAAACGTCAAGTAATAAATAAAAATAACTAAACTCACTCCCGTGCAATACCACTTTTATGAAACTCGTGAATTGTTCTGGTATATGACAAGCGAAACGGGAGCTCGTTTAGGATGCTAACAGCATGTTTAAATAGTGTTAAAGCTGCACTGAAATGCGAGCTCTTTCTTTGGTTCTTCTTTGCAGTGACAGGTGTCGGCCATTGCCCATTATCCATATTCTTCTTAGTGCTATTTAGTGACGAAAATTTGGAAATTCACTCAAAATTACAGTTCAAGAACATTAGAATGTAACACAAAATACGAAGGGGGTGGGGGTGGGGGGGGGGGGGTGGTGGGCGTTCAATAAGTTTTGCGACTCAAAAAGAAGACCAAGTCGCAGAATATCTTTTGCGCTTGTATTTTTCAATATAATCTCCATTCACCTCAATACACTTATTCCATTTGTCCTTCAAGCTTTTAATACCACTTTATAGAAATCCGCAGATTGGCCCTCTAACCACGCCTCTGTGGCAGCCTTTATGTCCTCGTCATACCTGGAAGTGTCTTCCACGTAGGGTAGATTTTATTTGCCGGAACATGAAATAGTCACCGGGGGCTAAATCTGGGCTGTTGGGTGGGTGATGTAACTTTCGAATCCACATTCACATATGGCGGCTTGTGCAATTTTCAGTTTGTGAACCGGAGCATGTAAGAAACTTTATTACAGCGCGCTGTTCATGTTTGAGAGAATCCATGATTGTGACCACCCTCAGGTGAATGAAGCTATCACATCTAACTTATTGTTGTGTCTGGAACTTGTTATGACACGTGTCAACCTGATGTTATGACTAGTGTCACACCTGCCAACAGTTGACATTGTTTGTGTAAACACAAATGCCCAAGTTGCAAAACTTATTGAACGCCCCTCGTTAAACTCGTATACATCTCTGTTGTCTGTGATGAAGAATGGACATAATTGCAGACAAATGAAGTTCTTGCACCATGTGCCTGTGCAATTGAACACTGTTGTTGTGTCTTATGCAAATTGGTACTTTGGCAGCATTGTCATCCTGTAGGTTTTATTCATGGAAAATGTGATGATCATATATCTGAAAATACTTTTTCAGAACGGCAATTTAAAGATCATGTCGATTACTGCAATGCATCATGTCCGTTACTGCTTCCTTTAAAAATCCATCTAACGTCACAGACAATTCAACATTTTTAGTTTATTAAACCTATTTGTTAATGTAAACATATGTAAATTTGAATAAAGTTCATTGATGAAGTATTGCCCTGCAAAAAAGTAAATCAAATATGTTGCTGAAAGGCCAATGACTGAGATACACATAATTCCCTTTGAAACCTCAATGAATTTCAACTTCTGATAGATAAGATTATGAAATGATATATTTATTGTAGAAACCTACGTTTTTCTGTCAGTAATAATTTCTCAACAACTTATTTTAAAGAATGTACGAGCAATTTTGTTATCACACAACATGGACAGACAAAATGATCACAGAAGCTGATATTTTGTGCATTGTGTCTTTATTGCAACAATGATGATATTGGATGGTACCATTTTTCAAATATTTAATAATTTATAATGTTATGGTATTTTGAAAAATGTCCTCCCATGTCGCCTTAGCATACAGTGACCAATATTTAAAAAAACGAACACAAATTGCAACTATTGCATTGAACTTGCTCAAAATTTGTATATCATTACATATTTGTGTCTCCATATTTTACCTCTACCAGCTGGACCGAATATGTTAGCTTAGTCATATCTCTTTCAATGTACAAAACTCGGAATCATGAAAAAATTAAGGAAATTCTGTAACATAATGAAATGTGTTAAATCCTCATGCAAACCTTTTTGCGCCATCCTGTAAGTTACATTTGTTATGGGTTTGTACCTCATATACCGACTATATGTAGTTCTGTTCTGTTCTGTTCTGTTCTGACATCTGCGAGGCGGATATGATCACTGTGCCAATGAGACCAGCTTGTCCATGTTACTTTGGCTGACAGCAGGTCACGTGAGAGGGACAGCAATGCCAACTCAGTTCTGCAAAATAATCGACATTCTGTCAAATTACAGAACAATATCTCACTGAGACGGTTTCGCTGTTAGCTTGACGAGGCAGCTATCCTGAATTAAAGTCATCATCCTGGTGACTTGTGAAGAATAAAGTGAAATTGACCGACTCGTCTCTCTCAAAAACCCGGATAGAGAACTTCCAAGTACAACACTTGTAGGACCGCGGTTCTCTGCTCAGAACAAGCAGATCTAGCCCCGAGTCAAGGGGAGCGTGTTTTTCACAATGCCATCCTAAAATGTGTCGTTTATCTGCTCGTAAACGTCTAATTGACCACGTGACAGTTTGATATATATCTACTTAACCTCCCATTGGTCATTAAAGACGATGCCGCCCAGCACGCGCCATTTATCAATGATCGTCTACGGTAAGATCGACGAAAGGCGCAAGTCTAATCGACTATGAAATAGCAATAATAAGGAATAGACGTGGGTCATTAGCGTTGCGGAACTCCACTAAATTGCTGCGTGTACGCGACGGGAGTACGCGTATTGATAGGACGGGAATCCGGAGCTTCCTGTGCCTATGTCCCTGCTTTTATGACGATGAACATAATTGTGGTAATCTTCTGTTATGGTCTCGATTGGCCAGTATGCGCTAATACAATATCTGTGTATCCATCTTGCTGGTTAACGGTGGCATTCGAGCTGCGCTGATTACATCATACAGTAGAAATTGCGGGAGTTACTTGTCATTACTTCTTGATTAACCTAGGATCCGAACGCTTCAAGGTTGCGAGGGGCTTTTCTGAAAAAGGAATATGCTTAGGCTCATAGTTTTAATGAAGAATAATACCTGATTTATTTCAGCTGAACCTCACCGAGCAATAACACTTACCGTCACCATTCTTCTGCCTTTCATGTTGACTGAACATTGAGAACAAGGAAGGACATTGTTATTAAATACGTCCTGAAATATAATATTTGAAACGTGTACGTACATAACACGTGTTGATTGTCTCCGTTTGTAGTCACTTACTTTGCCACAGATGACATTGCTGTCGGAGAATCGAAAGGCCAAGAAACATCTCTCGTCTTAACCACAACAGGATTCCAACCTGTTAGATTTGCCTCCACACAATTCTAGCTGTAGACAAATGGATTGATGATCAAGTTCCCCATTGAAGTAAAACATCAGTTGATCGGGAGATTCGGTGTTGATGGTTCATGTTCGTTGTTCTGAGTCTGCTCATATGACGTAAAGAACAGTAAAAGGCAGCTGACATTGAATATGCACCTTATCCCCCTTTTTGTGTTTTGTTCTTAGCCCTAGTGCTTGGGCGATCACTTGAACGTGAACATGAACCGCACCATACTGGAAGGTAATCTGCCTCTCCAGGAAGCAAGCAAGCACAAATATTGATAAACATACTCTTTAGAGTTTAAGATTCGTATTCTTATAAGTGGAGAGTTAACGTTTTGTTCCTGAGAATGGGAAAAACCCAGATGGCAAATCGGAAGTAATCACAATCTTAGTGAAATCGTTCATGGTTGTGATCCAGTTGCCATGTTATTGCCACTCACAGCTTTTTCCCTTTCACACTGTTTGTGTTGAAGATTCTATTAATGGAAGGGACCACATCGGGCCAACCAATACTCATCAATGCTTATCATCACTCTGCTTAAATCATTCATTACCAAGGCAGTTACATTCGTATATGGTGTTGATTGGGAGATAATTATTCTCGATCTGCGTTTGTTTTAGCAAACATAGAATGATAAACCTTGACGATTGTGTGCGGAGAATAGTTTCGAGGTAACCATGCGACTTTATAAAAGCATTCAGCAGATTAAGATCAGTGCAATGGTTTCGGAATGTGGCTCAAACCCTCAAATACTATGCTGTTTTGCAACTCTCATAGATACTTTAATGACACACTATTCAGTATTGCAAGTCATATTGTGTCACATAGATAAATTTATGACATAGTATGCTGTTTTATAACTCAAATGTATTTCGCATAGATACCTAAATGAAATACTATCCTGTTTTGCAACTCAAATGTATTTCGCACAGATACCTTAATGACATACTCTGCTGGTTCACAACTCGAATGTATCTCCCATAGACACCTTAATGACAAAATCTCCTGTTTTGCAAATGAAATGTATCTCTCATAGGCACCTTAATGACACACTCTGCTGTTTTGTAACTCGAATGTATCTCTCATAGAAACCTTAATGACACACAATCCTGTTTCACAACTCAAATGTATCTCTAATAGGCAACTTAATGACATACTCTGCAGTTTTGTAACTCAAATTATCTCCCATAGACACCTGAATGACATACTCTGCCGTTTCAAAACTCAAATTATCTCTCATAGACACCTTAATGACATACTCTGCAGTTTTGTAACTCAAATGTATTTCTCATAGACACCTGAATGACATACTCTGCCGTTTCATAACTCAAATTATCTCTCATAGATACCTTAATGACATACCCTGCTGTTTCACATCTCAGATGTAACTCTCATAGACAACTTAATGACAGACTCAGTATTTCCTACACAAATGGACATGTGTCGATGACCTCATACGAACACATGGCACATGGTATTATCTTTTTAATTGGAATCAAGTGTTTCCAGTGCTTCCAATGGCAGTTGAACTGGGTGTGTGTAGTCTTGTGTGTCTATGAATGGTCCAACAAACGGTGAAAATATCAAAGCATTTAAGCATTTGATTATGGGAGCATAACTCATAAATAAATATACAGTAGAAACATCACTTGTTTGCAGGAGAGTGATCATATTGTGAGAGACAATTACATTTATTCTAGGTTCAACACCTGTTACTGTTTCTCTTACACTCTTTCTCGTTAGTTCGTAATTTCGATTGCTTACATTACATACTAGAAAGGACATGCTTTTAATTAATCATTGAACTTGGGAGTATATTTACAGCATGAAGTCTCATTCTAATTTTCCCCTCAATACCCAGTACACTCATACATCAATATTCTACCTACAGTCATGCAAGATTAACAAGTATCCAGGTCAGATATATAGGCTGGAGAACGTCCATTTTCACACTAATCACATTACAGCTGCTCGTTGCAACACACCGCAGTTCAAACGGGAAACATGTTTTTGCTGACATAACATCATCTATAGAAATGGAAATGTTAGCATGAAAAACGTCAACCTCTGAAATGAAATAAGAAGTAAGTTCTTTAATTTAAAGGTGCCCTCTCAGTATGAGGCATCTGAGAAGAGCAGATGAGATATATCAGTATGATGTATGTATTATTTGTAAGTTATAGGATTGTTTTGTTGAGGTTTAATTAAAACACATGATGAAATCGAAGCCACATGTTTATGTTTGGGTGGAGACACAAATGTTTCTATAACAGTGCACTGCGTGTCTACAGTAGCCGTTGTGAGAACATTGAATATATACAACGGCAGCGACAGGCAATTGTAGCTATGTGTATGTTGCAAATGTGAGAGTTTATTAAGTGTTTCGTATAATTGTATCCGGCAGTTTATTAGGAGTGTATACCATGCACATGTTAAAGAAATTCCGAAGAATAGATTGACAAGGATCTACATTTAGAGTGAAAACAAGGTTATGTACATTACTTTACTTAAACTAAGCCCAAACTTTACAGATGTGCCATCATCTTCCACAGAGTTATGTCTTATCCTTATCCTACACATGTCTAGTCCAAGTCTGTGTATTGGACGTATTTCTACATACGTTATTGTAAGTATATCTCTTCAATGTACTTCAATAAAGGAATCACCAAAACGTGTCTATTTGTTTTGAGTATGAGGCCTTTCACGTCGGCCTATATTAGCCCAATGATACTGGTTGAATAGAATCGGTTCAGGAGCGGAAATAAAACAAGGGAAATTCAAAGGTTAAGAAAATGTACACTAATAGAGTATCCGAGTCCAGCTGGAGAGGTGCCTGGCGAAAGCCTGCATTGACACGCTCCAGCCTCGGCATCCGCATATTGGTGGGACAGGTTTGCAGTTAGAAAATGAAGGGAAAAAGCTGGTCCTTACAACCTTGCCTGGTCCATCTGGAGAAAGGAACTTAACTTACGTGAACGGACAAGAAAGGTTTTGAGGGTAATCCTGAGCACTTTCTGTAGGCGATGATAGGAAATTCTCCACGAACGCTGCTACTTCTATGGAATGACGTTTCCACAGCCACACATATTGAGGGGATTAGACAGGGGAAACAGCAACCCTTATGCAATTCCCGGCGTTGGTTTTCGCGCTGCGTTATTCACTGTTTCACCTCGCCCACACCTCTCTGTCGGTCGAAGCTTACACTTGTTTATGTTTGGTTATCTGTTGATAGAAATATTTTACGTCTGTACTATTTCAGTCGATATACCACGATTTTGTTTTATTTATCAGCCCAATTGTCCCACCTTGCCGAAAACCGTATCATGTTGACAAGTCAAACATGATATTTTCTTGCTATGATCAAGAATAAATGCAACCATAGGACCCCTAAATGTACCATGTTTGAAATGGCCGAAAAAAGCAAATTTATTATTTTTCAAAGACAAGATTGTCTAAGATACCCATCAACAGTGTAATATACAAACGTTTTTTTTATTTTTTTTGAAAATTTTAAATCAAACCATATTTCAAAAATAATAACCATGTAGAATTATGCTTTGACTTTCCGCCAGAAAAGTCCATATATTGTATCTACTTTAAGAAATTTTCAATTGAAAATCAAACATATAATAAAATCAACTGAGAGGTATAGTTTCCTTTGCTCCTCAATTAATATTCATCTGAATTTTAATTTGTTACCTCAGCAAAATAAAGTAAAGAATTATTTTAAAATACGAGGGGTGTTCATTAAAGATTTCCCCTAAACCACTTAGGGTTATCATATTTGTTTGAAATTTCACATGTGTAATGATACATGTATCTGTGGGTTGTGTTTGAATTTGCAGCACCGAACAATAAATCTTACCACTTTTACAGGTGTTATGATCGAGTAGGGTGTGACAATGAAGCCAGTAGAATGCCGAGCAGTGATTAGGTTATTATATTTGAAAGGTCGCAGACCAAAAGAAACTTTCGATGAAATGAAAGCAACTTATGGGGAAGATGCCCAATCATATGACGTTGTTAAACATTGGCATCGCCAGTTCAAGTGTGGTCGGACATCTGTGGAAACAGCTGCCAGTCCTGGTCGCCCCCATTCAGCCATTGATGAGGACACTATCCATCAAGTGGAGACCGCCATTTTGGCTGACCGACGTATAACTGTTCGCCAGTTAGCACAAGATGTAAAGATCAGTGTAGGATCTGTGGAAAAAATCATCCATGACAATTTGAACATGAATAAGGTGTCTGCACGATGGATTCCCAGGTTGCTCACACCTTTCCAAAAGCAGGAACGAGTCAATTGCTCAAAGGATCTTTTGGACATGTGCCAAAAAAACCCAGGCAAACTTTTTTGACAGACTTATCACACAGAATGAAACATGGGTCCATCACTATGATCCTGAGACTAAAGTTCAGTCGATGCAATGGAAGCATGTGGAGTCACCACCCCCAAAGAAGGCACGTGTCCAACCCTCTGCAGGCAAGGTCATGCTCACGGTGTTTTGGGACCAGCACGGAGTAGTGATGAATGGATTTCTTGGCAAAGGGTACCACAATTACAGGAGCTTATTATGCTTCACTGCTGCGGAAATTGCGGGACGCTATCAAGCTTAAGAGGCGTGTCCGTCTCCTGCAAGACAATGCTCCAGTACACAACTCTCATGTTGCCCAGACAGAAGCGCGGTCCTGTGGCTATGAAATCCTTCCACATCCTCCTTACTATCCTGACCTTGCACCATCTGACTTCCACCTCTTTCCAACCATGAAGTCATTTTTGAAGGCAAAACGTTACACAGATGATGAAACACTGATTTCTGAAGTCAAGTCCTGGTTTGAGACGTAAAATGAGGGCGTTTACAAGCGAGGTCTCCATAGTTGCATAAAACGATGGGAGAAGTGTGTAACTCTTGGTGGTTCCTATGTGGAGAAAGACTAATACCTATGTCAAGTGTCATTCCACTAGGTTCATCGGAAGTGGGTCAGGGGAAATCTTTAATGAACACCCCTCGTATATTGCCAATGTGCATCGTGCTCTTCAGAATTATATCTGACTATTGATCTTCTAGGTTGCTTGGGTTGTATACTCCACAGGGAGCGGAGAATGAAAATCAATTGCACACTGAGCCACTGACTGGGCTAATAATGGTAAGTTTTGAACATGATAACAGTATGGAAAAACGCAGTAGAGATGGAATACTTTATTATATACAGATTAAAAAAAATGCAGCAAAGAGGGTTTTTGTGATCTTGGTAAAGTTAGGCTGGTTAGGCTCATCATCAGCTCAGGGCCCTTGCCCCCTCTACACGCAGCGTAGACAGCGAATGGACTTCTCCCAGGAAGTGCTGCCTCTTCGAACCCACCTAGAACTTTTCCGAGGATGTTTTTCCTCTTCCAAATTCAGTCAAAAGTTACCACACATAAGGCACCGAGAACAATGGGGAGAATTTCCGACAACATGGCACATGGGATGCATGCGTGATATTTCGATAGCAAAGTCTGCATATTTGCCATGTTTGGTCTGAATCTTGTCAATCACTTTAGTGCCAAAAGGGACAGAAAATTCAATGATATAAATGATTTAATTGGATTAATGAAAAGGACAAGATCAGTTTTGTCGGTCTGGATAAATCTGAGGATGCATACGGGCCTGTATCAAAGATATTTGTATTGATCATTTTCCATGACACCCTCTACATATGGGTCGTACCATGGATGTACCTCTCTGTCAAAGCCACAAGCATGGCAAATACGGTAATGAAATGATCGAGCCACTCCATCATGTCGCTTAAGGTACTGTGTTTGTGCATCCACTGACAATGTGTTGGACAGTTTCACTAGATACACTGGGGGTAGAATAGGTCTTCAGCAACCCATTCTTGCCGTAAAAGGCAACTATGCTGTCGTAAAAGGCGACTATTTTCGAACCTATTTGTGATTAGATATGCAGTGTGCATTTAGCACGTGAAGGGTTTTTACACAATAAAGTCTGTCAGTCGTCCGGCAATATAAACTAAAATATTCTCTCGACATTTGCAATTGAACTATATGAAGCTTACGGAATCCGGATGTATATTTGGCTGTGATTGTTACCAAATTTGCCCATGCCAGTTAATGTGCCCAGCTGTGGACATCTGTTCTTGTGTGATTGTGTAGTTACTTACTACCATTGCATTAATCTATCATTGTATTAAAGATCGTCTCTGGGGTCTAGTGGATAGGTTGTTGGTTCGATTCTCGTCCGCGTCCTACCAAACGATGTACTTGTTGTTACCCTGCCTCGGCATTAAGGGGGTACATTAAAGCTCTGAACAAGTGTACTGTGTGTGAGTGGGTATCCATTTTAAACAGCTCAATTTGCTATAAAATCGGCTGTATACGTGCATTAATCTTGAACGCGACGTTAAACCCATTTCATCTCAAGTTGATTGCAACGAAATTGTCATGATAAATGTGCTATTGATAGACCTGTTTAAATGTCAAATTTGACATAAACTGTTGTTAATATGAAACATTTAAATGCAGCTGCATGTGATTGTAACTTTATCAGATATAGAACATGACGTTTCTGCAATAGGTACACAAAAGCGGATTTGCTGATTTCACTGACGAATCCAAATCCACTTGTTTCTTTGTTTAACGCGCCACTTCGCATTCCACGCGCTGAATTCAAGTTATATGAAGTCCGTCTCTAAATATTCGAGTCTAACCAGACAAACCCAGTGATTGATATTATGAGCAACGACTCTCACCTTCGGGTTACGAAGACACCGCATCAACCATGCACAGACTCTCATCACCACCTGATCAATTCAGTCGCCTCTTGCGACAATCATAGGTTGCTTAGAACTAAATCTAACCCCGAATCCCATGGGGATTAAAAGTTACTTTAGATATATTGTAAATAAAGCGGCAAATCCCCATCCATGTCCAATAGAAATCTCTGCATGAAGCAGCGTCGATTGGACGATTCCAAATATTATCTGATTATGAATCTCTGTCATAAAGTAATGATACCAGGTGTTCGAGAAAAAAATAATCATTTTATATTTTGAGAACATTTTTTTCAAAAAAAGAAAAGCACATTCTTGTTTATGCTATATGGCGAATACGTTGAGTTTTATGATTCGGTAAAAACAAGAATGACTAGATTTTGACAAATTTGAAGACTATCCCACCAAATTCCCTCTACATTTGGCTTCATACTTACTCTTTCTTCGGACTTGATGTCACCAGTTTCAAATGGAAGTCGGGAGATGGAATTAATTACCCCTTCCAGAGCGCAAAAGTATTCTTTGTTATCTATCCGATATTGGAGATAAATTAAATTACATGTTGTTGCGTCGATATTTTAACTCAAAACGTAAGATATATCTACCAAAATGTTATTCAGGTAGACGGAATATCGAATTCTTTTCATCTCTATCAAAGACCGCCTCCGTGGTCTAGTGGTAGAGCGTTCGCCCGAAGAGTGGAAGGTCTGGGGTTCGATCCCCGGCCGCGTCATACCAAAAGACGTTAAAAGATGGTACCTGTTGTTACCCTGTCGGGCGGACTGCATTAAGGGGCTAAAACAAGGACTGGTCGGGTCGGAGTCAGTATACTGTGTCTGAGTGAGGTATTCATGTTAAACTGCGGCATGGTATCTTAGTGAGCTAGCACTATAAATCGGCATCAGTTTGGACTAGTACAAGCAGCCACACAAACACTCACACGTACATGCATGTCGCTTTATAAGTGCAATAATCCTGGACGCGACGTTAAACCACATTTCACCTCACCATCTCTATGAAAAATGTAAGCAAATTATGTTATATTATCATGCAAACCCTCTTCTGCCATCACACATTTGTTGGCCTGGATAGGTCTGAGGCTTTATACAGGCCTATATCAAAGAATGTTGTATTGATCATTTTCCATGATGCCCTCAACATCTGGGCCATACCATATGCCGAGAATATGGGCCTGATAGCAAATGAAGCTCTGTTCTGTTCTGATATTGGAGAGGCAGATAGGACCACTGTGCCAATGAAACCAGCTTGTTCTCGTTACTTTGACTGAGAGCGGGTCACGTGAAGGACAGCAGTGTTACGTGAAAGGGACGGCGATGTCATCTCAGTTATGCAAAATAATCGACATCCTGTCAGATTAAAGAACAAGATCTCACTGAGACGGTTTCGCTGTTAGCTTGACGAGGCAGCTATCCTGAATGAAAGTCGACATCATCCTGGTGACCTGTTTAGAATGAAATGGAATTGACCGACTCGCCTATTTTAGCCTAAACATTCCGGAAAGACTTGTAGGAGCGCGGTTCTCTGCTCAGAACAAGCAGATCTAGCCCCGAGTCAAGGCGAGCGTGTTTTTCGCAATGCCATCCTAAAATGTGTCGTTTATCTGCTCGTAAACGTCTAATTGACCACGTGACAGTTTGATATATATCTACTTAACCTCCCATTGATCATTAAAGACGATGCCGCCCAGCACGCGCCTTTTATCAATGATTGTCTACAGTAAGATCGACGAAAGGCGCAAGTCTAAGCGACTATGAAATAGCAATAATAAGGAATGGACGTGGGTCATTAGCGTTGCGGAACTCCACTAAATTGCTGCGTGTACGCACCAGGAGTACGCGTATTGATAGGACGGGAATCCGGAGCTTCCTGTGCCTATGTCCCTGCATTTATGACGATGAACATAATTATGGTAATCTTCAGTGATCACTGTCATGACGTCGATGGGACAATACAATATCTTTGTATCCATCGTGCTGGTATACTATGGCATTCGAGCTGCATTGGTTACATCTTATAATCGGAAGTGCGAGTAACATCAAGGTTATCTTTAGAAGTAAGTTCTTGAAGATTCAAGTTACCTGTCATTACTTCTTGATTAACCAAGTATCCGAACACTTATCTGTTTTTTTTCAGCTGAAGCTTATAAAATATCTAGTCTCCAAACAAATATCCGGCAATAACACTTACCGTCACCATTCTTCTGCCTTTGATGTTGACTGAACGTTGAGAAACAGGAAGAACATTGTTATCAAATACGTCCTGGAATCTAATATTTAAAATGTGTACGTACAGAATATTCTGACCTTCGAAAGAGTACGCAAGAAGGCGTTAAATGCACTATCGGCAAGAACGAGAAATACAACACATGTAATTTATGTGTCTCTAACTAACTCATTCTTATCTGTGTACACACGTACATGTATTTATTGTCTCCGTTTCTAGACACTTAATGTGCTACGGATTGTAGATGACATTGCTGTTGGAGAATCCAGAGGCCAACAGAAACATCTCGCGTCACAACCACAGTAGGATTCCAAACTGTTAGAATTGCCTCCACACATATCTAGCTGTAGACAAATGGACTGATGATCAAGTTCCGCCTTGAAGTAAAACATCAGTTGATCGGGGGATTCAGTGTTTGATGGTTCATGTTCGATTGTCCTGAATCTGCCATTTGAACATTTCCCGTAAGGAACAGTAAAAGGCAGTTGAAATTAAATATCCACCTAAGCCTCCTTTTCGTGTTTTGTTGTTAGCGCTTGTGTTTAGGCGACGGACATAAACCGCGCCATGCTGGAAGGTAATCTGCCATTCCAGAAAGCAAGAAAGCACAAATATTGATAAACACCCTCTTCAGATTTTAAGATTCTTATTCTTTTAAGTGGAGTGTTAATGTTTTGTTCCTGAGAATGGGAAGACCCCAGATGGCAAATCGGAAGTAATCACAATCTAAGTGAAATCGTTCATGGTTGTTATCCAGTTGCCATGTTATTGCCACTCACAGCTTTTTCTCTTTCACACTGGGAGAGACACTAAGGGTTAGCTAGATGACTTGGATATATTCTTCAGAAGTGTGCATCAAAGGTTTCATGAATGGAAGGGACTACAGGGCAACCTAACTCTGCTTCACATCATAGTGTGTGGAATCATTCATTGACAAGGCAGTAACATCCTTATATGGCGTTTATGGGAACCTAACTCTGCTTCACATCATAGTGTGTGGAATCATTCATTGACAAGGCAGTAACATCCTTATATGGCGTTTATGGGAACCTAACTCTGCTTCACATCATAGTGTGTGGAATCATTCATTGACAAGGCAATAACATCCTTATATGGCGTTTATGGGAGATAATTATTCTTGATATAAGTTTGTTATAGAAAAAATAAAAAGGTAAATTATATTTTAAACATCGGGGTGATACCGAGCAGTAGATTGACAAGGATATACACGTAGAGTGGAAACAATGCTATGTACAGCTGTACTTTAATCTGTTGATACAAATACTTTGTTCTGTACAATTTCAGTCGATATTTCATGACTTTGTTTTATTTATCCGCCTAAGTTTGCCACCTTGACAAAACCCGTATCATGTTGACAAGGCAAACATGACGTTTTTCTGTTATGATTGTGACCTTTACAACCATTCATGCATCCACTAGAGTTTCACTACTTAATCATATGTTAAAGGGAGACTGTGCTCTGCTACACTACCTAAAAACAGATTAATAATGACAGTTTGATATATCCCTACCTAACGCCCCACTGGTCATTAATGACGATAATGCCCATCATGCGCCATCATCAATGATCGTTTACAGTTAGATCGACGAAGGACGAACGTCTAAGCGACTATGAAAGCGCAAAAAAAAAGGAATAGACGTGGGTCACTGATGCATTAATTTAGAAATGTCCTCCACATGTCTACCTTAAAACATTTTGAAAGCTTTATTGAGGTCATGAATGTTGATCTTTTGAGAAAGAATCGTAAATTGTTCTTCGACATTGAGGCAGACAGAGCATGCTTGATTGTATCGTAAAAGTTGCAAAAGAGTTGTAGACACAATAGCTGCTAGATGACAGCTCAACAAAAAGAGAAAGGTGTTGATGGGAAAGTTGTCATCCCTCTTGTCATAAGTCTTGTGGAGACATCATATACAGATGTAAATATGAAACAGGTGAGCTGGTCTCTTTTATTTCTAGTCCAGGTGGGTAAATCAGTGGAAGGGAATTGGCTATTTATCATATAATAGGTAGGTTTCTCGGCAGGATAAAGCCAACGGATAAAAAGATATCCGTTGGGGTCATATGCGGATAGAGAAGCAAATATCAAAGGTACTTTCAGTGTTTATAAACAAACATGGCGTCGCCCTTGTCATTCGGCAATCGAGTCAGAATTAGCCATCGGGAATCTGGATAAACTAAAGGGATAATTTCTATCATTATCAAAAGAACAGTCTAATATACTGATAATCAGTGTCTAACTGTGACGTAGCTAAGGCATTTTATAAGTTTTGGCAACTTTGGAGATATAAATTTCGAAACAAATTTGCGAGGGCACTAGGTCTAGGCAAACGGGATCAGTAGCCATATCTGTGCTTGAAATCTTTTTCACAAATCAAAAAAGTGTGATTTTGCCGAAATATGTTTGAATTGTTACCTTGTTTCGTTTTGTCGCTGTGTGTACGTCTGACTGCACTTAACGTTATGACAGGACAGACCGACTGTCAACGTCTGAACGTGGCCGTGACGTCTCATAGACTAGGGTTAGAGTAGCTTCCCTTGACAAAGGGCAGCTACTCTAGCGGACAGACTGATGGATTGCTGCGAAAGGCAAGTAAAAACAATTGTTGTTTTGCGTATATGTTGCTTCGCCACTGTATAAGAAACAGATTTTAGTTGGAACTATATTGGCTACTGTCACTGTCCGACTGACACATCACTAACCCTGTGACGTAATAAATATTAATGCGCGCATTCCAGGAAAACTCGCAATGTTTAGGTAATGTTTGTGAGTGAGGGGAAGCGATTTTCAAGCGCAGAATTGAAGAATGACATTATATGATAAAGAGATTATCACGCTTACGTGTTTAGGGATAGTAAATATCCTGTATTAGGAATAAACTCTATGTATTTAGCTCGCCAAGACTCGCTAAATACGAAGTTTATTCCTAATGCAGGATATTTACCATCCCCAAACACACTTGCGTGATAATCTCTATTTATTTGTCAAAAGGTAAAAGTTAGTCGAAATTGAATATGCACCTTATTCATCCTTTCAGTGTTATAGTGTTAGCCCTGGTGCCATGGCGGTCACTTGACAGGTCTGTGACATAAACCACAGACCTGTTATAGCAGTTAACATAGAACAATTGATAACATATTTCTTGACAGCTTGGCAAAATCAAGGTAACCTTGTGTTTGAAGAACCGTGGATTAACAAGGAATTTACGTAAGCTTTTCTTGGTGACGATCCTACTTGTGTTGACCAACTCAGGAAAAAACGCTCCTGATATATCATTGTTTTAACGATATAAACGTAAATAATAACCCATATTGTTACAACTGTAGAATTAGAATTCGTTACTTACAAAGTTACATATATTTCTTAACACGGGGATCTGCTGGCGCTGTGTGATACTCAGACGAAAAAGTGGAATCAGTTGACTTAAGATAGGGATTTATTGGTATGTCAATAGTCATCTACTTCAAAGCATCATTCTTTTTATATTCTACTGATGAAATCTGTACCACAATAACATAACATATACGACAGTAACACTATATCAGTAACACTGCTTCATAATCAGCATTTTAACGTTTAATGGTCGAGTTTAGTATTTTATACATTACTTGCCGATTAAAACATTTTTTCGAATTTCAATGTCATGTGTGAATATAGGCGACCCACAGCAGAATTCAATTGATATTAACAAAACAATACTTCAAACACGTCACAAGTTGACACGTATCAACTAAATACCATGCAGCGACCCACCTTAAGAGTTCAGGGTTCCTTTCCAGAAAGTTATCGTAGCGCTAAGGTTATCAATAAGTCCCATATACCCAGACGTACAAGTGTCGTGGCGCTACGATCTCCTTGTGGAACCAAAAAGTTTACAATCACGTCACAATACCCGATTTCGTAATTTGTGAAATTTTGTTTTAAGATCCACTGGCGAAACAATGTTATGCGACGTCAGCCTAGCAACAAGGTTGCTGGGGTCATGGAGTGTGCATAAGCTCCTTTCAGTGATCTATCATCCCTATACGCAATGTCGTCCATGGATGTTGAGAGTTTTCAATAATTGTTCGTGAAACTTGTTCCCGCAGTACACGCGCTTTGGTATTACACAATGTGTAATAAAGCTGTATGTTTATTAAACGGGTGATCTCTTCACGGGCAATTAATAAAATGGAATCTTAAATGATGATGCATCTCTGCCTGTGATGTTTCCTTGCATTGATGTTCACTGAAGCCGGGTACTTGTGGGGGAACAGGCAGTTTACACTGATCTTCTGCAAATATTGTGTTTGCTCTTTCATAAGCAGCGTACGGTTTATAATATCAACACTCACTACAACTGTTCTTCTGCCTTTTATGTTCACTGAACTTTGAGAACAAGGAAGAACATCCTTATCAAATATGTCTGTGAATCCAATATTTGAATCTTGTATGTACAGAACATTCTGATCTTTACATTCGGCGTTCAAAATACATACGCCGGTTGTAGCCACTTCATATGCCACGCATTGTTGATGACTTACTTTAGAGGCCAACAAACATCTTGTGTCACAACTACAATAGGATTCCAAACCGTTTGATTTGCCTCAACACACTTCTAGCTGGTCACAAAGGATTGATGATCACGTTGCCCCTTGACAAAAAGCATCAGTTGATTAAGACATGCATTTACAGTTAAGACTAGTAAGAAGTAGCTGAAATTGAATATGGACCTAAATCTTCCGTTTAGTTCTAGGCTGCTAGTCCCGATGTTTTGGCGATCACTTGACGGACATAAACCGCACCATACTTGAAGGTAATCTTCCATTCCAGGAAGCAAGAAAGCACAAACATTTATAAACACCCTCTTCAGATGTTACGAATCTTATTCTGTTAAGTGGAGAGTTAATGTTTTGTTCTTAAGCAACAAGATCTCGGATGGTAAATCGGAAGTAATCACAATCTAAGTGAAATCGTTCATGGTTGTAATCCAGTTGCCATGTTATTGCTACTCACAGCTTTTTCTCTTTCACACTGAGGAGAGTCTAAGTGTTGGCTAGTTGGCTGTGATAGATTCTTCTGAAGTGTGTGCTTTGAAGATTTGATTGGGGGAAGTGACATCTTCAGGGTAACAGACCGTTACTGCTTATCATCACTGATGAATTAACAAGGCAGTACCATAGGTGTGTGTGTTTATGCGATCTACGCCTGTTATAACAGTTAACATATACAAATTGATATGATAATTTTGAATGTTTGACAAATCAGGGTAACCTTGGCGATATGTTCACATGCTTGACGATGGTGTGTGAAGGAACGTTGATTAACAATGCAGTCACATAAGCATCACTTATACATGGCAACCTCTGTACCAAGCTGTTTGACAAGAGACGTCCTCACCATTTTTCCTCATCTTGAATGTCTCCTTCATGTCGAGCAATATACAAAAAGCTCCAGTGTGTAGCGTCTACATTCCCCAGTTGTTTAATGTACATGCTATTCAAATTTCATAAAAAGACACATTTTACTTACAGCTAATATAAGCCTTTCAATCAAGGTTTCACCATCAAAGTCCTTCCAGAAAGTTTACGGTAGACATTTAGAGGAATTTATACTTAATATGACATTGCTTGTCAACATATACCATGCAGTGAAACACCATTACATTAACAGGTTGTTTTCACATCACCTTACTAATTGACACTTACTTTAATGGATCGGGTGGTCACGCTTGGTGTTGTGCAATAAAGACGTGCTAATGACACTGATCACTGGATTGTCTGCTTCCGACGCGATTGCTGTAGGCCGCCGACGTATGGGAGGAGTATTGATGGGTGCAACGTTAAGCAACAAACAAACGCTTACTATTCTATAATTGATTGATTGATTGTTGTTTAACGCCGCACTCAGCAATATTCAAGCTATATGACGGCGGTCTGTAAATAACAGAATCTGTACCAGACAATCCAGTGATTGACATCATGAGCATCGATTCACGCAATTGGGATCGATGACATGCATCAACCAAGTCTGCGAGTCTGACCACCCGATCCCGTCAGTCGCCTTTTACGACAAGCATAGTCGCCTTTTACGGCAAGTATGGGTGGTTAAAGACCTATTCTACCCCGGAATTTTCACGGGTCTACTATTTTATGAAAAGTTTGTGTGAGTGCCGGTTGCTCCCAGCGGAACGGAACATGCTTACCCTATTCGCAAACACCTGGTGTTATCGCTGATTTTCAGTAATCCAGCCATATCATTTTCGTCACTGTTTCGCTTTTTAAGCCCAATGGAACTATTTCGGCAGCTGTCCGAGGTGTTGACGTTTGGAATATATTTGTGATGACAAACAGTTATATGTCCCCCGGGGCACCTGATATATTTTTGTCAACCAGATTATCTGAAGCGTGAATAATATCAATTATTGTTGTGACTAAAAATAGAATTCGTTACATTGTCACCTGTATATCTGAAAAAGGGAGTCATCTGGGTGATAATGAACGGCTTCATTGTGGAATCGGGTGATTTAAGATGTTGCTATATTGATATGTCATTATTCATCTACTTTAAGGCATCATTCTTTGTATACGATGAAATCTGTAACAACATGACAGAATATATACGACAGTAACGCTATATCAGTAACACTGCTTCTCAATCAGCATTTTAACATATCAATGTCAACGCCACTTGATGGCTACATAAATGGCTTGCATGTGCTTTTCCTTTTTGGTATCAGGCAGTGAATTTTGCATGAAAGGAGAACAATGAAAATTACCTCCATAAAATTGCTTCTTGTATGTTAATAGCAGTCTTGCATGATCTTCTCTGATCACTGAACTTCTCTAAAAATACAGACAATGACACATTGTTGATACAAATGGAATGTTAAATGATGATGCAACTCTGACTGTAATGCTTCCTTGCAATGATGTTCTCTGAAGCCCGGTATTTCTTGGGAACAGGCGGTCGACATTGTTCTTCAGCAAATATTGTGTTTGCTCTTCTTCAAAGCAGTATACTGTTCAGAATAACAAGCAATGCTACCATTCTTTTGATTTTTATGTTGACTGAATCTTTAGAACCAGGACGAATGTCTTGTATTATAATGTGTAAAAGAACATGTGAAAATAGGTACAGAACTTTCTGATCTTCGAATGAGTACTCCAGAAGGCATTCAAACTAAATACATTGTCGGCCATAACGAGAGATATGATAGCACATATACGTAGTATATGTCCATCTAAAGCGTGTCTATATACACACGTATTGATTGCCTCCGTTTGTAAGCACTTCAAATGTCACGGATTGTGACGAACATTTCTGTTAGAGCATCTAGAGGCCATTAAACATCTTGCGTCACCATCACAACAGGATTCCAAACTGTCAGATTTGCCTCAACACATTTCTAGCTTATAGTCCCCCGCCGTGATATTGCTGGAATATTGCTAAAAGCGGCGTAAAACCATACTCACTCACTCACTCTAGCTTATAGACAAATAGATTTGATGATCAAGTTTCCCCTTGAAGTAAAGCATCAGTTTATCGGGAGATTCGGTGTTGATGATCCATATTCGATTGTATTGAGTCAGTCATTTGGACATTTGCAGTAAAAAAAAATAATAGGTAGTTGAAATTAAATTGCATCTAAATCCTCCTTTTAGTGCTGTGTTGCTGGTCCCGGTGTTTAGGCGATCACTTGACGAACATAAACCACACTGTGGAAGGTAATCTGGTAATTAATGATAAAAATGAATGTTTTATTCGAGAGAATGGGAAGAACCAAGATGGCGAATCGGAAGTAATCACAATCTAAGTGAAATCGTTCATGATTGTAATTCAGTTGCCATGTTTTTGCCTGTCACAGATATTTCTCTTTTACCCCGAGAAGAGTCTAAGTGTTAGCTAGATGACTAGGATACATTCCTCAAAAGTTTCCTTCATGGAAGGGACCACATCGGGCCAACCATAACTTTGCTTCTCCTCATTGTGTGTAAAATCTTGCATTAACAAAGCAGTAACATTCGTAAATGGTGTTTGGCGGCGATAATTAATCCCCCAGATAATTTGTGCCTCAAAAAAAGTCTTTGTGACGATAATACATATCATGTCAGCCAATTCCGGATGTAGCTTTTCCAGTCTCTCTTGATATCCATGCGAGTTTACAGTATTCAACAAATCGGCATCAGAGCAATGGGTATGTAGTGACGAGGATGTTCGGAATCTGGCTCAAAAGTCAAATGTATACGTAGCTCGCATAGGTACCTTAATGACAAACTATGCAGTTTGACAACTCAAATGTTTCTCACATAGATACCCTAATGACAAACTATGCTGTTTCACAACTCAAATGTATCTCGCATAGATAACGTTATGACAAACTATGCTTTGGAAATGCATAGGTGAGGTGACATTTGGGTTTAACGTCGCGTCCAAGATTATTGCACTTATATAGCGACGTGCATGCACGTGTGTGTGTGCGTGTGTGTGTGTGTGTGTGTGTGTGTGTGTGTGTGTGTGTGTGTGTGTGGCTGCTTGTACTAGTCCGGACTGATGCCGATTTATAGTGCTAGCCCACTGAGATACCATGCCGCAGTTTAACATGAATACCCCACTCAGACACAGTATACTGACTCCGAGCCGACCAGTCCTTGTTTCAGACAGGGTAACAACAAGTACCATCTTTTAACGTCTTTTGGTATGCCTCGGCCGGGGATCGAACCCCGGACCTTCCGCTCTCCGGGCGGACGCTCACCACTAGACCACGGAGGCGGTCGTATCTCGCATAGATAACCTAATGACAAACTATGCTGTTTTGGAAACTCAAATTTATCTCACCTAAATAATGTAATGATATACTATAATGTTTCACAACTCGAATGTATCTGGCACAGATAACGTGATGAAATCCTCTGCTTTTCCTACACAACCAGGCATATGTCAGTCCCCCTCATATGTCTACAAACACATGGCGGATGACCCCATCGTTAAACACGTGATCCTGTTCTTGAGAAAGCATAGTATTATCCTTTGTAAATGAAATCAAGTGTCTCCATTATGCTTCCAATGGCGTGTAGCCATGTGTGTCTGTGAATAGTCCGACATACAGTGAATATGTAATGTAAAGGAAATGAAGCATGTCATGTTTTGCAGCACCAAAATTCAAACAATTATTGAAACATCACTCAAGGATAGCAACATCACGTGAGAGTGATCATATTTGTGCAAGACAATTAATTCTAGGTTCAACACCTGTTACTGTTTCTCTTACTTACGTGAACGGACAAGGTAATCCTGAGCTCTTTCTATGGGCGATGGTAGGACATTCTCCAGGAGCGGGGCTAAATCTATGAAATGACGTTTTCACAGCCACACAATTTGATGGGATTAAACAAGGGAAGCATCGTCCCTTTTGCAATTCCCGGCGTTGGTTTTAGCGCTGCATGTTTTACTGTTTCACACCTCAGTGTCGGTCGGAGCTTACAGTTGTTTGTATGTTTGGTAATCTGTTGATAGAAATTGTTTTCTTCTGTACTATTTCAGTCGATGTTGACAGGCCAATGACTGAGATACACAGTATTAACTTTGAAGCCTCTCCTAATTTCAATTGCTGATGGATAAGAATATGAAATGGGATATGTATTGTAGAAACATGCGTTTACTCATATATGTTATTGGTGAGAATTTACGAGCAATTTTGTTGACCTGGCATCATGTCCGTTATTACACAACATGGACAGGAAAAATGCTCACAAAAGCTTTCCTACATGGCGCATTGTCGTTTTATTATATACCTGATAATATTGGATGGTAACATTTTCAAAATATTAAAGAATGTCTGATGTTATGGTATATTGAAAATTGTCCTCCAACGTCACGTTTTGTGTCGCCTCAGCATATAATGACAAACACAAATTTGAAAACAATTGCATTGAACCCACTCGACTTTTTAATATCATTACATTTTGTGTCTCCATATTTTAAATCAGATTGAAAGACATATCTACCTAAATGTTATTCAGCTAGACAGAATATGTTAGTTTTTCAATCTCTCTTTCAATGTACAAAACTCTCGTCCGCCATCACGTAATTTACATTTGTAATGCGTTGGTACCTGATATGTCCACTAAATATAGTATAGTTGTGTTCTTTTCTGTTCTGACATCTGCGACATCACTGTGCCAATGAGACCAGCTTGTCCATGTTACTTTGGCTGACAAGTCAAGTGAAATGTCACTTCAGTTCTGCAAAATAATCGCCATCCTGTCAGATTACAGAACAAGATCTCACTAAGATGGTTTCGCTGTTAACTGGACGAGGCAGCTATCCGGAATGAAAGTCGACATCATCCTGGTAACTGCTTTAAGAATGAAGTGAAATTGACCGACTCGTCTCCTTCATCACATCCCATCCTGCTGGGGTCCATGCAGGTAGCAAAGGTACTGTAAGTCCCCATGGTCCCCAGTATGGTGGTCTGCCTTCAGTTGCTGATGATCTATAGCCCGTTTTTATATTGTGTCGTCTGTTATAATCTGATTATTTTATTGTTCTGAAACTAGTTTTACAATTAGAATCTGTGATATTTTGCTAGTTGTTATACTGTCCTTCGACGACAGGTCTTAAGATATTATGTAAATGCATAACTTGCTCAAGTCACGATATGGCTGAAACAATGCCGATGTGACTTTAAATATTAACTCACTCACTCACTCACTCATCACATCTCAGAAAGAGAACTCCCAGTCCTAGAGAGGCACGGTTCTCTGCTCAGAACAAGCAGAACTAGCCCCGAGTCAAGGCGGGCCGTTTTGTTTATAATGCCGTCGTAAAATTTGTCTCAAAGACTAACCATAATCCTTAATACAATCAAGGAATATATTTACTAAAAGTATTTGAGAAAAGTGGAATTAATACCATGTGGATTCTCAAAAACCAAAAGGATTTGCTTGACTGTTTGCAATCTCAGAAAAGAACCAAGTTCCGTTCTGTCCAAGCATCTGATTTTTCAACTTTGTACACAACTATCCAACATGACAAACTTGAGTAAAAACTTCATTCCTTGATCCATGGTGCTTTTTTTTACAAAACGTTGGGACCACAGATACAGTTACGTATCTATATTCAGAGGTTCAGGTCAATTTGTGAAAAATGAAAGCAAATGCCATCTGCAGTTTACTGAGAAAACAATGTATGAAATGCTGGACATCCTCATTGATAACATCCATGTACTATTTTAGGGAAACATTTGGACAAGAACAGAGGCATTCCCATGGACATCAATTGTGCTCCCCATCTTGCGGATCTGTTTCTTTATGCTTACAAATCGGAATTTCTGTTGGCAAAGTCAAAACAAGTTAATTTGGCCAAAAGGTTTTACTTAAGCTTCAGGTAAATCGAAGATCTGATATAATTCAATAAGTAACGAGATACATCATGATTCACCATACAGACTAGATACTTCAAGATTCACCTTAAATACTTCAAGATTCACCTTAGATACTTCTAGATTCACATTAGATACTTCAAGACACACCTTAGAAACGTCTAGAGTCACCTTAGATACTTCTAGATTCACATTAGATACTTTCAAGATTCACCTTAGATACTTCTAGAGTCACCTAAGATACTTCTAGATTCACATAAGATACTTCAAGACTCACCTTAGAAACGTCTAGAGTCACCTTAGATACTTCTAGATTCACATTAGATACTTTCAAGATTCACCTTAGATACTTTTAGACTCACCTTAGATACTTCTAGATTCACCTTAGATACTTCTAGATTCACATTAGATACTTCAAGACTCACCTTTGAAACTTCTAGATTCACCTTAGAGACTTCAAGATTCACCTTAGAGACTTCAAGATTCACATTAGATACTTCAAGATTCACCTTAGATACTTCTAGATTCACATTAGATACTTCAAGACTCACCTTAGAAACGTCTAGATTCACATTAGATACTTCTAGATTCACATTAGATACTTCAAGACTCACCTTAGATACTTCTAGATTCACATTAGCTACTTCTAGACTCACCTTAGAAACTTCTAGATTCACCTTAGGTACTTCAAGATTCACATTAGATACTTTCAAGATTCACCTTAGAAACTTCTAGAGTCACCTTAGATACTTCAAGATTCACCTTAGCTACTTCTAGATACACAAAAGATATAAGATGCTTCAGCATTCACCTTAGATGCCAGATACTTCAGCATTCGTCTTAGTTTCTAGATACTTCAGGATTAACCTTGGCTGTCAGATACGTGAGATTCACTTAATATATATTGGGAAGTTGGATGTACACATACCACATATTTTGATAACGTGTTACGTGTAACTATGGTAGCACAGTGGGTTATGTGTTCAATCCGCCATAGTGACGGTATTGAAACTCGGCGGTGTAGAGCGTCACATCAGCGTGCCTCGAGGTGATAATCCCTCAATGTCAAACATCACTGTGTAAGAACCTTCTCTTACAACAAAAGTTTCGAGTTCAAAGACGGACTGATGTGAGGTTCAATTAGCTGGGTAATCTAATCACATCTTCGTGAAAATGATTGCATGCTTTGCTGCAGCGCCGAAACAAAATTAACCGGCGATATACTTTTACTTTGTAAATTTTGTATGAGACTAGAAATGAAATTCTGTCCTGATCGATGAATTAGCTCGCCAAAGCCCGAAAATAATACTTGCAGTAGTGTGAGTACCACAGACGTTGCAACCACCATAATTAACATCCCCCTCCATCACTAACAACCGTCATCGGTACTGGCCACCGTTACCGCCACATCACCACACCACTACAACTACCACAATCCACCCCACCACCCCAACCACCACCATCACTACCACCACCACTACAACTACCACAATCCACCCCACCACCCCAACCACCACCATCACTACCACCACCACTACAACTACCACAATCCACCCCACCACCCAAGCCACCACCACAATCACCACCACCACTACAACTACCACAATCCACCCCACCACCCAAGCCACCACCACCACCACCACCACTACAACTACCACAATCCACCCCACCACCCCAACCACCACCATCACTACCACCACCACTACAACTACCATAATCCACCCCACCACCCCAACCACCACCACCACTACAACTACCACAATCCACCCCACCACCCAAGCCACCACCACCACCACCACCACCACCACTACAACTACCACAATCCACCCCACCACCCAAGCCACCACCACAATCACCACCACCACTACAACTACCACAATCCACCCCACCACCCAAGCCACCACCACCACCACCACTACAACTACCACAATCCACCCCACCACCCAAGCCACCACCACCACCATCATCACAACCACTACAACAACCACCACCAACACTACCACCACAACCACAACCACAACCACAACCACTACAACTACCACAATCCATCCCACCACCCAAGCAACCACCACCACCACCACCCCAACCACTACCACCACCCAACCCCACCACCACCAACACTATCTCCACGACCAAAACCACAACCACAACCACCACCATCACCACCACTACCACCAACAACAACACTAATAACCACCAAAGCCACGACTACATCTCCAGCCACTCCAACCACAACCACCACCACTAACAACCACCACAATCAACATCACCACACCAGCCACCACCACAACACCACCACTACAACCACCACAATCCACACCACTACTCCAGCCACAACCACAACCACAACCACTAACAACCACCACAATCAACATCACCGCTCCAGACACCACCACGACCACTACAACCACCAACACTAACAACCACTCCAACCACCACCAACACTAACGACGACCACCTTGACAACAATTAATGACAATCACAACCATCACAACACCATCACTCTCATCACTTTGACAACAACCACAACAGCCACCATCGCCACCCATACCACGCCAACAACCTCACCACAAAAATCACCACTTTGACAACAACCACATCAGCCACCATCGCCACCCATACCAATAACCTCAACCCCACAATCACCACAACTACCGCCATCACTACCACCATCACTACTACCACAACTACCATAACTACCGCCTTCACTACCACCACAACTACTACCGCAACCACCACAACTACCTCCACAACCAACATAACTACCACAACTACCACAACTAGCACCATCACTACCACCATCACTATCGCCATCACTATCGCCTTCACTACCATCACAACTACCATTACTACCGTCTTCACAACTACAACTACCGTCACAACTACCACCATCACTACCATCATCACTACCATCATCACTACCACCACAACTACCACAACTACCACGACTACCACCACAACTACCACCACTACTACCACAACCACCACAACTACCTCCACAGCTACCATCACTACCACAACTAACACCATAACTACCGCCATCACTACCACTATCACTATTCCCGCAACTACCACCACAACTACCACAACTACCACCATCACTACCGCTACCACAATGAATACATATATAAGTATCTATTCAAATCCAATCGTCCATATTGTATAACGAATATATAATTATCGACCTGTTATATTGATAAAGGGTATGTACTCCCAACACTGCAAGAAACCTGTGTTGAAAAGTTATGTAGCAAAGTTCACTTGGTAATTGTAAAATAGGATACGCCCAGTTACATTGCTTTAGCTACACTCGGCGGTAGGCATCAAGCCACCCGGAACGGACATCGAGGTCTCGAAACCATGAGTTCTGTGAAGCTTGTTTGTGATGGAAATGACATTTGTTGGTGACCATGGAGCCATATGAAGGATTGCAAGACACAACACAAGCTGTAAAGTAAAACAAGACAGAGAAAACGCCAATCTAAATGACATAATTAAGTAGACTTATTAAACGCCTCGCTGTGCGTGTTTTTCAGTATGCCTGTGGATACATCTCCCTGAGACTGGTAAGTGTTGTCAGGCTCGTCTGGAACCAAGACAAAGTAGGGATCAGTGGGTGTAATTACAGTGTGTTATACAGCACCTGACACTCTGACCCTGGCACTTCACCCCGATCTATCTTCCCACATAGTCAATAGGGCTATAGTTGACAAATAGCCCTGTCATTGAATGAAGATATTGAAGAGACTGTCATTACGCAGATTGAACTATACTCGTATCAGTGTCTCTGGCATGATCTTGTTCTTGGCCGTTATGATCTTGTGTCTGTCCGTCATGATATTGCGCCTGTCGTCATGACCTCCAGTGTCTCCGTCACGTCATCGTCACGATCTCGCTATTGTTGCAATCGCATCGTGTCTGCCCATTATGATCCCCGTAAGTGTCCGTCATTTTCCGTCTTAATCTGCTTTATCAAGTCATGATCTCGTGATGGTCTGATGAGTGTCCGACCTAATCTCGCGATGGTCTGGTGCGTGTCCGCCATGATCTCGTGATGGTCTGAAGAGTGTCCGGCATGATCTCGCGATGGTCTGGTGAGTGTCCACCATGATCTCGTGATGTTCTGAAGAGTGTCCGCCATGATCTCGTGATGGTCTGATGAGTGTCCGCCATGATCACGTGATAGCCTGATGAGTGTCCGACCTGATCTCGTGATGGTCTGGTTCGTGTCCGCCATGATCTCGTGATAGTCTGATGAGTGTCCGCCATGATCTCGCGATGGTCTTAAGAGGGTCCGCCATGATCTCTTGATGGTCTGATGAGTGTCCGACCTGATCTCTTGATGGTCTGGTGCGTGTCCGACCTGATCTCTTGATGGTCTTATGAGTGTCCGCCATGATCTTGTGATGGTCTTAAGAGTGTCCGCCATTATCTCTTGATGGTCTGATGAGTATCCGACCTGATCTCTTGATGGTCTGGTGCGTGTCCGCCATAATCTCGTGATGGTCTGATGAGTGTCCGCCATGATCTTGTGATGGTCTGGTGCGTGTCCGCCATAATCTCGTGATGGTCTGATGAGTGTCCGCCATGATCTCGTGATGGTCTGATGAGTGTCCGCCATAATCTCGTGATGGTCTGATGAGTGTCCGCCATAATCTCGTGATGGTCTTAAGAGTGTCCGCTATGATCTCTTGATGGTCTGATGAGTGTCCGACCTGATCTCGTGATGGTCTGGTGCGTGTCCGCCATAATCTCGTGATGGTCTGATGAGTGTCCGCCATGATCTCGTGATGGTCTGGTGCGTGTCCGCCATAATCTCGTGATGGTCTGATGAGTGTCCGCCATAATCTCGTGATGGACTGGTGAGAGTCCGCTATGATCTCGTGATGGCCTGAGGAGTGTCCGACCTATTCTCGTCATGGTCCAGTGAGTGTCCATCAAGATCTCCTGTGTCACTAATATTTTAATATTTGTAGCAACGACGTACCATTATTTATCAGGTCCGAACTAATGCGTACAGTTACTATAGTTACCACGATGACACATTACGTAAATAAGTTATAAATAGCTACACTAAGAGGTTGTACTACTTCAGACGACCTTACAATCTGATGCCCATCACAGATTCTTAACAAAGAATGCAAATTGTCTCTAGGAGGTGGATAAAACGATAATAAATACAACGGCCGGGCCTAATAAAGTTTCATAAATGGTGGTCGTGAAACATATCCTTGTAGACTGAAATATGTTTTTGAATGCAAACATGGCTGATAAACAGCATTACTATGTGGGTATCGGTGAAATACCCCACCGAGCAAGATGCCAGACCATCATTATTGTCCACGACGAAAGCAATACGGTTACTCTTGCAATCTTTGCCTTTACATTGAACATCATGAGAGATTTTTCAACAGATTACCTTCAACGTGACTTCGTGGAGCCTGTCTTGTATTTGTGATAGGGCCGATATTGGGGTTCTGCAATGCGGCTTAAGTGATCACAATACATGCACATTATCCCTAAACGTGTGTCCATCACAAGGTTGATGAGATCAGATGGTGGATCAATGTTTGTCCTTGGCGTGATGGGAAGTGTCTGGCAGCACGGAGAGCTGGTTACACACTGCAGCCGAACTGTAACTCAGCTGTAATCACCCCATCATTATGTAACACATCCGGTAATTACCTAGTCTTATGCACGGGGCAGTCTTGCAAGCCCGTCTTACATTCCATAACGAAGGTACATTGATACTAGAAGCTGGGTTAGTTATGCATGCGGACGAAGAGATGAATTGGTTTAGAGCAGAAGATGCTTGCCATTTTCGCGAACACCTAGTGTCATCCCTGATTTTCATTCATCAATTCATATAATTTTCACGTTCTTTTGCCTTTTACACACAATGGAGTCTAGTTTGGGCGGATACTCGAGATTAGGATATTTTCTGAAGTTTTTTATTTAGTTAGAGATTCTGAAATATGTTTTTTTTTCTGAAAGGACAACCCAAACACGTTTTGACCAACAACGCGTAATTTTTCAGAACGTTGTCCAGTGAACGAACTGGAGAATCAATTATTTTCCATCATCTTGTCGGATAAAGGCAAAGCCCATTGTACGATCCCGACAGTTACACAGTCTTCTTCTTCTAAAAAACTACAGCGTCTATAATTATCAGTGGGACCCGAGTTTCGAGCCGACGATCATAGGTTCCTGGCACGCCTAAGGGGCATAACTCAGTGATCACGTCGCAACAAGCCTCCGAACTGTAATTTGCAGGAGTATTGTAAGCGGGTTGCGACTAGGGGATATTAAAATGCAGAATGGTACACCCTTGTCTTAATTCAGTGTGTTTGTCTTGGGCTTGTGAGAAATGTTGGTGCGCCGACTAAATCCATGAACTAGACATGCCATTTATCACAGCGCCAGTCATTTCTTATTCTCAGTGACATCTCGCCTTGTTAAGAATATGCACGTGGACATTCAGCAGGTGGTTAATTAGCCTCAGTTATCCGCTGATGTCAATTCATACATTAACAGCCGTCCCCGAGGAGGCAACACAATCATCGCTCTGAATATGTCACGTGATGAACCTTAAACACTGCATGAAATACCAAAGTGCGTTTTAGAATTCCACTTCCGATTGGTTCGGTTTGGTCCGATATTTGTTCGGACAACCGTGTGGAGACAGATGCAAAGTTAACAAGGTAACGATAGTAGAAGGCATTGTTTAATACTTACCATTCATGTGTGTTGTATGGGGTGTGGAGATTTGAATAAAGGGATTAAGAAGTGGTAAAAGCCATATATTGGAGCACGACATATTTCTATATTCAGATAACTAATTAGTCAGTAAACAGGGCATTACAGAAACAAAACGGTGTTATGGACATTTCGTTCTGGTTTCTGGGTTATGACATACATTTTTAACATTTTGGTCTTAATTATTGACATGTCCTAGACTTCCATCTATAAGGAAATGATTATTAGTTTAAATCATAATTCCAAGATTATATAAATACCAAGGCTGGTCAAAATGTTCAAAGCCTAAGATACAAAACCAACAAAAGTGAAAGTGTTTTCAATTATATTTGTCACCATAATCTCCCAGCTTTTTAATACACTTCTCATATCGATAGTGAAGCTTTTCAATTTCTTTTAGGAATAAGTTTTCTGAAAAAGACCCGTTCACGACAGCTTTGAGGTCATTGTTGTCGTCACAGTGCTTTCCACGAAGGTGTTCTTTCAGTTTAAGAAACTGGTGGAAACATCACTTGCAGGCGAGTATGAAGGGCGAGGAAGCTCTTCGAACCCACATTGTCGCATAGCAGCCTTTGCAAGTCAAGGGTTTTGAGAAGAGGCATTGTCATGAAGTAGTAGAGCTCCAGTAGTCATCTTTCCTCGACGCTTTTCTTTGATAGAATCTCTCAGACAATGAAACAAATCAGCATAGTAGGCACCTGTAATTGTCGTTTGACTCTCTTAGTAATCAACATTGATTACACCCTTTGCATCCCAGAATACAGTGGCCATAAGTTTCTTCACTGATCTTGAAGATTTGATTTTCTTTGATGCCGAAATGTGAAATGGTGCCATTCCATGGATTGACATTTTGACTCGGGATCATAGTAAGGACCGATATTTCATCAACCGTTACTTATCTCTTTTTGACGAAATCCTCCACAATAAGCCCTAAATGTTCTCTCGCATTGTCAGTTCTATTTTCCTTAAGATCAGAATTTCGAAACTTTGGTACCCAGCGAGCAGATAAGTTCTACCAGCCTTAAACATAGCTGCCTAACGTTTAATATTGGAACAGCTAGGACACTCACCTTTTGACATGCGGTCATGAATTTCTTGGGGATTACGTTTCTCTGAAATCAGAAACTTGATAAATACTCGGTACTCTTTCTTTGCCATTTCTGTGTACTTTGGAGCCCTAATGCAGACCAAATGCACTTGCAATGGACTACACAAACAATGTACAACATTGACTAGTTCACTTTGTTATGCCCCATAGTTGAAAGTTCTCGTACGCTGTCCTTGTAAAAAAGACTGGTATCTTTAGAAATCCGCTTATCTAGACTTGCCTATTAATAGGATAGAATTAATATGACATCCATCAAGTACAGCATCTGAGCAAGGCTAACCTCTTCTTTTTGAAATTAGGATTTAACTTTGTGAGACAGAGATTAGGGGATATATCATCTTGTCGTCTCTTTCTCTCTCTTTCATATAAGATACAGCATGATTTACATCAAAACTGTTTCATAAAAAAATGAAACTGCCAAGAGAAATGTAATTAGCTATGGGGTAATTTTCACATGTATCATCGCCATGGAATAATAAACTCTATTCATATCATCGTCTGGTAGACCATGGCTTATTCATACTGGAACTTCTATGGGAAGCAATATCCTTCACAGAATTAAACAGAGAGTCTTTTAGGCAATTTCATAAATCGTCTTTGGTCTTAGTAACTCTTAGGCAGACTGCTGTGAGTGATGATGATGATGATGATGATGATGATGATGATGACAAAGACGACGACGGTGACGGCGTCGATGATGGTGATGACGATGATGATGATGATGATGATGATGATGATGATGATGATGATGACAAGAAATAGTACCTGCCGTAATTAGGATTATATAAATATGTTTTTAGCATTGAATAAAACACAAGTGAAAACTAATTGCCGACTAATGTCGCTGGTTGCAGATATGATAGACACACTTTAAAATGTATTGAACCAAAGCATCATATAAATATTATGTCTGGAAATGTTGACAGCCAATGGTAAAGTGTACAACAGTTTCTGTGTAAACTATAATTTACGCACATCCTGATGTCCACACATCACTGGTTATGTGAAGGGCCCATCATCATATATCAACTCAGCTGCGATACGGAAGAGACGTTCAGTCATCTCAACTCAGGGAATATTGATGATTAATTGATTCATCTGTACTTCGTGTGTTTATCACTTTTTTAAAAACCAATATTGACAAATTGTAATTGCCTTCTCATCACAAGAGTGAATACAAACACGGCTATTGTTGGAATGTTGAAATCTGTTTCAGTGGCAGTGAATAAGCTTCCCTGATTATTCTTTAAGATGTTCGATTTCATTTGAATCATTTGAATCATTATGAATGTTAAACATGTAAAATGTGTTCACAGCAGTCCTTGTATGTTAACTACACATTTTAGTTTCTTGTTTACATTCTAGTTTGATCTACTAATCATTGATTATCCTGAATGAAAACGGCTTTTTGCCATATTGTCAAATTGCACCTGTCTATATAATCTAGTTCCTTGGACAACTAACATCAAGTTCTTGAGGACCTGTAATTTCAGAACCAGACACCCTGCACATACAATGCGATCTCAACAGCTGTCAGCAGTTACACTGCAGTGGAGTAGTGTGGACAATCCTCACTTGTCGGCAGTCTTATAATGACATTTTCATGAACAGATAAGTAGCAACACGACCTGTGTCGCGATGACTGACACAAACCGATATGCAATGAATGGCGCTGTCGCCGAGTATTATGTGTAAGCTCCGTACACCTGAGAGGTGGTAACGAATAGGACTCCACACAGGATCAATGACCTTAAATCAGAGGAATGCAATATGTTGCTGAGCCCTATAAACAACATTTGAAATACCTTCTACAAATAGTGCACTCACTGACCTTATTGATATTTCTTCATGGCTACTTTAAATATGGAATGGTGTCCTTCATTCCCATGCATATTTCAGTCAGGTGAATACCGATGCACCTATTAATTGATTTCTTTTAATTTGGAACTTGCATTCAATTCGGTTCAATGCAGACATGCAAACACGTTTATTGTTCCCATAACTTCGGAATGTGCAAATCGGTTTAACAATGAAGTTTTATTCCTTCTTCAATTTGGCTCAAAATCAATGATTATTAGTCACAACCAGGGATCGATGAAGTATTATCTCGTAATAGATTTTTTGGCTAGCTACATATTAGAGAATACCGTACAGGTATGCCAGAAGTGTTAAGTGTTAACAAGTTTTAAGTGTTAAAACAGAATAGTTTACCACACAGAGCATAACCATGACCCAATCACACACCACGATCAGTGTGAACACAACATCAGAGACTGATCGAAGGCGCCATGCAGAGTTCCCCACCCCGACACCGACCTTTATTATTGGCCTGGTAGTTTGTCTTGATAGAAAGACCTCAGTCAGCAGTCTACTCTGCTATTTCAAGTGTAGATATATATCAGTGTAAACAAACAGAACACAATTGGCAAAATGTTTTCAAACAATATGTATTGACAGTGCAATCACTGACGTTATACATATCCCCTGCATGGCGTGCTGTAGGCAATATATACCACCGTGGGGTTAATGGGCTTTAATGTTTTCATACAATTTATATCCACGTCTCTGCATTCAGCCGAGAGACACAAACACCATCGAGGAAGGTCTCACGTGAGGAGATCTGTCCTAACCTTGATATTAGAAAAGGGCTTTAGAAATTGAAACACATCAGCGTCGCCCGACCTGCAACACCTGAATACAACCCTCCCCCCCCCCCCCCCCCCCCCCCCCAGACAGATTGTCACAATCATATCTCATCTTGTGGGCTATGGAAATAAGTACCTGAGACTGCGATATCTCTAGTTAATGCTTTTAGGAGCGCCCAGATCTCTTTGGGTAATCGGGATAAAGATGTGGCTATGCCCTGCTTATGTTTAACTGTAGGCACAATCCGAGCGGCTTAAACATGTGTTGTTATCTTGATTTTGTCATAGATGGCTGCATGATAATTCAATTAACTTGACAAATACCCCATTTATGCGTGCATTGCGTTTTGTAAGGCTTGGAGTAGCATGGGATAGAAGGATAGATAGGAACCAGGGTTTTCACAGGTAATACACACCAGGTATAGAAATGTAATTGTCAGCTGATAAGATGTTCACTGCGTTCTTTAAGCATCAGAGAAGCAGATCATAGAATGATAGATGGAACGTGGCGTCACACAAGTACTTCACAAGTAATACGCAAGTAATACACACCTGATAGTGTAATTGTTTCCTGATGAGACGCAAACTGCTTTTAGTATCAGTGAATGATCTTAAATTTGAAGCAATAGATTTCATTTTCATGGCTGCAGATACACAACACAACGAAACAAACAATCATGAACAAGATGTGTACAACACGCAATGTAAATTATCTGCAAATAGCGGCATTACAGAAACAAAACATAATGGGGTGAACGCAATGGGATTGAGATGTTGATTGGGTGAGATACGTCGAGACAATGGGAACTAGTTTTCAGTGGGCAGTACCTGATGTCATGGGACAGTCGATCAACACTAATGTAGTTTCTCAACCAGAGATCAAAAGTTATTTTTCTATCGAGGTGGTAGTATCATTCAAATCGTGACTGGCAAGTCCAATTTAATATTCCCTGTCTAAACTTTTTTAGGACTAGTATGTCTTGAAAATCAGTGAGAAAATATCCTGTTGAAGCAAATGTAAAACGTCGGATTCGTTACAACTTTATTTAATACTTACGATATTTTTTTCACATTTCAATTCTTTGTAACATGTGATCACAAGATTAACGTGGGTGTAGTTTTTGTCAGGGTAATTAGCAGCAGGAGGAACTCTGGTTTCAGTGCTAAGTGGATGTGTTATCACCAGATCGGTGCTGAGATACACATCCGTTTGTACCAAGCCACCAGAGCTGGCCAACCACTGCTACAAGCTGGCAAAACACAGAAGCTTCAATGTTGTGGGTGTTCAATATTGCATAACACCTGTTTGGTCATGGAGGAGGAGTTCACGTTGTGGTGGAGGCGTGCAGCTCATTGTTGTCATGGGGATGTGTCAGGATCTGAGACCAGGATTTAGTAGTTTATACAGAATCAAGTGTGCACGTGGGTTCGAATCCCGAATGGGACTTAGCCTAAAAAAAGGACAAGAATTTGTACTTTACCAAGAAAGTGTTATGGTAGAAATCTGAAGTATGGTTTGCAAAACGGATGTTACACTACTTTGAAAAAGGATTTAAGCGAAGCAGTCGTATTTAAGCTTTACTAAATCTTGTATACGTCACCGGTATCTGATGAAACACCCCCGATCTGATTAGGCCCCTACAATATGACCACTGACAAGATGTTATTCTATTCAATATATGTTATTCAACATCCAATAATGCACAGCTTCGCTTGATACAGACATCTAGTCACTTGTGCAACTATCACCCCCTGGGGATTCCGAAAAGCCCCCAACACCCAATGCACGACATCGTCCAATTGTCAAATAACCTGGCTATCATTACAGGAACAATGTAATATTTCAACATGCTGTTGTGTGCACAGTGAGCACTGTGATGGATACTTTCTGCTGGTAATTTATGCATGCATGAATATCAAATATAAACGTCAATGTAATGTCACTCGGTGACGAACCGTGTTCAATGTCCAAAGGAACATCATAGGCCTGAAGGCAGCAAAGACGATCCCATTGCACGGGATTTTCTTTTCAACACAACTTTAAACAGAGAGGGGGGCTACGGGTGGCCAGGCGTCTAAGGCGCCGCGATTCGCTGTGGGTTCGAATCCCGGTTCGCCCCGATTATGTTTCTTGGTTTGTCAGCACCATACCCGTGCTCGTGGGTTTCACCGAAGTGGTAAACGTCTGAGACTTGCATCACTTCGGGCATTCCTCCCACATTTAGCTGACACGCCGCGATATAACTGGAATACTGTTAAAAGCGGCGTTAAACCCAACTCACTCACTCACACTCACTCAAAAAGAGAGCTACTGTTAAAACGCAACATTGGTATCACCAATCGAGATCGACTTACCTCTCATCTTGTGTAAACTTTGCTTATAATTACTGTTTCTGTGTTTATCAGTAGGTGAATATGTCTCATTTTTTTCCGCGAACACCTTGTGTTCTCGGTGATCCATGCATATAATTTTAACCGCCATTTCTACACCCAATGGAATCTGTTCCGGCAAATAATGGAGACTGACTATTCACTTGCGTTGACGTTGTATACTATATATCTCACGCCGAGACATTCCTGATTAATATCCAACGGTAGCGTCGAAAGCATTGCTTAATATAGCTAAGAACACATCCTACAAATGAATCACCGCGTAGCTCTTTCTCACAACAATGTCTTTAGTGTAGCTCCTCGGTACTGTTTGGCAAGAAGTATGGCTACCTGTTGGCAGATGACGTAGAGTTGCATGCGGGACAGAAATATTATCCTTTTTAACGTGCAGGTAATCCCATGTTTTCTGTTCAGAAAATTAGTTGGTAGACAAAAATATTGAGGAACCTATAGCCTTTCTGTATAACGTGTAGAGTGAATGGATGGTGTTTCTTGAGACAAAATATTCTGCCAACAATCAGACAATATGTGTGTGTTCTAAATTATTGAAACTCATGGAAGACTTAAACAATATATGCGATCTACGGTTTCCAAAACGACATTCCCCAATGTTATTATATTGTGTGAAAATTTGAGATTTTGAATTCTTAGATGACTGTAGAAGTACATTAAAATAATCTCTTCAGTTTACAAATAATTATTGAAGGCATTGACAGCATGTTCTTGAACTAGAGCTATTTCAAAATGTTTGTGATTTTCCGTTTATTATCATGACATTAGATGTCAGTATATAAGATTATGGCATGAGATGGCAGTATTTAAGATCATGACATTATATGTCAGTATTTAAGATCATGACATTATATGTCAGTATTTAAGATCATGACATTAGATGTCAGTATATAAGATCATAACATTAGATGTCAGTATATAAGATTATGGCATAAGATGGCAGTATTTAAGATCATGGCATAATGTGTCAGTGTTTAAGATCATGGCATTAGATGTCAGTATATAAGATCATGGCATAAGATGTCAGTATTTAAGACCATGGCATAAGATGTCAGTATAAAAGATCATGACATTAGATGTCAGTATATAAGATTATGGCATGAGATGGCAGTAATTAAGACCATGACATTAAATGTCAGTATATAAGATCATGGCATTAGATCTAGATATCAGTATTTAAGATCATGACATTAGATGTCAGTATATAAGATCATGACATTAGATGTCAGCATATAAGATCATGACATAAGATGTCAGTATTTAAGATCATGACATTAGATGTAATTATATAAAATCATGAAAACAATCGAAATTTTAATGTGATGCGCGAAGAAGAAAAATTGCCTGCCGCAACGCTTTTAAAAATATTTAAGAGACGACAGTCGTCGCCATGATTATTAAATTACCTCTCTCTCTACCTATCTATTATTTTTCTACCGTTGTTGAATAGATGAGTTTGTTATCATTTCCTGTGAGTCTTCTGATTTCGTAGCTACATTTCTCTCCCCTCACATTATATATATTATGTATATATTTTGTTTATATTGTATATAGTGTCTCATAAGCCAACGTCTGGCTGAACGCACTCCACACACCTTTTTTCTTATGTGCATCGATTTTATATTGTACGTGTTGTGCGTGTGACACTTTAATAAACATTTTACTACTACTGTTTTTTCATAGTTGTTTACATCAGGGCCTTTATGCATTGTGAACTTCATTTCAATGCCACATTTAATAATGCGTCTATTACTAACAATGGATTGCAACGAGGGGTCATGTTTGAAACTTGGTATCAAACAAACAAAGACATTAGCATAACGAGGCCGTGAGAAACACCTTGTTATATTAGCCAACTTAAGCACAACAGTGTCCCTCTGTATTTCTACACAATATGATATGCCACAAGCTGACCTCTGGAATACCTACAAATACACGTTACGCTCTGCATTCAACTCGGGAAAAAGTCATTCATTGCTGATGTTAATTTGACGATTGTTCAAGTAAATAAGGGAATTTATTTTCCGCATATGCACATTAAAGTTTTCACTTCGATCATTACGTATTGTGCTGGTTGGTGTCTGGTGCAGTTGTAATGGCTTTCAGGAATGTTTTTGTCTAACCCCCTCAGCCACCGAGGCTTCCACAAAAATGAAAATCCGACAACTGGTAGTCTTGGGGCGCGTTGCAAGCCACGAATCGCTTAGAGAAAGCAAATTAATCGCTGCAATAGTTCGGAGCGCATGCGCATGCTTTCAAAATGGCGGCACAACTACCGCTTCGTTGCCTTGACATAGAAGAACGTTATAAAAGAGGCTCGATGACGAGATGATGACATTTATGACTACTTTTGAGATGTGGAGCAGACTGAGGATGATGCGGTGTTAGCTACCATTGCTCGTTTCCTCAATGATCCAGTCAGGAATTTCTTGTTCCGCTGTCAAAGTCAGCCGCCATTTTGGTTTGAGAACGAAGCAACCTCAGCTAGCGATTGTTTCGCTTGCAAGCGGCTGAAAGTTACCGCACTGTTGTAAGGCGAATCGCTGTTCATCGCTTGCAAACGATTCGCGCTTTGCAAAGCACCCCTAGATCACGTACTTTGTGTACCCCTCTGACAAGTGTTAATGAGTACGACTCTCATGGCCGAAAGCTATGAATACACAATGCCATTTAGAAAGTGGTTAAAAGTAACAGATGTTATATAGTGAACCGCAATAGAAACGTCACCCCAAGTAACATTGCATGAAAAGTTGTCATTTATGGGTAATTATTGTCAAAGTTTCTAAAATTTAACATTACCTTGTCAGGAAAAATGAAACTTGATGATAAAAAACAAATCAGATGACAATATTAATAAAACCGATCGACCAAACGCTCGGCCATGGTAACCCGATGCACGTGAGTTCCGTGCAAATTGAAATGCACATGCGTTCCCCCATTTTTAGCCCTATAAAAATCCACTCAGATCGGATAACATTCATTCGTTATTGAATTGCTACCACATGCCAAGATTGACAAGAAATCAGCGACACCAAGCCCTTGGACGATTGCAAGTTGGACAAACCGCCCGACAAGTATTCAATGCATTTCACGTCCATGTAAGGACCATATACAGGCTCCAATAACGGTACCAGACCACCAACACTACAGATGACCGACCACGTAGTGGAAGACCAAGGGTCACCACCCGACGTCGGGATCGTCAGATTGTGTGACATCATCTTCAAGATCGCTTTGTTACTGCTGCGGAAACTTCTCGACAGACCATGGGGACACACCAGCGACACATTAGGTGCGGACACCGTGCGTCGACGATTGACGAGCAGACACCTCAACTGTCACAGGCCACACTGAGGACCCATTCTGACACCACGTCATCGCCGGGACCGTCTTCAGTGGGCAACACAGCACGAGCATTGGCACCAGCAGCAGTGGAGAAGAGTCCTCTTCTCGGACGAGAGTCGTTACTGTATCTCAACAGCAGATGGCACAGAGAGAGGGAGTCTGGCGACGCCGTTGGGAACGTTACTCGGATGCTTGTGTTGTTGAGAGAGACTCGTGGGATGGTCCCAGCATCATGGTGTGGGGTTGAATTGGTCTTGCGCAGAGGGTCGGCCCTGTGGTCTTACAGAACATCGGCCCTGGGAGAGGCAATGGTGTCACAGCAGCTCGGTACATTGATCAAGTCTTGAGACAATACGCCGTACCTCATTCGGCACGTCGCCGCAACCACGAGTTTCAGCATGATGCGCCGACACTGCGAGAGCAACAAGTGACTTCCTCCAGCAGCATGGCATCAGAACCATGCATTGGCCTGCCCTCAGTCCCGATTTTAATCCCACTGAGCACCTGTGGGACGGGATTCAAAGACGGCTGAATGACCAAGGCCGACAACTGCAGCTGAACTGCGTCAGGCGTTCCTCAAAGTGTGGGTTCAAGTGCCTATGGCCTTCATCAACCGCCTCTTCCATTCCATGTATCTACGTTGCACGGCAGGTATCAATGCACATGGCGGACACACTAGATATTGACTTGTGGTGCCATTTTCTCAGAGACTAGTGTTGTGTTTCACTACATTAACCTTGATGATCACTTTTGCCAAGTTTCATCTTTTTAATATGTCTATGTTTACAGAGTTTGGACAATATCATATATCTATCCATGGTGATGATTCTTTTGCGGTTCAGTATATTTACACAATACCATTTAGATACTGCTTAGATAAGCGGATACTGCTTTTGAAAATGAACTTACCACCTAAGAAATCAGAGTTCGACGATCCAGCTCTTGATGCACAATGTCACTTGAGTAAACTTGAACTGATGATGGCGGGTGCAAAATATGACGTTTAACAATGAAGTTTTATTTTGTCTTCAGTTTGGCTCAAAATGAATGGTTATTAGCCACAACCATATATGATAAAGCACTATGTCCTAACAGAGTTGTTCGGTCAGCTGTCCCTTAAGTGTTAACTACAAGCATCAACCACAGGATATCGTACATCGGGTTTCAAATTGAGTTTACCACACAGAGCATAACCTTGATCCACTCTCACACCACGATCAGTGTGAACACATCAGTAGAGACTGATCGAAGGCGCCATTGCCGGGTTCCCCACCCCGAAACGGACATTTATCATTGAGCTGGTATTTTGTCTTGATAGAATGACCTCAGTCAGCAGTCTACCTTGCTTTTTGAGGTTTAGATATATATCAGTGTCAGCAAACAAGATACAATTTCCAAAATATTTTCAGACAATAGGTATTGATAGTGCAAACACTGACGTGATACATATCCCCTGCAAGGCTAGGCGCGCTGTAAGCAATATATACCACCGTGGGGTTAATGGGCTTTAATTCTTTTATACAATTTACTTCCACGTCTCTGCAGTCAGCCGAGAGACACATAAACCATCGAGGAAGGTCTCACTTGAGGAGATCTGTCCTAACCTTAATATTAAAAAAGGCTTAGAAGTTAAGAAACACCAGCGTCGCGTGACCTACAACACCTGAATACAATCCCCCTTGACAGATTGTCACAATCATATCTCATCTTTTGGGATATGGAAATAAGTAACTTGGGCTGCGATACCTTTTGGTAATGGCTTTAGGGGCGCTCGGAGTAGAGATGTGGCTGTGCCCTGCTTATGTACGCACAATCAGAGCGGCTTAGGAATGTGTTGTTATCTTGATTTTGTCATAGAGAGCTGCATATAAATTATATAAGTCGGACAAATACCACATTTATGTGTTCATCCTGTTCATGTTCTTTAAAGATTATAGTAGCAGTGGATGGAGGAATATAAATATATACCTGGCTTTACACAACTCGTACAATGGATAGAAGCGTAATTGCTACCTGATGATATATTCATTGCCGTTATTAAGGATCAGAGCAGGAGGGCAAATAATGATAGCGGCGTGGTAAACCTGGCTTTTCACGAGTTATACCCACCGTGTATGGACATGTGATGGCTGATAAGATGTAATTTTAAAAGCATTTAGTGACAATGAACGATTCGTAATTATTATCAAGCAATTATTATGTAGTATCTAAAAAGCCGCGGAGGGAGTTTAAACATCCAGTGTACAAGATGTGTTACAAGATGTGCTTCATTTAGCGGTCATAACAAAACAATTTATGACAGTAAAACATTTTGGGATGAGTGAATAGATGAAATATTGAGTGGTGAGATGTTGAATGGGTCTGAAATATAGCCAATGGCAACTATTTTTTCCTCAGTAGATGGCCACGTGTCAATGATTTAGTCTAATGGATAATATCAATCATATGCCAGAAGTTTGTTTTTCTTTTATCAAAGTAACGACCTATTAATTTAGTATTGTAATTGAGGCCGTGTCCCCCTCAGACCCATAGTCTCCCTGTCGAGACGTTTTTGGGTCTAGTATGTCTTGAATGTCAGGGAACAAATCTCCTTGTGAAGGGCAATGTAAAATATCTAATTCGTTTCAATTTTATCTTCTGCTTACAATATTTTTTGTCACATTTCAATTCTATGTAACATGTGATCCAACGAATAACGTGGGTGTAGTTTTTGTCAGGGTAATTAGTAACAGGAGGAACTCTGGTTTCAGTTGTAGGTGAATGTGTTATCACCAGATCGGTGCTGAGATACACATCCGTTTGTTCCTCGCCACCAGAGCTGGCCAACCACTGCTACACGTTGGCAAAACACAGAAGCTGTGTGTGTTCAATATTGCATAACACCTGATTGGTCCTGGACGAGAGGTTCAGGTTGTGTTGGAGGCATGCAGGTCACAGTTGGCATTGGCTTGTGTCAGGATCTGAGACCAGGAATTTATAGTTTATACAGAAATAAGGTTATAAGGATTCTAATAACATCAGTGCAGTGCACGTTTCCACTTCATGACTTTCATTTTTCTGTTTAAGTTAACGTTCGTCGTGTACCAGTCGCACATTTATCGAAAGATTGACACGTCAACACTGCGTATATACGTCGAGTTGTACAAGAACACTGAAACGTCGATACACTGTTTGTTTGCAGAATAGTGCCAAAACGCTCCAATATTGATACTACATATATATATACAGTGGAGTGTCAATACTAAACCCACAAACGGGTGGTTTCGCTCGCTGACTTGGTTGATGCATGTCATCGTATCCTAATCGCGTTGCTTATGTTTGCTTGTTTGTTGTGTAGCTCCGCGCCAAGAAATGCTCCAGCTATTTGACGGCGGTCTCTAAATAGTCGAGTCGTCAAACCTGACCACCCGATCCTATAGTCGCCACTTAAGACAGGCAGCCCGGATTTTCACTGGATACGATGCTCGAGATGTGATCACTGGTTTGTCTGACCCAGACTAGATTATTTACAGGCTCAAATGGTTTGGGTGGTCAGACTTGGTGACTTGGTTGACTGTGTGCCCTTGTACACCGACGACATGTCTAGTTGCTGACATCATCAGTCATATGATTGTCTGGTTCGACTCTTTACAGACTGACCTCATTTAGCTGGAATATTTCTGAGTGCGGCGTAGAACAACAAACAAACAAACATCAAACAACAGATGAAATACCCTGGCTATCTTTACTGGACTGTTGTTGTGTGCACAATGTTACGTGTCGATTCCCAAATTGAAACACTATGTTAACCAGAAATCTATACGTAAAAGAACTTGGTGTGAAACCAACAAACAACCAACAAATGGCGTAAATTAACAATTGTATTACAAACTTAAATAGGTTTACAAATCAACACAACTTACTGCACAGCAATTACAAAGTCAGTACACAATAGAGTGGTTATGCAATATTCAATTGCCATTCATAATATGATGGCAGTGGTCGGGATCAAATACAAAAATATATTGGTGACAACAAAAGTCAGAGATTATGATATATATTCACCCAGCGGCGACAGCGGTCACGATTCTGAGGTGGGGTAGGCAGGGAATTAGAGATGATGAGCGATCCTCACATGAAAGCTGGTTCCGATATAATGAAAATGTGAGATATCTAAACACGCTCTTGTCACACTAGATATAAAGCCTAACAAGCAAATGGAAGTTTCCACAGTGTTTTCATCAGTCTCGCAGCACTGGAACATTCCAGATGATTCTACAGCCCACTATATATATCACCCTCCGCGGTGTACCGTACTGGAGGTTTACACACCACACTCGCATCTAAATATAGTAACCCTGTGACGAGTGATCACTGTCCAAATAGAAGGCAATGAACGTCTACCGAATCTCAACAGAAACAATACAACACAGCCACAATATTAATCATTGAAGATAAAGATACACTGCTATATAACAGTGAGTGCTGGGATGGGTGCTTTCTGGTTATAATGTATGCATGGAAGAGATACACTGGAATATCCAGTATAAATTGCAATGTAATGTCCCTCAATATGAACCGTATTCAACACGGCTTTAAACAGAGGCCGCCTGATCATATACAAGATAGGTGTCGCACACCAGGACCGACTGACCTTCCCCTTTGTACAACAGTTTTGTACTTACTCTAGGTACTGCTTTCATCATCTTACCCTTTGACATCCTTACCTTTTTGCGCGAAGACCTGGCGTCATCACTCATTTCCAGTGATCCATTTATATAATTTTCTCCGCTTTTATGGCTGTTTTGCCCAATTGAATCTATTTGGGCAGATAATCGTGACTGATTACTCACTGGCGTTGACGTGGTGTATTGTGTATCTCACGCCGTGACATTCCTGATAAATATCCAACAATTAGCGTCGATAGCATTGCTCCATATAGCTAAGAACACATTCTACAAATGAATCACCACGCGGCTCTTTCTCAGAACAATATCTTCGAATGTTTTAATGTGCAGTTTCAGTGGCAGCCCCGAGGTATTGTTTGCCAAAAAGTATGGCTACCTGTTGGCAGATGACGCAGTTGTGCATGCGGGACAGAAATAGTTTTTCCTTTTTAACGTGCAGTTAATCCCATGTTTTCTGCTCAGAAAATTAGTTGGTAGACATGAATATATGTGGAACCTTTCTGTATGACGTGTAGAGTGAATGGATGGTGTTTCCTGAGACGCAATATTCTGCCAACAATTAGACAAGATGTGTATGTTCTAAATTATTGAAACTCATTGAAAAGTTAAACAATATGTGTTCTACTGTTTCTACTGTTTCCAAAACGACGTTCCAAATGTTATTATATAGTGTGGTAATATGTGAATATTTTATTCTTAGATTACTGTAGAAGAACATTAATTAATCACTTCAGTTTACAAATAATTATTGAAGTCATTGACAGCATGTTATTGAACTAGAGCTATGTCAACATGTGTGTGATTTTCCGTTTATTATCATGACATTAGATGTCAGTATTTAAGACCATGACATTACCTGTCAGTACAGTAGGTAAAACGATAAGGCTTTAATAAAATGAAGTTTCAGGAGTCACTTCCGTGTTGCAAAAACGTGAGTTCTACGCCGAAGAACAAACGCTTTGGTCAAGTTGGAGGGTCAAGGTGAACAAGAACTACTTGCATTGTTGATAAGTATACTTAACAAGTGATTCACAGCATATGTGTACACATTGCTCATACCACTATTCATGATTGAATTAAATCCGAGAAGAGGTAGTTCAACAAATGATATACATATGCAGAAACCCCGCCCCGTTACGTCTACAGTAAAACAAAGGTCCATCCCTCTGAACCAATAATTCGCCAGTCCAGACACTTGCCTTGAAGCCGGCTCTGTTCACAATAGCGGGGCTCCACTCACGTCTGTTTATCCACATTCCTTCTTGAGTCTGGGTTTATGACATTTCCCATATCCAGTTTCATTCTGCTTCTCATATAACTAACCGTATCTATTGTAGTAAATCGGTTGTTTCAATGTAATGCGTTCAAGCAGAATCTGTCTTTGTCTTTTGGCTTGTGAGGAAAGGTTTTTGTGCAAACCAGAGCCTGGAATCAGACACTCCATTTATCACAGAAACGTCATTTGCTATCCTCTGCAACGTTACGTAATGTTACGCATATACAGGTGGTCAGATGCCAAATCATCAATTGGCGCCATTTGTCCGTATTTCGTCCACAGCCGTGTATATATTTTAGTGATAAACTTTATTTAATTGTATTTCATTAAAATATCAGAAGTGATTACGATTGAAATTCGTTAAGTTTGGTCTGACAGTGATGTTCCCGACAGTAGCGATTTAATTCAAGACATCATCCGCCTCAGTCTCAAATATAAGGATTACACCTCAGAGATAGGCCTTGATGAGGGTATATAATCTTTAGTTCTCTTTGAAATACGATCATGAATTCCATGAAGTATATTTTGTACCTATTTTGTACTTCAGATACCAAAGAATCATGGTAAAGGCAAAAAGGTACTTTGCGCATTTATCATCGGCATGACTTATGAACTCTATAGATGTCAACATCAGGTAGGAGATGCTTATTCATGCTGAAACTTGAGTTCCTATTTGCTGTGATGCCCTTCACCGACTGTACACTGAAAGTATTTTAGGCACATTCAAACGTCTTCTTGGAATCAGTAAGTCTTTGGCTTGAGCCGTTCCATGTTCAATGGTATGATGAAAAGCAATATATTATGAGGAAAACTATCATTTGCATGGCTGTTGTTTATTCTCTTTTCTTGATTTTGGCCTTAGTGATTTAGTGTCCACAATAAAACTACCTCACTGATTACCAGCTTGTATAATGAATGCACGCACATACTGAAGGAAAGCATCATCTAAATGTTATGTCTGTACCTGTTGACGGTCAATATTAAGGTTACAACAGCGAAGTATTTCTTACGTACGTCCTGATCCGCACATCGCTGTTTCGTGTGAAAGTATGTGACACATCAATAAATATCAACTCAGCTGTAACACAGAAGTGGAAATAAAATGTTCTGTCATCTCAACTTATGGAATGTCGATGATTCATTGACCCATCTGTATTTTGTGAGTTTATCACTTAATCAATATTGGCAAATGGCAGGTGCCTTCTTATATTAATTGTGAATACAAATATGGCTATTGTTGGAATATTGAAATTTGGTTCAATGGCAGTGAATAAATATGCTTTTCCTAGTTGTTCTTTGAAATGTTAGATTTAATTTTAATCATTATGAATGTTTATCATACAGAAAACGTGTTTAGCTTGGGCAGTCCTTGTTTATCATGCCAACTACGTTTAAAAATCTAGTTTGATATATCACTAATTGCTCACCCCAAATGAAAAAGGCAATATGTAAATTTTGCAACTGTCACGAACGTACGTGTCAAACCTAATTGAAACTGGGCACCTGCCTATGTACTTTAGTTGAGCTTTATAATCTCCAGAGGATGCGCGTTGCACATTTAGTGCTATCTTACTGCAACGACCTTGTTATTAAGAAGCATCGCTGTGTGGAGCGGGAACAACCCTCACTTGTCGGCAGTCTTATAATGACATATTCATGAACAGATAAGTAGCAACACGACCTGTGTCGCGATGACTGACACAAACCGTTATGCAATGAATGGGGCTGTCGCCGAGTATTATGTGTAAACTCCGTACACCTGAGAGGTGGTAACGAATAGGACTCCACACAGGATCAATGACCTTACATCAGAAGAATGCAATATGTTGCTGAGCCCTATAAACAACATTTGAAATACCTTCTACAAATAGTGCACTCACTGACCTTATTGATATTTCTTCATGGCTACTTTAAATATGGAATTGTGTCTTTTGTTCTGATGCATATTTCAGTCAGGTGAATACCGATGCAAGTATTACATGATTTCTCTTAATTTGGGACTGGCAGTCAATTCAGTTCAATGCAGACATGCAAACACGGTCATTGTACCGATTATTTCGGAGTGGCATATCGGTTTAACAATGAAGTTTTATACCTTCTTCATTTTGGCTCAAAATGAATGGTTATTAGTCACAATCAAGTGTTAATGAAGTATTATCTCATAACTGAGTCAGCTGTGTTAAGAAATGTTAAGTATTAGCATCATCCACAGGATCTCATACACCGGATTTCAAATAGAGTTTACCACACAGAGCATAACCATGACCCATTCGCATTCCACCCACAGTGTGAAAACATCAATAGAGACTGAATGTGATCGAAGGCGCCATGTAGTGTTCCCCACCCAGACTCTGACCTTTATCACTTGTGCGATCTATTTTACTATTTCAGGTATAGATATATATCAATGTCAGCAAACAAGATACAATTGCCAAAATATTTTCAGACAATAGGTATTGATAGTGCAACCACTGAAGTGATACATATTTCCTGCAGGGCGTGCTGTAAGCAATATATACCACTGTGGGGTTAATGGGCTTTAATGTTTACATACAGTTTACTTCCACGTCTCTGCATTCAGCCGAGAGACACATACACATAAGGGAATCTTTCCTAACCTTGATATCTAAAAGGCTTAAGAAGTCAAGAATCACCAGCGTCGCGTGACCTACATCACCTGAATACAACCCATCCTGACAGATTGTCACAATCATATCTCATCTTTTGGGATATGGAAATAAGTACCTGGGGCTTTCGCTTTGTCTTGTTAATGGTTTTAGGAGGGCTCAGATCTCACTGAATAACAAGATGAATCACAGATCTGCCTATGTCCTTATTATGTTTAACTGTAGGCACAATCAGAGCGGCTTAAGAATGTGTTGATAACTTGATTCTGTCATTGATAGCTACATAATGATTCAAAAAGTCGAACAAAAAGCACATTAAGCATGGGATAGAAGAATATAATTTATTATATACATGGCTTTACACAAGTAATACACACATTGTATAGAAGTGCAATTGTTACCTGATGAGATATATATTGCTTTCCTTAAGGATCAGAGCAGCAGGACACAGAATGATAGCAGCGTTGTAAACCTGGTTTTACGCGCGTTATACCCACCGTGTATGGACGTGTGAGGGCTGATAAGATGTCATGCAAAATGCATTTAATAACACTGAACGATCGTAGTCGTCATTATATCATATCAAGTAATTATTATGTAGTCAATACATAATGGTGTAGGGAATTAAACAATGAAGCATCCCATCCTGAACAAGATATGTACAAAATACAATGAAAAATAACTTGCAACATTTAGCGGTCATTACAAAAAAAGATTATGACTGAGTAAAACCTTTTCGGATGAGTGAATAGATGAAATATTGAGTGGTGAGATGTTGAATGGGTCTGAAATATAGACAATGGCAACTATTTTTTCCTCAGAAGGTGGTCACGTGGCAATGATTCAGTCTAATGGATAATATCAATAAGATGCCCGAAGATTGTTTTTCTTTTATCAAAGTAACGACCTATCAATTTAGTATTGTCATTTAGGTCGTGTACCCCTTAGACCCATAGTTTCCCTGTCGAAAGGTTTTTGGGTCTAGAATGTCTTGAATGTTAGGGAGCAAATCTCCTGTTAAAGCGCAACGTAAAACATCTAATTCGTTTTAATTTTATCTTCTGCTTACGATATTTTTTGTCACATTACAATTCTATGTAACATTTGATCCCACGATTAACGTGGGTGTAGTTTTTATGAGGGTAATTAGCAGCAGGAGGAACTCTGGTTTCAGTGCTAAGTGGATGTGTTATCACCAGATCGGTGCTGAGATACACATCCGTTTGTACCTAGCCACCAGAGCTGGCCAACCACTGCTACACGCTGGCAAAACACAGAAGCTTCAATGTTGTGGGTGTTCAATATTGCATAACACCTGATTGGTCCTGGAGGAGGGGTTCACGTTGTGGTGGAGGCATGCAGGTCACCGTTGTCATGGAGTTGTGTCGGGATCTGAGACCAGGATTTAGTAGTTTATATATAAACAGGTGTGCACGTGGGTTCGAATCCCGAATGGGACTCAGCCTAAAAAAGGACAAGAATTTGTGCTTTGCAAAGAAAGTGTTATGGTAGAAAGCTGAAGTATGGTTTAAAAAACGGGCGTTACACTACTTTGAAAAAGGATTTAAGCGAGGCAGTCGTATTTAAGTTTTACTAAATCTTGTATACTTCACCGGTATCTGATGAAAAAAACCCGATCTGATTAGGCCCCTACAATATGACCACTGACAAGATGTTAGGTCACGGTTGGCATGGGGATGTGTCAGGATCTGAGACCAGGATTTAGTAGTTTGTAAGAAACAAGTGTGTGGGTTCGAATCCCGAATGGGACTCATCCCCAAAAAGGACAAGAATATGCACTTGACTAAGAAAGCGTTATGGTAGAAAACTGAAGTATGATTTGCAAAACGGATGTTACACTACTTTGAAAAAGGATTCAAGTGAGGTGGTCGTACTTAAGCTTTACTAAATCTTGAATACTTCACCAGAATCTGACATCTGGGATTCCAACAACATCAGTATTAAGCACTTCCACCTCTTGACTTCCATTCCCCTGTTGAGGTGTTAAAGGTTCTCCATATATAGCAACATAGACACATAAATGCCACGTGTGACCACCGAGTAACCGCACAGCCGTGACACATTTGTATTCGTATATACACCGAGTAATGCCTGAATACTGACTGACTCGTCAGTACTACATAATAGACATTCCGAGTTTTGAGACAACCCTGAAATTTCGATCGATCGTATAAAACCGAGTAGTGCCACAATACTCACATATCAATACTAAGTATATACACCGAATATTCCACAACACTGACATATTAATACTATGTATGTATACCTAGTATGCCACAACACTGACATATTAATACTGTGTGTATACACAGAGTATGCCACAACACTGACATATTAATACTATGTATGTACACCAAGTATGCCACAACATTGACATATTGATGCTAAGTATATACACCGATTGGTGCCACAACACTGACATAGTAATATACTGAACCGCAAAAGAACGTCACCCCAGGTAACATTGCATGAAAAATTGTCATTTAGATATCTGGGGAATGTTTATCAAAGTTATCAGGTTTATCAAATTTAACATTACCTTGTCTGGAAAAATGAAATTTGATGATAAAAAACAAAGCAGATGACAATAAAACCGCCCGCCCCAAAACATCACGGCTACGGCCATGGTAACACGATGCACATGAGTTCCGTGCAAATTGAAATGCACATGCGTTCCCCCATTTCTTGCCCTATAAAAATCCACCCAGATCGGATTACATTCATTCATTATTGAATTGCTACCACATGCAAAGATTGACAAGAAATCAGCGACACCAAGCCCTTGGGCTATTGCAAGCTTGACAAACCGCCCGACAAGTAGCCAATGCATTTCAAGTCCACGTAAGGACCATATACAGGCTGCAACAACGGTACCAGACCACCAACACTACAGATGACCGACCACGTAGTGGAAGACCAAGGGTCACAAACCGACGTCAGGATCGTCAGATTGTGTGACAGCATCTTTAAGATCGCTTTGTTACTGCTGCGGAAACTTCTCGACAGACCATGGGGATACACCAGCGACACATTAGTGCGGACACCGTGCGTCGACGATTGACGAGCAGCCACCACCACTGTCAAAGGCCACAACGAGGACCCATTCTGACACCACGTCATCGCCGAGACCGTCTTCAGTGGGCAACACAGCACCAGCATTACGTGGACGTGAAGTCCTCTTCTCATACGAGAGCTGTTACTGTATCTCAACAGCAGAGAGAGAGAGAGAGAGAGAGAGAGAGAGAGAGAGAGAGAGAGAGAGAGAGAGAGAGAGAGAGAGAGAGAGAGAGAGAGAGTAACCGGGAACGTGCTTGTGTTGTTTAGAGAGACTCATGGGGTAGTCCGAGCATCATGGTGTTGGATGCACAGGAGAGCGGCCCTGTGGTTTTCCAGAACATCGGTCCAGGGAGAGGCAATGGTGTCACAGCAGCTCGGTACATTGATCAAGTCTTGAGACCACACGCCATACCTCATTTGGCACGTCGCCGCAACCACGAGTTTCAGCATGATAACGCACGTGCCAACACTGCGAGAGCAACAAGAGACTTCCTCCAGCAGAATGGCATCAGAACCATGCATTGGCCTGCCCTCAGTTCTCATTTAAATCCCATTGAGCACCCGTGGGACGAGATTCAAAGACGGCTGAATGACGTCCGACCAAGACCGATAACTGCATCTGAACTGCGTCAGGTGTTCCTCAGTGTGTGGACTCAAGTGCCTATTGCCTTCATCAACCGCCTCATCCATTCCATGTATCAAAATTGCAGAGCAGCCACCAATGCACTTGTGATGCCATTTTCTTAGAGACTAGTGTTGTTTTTCACTTTAAGAACATTTGACACTTTAATTGCAACCTTGATGATCAGTTTTGCCAAGTTTCATCTTTTTAAAATGTCTCAAAGTATGTTAACAGTGTTTGGACAAATAAGATTTCTCATATATCTATCCATGGTGACGTTTCTTTTGCGATTCAGTATACTATGTATAGACACCAAGTATGCCACAACACCGACATATTAATACTATGTATATACACCGATCGAAGAGAGCCACAACACGAATGGCGTGTACATGTAAATCACGTGAAGGCTGCATTATCAATCCTACACACAACCAGGATCTGCTAAAATCCCCCGAGTATCGCCGATTGTGTTTTCGAATGGACCCAAACAATATGACCATGGGGTACATGCTATTCAATTACAATTTCCAATCACGCTTGGGCGCGCTTCACACACGCTGAGTCAGTCTTGCATATATAACACCACATCATCAGATATGTCTGTTAGCAATATGACCTTGACACTCTTACTGGAACAATGTCACATTTTATATGCTGCATTGTGCACGGTGATGTGCACTCCCTGGTGGCATTTTTTACATGCAAGAGATAAACTTGAATATCAAATATATATTTCAATGTAATGCCATTTGATGACGAACCATATTCAATACCACATGGAACATCAAAGGCATGAAGGCAGCAATGGAGAACCCAGCGCACGCTGTCTCCATTTCAACACAACTTCAAACAGAGAGCTACTGATAATATACAATATAGGCATCGCCAGTCGGGATCGACTGGCCCCTCATCTTGTGTAATAGCTTTGTCCATTATTGCCGCCGCTACTTTCGTCATTAGGTCAATATGTCTTGTATATCTCACGCCGGGACATGACCGTCTGATATCTATTTTGTACCACCGAGAGCTCTCACATTTCTGCTCCTTCTCAAAACATAGCAGCGTGTAGCTCTGTATGAGAACAATTCTACGACTGTATCAACTTGTAGCTCTTTGTACGTCACGGTTGTATTCGGGAATGCACATATTTACCTATGTCAATGTGGAGGGTGTTTGGGGCTGTTTTTACATGTGCTGGTGAGCCTCGATGGCTCGTGTGGCATGAAGGTTCGGACTCTGAATGAACAGGGGGAATGGGTGGGCGAGGGTTGCTCGTGTCAGACTGTGGACGAACAGGAGGGGATGTTTATTAGCGGACAAGAGGGGCCGGGAATTGAATATCAATCACCGCTAATACACTCACTGTCATCACAATGGCATCCTCACAATGACAAGAGTTGTTGAGAAACAACACTCTGTAAGATTGTTACATGTCGATGAAATCCTTCACACTGTGATACCGACTGCATAGGTATGGCTGGAGCACTTTTTAAGACGTTTCTGTGGCAGTATATAACAGTAGAATTGTATAATGTTGATTTGAAAGCCAAAGAATTTTGGAACACTGCATGTACAAAATAGTGTAGGATAATGTAACATTGTGAATGTTATTAACAAATTTAGAATATTTACACATGGTTTTATTTGTAAAAAAGTAAAAAGAAGATTGAGGAAAATACAACATTGTTTGTTTCCTGTATAAGACAGATAAAGCTTATTACGCCGCAATGTATATGCTTATAGAGTAAGTCTGGTTTCATGCCAGTGTATGTAGAATATGTAGAAATGGTACATTATCAATTTTCAAACATGATATATAGAGGAGAATGCAGAATAATGTATTTTATTAAAAGACGGTACCATATTACATCACAGTGAAGGTGGGAAAATGTAGAACAATGTTACAACACGGTGAATTTGAGAGAATGTAGAACAATGTAACAACACGGTGAATTTGAGACAATGTAAAAAAATGTTACAACACGGTGAATTTGAGAGAATGTAGAACAATGTTATAACACCCTGAATTTGAGAGAATGTAGAAAAATGTTACAACACGGTGAATTTGAGAGAATGTAAAACAATGTTACAACACGGTGAATTTGAGAGAATGTAGAAAAATGTTACAACACGGTGAATTTGAGAGAATGTAGAAAAATGTTACAACACGGTGAATTTGAGAGAATGTAGAAAAATGAACCATGTTGCAACATGATGAAACTGGTAGAACACTCATGACAGTTGCCCGAATTGAGGTTCGTTCTCCCCTTCGGCGGTAAACAAGCAGCCACGTCGCTGCCAACGACGGGCCCATCTCGATCTCTGACGGCGATGTTGCGCTGTCAATAACTGCCCACTGTAACGTCTGTGAGCCCTATATCCTTGCGCCCTGGGTCGCCTGGCCACTGTCTGTCGACTCACCATATGCCCTAAGGCCTTCGTCGCTGATGACGTCACTATCAGAGATGCAAAGTACGCAAGTACCGGTCTTCATTGGGCGTAGTTACCCTCGGTATGGTCTGTCTGATGTCTGCCCGGTCTGTCTGTAACATTGCATCAAGTTAGTTACAGCAACACGGGAAACAAACCAAAGTTCTAGCAATTTGGGCATGGGTGGCCCCCATCGGTATCATACCCAGGGCCCGCTCTGTGGCTTGTGGCTGAAGTGCTGGTTCGCCACGCCAGACACCGACCAATCTACACATATGTGCAATGTGTAATTCCATTTCTGGTACCCCCGCCGTAATATTGATGGAATATTGGTAAATGCGGCGTAAAATAATATTCACTCTAAATTATCTGATGATGCCTCATCCTTAAACTGATTGGCTTGTATGACGATCATTGTGTAGTTGAGTGTGTGATGGGTAGGTCCTAGTTGAGTGTTCACGTCCACGGCCCGGCTCACAAGCCCTACCCCTGAGGGGGAACAGTCACACGCCACTGCATCATTGGATGGATGTACAAAAGTAGACCTGAGAATCACTAGCTGTTGAAAGCAACAACACTGATGACAGATGTATAAATTGTTAATTTGCTTAAATGAGACAATGCATACAATGAGATGCATTGTTCAAAGATTCAAGTCCCTGCGGGTATTGTGTATGCCTGCTGAGAGGTCGACGTTGTAGGTCGCCACAGACGCCGCATCTCTGTTGGCGAAAAGTCAATCAGCTTAATTTCGGCAGTGATTCCCGTCGTTGGTAATGAGTGGATGAGAGAGCTTTGAACAGTATTTCAGTTAGTTACCGACCAATTAATATTCTGGGATGGCAACTCTTGGGTTTCACCAAAACAATTGTCCCCGCAAATTCATGGATAAAAAATAATAATGCTTCAGAATATTTGTAAGAAAATTGCCTGCCCAAATATTTACATTGCTGCAATGTTTTTTTTTTCTTAAAGATGATTCAGGCTCATGGCTTTGAATAATAAACAACAAATATATGGTTTTGTAACTGTAGCTGAATACAACATCTCGATACAATATCCCGTATCGAGGCGTGCCACCCCGTGTTGGTATTTTCATATCTATATGTATATCAATATTACTCATTATGACGTGTTTCACTGAATGTTGTCAATGATTTAGAAGTGAAGATAAAACATAGCATCAGTGTATAATCTACCGCGTAACGCTCCTGCATCTCAGGGGGCACGGGTGGCCCAGTCGTCTAAGGCGCCGCGATTCGCTGTGCAGAGTTGCGTCACTTGGGCACGCCAGAAACCTATGATTGTGGGTTCGAATCCCGGTTCGCCCCGATTATGTTTCTAGGTTTGTCAGCACATTACCACGTGCTCGTGGGTTTCCCCGAACTGGTAAACGTCTGAGACCTGCATCACTTCGGGCTTTCCTCCCACATTAAGCTGACACGCCGCGATATAACTGGAATACTGTTAAAAGCGGCGTTAAACCCAACTCACTCACTCCTGCATCTCAAATAGACTTACCGTAGTGTGCGTGTGTATACTACACACACACACACACACGCACGCACACACACACACACACGCGGTAAACTACGGTTATAATGAACACGCTTATAACGAACTGACGGATATAACGAACTTACTTTTTTAGTCCCGACTATTTGCTGTAGTTATGCTTTATATATGCTTATAACGAACTACGGTTATAACGAACTAAAATTAGTAGTCCCTATGAGTTCGTTATAATCGTAGTTTACTGTACATACATACATACATACATACATACATACATACATACATACATACATACATACATACATAACGAACACCCTTATAACGAACTGATGGATATAACGAACTAACCTTCTTAGTCCCGACTATTTGCTGTAGTTATGCTGTATATATGATTATAACGAACTACGGTTGTAACGAACTAAAATTAGTAGTCCCTATGAGTTCGTTATAACCGTAGTTTACTGTACATACATACATACATACATACATACATACATACATACATACATACAAAGACAGTCTATATGCTCCTTACGCTTGAGAGGCGCCTTCATAATGCTATACACGTGCATCTACACAATCTTACACTCGCAGTGCTGCTTTAACGAGTAGTGTATACATCGGCGTGTGTTTACAGATGCAGAAATAGTAATTCCACTCAGATGTTAACCACATCTGGCATTTTCTTAAATTCTCCATTGTCAGTGTTTCATAATGAGTAAATCAATGAACGAAATAGAAACTGAATAAGTACTTCTCGTTCTTTGTTAAGTATAATTGGGAAACAGTTGCCCTTGATCTGCTCACACAAGGATCTTTTAATGATGAAATGTAAATGAAGGAAGCAAATCGATAAAATCACGGGTAAATGGCCATTGCTGTACGAGGCTGGTCAACACAAGCATGTCGACACCAGCTGAGTCCTCATCGAGAACATATTTCCCACACATGCTCTTTGATTCCTCCTCCACTTCTGTCAACACTGTGGAATACGAAAGTCGAATTTGCTCTCAATAGAAGCTGTGTGCATCAGCTACAGTTCGTGGTACAGCTTACTCGCCGGTGGGGCCGGATACGTTTACCTTTTCGTGAACACCAGGTGTCTTCACTATTTGATAATGTCCATGAATACATGATCATGATAATCATCGTCGGAATTAATTGTACAATGGACTTTTAGCAGGGATTTCTTATGATTAGGGAAATGTTTTTTTTTAGCTTTTATTTATTAATGTAATATGTTCATGCATCATGTTATATCTGCTAGTTCATGTAATGGCAGTAGGGTACCCTAGTGGGTACAACGTTGGCTCGTCACGACGTGGACCCGGGTTCAATTCCCCAAATGAGTATCAGATTACAGGTTAAACTATACATGTGTTACAACTAGAACCAATTTATGTTTGGTTAGTGTATATGTGATGTCAGTTATTGTATGTAGCTCTGTTGTTCTACTGTGTGCAAGAATGAAGCTCCCTTTATAAATTTACATCACCAAATTTTGGGGTAGCTTGAAATTTAAATGTTAATATGTTCTACCTGAAACGCATTTTTTTATTTTTTTTGAAAATTAGATAAAAATTGCTTAAATCTTCTTCCTCCTGCATTAAGCTGACACGCCATGATATAGCTGAAACAATGTTCAAAACCGCGTTAAACCCGCCCAACTCGCCCATTCCTCATTCTCTTCTGTACATCAGTGAGTGGGTATAGTTTTACACCGCTTTTAGCAGTATTCTAGCAACATCACGGCGGGGGACACCAGAAATGGGCTTCATAATTGTACCCACGTGGGAAATCAAACACGGGTCTTCGGCGTGACGAGCGAACGCTTTAACCACTAGGCTACCCCACCACAGCATTCTGCAAATCAGTGAGTGAGTGAGTGAGTGAGTTGGGTTTAACGCTGCTTTTAACAGTATTCCAGTTATATCACGGCGTGTCAGCTTAAGCCCGAAGTGATGCAGGTCTCAGACGTTTACCACTTCGGTGAAACCCACGAGCACGGGTATGGTGCTGATAAACCTAGCAACATAATCGGGGCGAACCGGGATTCGAACCCACAATCATAGGTTTCTGGGACGCAACTCTGCACAGCGAATCGCGGCGCCTCAGACGACTGGGCCACCCGTGCCCCCTTCTGCAAATCAAGTTGTGTATTGTACATAGTTCCAGATTCTGATCAATATACTGCGTAACACTTAAATTCAGAATTCATCCTTATAAGTGAATAAATATTACGTGTACTTGTAGTTGGCAGTGATGGAGCTCCACTTATGCACAGTGCCACAGCTTAGCCTGAACAGAGCTACCGCGGCGCTTTTGACGAACTATAACGTCCGATATTTTCTTAATGATGACGTTAATAAAAAAGTCATTATGACTAAAATCGTATTAAACCACACACACAACGTATAGGAGAAATAATGAGGGTGATGTTTACAAACTGTTCTAGTTCTTGCCCTGATAAAATAATGTTATGATACTGCCAGTGTTTACGACATGCATTGTAACGAGCTTACGTCTATAAAGCCTTTGTGTTGAAGTAGAAAGCTAGTTGAAATGATTGACTATTATCCCGCTTTACGTGGATCAGCAGCTACCCGCCGCCCCAATGGCCGCGTCTACCTCGACGCAAGTCAATACAGGCTGGTATAAATGAGAGTTTGTGGCGATACGGAAGCAGTGCAGGGGAGCCTATTCCAACGCGCCCAGCGTCCTCCGTAGTGTTGATTGTGAGAGATCTACTCGTACAGCACTGTACACCTGTGACTGCAGACACGTTCAGCAATCAACTGAACACGGAGAGTAACGATTTTTACCGAATTGTGGGATGTTCTAATTGACCAAAGTGACCAGTGGTCGGGAGGATATATAAGCAATACTGACCTACGCATGGTCAGTCGCATGACGGTGGACACCCGTATACTTTTTGACGTGCCGGATCAGCAGGTAGGATAAAAAGTTTGTTTAATGCGGAAACAGTTTCTCTCTCGTTTGTCGTATTGAGGCTGTCGTTTTCAATTCATATTTCTACATCTGTTAAAGTTTATCTTCTCATGGAGCAGATAGTCCTATTTTGCTTTGTGTGCGAGTAGGTTATGGTGTTATGCATGCATATATGACATAGTTACAACAGGGACGGTAGTAAGTATGTGATCAATGGACCGACCGTACACTCACAGCTACTATGTTGGGCTAGTTATAAACTGGGTGCATTACACGGCACTCTGTCAAACCAGCACTCTCGCTTCAGCGAGCTTTAATTGAAACAATACTTCATATCTCCCCATAATGTACAAAATTGCCGTTTGTCTAAATTTGATAAGAAATTCCCTGGTATGAAAGTCCAAATGGTGTCACAACGCACGTGTAAATCTTACGGAATCGATTGTCCTGGGAAGTTCAGTAGAGAATGAACCGGCCCTTGAAGTGTACTTTCAACTCCGTGAGTCGGTTTGCACACAGGCGAAGCAGCCTTCTTCCCATCATTGATCCTCTGCATATCTTCAGCATCCCCGACGCTCTTCATCCCTACATCATCTTCCCTAAGTCAGTCAACTGAAAATTCTGTGATGCTTGATTTGAATTTGAAAACGGTGTACTTTACACAAACATTAGGAGTTTATTTATTGGAAAACCGACCCATTAAAGGAACACGATATCATTTTCCTTCGTGATGCCTGTTGATGTGAATTGATTTTGAAAATGCGATAAAATATTATTGCTACACCTTGAATTATTACACGTACTATTAAGATATGATGAAATGACTTCGTTGTACAATGGCAGGCCACTTAAATCTATCATAACTACCACAGTCGGCTTAAACTACTATCGTCTACCACAATCAACCACACTTTACCTTAAGGCCCAAAGTGTACCACATCCTACATAAACTACCACATTCTACCTTAACTATAACAGTCTAACTAAACTATCACAGTCTAACTTAACTTTCACAGTCTCTCTTAACTACCACAGTCTACCTCAACTACAACAGTCTACCTCAACTACAACAGTCTACCTTAACTATAACAGTCTACGTTAACTATCACAGTCTATGACACTATCATACTCTTACTGTATACATAAGTTAGATAATTGTTATAAATGATAGTTACATATTCTTGTGTCAATGGGAAATCGCGACACAATTATAAGTTTATTCAAATTGAAAGGCAGTATATTAACTTATTTCATTTCCAACTTATCACTGTTCAGTGATTTTTAATATCAATAGGCATAATATGCATGTAATTATAAGAAACCATCGCTCAGCTTTTATTAATATTCTTGCACACACCATACACATACTGACATACATATCCACGTTCAGTTAAATACACTGGATAAAACAAATAGTTTTCTTTTTATGGTGATGATGCTTTAATATTCATTGTCCCACATTCTTCACTGTTCAACACGAACGATACAGGAGTACAACCTGGGTCTGGGTTGTTAGAGCCAGGCGAACAGAACAGGACTGAATTAAAATCTTGTGGAGCTGCGAGGTATTTCAACTGTCCCGGAGTAATGATGCTTCAAATCACTGTATGAGTGACTTGGCAGTTAGCTTCCAAGGCTTTCAGGGACATCCTCCGTCATCTCGATGGTATCGATAAACTGCTCATCATTATCATATTTACCATGCCTTAACCGTTTCTCCAGTATCCTCAGTCAAACACGATGCCATCGGGAATAACACCAGCGTACTTGTAGGCTCTGTTTAGACTGTTAGGAGTCAGAGCCAATACTTGGTGACATCTACATTGACCATCTTGTGGTCAGATGCAAACCCGGGGCTGTCTGGAGTTTCTGGCCATTCTTCTGATGTTTAGCGGGATGTCTTGCTCGCAAGTCCAAACACGGTTCATAGAAACCGTATGGAAATGAAGCAAGGAAAGGCAGGAATCGTTTGAAGGATGTTTGTCTTTGATTCGGCTTGTAGTTCTGCGGCCCTAACTGCCCTGTGTCGCCACCTCGTCCATTCGTTTCATTCATATAGAAACAGTTGCTGTCCCAGTTTAGTATAGGCGCAAACATTAAAATGGCATTATTCATGCCCTGCTCTTACAGAACATGAGGGGCAGTGAGGTAGCCTAGTGGTTAAAACGTTCGCTTATCACACCGAAGGCGCGGGTTCGATTCCAAACATGGGTACAATGTGTGAAGCCCATGTCTGGTGTCCCCCGTACCACCATGTTCTCACATTGGGGAAAATGCGTGGTTTTAACATATGTTTGATACGTTATATGTCTATATTCACACAACAGTCAATGGGTACCCGGTAGGATATGATAGTTATGTGACTGGTAACTTGTTCCTCAAAAGGCTCCTCAGGGAGATGCGAATGAAATTCGCTTGCACGCTGACCCACTGGCCGGAGTAACGATTGATGTAGCGATGTGAGCATGCATCAGTTGGTGATTTCTCCGCATTACATATGTGCATTAATTCATTATTATTTTAATAACAATAGTAATAATAATGCATGGCAAGAACAATCAGAGAGATCATACAAATATTCTCCAGTCAATTTGGCGAGAAGTACGACCTGATTGTTGCTGAAGAATTTCTATAGTAAACTGTACTGTACATTAAGGCATTCGCCAACGAATGGTAGGTCAGTACCTGATCACTCGAACACCTGGAGTCATCATAGTCATTTTATCATTTTCTTTTTAATGGAAATTATAAGCCGAGTGTGTTTTCATATCGAAAAAAATAATAATTGGTGAATGGGATTTCGTTTAAACAGAAATACGCTGTTCCCGAAAATGCTTGAAAGAAATGATTTGTCCCAAGGCTCTTCAAAAACAGCAAGTCATTCGTTGGATATGCTGGAACCCGCCTCAAACAATTTGTTAACGACACGGTGAGTGAGTCCGCTTTGAACAGTATTTGAGTTATATCACGGTATGTCTGCTTTATGTGGGAGGAAAGGGTTTCAGATCTCAGACGTTTACCACTTTGATGTTGACAAACCTTGAAACGTGATCGGGGCGAACCGGCATTGGAAACCACAATCATAGGTTTCTGGTGTGTCCAAGGGACGCAACTCCTCAGAGAGAAGTGCCCCATTTTAGTATTCGAAACGCTGGAAGGTGGAGATCTTTTTGTCATGTAATGTCGTTGTTAACATACTTAAGTTTAAGCCTGTATTTTCATTCACTACCGTAACTTGAGAAACCCTTTAGGAATACACTGTGTGCACAAAAGCATCTACATATCGCGAAGCACATCTACACATCTCAACATACTGGGAACATTAGGTCATAGGTCATTGAGGAAGTCGACAGTGCATCGCGTAAGGATCTTATAAAAAGTAGTTCCTGCTTGGCGTCCTCATTTGCATATTTATCAGATCGTGATTCCAACTTTGTCGAATTGATTTATCGCATCGATAACACTATCCCTAATATGATGATTTGCTTTTAATCATCTCCTTTCATGGACGTATATAGCGAGTGCGGAACCCTCAACAACCATTAATATTCTGCACCCTCGTACACACTCCTATAGTATCCTTTGCAATAGTCATCTAGGGATTAAATATGTTTTTTTTCGCTAACACCTGTATCATTTGTTTGTTGTTAAAAGCAGGACTCGGCAATATTTTGAGCTATATGACAGCGATCTGTAAAAAAATGTGTCTGGACCAGACAATCCAGTGATTGATATCATGAGCATCGATCCACGTAATTGGGAATCGATGCATCTCCCAAGTCGGCGAGTCTGACCACCCGATCCCGTTAGTCGTCTTTTACGACATGCATAGCCTCCTTTTATGGAAAGCATGGGTTGCTGAAGACTTATTCTAACCCGGATCATCACGGGTCTGATTTTCAGTGCTCCATTTATATTATTTTCACCGCTATTTTGCCAATTACGCCAATGGAAGCTCTTTCGTTGGTGTGGTTAATCTCTGGTGCTGACGTTCATATTCAGTTCTAACACGACGTGTCATCGTAATGTTGGAAGGTGATGCAGATCACAGACATTCAACACCTTGGTACATAATCTGCGCCAGGCCATGGGGCCGACAGACAAAGGATCATAATCGGGGCAAATCTGGGATTCAAACTCAAAACAAGCGGATCCTGACACCTTAAAGTATATGAAATACAATTAGATTAAATGTACTCAGTTAGATCGCTGTCGGCAATTATCATATTTCTGACACAGTGTTTTTCATTGTGAGGATCAAATATTAACGTCATCAAGCATCACATTTTATACACGACCGTTGAACCTCGGAATACGTAATAAATGGGAGCTCATTATATGAGCCAATACTTGATGAAGCGCATGATATAACTGCACAAAACATCACAAAAATAGAAATGGGCGTCACGTATGGATGTTTCTTATGATATATAATTAATATGACAAATGGGAAGAAATGAATTTTGTAGTGTGATCTTGAAAGATATCGTGTTGTTTGAGTTAAAGAAATAGTGATCGGTATATAGATTGTGATTATCTTCAAAAATGCAACCAACGCGTTAGTTGTGAAGGTGTATTGAACTGAATAAATATTTGTCCCGCTATACGATCTGATCCTGCTGTCACCATGAAAGCGATATTTTCGAATGGCGTAATGAGGTAAAAGAGTCAATATCATCATTAAGAAGCTACTTTCAATCAGACCATTCAACTAAGGAGTCTATAAGAGGCACCATCAGCAGACAATCAACAAGCAGCATGTCGATGTCAATGCCTCGCCCAGCAGGTATATACGCTCCTTTTATGTAATTTACAGTGTAGCTTTCACTTCCAACTATTACGAGCCAAGGCTGTATACATGATTTGCTTTTTCTATTGATTTATCCATACCATGTCAATAACGTTAGGGTGTTGGTGTCTCCGTGTTAAATCCGACTGGATGGCATGAAGAGTTTCACATGTATTGTTACGAGGCTGTGCCTACTATTCTTTGGGACTTAAAGTGGAAACAAGGTAGTGATTTTACTTGATGGCACAATACTGCCTGGTGGGAAGCAAGAGAAACTACTCTTCGAATGGACGTCCTGGACCTTCACAGAAGGAATTATCCTGTTCAGTTGAAAAGTCACTTTGTATTTTTATTCATTCTGAGGCTTTGGCTGGAGTGGCGCTGTGAATAGGATTGACGGTTGGGAGTCAAGTAGAAGAGGGCGAACATGATGGCCAAGAGGGATTTAGGGTAATGGAATGGGATTGTTGTGTGATGGTATCTTTGGGATTCAGTGTGAAATAGGAGTGTGAAGTGGTACTATTGTATATACTGTTTTGTGTATTGTTGTGTATATTAGGTCGTATTACTGTATTGTTGACGTGTGAGTATGTGTGTGTTGGAGGAAGGGGTTGAACGGTAAACCGAAACCCTGTTTATCCGGACCGCAGCTGTTATCGTTCGGATTAACAGATTTATGGATTATGGTTGCGGAGTAATGTCCTTTTGTTACATGGAAATAAAAGCTTCAAAACCCTTTGCATTTTCATAAGAAGCCTTTCATAGGCCTTCCCAGCAGTATATGTCCGGAATATGGGATTCCGAATAAACAGGGTCCAGATTATCAAGGTTTTACTGTATAAAGGTTTATTAATGTGTGGTCACAAATGGAAAGTACAGTTATTTAGTGAGGTAACGCCTCACAACTGCTTCTGTACAGCCAAAGACGTATATAGATATACAACTAAACTCCCAACCCCAATAAAGAATAAATATAAAATTTGACCTTTAGTGTTGCTAAACCAAAAGTCATCGACGGTTTTCCATTGTCGATAAGTTGACGATATAACGATCGCTTCAAATGATTCCGATTTCGCATTCGGCATGGTTGTAAGTGACAACCACTAGACATATGGTAAAGAGTTACGCTATGTTGGGCTCAAAGACCTTTTCGCTCCTGTGCCCATTACAACGGCATAACGTCAAAATGCCACAATGTTAAACTACCACAAGGTAACAACCTTATCATTTTCGTCGTAGGAAGTTTCAAGAAGGAAACTACTTAACGTGCATTACGGCTGAACGCGAATTCGTAGCCTATAGTTTTTCATGGTTTCATGCCACTACAAATGCCAACACTACTTCGGGATGGGAGAGAGTAACCTTCTGTTTCCCAGTTAGCGCAATTCAAGTGTGGAACCATTCCGAGTAGACTCCAAAGGGTGGCGGGGCATCTCTTCATGCATTGGAACAATCCTAAACGATCTTCACCAAAACACACCTGCATTTCCCCGAAGCTCTGAGTTATTTGTATAGCTTTTAACCAACGTCATATGTCAAGGGAACAAAACGTTTATGTTTCTGCTACGTTTTTCTTCACAACTGAGTTGATTGGCGTATGTCCTGCTGCTGGATGGAGGTCCCTAGCATGAGACGCATCGTGCGCAATCCCCCTCCAAACCCCCCGGAATGCCAATGCCCCTTTCATAAATAAATCCTGATTGGTGCGTGTGCGCGGATTACCACCACCAGAAGGCATGACGTAGCATTTGCGGCCACCTGGCGGCGGCTAAAGATGTGTTCCTGTAGAAGCAGCTCGAGTTGTTCTTCCTGCATCGTGAGGAAATAATCAAAACTACAATCTAAATAAATTGTCCATGTTTTTGCTAAATTTTTAGTTTATTTCATGTACTGCTTGAAGCGTCTTACAACGGATGATACATATGTTCGCATGTGTTCGACATACAGAGAACTGAAATTAGGAGCTCTAAGTTCTATCATCATATCGTTGGTCACTGAAGGAATGTTAAATCTGCCATACAGGTGTCATGGCGATAGTAAGCTCATGTAACAAATGTAAATATTCTAGGAAACATCATCAAATCCTATTTATCTGTGTTTTTCCTCGGTTCCTGCAGGTGGGTGACATAATGAGATTTTATCTGCTTGTATCTTAAAGGGGGGTTATGTCTCGCGGTCTAAAGTACAGTTCCAGCCAAAGTCAAGGTTGTGAAATTAGTGTCTTGTTCATCAAGGTCACAACCTTCAAGGCCTCGGCTAAGATTTCAAAATGTTTTAGGGTAGACATTTTAAAATTTGACACATCGTTGACAATAAATGATGCCCGATGCAATTCCCTATTTTTTACTTGTATCATATAATCCTGTGTTTATTTAGGTGAGCAATTTGTTTGCTTTTGCATGCGTTTGTTTGTTTGTTGTTTAACGCCGCTCTCAGCAATATGCCCACTATATGACAGCGGTCTGTGAGTAATCGAGTCTGGACCAGACCATCCAGTGATTGACATCATGAGCATCGATCCACGCAATTGGGATACGATAACATGCATCAACCAAGTCAGCGAGCCTGACCACCCGATCCCGTTACTCGCCTCTTACGACAAGCATAGTCGCCTTTTACGGCAAGCAAGGGTTGGTGAAGATCTATTCCTCCCCGGATCTTCACGGGTCGCATGCATTTGTGACAGGTGGGACGCCCTTTTCGCGAGAACCCTGTATATTCACTTATTGAAGGTTATTGATAAGGACATGCTCATAATATAGCCGGAATTGTACAATCGACTCTGCTGTTAGCAGAGATTTCTTATGAATATGGATAGGGTTTTGTGGCTTTCATTTATTTATGTGGAACTGAATTTATGTAATTAGAGTAATTGAATATTCGTCATTAGAACTGAAGTTGTAGACAAGGTAGTGTTGGATTCCGATATGCTCGGACGATTTGTCTTGTCCATCTTTTACTGCATTTAAACTTACATAATATAAAACATTCAAGACTAAAGAATTTTCGGTGATCGGGTCACTTTAATTTTTATGAAATGAAGACACCATCCTTCATCATCGGGAACCTAATACTATTGTTATTTCTGGTCATTATCAAACATTTCCGATTCAGATGTTGGCCTCACGTAATTGCTGCTATTGAAGCTATCAAAAACCGTTAATCCCAGCTGTCCCATTAACTAAAGAAACGTCTCGTTGTTGACCGATTTCCTGATTGGGTCGTCTGGCTTGCAGCTAAGGAGCAGACGACATTGAGGACGGTGATTACCCCCCGTCAGAGACAGAACACCAGGTGTCAGACATCCTGAACAGTTGCCCATAGTTCCAGCTGCGTTGGAAGACTTCAGCCGTTGAGACGTCGCCCAATTTGCCGCGAAGATGATGTACAGCTTTGAAAGACGAGGCTTGGACAAAAAGCCACGGGACACAAATTAGATCAAACAAAACAACAAGTTTTAACCATATATATTCTTTTTAATGTTAATACTATCTCTTTTATGCATAATACTCCAAAGGTTAGCTGTTATTTATAACATATCAGTTGGGAGCTAAAGAATCAATGATGGAGTGTTTGGCAGCGTCTTCTGTTTCGTAGTGTTTTGACGATACATCAATATATCTTAGTACAAAACACCCTCCTTGGATGTTGTACCTAGATGTCCAGACCCGTGAAGATCCGGGGTAGAATGGGTCTTCAGCAACCCATGCTTGCTGTACAGGGCGACTATGCTGACTTGGTTGATGCATGTCATCGATCCCAATTGCGTGGATCGATGCTCATGATGTCAATAAATGGATTGTCTGGTCCAGACTCGATTATGTTACAGACCGCCGTAATATAGCTAGAATATTGCTGAGAGCGGCGTTAAACAACAAACAAACAAACCTAGATGGCCGATGATAATGGAAACTTGCTTGGCACAATTAAGCGCATGGTGAAAAAAAGTAATGTGGTTCTACAATTGTCAGTGTGATAAAGTGTAATGTCTCCAGATAAGCAGAAGCCCCATCACACCGTTGCTGGTCGTGAGAGGTGACATGTTGAGATCGGGTGGTCAGGCGCTGTGACTTGGCTCATTGAGAGTAGCCGTACTCGTATGTTCATTCACCAGATTGCCTCGATTATTTACAGGCCATCGTAGTATAGCTAGAATATTGCTGACTACGGCCTTAAACAACACTCATCCAATCTTTGTTATTACTGCACTCTATAAACATGAGAAGTATAAACACGAACACTACATTGTACATGGACACGTTAATGGTGGCAGCAGCTTGACTCCTGGCAGTTTCTTGGGGTTTAGTCCTGCCCCACACTGAAGCACATGTTACACATGCGGTGTCTCCTAGGGCAAGTGACTTGATTCGAAATGTGCCTGAATGGGTTCGCGGAAGATAAGATGGTAATGTGACTGTTAACCCTCTAGCATCTCAGGTAGCGGAGAACGAAAATCGAGTGCACACTCATCCAATGACCGGGGTAATAATAAATGTAGTGCACCCGAGAGCTGAATGCATGTATGAATGAATGAATGGAAATAGTCCCTGAAGAAAATAGTTTTGCGAATTTGAAATGGCACTTCAGTTGGTTGACACTCATTTCTGTACCGTCCAGCAGTACAGAACATCAACAAAATCTGATATGATTCTTCTTGTGAGGGTGTCAATACCCGGAATATTTTGTTTCGTCCAATCAACAACATCAAAAGAATATGACAGGACGGGTACAACTTAAGTATTTGTGGCTTTGACTTTATTGAGAATTCCTTTCCTAAGTCTACATTTGTTCTCTGCCCGAAGTTTTCCTTGACATAGGCATTTTGGACTTTCGACCTAAACTGCGTATAGGCCTGACTTTCCACGAGATGGTCAACAACTCCTCACCAAAGTAAACTGACTGATCCTCCCTCTTCTACCTTGCCACATTTCGGATGGAGAATGTTGCAATTATTATTATTGTGATATTCCTTCTCGCAGCTCTGTTGCATGGTATCAGAAGCAGAATCCATTGTCAGACGTGTTCTGTGTTATGAATGCTTTTACCAAGAGTTATGCTGGCTTTGGAATGTACTTTAATGAGAAACTCATTGTGTTAATCGAAACATTCATATGGAGTTGCAATATGCTATTGGTGTCTATTCCATGGTAATAGTAAAAGGGCAGTTTGGCGTCTTCAACACCGAACATTATTTAATTCCATAATTCTGTCACCTGGGTTCCACACCCGAAACGAATGACTGTTCATCATTCTCGTCAGTTCTTGTCCTTCATGGTCAGGACAAATGTAATAAATCTTTGATGAAAAACATCGCAACATAATAAATTGTAAACACTATTTTTAAAAATCGATTTTTTTAATCTAGTAGTGAAAGCAGTGTATTGAAACAATGTAATAACAATTGGAAAACACTAAAACAAATTAATGAAACAAATTATACAACAATTCATTAACAAAAAAACAACTGAACTACAATTCGAATGAAACGAATAAAAAATTTGTAAGCAATCAACTAAAAAATATATTACAATAATGTAACAATCCAAATGTTATCATTACAGCTGTATAATTAAAACAATAAGCTAACAATAAAACAACTATGCAATTATAGTAACAATTGGAATGTAATAATGATACAAACGTTCTGAAACAACCAAATCATAAGAAACAACACAGCAACTATATATATATAATGACAAATGAAGAATTCTGATGTAACAACGGAAAGAAATAAAGCACAACATAAATTTCAGACACAACGAATTAACTCTTTCTATTGCGTGCCAGAAACCTTTGATCATTCGTTCGAATCCCGGTTCGCCTTGATTATGTTGCTAGGTTTGTCAGCACCATCCCCGTGCTCGTGGGTTTCATTACATAGATCTGCATCACATTGGGCTTTCCTCCCACCAGTCGTGATATAGCTGGAATTCCGTTCAAAGTGGGGTTAAACCCAACTCACTCACTCACTCACTCACTCACTCTATGGCATCTTGTTAGGGAACACAACTGAACACTGTCTCACTCTCACAGACCGCCGTCGTTGTCCAGTGGATTGAGCGTCTGTCCGGAAAGCGGAAGGCCGATGGTTCGAGCCCCGCCTGCGAAATAGACGTTATAGATTGTAAAAAAAGACGTTAATAGATGGTACTTGTTGTTTCCCTGCCTGGCGCTCGGCATTAAGGGGCAAAAACAAGGACCAGAACAAGCAGACAGACACACACACGCACACACACACACACACCCACACACGCACGCACGCACGCACGCACGCACGCACGCACGCGCACACACACACACACACTCAAACACACACTCAAACACACAAACACGCCGCTATATAAGTGCAATAATCTTGAACGCGACGTTGAATCCCATTAATCGCACCTCATCTCTGTTCTACAAACACACATCACAGGAATAGTTTTCAACGGTTCTCTGATCATGTGAATCATGTGTTTTTTAAAACCAATAGCATAATTCATCATCACACTAACAAATTGGGACATTCACCCCACGGGAGCTCGCTGATTGATTGCAAGGCACCCCTCCCGTCTCCTCCCCCACTAAAGTCTCGCCATGATATATATACAGGCATGTATATACACTAAGTACATCTCAGACAGATCACTTTCCTTGATGTTACGAAACTACGCCACATCTAATCGCGTATCCTTTTTGATACATCGCTGAAGCATGTCCAATCCATGAAATATGTACATTCCCTGTTCGTTTTAAGTGTCAGTGGGCTTTTGAGTAAACCATCGTGTAAGTAGGGGAGACTACTGTGTTATTACTACAAAGGGCGGGAGAAGAAACACGACACCGACACTTAGCCTTTACTAATCTCACTTGCCAAATTACCCGTGTTTCTAGATCCCAAATCTCACAGAAGCTCTTTTCATCATGCCAAATTTAACGGCATCTCGCTGCAGATGAGTTTGTAGACATTGGTCCTATATCCGTCTGCAAGCCTGATCGGTCAACTTTAAGTCAGGTCAACAATTCAGTGGCTTCAATGTCTTTGCTGTTTCTTATTATGTAAGCGAAGATTTGTGTTAAAGTAACTTATATAATGTAGGATTTATGTTACTGTCTTCGTGTTCGATTATATACATCGATTTTCACAGCTTAATTCAAAATACCGAATCTCTTTATATTGAGGATGTTGCCCTCTGGGGAATTATCTGTCGGGACAAAAAACTAATCAGAAAGGGTAACGTTGTATGGAAATCCCGAGATACTGAGAGCTATAATAATATTGTATAATATACTTAACCGGAAAAGAAACGTCACCCCGAGTAACATTGCATGAAAAGTTGTCATTTAAATATCTGGTAAAATTTCGTCAAAGTTCCTAAAATTTAACATTACCTTGTCCGGAAAATGAAATTTGATGAAAAAACCCCCAAAGCAGATGACAATAAAACTGATCACCCAAACGCATCACGACAATGGCCATGGTAATCTCCATGTGTAGGATTTCCATCATCCCAGTGTAGGATTTCCATCATCCCAGTGTAGGATTTCCATCATCCCAGTGTAGGATCACCATCATCCCAGTGCAGGATCTCCATCATCCCAGTATAGGATCTCCATCATCCCAGTGCAGGATCTCCATCATTCCAGTATAGGATCTCCATCATCCCAGTATAGGATCTCCATCATCCCAGTGCAGGATCTCCATCATCCCAGTGGAGGATCTCCATCATGCCAGTACAGGATCTCCATCATCCCAGTGTAGGATCACCATCATCCCAGTGCGGGATCACCATCATCCCAGTGCAGGATGTCCATCATCCCAGTGCAGGATCTCCATCATCCCAGTGTAGGATCTCCATCATCCCAGGGCGGGATCACCATCATCCCAGTGCAGGATCTCCATCATCCCAGTGCAGGATCTCCATCATCCCAGTGCAGGATGTCCATCATCCCAGTGCAGGATGTCCATCATCCCAGTGCAGGATCTCCATCATCCCAGTACAGGATCTCCATCATCCCAGTGTAGGATCTACATCATCCCAGTGCGGGATCACCATCATCCCAGTGTAGGATCTCCATCATCCCAGTGCGGGATCACCATCATCCCAGTGCAGGATGTCCATCATCCCAGTGCAGGATCTCCATCACCCCAGTGTAGGATCACCATCATCCCAGTGCGGGATCACCATCATCCCAGTGCAGGATCTCCATCATCCCAGTGTAGGATCACCATCATCCCAGTGCAGGATCTCCATCATCCCAGTGTAGGATCACCATCATCCCAGTGCAGGATTTCCATCATCCCAGTACAGGATCTCCATCATCCCAGTGTAGGATCTCCATCATCCCAGTGCAGGATCTCCATCATCCCACTGTAGGATCACCATCATCCCAGTGCAGGATCTCCATCATCCCAGTGCAGGATCTCCATCATCCCAGTATAGGATCTCCACCATCCCAGTATAGGATCTCCATCATCCCAGTGCGGGATCACCATCATCCCAGTGCAGGATCTCCATCATCCCAGTGTAGGATCTCCATCATCCCAGTGTAGGATTTCCATCATCCCAGTATAGGATCTCCATCATCCCAGTGTAGGATCTCCATCATCCCAGTATAGGATCTCCATCATTCCAGTGTAGGATTTCCATCATTCTGGTATAGAATCTCCATCATCCTAGTGCAGGATCTCCATCATCCCAGTATAGGATCTCCATCATTCCAGTGTAGGATTTCCATCATCCCAGTGCAGGATCTCCATCATCCCAGTGCAGGATCTCCATCATCCCAGTATAGGATCTCCATCATCCCAGTGCAGGATATCCACCATCCCAGTAAAGGATCTCCATCATTTTAGTACAGGACGTCCATCATCCCAGTGCAGGATTTCCATCATCCCAGTATAGGATCTCCATCATCCCAGTGCAGGATCTCCACCATCCCAGTAAAGGATCTCCATCATTTTCGTACAGGATGTCCATCATCCCATTGCAAGATCTCCATCATCCCAGTGCAGGATCTCTATCATCCCAGTGCAGGATCTCCACCATCCCAGCACAGGATCTCCATCATCCTAGTATAGGATCTCCATCATCCCAGCACAGGATCTCGATCTTCCCATTGCAGGATCTCCATCATCCTAGTATAGGATCTTCATGATCACTGTATAGGATCTCCATCATCCCAGTGCAGGATATCAATCATCCTAGTACAGGACGTCCATCATCCCAATGAAGGATCTCCATCATCTTAGTTTAGGATCTCCACAATCCAAGCACAGGGTCTCCATCATCCTAGTATAGGATCTCTATCATCCCAGTGCAGGATCTCCATAATCCCAATGAAGGATCTCCATAATCTTAGTATAGGATCTCCACCATCCCAGTGCATGATCTCCATCCCAGTATAGGATCTCCATCATCATCTCAGTATAGGATCTCCATCACGTAATATATCCCGTGCAGAATCTCCGTCACTCCAGTACAAGATCTCCATTATCCTTGTGCAGGATCTCTACCATCAAAATACAGTAAACTACTGTTATAACGAACTCATAGGCACTACTAATTTTAGTTCGTTATAACCGTAGCTCGTTATAAGCATATATACAGCATAACTACGGCAAATATTCGGGACTAAAAAAGTAAGTTCGTTATATCCGTCAGTTCGTTATAAGCGTGTTCGTTATAACAGTAGTTTACTGTATGCCAAATAAATAAATAATCCTTGTTCATAATGGGAATCAACATACTCTCATCATTGAGCATCACATCAATGGGAAATACACTCGGGACGCATCACACAGCATTTACATAATGTTATTGTCACAGTATTATTGTGAAAGTATATGTAAGGCACTCTCTGTAGGAACATGATGCTCCTACTCTAGTCATGAAGGTGATTAATGGTGCAGGGTCCAAGTGCTATTGCCGTGAATGTTTAACGAGGATGTTCCTGACATAACAACAAGCTAACCCTACAAACAGTCGGTGGTAGCTCTTAATGTACATGAGACACGCTGTGAGGAAATGAATGGTCACGAATGGCTAAAATCAGGGGTATTTGCGGTACAGATATCGGACGCAGAACCGATGGATATACACAGTACACTTGTAAACTGGCCTTATTGCATTATGTCCACGATTATGCATCCCTCAGCTCTAAGACACACTCCCGATCAATAGTCATAACTACAAGTTGTTACAAGATGAAGCTGGGGGCTGGAACGCCCGCTGAACACATATTGTGAGTGTGTTGTCGTAAATCTGTTTGTTGAGAATCTATCAACTGAAATGGGATTGTTACAGATGAAACGACTATAAAAGTTTATATCGCGTTTTGGGGCAGAGAGTTCAAGCAAACTTTTCATACCTGAATTTTTCATTGCAGTCATTCAACTGCCTTTTGATATTGGAAATGAAATAGGCCTGAGCTGCTTTTGATATCGGGGCGTTTGAACATATTTGTATGAACTCGTAAATGTTTGGGAGAAAAAAAATGAATGAAAACCAATTTGAAAATAACACTTCCAGTTGCAGCGATTTATTTCTCCGCCAGAGAGTTGCTTTATGTATACAGGGTGGACGTGGCGGGTCTTGGAGAGACAGCGTGATGACTTTGTGTGATGATGTAGGGGTGATATTGGATGAACGGGGTGGGCGTAGGATGGGGTGGGGGTTGGTGGGGGGAAAGGCCAGGTGTGATCTTTGATATTTGTCTGAAGAAAGTACAGCAAGAGCGAACAGGGACAATTGATTGGACTATTGACTATGAGCATTTAGAATCGTGACATACATGTACTGAATGCTGCTACTGTAGACGCTCTTGATCCGGACACGGAGCTCTGTTACTCTCGACCTTGTTGTACTGCTTCCCGTCACTCAAAACCCTGTCACTCTAGGTTTCTCTGTCCCCGATGCTGTCACCCTAGACCATTTAACTCTGGACCATGTCACTCTAGAACATTTAACTCTGGACCCTGTCACTCTGGAACATTTATCTCTAGACCCTGTCACTCCAGAACATTTAACCCTGGACCCTGTCTCTCTAGAACATTTATCTCTGGACCCTGTCACTCTAGAACATTTAACTCTGGACCCTGTCACTCCTGGACCCTGTCACTCTAGAACATTTAACTCTGGACCCTGTCACTCTAGAACATTTATCTCTGGACCCTGTCACTCTGGAACATTTATCTCTAGACCCTGTCACTCCAGAACATTTAACCCTGGACCCTGTCTCTCTAGAACATTTATCTCTGGACCCTGTCACTCTAGAACATTTAACTCTAGACCCTGTCACTCCAGAACATTTAACTCTGGACCCTGTCACTCTAGAACATTAATCTCTGGACCCTGTCACTCTAAAACATTTATCTCTAGACACTGTCACTCCAGAACATTTAACCCTGGACCCTGTCCCTCTAGAACATTTATCTCTGGACCCTGTCACTCCAGAACATTTAACCCTGGACCCTGTCACTCTAGAACATTTATCTCTGGACCCTGTCACTCTAAAACATTTAACTCTAGACCCTGTCACTCTGGATCCTGTTACTCCAGACCCTGTCACTCTAGAACATTTAACTCTGGGCCCTGTCACCCCAGAACATTCAGCTCTAGATCCCGTCACTCCAGACCCATGTTTCTCTGACCCTGCCATTCTAGACTCTGTCACTAGAGAACATTTCACTCTAGATCATTTCACTTTGACCCTGTCACTCTGGCCCTGTCACTCTGATCCTGTCACTGTAGACCCTACATTACAGATGTAGATATTATTACTACTCTTTACGAATTCCATTTCTCATATACAGTACAGCATAGTCATTGTACGTTATACATATGTAAATATATACTATACGACAGTTTATTAAGAGCGTATTGCTGACCCAGCTGTGCCCTCTACGAACCTCCCGGCCCCTGCAATGTGACTGCCAAGCCGTCTTAAGACCGCAACAACCTAGGAAGTGAATGCTGTACAAGGGGGGACTATGATATATTTACTATGATAACAATTATTGTCGCTTATTTACATATGCCTCACTTTGCACGCTGTATACGTACTATAGCCATGCTATTCTCCCGAGGACAAGTGAGAGTCAGTACAATACCTGCCCTCACTGACCTTAGAACGCCTCGTTGCGCTATGACCAGTGACAAAAGACCCGTCGGTCGGCTACTATCTCCCTACCACTACTTTACAATACAGACCGGTGTAGACGACCCTGACACGGATGAGTATTTTAAATCGCTGTTATCATTGCAACAGTAGAGGATGTGGGGCACAGATTGTGATGGCCCAGCGCACTCTGAGTCGGTAGTGACAGATTGATTTACCATATGTTGCCTTACATTGCCTTGCATATTAGAGTGTCATCGGCGAATCAACTGTAGTTGACCACTCGTGTAATTCGAGGTGAGGTGGGGTGAAATTGGGTTTAACGTCACGTCCAAGATTATTGCACTTATATAGCGACGTGCATGTACGTGTATGTGTTTGTGTGGCTGCTTGTACTAGTCTATACTGATTCCGATTTATAGTGCTAGCTCACTGAGATACCATGCCGCAGTTTAACATGAATACCCCACTCAGACACAGTATACTGACTCCGAGCCGACCAGTCCTTGTTTTGTCTTAATGCCGAGAGCCAGACAAGGTAACAGCAAGTACCATCTTTTAACATCTTTTGGTATGCCGCGGCCGGGGATCGAACCCCGCACCTTCCGCTCTCCGGGCGAACGCTCTACCACCGGTGGGTGTAGCTTTGTGGTTAAAGTGTTCGCTCGTCACGCCGAAGATGCGGGTTTGATTCCCCACTTGGGTACAGTGTGTGAAACCGTTTTCTGGTGTCCTCAGCCGTGATATTGCTGAAATATTGCAAAACTCGTCCTTAAACAATACTCACTCACTCACTCACTCACTCACTCACTCAACTAATATGGTAATTCACACACGTGGGGGTTCCTAGTAAGAGTGAGGACACGGGGGCACGGGTGGCCCAGTCGTCTTCGGCTCTGCAATTCGCTGTGCAGTGTTGCGTCTCTTGGACACGCAATAAACCTATGATTGTGGGTTCGAATCCCGGTTCGCCCCTATTATGTTTCAAAGTTTGTCGGCACCATACCCCTGCTCGTGGGTTTCAGCAAAGTTGTAGACTTCTTAGACCTGCATCACTTCGGGCTTTCCTCCCACATGAAACTGACACGCTGTGATATAACTGGAATACTGTTCAAAGCGGCGTTAAACCCAACTCACTCACTAACTCACGGCTGGTAAGCGTGGGCTATCAGTAGGAGGATTGGGTGGACTCTCTTGATTGTGTGTCCTACACCTACATCCTACATCCTTGATCCTACATCGACTGGGACTTAAGCTGTTTCAGTAACAGGTTTAATTACAAATCACCCGAGCGGTTCTGCGATAGATTTGGTGTCCAGACACATGCTTGAAGTTATAGGTGACTAAATGAAGCAGGGGTCAGACTCGGTGACTTGGATGATTTCGTGTCACCGTATCCTGACGGCGTGGGGCGATGCTCATCATATCAGTCACTGGTTGATCTGTCTCAAACTATTTCCAGGCTGTCGTGATATAGCTGGAATATTGATGACAGGCAAAACTACACACCAAACCAACTTATCACAAACATTGTGTATCTGAACCAGTGACCTTAACCATGATATACCAATGCTTTCGGTAATTTCGTATGAACATTAACTTCATTCTCAGAAAATATATCTTCCTCTCATTATTGCGTAAACTGTCTGTGAAATGTCCTCCATTTCAGTTTTGGTTTGAATAAAACTAAAACTGAATAACGAATGAAAACTCGGGAATTTTAAGAACGTCTTAACAACATGTGACACGTTATCAGCACTTGTTTTAAAAAATAAAAAATGTATGTGCTTCCTATTCAATTACCCATAAGGCCATATTTCAGTTACGTACAAATCCGACCCGTGAAGATTCCGGGGTAGAATAGGTCTTCAGCAACCCATACTTGCCGTAAAAGGCGACCATGCTTGTCATAAAAGGCGACTAACGGGATTGGGTGGTCAGGCTCGCTGACTTGGTTGATACATGCCATCGATCCAAATTGCTTTGACCGATGCTCATGATGTCAATTACTGGATTGTCTGGTCCAGACTCGATTATTTAACAGACCGCCGTCATATAGCTGGAATATTGCTGAGTGCGGCGTTAAACAACAAACAAACAAACAAACAAACAAACAAACAAACATACAAATCCCACAGACTGTTACAAACAGAATAGAATAGAGTGGCATGACACACACCCACGTTATAACCCTACATACCTCGGGACTAATCAACCAGCAAACGCTATAAACAGACCAGAACGATGACAACAAACGCCTGATCATGAATAAATGAATGATTTTGGATTGACGATATGGTTCAACGACACTGGTAACAGATGCAGCGTATGTCATGCATCATCATAACATGCTGTCGTTGTGTTGTTGACGCATGGACTTCTAAAGTTATTGAGGTATTGTATTATTGATAGGCACGTACACGTTGTGTGAAAACCATGGTTACACAAAGTTGGCTGTGAGGAAGGCCATGCTCATATATAGCCACGTTATAATAATCAGGATAATAATAATAATAATAATAATAATAATAATAATAATAATAATAATAATAATGATGATGATGATGATGATGATAATGATAATAATTTATGAATTTGTATAGCGCAGCATTCACTGTGCATAAGTGTTCTGTGCGCTACAATGAAACTTATAGTCAGTGGGAGTGTTTTTTATCATGAAATGCGTGTTCGATTCCCGACATGGGTACAATGTGTGAAGCCCATTTCTGGTGTTCCCCGCCGTGTTATTGCTGGAATATTGCTAAATGCGGCGTAAAACCATACTCACTTACATAGCTGTATTAACACGTCTTCAGAGGCTTGGATATGATGGATAGTCACTGATAGACACCGGGTACTGGGGAATCACTGTAACGACAGGTAGACACCGGGTACTGGGGTCACTGTAACGACAGACAAACGTCGGGTACTGGAGTTATGGTAACGACAGGTCGACACCGGATACTGGGGAATCACTGTAACCACAGGTAGACATCGGGTACTGGAGTCTCTGTAACGACAGGTAGACACCGGGTACTGGGGTCACTGCAACGACAGGTAGACGTCGGGTACTGGAGTCTCTATAACGACAGGCAGACACCGGGTACTGGAGTCTCTGTAACGACAGGTAGACACCGGGTATTGGAGTCTCTGTAACGACAGGTAGACACCGGGTACTGGAGTCTCTGTAACGACAGGTAGACATTGGGTACTGGAGTCACTGTAACGACAGACAGACATCGGGTACTGGAGTCACTGTAACGACAGGTAGACACCGGGTACTGGAGTCTCTGTAAGGACAGGTAGACACCGGGTATTAGAGTCACTGTAACGACAAGTAGACACCGGATACTGGAGTTACTGTAACGACAAGTAAACATTGGGTACTGCAGTCTCTGTAACGACAGGTAGACACCGGGTACTGGAGTCATTGTAACGACAGGTAGACACCGGGTAATGGAGTCATTGTAACGACAGGTAGACACCGGGTACTGGAGTCACTGTAACGACAAGTAGACACCGGGTACTGGAGTCTCTGTAACGACATGCAGACACCGGGTACTGGAGTCTCTGTAACGACAGGTAGACACCGGGTACTGGAGTTTCTGTTACGACAAGTAGACATTCGGTACTGGAGTCTCTGTAACGACAGGTAGACACCGGGTACTGGAGTCTCTGTAACGACAGGTAGACATTAGGTACTGGAGTCACTGTAACGACAAGTAGACACCGGGTACTGGAGTTACTGTAACGACAGGTATATATTGGGTACTGGAGTTACTGTAACGACAGCCACCGGGTCCTGGAGTTACTATAACGACAGACATACGTCGGGTACTGGAGTCATTGTAACGACAGACATACGTCGGGTACTAGAGATACTGTAACAACAGACAGACATCGGGCACTGCGGAGTCACTGTAACGACAGGTAGACACCTGTTCCCAGAGTCACTGTAACGACAGCCACCGGGTCTTGGAGTGACTGTAACGACAGACATACGTCGGGTACTGGAGTCACTGTAACGACAGACATACGTCGGGTACTGGAGACACTGTAACGACAGACATACGTCGGGTACTGCGGAGTCACTGTAACGACAGGTAGACACCGGGTACTGGAGTCACTGTCACGACAGACAGTAGATTTCTTATGTCATATCGTGAATCCATTACGACGTTCACAGGGGGCGTTACGCACTACAACACGTGTCAACATCACACGTGGGGCGAGTATTTGAACAAAGAGAGGGGTCAGTAGGGGTAAGAGGCTCCAGTCTCGCTGAATAGAAGAGGTTCAAGAATCTCTCATATTCACGTGGGTTATTTTGTTGACACGTTTAACTGTAAAACACACATCATACCTACCCAGAACCAGTGTGAAGGACACAGAAACACTTTCTGGGATGTGTAAATATGAACATTACACTACACAGACACTTATGAATGTACAAATACTGATTCAAGAAAGCACCCATTGTTAGGTGATGTCTGTGTAAGTTTTTCGCTCATCGCTGTTTAAATTCACAAAACAGGTTTTTGTCATTCACAGTAAATTCTAGGAGTTTTACACATTTGACGGATTATGAGAAAGGAATGCATCTACAAAATATGTATTTTTATACCTCCACTAAATCATACTGAGGTAACAAAATAGTCGTTTTAATATTTTAATATTCCAGACATATTAGACATTTAACTGATTGACGATATGGTTCAACGACACTGGTAACAGATGCAGCGTATGTCATGCATCATCATAACATGCTGTCGTTGTGTTGTTGACGCATGGACTTCTAAAGTTATTGAGGTATTGTATTATTGATAGGCACGTACACGTTGTGTGAAAACCATGGTTACACAAAGTTGGCTGTGAGGAAGGCCATGCTCATATATAGCCACGTTATAATAATCAGGATAATAATAATAATAATAATAATAATAATAATAATAATAATGATGATGATGATGATGATGATAATGATAATGATAATGATAATGATAATAATTTATGAATTTGTATAGCGCAGCATTCACTGTGCATAAGTGTTCTGTGCGCTACAATGAAACTTATAGTCAGTGGGAGTGTTTTTTATCATGAAATGCGTGTTCGATTCCCGACATGGGTACAATGTGTGAAGCCCATTTCTGGTGTTCCCCGCCGTGTTATTGCTGGAATATTGCTAAATGCGGCGTAAAACCATACTCACTTACATAGCTGTATTAACACGTCTTCAGAGGCTTGGATATGATGGATAGTCACTGATAGACACCGGGTACTGGGGAATCACTGTAACGACAGGTAGACACCGGGTACTGGGGTCACTGTAACGACAGACAAACGTCGGGTACTGGAGTTATGGTAACGACAGGTCGACACCGGATACTGGGGAATCACTGTAACCACAGGTAGACATCGGGTACTGGAGTCTCTGTAACGACAGGTAGACACCGGGTACTGGGGTCACTGCAACGACAGGTAGACGTCGGGTACTGGAGTCTCTATAACGACAGGCAGACACCGGGTACTGGAGTCTCTGTAACGACAGGTAGACACCGGGTATTGGAGTCTCTGTAACGACAGGTAGACACCGGGTACTGGAGTCTCTGTAACGACAGGTAGACATTGGGTACTGGAGTCACTGTAACGACAGACAGACATCGGGTACTGGAGTCACTGTAACGACAGGTAGACACCGGGTACTGGAGTCTCTGTAAGGACAGGTAGACACCGGGTATTAGAGTCACTGTAACGACAAGTAGACACCGGATACTGGAGTTACTGTAACGACAAGTAAACATTGGGTACTGCAGTCTCTGTAACGACAGGTAGACACCGGGTACTGGAGTCATTGTAACGACAGGTAGACACCGGGTAATGGAGTCATTGTAACGACAGGTAGACACCGGGTACTGGAGTCACTGTAACGACAAGTAGACACCGGGTACTGGAGTCTCTGTAACGACATGCAGACACCGGGTACTGGAGTCTCTGTAACGACAGGTAGACACCGGGTACTGGAGTTTCTGTTACGACAAGTAGACATTCGGTACTGGAGTCTCTGTAACGACAGGTAGACACCGGGTACTGGAGTCTCTGTAACGACAGGTAGACATTAGGTACTGGAGTCACTGTAACGACAAGTAGACACCGGGTACTGGAGTTACTGTAACGACAGGTATATATTGGGTACTGGAGTTACTGTAACGACAGCCACCGGGTCCTGGAGTTACTATAACGACAGACATACGTCGGGTACTGGAGTCATTGTAACGACAGACATACGTCGGGTACTAGAGATACTGTAACAACAGACAGACATCGGGCACTGCGGAGTCACTGTAACGACAGGTAGACACCTGTTCCCAGAGTCACTGTAACGACAGCCACCGGGTCTTGGAGTGACTGTAACGACAGACATACGTCGGGTACTGGAGTCACTGTAACGACAGACATACGTCGGGTACTGGAGACACTGTAACGACAGACATACGTCGGGTACTGCGGAGTCACTGTAACGACAGGTAGACACCGGGTACTGGAGTCACTGTCACGACAGACAGTAGATTTCTTATGTCATATCGTGAATCCATTACGACGTTCACAGGGGGCGTTACGCACTACAACACGTGTCAACATCACACGTGGGGCGAGTATTTGAACAAAGAGAGGGGTCAGTAGGGGTAAGAGGCTCCAGTCTCGCTGAATAGAAGAGGTTCAAGAATCTCTCATATTCACGTGGGTTATTTTGTTGACACGTTTAACTGTAAAACACACATCATACCTACCCAGAACCAGTGTGAAGGACACAGAAACACTTTCTGGGATGTGTAAATATGAACATTACACTACACAGACACTTATGAATGTACAAATACTGATTCAAGAAAGCACCCATTGTTAGGTGATGTCTGTGTAAGTTTTTCGCTCATCGCTGTTTAAATTCACAAAACAGGTTTTTGTCATTCACAGTAAATTCTAGGAGTTTTACACATTTGACGGATTATGAGAAAGGAATGCATCTACAAAATATGTATTTTTATACCTCCACTAAATCATACTGAGGTAACAAAATAGTCGTTTTAATATTTTAATATTCCAGACATATTAGACATTTAACTGAAGATACTATTCGTACACATGATGACTATATACTGTAGCGTTATAAAGTTTTTGAAAACTTTTTGTCTAGTTGTCTACCGGAAAAGTAAATTATTTCATTATGAAATATATAATGTAAAGCCCGGACTAAAACGCAGGGATGTTTCACCGCCTCATGTGATTGCGACTTAAAAAATAGTACCGTGTTTGCAAAATGTTATACATTTATAAGCAAAAGTAACAAACAATATTTGAGGTCAGTAAGATTATTTATCATACATTTGGATATGATTATGTTAAAAAAAATCTTGAAATCTACGAGACCACTGTTGGAAGCTAAAATGAGAAATTTACGACAAGAAGCGATATTAACATACATGCACACATATACGTATACGCTATATTTATATGCTGAATGTATGATGTTGAATGTTCTCTTTGTGGTGCAGTGTCGGGGCTTTGATTAATACAATTGTGTCATCACACATCTTCACTGGACTCACTCACCTTTTCGTCATCACACGGGGAAGATTTTGTCATCATATCTCCACAGACCACTCCCACCCTTACTTGAGCACTCGTAGGAGACCTTGTCCCGCTTGTCCCTCTTTAAACCACCCCACAGCGCCTGGTAATTAATGTGATAAGTGACACCCGGGGACATGGGAGTAGGTAGTGCTGCCATGGCTATTGCAGTAACGGCTTCTGAATGACAATCATTATTGACTGGAAATGTCATTCAAATGACAAAAACAAATTGATTTATATTCAGAGATATGAAGAATCACGTTAGCGCCAGATTAATGCCCCGTGTCGTATACATGCTTCAGAAATGCCATTGATGAACAGATTAATAAATTCCCTCGAGTTAACGCAAAGCCTTTCCGCGTTCATTTGTCACGTGATATCTAGTTCGATTTGTGTTCTTCATCTAACATAACCCGTGTCTAACAGAGCAGCCCCAAGTACCAGAAACCCTTTGGGGATTCCAGGGTGGGATTGGTCCCACGGAACCAGCACTGGTCATAAGAAGCGACCTTTGGGATCGGGTGGCGTCTCTGTCGATCAGAGTGTAGTGTAATCACTGTAATCCCTACCGGGGCGGGAGGCGGGGATGTGCTGGGGGACTGCGGGTGATGTATAGGTCCAGCACTACCCGCTGAGTCGGTAATGACAGACTGATTTTGTGTCATGCATCATCAGCTGCATCAGTTCACAGCGCAAGGGATTTTGTCACAATACCAAACTTTCAACGGTTAATTAGTCTGATCACTACTTCAAAGCAGACCTTTGGATTCCGGGTTAGCATAGGTCCCCAGAAAACTGTGTTGGTCTCCCCGGGGGGATTCCGTGTTAGAATAAGTCCCCAGCAACCTGTACTGGTCTGCCTGTGGGGATTCCGGGTTAGAATAGGTCCCCAGCAACCTGTGCTGGTCTGCCTGTGGGGATTCCGGGTTAGAATAGGTCCCCAGCAACCTGTCCTGGTCTGCCGATGTGGATTCCATGTTAGAATAGGTCCACTGCAACCTGTGCTGGTCTGCCTGTGGGGATTCCGGGTTAGAATAGGTCCCCAGCAACCTGTGCTGGTCTGCCTGTGGGGATTCCTGGTTAGAATAGGTCCCCAGCAACCTGTGCTGGTCTGCCTGTGGGGATTCCAGGTTAGGATAGTCCCACTGCAACCTGTGCTTGTCTGCCTGTGGGGATTCCGGGTTAGAATAGGTCCCCAGCAACCTGTGCTGGTCTGCCTGTGGGGATTCCGGGTTAGAATAGTCCCACTGCAACCTGTGCTGGTCTGCCTGTGGGGATTCCGGGTTAGAATAGGTCCCCAGCAACCTGTACTGGTCTGCCTGTGGGGATTCCGGGTTAGAATAAGTCCCCAGCAACCTGTACTGGTCTGCCTGTGGGGATTCCGGGTTAGAATAGGTCCCCAGCAACCTGTGCTGGTCTGCCTGTGGGGATTCCGGGTTAGAATAAGTCCCCAGCAACCTGTGCTGGTCTGCCTGTGGGGATTCCGGGTTAGAATAGTCCCACTGCAACCTGTGCTGGTCTGCCTGTGGGGATTCCGGGTTAGAATAGGTCCCCAGCAACCTGTACTGGTCTGACTGTGGGGATTCCGGGTTAGAATAGGTCCCCAGCAACCTGTACTGGTCTGCCTGTGGGGATTCCGGGTTAGAATAGGTCCCCAGCAACCTGTGCTGGTCTGCCTGTGGGGATTCCTGGTTAGAATAGGTCCCCAGCAACCTGTGCTGGTCTGCCTGTGGGGATTCCTGGTTAGAATAGGTCCCCAGCAACCTGTACTGGTCTGCATGGGGATTCCTGGTTAGAATAGATCCCCAGCAACCTATAAGGATCGTAAGAGGCGACTGTGTGCACTGGGTGGTCAGGCTCGGTCTCTTGATTGATTGCATGTCGTTGTACCCGGACGGTGTAACGGACGTTACTCATTATATCAATCACCGACTTGTTTGGTCCAGATTCTAGTATTTACACGCCATAGACATATGGATGGAATATTGCTGAGGGTGGAACTAAATTAAAAAAGCACAAAGGCTTTACAGATAAATCTATAAACAACTGCCGAGTACCGTTATGTCGAACTATGGTGAATTCTATTTCAAAATTCCCTTTCTGCACACTTCCCCTGTGTTAAAATTTTCGTTGTGTGATAAGCAGCGCTTGGAATGAGATCTCGATGACTACCTTTAGAACATACTTACTCATCCGCTGTGCAACACAGTTCCTATAACAAATCTTGGAAAAGTATTTTCAATAGTAAATACAATCAGTTCGAATTACACAAATTGTTTGTTAATATGATAATAACGCCTCGTACGGCTAAATTCCGGTCATATGACGGCAATCTGTACATATTCGAGTCTGACCAGACAATCCGGTGATTGATATTATGAGCATCGATCCATGCCGTGGGGCTACGATGACATGCAATCAACAAAGTCACGATCCAATGAGTCACCTCTTACGACCTGCATAGGTTGCTATAGTAACCCTATTCTAAACCGGAATCCCCACGGGGCCCAAGCTGAATCTACACGAACATTAGTTTCTTTTGGAAAGTAATGACTGGCCACATCTGGATGAAACAGTTCAGATCAAATATTTGACAAGCAGCATTACCCTCTGATAGCGATCAAACAATTATTTACGCTTTATTTTAAAGCGATAATATGTTTTATCGAAAATTCCCCTTACTCAAACACGTTTTATTTCTGTGCGTATTATAACATTGTATCCGCGACTGTTGACATGGCGCAGATACATCCGGGAACGTTATTGTGTCGCTTCTGACTCCAACGGTTTAACACGTTAATGTTCATGAAGCGTGGGTCTGGTGACAGACAGAGCTAATATCCATGTCCTGTCGTCGTGGGCGCGCAAACGATCCTTTGTGGTTTGGTCAACAGTAGCAGGATATCGACGCTATGATAAAAGTACGATACAAAAGAATATTTTGCGTCAACAGATTTTGTTGAGAGAAAGTAAACTCGTGTCATATTGCAAGCTGTTGTAGTCCTCTGCAAGGCTGAACACTGGCTGTTGACTGAACATGCTTCAAAGCCATGTGGTGCTGCGATAGAACTTGCAACTGCATTTGGTTAATGGCTGGATAATATTCATTCAAATGCATTATTTATCAACGTATTTACCCCTTTACACCAAATAGATTTCTAATTTGAAACAGGATTTGGTACCATGTTACCGTGTTCAAATTGAATCGTCAGTAATATGCACATGCACTACATCATTTCTTCCGCTTGCAGTCATGATGTAACATCAAGGTTCTTGGTTATTATTGACTCCAGAATTACCTGTGGTTATTATTAGCGGCATATTGCCACTCGGCCCACAATACGATCCCAGCGTTACAAGTCTATGCTAAAGAATGCGGGTTACTATCGTCATGGCGCTAAGATTGCTTTGTGCATGAGGATCCGGCTGGCGTAATATTGTCCTCATATGCCTATGTAGTTATTATTGCCATCATATTGCCAATTAGTTTACTTAGTATTACCATCATATTGCCCAAGTAGTGATGGCTGCCATCATATTGCCCTGTTAGTTATTTTTGCCACCATATTGCTTAAGTGGTGATCATTGCCATCATATTGCCAAAGTAGTTATCTTTGTCATCTTATTACTGAAGTAGTTATGAATACCATCATATTGCCCAAGAAGTGATGGTTGCCATCATATTGCCCTGTTAGTTATTATTGCCATCATATTCCCCAAATAGTGATTGTTGCCATCATATCGCCGAATTAGTTGTTATTGCAATCATATTGCCCAAATAGTGATTATTGCCATCATATTGCCCAAATAGTGATTATTGCCATCATATTGCCGAATTAGTTATTATTGCCATCTTATTGCCCAAATAGTGATTATTGCCATCATATTGCCGAATTAGTTATTATTGCCATCATATTGCCCAAATAGTGATTATTGCCATCATATTGCCGAATTAGTGATTATTGCCATCATATTGCCCAAATAGTGATTATTGCCATCATATTGCCCAAAGAGTGATTATTGCCATCATATTGCTTAAATAGTGATTATTGCCATCATATTGCCCAAGTAGTTATTATTGTCATCATATTGACCTGTTAGTTTTTATTACCATCATATTACCCAAGTAGTGATTATTGCCATCATATTGCTGGATGAGTGATTATTGCCATCATATTGCCGAATAAGTTGTCATTGCCATCATATTGCCCAAATAGTGATTATTGCCATCATATTGCCGAATTAGTTATTATTGTCATCATATTGCCCAAGTAGTGATTATTGCCATCATATTGCCCAAATAGTGTCATTGCCATCATATTGCCGAATTAGTTATTATTGCCATCATATTGCCCAAATAATGATTATTGCCATCATATTGCCGAATTAGTGATTATTGCCATCATATTGCCCAAATAGTGACTATTGCCATCATATTGCCCAAGTAGTTATTATTGTCATCATATTGACCTATTAGTTATTACTGCCCTCATATTACCCAAGTAGTTAATATTGCCATCATATTACCCTGTTAGTTATGTGGCAAAGAAATAAGAAGTTTTTATTTGCCATCATATTGCCCTTGCAATTATTATTGCCATTTTATTACTCAAGTAGTTATTATTGCCATCATCCTGCCCTGGTAGTGATTATTGCCATCATATCAACCCAGTGGTTATTCCTCTCGCGTTGCCCCAGTGGTTAGTGTTGCCATTATATTGCCTCAATGTTTAGTATTGCGCCGATAATTCCCCTGTTGTTATCATTGCCGTCCAGCTTCACAGTGTGGTTATTATAACCCTCATATTGTCCCTGGTGTTAATATTGCCTCGTACTTCTTCTGTTGCTCTATTATTGCCAGACCGTCTAGTGGTCTAGTGGTAGAGCGTCTGCCCGGAGAGCGGAAGTTCCGGCGTTTCATCCTCGGTCGCGTCATACCAAAAGACGTTAAAAGATGGTACTTGTTGTTACCCCGTCCGGCGTTAGGCATTAAGAGGCTAAAACTGGTCGTTTCGGAGTCAGTATACTGTGTCCGAGTGGTGTGTTCATGTTAAACTGCAGCGTTGCATCTCTGTGAGCTACCGCTATAAATCGGACTAGAACAAGCAGCCACACACACACACAGGTGCATGCACGTCGCTGTATAAGTACAATAATCTTGGAGGCGACGTTAAACCCAATTTCACCTCATCTATTATTGCCATTAACTGACCCCGTTAGTTATAATCCCCTGTATGTTCCCTATTTATTGATCATGTTTTGGGAGGAGGATCCGCTGGTTAGTAATTATTTAGTTGCTAAATTGATGGCAGTAAAAACGATTGGCTCGTCCTTTTTCCTTATTTAATTACGTTCTGCTCTTTTTAGTTGAAGCTATGACCACAGCAAGGTTTGGATCAATGTCATGTCTTAGCTATGCTTCCCTGCCTGACCTAAGTTATAGTTTGATCTAGGTGATGCTATGATCACGTATTGGAGTGAGTGAGTGAGTTGGGTTTATCGCCGATTTTAACAGTATTACAGTTATATCGCGGCGTGTCAGCTAAATGTGGGAGAAAAGCCCAAAGTGATGCAGGTCTCAGATGTTTACCACTTCGGTGAAACCCACGAGCACGGGTATGGTGCTGACAAACCTAGAAACATAATCGGGGCGAACCGGGATTCGAACCCACAATCATGGCGTGCCCAAGGGACGCAACTCTGCACAGCGAATCGCGGCGCCTTAGACGACCTCATGTATTGGAGAATGACCTGGATAGAGGTGTTTCTGGCCCGTGAATACTGTAAAAGAGGTGCCTTGATGGTAGTTCATGGATCACAAATTCCTCTACCGAAGTCATTCTCTAACCTACCCTCCAGTTAGTCACCTTTGGTGTCGATGATTCCGGATATAATTCATTTAACAGTGAGTCAGTATGGTGTTACGCCGCTTTTAGCAATATTCCAGCAATATCACGGCGGGGGAACACCAGAAATGGGCTTCAAACATTATACCCATATCGGGAATCGAACCCGGGTCTTCGGCGTGACGAACGAACGCTTTAACCACTAGGCTACCCGCCCGCCCGTCAGTTAAGAGATTTACAAAAATGTTAAGTACTCTTAAGGAGCCCTCTTGGCGTAATTTTTGGCGAATTATTAACCTTAACTAAAACAACTTTTCAAGTAAGTTTCCTAGGAACGATTTTTTTTATTAGAGACTCGTCACTTGCGACAATATTTTGCAAACTGTTAATATGACAACTTGAATATGACGAACTCCAAGGGACCATGAACATCAGTTCGTTATACCCGTAGTTCGTTACTCGCGAAGCTAGAAAATCTGCCAGTCATATTGGATTGAATTAAGAATTAAGAACGTGGACCAACATATTTCAAATGTTTTCAGTCTATTTAATACATTGTAGTTTTTTTACTGTGTCGGCCTGAAACGTAGACCAATCAAAATGGGTACAAAAAAGTGGAAGCGCGGTAGGACTGACATTGAAAATAACACTGGAGTGGTGATCCATGCAGTGCACGGTGGGTGAGAGCCGCTTTAAGACTGTGTTTTTTAAAGGTTCATTTAGTGTAAACACATTTAATTCATTATGTTTGCATGTCAGTCAAGGATAGACCGTCCGGAGGATCATTTACCTACACAATCACACATTAAAAAACACTAATCATGTTTATTTCGAACTGAAGCATACTTAATACTGAGAACATCCAATTGAAATATGTCTATTCACGTTAAGCCTTTACTATGAAAATAATTTAAGTTTTGATGTATATGATCTTGGTGTATGTGTTGAGAAAATCTATTATGTTTATTGATATTTCAGTTGGAAACTGAGACATCCACTTATCTGTAACCATGGCGACCATAAATGACATACTGTGAATACGTCAATGTTAATGTTTCATCAAAATTGGTGGCGGGTGTTTAGTGCAGTCGATAGAGGCCTTGGAAATGAGAAGGAAAACAACTTAAGTTCGATTGTCTCCATTGCGAAACATTTGCAGTCGATTAAAGTGTTCGTCATTATATAACAAGTTAACCGTCACTGTGCCTGTGGTTGCCAGGCACAGATTTGTTTGTTTGTTGTTTTATGCCGCAATATTCCACCTATATGAAGGCGGTCTGTAAATAAATCTAGTGACTGACAACATGACCACCGATCTACGCAATTGAATCTACGCATCTACCAAATCAGCGAGCCAGACCACCCGATACCGTTAGTCGCCTCTTTCGACAAGCATTGGTTGCTGAATATTCTAAACAGGATCTTCGCGGGTAATTCAGTTACCTGAAATGCATCTGAATCACAGCTAAAGGGGGCAACTAGATTGTACGTGTAGCGTCCCAAACATGTCCAACTACCGTGATGGGATTCGAAACACGGACCTTATGAATTTAGGTCGGACGTCTCCTCCACATGACCAAAGCGGTGAACCCCGTCAGCAAGCTGACAAGTGAAGGATGTCATCTGTGGGATGACTCCACGCTCTGCCACATACGCATGGGTACATTCCGTGTGGTATGGCTAATTCCGAGTTAGAACTCGTTATATGACGAACTTCAATTTTATCTGTTTTTGTTTACCTACAAGCTATTTTGACAACTGTTAATATCCAAGATAAGAACATGTCTTGTGCTGTATTGTATTGCGTGGATCGTTGTTCATGCTTTCAGTCACTGGTTTGCCTTGTCAACGCGGAATTATATACAGGCAGTCATGACGTACCTTTCATAGACCCAATAATCGAGACTGGGTATTCTCCGGTTTTGGCGTTTTATATTTATCTGTTTCCGAAAATTCCGGAATTTTTTTGTTTTTGTTTTTTTGACGTTTTAAAAATAATTTTGTATAAACAAAGAAAGTTTAGCGCCTCATTTTAGTGCCTGTCTTGAAGCGTTGACTCTCAAAGACGTTCACCATTATGGTAGAACCAACGACCATGGGTAGGTGCAGACAAAACTTGAACCATTAACAGGGCAAAACGCAGATTCGGATCATGACCTTTTGTTTCTTGAACGTCAAAGGGAGGCAACTCTCCGTAGCGAATGGCTCGACGCCTCAGACTGGACACCGTGTCCTCTTATTAAGAAAACTCTTCCAACCAATTGATTATTTCCTCCTCAGTGAATATTGGATGAATATATATATCATATGTGGGGCATAGCCTCGAGTCAGTTCTGAGACTGCATTATCGGGGGGTATTACAACTGCTGCATTAACCAACGCTTCAATGATTGCATTCTGTTTTAAAAAACGTCACTTTTTAATACGTCTGACAACAGGTCACTCTTTGTTCAGTGAAGTGATTATAAAGATGAATATGGATGAGCTGAGAGATGTGCCTGAATTGACAAGTATGTACAACAATAAATCATTATATACAATATCGCTGCTAATATTAATATTAATTTTAAATGATGACCAAACAATACCTTTGATTATTGCTCTGAGAAATTATATTTATTATATTGCTAAATATTGCAATATAGTTATATCATATGACAGATTATACACTAGCTTATCACCCCTGCCACTCTGCAGTCCACACTGAGCAGATCGATGGCGTACTGTATCAGAGTATTGCACTCAATCGCTAAGTTGCAGAGTGGAAGCAATGAGATCGGCGGCCTTGTTCTTGGAGAAAATCTGCTATCGGTGGCACTATAATGACAGAATTAGGCCATCAAGTCAAAGCATGCACCTGATTAAAGATCTATAGCTACTCCACGACCAAATAAATAGAAGTCAACGTACGTTTTAGCACCTGCTACTCACTAGACTAACATTTAGTCTCTGAAATCTTATATTACACAATATCCTTCTTGACTCTAAAAATAAAAAAAATCCCTATGCTTGTGGAATAGAGCTAGCTTGAGCTGGCTAGACTTGCTTTTGTATGCATTTCTAGATTATTATTTTTTCATAAAATAAATATATTCCACGGTCATGGTGCAAGACTAGCTACTCACATACGCCTCATAAAACCAATGCACTTGCATTAAGCCTATCCCAAAATACCTTATTGAATCGTCATTCATAACAGTACATAAGAATGCCTGGTGTCAAAACAGACGAAAAAGAGTGAGAGGTCGCTGAAGATCGTTCTTCTCAATTATGCAGCAGAGAATATACCTCGACCAGCCTAAACAAATCATGCATGTGATGTCACGTATTATAGGGTGTGTCATCTTAGATCTTGTTCCCTGTATTCGCAGAGGGTCTTCCATTTTTGTAACCAAACCATTCACTCTCAAAAAGTGCAGTTAATCGAGCCCTACTTGACGGTCTATTGTTGGGAGCCCTGCCATAGCTATCGTACGGAACAGATCTAGTCCTAGAATGAACTGCGGCGCTGTCGATCGCCTACAGCAGGCTGATCATTGAACTAGAAGCTTTCAAGGCAGATTGAAACATGCATGTTTTATTACTGGGGTAGTGAGCGCTGGTCACCTGCGTGTGGAGCCGTATTTGATCAAGCAGGAAAGGTATGTTATCAGCGTCAATATTACATTTTTTTTAAAAAATATTGTTTTTTTATACCTGCTTCTTACATTAATCCTGTCTGGTTTAGGCATCGAGTGTCTTCAGAGTATTGGTTGGTTATTACTTAACAGTGTTATTAACATTACACGAGTCGATGTGAATATTGTATGTGAAAAAATATATTGTACGCCCCGCATCATCTATTTGTTATCTTGTGTTGGTGTCAGTAAATATACCACGTTGATTTATTATGTGCAATGTCTGCGCTTTTCAATTTAGATATTACGAGGTGTTTTGTTTGTTTTCCTTTTGACAGCGGTTGTGTATTATCGTGTGATGGATATTATGAGCAATGGTCCATGCTGTCGTAAGTCGCAAGTAGGTCACCGAGTCTGACCACACCATCCATTAAGTCGCTCAGGACCTTTACCCGATATGACCCCTGGGGAACTTTTAAGCAATGATTTGCAATTTAAGTGTTTGAGGTAGGGAGCTCATTCAGCAGGTTATCAGAACCGTCTTCTCCATGGTGATTAACGCTTCATCATTTAGTAAACCCATCGGATATACTCACTGTCATTTGGTCTACTTGTATGCAGGCTGAATAATAAAGCACTGGAAAGGGGAAACCTTTCAGCATGCACAACAATGTGAGATGCACAGGCAGTTTGTGTTACGTTGATGTGATGCGTGTGCTTGCAGTGCAGAGTTTTCTGAAGTTGAGAAAAAGGGATATTTTCATGTCAGAGAGGAAAACACTTGAAATGTAACTGCAGTGAACACTTTTTAACACTTTGACGGAACTATGGTCATAAGAGCTCCCTCTCCCGCAAATTGTCTCCCGTATAGTAAGTGTCTGGCCCGTACTGTTCACTTCCTTTTTACGTTAGTTCCACATTGACAAAGCCAACTAATGACAGATAGTAATTCATGGAGTTAATATCACTTCTTGCTGTTTGTTATTCTCTTGAGAATGTTTTGTTATAAACTGTAAATGTCTCTTTTAACTCGTAAATCGAGCATAGCGCCATTTTTGTTACTTGACCAACGTGTGTTCCTTCGCTTCCAAAAGCGGTCTCATAGCTTTTAAGAATATTTTTTAAAGTTGATTTTGCAAATAATAATCTCCAAACGTATGATAAAGAACTTAAGTCACATTAAATGTAATTTATTACTTATTTTAGGTTCATGTATGTGATGTGTGTATGTGGTGTATTGGTTGTTGTGGTGTGGTGTGGTGTGGTTTGTGTGTGTGTGTGGTGTGTGTGGTGTGGTGTGGTGTGGTGTGGTGTGGTGTGGTGTGGTGTGGTGTGGTGTGGTGTGGTGTGGTGTGTCGTGGTGTGGTGTGGTGTGGTGTGGTGTGGTGTGGTGTGGTGTGGTGTGGTGTGTGTGTGGTGTGGTGTGGTGTGGTGTGGTGTGGTGTGGTGTGGTGTGTGTGGTGTGGTGTGGTGTGGTGTGGTGTGTCAAGTAAAAGCCATGTACTCCTGCAACAATCAGACTTCCTAGTGGCAGGAAATAGGTCGCGTGGTTATGCACACATGTAGCGTGTAGTAACATACTGTGACATTCACTTATAAAGGGCTGTGTAAACACCAGGCCAGCTGAAGCCGAGTGCAGCCACCGGCAGTGTGGGGTGATGGAGGGCAAGTCTCGTATAACACCATTCCTATATACCTTGTTGACTTGCATAACTAAAACACCAGGCCAGTATGTCTAGTTGGTTACAATCTCATTAAAATCAGATCTTAGTCCTCGCTACTGCTAAACAAAGATCTGAGGACATCCCATTAGGGATCACGTCAGAACGAACTTTCATCCGACCAATCAGTGCGTCGCTTACCAGATAATGAAAGTGACAGTCGGAATGTGATTTCTAATCATGCAATCTCGAAAACTTTAACATGGGGTATTCCGAACGATAGTTACGGGTTTAACGACTGACTCTTTACAATCTAGACCATCTATTAGCCATTCCAGGATGTTTTTTGTTTGTTCAGGTTTCAAATTTGAAATCGATAATTTGTCAAAATACATGTATGTTTCGAAGCGTAGTCGCCAATTTGAAATTTGTGCCGTAAATCACGAGAAAGCTGCCTTCTGTTTGGCCATTCCATTGGTCGGTCAAAGATCGCGCAAGGTCGGTCTGACGTGACCCGTAATGGGATGTCCTCAGATCTTTGTTTAACGGTAGTGCGAACTAAGATCTTATTTCAATGAGACTGAGTTGGTTACTGAATGACAGGCTCTAAATATGTTGCTGATGTGTATGACTGAAACGCCTGTTCTATGTGTCTAGTCGATGTGATTTACTGAAACACTGGTTCTATGTGTCTAGTTGATGTGTGTAGCTGAAACACTGGTTCTATGTGTCTAGTCGATGTGTGTAGCTGAAACACTGGTTCTATGTATCTTGTCCATGTGTGTAGCTGAAACACTTGTTCTATGTGTCTAGTCCATGTGTGTAACTGAAACACTGGTTCTATGTATCTAGATGATGTGCGTAATTGAAACACTGGTTCTATGTGTCTAGATGATGTGTGTAGCTGAAACACTGGTTCTATGTATCTTGTCCATGAGTGTAACTGAAACACTGGTTCTATGTATCTAGTCGATGTGTGTAACTGAAACACTGGTTCTATGTGTCTAGTCCATGTGTGTAACTGAAACACTGGTTCTATGTATCTTGTCCATGTGTGTAACTGAAACACTGGTTCTATGTATCCATTCCATGTGTGTAACTGAAACACTGGTTCTATGTATCTAGTCCATGTATGTAACTGAAACACTGGTTCTATGTATCTAGATGATATGTGTAACTGAAACACTGGTTCTATGTATCTTGTCCATGTGTGTAACTGAAACACTGGTTCTATGTATCTAGTCCATGTGTGTAACTGAAACACTGGTGCTATGTATCTAGTCCATGTGTGTAGCTGAAACACTGGTTCTATGTGTCTAGATGATGTGTGTAACTGAAACACTTGTTCTATGTATCTAGATTATGTGTGTAACTGAAACACTGGTTCTATGTGTCTTGTCCATGTGTGTAACTGAAACACTGGTTCTATGTATCTAGTCGATGTGTGTAACTGAAACACTTGGTTCTATGTATCTAGTCGATGTCTGTAACTGAAACACTTGTTCTATGTGTCTAGTCGATGTTTGTAACTGAAACACTAGTTCTATGTGTCTTGTCCATGTGTGTAGCTGAAACACTGGTTCTATGTATCTAGTTGATGTGTGTAACTGAAACACTTGTTCTATGTATCTTGTCGATGTTTGTAACTGAAACACTGGTTCTATGTATCTAGTCCATGTGTGTAGCTGAAACACTGGTTCTATGTATCTAGTCGATGTGTGTAACTGAAACACTAGTTCTATGTATCTTGTCCATGTGTGTAACTGAAACACTGGTGCTATGTGTCTAGTCGATGTAACTGAAACACTGGTTCTATGTGTCTAGTTGATGTGTGTAGCTGAAACACTGGTTCTATGTGTCTAGTCGATGTGTGTAACTGAAACACTAGTTCTATGTGTCTAGTCCATGTGTGTAACTGAAACACTGGTTCTATGTGTCTAGTCCATGTGTGTAACTGAAACGCTAGTTCTATGTGTCTAGTCGATGTGTGTAACTGAAACACTGGTTCTATGTGTCTAGTCGATGTGTGTAACTGAAACACTGGTTCTATGTGTCTAGTCGATGTGTGTAACTGAAACACTGGTTCTATGTGTCTAGTCCATGTGTGTAACTGAAACACTGGTTCTATGTATCTAGTCGATGTGTGTAACTGAAACACTAGTTCTATGTGTCTAGTCCATGTGTGTAACTGAAACACTGGTTCTATGTGTCTAGTCCATGTGTGTAACTGAAACACTAGTTCTATGTGTCTAGTCCATGTGTGTAACTGAAACACTAGTTCTATGTGTCTAGTCCATGTGTGTAACTGAAACACTGGTTCTATGTGTCTAGTCCATGTGTGTAGCTGAAACACTGGTTCTATGTGTCTAGTTGATGTGTGTAACTGAAACACTGGTGCTATGTATCTAGTCCATGTGTGTAACTGAAACACTTGTTCTATGTGTCTAGTCCATGAGTGTAACTGAAACACTGGTTCTATGTGTCTAGTTGATGTGTGTAGCTGAAACACTGGTTCTATGTATCTAGTCCATGTGTGTAACTGAAACACTGGTTCTATGTGTCTAGTTGATGTGTGTAACTGAAACACTAGTTCTATGTGTCTAGTCCATGTGTGTAGCTGAAACACTGGTTCTATGTATCTAGTCGATGTTTGTAACTGAAACACTGGTTCTATGTATCTAGTCGATGTTTGTAACTGAAACACTGGTTCTATGTGTCTAGACGATGTGTGTAACTGAAACACTGGTTCTATGTATCTAGTTGATGTGTGTAACTGAAACACTGGTTCTATGTGTCTAGATGATGTGTGTAACTGAAACACTGGTTCTATGTATCTAGTCCATGTGTGTAACTGAAACACTGGTTCTATGTATCTAGTCGATGTGTGTAACTGAAACACTTGGTTCTATGTATCTAGTCCATGTGTGTAGCTGAAACACTGGTTCTATGTGTCTAGATGATGTGTGTAATTGAAACACTGGTTCTATGTATCTAGATGATGTGTGTAACTGAAACACTGGTCCTCTATGTCACTATGAAAAAAGAGGCATCACAGTTTAAGCGTGGCGAAGAGAGCCATGAAGACAGCCCCAATCATGTGAAGGCCTGCACGTCAGCAACATAGTTGAGTAAGAATCAAACACACTGAGGTGCACAATCTGCTGGGCCTCCTGGCCACATGTCAAGGTCACCTACCTGTGAACATCTATGCCTTGCCTGAACACCGATTTAAAAGATCTAGTAACGACAAACTGCCATGGTACAACTGCATTGAAGTCTAACGTACTGTACATCACGTGTCTGCCTTCAGTGAACAAAGCCGGTGTATAAAAGATGAGATGTGCAACGCGTTGAGCTGGCCACGCTCTGAATATTTTATAGACACATTATTAAACATGTATCCAGGTGGAAACATAACACAATCAATACTATACGCGAAATAAACAAACTTATTGCATAATTAACAAAAACCTAATTGTTCCGAGTGGAGTGATTGATGAAGCAAATGGCGCGTTAATCACTCCAAATTGCTTCACTGTGAACCAGTATTATTCTAATTTATGAAACATAGTGGGTGGAACACTGATGGTTGACAGCGCTTACTGAAATCAGGCAGAGGTCTCTACCAACCTGACAACGCCGGAGATCGTTTACACTGAATAAATGCGCCCGAAGGACCCCCGCGATGAATCACTAAGATCAAGATGAAATAATAATGCAAATAGATTTGATAGTGTTCTTAACCTGAGAATTATCCACTATATGGAAGCGCAGTGTCAGTTTACATCAAAGATAACCGTTCAGAGGTGACGAGGGGTCTTTTTCTAGTATGTTGATAGGCGACCGCATGGGGAGGGGACTGTGGACACAGCTCTGGAGTCCTTGTAAACAGATACTTGCCGCAGGGGGTGGATGGTGAAGAGGAAGGGGTATATTGGGGTGTGGGAGAGTGAAGGAATCATTGAATAGGATCGAGAAATCGGATTATGATAGGAATAGAGCAGAATGTATTGATGATATGTCTTAAGGAAGAAAATTGATGGATGTCAACTTCTATATTACGAGGAACACAATGTGTCATCACTAGTACATGTTTTACTGGGTAGTTACTAGTGCATGTTTTACTATATCGTCACAAGTACATGTTTTACTATGTCGTCACTAGTACATGTTTTACTTGGTCGTCACTAGGACATGTTTTACTATATCGTCACTAGTACATGTCTTACTTGGTTGTCACTAGTACATGTTTTACTTGGTCGTCACTAGTACATGTTTTACTTGGTAGTCACTAGTACATGTTTCACTGGGTAGTCACTAGTACATGTTTTACTATATCGTCACTAGTACATGTTTTACTGTGTCGTCACTAGTACATGTTTTACTATGTCGTCACTAGGACATGTTTTACTGGGTAGTCACTAGTACATGTTTTACTATATCGTCACTAGTACATGTTTTACTATATCGTCACTAGTACATGTTTTATTGGGTAGTCACTAGGAGATGTTTTACTATATCGTCACTAGTACATGTCTTACTTGGTCGTCACTAGTACATGTTTTACTGGGTAGTGACTAGTACATGTTTTACTATATCGTCACTAGTACATGTTTTACTATGTTGTCACTAGTACATGTTTTACTGGGTAGTCACTAGTACATGTCTTACTTGGTCGTCACTAGTGAATGTTTTACTGGGTAGTCACTAGGACATGTTTAACTTGGTCGTCACTAGTACATGTCTTTCTTGGTCGTCACTAGTACATGTTTTACTAGGTAGTCACTAGTGAATGTTTTACTATGTCGTCACTAGTACATGTTTTACTTGGTCGTCACTAGTACATGTCTTTCTTGGTCGTCACTAGGACATGTTTTACTAGGTAGTCACTAGTGAATGTTTTACTATGTCGTCACTAGTACATGTTTTACTAGATCATCACTAGTAAGTGTTTTTCTTGGTGGTCACTAGTACATGTTTTACTAGATCATCACTAGTACATGTTTTACTGGGTAGTCACTAGTACATGTTTTACTATGTCGTCACTAGTACATATTTTACTAGATCGTCACTAGTAAGTGTTTTACTTGGTGGTCACTAGTACTTGTTTTACTTGGTCGTCACAAGTACGTGTTGTACTGGATCGTCACTAGTGCATGTTTTACTTGGTCGTAAGTATAGCTTCCTGTAGCACGTGCAAACGGCAGAGGAGAAAATAGGTAATACTTAACAATCAGTTGTGAATTTCTTTTGCAGCTTCCTACATAAAGAGGGAGTGTAGCTCGGCAGCATGCCTCTTAAGCAATCGGATCCAATCGGCTTGTTCCGCTACCTACATTATACCCCGGGCAGCAGTGGAGTAGTAATATTGCAATAAATAACTGTAGGCCGTATAACCCCAGATTCCGCCGCATATAGTTCTCATAACATGGCGTTTATTTTTGAAGACTCGTTAGTCTGTGCGTAACAGCGATTAGCACTACACTTTGATTTGAAAACTAAAGCATACCGAAACAACTTGAAGCGTTAAAAAAGAATTATGACCGAAGGTTTTGTTTTTTTAAACTATACATTTGTATACCTCAGGTATCCGGGTACTAGTATCTGCTCAAATGCGGTTTTATTTTATCCCCGACCAGTTGATCCGTTTGCATTTCAGTTATCATTCTCAACTTCCTGAGGACTGTACCACCCAAGCTGCCCAGGTTTGCTAGACTGTTTTTAGATCCACCTCACATATCGGGTACCCATTCCCTGCGGGGTGAACAGAGGCACATTTGAACTTAGTCACTTGGCCAGGGTGACACCACAAGTTTTTACACTTGTGTTTCGGGTGTATGTATGTATTCGTGTTACCGCCATCTACCATCGGGCAAGTGGGTTCTTTTGAGTGCACAGGGTGAATACTGTACTCTACACTAAGGGTAGTGACAACACTGTAAGGACCTGTAAACATTGTTGCACTAAGGCTGAATAACAACCCGGTGACTAGCGGGATACCATCTCAGCTTGCTAGGATGGCGCTTTTGACCGCTTGCCCACTTGTATTGTGTCATTCCATATGATAGTCACGTGAACGAAACTGGATCCAAAATGGATTCCTGCCAGAGATGGTCCGTCTTCCCGTGGCAAGAGAGTTAACTGACTTTAAAAGTCCAGTTTCCACCCTTGCCGAACTAGGCTGGAGTTCCTGGGCTCCATCGTAGCGCCACCAGTGGCTATTACCAGTTATGTCCTTTCTATCGTATCACTTGCATTTGCTTCAAACAAAACGGTGGGACCCAGTCAAGACGATCTGATCGATAATCAAGATCTATATTGTGATAAAACGAGTCTTACATCGCGAAGTTGCATCAAATCACGTGAGCACCTTGATTAAAAACATGAAAAGATTTAGAAAATATCTGTTGACAACGAGTTAGCGTTGCACATGTTTTGCAAATCATTCAATTCGACCGATATCTGCATGACACTTTACGAACCGGATTTCGATTTCGGTGCGCGATTTTGATTGGACTATGCATAGACTCGTTAGTCCAGCCAAAATGTAACTCCATAATACCAGCCTAGTTCGGCAAGGGTGGAAACTGGACTTTTATAGTCAGGTAACTCACTTGCCTCGGGAAGATGGAGATGGTCGAGGTCCCATGGGTCCGAGCCGAGCCGAGAAGGCTCTGTACGTCATAACCTCCTCCTGGCAGGAAGGGTGAACTGTGAAGAACTTGGTGTTCTCATCACAACGTCCAGTGCAGTGGTGTATACAAGATCATGTGTTGATGCTGGGCTGGCACGCGCGCCAATTAACAGCAACTGTTGTTATCCTTGATTTGATGATCCACTGGAAGCCAAGTGCAGTCTGGTCAATGTGATGTACATGCACTGGTCCACTGTGGCATCAGTAAATACTATTTAATACGTTATGAAGCGTAACAGATTTGTTTACACGCGTAACTGATACACATCACCGTCAATTAGTATGGAGTTATCAGTGCAATCTGTGCCGTGGCAAGCCTACCGATTGAATTGACTCAATTTTTAAAGCTTTCATAATGAATTTGAGTTTTTTTCGTTGCCGTGACAATAAATTGTACCAAGTCATCTTAACGTAGTTATTCCGTCGGTGTGGACTCTCTGAATGTGTTTGATAGGAACTGTTGTTCAACGGCGTTACTTGATAATGATACGCGGCGTTACATCGAGGTATACATTCTACATCTCGCGGCGTTACAACGAGATATACAATATACATCACGCGTCTCCACATAATAATACACATTTTACATAAAGTGGCGTTACTTCGAGATGTACATTCTACATAGCGTGGCGTTATATCGAGATATGAATTCTAAATCTCACGGCGTTACATCGAAATATACATTCTACATCGTACATCACGTGTCTCCACATCGAGTTACACATTCTGCACAAAGTGGCGTTTCTTCGAAATGTACATTCTACATAGCGTGGCGTTATATCGAGATATGAATTCTAAATCTCACGGCGTTACATCGAAATATACATTCTACATCGTACATCACGTGTCTCCACATCGAGTTACACATTCTGCACAAAGTGGCGTTTCTTCGAAACGTACATTCTACATAGCAAGGCGTTATATCGAGATATAAATTCAACATGCCGCGGCGTTACAACGAGATATAATTCTAAAATAATAATTCACAGGGCAACGTGGGGGTTGGAACCACCAGACCAGTCACTCAAACAACAGGTAAAACCCGCCTCCAAACAAAATCAAGGGTAGTGTTACAGTTCACATATATCCATGCCTTTGGCACATTGCCATGGGACAGAATACCCTATAGCTATTTCAGATGATTGTCGTTTGATAAATGACATGCAAAGAAGTAATTTATATTGTCCATTTGACATTAATTGAACACGTGGTATATATCGTCTGAATGTAATTGAATCCATTACTTTCCGAAGAAGACAAAAAATGAGTTTGCATTTTCATAACCCAGCAGGTGTCTGTTTGGCAATAAACAGTGGGTGAGAATTACGAATATATTTGACTTCACAGCTGACCTTTATCTTGTTCAAAGCCGAATGCCTAAACTACGCCAGTTACTTCGCCGCAACAAGGAACCTATTGATTTCCAATCTACATCCTTTAGCAGTAAACAACTAACACTGAGAAAAGTTTCAAAGGGATGCTTGAACTATTACTCGTTTCTTCAGCACCATTTTGGCATATATATCTTCATCTGGCAATACGCCATCATTGTTTATCCCGGTCCGACGAACCCGACTGTGTAGTAGACTCGCGTATATAACTATAAATTGCTGGAACACTTTTTAGAGATTCGTTGTATCCACTCCACAGTTGACAACTGTCCTCTTAAAGTTAAAGTATGAATGCATTTGTTTAATAGCCAGAGCAAACACGAAGACAATTCTACTTTTTGTGACCAGCATTGATAGTAATATGTATTATTTACTACAATCATCGGCATAACTGCGGTGCTTAGGAGTAGATGAATGTCCTGACAATTCACATCAAAGATACTTGTTTGTGCAATATTGGGATAACGGTTGATCCATTGTGTCCAATACGTCGCCAATATCGCAAGGAACGAGTCTAGTGATGTTACGTTACCATGGCGACACGAAAGCATCGGTGCAATTATTGGTTCAACAGGTGACCCTGCTCTGACAATAGTTAGTGTAATGACATGTCTGCTATAATTGTATTCCTCTGGCATTTAATGGGGATGTTTTATGTCCTAGCTTCCAACCCTGATTCCTGGACATGGGGTTGGAGTCAGCCAGGGGTTACTGGCGAGGAATGGATTTTTTAAAACTCACATTGTCACGTTATGGTACACCTATGCTATAGTCACACACATGAGTAAAGGGCGGTGGGGGAGCCACGTGGTTAAAGCGTTTAAAGAGTCGGGCTCGATTCCCCACATAGGTGCAACGTATGAAGCCCATTTCTTTTGTCGCAGGTCTTGATACAAAACTCGCTAAACTCACTCACTCTCTCACTCACTCACTACATCTAAGTGTTATCCTAACATTTACGATTCCCGACACAGGTGCACATTATGGAGCACATTTCTGCTGTCGCAGGCTTTGATACAAAAATTGCTGCACTCACTCACTCAATCACTCACTCACTCACTCACTCACTCACTCACTCACTCACTCACTCACTCACTCAATGCGTCTGATACAGAAATTTAAGTCTCATGCTAATATTTAGATTCCAACTCCTCTTCTGGACGATGTTGCATTGCGATAACGAACTCGCTCACTCACTCACTCACTCACTCACTCACTCACCCACTCACTCACTCACTCACTCACTCACTCACTCACTCACTCACTCACTCACTCACTCACTCACTCACTCATTCACTCACTCACTCACTCACTGCGTCTGATACAGAAATTTAAGTCTCATGCTAATATTTAGATTCCAACTCCTCTTCTGGACGATGTTGCATTGCGATAACGAACTCGCTCCCATTTGAAACACCATCCTGCATCTATTCTACAGTCACCTCAATAACGCAACCACAGCATCACCATCATCACCACCATCACCGACATCAGCATCACTTCAGTTACACAGATGATGTTGTCCTCTCTCCCCGAAAACAGTTCACCATATGTCCATCGTCTCATAATCTTCATAAAACCTTTGACTTCATTGCCTGTCTCACCTACACACCAACTCTACCAACACCTGCTATTTTACCCCGTGTATTTTGAGGGCCACCCTCATCTTACGCTTCAGTGGTCCGCTGCCAATATTGAATTTTACTTTGAAACATGTTGTACGATGATAGATAGCCTTCTCTGTAAAATCAATCTCACTTTTATTCATCACTGATCCCCCTCATCCCCAGCGTCCTCTCCATCACCAAATCCACATCACGACGTCTTTGCCTCGGGTAACGATTTATCGCACAAACAAATTCGCCCCCCCTAAAGTTTGATCTTTTATTATTTCCATAATTGGTATGGAATTCTCAACTAAAATTCACACCGTCCACGTAACGATGATATAGTGTGATTTTGTGCTAATTGATTTCACAATGTGTGCGTCGATCTAGTGTCGAGATTGGGTTTGGAGCATGCAAACCACACATGTCCAAACCCGCTGCGAATGGCGTTAACAAACAAACATGCTTAAAATGTTAAAGCTGTTTTGGCAACTAAACTACCAGAAACAACAAAATATACACACATATGTGATGGTGGATAAAAAAGAAAGAAAGAAAGAAGATTTTTTTTTATGTTGATGTATTTAATACGGATATAACAGCACGTTAAGTATTGACTGTTTTCAACCTGGTAACATTTTGATAACGTATACCCTATGTTGGTGTATTTAATACGGATATAACAGCACGTTAAGTATTGACTGTTTTCAACCTGGTAACATTTTGATAACGTATACCCTATGTTGGTGTATTTAATACGGATATAACAGCACGTTAAGTATTGACTGTTTTCAACCTGGTAACATTTTGATAACGTGTACCCTATGTTGGTGTATTTAATACGGATATAACAGCACGTTAAGTATTGACTGTTTTCAACCTGGTAACATTTTGATAACGTATACCCTATGTTGGTGTATTTAATACGGATATAACAGCACGTTAAGTATTGACTGTTTTCAACCTGGTAACATTTTAATAACGTATACCCGGGAGGTTTACCATATTTCATTGAGTGTGTGATGTGGGGCAGTTAGAAACCAAGACATGCGTTGACCATGTGCAGCCTCACGCGTGTTACCTACCAGTTGTCTCACAGCATGGACTGATGTGAATGTTGGTTGGTTGGTTGGTTGGTTGTTTAACGCCGCACTCAGCAATATTCCAGCTCTATGACAGCGGTCTGTGAATAATCGAGTCTGGACCAGACAATACAGTGATTAATATCATGGACATCGTTCCAAGCAATTGGGATCGATGACATGCTTCAATCAAGTCAGCGAACCTGATCACGTGATCCCGTTAGTCGCCTCTTACAACATGCATAGTCGCCTTTTACGGCAAGCATGGGGTGTTGAAGACCTATTCTACCCCGATCTTCTTGATGTGGATGTAGGGCAATTCTATCAACTCGCATGTAAGGCTCTGACATCAGTAATCGACAATCTTTTACAACTATCAAGATACAGAGCCTGTTGGTTGATTCGTGACCCGTATGCGTTGACCTTCTCATGAATATTTGTAATGTCCTGCTATTGATTTCACGGAAGTTAGATCACATTTTAAGTGTCAAGAAAGCAAACGGTATTTTACAATCAAGCTGCTTTTATCCAAACCTGCATCATGGAAGTCTACAGTCTTGCTGTGTTTTGCTGATTACCTTTTAAATATCACAAGTATTCGCATGGATTCCATGACTCATTTCAGCCTTCGGTCGGAATTCTGTTCAAATTAGTGACGCATTATTTTAATGATTTGCCGTATTTTGATTATTTGGTTTTTTTAATTTTTTATTTACCGTGAATTGTCAAACTCAAGTCCGATTGTTAAGTTTCCATCCCCACACCTACTACAGAAAGCTTACTGTTGAGGTATCGACTGGTTTACCATATAACATCTTATCATTTTACAAGAAGTATATCTAGAATATTATTGAAAATCGATAAATATTGTTTTATATTGTCTCCGTTTGACGCCATTGACTGATCGATAAGTCTGTTTCTCGATAACAACTCGGCTCTTTAGTTACTGTAGCACTCTGAGGACTTGGACAAAGTGGATGTTCACACTAGATAATGATAATGATAATAATGATATTGACAATGGTATTGTCCCTTAGGAGGGAGCACTCTCGGACACATGCGCGCTTCCAAATAATTCACAACTATTCACTAGTGTCGGAGACCAGTTAGTTTAATGACATGTCTTCTATCATTGTATTCCTCTGGCTTTTAATGGGGATGTTTTATGTCCTAGCTTCCAACCCTGATTCCTGGACATATGGTTACAGTCAGCCAGGGGTTATTGGCGAAGAATGAATAATATAATCATATTTTAAAACTCCCATTGTCACGTTATGGTAACCTATGCTAAAGTACGAGTATGAGTAACGGCCGGTAGGGGAACCACGTGGTTAAAGCGTTTGAAGAGTCGGGTTCTATTCCCCACATAGGTGCAACGTCTGAAGCCCATTTCTATTGTCGCAGGTCTCGCTCCATCCCTCTCTCCCTCACTCACTCACAAGCACACACGCACGCACGCACGCACGCACTCACGCACTCACGCACTCACTCACTCACTCACTCACTCACTCCGCCCAGTTGTGATAAACCCAAACAGGGTTAAAATTTTATTGGGTCACTACCACCTCATAGGCGAATATTGGCTCAGGCAGCGGCATGAGTTTTCGAGGATATTACTGAGTTTAAGACCGGTGGTGAGAGGTCTCTGTTTTCTCTGTCTGCGTTCGTGTGCTAAGTCACCGAAGACTGCCTACAGATTGCAGTATAAATGCATCACAACGGCATTCACACGTGAGCTGTCGAGAACAACGTCATTATGAACAATGGCGGCGAATGTACTTCCTGTCTAATGGAACTATCCGAGAAACATGGCAGGACGCCATCACGCGTCACCGTCCACCTGCCTCCCAGTTAACCATAGCAATAACTCACTTCAAACTTGCTTAAACTACACCTATATCACAAGAAGAGCGTTGTTGCTGTTGTCGAGTACAACGGTCGTACACAGCCCCTATGCGTTGTCATGGCGCTGTAGCGAGATAGACAGGGCACATATACAACATGGTGAAAGAAAATAATTGAAATTGAAATGTAAAACGCAGCGGGTTGTCGACAACTGTGTCGTGAGAGTCGTGTAGAAATATAAATGCGCTGTGCCGGAACAGGGCTGTGTGTCATTGCTAGTGTTGGCCGTTGAAGGTGTCATTATTTACACATCGAATATGGAAGAGAGTCCGTAATCAAATACACAGTAAACTTATATTTTAATTGAAATGGGAATTGTTGAAGGAAACATCAATGGCCAAAACCTCAGAGATCAGGAACCTGTTTCAAAGGCTGAGTTTAATTTACAACATTTCTTTAAGCGTTAACGAAAACATCTATGCGTCATGTAATACTATATCCGTCGGCGTTCCTCGATGTCAGGCTCCGTTCAGAGTGTTTGTGTGTGTTTGTGTGGTGTCGCTGTGGGTTCTGCATGGAGAGGCGACGGAGCATATCGTTTCTAGTGAAGCCCACAGTGTTCTTCATGGCTGCATATCGGACAGACGCATGCATGCACGGACGCACGGACGCACGAACGCACTCAAACACACACACACACACACACACACACACACACACACACACACACACACACACACACACACACACACACACACACACACACACACTCATTCACACACACACACACACACACACACACACACACACACACACACACACACACACACACACACACACACACACTGTTCCAATGTGATGAAAATGCGTGAGAGATACGTAAACACGCTCCTGTCCCACTATGTATATCTAACAAGCTACCGGAAATTTCTATGCAGTGCCCACACCAGTCTAACAGTACAAGAACATTAAAGAACTTTCCATAACATACTATCGACATCCGCGGTGTACCGGACACACCACACAGGCACCTAAATATATTAACCCCCTGACGACTGATCACTGTCCAAAAACAAAGCAATGAGCGTCTTCCGAATCTCAACAGAAACAATGTTATTCTGTTACAAATTATTGTTCAACAAAGGAATACAGTGCCATATAACAACATTTATTCGGTTGTGAAAGCCGTACTGACGCGAAGTTTAATACTGTTTTGATCCCGATCCGCATACTTTCTTCTGAGGCTGACGACAACGTCTTTGTGATGAACGAGGGAATACTTTGATTGTGTTTACAGTATACACAAACATTCAACATCAAAGACCTCGTGAAATGGATTATTTCAAATTGATGGCATTGAGCTTTTATGTTTAACGTCCACTTTATTGTTTCCAACGTCATTTCAGGGCAACAAAGGGGCAAGAAGCAGCACGGAGACGTCATTAGAAAGAATAAAGAAGTTGTTATTCACAAAAGTGTTGTGTCATCATGTTCCAGCAACTTCAAAGATGTTATTTTGAAATTGCTCTGAATGTGAAGTTTTTGATAATAATAATAATAATAATAATAATAATAATTAAATCCTACTGTACATCTGTCCGCATATCGTAGCATCTCAATTAAGTCCTTCAGTATATATGTCCTCATATCGTAGCAGGGGGGGCACGGGTGGCCCAGTCGTCTAAGGCGCCGCGATTCGCTGTGCAGAGTTGCGGCCCTTGGGCACGCCAGAAACCTATGATTGTGGGTTCGAATCCCGGTTCGCCCCGATTGTGTTACTAGGTTTGTCAGCACCATACCCGTGCTTGTGGGTTTCACCGAAGTGGTAAACGTCTGAGACCTGCATCACTTCGGGCTTTCCTCTCACATTAAGCTGACACGCCGTGATATAACTGGAATACTGTTAAAAGCGGCGTTTAACCAAACTCACTCACTCATATCGTAGCATCTCAATAAAGTCCTACAGTACATCTGTCAGCGAGTCAGTGAGTCAATCAAGTGCTGCAGTATATGTCACATCTGTACTATTGGTGGGAAGACGTTTGTGCCAAGACGTTTAACCACACATGAAACCACGCTAAAGCATCTACTACCAACATCAGCGGGGTCGTTAAGCGTTTTACATACACGTGTAAGTGTCCAGGCAAGCAGTAATCTTTGACACCGGCTTAGCTACTGTATGAATAAGTAGTTCCGCTCAAAGGAATGTATTTCTTTGATGAGAATCAGATACAACCGAGTTGTATCGATTACCCCTCGACAGTGACCATCAGCGGTCGGAGAGAGATCCTTTCAGTGGACATTGGAGCCGCGTGCTGCTTCAGTGATGCTGTGTATTAACTTCAATTGAAAAGTACTCACGGCATTTACGAGAGGAGGTTCAAGCACTTGATGCGGAATCTCTAGAGACAATAATGATATTTTTGCTGTATAAGGCAAACTTATGATAGTCTTGTAGACTCGCTCAGGTTCAAGCGAGACCCGGATGTTATCGAGGGTGGGTTGACTTGGTACCTCACGGTTACAGCGTTCGATCGCACGATAAGCGCAGGGCCAGTTTTTTGAGAGATTGTAGTTTTATGATGTTTGGCTGTACCAAGCGGTGTCCGGGTTGTGTAATTAAAGCGATGGGGATGAGGATGGGGATGTTAACGGACAATGTACTGCGATTCTATCAGGGAGCATCCTCCAGTGCTTAATCTGGCCACGTCTTGGTAGAGAACATTAGCGCATCGTTCCACAGGCGCTGGGGCGATCACGGGACCATGGTAGTTAGGGAGCAAGTCTGTGATTGTAGGACGGGATAAGATATTTAACCGTGTCATATATGTACATCCATCAGCCGCCCGTAGAGATTCTGGGTTAGAACAGGTCCTCAGAAACCTATGCTGATCGTAAAAGGCGACCAAATTGATCGGGGGATCAGGCTCGTTGACTTGAATGATTTTGTTCGACATATCAGTCACTGGATTGCCTGGTCCAGACTCGATAATTTACAGGCTGCCGTTTATAGCTGGAATTGTGCTTGGTGTGGCGTTAAACAAAGTTTTGCTCGATGTCTAGTGTGTATTATTCACCTACATGAATTCGTTTGTAACAATGTGTCTGTATGTTTCAGTGATGTGAAGCTTACATGTACAACGTCTCCTGGAACAGCGTCATCGTTTACGACAGCGCACGCAAACGTATTCAACACCATCACAAGTGATGACATCAGGGAAATCGTCCAGCCAGTGACGTCAAAGTGAATGTTCCAAAATCGAAGTCAAAGTGAGCATCCCAGATACGGAAGGGGAATTTATAACTTTAAAACATTAGCAAATTGGCGTTAACTTATGAAAGCTCGTGGGTTGCTGGTTCCAAAAAGTTTACACAGTGCCAAAGGAACTAAATAATTGATATTGCGTTGCGTGCCGTTCACTCGTGTGGTTTATTGTGAGCTGGATAAGTATTCCCTACCCGAGGATGTTAGGGGCTTTATTGACCCCTGTGTAGCTGAGATGATCCTTCAGATATGCAATGTCGGGAATAACAAAGCCTTGTTTCACCTTGGATGGGATACATATTAATGGGATTCATGTGAAAATCTCACACAGTGCGTGTATGTTCTATTTTTGGTGAGAGTGTGTTTTTCTGAGATTTTTCAAAATTGAGAATCACAGCGGAAACGAAACACCGGTCGTAGAGCAACCCGGCGCTCTGCGACAACAATTGGTGGCTTCCAATGCCGGGACCGTCAATAGACCCATACGAAAACCCCGTAAAAGGGACAAGAAGAAAAAGAAGAAAAAGTGTTGTAATGGCTGCTGCAGCTGCTGTTGCTGTTGCAAAACTGGAGACAAAGTTGCGGGTACGGAATCGGAACCGGAAACGGAACCGGATTCTGGAACCGAAAATAGCACAGGGTGTTGTTCGTGCTGTCCATCAAAGAAATCCAGAAAGACAAGGCAACCGTCTGACAAGAAGTCGTGTGTAGTGTGTTGTAAACGTTTCACGACTTTCGTATTTTCACATATAGGCTTGTGTTCGTTAGTAGTGGCTTATTCAGTGTTGGGTGGATTCATCTTCATGAAGTTGGAGGCTCCGTCGGAAGTAGTGGAGAGAAACAACATGGCGGCTAACCGGAGGCATCAGGTGACTACGCTGTGGAACCTGACTGTAGATCTCAATGTGTTGCATGAGGGCAACTGGACTCAACTGGCCGATGATGTGTTGAAGGCTTTCCAGAAACAGGTGTACACAGCGACCAAGGAGAAGGGATGGGACGGCAAGGATGGGGAAGGGGAACTACAGTGGTCGTTTGCGGGGGCTCTTCTTTACTCGGTGACGGTCATCACAACAATTGGTGAGTCGCAACATTGTGAAAAATACCCAGACAAGGATGACGATACGTATTCATTTAGTGTTTGTGTGTGTGTTTGTGTGTTGCTTAATGTCACACTTAACAACAGTCCAGCTATATGTCTGCGGTCTGTAAAAAATCGAATCTGGACTAGACAATACAGTGATTGACATTATGAGCATCGATCCATGCAATTGGGTATCGATGACATGCATCAACCAAGTCAGCGAGCCTGACCATCCGATACCGTTAGTCGCCTCTTACGACAAGCATAGTCACCTTTTACGGCAAGCATGGGTTGCTGAAGACCTATTCTACCCCGGATCTTCACGGGTCTACTGTTATGGAGAGCGGAATGATCTATATACTGTTATAGAGTGCGGAGTGATCTATATACTGTTATAGAGTGCGGAGTGATCTATATACTTATATGACGTGCGGAATGATCTACATGCTGTTTAAGAGTGTGGAATGATCAATATTCTGTTATGGAGTGCGGAGTGATCTGTATGCTGTAATAGAGTGACGAGTGATCTATTTATTTACTGTAATTTAGTGCCGAGTAATCTATAATACTGTTATAGTGTGTGGAGTCCTTTTAATCAATAGCGTAGATGGTTTTGAGCTTTTTGAGTTGTGTAACTACTAGAATACATTTTTAGATATACGGAGTGTACAGGTATGGACGATGGTGTAGTGCAGAGTTGTGTCTCCGAGTCGCTGCTTGGTATGCTTGCGCCATAACTATGGGAGTGGGTTTCACTATACAGATAGTCTCTGAAAATATATAACTGTGAATGAAACAAGCAGCTATAATATAAGAAGAGACCTTATGGATGTCAACTTCTTTAACTTGGTTCAACACAACGTTTCGGAGTATATACTCCGAAACGTTGTGTTCCTCATAATAAAGAGTGAATGAGTGAGTATGGTTTTACGCCGCTTTTAGCAATATTACAGCAATATCACGGCGGGGGACACCAGAAATGGGCTTCACACATTGTACCCATGTCGGGAATCGAACCCGGGTCTTCGGCGTGACGAGCGAACGCTTCAACCACTAGGCTACCCGACCGCCCCTCATAATAAAGAAGTTGACATCTATAAAGTCTCTTTCTTATGTGTATCACTTGTAAATGTATATGTAAATGCCTTTCTATAATATACGTTTAAAGTGAGCCTCAGTAAGAAGGGAGGTTAAGAAAATCTAGACTTGCTTCATTTAGATACGGACCACTAACCTGATACTGGTTTGCCTCAAAGGAATACTTGAATCATTTGCATTCTCCTTAACGAGAGTTGATACGTTCATCAAGGGGGTTTGATACGTAGTTTAATATTCAGAATCGAAATGGGTCAAAATGTAGAGGGGTCAAGTCGAAAGGGGTCAAAATGTAGAAGGGTCATGTCGTGAGGGTTCAACGTGTAGAGGGGTCAGTATCGAAAGAGGTCAAATGTAGAGGGCTTACTATTGCCAATGTCAGAACGAAGAGGGTTCAGAGTCTAGAGGGACATTGTGTAGAAGGGTCAAATTTTAGAGGGTCCGTAATTTGAGGGGTAACAATATGGAGGTGTCAGTGAGTAGAGAGATCAGTATGTACAGGGTCCGAATTAGAAAGGTAAGAATGCAGAGTTTATGTTAACAACAATGAAACATGGCCATCTGTAGGTGTCGCTAGCCTGCCCCCTGGGATAGCTGTGACCATGTCAAAGGAGGTACTTGAGACTTTCCACACAAGCAGCCACCGGGTTTGAGTTTCCTGATATAGACGACGAAATCCATCCCTGTATACCACCTTCTTGTCCTTCAGCTATGTCCCGACACCAGGGCGCCATATTGGTTTGTGTACAAACGAATCGCCCTGTGAAGGGGGTGTGAAGAAGTAACTGTAAATAACTTATGGACATAATTCCACGTGCTACATTTACAAGCACAGACCTACGCGAATAGTTCAAAGCAAGTTTCACATTTTTGTTCCCACAATTGCAGTGTAAATTATTTCCCGAAGCCGCACCTTACCCCATTTACGAGTCTTCCAAAAATATCCCCTTTATCAGAGAAGAAAACCAACATGGAAATAATGCTTAATCAATATGTTTGCGTCTGAAATATAACATTGTAACTATAGAGGTGTACAATGTGCAATGTTCCTGAACGACGTGATTCTCATTTAATGACAGTATTACATGTGCAGCGCCGCTATACTCCGACAGCCATTGTTCTCAGAACGGAAGTAATGGATAGTGGAATCGTAGCGTTTTCCTATCAACTAGTTACACTGACGAAAAACTTCAAGTGGGCCGTATGGAAACATAGCGTTAACACCATAACTCTTGCAGGGGTGTTCTTATCAATTCTATACGGCTTTAATCATATAGATATTCCATTCCAATGGCATTTTATGAATAGCTGTAAGGCGTTTGTGAAGGAGTAAACGTGTTTTATGGCGTCTGTAAATTGATTCTGGTCTGGTATCGTCAGAAGAAAAAGTTCCCTGGATATGTATGAGACGTTACCGATATAAAGATGTATGTGTCATGATTAGTGTCGGTATTTATTGGCTATTAATCAGTAGCAATTGTCGTTAGTAATGCAAAAACCTCGCCAGAGCTTTGTCGGCAAGTTCCGATGTATTCCAGCAACCTATCAAAGGGACAAAAAAAACACGAGTCAAGTACACATATAATGGTGGTCGTTAGATAGCGCATCAGTACAACGTCTTGCAGAGTAGAGTTGCTATTGATCTCTTACTATAGGGATTGGGAGGCAGTCCCTGGCACTGATTGCGTATGTTTTCATCTTTTTCTGATGACCTGGTTCTTAATGCCGCCATTGAGAGGTACTTATTGCGCCTAACAGACTGGTGCATGTCGTAATCAGGATTAGTTGCCTGGATGGTGGTGTCGTAATCAAGATCATTTCCTTGATCGTACTTGTTGTAATTTCTGGTACATGTCGTGAACAGGACGAGTGGCCAAGATGGTAATGTCGTTATCAAGACCAGTTGCCTTGATGGTACATGCCGTAATTACCGGTACAGTGGGCAGGACTAGGTTCCTTGATGGTACATGTCGTAAATACTGGTAAAATGAGCAGGATCAGTTGCATTGATGGTACATGTCGTAAATACTGGTTCAATGAGCAGCACCAGTTTCCTTGATTGTACATGTCGACATTACTGGTACAATGAGCAGCACCAGTTGCCTTGCTGGTACATAGAGTCAATAGAGTCAATAGAGTGAGTGAGTGAGTGTGGTTTTACACCATTTTTAGCAATATCACGGCGGGGGACACCAGAAATGGGCTTCACACATTGTACCCGTCGGGAATCGAACCGGGTCTTCGATGTGACGAGCGAACGCTTTAACCACTAGGCTACCCGACCGCCCCTATGTCAATAGAAAATGTTATGTTAGTATAAATGAATGACGGATATCGTGTTTTTTCAATGTGAAGTTTACACGATATACGATTTTGCACTGGACGAGCGGCCGGTCACATGGTCGCGAAAATGACGTTCATAAGGATATGAACGCCACAGTTGGACGTTCATACGTTTTTCAAGACGTTCGTGTTCTTGAAATGACATAAACACTGACGGACTTTTTCCTCTTTTCTGGGGAAATCCCTTGGAATTCCCTTGCACGAATGCACACAGAAGCGTTGTTTCTGATCATTTGGACCATTTAATCTTGAACTCAACGTTTTAGTATACATTAAGAAAAGTCAGAGTGTTTCAATGCATGATCGTTAACAAATATCCTCGCTGCGACCCATCCAAGTGAACGAACCGAAGAAATACACATCCAAACTAACGTAGCATCGACTCGATCTGTGTCCAGTCTGACAGATACTGTCTACAGCAATCTATCAATTTACATCAGTATTTATTTAACATATCTTTACAATCAGCTTTCAATGATCGGCCAAATGAGCATTGCTGGCTAACACTTGTAATAGCCACAGTTAAAAAACAACGGAAATTTCTCCCATCACTTTTATCGTGTCGGTCATTTACATGTTTTGATGTAAAGGTATTACGAGGCGTTGTCACTGTGACTGACTGAGGTAGTTCTTAACAGACCTTTCTCATCTAATGATGATATTGTTTGAATTTAATTGTTGCAAACAAACTACAAAAGATGTCTCGGTAGAACAATGTAAGCAAACATACGTCCGTGTCACCTCTCCTTTTGAGGAACTACTTAATTCCACGATACAGATGGCTGTTGTATGGCTGTCAGTGTAAACCGGAAGTCACATGTAGACTAAATAAAACTGTTTTAGAACTATATAATTCGTGGTAAAAAAGCGTGATATACGTTCATACAGTTTGGTCCTCACTCTATGAAGTTTCATACTTCAAGGAACACACACAACTTGAAAACCAATTCTATACGTGTGTCGATCACATGATGCTCTTGTGTCAGTCACGTGTTGTACTTATGTCAGTCACAGGATGTGCGTGTGTCAGTAATATGCAGACCTTAAAGATTATTATTATTGCGATGTTCAATGCGTTCAGTGTATACCTCTGTTCATCCCTCTGTCCATGGACACGTGTAGATCCGGGTTGGAATAGGTCTTCATCAACCCATGCTTGTCGTGAAAGGCGACTAACGGGATCGGGTGGTCAGGCTCGCTGACTTGGTTGATGCATGTCATTGTATCCCAGTTGCGTCGATTATGCTCATGATGTCAGTCACTGGATTGTCTGGTCCAGACTCGATTATTTACAGACCGCCGTCCTATAGCTCGAATATTGCTGAGTGCGACGTTAAGCAACAAACGAACATTCATATGTCAAACAAACTCTGTCCATACGTTTAAGCCCTGGAACTCCCACCCTATTCGATCTGCACAGTCATGCAGTATTCACTGGTAAATTGGTGAAATGGTCAACTGGTCAAGCAGTACGTCCACCGCAGTAAATCACGCGCCGTGTTACACTCTGTCGGGCGAAGATGAGCGACCAATTACGAACGTTTTTTCCGTTTTAAAAAAAAAATCCAGCTTTTATTCATCCTGCAAAATTAGGGTAGCCACGCTATGTGTCACGTGATTGCGGCAACCCTTTGATGTAAATGCTTAAAAAGACATCAAACCATTTTTGCGTTATATAACTACCCACCGTATGATCAACGAATAGCTTGTGCTTAGACCAGTCTAAATCATATGTCATGGGGTGTTATATGTGGAAATGCAAGCGGAAGTGATTAAGGCTTTATAAAAGAAACATGAAGTAATTCCTACTGCAAAAACACCATCAAATAACCGTATGTTTTAGCTGTTGACTGACTGCCGCAGGACGATACCATCAACGCCTAACCCCGATGGTATCATGGTTCTACGCGATCGCGAGGCCGATGCTCAGATAGTGGTTGTCGCTGGGTGTTGTGACTGGCTGTTGCGCCGGCTCCTGTGTTTATGGGACTTGGACATGCACGTCCGTCCTGCCTCATGTCGGGCGCAGCATGGTTTATTTAGAGACACTTGCGTTGATTAATTTACCCTTTTTTCCCGTAATCATTTGTAACCGATATCAAACATTACTCCCCGGAAGTGAACTACGCTTAATGCGGTGTTCGACGGTCAGGCCTGTCCAGTGCTTTTGTTTGTGGCAACAATTAATCTTGCAAATCCTTGAGGCAGGTTTCATCAGTTACTTCCTTCCAGGCCTGGGGGTGGTGGAAATAGTCAATCCTTTCTTGCCAGTGAAGCAGTTGCAACAGTTAACCCTGTCTAACCTCCGATATGGTGACAACAGTCAAACATGTCAAGTCCTCGAGGAGGCGGTAGTTGTCAATCCTGGCCAACTTTTGAGGCAGTGGCAACTGTTAATCATGTCCATTCCTCGAGGAGGCGGTAATTGTCAATCTTGTCCAACGTTTAAGGCATTGGCAATAGCCAATCCTTTCTTGCCATTGTAGCAGTGACAACAGTCAATCACGCCCAGTCATCGAGGAGGCGGTAATTGTCAATCCTGCCCAACCTGGAAGCACTAGCAATAGCCAATCCTGCCCAACCTGGAAGCACTAGCAATAGCCAATCCTGCCAAAACCTGGAAGCACTAGCAATAGCCAATCCTGCCCAACCTGGAAGCACTAGTAATAGCCAATCCTGCCCAACCTGGAAGCACTAGTAATAGCCAATCCTGCCCAACCTGGAAGCACTAGTAATAGCCAATCCTGCCCAACCTGGAAGCACTAGCAATAGCCAATCCTTTTTGACATGAGAAAAGGGCAACAGTCAATCCGTCCCAACCCTTGAGGCATTGACAATAGCTAATCCTAACTTTCCATTGAGGCAGCGGCATCAGTCAATCATGTCCAGTTCTCCTAGCCAATCCATCAAGGAGGCCAAGGTCAATCATCGAGGCGGCGGAAGGCCAAATGGTGCCTGTGTAGTTCTGTTCCGAGTTAAAATGACTGCAAACATCCTGAACATTATTTCTACATTTCCAAGTTGTCGTCATCATAAAACGTCCGTGTTCAGTGTCCCTGTGATCGCCGGCGTTATGACTAGCGCGTTCATCAACAAGAAATATTTCTCCGTTCATCTGTTATATTGTTTGTAGGGTCACGCTATGTCAAATCTGGAATCACATCGGCTTCCTTGTAACCTTAAAGCCAGGATGGTGTTTTAGTAGCAGATTTTATCACAAACGATTTTTGATCTTTGATCTCACAATGTTTGCATTGGTCTACCTCTGAAACATCCGTGACAACTGCCCTGGAGGAAATCTTGCATCAGTAGGATGGTAATAACATCAGCAGGTTATGATGCTATAAAGCTCATTTAGTATGACAATCCTGCCGTCAGTAAATCTCGTTAATATAATGTTCCCGAGAAGCTATCAGATCACCCAGCAATATTGTTGTGCCATGTTACCCAGGGTCGCTGATGAATGTACCATGTATGGTATTAGAGGACGTTTAACTGTGAGTGAGTGAGTGAGCGACTTGATGATAAGTGCACACGAAGAACCATTGACGGAACGTCTCCAGATGCTGAAGTTATCTTTAAAACAATACACCCGTGTTGTTGTAAATTCATACTATCGTGATCCCGTTGAGGAACATGGATAATTATCACTGTCTAGTGTGTTGACGTATGGTCAGTCTGACGTACTCTATTGGCTTTGACCATATTACAAGGATACATTGCAAAAAGACGTCAAACCCAATCCTTTGAACTTGTTCTAATATAAATTTAAACAGGATATCCAAGCAGCTTTTAAATGTCAGTCAGTCGAAAACTGTCTTTGCACTATAACATAAGATTCTTAAATCTAAAAATAAAGATCAATTACCTTGGAAATGGGAATTTCAGGAAACGTTTTCTTTTTTCAAATGTGAAGAAAACCCACCAAATATATCGTTTCCTAGATAAATAGAGTTTGATAATTCTTGAATGATTGTGGACTTCGAGATAAAAAGGGAACCTATAAATATCGATAAACTCTGATTACGTTATGAACACGTGCTCGGGTTGTCGGGAAGCATGGCAATTGGTTTATCAGTTTTACACGTGATCTCCGGTGCCTCCAGCGTTGACGAGTGATCTCGTGCTACACGCGATCTCGATTTGAGGGGTTACGTAATAATCGCCATCTAAACAAATAATCCATAATAAAAAAAATGACTGATAAAAAGACGTCTCCATTTTGTTTACGAAGCTCTCATGATGTCTCGGCAAGGGTACGAGATTGGAGAAATTGACCCTTGTCGTATTTTCATTTCCGTGCAGATAATAGAGGTTACGACACGAGCTCGTCTCCGCTTGTCCGGCCCGGATCGTTTTCGCCAAGTGTTTATGTCAAGAATAAGGTTAGAGTTATCAGATTAATCTTACACACACTACCCAACGCTCGGAACTATATATAGCACCAATTTCCTATGAATGGTCTTCTGGGAAGTTTTGCTCTGTCTAAGCGCTGGAGCTCGGTTGAAATTGAAAGTAAACAGTCGTCCGGAGAATTCGATTTAGAGATGAACGCAAGCACTCGAGACGTTAGTATTGACTTTACACCTTCTGGCTTGAAAAACACGATTAGAGAAGAAATGACAGTCTATTAGGTAAACTGTTTAGAATTGTCAGGCTTTGTATACTGTAAAAAACTGCTGATATCTTTTGACATGTTATTATAAGCTAGTGAGTGAGTGAGTGAGTGAGTGAGTGAGTGAGTAAGACAAACGTCGCTATATTAGTGCAATAATCATCCCACCTGCACTCGAACACCTGCGGGAAATCGGATATTAAGTAGAACAATAGAGAGGGCCGCCAAAACTTTATTGTTTGTTCTTTTAATTAGTATCCCTTCGTGATATCTAAAAATCAACTTACACATTCGATTGTGATATTTTGCTGACAGACAAGTTGATATTGCTTAGCTACTTAATACACAAAAATGTGTAAGGTAATAATTCTCTACTTAGACTTAAAAGAATAAATCCTAATATCTAAAATCCGTTGTTTGTAATATTTTGTAATATTCTGTTCGTGAAAGAATAACATTTGCAGAAAAATGATATTGACTTTTATCAGTCTTTGAAGTCAATAATGATAATCGTTTAAAAAATACTATATGGCATATTTGTTGTGTCCGTATCCAATGCCGCACGATTTGGAAACCAGACGTTATCATCTCGGGGTTGCTCTCAATGACAGACGCGGTCAAATACTAGAATTGTGAATGCTTTTCTCTATTTACATATTTAGTGGTTTTCTTCTAACATACGCTAAATCAACATTGATATCCAACAACGGCTTTGATACGAATGACGTCTAGAATCCACCAACAATTGTAATATTTCAGCGATGAAACCTACCAAAGCAGGGTCAGACACAACTTCAGACAATGTTGCTAAATATAACTGCATGCTGCTCTATGCGGCTGTTTGGGATGTTTGGTGCTGCTCGCTATTGTATACTGATGTTTGGTTCTGCTTGCTGTTGTATACTGATGTTTGGTTCTGCTTACTGTTGTATGCTGATGTTTGGTTCTGCTTGCTGTTGTATGCTGATGTTTGGTTCTGCTTGCTGCTGTATACTGATGTTTGGTTCTGCTTCTGCTGTATACTGATGTTTGGTTCTGCTTGCTGTTGTATACTGATGTTTGGTTCTGCTTGCTGCTGTATACTGATGTTTGGTTCTGCTTGCTGCTGTATACTGATGTTTGGTTCTGCTTGCTGCTGTATACTGATGTCAGGTTCTGCTTGCTGCTGTATACTGATGTTTGGTTCTGCTTGCTGTTGTATACTGATGTTTGGTTCTGCTTGCTGCTGTATACTGACGTTTGGTTCTGCTTGCTGCTGTATACTGATGTTTGGTTCTGCTTCTGCTGTATACTGATGTTTGGTTCTGCTTGCTGTTGTATACTGATGTTTGGTTCTGCTTACTGTTGTATATTGATGTTTGGTTCTGCTTACTGTTGTATGCTGATGTTTGGTTCTGCTTGCTGCTGTATACTGATGTTTGGTTCTGCTTGCTGTTGTATAATGACGTTTGGTTCTGCTTGCTGCTGTATACTGATGTTTGGTTCTGCTTACTGTTGTATGCTGATGTTTGGTTCTGCTTGCTGCTGTATACTGATGTTTGGTGCTGCTTACTGTTGTATACTGATGTTTGGTTCTGCTTGCTGCTGTATACTGATGTTTGGTGCTGCTTGCTGTTGTATACTGATGTTTGGTTCTGCTTCTGCTGTATACTGACGTTTGGTTCTGCTTGCTGTTGTATACTGATGTTTGGTTCTGCTTGCTGCTGTATACTGACGTTTGGTTCTGCTTGCTGCTGTATACTGATGTTTGGTTCTGCTTGCTGCTGTATACTGACGTTTGGTTCTGCTTGCTGCTGTATATTGATGTTTGGTTCTGCTTATTGTTGTATGCTGATGTTTGGTTCTGCTTGCTGTTGTATACTGATGTTTGGTTCTGCTTGCTGCTGTATACTGATGTTTGGTGCTGCTTACTGTTGTATGCTGATGTTTGGTTCTGCTTGCTGTTGTATACTGATGTTTGGTGCTGCTTACTGTTGTATACTGCTGTTTTGTTCTGCTTACTGTTGTATACTGATGTTTGGTGCTGCTTGCTGCTGTATACTGCTGTTTTGTTCTGCTTACTGTTGTATACTGATGTTTGGTTCTGCTTGCTGCTGTATACTGATGTTTGGTTCTGCTTACTGTTGTATACTGATGTTTGGTTCTGCTTACTGTTGTATGCTGATGTTTGGTTCTGCTTACTGTTGTATGCTGATGTTTGGTGCTGCTTGCTGTTGTATACTGATGTTTGGTGCTGCTCGCTATTGTATACTGATGTTTTGTTCTGCTTACTGTTGTATGCTGATGTTTGGTTCTGCTTACTGTTGTATGCTGATGTTTGGTTCTGCTTACTGTTGTATGCTGATGTTTGGTTCTGCTTACTGTTGTATACTGACGTTTTATTCTGCTTACTGTTGTATACGGATGTTTGGTGCTGCTTGCTGTTGTATGCTGATGTTTGGTTCTGCTTACTGTTGTATGCTGATGTTTGGTTCTGCTTGCTGCTGTATACTGATGTTTGGTTCTGCTTACTGTTGTATACTGATGTTTTGTTCTGCTTGCTGTTGTATACTGACGTTTTGTTCTGCTTACTGTTGTATATTGATGTTTGGTTCTGCTTACTGTTGTATACTGACGTTTTGTTCTGCTTACTGTTGTATACTGATGTTTGGTTCTGCTTGCTGTTGTATACTGATGTTTGGTTCTGCTTACTGTTGTATACTGATGTTTGGTGCTGCTTGCTGCTGTATACTGCTATTTGGTTCTGCTTGCTGCTGTATACTGCTATTTGGCTCTTCTTGCTGCTGTATACTGCTGTTTGGTTCTGCTTGCTGCTGTATACTGCTGTTTGGTTCTGCTTGCTGCTGTATACTGATGTTTGGTTCTGCTTGCTGCTGTATACTGATGTTTGGTTCTGCTTGCTGCTGTATACTGATGTTTGGTTCTGCTTGCTGCTGTATGCTGATGTCAGGTTCTGCTTGCTGCTGTATACTGATGTTTGGTTCTGCTTGCTGCTGTATGCTGATGTCAGGTTCTGCTTGCTGCTGTATACTGATGTTTGGTTCTGCTTGCTGCTGTATACTGATGTTTGGTTCTGCTTGCTGCTGTATACTGATGTTTGGTTCTGCTTGCTGCTGTATACTGATGTTTGGTTCTGCTTGCTGCTGTATACTGATGTTTGGTTCTGCTTGCTGCTGTATACTGATGTTTGGTTCTGCTTGCTGCTGTATACTGATGTTTGGTTCTGCTTGCTGCTGTATACTGATGTTTGGTTCTGCTTGCTGCTGTATACTGATGTTTGGTTCTGCTTGCTGCTGTATACTGATGTTTGGTTCTGCTTGCTGCTGTATACTGATGTTTGGTTCTGCTTTGCTGCTGTATACTGATGTTTGGTTCTGCTTGCTGCTGTATACTGATGTTTGGTTCTGCTTGCTGCTGTATACTGATGTTTGGTTCTGCTTGCTGCTGTATACTGATGTTTGGTATGCTGTACGTTGGTGTCTGTTGCACGTGGGCCAGATACACGTAGGTAGAGACAGCCAGGGATATTATGTATAACACAAACAAAATCCTTTACTTATCCAATAGTGGTGATACTTAATGTTTTAGTTTGTATATTTGAATAACGAAAATTGGATAAAGATCAGGGGAGTTCGTTCATCCCGAAGTTGTCGACGTATATCAATGTCTGGGTGGTATGTAAATATGTCAGTGAGTATAGGCGGTCAATTGCTGCACGAAGTGGACAAACATGTGTATGACAGAAACTGCCGGAAACTTCGCCGAATAAAAGAAGGCTGTCCAGAGTACAGTTGCATACCCCTCAATATATTAACCATCATCAATTTGACGTCATTCAGTTGGCATCACATTCGAATGATCTGGGCAATGAAGGGGACGTAACTGCGTAAGCTGATTGATTACCATTGATTTCCGCGAGACACGTGTGACCCCTGGGCAGTGTGATGGATGTATAACAGGACTGATACGTCTTTAATGATACGTCAACTCCATTCAACCGTGCTCATCTGGGCACCGGACTCAATTTGTGGTCTAATCATAACTGATAACCAAAGTAAATACTCTACTCATCTCATATTCGTGAGCAGACTCCAACGTGACCCCATCACGTGACATTTAGCATCAACTTGTTGAGTATATTAATCGCAGTTTTATGTCGGGCAATGCGTCGTTTATTTCATGCATCGAGTCTTTAAATGTCCAGCAGTTTTCACTATAGAGGAGCAAATGCTAGCCAGGGCAGGACAGGGCGGCTCGGATCAAGGCAGGGTGGGTCGGGGCAGGTCAAAGTGATGTGAGTCAAGTCTGGGCGGCTCGGGTGGGGAAAGGGTGGGGCAATGCAGGGCAGGTCAGGGCAGATCACGGCAGGTCAGGGTGGCTCGGGTCGGGGCATGGTTTGAGGCGACGCAAGTCAGGTCAGGGCGGCTCGGTTTGGGGCATTGTAGGGCGATGCAAGTCAGGTCAGGGCGGCTCGGTTTGGGGCATTGTAGGGCGATGCAAGTCAGGTCAGGGCGGCTCGGTTTGGGGCGTTGTAGGGCGATGCAAGTCAGGTCAGGGCGGCTCGGGTCGGGGCATGATGGGGCGATGTGGGGCAGATCAGGGAATGTCAGGGCGGCTCGAATCGGCGCATGGTGGGGCGATGTGGGGCAGGTCAGGGCGGCTGAAGTCGGGGCATGGTTTGGCGATACAGGGCAGGTCAGGGCGGGTCAGGGCAGCTCGGGTCGGTGAAGGGTGTGGCGATGCAGGGCAGGACAGGGCACATCAGGTCGGGTCGCATCGGAGCAGAATGGGGCGGTGCAGTACATTCGCGTGATTCCTCAATGGAGCGTGGGATGCTAAAGCATGTTGTCAGCACTTCTTCAGTATCAACCATTACACTCTACTCATTTGTGTATTAACAAATTACACTATAATCATTATGACAAGGGATATAATGTATATTAATATATGTGTGGGACCTCTGACACGTGTGTGTTGTGTGTGTGTGTGTGTGTGTGTGTGTGTGTGTGTGTGTGTGTGTGTGTGTGTGTGTGTGTGTGTTTGTGTGTGTGTGTGTGTGTGTGTGTGTGTGTGTGTGTGTGTGTGTGTGTGTGTGTGTGTGTGTGTGTCTTTCAAGACGCCGCAATTCTGTTTTTGCTCATTTTAAACCATGTTCGTCTATATTTATAGGTTACGGACACATTGCCCCCAAGACAATGTACGGCCAGCTGGTGACCATGCTGTACGCCCTGATCGGAATCCCACTCACATTGCTGTGTCTCGCCAACCTCGGCAGTTTCATGGGAGACTGCTTCCGGTGTTTGTACAAACAAATCTGCATCGGTCTCATGTGGCTGTGCTGCCCACCACAAGCACGTGCAGCACGATCCAAATCATATTCCGCAAGGATACGATACCGGAAGTCAGGTGACTCGGAGGAAGAGAACCCTCTCCGAGGGAAGACTGTGGTAGAAGGGGAGGGGACGGATGTGGCTGTGATGGTTGAGAAAGATCAGAAGTCTCAAAAGGAAGACCCAGTGAGAGTGCCAATGTTTGTCAGTCTTATGATAATAGTTATATATATTTTTGGTGGTGCTTTGATATTCTCCAATTGGGAGGGGTGGGACTACCTGATTGGGTCTTACTTCTGTTTCATCACACTCAGCACGATTGGTTTCGGGGACTATGTCCCCGGGGCCGCAGGAGCGGCGGATGACTGGGACAGCCAAGAGAAGCTGATCATCTGTGCGTTCTACCTTGTGGTCGGACTATCCCTTATCGCCATGTGCTTTAACCTGATGCAGGAGGAGGTGCGGGCCAAGTTTGCTTGGTTGGGGGTGAAGCTGGGTATCCTGGACAAGGAATAGAGGATGGAGATTCTAGATCCTGCACCTGTTGCCTCGTGGATGCTCGTTGTCTAGGGGATGGTTAGACGGGGTGATAGTTGACTAGGGGATGGTTACACGGGGTGATGGTTGACTAGAGGATGGTTACACGGGGTGATGGTTGACTAGGGGATGTTTAGACGGGATGATGGTTGACTAGAGGATGGTTACACGGGGTGATGGTTGACTAGGGGATGTTTAGACGGGATGATGGTTGACTAGGGGATGGTTACACAGGGTGATGGTTGACTAGAGGATTGTTACACGTGGTGATGGTTGACTGGGGGATGGTTAGATGGGGTGATGGTTGACTAGGGGATGGTTACACGGGGTGATGGTTGAATAGGGGATGGTTACACAGGGTGATGGTTGACTAGGGGATGTTTAGACGGGATGATGGTTGACTAGGGGATGGTTACACGGGGTGATGGTTGAATAGGGGATGGTTACACAGGGTGATGGTTGACTAGGGGATGTTTAGACGGGGTGATGGTTGACTGGGGGATGGTTAGATGGGGTGATGGTTGACTAGGGGATGGTTACACGGGGTGATGGTTGAATAGGGGATGGTTACACAGGGTGATGGTTGACTAGGGGATGTTTAGACGGGATGATGGTTGACTAGGGGATGGTTACACGGGGTGATGGTTGAATAGGGGATGGTTACACAGGGTGATGGTTGACTAGGGGATGGTTTCACGAGGTGATGGTTGACTAAGGGATGTTACACGGGGTGATGGTTGACTAGTTTTAGACGGGGTGATGGTTGACTAGGGAATGGTTAGACGGGGTGATGGTTGACTTGGGGCTGGTTGTTTACCTACTTTGGAAATATGAACCTTTTGCCCAGTTAGAAGATTGCCTGAGATAGTTGCAACCTCGGACGATGTATACCAGGGAAAAATGGTTACCAAGGACGACGCTTACCTTGGATGACAGTTGCCCGGGTGATTGTTACCTGGCATTATCCTTGTATCATGGGGTTGATTGCGATCTGAGGCGATGGCAGACCCTGTTTTGATTGGTTGAGTTTCTTGATGTTTACTCATAGTGGAGGAAAGTGATTCTTGAACCCATATGAGAGGCGGATGGACATGTGAATACCACATGCGTTGTACTGGATGGCGAAGACAGCGACCGTACAGAACTAGAAAAGGACAACTGAAGTGATAGTTTGAGTATCACAGTGAACCGGTGTGCACAAGGAGCGAGGCAATAGGAAATTCTGAAGGATTCCAGATTAATAGATGACGTGTTAGGATTTATGTGGAAAGAACGTTGTCAAACTGGTCGCATTTGCTGTTTGAACAGGTGTGTCGTAGAGTTATAATGACTAGTTGTACAGATGTAGATATTTGATATATCTGATAATCCATGATGTTACGACAAACTTTGGCACATATTTCGTCTACACGAGACACAGATTATCTGCCCAGAAGGTCACGTGGTGCTAACTTCCTTACGTTGGAGTGCTTACTATTTTACAATCAAATCACACTATCACGCATCCGGACAAAACATAAACAGGATATATATTCGTGAGTACATCTGTAAACATGATATATCACCTGTATCCAACCTCCTTGTCTGGTATGATATCACCATGTTCACGACCTCCTGGTCTTACATAAGACATATGCCCGACCTCCTGTTCTTAAACGATATCGCTCTGTTCCCGACCTCTGGTGTCACAGGATATCACCATGTTCCTGATCTTGCACGATATCACCAGTTCCCGACCTCCTGATCTTACATAGTATCCCCAGTAGCCGACCTCCTGATCATACATGGTATTACCCTGTTCCCAACCTCCAGATCGTACATGGTATTACCCTGTTCCCAACCTCCTGATCTTACATGGTATTACCCTGTTCCCAACCTCCTGATCTTACATGGTATTACCCTGTTCCCAACCTCCTGATCTTACATGGTATTACCCTGTTCCCAACCTCCTGATCTTACATGGTATTACCCTGTTCCCAACCTCCTGATCTTACACTTTTATCATCCTGTTCCCGACCTCCTGATCTTGCATAATATCACCTGTTCCCGAACCCCTGATCTTGCATAATATCACCTGTTCCCGACCTCCTGATATTGCATGATATCACCTGTTCCCGACCTCCTGATCTTGCATAATATCACCTGTTCCCGAACCCCTGATCTTGCATGATATCACCTGTTCCCGACCTCCTGATATTGCATGATATCACCTGTTCCTGACCTCCTGATCTAGCATGATATCACCTGTTCCCGACCTCCTGATCTAGCATGGTATCACCTGTTCCCGATCTCCTGATCTTGCATGATATCACCTGTTCCCGACCTCCTGATCTTGCATGATATCACCTGTTCCCGACCTCCTGATCTTCCATGATATCACCTGTTCCCGACCTCCTGATCTTGCATGATATCATCTGTTCCCGACCTCCTGATCTTGCATGATATCACCTGTTCCCGACCTCCTGATCTAACATGGTATAATCCTGACTATCTTTCTATTATTAGCACTGTACCGGCTAAGAGAAGACATCAATAGTTTATTTTCATTTATGGTGGGCACGGTTGAGCCCTATGGACGTGCCAGGAAACTTAAATTCGTGGGTTCGTGTTTCTAGGGTTGTCAGCACATACTCGTGGTAAACGTGAAAGACCTGCATCACTTAGGGCACACACCGTAAGCTGACAACCGTCATATAAGAGAAATACTAATTAATGCAGCATGACATTTTTAAATCAAACTCATTCACACACTCACGCAATGGGCAATTGAACAATAGGTCATAGTTGGCTGCCTATACTGTATAGATAATGTTGCGTAGAGTTACAACTGAAGGATGAAGTGCATTTGGGGGTCAAGTAAATACTCGTCAATGTTCATTCCAGGCGTAATGATGTCAACTCAAGCATAATACCATTATGATTTTGAATAAATCATCGCCACGACCTCCATTAACAGGGTGATATTCATCAGTTTACATGGCACCAAATCATACAGTTACCCCCATGTACGCCACATCAAACAAATGTCCGCTCTATCTCCGCATTATATCATATCAAATTATTATTCGAATTCCGTTTTTAATATGATGGGAAATCAGTATACAAGTGGATCTTTCAAACAGGAAAAGTTATACTCTGGATTGCATAATATCAAAATCAGTCCCGACCTCATGCCATTTCCTTGAATTAATTTTTGTCATTAATTATACATGATAATGCATGAATGATCCCCCTTTACCCCGTGCATTGAGTATGTTTGTTTGTTGTTTAACGCCGCACTGAGCAATATTCCAGCGATATGACGGCGGTCTGTAAGTAACCGAGTGATTGACAACATGAGCATCGATCTACGCAGTTGAAGATATAGTGACATGCATCAATCGAGCCTGACCACGCATTCCTGCTTGCCGCCTTTCATGACGGGCATGGGTTGCTGAAGATGAATTCTAACACGGATCTTTACTGGTACCCTGCACAATGAACAACTCTCGTCGTTATTCCAGTCAAGGCGATCTTTGACTTGAAAGGTACCGGAGGTCACCACTGCCGACGTCAGTCCACGGTATGGAATCAAACAATGGTCACAAATAAAAGTATCGGAAACCAGCTATTTGGTACATCTATATCGTAATATCCGTTTGCCGTTCATGACATCAGTCTCTAGCAAGACCTTGTCTCTCATGACATCAGTCTCCAGCCAGACCTTGTCTCTCATGACGCCAGCCTCTAGCCCGATCTTGTCTCTCATGACATCAGTCTCTAGCTCGACATTTGTCTCTCATGGCATCATTCTCTATCTCGACCTTTTCTCTCATGAAAGCATTCTTCAGCCTGACCTTGTCTCTCATGACATCAGTCTCTAGCCCGACATTTGTCTCTCATGGCATCATCCTCTATCTCGACCTTGTCTCTCATGAAATCATTCTTCAGCCTGACCTTGTCTCTCATGACATCAATCTTCAGCCTGACCTTGTCTCTCATGACATCAGTATCTAGCCCGACCTTGTCTCTCATGACATCAGTCTCATGCCCGACCTTGTCTCTTATGACATCAATCTTCAGCCCGACATTTGTCTCTCATGGCATCATTCTCTATCTCGATCTTGTCTCTCATGACATCAGTCCCTATCTCGACCTTGTCTCTCATGACATCAGTCTCTAGCCGCCCGACCTTGTCTCTCATGATATCAATCTCTAGCCAGACCTTGTCCCTCATGACATGAATCTCTAGCCCGACCTTGTCTCTCATGACATCAGTCTCTTGCCCGACCTTGTCTCTCATGACATCAGTCTCTTGCCCGACCTTGTCTCTTATGATATCAATCTTCAGCCCGACATTTGTCTCTCATGACATCAGTCTCTAGCCGCCCGACCTTGTCTCTCATGACATCAATCTTCAGCCCGACATTTGTCTCTCATGACATCAGTCTCTAGCCGCCCGACCTTGTCTCTCATGATATCAATCTCATGCCCGACCTATGTGTCTCATAACATCAATCTCTAGCCAGACCTTGTAACTCAAGTATCCCTTTCTTATCTAAAACAGTTCCTACGTGCAGATGATGAAACTATTTTTATACTAGACCATCCCTTACCCCCACACCAACGCGTACCCTGTGACCCCCAAACCTCCCCCCTCCCTCCCGAGTAAATTGTACATAATCAGGAAACAGTACCCTGTTAACGGTTACTGCAGCAACAACAGTGCCATGACGTCATCAACAAAGAATTCTCACGAGATTATATTATTTCATATTACACCAAAAACAGTCGTTATTCACGTTAAAATATGAAACACTGTAAATACTCACGTTTTTGTCCATGTGCGGAGAACTGTGGTACTATCATTCAGTGACTGAAAATGGTTATATAATGTGACAGATCACAGTACGATGGGGTATATTTTACAACCATTTCTAATATTCCATCAAAGTGCGGCTGAATAGATTAAGCCATAACTTATTTTTCAAAGTATGCAATGTTATTATATAGAATATATCGTCCATCTAAAAGGATCATGTTTTATTTTTACTATTCAACATGTGTGTTGTTTCTATCGTGCTTTACTGTTAGATATATATCACATCTGCTGGCTTTTACTCACACCAGCCTTGCCTCTTATCACTTATCTCGTGACGTCATCCACGCTCGCATCCTGTGCATCTCCCGCCGTCATCTGTCACGCTGACGTCGCTGTTGTTATTTGTTTAACTTACTTTTAGATGAAATGAGGTATTAAAAGCAATAAAAGTAATACTCTGTCACTTTTCGCTTTCGACGAATGAGAAATGGGTGTAGCTGGAAAAGACAAACACGGGAGAATGTTCAGGACAATATTTTCTCACCCAAAACCGAGAGATTTTGTTCTGAAAATTATGTAGCGTCGGCCGATATGTGAAAAAGTTAACCAGCCACACTCACCCCGAAATCACCCTTAAAGCTCCCCCACCCTACCCTCCCCTACCCCTCATGTCGGACCACAAGACCATACACAATATTCCACACCTCGGGAATGCGGCCTCAGAGTAGGAGCTAATTAGTAAAACATAGGATTAAACACAATGGTTAAACAGAACCGACCTCATAAATAAAGTTTGATTGATATCTGAACAATGAATGTTATTTAGGTTGCTGATTATTGAAGTGATGGTTACTATTGATATGCACGATTCGTGATTTTTAATGGTCAAGTACCAAATACAAAACTACGTGAAACAGAAATTTCAACCCTATTTACTCTTACAATAACACACATGGAGCGCTTGCTTGTACATCTGCAGTGTGTGGTCTTGTTGCGAGTTGCGACAAAAGCAATAGAACGTCTGAAAATTCAGCCTCGTTAAACCAGACTGTGCTGTGTCCACGGCAATTGGGTCCTCACTAGGGCGAGGTTCCGATAGCCTCCTGTCTTGGTGCAGACATCTTATTATATCAGCTGCGTTCTGTCTTACAGTTCCGTAATTATTTAACTAATGTTGGTCCTTCCTTCCCTCGACGGAGTCAGAGCATGCTTATGGTGTTGTACGTGTATGGGTGTGTACGGCGCCATGCTGTTTGAATGTAGCATCACTGTCATACGGTTGTCTCCCTTGCTTGCTGATATTGAAGGTCAAGGTTACTCATCACACAGGCTTAACGTAGCATCAATCTTTCACATTGTGTGTCTGAGTTTCCAATGTATGCCTGGCTGGTTTTGAAGGTCAAGGTTATTGATTATAACTTAGGCTTGTGAGAACAGTGACGTTAGTCTTTATGTAGGATTTTGACCAAATTTGACATTAAAATTTCTTTGGTGGGATCACTATTTCTGAACATTTTGACTGACTTGGGTCAAAGGTCAAGGTCACCAAGGATCACATTAGTCCAGTATCAATGAGTACAATATGCTATTTTCAACATCGCAACATTCGTTAAAGTGAATGTCAAGGTCAATCAGTCAAAACGTTTGATATATGGTAAGAAGCGTCAAGTTGTATCTCCGCCATGATTTGCAATCGAAAGTAGTACTGTATTGATACGCGCATCGTCAAAAGTTTATTATTCCCTATGTTCGCATAACAATAATAATTTGATTATGTAAGCCTAGTTGGTCAAAACGATTATGTTTCTAACTTCTGTTAATGGCCACCAAAATACTGAAAATCGAACAAAAACGTGGGTAGTATTTGACTGTGTGAATAGCATTGTCTATCAATGCAATCAGATATCACCTGATTGGCTGAATCCGCTCTAGAATTTCAATGTGAATAGATAATAACAGGGCCTAGGGTCAACTGTCACTTGATTACCCGATTGTTATGATCACAGTTCAAGACATTTGAAATAAAGTGCCGGACAAAAGAAAAGTATACACCCAAGTTTGATGATGGCTAAATTGAAAAAAAACAGGAAATAGATATTCGATATTTGATACGGGTATCATAGTGGTGTTTTGAACCTGATGTTTTCAGTGTTGCAGCGACTGTTTTCTGCATAACGTTTTGATAACATTCGTGATGTTTTGGTGAAATCCAAATTTCAAATGTATTCTTTCTTTTGCACGGCAGCTGATGTTTAGAGAGTAATGTTAGTCTCGGTCCATTTATAAATACGTTGTGGCGTTGTGTGGCAAATTAGGAAAAATCCGCGATGCGGTTGCTTCCTTTATATATAATGCAAACGCAGTTTCAGATTTCCTTATGGAACGACCAACGCATTAGCCATCTTAACAACGCTCTCACAAACCATCAGCTGGCTTTCGTGGGTTTAACGTATACCTTTCGGGAGCTCTCGTTTGATGAAGCTAAACATTCAGAGAGCTCTCCTGTGTTTAGGGTAATTCTTTCTAGAGTTCTTCTGTGTGGAACATTCAGACTCTCCCCTGCCCTTTGGGGACATGTATGGAGGAATGGCCGTTAGGGGTTCATTGTAAAGACGAGGAGGGTTTAATACCGACCACGATAAGAGGTAATTGTGTTGATTCTAGTCTCGAGTCTATTGTACATGTAGATGGTATTGATCTTTCTAATTAAACCTGACGTTTTCTTCGACAAGCTTCCTCGGCCCTGGTATCTATCAGGCTGACGATATGACGTTTCTAGCACTTAAAATACCACTATGTTTCCAACTTTTTGAATAGCAATTATAGGAAAATGGAGGCATATATTGAGTCTAATTTCCGATCTTCTAGGGCCACGATCAATGGACATTATAGTGGAACCGATCACAAACCGAGTGATCAGAAGCAATATGGGACTAACTAGAGAACGTTGGTGTAGAAGGTGATGTGGAAATTACTGTTTCATTGCCACTGTCACTGCTAAGCGATGCTTGTCGGTATTTCGGGAAGATCGAAATTTGGGATTATGTTTCTTGCGGAAGCCTGTACTCTAAAACAGGAATGTCTGACACCAGAAACAACTTAAATCTCCAGCTGTAGGAACGGAATCGGATTCTTTAGAAAAAGGTAAAATACGCCCTAATCATTTGAAGGAAAAAAAACCAGGATCGAAACCACAAAAGAAAATTAAGCGAAATTGGATAATGCAAAGCTATTTTAAAAATGTTGAACTTGTTTAGGAAGAAACGAACTTGGAAACCAACTATTTCGCCTTTCAGTCGTTTACTACGAGTGCACATGTTAAATATAGAATGATACATGTCGATAATTCAGACATTATCGAGTCAGAACCCAAGACTAACAAATTAAGGAAATTGACTCAAGTTGGGAAACTTTATGGTGCAATCAATAGTGATGGGGAGACGAGAGCATCTGTTGTGTAATTCAAGCAGACAGAGTCTGCACTTTATTGCCATTGATCAATGAATTTGACATAAAATAATGTTTTCTTTGTTCGAGTAACGTTCAGACAATTTCGGATCTTCTCCGACACATAATGATGAAGTGGTGTTGTTTCTGTGTGTCGACGTGACCGTGACTGTTGAAACAGTTGTGATACAGACCAGAGCTACATGTCACAGAATGAGGGAGACACGCCTGGCCCAGTCGTCTAAGGCGCCGCAATTCGCTGTGCAGAGTTGCGTCCCTTTGGTACGCCAGAAACCTATACTTTTTAGTTCGAACCCTATGTTTCTAGTTTTATCCAAGTCATACCCGTGCTCGTGGGTTTCACCGAAGTGGTAAACGTCTTAGACCTGCATCACTTCGGGCTTTACTCCCACATTAAGCTGACACGCCGTGATATAACTGGAATACCGTTAAAAGCGTCGTAAAACCCAACTCACTCACTCACCAGCTTTACGTGATCTTTTCAAAGAAATAAATGAAAAAATCACCAAAGTGTATTATTTACGTACGCTTCTTTCAATATGAGACAAACGCAGAAAACTTTCTGTCAAAATTAAACTGTTTGATTAAAAAGTCAGGCATGTTACAGTGATATTTGAATAACTTAAGTCGGGAGGGCTTACGAATTCATTTTTGCGTGCTTGCAGGCGCGAATGCGTATTTACGTGCGTGCATGATGTTTGAATGAATGTAAGCGTGACTTTGTATATTTGATGAGAATTACCACAGCTTTCACGATATAAAACAAGCTTATGCACCTTTTACAATTATATGCTTTTATATCTAAATTATCGTTGTTACTGTTCACATCAGTGATTGTTATATAATGATAAATGAATGCAATGCACTGTACAAAGAACCCTCGCAACGTTGACAGTGAGATGTTGTGTTGTATACGGAGCCAGTGTGTGAGCTAACGAACAGTGTCTGGCTTTGGTCTCGAGTGTGACCCCTACCCGAGATCCGAACTCAGAATCACACGTCATGTCCACACCCTCTACACCACCTGGACACGGCAAGAGTGTCCCTGTGGGAAAATTCAGGGATCTAATTGTGTGTGGAATCTTAAATGTTGATCCATTTTATGTAAATATTACACAAATACTTACACACTACTAAAGTAGTGCATGTCTACTTTTGTATATATCTATATCTCTATCTACATACATACGTACGTACATACATGCATACATACATGCATACATACATACATACATACATACATACATACATACATACATACGTACGTACGTACGCACGCACGCACACACACACACACACACACATACATACATACACACACACATACATACATACACACACATGTACATAGACAATGTTGACCACAAGGTATAACCGGAGTTAGACATTTGATAAGCTTTTATGAGTATTTCATTAGATGCTAGACGTTTACCCAAAGGTTGTATTACAGCACCGTTACAAGATTCAGTCATACATTATAATACATTATGCATTATTGATGTGTATTTTGCATTTTGAAAGTCTAGTATTTGTTATTCATTATGGTATAAATATTCATATCATCTCTGTTTCTGAGGGCTCTGAACTCGGTAAGACAATCAATGCTGTGGGGACACTTTTCAACTGTAAACCACCAGACTTGGTTCTGTACGCTGACTGGAGAAAAGTTATCGGCTCAAGGAACAAGTCATATGTCACCCATGCTACACTGAAATGGATATATATTCATGTCATAAATTGATAGGCAGATTAATGAACATGAATAGACTGACGCTATAGCAGGATCTTTTAAGTGATGTACTTACGCTGTATATTATATTCATTATCATAGGCGGTGTAAGGTTACGTATGATGCAGAGCGCTATACACCATGTAAAGAGTATACACTATGTGTAAACCTACACCAGTGTATAACGCCCTACGCTGTATTAAATTACTCGCAGCGTGTAACAATACACGGTGTATAACGCTATGTTCGTTGTATAACATTACACATGGTGTATAATTTTCACAGTAACCCATTGGTCGTGGCCTCCAGTCTATGGAGTGTGTACCACACATCGTCTCGAGCACTGACTCGTCCTCAAAGGTTACACTGAATTAGAATATACAAATGCACATGTTCCTATGTACACACGTTCTGTCATGTGAGTGTATTGCATCATCTTCGCACAGTGTACATATAACCACATGGGATGGGTCCCAAAGCTGGGTTCCGTCTTATGGGGTATGCGTACTTCCTAGCCTCATCAGCTGACTACAGTAGACGTGTGCACCGGAGACTCGTGTGTACTCTTCATATCACTGTAGGTTGTCTTCAAACGTTGCCACCATGTAAACTGGTTCTCTGACTGTAGACTCCGTCTCCTACCCAGGGGCTTTCTGCACTCAATAAATTACATTCTTCACAAACTTGGCTTTGTTGTGCGTTCATGCATGTTCAAGGGAAATCGATCTGTTGGATCGCTCGGAAAGTGTTTAACGACACAGGTGCGGTGAATGTTGACAGCATCCGTGATTAGACTGAATAGATAGCTAGACTGGTATATAGATAAACACATAGACTGGTATATGAATAGACAGCTAGACTGATACATGAAAAGACAGCTAGACTGGTATATGAATAGACAGCTAGACTGGTAAATGAAAAGAACTTGACTGGTATATATATATAGACACAGACTGGTATATGAATAGACAGCTAGACTGGTTTATAGATAAACACATAGACTGGTATATGAATAGACTGGTATATGGATAGACACATAGATATGAATAGACAGTTAGACTGGTATATGAATAGACAGCTAGACTGGTAAATGAAAAGAACTTGACTGGTATATATATATAGACACAGACTGGTATATGAATAGACAGCTAGACTGGTTTATAGATAAACACATAGACTGGTATATGAATAGACTGGTATATGGATAGACACATAGATATGAAAAGACAGCTAGACTGGTATATGAATAGACAGCTAGACTGGTAAATGAAAAGAACTTGACTGGTATATATATATAGACACAGACTGGTATATGAATAGACAGCTAGACTGGTTTATAGATAAACACATAGACTGGTATATGAATAGACTGGTATATGGATAGACACATAGATATGAATAGACAGTTAGACTGGTATATAGATAGACAGCTACACTGGTATATGAATAGACAGCTAGACTGGTGTATGGAACGACAGCTAGACTGGTATATAGTTAGACATATAGAATAGTATATGAAAAGACAACTCGACTGGTATATAGATAGACTGCTTCACTGGTATATGAATAGACACATAGAATGGTATATGAATAGACAGCTAAACTAGTGTATAGATGGGGGGATAGACTAGAAGATATTTACACACACATGCACATACGCCAATACTGGCACCTAAAGTTAGCTACACTAGTATACAGTATAGTGGACCACCATATGCACAGACAACTAACCACATGTAGACGAGTATATAATCGTAGAGTTAGACTATTATATGTATGACCTAGACTGGTATGTATGAGGGTCGACTGATAAGGTCTGAGCCTCACAAAGAAGTAACTGCGTAACAGTAACATCTTTTGTTATAGACATTACATGATGTCATAGGTGAGGTGAGGTGAAATTGGGTTTAACGTCGCGTCCAAGATTATTGCACTTATATAGCGACGTGCATGATATGTGTGTGTGTGGCCGCTTGTACTAGTCCGGACTGATGCCGATTTATAGTGCTAGCTCACTGAGATACCATGCCGCAGTTTAACATGAATACCCCACTCAGACACAGTATACTGACTCCGAGCCGACCAGTCCTTGTTTTAGCCCCTTAATCCCGAGCGCCAGACAGGGTAACAACAAGTACAATCTTTTAACGTCTTTTTGTATGACGCGGCCCGGGATCGAACCCCGGACCTTCCGCTCTCCGGGCGGACGCTCTACCACAAGACCACGGAGGCGGTCCATGATGTCATAGAACTTGAGTGATTTGAAGACCTTGTTTCGTTGTGGCAAGTCAGTAAAACCAGCAGGGGTCTGTGACCTGTAAGGGGCCGGTCGGATAGCCTTGTGGTTAAAGCTTTCGCTCGTCACGCCGAAAACCAGAGTTCGAATCCCAACATGGGTACAATGCGTGAAGCCCGTTTCTGGTGTCCCCCGCCGTGATATTGCTGGAATATTGCTAAAAGCCGCGTAAAGCTAATCTCATTCACTCACTCACTGTGATCTGTAGAAAAAGGACAAACTAAACGCACTACACGCAGAAAAAAAGACTTAACACCAAAAGCCATACATGAGGATATGAATTTTACGGTTTTACGCCGCTTTTAGCAATATTCCAGCAATATCACGGCGGTCAACACTAGGGAAGGATGACCATTCCTATGTCACTGTAAAGAGGTGGGCAGCAGTGTTTAAGCGTGGCAGGAAGAGACATGAAAACAACCTCCGTTCTGGAATGTCTTCATTACCAGAAATGATCCAGAGAATCCACGATATGGTGAAGGCCGACCAGCGAATGACTGAGCGTCATATTGCTAGTTCTAGCATTTCCCTGGAGAGAGTACATTCAATTCTCGCAGACACTTTGGCAATGAAGAAAGTATCAGCTCGTACGGTTCCAACGTTTCTGACATCTGATCAAAAACGCTACAGGCTGATGATCTAAAGTATTAATGGAAATGAAAAAAACCCTGTTTTGCTTGATTTAATAATCGACACAAAGCATTACGTAGATGTTAATACGAAATAACCAAACAACTGGAAAAGTACTAGTGTGGATTTGCTACTTTTATATCAGTGCTCAATACAAAATGTACTTTGCAGGAGGTAATTTGTAGGCACTTTCAACATTCAAAAATAAAACTAAGTCCAAATTGACATGGCAGAAACAGGTTATAGGCATTAGGCAAATAAGCCTGCAAAAAAGTTATCAAAACAAGAATTAAAAAACCCAGCTATGTTTATGTACAAAATAATAATGACATGTAAGTTGTGGTTTGAGAACGGAATATGTTTCTTTTACGTTCTGATATTTTGACGATGATTCACTATCCCACAATGCCACTCACAAATCACTAACCTCTGACAAATCACATACACGTGGGTTTCAAGCACCTGTTTTCACCTGCCGTCAAGGTGTCATAGGTCATGGACATTCACCTTGATCTATTAACACCTGGTTATGCTCAGTTTCACAATAGTCTGTTTTGTTCATATTTTTACACACTTTTACGTGTAAAAAGACATAAAAAGCTTTGATACACTGTATTTGTGCCAAGGCCCAATTAGTACTAATTGAGTTTGAATATTTATATATTTTGTATATCAACTGCATTTATTTAAAATCTGAGATCGAAAAAACAGTTTTTTTCATTTCCGTGAGTACTTTAGCTCTGTTTGAAGCTGAATCTGCAAGGTTCTTGCAACGTTTTGGGGATGGATGAGACCTGCTTTCACATCCTCCAGTTATACGCCTTGGCTAGTTTATAGATAGACAGCTCAGATTGGTCTCGAACCTTGGACTCATCTGTGAGTTTACATTGTAGGTAGATAGCAAGAGTAGTATATAGATAGAGAGCTTGATTATTATATAGATAGGCGGCTAGATTAGTATATAGATAGAGAGCTTGATTATTATATAGATAGGCGGCTAGATTAGTATATAGATAGAGAGCTTGATTATTATATAGATAGGCGGCTAGATTAGTATATAGATAGAGAGCTTGATTATTATATAGATAGGCGGCTAGATTAGTATATAGATAGAGAGCTTGATTATTATATAAATAGGCGGCTAGATTAGTATATACATAGAGAGCTTGATTATTATATAGATAGGCGGCTAGATTAGTATATAGATAGACCGTTAGACTAGTATCCGGATAGATAGCTAGACTCACATACTAAATTTATACTGGTGTAAAGAAGAAAAAGCTGGAATACTAACAGACGAATATTTCGTTAAGTAAATCAACAAACGGGTAGGCAGATTTCGACATAGATTGACTGAGAAATGCAAAGCATGAAACATAACAAGATCCAACGAAGCGACGTGTATTTGACATGTCTAAACCATTGCTGTTATCATATCTTAGCTTCAATTAACCGTTCCTGCCTCTTCCTCAACACGAGTCTGTGTGTACACGGGTATTGTAGGGTTCGGTATCTCATCACTGGGGAAATCAATGTGTTTTGTCTCTACGATAAGCGACATTAACACGCGCAAGCCTTTAATTACGACGGTATCATCGTTGACTGAGTTTTTTGTTTGCACCTACACATCCTCCTTGCCCGGAGACTCCGCCATTGATGCAATCTACCGCATCACCAGATAGATATCATTCTTTATTCATTGTGAAGCTTTTTTAATATCCGTTTTATGTTTTATGCAAGTGATCGATGAATGGCGCATAAAGTCAATCGCCAATTCAAAAAATACAATACATTGATACAGCCGTAATTTATGGCTTTTAATGGTTGAAACATGCTTGTAAATTGGGGGTATAGCCTTGACAGCAGTAATCTGTCGTGCTTAATCGTCCCTACATGGTTATTTCCTCGTATTTGTCCTGGCTTGAGGTTCGGTTAGTTTGAGTATGACGGAGAGAGTTTGCTCAATGCAACGCACTAACGAAAATGAATCGGGTTGAATGGTGTGTGAAGTTTGTTTTGATCACCCAAATACATAACTCGTCGGCCCTTTCTATCAACACAGTGCCTTGAACATACATGTAGTGACATTTCATATCATATCTTTTACATGCAACTGATCTGTTCTCGTTTCTCCACATATAAACGCGTACGCGTGAGTATAAGTGCGTTCGCGTTTTTCATTTCTGGTTCATTTCATCACAGTTAGAGGTAGTGTGCAAGTGTTTGTTTGTTGTTTAACGCCGCACTTTTCGAGATATATTCTAGCTTTATGACGAGTCTGTAAATAATCGAATCTGGACTAGACAACCCAGTGATTGATATGATGAGCATCGATCTAAGCATTTGGGATACGATGATATGCATCAACTAAGCGAGTGTGAGCATCCGATCCCGTTAGTCGGCTCTTACGAGAAGCATGCGTTGCTGAGGACCAATTCTAGCCCGGATCTTCACGAGGTAATACACAATTACACAGCGGGGAAATACGCTTTCGCTATGACGTCATGGTCAGAGCCACAATTGATTCAGCGTTCACGTCTTCATCCCACCGGAATAACGAGGATGTGTCTGCCACTTATCCATCCATCTGTCTCATGTCACCTTCAAATGTGGCTTCAGGTATTGTTGTGGTCTAGTTACAAGTATAATATGCGCCTATTTATAGTTAGAGCTATAACTGTTCTTTAGTTAGAATTATAACAAACGCCTAGTTATAGCTAGATATATAACTCAGGTTGCGTTGGAATTATAACAAACGCCTAATTATAGTTAGAGGTATAACTGTAACTTAGTTGGAATTATAACAAACGCCTGATTATAGTTAGTGTGAGTGAGTGAGTTGGGTTTAACGCCGCTTTTAACAGTATTCCAGTTATATCACGGCGTGTCAGCTTAATGTGGGAGGAAAGTGAAACCCACGAGCACGGGTATTGTGCTGACAAACCTAGAAACATAATCGGGGTGAACCGGGATTCGAACCCACAATCATAGGTTCCTGGCGAGCCCAAGGGACGCAACTTTGCACAGCGAATCGCGGCGTCGTAGACGACTGGGCAACCCGTGCCCCCACTTATAGTTAGAGGTGTAACTGTAATTAAGATGGAATTATAGTTAGAGTTATTACTGTTAACCAGTTATACGAATAACAAACGCCTAAATATAGTTAGTGTAGTCTGGTGGCTTTACGCTGAGCACGTAACAACGCAGATTCGGTTCGATTCTCCACACGGGTACCATGTGGGAAGCCTATGTCTGGTTTAACCATCATACGACTGGTAGAATATTGCTAAGTGCGGCGTAAAATCTTACTCACTCACAAGTTATAGTCCAACTATCGGGATGACATAGTCAGATTTCCACATGTAACTAGTTCTCAGCCTGTGGCTAGCGAAATGGTTAGAAGGAGCGTACTGACTCTGTTCACTCCTGGGATAAACAGACCCTGTACTATGTGGCTAGTCGGCCCTGCTTGCTTCCTTTCTTAGGCTAATGCTGGGTGATCGTGGGTCGGACAGCTGATGCTGGATGGATTGTGAGCGGTGGATGAAGGGTGAGATGTACCCCTGCTCAGAACGCCCGCCTCCATGGTCCAGTGGATAGAGGGTCTGTCCGGACGGAGGACGGTCGGTGGTTCTATCCCCGTCGCATCACACCAAAATACGTTAAAAGGCTAGGCCTGACAGTCTTCAAGTCGTTCCCCGGCACGCAGGACGCTACCAATAGAGAATAACAGTGAGACGCAGTTGGAGTGAGTGAGTGAGTTGGTTTAACGCCGCTTTTAACAGTATTCCAGTTATATCACGGCGTGTCAGCTTAATGTTGGAGGAAAGCCCGAAGTGATGCAGGTTTTAGACATTCACCACTTCGGTGAAGCCCACGAGCACGGGTATGGTGCTGACAAACCTAGAAACATAATAGGGGCGAACCGGGATTCGAACCCACGATCATAGGTTTCTGGCGAGCCCAAGGGACGCAACTCTGCACAGGGAATCGCGGCGCCTTAGAAGACTGGGCCACCCGTGCCCCTCACGCAGCTGGAAAGACCTATCGGGTTAGCCATGAGCGTAGCTACGGGAAATTAAAATGTAAGAAATCATATTGCAGACTGTTCTATTTTTTCCTTAAACACTCATAACGCTTATCAAACACAACCACAAGCAGGTCTGTGTAACATATCTAAAAAAGAAATATCACTAAATATCCTTTTCTCGTTCTGTAATTACACATTTCAGAATAATACAGTTTGATTTTTGTGATCAAACCCATATATCCTCATAAAATATAGATTGTCAATGCAAGAGAATAATCACACTAGAGCATCCACCGAAACAGATAATCATTCCATTAGGCGTAAAGGGCAAATAGCAGTGAAAATATTATGAATGGACCACTGAAAATCAGTGATGCCACCATGTGTTCGCGAAAAGGTAAAGGAAATGTTACAGAAATGTTACAAGCAAACCATAACATCGAACCAACTCATCAACGTCAGGGGGGGACGGATGGCCCAGTCGTCTAAGGCGCCGCGATTCGCTGTGCAGAGTTGCGTCCCTTGGGCTCGCCAGAAACCTATGATTGTGGGTTCGAATCCCGGTTCGCCCCGATTATGTTTCTAGGTTTGTCAGCACCATACCCGTGCTCATGGGTTTCACCGAAGTGGTAAACGTCTGTGACCTGCATCACTTCGGGCTTTCCTCCCACATCAAGCTGACACGCCGTGATATAACTGGAATACTGTTAAAAGCGTCGTTAAACCCAACTCACTAACTCACTCATCAACGACAGTTTTGACACTGGTAGGCGGGGCAACCTGTCAATTAACAAAAGATCATGTACCTATAACAAACAACTGAAAGAACAACACACTAAAGCACATTGGAAAAAAAATATTTTATTGCATTTAATTTTTGTAACGATTTCAAAGCGTAAGTACTTGCTTTTTGTGCTACGTGGTAGCTACGATCCGACTGACTAACAATCCGTTGCAAAAGCATAGACACAGAGGCGAAAAATCGTAAAATTTTCAGTACAGTCTTGCAAGGAAATTTCTCACGAGCTTTTTATTCCAAGATTGAACCTAACAGCCCTGCTTGCTTCTGTTGTACATTTCATGATCAGTTAATGAACGTACCCTATCTCTCACCTCCACTTACACCCCAGGCAGTAAGTACATGAGTGTAGTGTGTTAAGTATCTAGCGAGCCATGTGCTGTCTGACTTCCACTGAAGGAACTAAGGGGATATTGCGTGTCATAGAGACGGTTTATGAGATGTCGTAAACTTGTATTTAAAACACTTCGCACACACGTAACAATAACAGAGTGAGATTCTACAGCGGTGGGGTAACGAGCACAACACATGGAAGGGGATGTGTATGTTTTAATGTCTGGGATTACGGATATGTTATTCTCTAGATAGCCGTTCCTGGCACTCAAAATATCTTCAACAGCAAAAATACATTAGATTCCTAACGTACTGATCTTACACAAAAGTGCAATCACAATACGGGTGATCGATGAGCGCCTGAAGGTGCAAGACTTGGCATAATTATCGATTGTGATACCATTGTAAAGATTATTATTCTCGAACAATATTCAGACCTGTTCAAAGTGCTCGTCGGTGTGGAAAAACTATTTTATTAGGTATATGGGGCAGTCGGAAGGGCTTGCATTAGATATTGATGTTTTATTTGCAGGAATGTGATCACATCGGCAACACAATTATGTTCCTGCACATGTAGGGACACACGAGTTATGCCCCCTTATGTGTCCGGAAACAAGAGTCAACTCCCTTCTTGGTCGGGGCGTCAGCTTTTATTCGCGTAATTCGTTGGGGAGCAGAATTTTGTTCCTTTACGTGTGCTTAAAACCAGAGGTACCAGAGAGCCTGGTGCATGCTAGTAATGCGGACACGTGTATACACTGGTGACCCACGTGTGCGAGTGACTCAGACAGGTATATACTGTTGTCACAGACATAGCAGTGGCCCAGGTACGTGTATCATAATCACAAGCGGAAGAAATTTCTTTGTCAAATCGTCCTTATTATAACAAGGCCTTTAAAATTTTCACATTTCTACTATTCCTTGTGATACCTTAACTATTGGGCAGTTTGGCAAGGACGACAAGACGAGTGCCAATTTCTAGCGCTGGATAATCACTTGGTGTATACTGGTGACACCGACACGCGTATATTGGTGACAGACTCGTGGATACTGGTGACAAATTTAAAGACACGCGTATTCTGGTGCCATAGACACGTATATACTTGTATCACAGACACGTGTATATTGGTGACAGACACGTATATGCTGGTGACATAGACACAGACACGTGTATATTGGTGGAATAGACACGTGTATACTGGTGACAAAGACACGTGTATACTGGTGACATAGACACAGACACGTGTAAATTGGTGACAGACACGTGTATGCTGGTGGCATAGACACAGACACGTGTATACTGTTGAAATAGACACGTGTATACTGGTGACAAAGACACGTGTATACTGTTGACATAGACACAGACACGTGTATATTGGTGACAGACACGTGTATGCTGGTGACATAGACACAGACACGTGTATACTGGTGAAATAGGCACGTGTATATTGGTGACAGACAAGTGTATATTGGTGACAAACACGTGTATGCTGGCGACATAGACACAGACACGTGTATACTGGTGAAATAGACACGTGTATACTGGTGACAAAGACACGTGTATACTGGTGACATAGACACAGACACGTGTATACCGGTGAAAAGGACACGTGTCTACTAGTGACATAGACACAGACACGTGTATTCTGATGACTAAGGCACGTGGACACTGTTGACAGAGACACGTGTATACTGGTGACACAGACACGTTTGTACTGGTGAAATAGACATGTGTAGTGGCACGGACACGTGTATACTGGAGTCATAGACACAGACACATGATTTCTGGTGGCATAGACACGTGTATACTGATGACTAAGGCACGTGGACATTGTTGACAGAGACACGTGTATACTGGTGACACAGACACGTTTGTACTGGTGAAATAGACATGTGTAGTGGCACGGACACGTGTATACTGGAGTCACAGACACAGACACATACACTTGATTTCTGGTGGCATAGACACGTGTATACTGATGACACGGACACGTGTATACTGGTGACATAGACACGTGTGTACTTGTAACGTTGACACGTGTTGGTTGGTTGGTTGTTTAACGCCGCACTCAGCAATATTCCAGCTATCATAGACACGTGTATACTGGTAGCATAGACACAGACAAGTGTATTCTTGTGAGAAAGACACGTATGTACTGTCGACATAGACATGTGTATACTGGTGTCATAGACACGTGTATACTGATGACGTCTAGACACGTATATTCTGGTGACATGGACTTAGACATCGATTCTGTGAGACCCGTGAAAAGTAGACACGTATAGACACCAGTGTTCGAAATAGCTGTTTGTCCGCTAGCCAAATGCCGGTGCCTCTTAAATTGGGCTAGTTACATTTCCATAAAGCTAGCCCGACTGTCTCGCTGAAACTTGTAGTCAATCTCGTAGTTTTTGCAGTACATTGATTTTGACTGATGTGCATGTACACGCGTTATTGACAACGCGCGAGAGAGTCTAAGAACCACCACAAACGTGAGACAAACGTATAGTACAAAGCAACTTACCACCTTCACCGTTGGTTAGCGTCATAATCTCAAAACAATTTAAATACATATTGCAAATAGCATCTTCCATAACGTAGGGCTAGTAAAATATGATCGAACGATTATATTTTTTGTTAACAAAAAAAAACAAAACCACTGATACCTATAAAGGAGTTCTAATTACGAAGGGCAGATTCGGATACCAATACCTTTATGCGCATAAAGGATACACAAGGAGTCCAGTCCAATGTATATCTACAGAAATAATTTCCGTTCTGGAACACCCATTACGATTTCTCTATTCATAGCCTATGATGAAACAGCCCACTTCCAGTCTTTGCTGCCTGACTGATACCCAGAACAAGACCAGCGTGAAAGCGATGGCTATTAGAGCTGATCATACTCCTCTAAATAAGGTTGTGGTGGTGGTGGTGGGGGGGGGGGGGGGGGGGGGGGGGAGGGGGGGGGGGGACATATTTTCAACTTCAACATGCATACATCTCTTAATTCTTTATTGTCATCTGAGAGGGCAGTTATAGCCAACTCTTAGGGGCGGTCGGGTAGCCTAGTGGTTAAAGCGTTCGCTCATCACGCCGAAGACCCGGGTTCTATTCCCGACATGGGTACAATGTGTGAAGCCCATTTTTCTGGTGTCCCCCCGCCGTGATATTGCTCGAATATTGCTAAAAGCGGCGTAAAAACAGTACTCACTCACTCACTATAGCCAACTCTTGACAGCAGCAGCCCGCCTCCGTGGTCTAGTGGTAGAGCTTACGCCGAGAGAGCGGAAGGTCCGGGGTTCGATCCCCGGCCGCGTCATACCAAAAGACGTTAAAAGATGGTACTTGTTGTTACCCTGTCTGGCGCTCGGCATTTAGGGGCTAAAAACAACGACTGGTCGGCTCGGAGTCAGTATACTGTGTCTGAGTGGGGTATTCATGTTAAACTGCGGCATGGTATCTCAGTGAGCTAGCACTATAAATCGGCATCAGTCCGGACTAGTACAAGCAGCCACACAAACACACATACATTTGTACGTACATGCACGTCGCTATATATGTGCAATAATCTTGGACGCGACGTTAAACCCCATTTCACCTCATCATCTCAAGCTGGTACCAGCCATGGTATGCACTGCACTTGACCATGCATAGTGATGCATGATTTGGAGACAAACGCGTGATGCTTCACGAGAATCTGAAGAATTAAACAAGTTTTACGTTTTAAGCTAATGCTGGTGCGGGAATATTTTGTAAGTTGGCGGTGCTATTGAGTGTTTCATACACAGGAATGTCAGTGACAACCCCATTTTGGTTCGCCGGATGCCGAGCCTTGCCAAGTGCTCTTCCGGATTTCCCAGTGCGATAAGCCGGATGCCATGAAACGTTTATTTGCTACACCAATATTTCAATGTTTAACTATATATTTCGTATTTTTCTTCGTTCGAAGAGTGACAAATCAATCAAATACTTAGTTCTAAGCGTATTAGCATGCATGATCATGTATTCTGTGTGAAAGTTCAAGTTTACTTTACTCGTACCGGCTGTGTCCAATTTTTAGGCTCAAGCGTTCTAAACTCGAATGCCAAGACAAGTGGTATGCCTGATGCAAAGGGGTCTGCACCATCAGAAATTCGTCCCGCAAATCAGTAAATGCATGCGCATGTTTTCGATAGTACCTCCTTGCTGGGTGAGCTAATGTACATGTAGATGTGAAAAGAAATGACGTCACTTTGGATTTCAGCTACAGTGAGTGAGTATGGTTTTACGCCGCTTTTAGCAATATTCCAGCAATATCACGGCGGGGGACACCAGAAATGTACCCATGTCGGGAATCGAACCTGGTCTTCGGCGTGACGAGCGAACGCTTTAACCACATCTAAGATTATCTCACCAAACATTAAAATGCTAACTTCTTATTGGTTAAAGAGTGGGCAATTATTTCCCATGTAGCACGCTCATGTAGCCCGCTGAGAAATCAATCAGAACACATCCTGGGTAACTTGCATATCTCTAATAAATATCGAGTTGAAATGAACCGATGTTTAATATTTTGGGTAAAGGGGGGTAACTCGTTTCGTTTGCATTGACTGCTACGAGTTTTGCAAATCCGAGAAACCGACGACAAGATAATATTCCGGATCTGTATGAATGAATGTCGGTGAGATAGATTCGTGGTTTACCGATCCTCGGGGTTCAATAAGAACATCGGAATCCATATTGGATCTAGTTTCGTGCACGTGACTATGACTTGACGCAATCCAACCTTGCGACAGTCGTAAACCTAATTAGCAGTCCAAAATATACCTCTTTGTTTTTATCTTCAAATTAAAGTATATATCTACATTTGTAATTCCTGTTAAGTACAGAATATCCCATCTTCGAAAATGACCGTCATGTATCTGACGTTATGCGGTTAAAAATGAATTCGACAATATCCCTGCCCCAATGCTGCCCGAGTTAGCGGTTTAAGCCGAGTAGACCCGAGTGATGCTTGAAAAAGTTTGGGGTATAGTCAACTCAAAGAGATTTGTTGTTCTGTCACATCTTACTCAAATAGATTATAAATTGTTTTCCCCTCTTTTTCTGCAAGAACATAAAATTGAAAATCTGTAAAATTAATTTAATTTCTAAGCCACGAAAATACATAAATTCAATATTTCTAGTCAGTAATAACACCGACTTCAGGATGAATTACCATGTGAAGATATGTCTTTCATAATTTACTTTACCATATCAGAACACAAAATGATGTCTTTCCAAAATCATATTTGCTCGTATTAACAATATTTATTTTCTAAATAGAGTACCCATATAATGGAGAATAATACAGTTGGACTATGTGAACCGACGATACAAACAATACTAATTTTATTAAAATCATATGTTATCATAGCTCTATGCGTTCAGTGAGTGAGTTAATATTTAACGTCGCATCGGCAATATTTCAGCCATATCGTGACGACTATGCGTTAAGACCTGAGGACAACACCACGGGAAGTCGCATCAGGTGAGTCAGCCAGTTTAATCTTCTAACGTCTCGGTACTAGTGAGCGAAATATTCAGACCAAGGTATATGATTCCTGTTTGTCGAAAACCAACTTAAAAGATAGTTCCCGAATGTAGATAAATAGGGCTACGCTATTTTTTTGTCATGTATAGTTTCCGAGCGCCATCGCATATACACCCAGAAGGAAGAAACATCTGATGAATATATGTGGGCTGTGTGGGTTTTCATTGGACAGTTCTTTAAACTTATACTGATGCCTTTAAACAACTTTTGTTCAAGGCGCTAGATCTCGTTCCTTAAACGTTCCAGATTCCTCCTAATCCAATTCAAATGCATACAGAAACAGATAAGCAGGATGGGGAGCACCACTGGTGACCATGGGGATACCTCTTGCCTGAATGACCTACCGCATAATTTTACATAGATATTATCAAAGTCCAGTCGTGGGACTCTGTAACATCCTTTTGGCCTCGGATGGGAGAAGGTTACATTTGTTTTATGTTATCTAAAATTGAAGTGTCCAGGGGCTATTATTAACCTGTCAGTCACTCAGTCAATAAAGCTGGGTATCGCTGACCAAGCAATTACTCAGCTGATGTTTTCTGAAACGATGTCCTTTGATGCCATCTAGAATAACGGTGCACGTAGAGGAACGGTGCTGTTCCCGTCAGACGAGCCAGACACGGTTACCTACAAGATAGTCTAAATAGCAAGGAAGAATTAGGTGATATTGATAACAGACCCAGTAAGTAGAAATTAGGAAGACAAATTTAGAACTGAATTTAAAGTGATCGAGATCAGTGTGTGCAACAATTGTGAGATTGTCCCGTTCAGTAATAACCAGTAAGTTACATACATTCAATGATGGTAAACTGACGCACCATAGCTTTTCTAGTAATTGTTTCGGACTGCCTGGTTGAATAAAGTCTGCAGTGGTTTGAATTTAATTACACATCCAGACGTAGCGATAGAACTAAGTGTTTTGCGAGCCAATATTCTTCAAGCACATTCGGTACTGGGACGCAAACCTATGACACAACATTTCAGATGCCTTAACAATCCGATATATTTCTTTTAATATAACAGATATTCCAAACAGCAATGTATTTCATGCATATTTAAATGAAATATTTGTGAAAATTATCATTGGGCTGTGAATAAAAGCGCTCTCCCTTTGACAAGACTGACGCAGACATGTAACAGCCTGAGGTGATGGTAGCCCGATATGCAACCATATTCAAAATGTTTACTCCGACTAAATATTTGCATCTTTCTGCGATATCACAATCAGTTCTATTCCGACCACGACATGACACTATCATTGAACGTATCAGTCTAGACCCTATTTTTAGATGTTTGATTGAGAAGGGAAGAAAATAGTCTCAATAAAAGCCAGGGAGCGTTGCTTCGGGATCACGGCTTGCTAGTCTCAACACGGAGGCAAAGATCAAAGACTAATATGACTTGAGGTGGTACGAGAATAGGTGGCTATACTGGAGAGTAGCAGTACATTCTTAATATAGAACTCTCATTTCCGATAGCTTTTTGTCCCACTTTGAGTAATGGGTTGTCTTGCTGCAGTTACCTGTACTCGTGACGAGGTGACCAGCTGCGATGGCAGGATGCGGCTGACGTAAACCATGTGATAATCTCAACACGTTTGTTATTAGCACCACAAGAGCCTCAGGTTGTGATCACGTCTTAGGTTGAGACTAATGTGTTTGTTGTTTAACGCCGCACTCAGCTTTATTGCAGGTACATGTATACGAAAGCCGCCTGTAAATATACGAGTTTGCACCAGACAATCCAGGGATCGATGTTATGATCAACGATCCACGCCATGGGGTACGATGACAAGCAATCAACCAAATCACCAAGTCTGACCACCCTGTGCTTTAAGTCGCCTCTCCGACCAGAAAACAGGTAGTTAGTGACACCTCGGACGTGACGATTAACCTCGCCAATGACTGGCTGAGTGAAACTGATTTATCTCCACAGTACACGATATTGTACGATGACTGCGATTTTAAGAAGTAATTAAAACGTGCTTGTGTTTGACAGAAGTGCGTTCTGACGATGATTCTTGGAAACAAATTGGTTCTGTTTGACAAAGAAGTGCATTCAGGCGATGGTTCTATAGAAGGAAACTGGGTGTGAGTGACATTTGCTGAGGTGCTGGCGTGGTGACGATGATTCTAGGAACTAAATGCGTTCTATCATCCGGCTTCATCCAAAACAAGGAGATATCACTGCAATGAAATTGCATAGCACTGACTTGGAGACCACTGTGACCTCATCGGTTACCATGACGTCTCAATCAAATACCTGTAATATTTACACTGACGAAACTGGTTATTACTGTTTACAAACTGAAAATTGAAAGCATTATTTGAGATGTTAAATATAATCTCACCCTCGTGTCCTTTGATATTGTATCAACACTCGTCAACAAAAGTAAATAGAAATATTTCATATCAAAAGACAACCGGTTGGGATTTTATGTGTGTTCTGAAATAGGAAATATGGAACGTCAACTCAAGAGAATAACCAATCTTGATTATCGGCCGACACAGATTCCATTGGTCGTACAAGGCAACAAAGCGGTGACAGTTATATAGTTGGATTCATGAAAAACAGTGACGACACCAGGTGTTCGCGAAAGATATGCTTTTAGGCTAACGGAACGCAAATGCACTTTCAGACAATGTTTACTGATAAGATTCTTCCCTGATTATCTATAAGACTGACCTGAGCAAAATGATCAACCCATACAAGATGTGCAAGGACCGCCCCTAGTGACCGCCACTTCATGCTCACAGCTGTGACATTACACTCGTCACATACCATGCAGCATGGACACCCGACCTTCATTCACCCACACCATGGCCTGGTGTGTACCATGCTTCCTTGCAACGCTCTTGCAGAAGACTTACTGCTGGCCCTAAAGATAGCCAAGACCAACATGACAATCACAGAAACTTATGAATGTAAGTTGGTTATCGGCAACTGAAGTTAAGAACATGGAATAAAACGATTAATTGGTGTTCTAATACGATGGATAATGATACCAATCATATCAAATATCAGTATTTGACACTGGGTGTTGGAACAATGTTTAGACGTTTGAAGTACCTTGAAAACTATGGCATTTTTATGTCTCAATTAAACGTTTAGCAGTGCATCGAAGACACGTGAAGTTAATTATTTGAGCTTTGTTGATAGAGTGAAGAGTTGGGAGTTGAGGTTTAGGGGGAGGAGGCCGGCGTGAGACACATGCGTTGAAAACATCCTGGCTGCAAGAGGAAATTAAAGATCAATAGCTAAGGAAATGAAGTAATTGCCTCCTCATCTTGTTTCAACTATCCCCCAACATGACAGGGTTCATATGCGGTAATCTGTTTCTGTAGTGTAAATACAACACTTAATCATTAAGTCTGCATTGATGCCAGACCATCGCATGTTAAACAAACTTACATGTGTTTACTGCATCTGTTTGTACACCATTGTATCCTTATCTCATTATTCTGAATACCGCACTTGTGTGTTCCCTTTGTGATTTCCATGTGTACATCATCCTTACAAAGAACTTACTTCATCGTCCATGCTGCGTCATGCTGACGGTAAACACCATTGACGAAAGGAACAACAATGCCTCCAAGAGATAGATATTGCATTTACAAAATATCTCTTCATTGCCTTTCCTGAAATAGCTCGTCACTAAGCTTAAATGATTAACCTGGTGTCAATGGAATCTGTTTCGGACAATTATCGAGATTATTATTCTCTGACGTTGACGTTTTGAATTAATATCCTATCTGATACCAGATCGAACATGTTTACGTTATGTGAAATGATTTAATTATACGATTGTATTAATTGTGGTTTTGGACATATTTCTATCGCCAATAAATCCCTTCAGTCGCATTGTCATTTTCACCGAGATGCCAGACATTGTGAAATGACGCGCGGTCAATCCCTGATAGTGTTATATGAAATTGTGTTCAGTGTTGGTGATGTGACGGATACCACCTCCTGTAGACGATAAATGGGTGTGACTTACAAGAGTACTCGGGGATATCATGACTTATCTGTCTCCACCGACCTCTTAACGTCATCGGTGTTTGCCGGTGGCCCTGTCTGCCTGCGCACAGGACGCCACAGGATGTTACAGGACGCCACATCTAGAGTATATTGAGAGTAGATCGTTGTGTGAGTCATAGGGAGCTCTTTGAAATCAATGTGAAATCACTACATTAATATCATATATGTGAAGTTAAAAATACAAAACAGAAAGCTAAAAAATCTTCTTTTTACGTTAATGTAACCCGGGTAAGAGTTAATATGTGTGAAGTAGCGCCAGTGTGTAGACGTGACAATGTTGTAACTTTGCTAAGACGTCAGAGAAATGTAACATTTTGCCCCTTGGACTCAATCATAACCTCGCTCAGGAAAGTGTTCGTTATGTCGACGGATATTTAGAGTATTTGTTGGAGTAAATATACTGACAATGATTTCTACAGTAAGCATTCAGCGAAAAAAATCCTTTCTCCAACAGTTACAAGGGTGAATGAAATCACTTAAACTGTGACAGTATTACTAATGCCTTACTTTCATTTACTCATACATGAAGAGTAGGAATCGTAAGGCCTTATTTAGAAATAAATTAATATACTTTACACCACTATTTTGACTTTTACCCCCAATTAAATCCGATTTCGGCAGATTATCGAGATTGTCCTCTGGCGTTGACGTGCTATATGTAGCTATCTTTTGCTGTACGAAAACACGAAGAGCAGGTATCAAAAGGCCTTACTTTAGATGTCCACGTACACGAAGAGCAGGTACCATAAGGCCTTACTTTATCTGTCAACAAACATGAAGGGCAGGTACCATAAGGCCTTAATTTGGCTGTCCACGTACACGAAGAGAAGGTACCATAAGGCCTTACTTTAGCTGCCCACGTACACGAAAAGCAGGTACCATAAGGCCTTACTTTAGCTGTAAACCTACACGAAGAGCAGGTATCTTAAGGCCTTACTTTAGCTGTACACATACAAATGTACATAAAGAGCAGTTATCATAAGGCCTCTATTTAACGTACACACACATGAAGAGCAGCTATCTAGCATTGTACGCCACCTGTTGCAATATGCCAGCAATACCATGGTGGAAGACACCAGAGATGGACTTCACACATAATCCGTCGAAGTATTGTGAAATAATGTTCAAACTAGGAATTAATGTATAAACGTTCAGAAGAGAAATAATTACATAATCATCTTCTGTTAGCGATGCTTCACTAGGAAAATTCAGTTGACCTGACCTGAAGGCGCTTGTGTATTTACTGAAAAAAACCTGTTCTTGTTTAGATGTTTTAGATGTTTAAAATGTTCAAGATGAAAGTCCTCCTCGATCTGGATTTAGATACAAGGATGCCCACATCTTCTGGCACTACCATCATAAAGTGTTGTAATCAGCAATATTTGCATTGAGGATCTGAACTAGTCTGTGTGGAAACATCTTAGAGTATCAATCCTTCTGTTCCTTTCTTATTGTCGCAGGAGGTACAGCCTGATATATTGTGAGCTTAATGACCCAAATCGGCAAAGTGAATTGTGTAGGGTGTAACATTGATACATTGTCTGCGTGCATTTAGATAAGATTGTTCTACATTTATAATATATGAGTTAAGAGACAAACATTGTGGCATCAAAGGGAATTAATCAAAATAAGCTTTAAGTGCTGAACTAGATAGGTACATGTTCCCGCACAAGTCACAAATCAGGCTAAGATAAACAACGTTGGTGGTGGAGAGTAGTTGGATGGATGATCGGGTGCAAGCTTGATTTTAAAGAGTTTCTAGGGTTTCGGTCCGGACCACACTACATGTACATCACAGGTTACTTACGATGTCTCATGAGGCAAGTTATTTTGTTTGAAATATGTCTCTGTTCACCCAGCAACGACTGGATAGCCGGTAGGATGAACTGGTTGGATGAAATGATTGTTAACATACTAGCGCTTCATAAGCAGTTTGGTATGTATACTCCCCAGGGAGCTGAGAATAATTTTCGAGAGCACACTGATATATTGACCGATGTAATACTAGTGTAGAGCTTTTAACGTGTACCCTTTTGTGTGTGGAAACAAGCGTATTATTAATATACTCAGGATTATTTATTTATCAATTCATTGTCTTTATTATGTGTACTTACCTCGTGGGTTGCAGGGGTGGGGTGTGTGTCGGTGTGTGTGTGTGTGTGTGGGGGGGGGGGGGGGGGGTGTTTCTTGAGACAATGATCAGTGAAGAAAACCCAACACCTTTCTGTTATTGTACATGGTATCAAGATGAATTGTATGCAATGTCTTCGTGTAAACTCACGTTAAATGAGAAATCGATCAACAAAGCAATGATGTGTTGAGTGATTAAACACAAACATAGGAGGGTTGGTTGATAAGATGTAAGCTTCACGTAGAAGGAATTGCGTTAAAGTGACATTTAATATCTGATGTCATAGAGGTATATCAATAAAAACGTGAGTCAACTGATCAAACCGTTTCTCTGTAACCTTCACATTGAAGGAATTACAAAAAGTGACAGCTATTGTTGTGGACATTACGTGATGTCATTGAGGTATATCCATAAACACTTGAGTCAATTCATCAAACTGTTTCTCTGTGACAAGCCAGTTAAATAATCAGGGATCTGTGACCTTTGGAAAATGGACAAACTTGAGGAACGTGCAGTGATCAAGACCTCGCAAAATAAGGCTTAACACCAAAACCTATCCATGGAGTTGAACAAGTTTGGATACAAGGTGTAGACCCTTTGTTGGAGGGACGATATCTTCGCCACATGACAATATACAATAAACCCTGTCATTGAAGTTTATATGTAAATATAACACAATGTGCCAAAGGGAAAAACGAAATCTCACGATGAAGGCGTCAGTTACATCATATCTTAAAGAGATCTTGTTATTCAAGGTATCTCAAGAAAAGTCATTGACAACATTGTCATAGTCATTTCGACAATGCTGGCAATACTGCCTAAATGAATGGGTTGCTAAAGTGTCAGGGCATCAGCAAAGGTCATGTGTAAATGTAGGTCTTATATTAAGTTTTCCAGCTCCCCATAACCCTCACCAGCTAGTCCAAAATAATTCCCATTCTGACCTAGAATGTTTATATTCATTGTTAATGAGGGATATCTGAAATATTTATAGATGTTTGCAAGGTTATCGCCATTGCAAGATGAAATCTTTTTATACTTCAGTAACTTGTGCAGTCAATAAATGGACTTTCTAGCCTTTGAAGGTTTTGTGGATGAACTGGGAATGTCTGCGCACTGGAGAGGTTCAAAGCTGGGATTTAGAAAGGGACTTGTATGTCCATGTACAGGTTCTAAGTTTGGACACAAGCTGCAGACCCTTTGATAAAGGGGCGATGGCAATACACATTAAGATTTGTCATTTAGGTAAATATGCCATCTGCGGGATAACACGATGTTATTATACTGGTGTTTGTTTGCTTTGATCTATTTCCTTTCCAAGCTTTACTCTAGCCTTATCACGGTGCCTTGTAAACACTCGAGTCCAGGTCAGGCAAGGAATGGCTGCTGTTATGAGCAACGTCCCACGCCATCGTGTCCATCAATCATTCAATGCCACAATTCCCATACCATATTCATAAAAATAGTGGTTTGAATCCGACTATATCATTAGCATGTGTATTTTTGTAATGCCTGTGTGATCACATAGAAGCCGTGTCCCTGTGTTTATGAACCTGGCCATTGGTTCTGTGACTACAGTGCGCGACACACGACCCTGTATCTGCCTCAATTCAGTAAATGTCCTTCTTTACAACTTTATATGTTGGGGTGGCTGTGTTCCAGAGGGAAAACGATTTGGTCGATTACTCCCTACGTACGTCATATCACAGGTGCGTTGAATGTCCAAACCATACCTCTTTGTTTATGCATGATGATGTCATTTGGACAGAGATGCAGTAAAACAAAACAAATAAATAATCTTTTCGTCCTGCTTGTTGGTTCTGAATGTTAATGACATGCAGTTGTCATAGTTTAACATTCAACAATAGCCTAGAAAATATCGTGACATGAAAGTCAATTTGGAAATTAAATGTTGTTTTGGAAAGTGTTTTATACAGAGACGTTGTCCTTTGCCACTGACAATGCAGTTTCAAAGAAACGTCTTCGACTGGCATCTATCAGCAAAATGTTACACAAAACTGCAATCAAAGTTTACTAAAAGGTGTTGTTCGCACAATTTTTGATCTACTTTCCTTTCACGTTTCGACGGTAAAATGAATAAATCTAACTGTTAGAAACCTATCAGCAAACAGAGCCTTGTCATCATATTTGCACTGAAAGTTTACTTAAGACTAATTCACCTTTCCAATTGTCAGTGATGCTGTGATTCCTGAGAACTCATATTGAATGATAATATTTAATCGAAAGAATGAAAGTCATACATTGTCGAACTGTTTACCGCGAATGTAGATCACTCTAGACGGCAATTCGCTTGTCAACGGCAGACAACAGTGAGAAAGTTTATACCAATTTGTTACTTTAGTTCAGTGTTCCTTTACAAGTTGATGCATTAACTTATATTTGGGTAATAATGCTTACTGTAATAGTAGTACTCAAAATGAATGGACCAGTGTCATCATCAATTGATGAAATATAAAACGGCAACATCAGAGAATAACCAGTCCCGAATTATCTGTCCAAATACATTTCAGTGGAAGTAAAAGACAAAGCTGGTGAAAATTACATGTATGTGAATGAATCAATGAAAATACATGATGACAGGTGCTAGCGAAAATGATAAGCATGTCCTGCCATACAGGCAGTAAACATATAGTCAACAGTTAAATAGCACTGTTGTCATTTTGCTTTTTAAATATATTTCTGTGATTGGTTTGGTGTGTTCCTTACCTGGATTTGATGGCACGGCTTTCCAGACACATGTAAAGTTTGATCGATAAAACACGTGCACTTCATGTGAAGGCCTGCAGTGCAGATTTCAACTTATATTGACGATCAATGAAGAGAACACATACCTCTTGTGTCCTTGTTGTTTTATGGTTCTAACTAGGAATCACATGAGTCAATTCCGACGAACGAATAACATTACAAAAAAGACGAACGGTGACATCAGCGATCGTCAAAACTAATTTACGTAGTTGCCCCACGAAACCAATTAAAGTTGAATTTTATTGGTACTAAGATCAAATAGAAAATGGACCTGGAAGAGGTACTAATGTCTATGTCTGTCTATATCCGCTCAATCAGCCGTTATTAGGAAACAAGACAACAACACGGAATAAGGATGGTTTCTCTTTTTAACGCCGCACACAGCAACATGCTATCTATGTGTAGGAGATATGGTCTGAACCAGACAATACAGTTATTGATATTGTGAACAACGATCCACGCCACCGGGGTACTAATAACTGTTCAACATAATTTGTTCAACCAAATTAACTTGTTTTGATTTTGGTAATCCGACAATTTGTCCTTATCTATAGACATTTGATTGAGAATGGAAGAAAATAGTATCAATAAAAGCCAGGGCGTGATGCTTCGGGATCACGCTTGCATGTCTCAACACGGAGGCAAAGATCAAAGACTAATATGACTTGAGGTGGTCCGAGAATAGGTGTACTCTGGAGAGTAGCAGTACATTCTTAATATAGAACTCTCACTTCCGATAGCTTTTTGTCCCATTTTGAGTAATGGGTTGTCTTGCTGCAGTTACCTGTACTCGTGACGAGGTGACCAGCTGCGATGGCAGGATGCGGCTGACGTAAACCATGTGATAATCTCAACACGTTTGTTATTAGCACCACAAGAGCCTCAGGTTGTGATCACGTCTTAGGTTGAGACTAATGTGTTTGTTGTTTAACGCCACACTCAGCTTTATTGCAGGTATATGGAAGCCGCCTGTAAATATACGAGTTTGCACCAGACAATCCAGGGATCGATGTTATGATCAACGATCCACGCCATGGGGTACGATGACAAGCAATCAATCAAATCACCAAGTCTGACCACCCTGTGCTTTAAGTCGCCTCTCCGACCAGAAAACAGGTAGTTAGTGACACCTCAGACATGACGATTAACCTCGACAATTATTGGGTGAGTGAAACTGAATTATCGCCACAGTAGACTATATTGTACGATGACTGCGATTTTAAGAAGTGATTAAAACTTGCTTGTGTTTGACAGAAGTGCGTTCTGACGATGATTCTTGGAAACAAATTGGTTCTGTTTGACAAAGAAGTGCATTCAGGCGATGGTTGTGAGTGACATTTGCTGAGGTGCTGGCGTGGTGACGATGATTCTAGGAACTAAATGCGTTCTTTCATCCGGCTTCATCCAAAACAAGGAGATATCACTGCAATGAAATTGCATAGCACTGACTTGGAGACCACTGTGACCTCATCGGTTACCATGACGTCTCAATCAAATACCTGTAATATTTACACTGACGAAACTGGTTATTACTGTTTACAAACTGAAAATTGAAAGCATTATTTGAGATGTTAAATATAATCTCACCCTCGTGTCCTTTGATATTGTATCAACACTCGTCGATAAAAGTAAATAGAAATATTTCATATCAAAAGACAACCGGTTGGGATTTTCTGTGTGTTCTGAAATAGGAAATATGGAACGTCAACTCAAGAGAATAACCAATCTTGATTATCGGCCGACACAGATTCCATTGGTCGTACAAGGCAACAAAGCCGTGACAGTTATATAGTTGGATTCATGAAAAACAGTGACGACACCAGGTGTTCGCGAAAGATATGCTTTTAGGCTAACGGAACGCAAATGCACTTTCAGACAATGTTTACTGCTAAGATTCTTCCCTGATTATCTATAAGACTGACCTGAGCAAAATGATCAACCCATGAAAGATGTGCAAGGACCGTCCCTAGTGACCGCCACTTCATGCTCACAGCTGTGACATTACACTCGTCACATACCATGAAGCATGGACACCCGACCTTCATTCACCCGCACCATGGCCTGGTGTGTACCATGCTTCCTTGCAACGCTCTTGCAGAAGACTTACTGCTGGCCCTAAAGATAGCCAAGACCAACATGACAATCACAGAAACTTATGAATGTAAGTTGGTTATCGGCAACTGAAGTTAAGAACATGGAATAAAACGATTAATTGGTGTTCTAATACGATGGATAATGATACCAATAGTTATCATATCAAATATCAGTATTTGACACTGGGTGTTGGAACAATGTTTAGACGTTTGAAGTAGCTTGAAAACTATGGCATTTTTATGTCTCAATTAAACGTTTAGCAGTGCATCGAAGACGCGTGAAGTTAATTATTTGAGCTTTGTTGATAGAGTGAAGAGTTGGGAGTTGAGGTTTAGGGGGAGGAGGCCGGCGTGAGACACATGCGTTGAAAACATCCTGGCTGCAAGAGGAAATTAAAGATCAATAGCTAAGGAAATGAAGTAATTGCCTCCCCATCTTGTTTCAACTATCCCCCAACATGACAGGGTGCATATGCGGTAATCTGTTTCTGTAGTGTAAATACAACTCTTAATCATTAAGTCTGCATTGATGCCAGACCATCGCATGTTAAACAAACTTACACGTGTTTACTGCATCTGTTTGTACACCATTGTATCCTTATCTCATTATTCTGAATGCCGCACTTGTGTGTTCCCTTTGTGATTTCCATGTGTACATCATCCTTAAAAAGAACTTACTTCATCGTCCATGCTGCGTCATGCTGACGGTAAACACCATTGACGAAAGGAACAACAATGCCTCCAAGAGATAGATATTGCATTTACAAAATATCTCTTCATTGCCTTTCCTGAAATAGCTCGTCACTAAGCTTATATGATTAACCTGGTGTCAATGGAATCTGTTTCGGACAATTATCGAGATTATTATTCTCTGACGTTGACGTTTTGTATTAATATCCTATCTGATACCAGATCGAACATGTTTACGTTCTGTGAAATGATTTAATTATACGATTGTATTAATTGTGGTTTTGGACTTATTTCTATCGCCAATAAATCCCTTCAGTCGCATTGTCATTTTCACCGAGATGCCAGACATTGTGAAATGACGCGAGGTCAATCCCTGATAGTGTTATATGAAATTGTGTTCAGTGTTGGTGATGTGACGGATACCACCTCCTGTAGACGATAAATGGGTGTGACTTACAAGAGTACTCGGGGATATCATGACTTATCTGTCTCCACCGACCTCTTAACGTCATCGGTGTTTGCCGGTGGCCCTGTCTGCCTGCGCACAGGACGCCACAGGATGTTACAGGACGCCACATCTAGAGTATATTGAGAGTAGATCGTTGTGTGAGTCATAGGGAGCTCTTTGAAATCAATGTGAAATCACTACATTAATATCATATATGTGAAGTTAAAAATACAAAACAGAAAGCTAAAAAATCTTCTTTTTACGTTAATGTAACCCGGGTAAGAGTTAATATGTGTGAAGTAGCGCCAGTGTGTAGACGTGACAATGTTGTAACTTTGCTAAGACGTCAGAGAAATGTAACATTTTGCCCCTTGGACTCAATCATAACCTCGCTCAGGAAAGTGTTCGTTATGTCGACGGATATTTAGAGTATTTGTTGGAGTAAATATAATGACAATGATTTCTACAGTAAGCATTCAGCGAAAAAAATCCTTTCTCCAACAGTTACAAGGGTGAATGAAATCACTTAAACTGTGACAGTATTACTAATGCCTTACTTTCATTTACTCATACATGAAGAGTAGGAATCGTAAGGCCTTATTTAGAAATAAATTAATATACTTTACACCACTATTTTGACTTTTACCCCCAATTAAATCCGATTTCGGCAGATTATCGAGATTGTCCTCTGGCGTTGACGTGCTATATGTAGCTATCTTTTGCTGTACGAAAACACGAAGAGCAGGTATCAAAAGGCCTTACTTTAGATGTCCACGTACACGAAGAGCAGGTACCATAAGGCCTTACTTTATCTGTCAACAAACATGAAGGGCAGGTACCATAAGGCCTTAATTTGGCTGTCCACGTACACGAAGAGAAGGTACCATAAGGCCTTACTTTAGCTGCCCACGTACACGAAAAGCAGGTACCATAAGGCCTTACTTTAGCTGTAAACCTACACGAAGAGCAGGTATCTTAAGGCCTTACTTTAGCTGTACACATACAAATGTACATAAAGAGCAGTTATCATAAGGCCTCTATTTAACGTACACACACATGAAGAGCAGCTATCTAGCATTGTACGCCACCTGTTGCAATATGCCAGCAATACCATGGTGGAAGACACCAGAGATGGACTTCACACATAATCCGTCGAAGTATTGTGAAATAATGTTCAAACTAGGAATTAATGTATAAACGTTCAGAAGAGAAATGATTACATAATCATCTTCTGTTAGCGATGCTTCACTAGGAAAATTCAGTTGACCTGACCTGAAGGCGCATGTGTATTTGCTGAAAAAAACCTGTTCTTGTTTAGATGTTTTAGATGTTTAAAATGTTCAAGATGAAAGTCCTCCTCGATCTGGATTTAGATACAAGGATGCCCACATCTTCTGGCGCTACCATCATAAAGTGTTGTAATCAGCAATATTTGCATTGAGGATCTGAACTAGTCTGTGTGGAAACATCTTAGAGTATCAATCCTTCTGTTCCTTTCTTATTGTCGCAGGAGGCACAGCCTGATATATTGTGAGCTTAATGACCCAAATCGGCAAAGTGAATTGTGTAGGGTGTAACATTGATACATTGTCTGCGTGCATTTAGATAAGATTGTTCTACATTTATAATATTTGAATTAAGAGACAAACATTGTGGCATCAGAGGGAATTAATCAAAATAAGCTTTAAATGCTGAACTAGATGGGTACATGTTCCCGCACAAGTCACAAATCAGGCTAAGATAAACAACGTTGGTGGTGGAGAGTAGTTGTATGGATGATCGGGTGCAAGCTTGATTTTAAAGAGTTTCTAGGGTTTCGGTCCGGACCACACTACATGTACATAACAGGTTACTTACGATGTCTCATGAGGCAAGTTATTTTGTTTGAAATATGTCTCTGTAGGATGAACTGGTTGGATGAAATGATTGTTAACATACTAGCGCTTCATAAGCAGTTTGGTATGTATACTCCCCAGGGAGCTGAGAATAATTTTCGAGAGCACACTGATATATTGACCGATGTAATACTAGTGTAGAGCTTTAAACGTGTACCCTTTTTTGTGTGGAAACAAGCGTATTATTAATATACTCAGGATTATTATCAAATCATTGTCTTTATTATGTGTACTTACCTCGGGGTTGCAGGGGTGGGGTGTGTGTCTGTGTGTGTGTGTGTGTGGGGGGGGGGGGGGGGGGGGGTGTTTCTTGAGATCAATGAAGAAAACCCAACACCTTTCTGTTATTTTACATGGTATCAAGATGAATTGTATGCAATGTCTTCGTGTAAACTCACGTCAAATGAGAAGTCGATCAACAAAGCAATGATGTGTTGAGTGATTAAACACAAACATACGAGGGTTGGTTGATAAGATGTAAGCTTCACGTAGACGGAATTGCGTTAAAGTGACATTTGTCACCTGACCTGATGTCATTGAGGTATATCCACAAAAACTTGAGTCAATTGATCAAACTGTTTCTCTGTGACAAGCCAGTTAAATAATCAGGGATCTGTGACCTTTGGAAAATGGACAAACTTCTGGAACGTACAGTGATCAAGACCTGGCAAAATAAGGCTTAACACCAAAACCTATCCATGGAGTTGAACAAGTTTGGATACAAGGTGTAGACCCTTTGTTGGAGGGGAGATGTCTTCGCCACATGACAATATACATTAAACCCTGTCATTGAAGTTTATATGTAAATATAACACAATGTGCCAAATGGAAAAACGAAATCTCACGATGAAGGCGTCAGTTACATCATATCTTAAAGAGATCTTGTTATTCAAGATATCTCAAGAAAAGTCATTGACAACATTGTCATAGTCATTTCGACAATGCTGGCAATACTGCTTAAATGAATGGGTTGCTCAAGTGTCAGGGCATCAGCAAAGGTCATGTGTAAATGTAGGTCTTATATTAAGTGTTCCAGCTCCCCATAACCCTCACCAGCTAGTCCAAAATAATTCCCATTCGGACCTAGACTGTTTATATTCATTGTAAATGAGGAATATCTGAAATATTTATAGATGTTTGCAAGGTTATCGCCATTGCAAGATGAAATCTTTTTATACTTCAGTAACTTGTGTAGTCAATAAATGGACTTTCTAACCTTTGAAGGTTTTGTGGATGAACTGGGAATGTCTGCGCACTGGAGAGGTTCAAAGCTGGGATTTAGAAAGGGACTTGTATGTCCATGTACAGGTTCTAAGTTTGGACACAAGCTGCAGACCCTTTGATAAAGGGGCGATGACAATACACATTAAGATTTGTCATTTAGGTAAATATGCCATCTGCGGGATAGCACAATGTTATTATACTGGTGTTTGTTTGCTTTGATCTATTTCCTTTCCAAGCTTTACTCTAGCCTTATCACGTTGCCTTGTAAACACTCGAGTCCAGGTCAGGCAAGGAATGGCTGCTGTTATGAGCAACGTCCCACGCCATCGTGTCCATCAATCATTCAATGCCACAATTCCCATACCATATTCATAAAAATAGTGGTTCGAATCCGACTATATCATTAGCATGTGTATTTTTGTAATGCCGGTGTGATCACACAGAAGCCGTGTCCCTGTGTTTATGAACCTGGCCATTGGTTCTGTGACTACAGTGCGCGACACACGACCCTGTATCTGCCTCAATTCAGTAAATGTCCTTCTTTACAACTTGATATGTTGGGTTGGCTGTGTTCCAGAGGGAAAACGATTTGGTCGATTACTCACTACGTATACATCATGCTACAGGTGCTTTGAATGTCCGAACCCTACCTCTTTGTTTATGCATGATGAGAAACAGAAGCTACTGCAGATAGTCATTTGGACAGAGATGCAGTAAAAAAACAAATATATAATTTTTTCGTCCTGCTTGATGGTTCTGAATATTAATGACATGCAGTTGTCATAGTTTAAAATTCAACAATAGCCGAGAAAATATCGTGACATGAAAGCCAATTTGGAAATTTAATGTTGTTTTGGAAAGTGTTTTATACAGAGACGTTGTCCTTTGCCACTGCCACTGACAATGCAGTATCAAAGAAACTTCTTCGAATGTCACACAAAACTGCGCTCAAAGTTTACTAAAAGGTGTTGTTCGCACAATTTTTGATCTACTTTCCTTTCACGTTTCGACGGTAAAATAAATAAATCTAACTGATAGAAACCTATCAGCAAACAGATCCCTGTCATCATATTTGCACTGAAAGTTTACTTAAGACTAATTCACCTTTCCAATTGTCAGTGATGTAGTGATTCCTGGGAACTCATATTGAACGATAATATTTAATCGAAAGAATGAAAGTCATACATTGTCGAACTGTTTACCGCGAATGTAGATCACTCTAGACGGCAACTCGCTTGTCAACGGCAGACAACAGTGAGAAAGTATATACCAATTTGTTACTTTAGTTCAGTGTTCCTTTACAAGTTGATGCATTAACTTATATTTGGGTAATAATGCTTACTGTAATAGTAGTACTCAAAATGAATGGACAAGTGTCATCATCAATTGATGAAATATAAAACGGCAACATCAGAGAATAACCAGTCCCGAATTATCTGTCGAAATAAATTTCAGTGGAAGTAAAAGACAAAGCTGGTGAAAATTACATGTATGTGAATGAATCAATGAAAATACATGATGACAGGTGCTAGCGAAAATAATAAGCATGTCCTGCCATACAGGCAGTAAACATATAGTCAACAGTTAAATAGCACTGTTGTCATTTTGCTTTTTAAATATATTTCTGTGATTGGTTTGGTGTGTTCCTTACCTGGATTTGATGGCACGGCTTGCCAGACACATGAAAAGTTCGGTAAAACACTTGCACTTCATATGAAGGCCTGCAGTGCACATTTCAACTTATATTGACGATCAATGAAGAGAACACATACCTTTGGGGTCCTTGTTGTTTTATAGTTCTGACTAGGAATCACATGAGTCAATTCCGACGAACGAATAACATTACAAAAAAGACGAACGGTGACATCAGCGATCGTCAAAACTAATTTACGTAGTTGCCCAACGAAACCAATTAAAGTTGAATTTTATTGGTACTAAGATCAAATAGAAAATGGACCTGGAAGAGGTAATAATGTCTATGTCTGTCTATATCCCCTCAATCAGCCGTTATTAGGAAACAAGACAACAACAAAGAATAAGGATGGTTTTTCTTTTTAACGCCGCACACAGCAACATGCCATCTATGTGTAGGAGATATGGTCTGAACCAGACAATACAGTTATTGATATTGTGAACAACGATCCACGCCACCGGGGTACTAATAACTGTTCAACATAATTTGTTCAACCAAATTAACTTGTTTTGATTTTGGTAATCCGACAAATTGTCCCTATTTATAGACATTTGATTGAGAATGGAAGAAAATAGCATCAATAAAAGCCAGGGCGTGATGCTTCGGGATCACGGCTTGCTGGTCTCAACACGGAGGCAAAGATCAAAGACATATATGACTTGAGGTGGTCCGAGAATAGGTGTACTCTGGAGAGTAGCAGTACATTCTTAATATAGAACTCTCATTTCCGATAGCTTTTTGTACCATTTTGAGTAATGGGTTGTCCTGCTGCAGTTACCTGTATTCGTGACGAGGTGACCAGCTGCGATGGCAGGATGCGGCTGACGTAAGCCATGTGATAATCTCAACACGTTTGCTATTAGCACCACAAGAGCCTCAGGTTGTGGTCATGTCTTAGGTTAGGATTAATGTGTTTTCTGTTTAACGCAGTACTCAGCAATATTGCAGCTGTATGTCCGCAGCCTGTAATTTAGCACTTAAAGCTTATTTTAATCAAGTCCCTTGACACAACCTTCTTTGTCTGTTAACTCTCATGTTATAATGTAGAACAATCTGACAAGCAAATAGGTTGCTGGAGACATATTCCAACCTGGAATCACCACTGACGTTACGATAAAATAACCATGAGAAGGAGTGGTTGAGTGAAACTTATTTATCGCCACAGCAAACGATATTGCACGATGACTGTGATTTTAAGAAGTACCTAAAAGTTGCTTGTATTTGACAGAGAATTGCGTGCTAACGATGGCTGTGAGAAGCAAATTGGTTGTGTTTGACAGATAACTTAATTCTGATGGGTCTAAGGAGACTGGTGGTGTTTGACAGAAGTGGGTTCCGGCGGTGGCCGTGCGAAGCAAATTGTTTTGTTAGACAGATGCTGACCTGCTAACCATGACTATCATCCGAAACTGGAAATCCAGTTTCTGGAAATCCAACGGTTACCATGACGTCTCAATCAAATAGCTTTTATATTTACACAGAAGACATTAGTTATTACTGTTTACAAACTGTAAAAGTAGGAAGAATTATTTTAGATGTTATACATAATCTCACCTTGGCGTGATATATAGATATTTTTTATATCAACACTCGTTAATAAACGTGAAAAGAAATATTTGATATCAAAAGACACTCGATTGAGATTCTCTTTGTATTCTGAAATAGGGAATATAAAACTCGAGAATATATAGCGAGAAAAACCAGTCTTGAATATCCGTCGACATAGATTCCATTGGGCGCACAAGACAAACTTGTGGTGACAATTATACGACAGGATCACTGAAAAACAGTTACAACTCCAGACAATAAAGCTGTAAGATCCTTCGCTGATTATCTGTGGGACTGATCTGTACAAAATAATCACCCCGTGCAAGATGTGCAAGGACCGTCCCCAGTGACTGCCACTTCATGGTCTCACATGCGACATTAAACTCGTTACACACCATGCAGCGTGGACACCCGACCTTCATTCACCGTCACCATGGCCTGGTGTGCAGCATGCTTCCTTGCAACGCTCTTGACGATTATTCAGACAAGGGCCAACACGGCAATCATAGAAAACTATGATCGAAGCTTTATGTCGGCAACTGAAGTTAAAGGCATGGTAAAAACGATTAGTTGATGTTCAAATATTCGGTGGATAATGATACCAATCATATCAAATATCAGTATTTGAAACTGGGTGTTGGAACAATAACTCACACGCTCAAACGTTGAAGCACCCTGAAATAACATCATTATGTCTCAGTTAAACGCCTGAAGTTAATTATTAGAGCTTTGTTGATAGAGTGAAGAGTTGGAAGGTGAGGTTGAGGAGGAGGAGGCCGGCGTGAGACACATGCGTTGAAAACATCCTGGCTGCAATAGGAAATTAAAGATCAATGGCAAAGGAAATGAAGTAATTGCCTCCCCATCTTGTTTCAACCATCCCCCAACATGACAGGGTGCATATGAGGTAATCTGTTTCTGTAGAGTAAATACAACACTTAATCATTAAATCGGCATTGTTGCCAGACCATCGCATGCTAAACAAACCTACACGTGTTTACTGCATCTTTTTGTACACCATTGTATCTTTATTTCATTATTCTGAATACCGCACTTGTGTGTTCCCTTTGTGATTTCCATGTGTACATCATCCTTACAAAGACCATACTTCATCGTCCATGCTGCGTCATGCTGACGGTAAACACCATTGACGAAAGGAACAACAATGCCTCCAAGAGATAGATATTGCATTTACAAAATATCTCTTCATTGCCTTTCCTGAAATAGCTAGTCACTAAGCTTATATTATTAACCTGGTGTCAATGGAATCTGTTTCGGACAATAATCAAGATTATTATTCTCTGACGTTGACGTTGTGAATTAATATCCTATCTGATACCAGATCGAACATGTTTACGTTATGTGAAATGAATTAATTATACGATTGTCATAAATGTGGTTTAGGTCATGTTTCTATCGCCAATAAATCCCTTCAGTCGAATTGTCATTTCCACTCAGATGCCAGACATTGTGAAATGACGCGAGGTCAATCCCTGACAGTGTTATATGAAATTGTGTACAGTGTTGGTGATATGTCGAATTCCACCTCCTGTAGACGATAAATGGGTGTCACTTACAGGAGTACTCAGGGATATCATGACTTATCTGTCTACACTGACCTCTTAACGTCATCGGTGTTTGCCAGTGGCCCTGTCTGTCTGCACCGTGTTGACGTATGTTACAGGACGCCACATCTAGAGTTTATTGAGAGTAGATCGTTGTGTGAGTCATAGGGAGCTCTTTGAAATCAATGTGAAATCACTACATTAATATCATATATGTGAAGTTAAAAATACAAAACACAAAGCTAAATTTTTTCTTTTGCCGTTAATGTAACCCGGGTAAGAGTTAAACTGTGTGAAGTACCGCCAGTATGTAGACGTGACGACGTTGTAACGTTGCTAAGACGTCAGAGATATGTAATATTTTGCCCCTTGGACTCAATCATAGCCTCGCTCAGGAAAGTGTTCGTTGTGTCGACGGATATTTAGAGTATTCGTTGGAGTAAATATACTGACAATGATTTCTACAGTAACCATTCAGCGAAAAAATATCCTTTATCCAACAGTTACAAGGGTGAATGAAATCACTTAAGCTGTGAAGAGAAGTTATACTAAAGCCTTACTTTCATTTACTCATACATGAAGAGTAGGAATCGTAAGGCCTTATTTAGAAATAAATTGATATACTTTTCACCACTATTTTGCCTTTTACGCCCAATTAAATCAGATTTCGGCAGATTATCAAGATTGTCCTCTGGCGTTGACGTGCTATATGTAGCTATCTTTAGATGTCCACGTACACGAAAAGCAGGTATGAAAAGGCCTTACTTTAGATGTCCACGTACACGAAAAGCAGGTATGAAAAGGCCTTACTTTAGCTGTCCATGTACACGAAGAGCAGGTACACATACACGAAGAGCAGGTATCATAAGGCTTTATTTTAGCTGTCCACGTACACGAAGAGTAGGTACCATAAGGCCTTACTTTAGCTGTCCACGTCCACGAAAATCAGGTGGGGTGGGTGGTAGTGGGGTGTGGGTGTGGATGGGGGGAGTAGTGTTTCTTGAGACAATGATCAGTGAAGAAAACCCAATACCTTTCTGTTATTTTACTTGGTATCAAGATGAATCTGATGCAATGTCTTTGTGTAAACTCACATCAAATGTACATTCGATCAACAAAGCAATGATGTGTTGAGTGATTCAACACAAAAATACGAGGGTTGGTTGATAAGATGTAAGCTTTACGTAGAAGGAATTGCGTTAAAGTGACATTTAATACATGATGTCATAGAGGTATATCAATAAAAACGTGAGTCAATTGGTCAAACCGTATCGTTTCTCTGTAACCTTAACATTGAAGGAATTACAAAAAGTGACAGCTTTTGTTGTGGACATTACGTGATGTCATTAAGGTAAATTGTATATCCACAAAAAACTTTAGTCAATTGATCAAACTATTTCTCTGTGACAAGCCAGTTACAAAAATAGGGATCTGTAACCTTTGGAAAAAAGGATAAACTTGAGGAACGTGCAGTGATCAAGAGCTTTCAAATAAGGCTTAACACCAAAACCTATCCATGGAGATGAACAAGTTTGGATACAAGATGTAGACCCTTTGATGGAAGACCATGTCTTCGCCACATGACAATATACATTAAACCCTGTCATTGAAGTTAATATGTTAATATAACACAATTAAAGGGAGAAACGAAATCTTACGATGAAGGCGTCAGTTACATCATATCTTAAAGAGATCTTGTGATTCAAGATATCTCAAGAAAAGTCATTGACAATATTTCCATAGTCATTTCCACAATTCTGGCAATTGCTGCCTAAATGAATGTGTAAATGTAGGTCTTATATTAAGTGTTCCAGCTCCCCATAACCCTCACCAGCTAGTCCAAAATAATTCCCATTCTGACCTAGACTGTTTATATTCATTGTAAATGAGGGATATCTGAAATATGTATGGATGTGAGCAAGGTTATTGCCATTGCAAGATGAAATCTTTTTATACTTCAGTAACTTGTGCAGTCAATGAATGGACTTTCTAGCCTTTGAAGGTTTTGTGGATGAACTGGGAATGTCTGCGCACTGGAGAGGTTCAAAGCTGGGATTTAGAAAGGGACTTGTATGTCCATGTACAGGTTCTAAGTTTGGACACAAGCTGCAGACCCTTTGATAAAGGGGCGATGACAATACACATTAAGATTTGTCATTTAGGTAAATATGCCATCTGCGGGATAACACGATGTTATTATACTGGTGTTTGTTTGCTTTGATCTATTTCCTTTCCAAGCTTTACTCTAGCCTTATCACGGTGCCTTGTAAACACTCGAGTCCAGGTCAGGCAAGGAATGGCTGCTGTTATGAGCAACGTCCCACGCCATCGTGTCCATCAATCATTAAATGCCACAATTCCCATACCATATTCATAAAAATAGTGGTTCGAATCCGACTATATCAATAGCATGTGTATTTTTGTAATGCCTGTGTGATCACACAGAAGCCGTGTCCCTGTGTTTATGAACCTGGCCATTGGTTCTGTGACTACAGTGCGCGACACACGACCCTGTATCTGCCTCAATTCAGTAAATGTCCTTCTTTACAACTTTATATGTTGGGTTGGCTGTGTTCCAGAGGGAAAACGATTTGGTCGATTACTCCCTACGTACGTCATATCACAGATGCTTTGAATATCCAAACCCTACCTCTTTGTTTATGCATGATGAGAAACAGAAGTTACTGCAGATAGTCATTTGGTCAGAAATGCATTAAAAAAAAATATATATAATTTTTTCGTCCTGGTTGATGGTTCTGAATATTAATGACATGCAGTTGTCATAGTTTAAAATTCAACAATAGCCGAGAAAATATCGTGACATTAAAGCAAATTTGGAAATTTAATGTTGTTTTGGAAAGTGTTTTATACAGAGACGTTGTCCTTTGCCACTGCCACTGACAATGCAGTATCAAAGAAACTTCTTCGAATGTCACACAAAACTGCACCCAAAGTTTACTAAAAGGTGTTGTTCGCACAATTATTGACCTACTTTCCTTTCACGTTTCGACGGTAAAGTAAATAAATCTAACCGATAGAAATCTATCAGCAAACAGAGCCCTGTCATCATATTTGCACTGAAAGTTTACTTAAGACTAATTCGCCTTAATTAATGATTCCTGAGAACTCATATGGTACGATAATATTTAATCGAAAGAATGAGAGTCATAGATTGTCGAACTGTTGCACATTACCGCGATTGTAGATTACTCTAGACGGCAACTCGCTTGTCAACGGCAGACAACAGTGAGAAAGAATATACCAATTGGTGATTTTAGTTCAGTGTTTTACAAGTTGCTGCATTAACTTATATTTGGGTAATAATGCTTTCTGTAATAGTAGTAGTCAAAATGAACCAGTGTTTTCATCAATTGATGAAAAATAAAACGGCAACATCAGAGAATAACCAGTCCCGAATTATCTGTCGAAATAAATTTCAGTGGAAGTAAAAGACAAAGCTGGTGAAAACTACATGTATGTGAATGAATCAATGAAAATACATGATGACAGGTGCTAGCGAAAATGATAAGCATGTCCTGCCATGCAGGCAGTAAACATATAGCCAACAGTTAAATAGCATTGTTGTCATTTTGCTTTTCTAAATATATATATGTGATTGGTTTGGTGTGTTCCTTACCTTGATTTGATGGCACGGCTTGCCAGACACATGTAAAGTTCGATCAGTAAAACACTTGTACTTCATATGAAGGCCTGCAGTGCAGATTTCAACTTGTATTGACGATCAATGAAGACAACACATACCCGTGGTGTCCTTGTTATTTTATGGTTCTGAGTGAGTGAGTGAGTTAAGATTTAACGTCACATCGGCAGTATTTCAGCCATATCGTGACGAGAAGTACATAAATAATACATAGATTTAGACTAAATAAAAAGCTGTCAACGAAGGACAGTACATTAACTAGAATATCACAGATTCGATTTAAAACTAGTTGAGAATATATAAAAGCCATAAGTATCAGTGAACAACACAGTAAAATTATGGGCTAGGGATCGTCAGTAACTAAGGGGAGATCACCATACTAGGGACCATTGGGACTTACAGTGCCTTGGCTTCCTGCATGCACCCCGGCAGGATTATGGTTCTGACTAGGAATCACATGAGTCAATTCCGACGAACGAATAACATTACAAAAAAGACGAACGGTGACCTCAGTGATCGTTAAAACTTAAGTTACGTAATTGCCCCACGAAACCAATTAAAGTTGAATTTTATTGGTACAAAGGTCAAATAGAAAATGTACATGGAAGAGGTACTAGTTTCTATGTCTGTCTATATCCGCTCAATCAGCTGTTATTAGGAAACAAGACAACAACACGGGAACAAGGATGGTTTCTCTTTTTACAGCCGCACACAGCAACATGCCATCTATGTATTGAGTTATTGTCTGAACCAGACAATACAGTTACTGATATTGTGAACAACGATCCACGCCACCGGGGTACTAATAACTGTTCAACATAATTTGTTTAACCAAATTAACTTGTTTTGATTTTGGTAATCCGACAAATAGTCCCTATTTATAGACATTTGATTGAGAATGGAAGAAAATAGCATCAATAAAAGCCAGGGCGTGTTGCTTCGGGATCACGGCTTGCTGGTCTCAACACGGAGGCAAAGATCAAAGACATATATGACTGGAGGTGGTCCGAGAATAGGTGTACTCTGGAGAGTAGCAGTACATTCTTGATATAGAACTCTCACTTCCGATAGCTTTTTTACCATTTTGAGTAATGGGTTGTCTTGCTGCAGTTACCTGTATTCGTGACGAGGTGACCAGCTGCGATGGCAGGATGCGGCTGACGTAAGCCATGTGATAATCTCAACACGTTTGCTATTAGCACCACAAGAGCCTCAGGTTGTGGTCATGTCTTAGGTTAGGATTAATGTGTTTTCTGTTTAACGCAGTACTCAGCAATATTGCAGCTGTATGTCCGCAGCCTGTAGTGTAGCACTTAAAGCATATTTTCATCAAGTCCCTTTGAGACAACCGTCTTTGTCTGTTAACTCTCATGTTATAATGTAGAACAATCTGAGAAGCAAATAGGTTGTTGGAGACATATTCCAAACTGGAATCACCACTAACGTTACGATAAAATAACCCTGAGAAGGAGTGGGTGAGTGAAACTTATTTATCGCAACAGCAAACGATATTGTACGATGACTGTGATTTTAAGAAGTATCTAAAAGTTGCTTGTATTTGACAGAGACTTGCGTGCCACGATGGCTGTAAGAAGCAAATTGGTTGTGTTTGACAGATAAGTGGATTCTGACGATGGTTCTAAGGAGACTGGTGGTGTTTGACAGAAGTGGGTTCCGGCGGTGGCCGTACGAAGCAAATTGTTGTGTTAGACAGATGCTGACCTGCTAACTATGACTATCATCCGAAACTGGAAATCCAGTTTCTGGAAATCCAACGGTTACCATGACGTCTCAATCAAATAGCTTTTATATTTACACAGAAGACACTAGTTATTACTGTTTACAAACTGTAAAAGTAGGAAGAATTATTTTAGATGTTATATATAATCTCACCCTCGCGTGATACATAGATATTTTTTATATCAACACTCGGTAATAAACGTGAAAAGAAATATTTGATATCAAAAGACACTCGGTTGAGATTCTTTTTGTATTCTGAAATAGGAAATATAAAACTCGAGAATATATAACGAGAAAAAACAGTCTTGAATATCCGTCGACATAGATTCCATTGGGCGCACAAGACAAAATTGTGGTGACAATTATACGACTGGATCACTGAAAAACAGTTACAACACCAGACAATAAAGCTGTAAGATCCTTCTCTGATTATCTGTGGGACTGTTCTGGCCAAAATTATCACCCCGTGCAAGATGTGCAAGGACCGTCCCCAGTGACTGCCACTTCATGGTCTCACCTGCGACATTAAACTCGTTACACACCATGCAGCGTGGACACCAGACCTTCATTCACCGGCACCATGGCCTGGTGTGCAGCATGCTTCCTTGCAACGCTCTTGACGATTATTCAGACAAGGGCCAACACGGCAATAACAGAAAACTATGGTCGTAAGTTGATGTCGCCAACTGAAGTTATAGGCATGGTAAAAACGATTAGTTGATGTTCAAATGTTCGGTGGATAATGACACCAATAGTTATCATATCAAATATCAGTATTTAACACTGGGTGTTGGAACAATAACTCACACGCTCAAACGTTTGAAGCACCCTGAAATAACATTGTTATGTCTCCGTTAAACGTTTAGCAGCGCAGTTAATTATTAGAGCTTTGTTGATAGAGTGAAGAGTTGGAAGGTGAGGTTGAGGAGGAGGCCGCGTGAGACACATGCGTTGAAAACGTCCTGGCTGCAAGAGGAAATTAAGATCAATGGCAAAGGAAATGAAGTAATTGCCTCCTCATCTTGTTTAAACCATCCCCCAACATGACAGGGTGCATATGAGGTAATCTGTTTCTGTAGAGTAAATACAACACTTAATCATTAAGTCTGCATTGATGCCAGACCATCGCATGTTAAAGGGGCACTGATCTAACGCAATTCTCCGGACTGGTTATGGCCTTTGTTATTGTTTTTTCCCCCGTGAGTACCCGGATGATACGCAACGCAACTGAGCGTGACCAGAGACTGGGCTACCGTCTGCAAGGACAGCTAAATAAACTTGGAGGCTGGAGGCAATACTTGTTTTACGCATTTTTGCATAAACACTGATTGGTTAACTGTAACTATAAAGATTTCGACAAAAGGCTCATGTTAATTAATTTCTTCAGCCTAAACAAACAGACAAAAAGAACGGCGGAGCTCATCGGATGTCGTAATTTGGAAATACCCCAGATAGTTATAGTGTAATACTAAAAAAAGTATCCATGCAGTGAAAACATTTTCGGATTTCGGATTGCGTCGATAATACGATTACTACTCCCTTGTTGTCATCCAAGTTTTCTCGTCTAACACTACACTTGTGTATTTGTCGTCATTCACTTGATGCTCAGTTAATGAATTTATTACAGGTACAATTAGTGGTAGCACCACTTAGATTACCTGACAAAGGTTCCCATTTGGCATTTATTGTGTCTGGGGTAATTATTCATTCTAAATCCAGGTTTGAGGTGAGGTGAAATGTGTGTCATGTAATATGCATGTGGCAGCACAGCAAGAGATGAATGATCAGTTCATTTACTTTTTTTGTAAATCAACGGATCGTTCCTAGTCATCAAAGGATTAACATAAAATACGTTGATTGATTAATCACTGTTATCTTGCACAGTGGATATGTCAAAAATGAGTGTTTACATGTCTAGGTTTACTAAAACAAAGGGAATACACTCATATCATGGCGTGAAGTGCCGATGTAAAAACAACATACTTTGTTCAAAGGGTTAACTCATAATGCGTTGATTGATTGATCATTGTTATCTATCACTCAATGGATTTTTTAGGAACCGTGGACGTTATAAAAAATAGTTGTCACGTGGGCTTTTTCAGAAAACCCTTGAGACTTGACACCTACGTGAACCACCTGAAACAATCCAAGTGATCAGTTGAGAAACGAACACGGATTATAATATCCCGAAACGATATATATATTTTAAAATATTTGATTGTTACAGAGACACGTGACATCGAATAAGTTTCTTTGTACAGCTGCAGACGAGTGGGATATTGTTCCTTTGTGTGGATATTCACGGATACATTCCTCGAACAAGGAAGCTGCCTAAAATTTATACACATAAATTTGGTAAGTTGTAATTATGGTATTTGCATTTTGTTTTCCTTCATTTGAACCGATTCGTTCTCGTTTCTCTACGTCTTGGTTGGGAAATTCTTCAATGCGCGATAGACGTTGTTTTCACAGGTCTTTTCCTTTGTAAGCGTGTATATATTACCGTCAATTTGTAAAATGTGATTCTCTCAGGCAATTTATAAAATGTGTAAATATTTCAGTCATTTTGAAAAATCTGTCCAGATTGATTAAGACGATCAAAAGGTCCTGCAAACATCACAACAGATTATTATGTACGATTAGAAGCCAAACAACATAGAAATGTACTTTTCAACGTAACATTTTCAGTCACTTGGTGATGACATTAAACATCAAAATGTTTGGAATTCGTTATTATAATAATACAGATGGAAATGTTTTCAGTCACTTTGTAAAATATTTAGACGTTTAATAAATATGTTACACATTTTGACAGTAAAAATATATACACACTATAAAAAAAGCAATGCTCAGGTGAAATATTTACTTTGTGTTGCAAGTCAAAATAGTGTAAACGAAAATCGCAAAATTACCAAGCAAGTGACTTATCAAAACTTCGTCACCATTACCGATGCTACACACAAAGATACCTACATTTCCTTATTATCTCGAAAAGTGTATTTCATTTTGTTGATCAATGCGACCATACGCCCTTATTTCTACCGGTATCCATAAAAGTGACCCATACGCTTACGAAAGGCGCAGCACAGGTCGCGAACTAGTCTAGATTTCTGCTATACATCCGGGTACTCACTTTGAAAAAAACAATAACAAAGGCAACAACCAGTCCCGGGGAATTGCGTTAGATCAGTGCCCCTTTAACAAACCTACACGTGTTTACTGCATCTGTTTGTACACCATTGTATCCTTATCTCATTATTCTGAATGCCGCACTTGTGTGTTCCCTTTGTGATTTCCATGTGTACATCATCCTTACAAAGAACTCACTTCATCGTCCATGCCGCGTCATGCTGACGGTAAACACCATTGACGAAAACATAGATATTGCCCTTATGACATATCTCTTCATTGCCTTTCCAGAAATAGCCCGCCACTTTGCTTATATAATTAACCTGGTGTCACTGATTTTCAGTGATCCATTCATTTAACATTCATCACTATTTTGCCTTAGACGCCCAATGGAATCTGTTTCGGACAATAATCGAGACTGATTTTTCATTGACGTTGACGTTTTGGTACAAGATCGAACATGTTTACTTTCTGTGAAATGAAATGATTATACGATTGTAAAAATTGTGGTTTAGGACATATTTCTATCGCCAATAAAACCCTTCGGTCGTCATTTCCACTGAGATGCCAGACATTGTGAAATGATGCGAGGTCAATCCCTGACAGTGTTATATGAAATTGTGTACAGTGTTGGTGATATGTCGAATACCACCTCCTGTAGACGATAAATGGGTGTCACTTACAGGAGTACTCGGGGATATTATGGCTTATATGTCTCCACCGACCTCTTAACGTCATCGGTGTTTGCCGGTGGGCCTGTCTGTCTGCAGCGTGTTGACGTATGTTACAGGACGCCACATCTAGAGTATATTGAGAGTAGATCGTTGTGTGAGTAACAGGGAGCTCTTTGAAATCAATGTGAAATCACTACATTAATATCATATATGTGAAGTTAAATATACAAAACACAAAGCTAAAAATCTTCTTTTTACCTTAATGTAACCCGGGTAAGAGTTAATCTGTGTGAAGTACCGCCAGTGTGTAGAAGTGGCGATGTTGTAACGTTGCTATGACGTCAGAGATATGTAACATTTTGCCCCTTGGACTCAATCATAAACTTGCTCAAGTAAGCATTCAACGAAACAATATCCCTTCTTCAACAATATGGATATTCTCAACAGTTACATTGGTGGTGAATGAAATCACTTTAGCTGTGAAGAGCAGTTGTAATAAGGCCTTACTTTCATTTACTCATACATGAAGTGTAGGAATCGTAAGGCCTTATTTTAGTTTACATATACACGAAGAGCAGGCATCATAAGGCCTTATTTAGAAATAAATTAATATACTTCTCACCCCTATTATGCTTTTTACGCCCAATAAAATCAGACTTTGGCAGATAATCGAGATTGTTCTCTGGCGTTGACGTTTTATGTCTTTTGCTGTACAAATACATGAACAGCTTGTATCATAAGGCCCTTCTTTAGCTGTACAAATACACGAACAACAGGTATCATAAGGCCTTACTTTAGATGTAAACATACACTAAAAGCAGGTATCTAAGGCCCTTCTTTAGCTGTAAACATACACGAAGGGCCGGTTTCTAAGGCTCTTCTTTAGCTGTAAACATACATAAAGAGCAGGTATCATAAGGCCTTACTTTAGCTGTAAACATATATAAAGATCAGGTATCATAAGGCCTTACTTTAGCTGTCCACATACACGAAGAGCACGTATCATAAGGCCTTATCTTAGCAGTACACATACATAAAGAGCAGATACCAAAAGGCCCTATCTTAGCAGTACACATACATAAAGAGCAGGTATCATAAGGCCTTATTTTAGCTATACACTTACACGAAGCGCAGGTATCATAAGGCCTTACTTAAGCTGTCCACGTACACGGAGAGCAGGTTTCATAAGGCCATATTTCAGCTGTACGCATACATAAAGAGCAGGTATCAAAAGGCCTTATTTTAGCTGTACACATACATAGAGAGCAGATATCAAAAGGCCTTATTCTAGCTGTACACATACATAAAGAGCAGGTATCATAAGGCCTTAATTTAGCTGTCCACGTACACGAAGCGCAGGTATCAAAAGGCCTTATTTTAGCTGTACACTTACACGAAGAGCAGGTATCATAAGGCGTCTCTTAAACGTTCACATACATAAAGAGCAGGTTGCTAGCATGACTGTATAGAAGAGCACGAGAGGTTTTACGCCACTTGTTGCAATATGCCAGCAATACCACGGCGGGACACACCAGATATGGACTTAACACGTTATCCCATGTAGAACAGTCACAAATCACAGGTTACATATGGTGTCTCCTTATGAAAGTTTTTTTATTGGAAATTTGTGTCTGTTCACCCATGGGCCAGCAACGAATGGGTACGCGGTAGGATGAAATGGTTTATTAACATTCTAACGCGGTAGGATGAAATGATTATTAACATTCTAACGTCTCATAGGCAGCTAGGGTCGCATATTCCCCAGGGAACTGAGAATACTATTCAAGAACACACTGATCCATTGACAGATGTTATATTTGTGTATTGTTTGAAACATATACACAGGTGTGTGTGTGTGGAATCTGGCGCATTTTATTAATATATTCATGATTATTATTAAATTACCAGATGCTATATCCCTTCAAAGGTTTTTAATGGTCAGAGGAACCTCACCAGATCTTAAGTTTTGCCACTCGTTCTTTGTTTTTCTTATGCATACTTTGATCTCTGCAAAAGTTTGAAATCCAAAGGATGCCTGTAGTTGAGTGTTTGTTGAGAGAATGATCTGTGAAGAAAATCCGCTTTCAACATAACACTCGACCTTTGATGAATCAATAGATGCCACATTGCCCAATTCATTTCTGTTATTTTACACGGTATCAAGATGAGTCTGATGCAATGGCTTTGTGTAAACTCATATCAAATGGAAAATCGATCTACAAAGCAATGAATTGTTGAGTGATTAAATACAAACATGCTAGGGTTGGTTGATAAGATGTAAGGAATAGCACAAAAAGTGACAGCATTTTTGTGGACATTACGTGATGTCATAGAGGTATATCCAGAAAAAAACTGAAGTCAATTGATCAAACCAAAGATGTATCTATATACGTCTTTGATCAAACTGTTTCTCAGTGACAAGTCAGTCAAATAATCAGGGAACTGTGACCTTTGGCAAATGGACAAATTTGAGGAACGTGCAATGATCAAGAACTTGCAGAAGGGCTTAACACCAAAACCCATCCATGTACATAACAGTACAAGTTTGGATACAAGCTGCAGACCCTTTGATGAAGGGACGATGTCTTCGCCGCATGACAATACACATTGAACCCTGTCATTGAAGTAAATATGTAAATATAAAACAATGTGCTTAAAGACAGAAATAAAGTCTCATAATGAAGGCGTTAGTTATACCTTATCTTAAAGAGATCTTGTGATTGAAGATACAGTAAACTACGTTTATAACGAACACGCTTATAACGAACTTATGTCTAGGTCCAGGCCATTTGCTGTATACATGCTTAAAATGAACTACGGTTAAAATAAGTGCTTTGAGTTCGTTATAAGCGTAGTTTACTGTATCTCAAAACAGGTGAGTGACCATAGGGTCAATGCTGTCAGTAACGCCTCAATGTGCTCAGATTTACTCCAGTTACTTCAGTTACTTGTGCAGTCAATAAATTGACTTTCTAGCCCATCAAGGTTTTGCGGATGAACTAGGAATGTGTGCATACTGGGGCGGTTCAAAGCTGGGATTTAGACAGGGACTTGTATGTCCATGTCCAGGTTCTAAGTTTGGATACAAGCTGCAGACACGTTGATAAAGGGGCGATGGCAATAGATATTTAGACTTGTCATTTAAATAAATATGCCATCTGGAGAAAAACACAATGTTATTTAACTGGTGTTTGTTTGCTTTGATTTTTTTCCATAGTTAGCATGTACTCCAGTTTTATAACGGCGCCTTGTAAATACTCGATTGTGCAGCAGGCAATGAGTGGTTGCTGGTATGGGCAATGTCCCACGGCACCGGGGCAATCAACCATTAAAATCCACACAATGCTTTCCATATTCAAACGAAATCTCTGTCAACAGCAGAGTCGACTGTACGATCCAGACTTTATCATGAGCGTGTGTTTATTAATCACGGTACCTGGCCATTGGTTCTAAGATTACAGCGCGCGACACACGACCTTATCTCCTGCCTCCCAGTAAATGCCCTTCTTCACACCTCTACATGTTTGGGCGGCTGTGTTCCAGTGGAATTCTGTTCGATGAATCATTCTCTATGTACGTCATGACACAGGTACCTTGAATGTCTGAACCCTTCCTATTTGTTTGTGCATGATGAGAAACAGAAGCTACTGTAGCCATTTGGACAGAGATGCAGTCATTGTCATCCAGTGATAGACAAATAGTAGCGGATATCTTGAGAGTGCGATGAGTGTGTATATCTGATATTAACGGCTATTTAACGTTCTTGGTGACATTAACGTGGATGGATATTGTGCAATAGTTCATCTATCTTTGAGCTATTCAGGGAGCTGAGTTGCTTTTAATAGCGTTGATAGAGAAATCATATACCTGTCTACCATGGGCATTATTTCTTGACAGCTACAATGCAAACAGATGATTGAAGATCGGGATAAGCGAAATAAAGTTGATTATTTATAAAGACGTTGATTGGGTTTAGACACTGCAAGAACCTAGACAGCTGATGTCCGCGATTTGCAAACGACTAAATGTACTTGAAGACAACAATATTGTATTGACTTGTTGTGTCTCTGGTATCACTACACATGTACAGTTATTCATAAACATTGCTCATGATATAGTGAGTTCTGATCTTTGCAGACATTTCTTGTGATATTGGAAAGGTTTCTTGGCTTTTATGCTGACATGCTTGCCCTGGTGTCTTCACTGGATGTCAGTAATCATATAATTTCGGCGGATAAACGAGACTGTTTTTCTATGATGTTGACGTTTACTATCATGCATAGTGTTTGATGAATGGTACCATGTAAACAGGAGGAATATGGCATGAGGTCATCAGGTGCTACAGGCACGTTGTACAATCACATACAATTTGAATTTAATTTACGACTAACACGTTTATTATTGCTGTGCCTAAATATTTACCCCTTAAAGCTTGCTCTTTCAAAAGTGATTACATCTGATAGTTATATATTTCTGATAGTAGAAATCAAATTTAAATATGCAAAACCTAAACTTTTCAAATTCTATTTCGGCTGGGGATTTAACAATTCCGCATTCCGTCTTTTTGGCACTTGTATAAACGAGCGTAGAGCGAAGATTAAATCATATTTATCTATACAAATCATTATCATATCACAAGGTAGCCACAGCAGACCATTTATAACTACAGCTATATTTGTTCAATGATTTAAACAGATCCTTCCTCTCCCTTCACGAGGGAATAACTGTATTTCCAAATTTAGCAGTGTTGCCAATGTATGTTTGTTCACCAGGGAAATCAAGCCATATTTAAGAGCTGTATTTAATAACGCCGTTTTGAGTTGGACATTATTAACTGACCCATTATTATCTAACAACTGCCCCAAAGTTGTATATATGCCGTTAGAAATATTCTCTTGCGAGAACGAATCATGTGTTTAACACGCCTTTGTAGTTTTATTGGCACCCAAACAAACTAGGGAATACCTGAACAGCGAATGCTGTCGCCAGTCAGTCATGAAGAATACCGTAGTAAACCTGCTGTACGAACACAACGTGTTAATGTCTCAGCGACTCGGTGACCTGGTTGGTTGCGTGTCATCGTAACCAGGTCGTTGCTGAATATATCAATCACTGGATTGTCTCATCCGGCAGCTATTTAGAGAGAGCGGGCGTAAAAGCTGAAATAATTCTGAATGCGCTAACAACAAACACATAGTCATTTCGCCTCGCTTTTGAGTTTGAATATGAATGACATGCTGGTGTTTTAAAGAGAGACACTGCCCTTTGCCACGGACAATGCCGTATCCATCTCATTTGTGAAGATCCGAGTGTAGAATAAGTCTTCAACAACCCATGTTTGCCGTAAGAGGCGTCTATTGGGATCGGGTGGTCAGATTCGCTGACTTGGTTGATGCATGTTATCATATCCCAATTGAGTAGATCGATGCCCACGATGTTAATCACTGGATTGTCTGGTTCAGACTCGATTATTTACAGATATGTGTCTTATAGCTTGAATACTGTCGAGTGCGTTGTTAAATAACAAACAAACAATTCTTCGACAGGCATCTTCCAGCAAAACTGCACTGAAAGTTTACTTAAGGGCGCAGTTTGCGCAATCATTGACCTGTCCTTTCACTTTTCAACGGTATAAATAAATCAATCTAATTGCACTGGAAGTTTACTAAAGGCTAATTCACTCTTTCAATTGTCAGTGAGGTAGTGAGTGATTCCTGAGTACTCAAATGTTACTATGACATTCAAACGAAATGAATGTAGGTTATAAGGTGCTGTACGTTACCTGCGGATGGAGATCAGTCCAGATAACTCTTATCAGAGGCAGATAACCGTCAGTGACAAATTTACCCCTTGGTGATTGTAGTTTTGTGTTTAGTGTAGATTGTTTTTTTTTAACAAGTTGACCCTTAAACATTTATTTATTTATTTATTAATACTCACTCATTCACTATTAGGGTTTTAATGCTTACTGTCTTTGTATTTTTCCAAATAACGGAATCAGTGTTTTCACCAGTTGTTGACATATACTCACCGCCAATAGAAACGCGAACCATAGAAATATATAGAAACGCATGTACGTTATGAAGAGATGTGTAATACTTAATGACAAACCTAATAATCAGCCAAGTGTCTTTATTCTTATCACGATATGCTGCGCGTGATTTGGTAACTTTACATGCTAATACCTGTACGAGACAAATGGTACATCTCGAGTCATCCATTGTTAATCCAATTCCTGTCAGAAACTGCATTTGCCCTATTTCTCCCTCCCTACTCTACTTAGAGTTGTCTCCCCATGTTGCGCGTAAAACTGGTTTAATGTTTCCAAAGCCACTACTGACAAGCTGCCTGCAGATAAAGACATATAAACGGTAATGGTTACAGCCATTCTTGGCACGTTTGTGACCTTCATGACTGGTCAAAAGTATGAAATGTGATTTGCTTTCCGCAGTCATTAGACAGGAGATGTCAAAGGCCATCAAACGCTTATGAAAGCATTACAGCAGATACTGAAAACAGATATGGATTGCTTGTGGTATGTCAAGTTAAGGGCGTAAAATTGCTCTTAAACTGGGAAATATGAAATGTGTCTGACGTCGTTATCCATTTCTTTATTTTCTACGAAGTTAGGCTATGTTGGTTTGACACATATATTTGCAGGAACATTGACAGCATTCGTCTAAGGAACCGCGATTGTTCCTTTGGCTTACCAGAAATTTATGTCCGTGGTTCGAATCCCAGAGCCGCTCTGATTTTATTCTAGGTTTGTCAGCACCATACCATGCGGTAAACATGTAAAACCTGCACCAATTCACCTTACCATCCATATTAACCTGACATCCCGTGATATAACTGATACAGGGGGCACGGCCGCCGCAATTCGCCCCTGCAGAGTTGCGTCCCTTGCTCACGCCAGAAACCTATCATCCTGGGTTCGAATCCCGGTTCGCCCCGGTTATGTTTCTAGGTTTGTCAGCACCATACCCATGCTTGTGAGTTTCACCGAAGTGGTAAACGTCTCAGACCTGCATTACTTCGGGCTTTCCTCACACATTTAACTGACACGCCATGATATAACTGGAATACTGTTCAAAGTGGAGTTAAAACTCACTCATTATAACTTAAATACTATTCAATACTGTTCAAAGCGGCTTTGAATCTAACAGATTAACTGTTATATCTGTTACTGGTAGGCCCGGGTACTTTGACACATTTCCTTAAAACGATTCATTGATTGACCAAATTGACAAATCCTGTGCTTTCCTAACACGATTCCGACACGAAATCTGATTGTGAAGCATATTGATATATAGACTACTGCAGCGTCTATTTGTGCTTGAAAAACACTTGGTATCGAAGCGTTCTACATGTTTTCTATTGCTCCGTGCTGCTACTGCATGTGTACGTTTGACCAGGCTTTCTTGCAGTTTACAAACACCACTCGCAATGATCAATGGGTAGAAAAACCCACAAGGCTAGAAACGTAATATTAGTATGAAGTTTGACAAAGTTTGAATGAGATGTGAAATGTGTGTCTAGTGAATGTGAAGTAAAATGATGCAACAACATGGCCCATGTTAAAAATGTAAAACACAATATCGCTTTGTTGACAGGATCGATACCTTTTTTATAATCATTTTGAGGAGTGGCACTGCGTCGCCTATACGGTGACCAAGTTTATATTCACACATCCTTTAGCAGGTGCCAATAATCACGATCTTGAATCAGAATTGTTTTCGTTCAACAACAGCTTTATCGATGCCAGTTTACACCTGCTGCCCCGGACATGTCTGAGGAACATCCCTAGGGGAGTTGTGCCTTGATTGAGTTTAAACCACGTTATCCACTCCCACGTGACAACCTGCAACACTAAATTGATGTCTCCGTAGCAGATGATTAGTTCTCATTTGAAAGTCTATTTGAGTTGCAAACAGATGCTTAGAACAATTGCATTATATCCGCAAGCCTCTGGTGCACTGAAGGAAACAAGACATCTGTGATGCACAGACGCGTCTGTGTGGAAGGAAACTCACACTCTACTTCTGTAGGTTACATCGAAAGCAGCATTTTACGACCACGTTTGTTGTAAAGTTATAACTGATGTACAAATACATGATAGTTCAGTCACAATGCTACATGACTACAAATCTATATCGCTCTGAACACATAGTTATGAAATGCGCATGTGTGTAGTAATGAGGGAGGGTTTATCAAACTAAACATCTTGTGATTCACGAACAAAACAGTATTAACGAAAAATGTTGACCAGTATGTTTCGCGCGTGTTTGTTTTGAAAATACTTTTACCAAGAACAGCTTGTGGTCTCAGACTAAATTAAATATCCACATAAACGACAGATTGGCACTGAGAATGTCTCCAGATTACATAGCTATTACTCAAAACTTCTCAGTAATTGAGAACTGCAACAACTAACTCGTTCCATAATCTCTGCCAAACGCAAATAGTGATGATACAAGGAGTTCGCGAAAAGGTGAGGTTTCCCTGCCCTAAACTGAGGCCTCAGGTATATGGATTAAAAGACCTAAGATCTGATATCGTTCAATGACATTCAAATAGCCAAATCTAACTGGAATACAGTCAAAGGCGGCGTTAAACCCAACTCACTCACTCTTAGCGGACAATAACAGGAAATGAACGATATGGGAAGAAGTATCATTGCCCCCCAAAACAAGTCACTTCTATTCTTAATTCTTTAAATCTGTTTATTTTGACATTCTTAATATCATAAAAGTCTACAGTTGGTTTGTTATGCTTTTTCAAACGAGAAAAGAATGCAATGTGACAGCCTTAAATGTCAGTGTGAGATTTGCTTCTTTTATCTAATATATTGATCACTAAACAGGAGAGTTTGAACAAAATATCTATTCTAGGATTTTTGTTCTTTCAAAACTGTTTTTAAGAACACGTTCTTTTATATTGAGTGTTTCTTTATATCAAACACACCATGATTCTACATTAGGTAGACTTAGATTAGCTTTAAATATGGACACAAAATGTATTGCTCCTGATTGGCCTTAATGATAATAACATCAATGAACGGAAAATATATCATAAAGCATTGGTTCAGCAGTTTATCAGCCCCAGATCTCGATGTAATAACTCATCCATTACGACTGGGTGTCCGGAAAACAGTTACAAAACATATTTATTTTCAAAGTAAATATAAATGACGATGGCGTTGATTGCACATAAATCATGTTATCTGATATCCCAATCGATGCTTATCAAGATGGTTGTGCAATTTACTTTAATTCGTATGTTCCATGTATTTCGTAATTCAAATTTGAACCGATGTGGACTCATTGTTCACATGAATATAACATTTCGTATTCAGATTTCCTAATCAGTTGTATGGATGTTCTCTCAATCACCGTCAGGAATGTTTCTGTCATGCATGTACTAGTATTAATATTGATTTGAGAATTCGCTTCTTTCGTTTCATTATCTAATTGCTTAGCTTATAGGAACGTTTGTATGTCAGTGCTCTGACACTGGCTGGGAAGAACTCTTTCTGGACGTTTTGTAAAAGATAATTCATGAGGCGGAGAAGACGTTCCCTCCTATCGAGTCAATATTATACAGGCAAAGCAAACACACCCTATAGCATTGATAGAGCGTGTAGACAGATAAGCGGGAAGACTAGCCCTTGTGTATTACTGTCTGAACCCTTCATTCATCGTCTACATCAGGCATTATGAGTTATATCACCAAACACATTAAACCAATCCACTGTCTCATAAGTATATGAGAGAGCTGGGTTCATTCGCTGTTGTTAGTCATATTCCAGCCACACGTTGTTATTATGTGAGGCATGCGGTCTTCAGTATTGCGAGCTTTTATTATACATTGTAAACAAGCTATTCACCATCGAATATTTTATTTCACTGAAATATCACACTGATTCATTCATGACATAAACGTTTTCCTGCCAGTACTCAAGGAATTGTTTACAGAAGAACCGATTAATATATCTTCGTACAGCATGTCATATAAATGAGAATAATGTTAAGGTTTGAAATAGTAAATAAGAATTAAGATAACTTGAGATTATCATCTATACCATCTGGGTAATCATCGATTGTGATATCAGATAACTTGATTTATGCATAATCAACGCCATCATAGTTACTTTCAACTTATACGTCTTGTATCTATTTTCATAAATTTCATCATAATGGTTGAATTAGTTTGTCTGTTCTGTGGCTTATAAATTGCCGAGCAATCGTACATTGATTCCGTAATGTCACAACAGGAACGATACTCTTCTTACCAATCTTTTAAGCTAATATTCCTCTTTAATGTGTGAGTTGTGGGGCCGTTGATATCAGGAGACATAACGTGACACTAAACCATGCAAACTGTTTGAAAAAGGTAAAAACATTCGCTGAATTGAAATTGATGGGATTCCCCTGTTCTGTAATCAGTAATTTAAAAAATATATGCTATACATATTTTCAGGTTTCTTCCATTTCACGTTTGAAAATGTACAGTGGGCCTCAATTTTACGACGTTCAGAATGTGGAAAATGATGGATTGGAAGAGCTGATCAAACAGGAGACATCTGGTCAGGATGAAGTGATGCCAGCCTTAGACATTTACCACTTTGGTGGAACCCACTAGTATGGTTATGGTGCTGACAAATCTAGAATAAAAATCAGGCAACGATCAACAGATCTAGCACGACTAGCGTATGCCAACGGATTGCTGGTCACAATATCACTCACTAGACTGTCTGGTCCTACATCGATCCTTTACAGGTCGCCGTCTTATATCTGTGATTTGGCTTGGCATGGCGTTAAACAGCAAATATACATTATTTTACGACAATAACACAAATTGGTTACTTGGTGATCATATTTCATGGGTGATGGAGGAGTTATTGAAACAGTTTAAGGAGGCTCTGGCACTTTATTATTTTATTTGGAACATAATATGTCTCTGTCTAACCTGGACTTGTTTCGAACCAAAAATCATATTTGTTTATACAGATGATTGGTGATTTTCTGCCATAGATTGGGTATCTGGTATACGTTATGGACACTCCAAATCGATAATACAGTTACAACCATCTATTCTTAAAATATAACGTTGTAAATTGACAAAATGTATTGTAGGTGTTTATGGTTAAGTTTTGATTGAAAAGCTCAGGTTGAAGCAAATGTTTCTTTCCGTGCAATTTGAATTAAATCTACATTCTCTAAAGTAGGGGGAGGAAAGGTCGTAATATCGGATGGCATCGAGCATCGTGTCAAGTGATTTGGTAAAACCAGGAAATTCCTCTGAATGTCTACAATACCCCTTCTGGAAATACTTTCCCGAACACCTGGTATCATTGCTATTTGACAGTGATTCACAAACACATGCTTATGATATAGTCGAACTCGAACTTTTGGTAGATATGTCTTATAATTATTTTTGTCATGTTTGTTTAACCAGTTTGTCAAGCTTTGATGGAAAAGCTTACGCAAATGTTTTTTTTTCTGTGCAGTAGGAGGATGTAAAGACATTGAGAAATGTAGACGCAATAAGCTGGAGCTACTGCTCGTCATTAAGTGGAATTTTACGATTGAAAAACAAAATCATCCCTCTTGTCGTACAGCTTGGTACACAGGCTGCCCTTGGTTTGCATTCGATGCACAGATCCATTAAGGCACTGAATATGGTTTCTCAGTTGTTTTAGTGACTTTCAAATCTTGTCATTGTTGAAAGAAATTACAGTACAAAAGCAGTAAAAATACGTCCATGCGTATGTACAGAGAAACAGATTATATAAGCAATATACACAACAAGCACCGAAGGCGATATCGACTACTTAGCTAAAAGTCAACATTTGACAAAGATATTGTCAATCGAGATATCCAGCAACGTACTTTTTGATATCTGAATATATCTGAGTAGAGATACTTCAGTCTAAACAAATTGACCACATCCCATTTGATTAAAAATTAACCTCTTTATTGGAAACAAAAGCTATATTGCTTAGACAATGTAATCAATCTTTTCAATTCATCATGAGGGATAGTTGCAAAAGGGTTGGCAAAATTAAAGATTTTGCATCGGTCTGAGATAAAGTCATATCGACATGACTTCAAGTAAACACTTTCAATTATTCAACATCCATATGTCATTAACTCCATTTCTCTCATATATTCTCCAAACTATCCCTCTGAATGCTTGATAGTTGTCTGGAGTTTTGTTTGTAGTTTTGACAAGCACTTGTTGGTTCATCTGCAATGTAAACTGAAGGCCAATTTTTTATGTCATTGAAAATTGAACGAACTGTTGTTAAATTTATTGTGTCTATTTTACCATGGCTCATTCCTGCAACAGTTTGTTAAATGTAATCTGCCGTTGAGTAATTTTGTGTAAAAATATATTGGTTCAATGAAGACTAGCCTAAGAAATGAATTTCCAACCATATGACCTCCATCATGTTTGAAATGTAAATTCCTATAAGTTTATAAATTTGAAATCAAATTATATTTGAAAAAAGTATTCTTTGAGTGCTGCCTATGTTGTATCGTTAACTTGAGTAACTTAAGATAAAATCATTTGACACTTTATGGTTCTTTCATCTGTTGAAATTGGGGCATAATGTTAACTGTGACAATCTGTTATGGGCGAAACTTGTTTGCATAATTGAATCAATTTTGGAACTTTCACACATCGCTGGGGACGATGCATGGTTTAATACCCTCTATTCGATAGTATTGTGCTGGAAAAGTGACTGACTGAGTCAGTATGTCTTTTTCATTCCAGCAATATCACGGCGAGGAACACCAGAAATTGGCTTCACACATTGTACCAATGTAGGGAATCGAACCTTGGTCTTCAGCGTGACGATCAAGTGCTTTAACCACTGGGCTTCCCAGTATATGACCCCAACGGATACCGTTTTTGTCCATTGGCTGTATCCTGCCCAGAACCTCCCCGCTAAATCCGAATGTCTAGCAAGTGAAAATAAAGCTAATTCAATTTCAAGAACGTATACACTGATGAATCAGAAATGTGAACATGATAACATGAGAAAAGTAGCATGTACCTTATGATTTCTGACACTATTCACGTCTAGTATCGATGGCCTAATAATACGGAGACGTAAAGGAACGAAATAAGACTTCAGTCACATTATTTTACAGCACCCGTGACTACACCAGTATAATATCAGGATGTCAAGGCAAGTCATCTCCTTGTCTTCATCTGGTGTTAATGCTTGTATTGGCGGGGAAGCTGTACAGAGATGTGTAGAACTCAATTGATTGCAGAATATAGCATACTGTTCAGCTGTCAAAAGCGTCTGACTGCAGCACTGCAAGCCTGTGTTTATCATTATGGGGTATTTGCAGTTGACTACCGGTCTGACTTAACCAGCAGGGTTAGGGTGGTGCCGTCATGGTCATGAGTGATCGATTCAAATAATTTTAACCGTTATTTTCCCTTTCATTTGTTTTTTTCATTTTAGCCATTCTATTGAACAGGTGGGTAGAGTTATCATGGAAGAAAGTAACAACCTTTGGATCATGACAATGTCCATACGCATTGAGATTTGCAGATTTTATCGTGCTTTCGATGCCAGCACCTTCACGTGGATCCGACAGCATTAGCAAAACTGAAAACATTTATCAAAATCTCTGGTTCAATTCCCAATATGCGTATAATACGTGAAGCTCATGTTTGGTGCACACCATCGTCAAAATGCTTGTATATTGCTAAAAGTGGAGTAAAACCATACTCACTCCCCCACTTAGGCATTCCAAGACCTTTTTGATTCTCTGGAGAAATATATGCATGGGATGGGGTACACAATGAACAGAGAGGTGAGGATTTTGTTTCAATCTTATAAGTAGAACGAATATGGAGTGACTTAAAAATCTGAAGAAAGAATAGTACAGATAATGTGAAATAACAACTGGAGAGCTCATACAACAACAGGAAGACATTTAAGGGGATACGTGAACAAATGGTATTGGGGCAAAGGTGGCCCAGTCGTCTATGGAGCGGCAATTCGCTGTGCAGGTTTGCGTCCCTTGGACACGCCAGAAGCCTATGATCGTGGGGTCGAATCCATGTCAAGTCAACCGTAAATCTTTACTCAATTCACTCAATTCACCCCCACCACACCTCTGCAGACACACACAATCATATAACGTTGATGTTCTCCCCTGGCCCTTCAGATCCCCGAAGTTGAACCCGCGAGAACACCTGTTGGATGGATTGGATAGATGGTTACACCGACGTCAACCACAACCCTAGACGTTATAGCAGTTTGCTTTTGCGTTGCAGGCCGAGTGGGCTACCATCCCCAAGGATGTGATTCGCAAACTCATCTCTTTCATGAAAACACCACAATACATCAAATTTAATTTTGAAAAATTCGCATAGGTGTTTTAAGTTATCTTAAGTGTAAGACATGTATTCAGGTCACACAAAAACCCATCTTGATTGAGGAACGTTTACTTTATCGAATCAGGTAAATTGAAATTGATTTTGTGATTAAGCAAAGAACAAAAAATTGAAAGTGTCAGTTGAAAACATCCTGGTTGTCAGATGAAGTTGAAGATCAGATCAGGACTGCTATGTCTGACCTGCGAACACGAAGAGTGTCCAGACTCCAACAGATACATGTGATGGGATCTACTTATGTTATGTACACGCAACTCAAGCTTCCACTCAAAGGGATAACTTTTACGAGGAGCGTGTCCCCACGAAGGAAATATAAATGAGCTTGCAGCACTTCAACACATTCTGGGTACTCGGGAGAAATTATTCCACACTTTGAATATCCCAAACCACAGTTTATCTTATGATGACAAAACCCAACTTCCAGATACCAAGTTATATGATCTAAATTACTACTATCGGAATCCCTGCTTTAGCACATTAGTGTATATTTATTTCCGCCTTAAGGTGAACTATACCACTCAATGTTTTAGAGGGATGATAAGTGATGTCAGATATATTTAACATACACATGTCATATTAAGAGGATCAGTTTGGGTATCACGGAAAGATAAAGAAATATCCCTATCCAAAGTTGAGTAACATAGTTCCGTTTATATACAAACATACGTGTAGTCGGCACCAGCGAATAGGTTCGAGAGATCCAAGTTCGAGATTACACAGCTCGACTGAAATATGTGTCAGGCTGGTCTGGATTACTGCAGATGACGTTGTGACCTTTTTTAAAGGAAATCATTACACTGAGAACAGACTTCTTATTGTATCTGCTATTATAATAGTTATAATAATTTAATGATAATTTAATATAATTCACAATTCGTCCATGTTGTCATGTCCGTGTCGTTCCCCACAGCCACCCCAACATCATCTATTCAAAGCCTTTGATTAAAAAGATCACCTACAGGTTTCACAGACTGACTGACATCCAGAACAAGACGAACGTGAAAGTGATGGCTATTAGTGCTGATTATACTCCTGAAAAATGGTGGAGGGGACATATTGCCAACTTAAACATACATACATCTTTTTTGCCTTGATCGCTGTTAGTCAGGACATTGAAATCAATGACACATCTCTCCAATATGATGTAGACTTTTGTGAAAGAACGTCGACAGCAATTCATGGCTTAGTGTCACTCGCTGTTATTTATGACAGTAGATTGGTTCACTGTATGATGTAGACGGTGAATAGAGGGTTCAGGCAGTGCAACACATAGAATACCCTACTCCAACGTTCTTAAGCATCTTCATAACGCGGCGGTTGACACCAGGGTATTGCTTCATACATTGTGTCCATGTGGGGAATCGAACATGGGTCTCTACTCTACTCTACGACAAACTCTACCTCTTATGCCACCCAGCCATCCCTCAATCTTCCGTATGAAGTAAGTATGAATTTCCTACACCTCCGAGATCAATCTCCCCGACGACTGCCAAAGCCCTGACAGTATAATACAAACCTTTCCGGTGTCAACAACTATCAATAAAATCGTAAGTTATACAGAAAGGGTCACAAGGTTTCACAGTAAATAACAATATATTTAAACGACATATGGCAATAACAATATCAAGCAGTGACATATAATGTGTACATTATTTAAACATATTGGAAAATGAATATTTAGAATGAGTGGAGATTATATTGGATAAGGTCAATGATAGCATCAATACCAGCAGACAAATTTAACACCAGAAACGTTTATATTTACGTTCAAAAGAAATGTGTTGTAGCTTTTATTCACAAATTATGTCATGATGAATGGGAATGGCATCGAGATTTGTCGCTGATCAATTGCTTTGCAAATAATCTCTGATATGTTTTCCTTTCATGGCTTTTATAATATCACAGCACGAGCAGGACCAATACTTTTCTTGTAAATCTTTTAAGTTAATATTACTCAATCATCTGTGACTGTGGCTGAGAGTCGTGTGATTGATATACAGGGAAATTACATCAAATTAAAACAGATAAAAACTATTATGAAATGTAAAATTGGTGGAATTTAAATCGACCGACCTGACCTTTTCAGAAATCAGAATATTGAATAAAGGAAGCAGATCTCATACCGACGTAAAAGCTCTCGGTTTGAATTCATTTCTGGATTAAGAAAGTATGATGAAATGAAGTTTTTACAGAATGTTAGAAATCATTGATTCGATGAGTTAATTGAAGAAGTGTTTTGGTGAAAGAATAAACAAGTACTGTTTTACTCAGATCTGAACACTGATGGCTAATCATACGCGGAGTAAAAACGCGTTAAAATTTGGAAATGTTCTCAACATGTCTACCCTAAATCGTTTTGAAAGCTTTACTTGAAAATTGATATCTTGATAAAACAACTCAAGAGGAAGAGTCGGTAGATCTTGGTAGAAGGAGCATGCTCGATTTTACCTCAAAAGTTGTGAAATGTGGACACCAAGGGCTGGAGCTGCAGGAAAATTGCTCGACATGAATGAAGTTGACTTTTGGAAATTTAAAGCCATAGATCTAAATATGGAGGAGATTAGCGGCCTCTCTGTTTTCCTTCATTTCTCGTTCAGGTTGGTGAATCAGTGGAAATGAATTGGCTGCTTGTTTGTTATCAATAAAATAACATATCATTGATAAAGTTAAAGTTCTTAGCCAACTATTACCTTCTGAATTATTATGCACAAAGAAACAGATCCACAAGAAGGGGAACACAACTGATGCCCGTGGGGATGCCTACTTTTTGTCTTAATTTGTTACCGCTCAAATTCTTATCAAGATGTTATCAATAAGGAAGTCCAGCATTTCACAAATTGTTTTCTCAGTAAACTTCAAACGACATTTGCTTTAATTTTTGACAAATTGTCCTGAACCTCTGACGATAGATATGTAACTGTATGTATGACCACCATGTAATGTAACATAAGCCCCGTGAATCAAGGAATGAAGTTTCCCTTGATGTTTGTCATGTGGGATAGTGGTGTACAAAACTGAAAAATCAAAAGTTTTTACAGAAAAGAACATAGGTCCTTTCTGAGATTGTAAAAGCTCAAGCAAATCTTTATGAACATGGTGTTAATTCCACTTGCCTCAAATATTGTCTTTGAATGCAAGGAAAATCCTTGTATTGTATTGAGGATTACAGTAAGCAAGTAAGTTGTCTTGAGAAATATTGAATGTGGCTCATACATCTACTCTATTATGCAAACTATTTGAGGTTACAAAACAGGTTTCTGTAAGTAATGACATTTCAGACGATTTGACAACTGTGTTGAAATGTTATTGTTATCTTAGCGGGCTACCAATGAACGATCTGATAAGAAGTATCTATTTTTCCACCAAACAAGTCATATCTAGTTTTAATCATTTAAGTCTGTTTATTTTGACATTCTAAATGTCATAAAAGTCTAGTTTGTTATGCCTTTTCAAACGAGAAATGAATGCAGTGTGAGATTTACTTCTTTTATCTTATATATTGATAACTGAAAATGTTTTAGGATTTCCGCGCTTTTAATTTTTTTTTCAAGAACTCATTCTTTGTTATTTAGTGTCTCTTTATATCAAACACATCACTAATCCCACTAACACTAGACTCAGATAAGCTTCAAATGGACACGATATGTACTGCTCCTTATTAACCCTAGTGATAACAGTATCAATGAACGGATATCATATATCAGAAAACATTGTCCTAGCTCACCGTTTACGACTGGGTGTCTGGAAAACAGCTACTAAACATATTTATTGAAAGTAAATATTAACGGCAATGGCATTGATGGCACATTAATCATGTTATCTGATATTCCAATCGATGCTTATCAAGATGGTTGTGAAATTTACTTTAATTCGCATGTTCCATATATTCCATAATTCAAATTTGAACCGAAGGTATAATAAAACTCATTTTTCACAATAATATGCCATGTCATATTTAGATGTTCTGATCAGTAGTTGTATTAATGTTTCTGTCATGCATGAACTAGTATTAATATTGACTGAGAATTCGCTTCTTTCGTTTCATTATCTAATTGCTTAGTTCTTAGGAACGTTCGTATGTCAGTGCTCTGACACTGGCTGGGAAGGAATCTTTCTGGACGTTTTGTAAAAGATAATTCATGAGGCGGAGAAGACGTTCCCTCCTATCAAGTCAATATTATACAGGCAACGCAAACACGTCCTATTGATAGGGTGGTGGAGACAGATAAGCGGGAAGACTAGCCCTCGTGTATTAAAGTCTGAACCCTTCATTCAACGTCTACATCAGGCATTTTGAGTTATTTCACCATACACATTGAACCAATCCACTGTCATAAATACCATCGAGTCAGACTAAGCCATGAATTGCTGTCGTCGTCCTTTTACAAAGTATTCTTCCTCTGGGAGGCAATGTGCCATTGATTCTCCTGTTCTGGCAAATGACTATCTTGGTGAAGAGATGTATGTATGTATAAGTTGGAATTATATGCCCAACCACCTTATTGACAGGAGTATAATCAGCACTTACAGCCACCACTTTCACGCTTGCCTTGTCCTGGGGGTGGACTTTTTCATCATAGGCAATGAATGACGAATATTACGAAGTATGTATTGAAAAGACACGAGGATAGCAAAATGGTGTGGTTGTATTGAGAATGAAAAGGAAAAACAGCAGTGATGTTCTCAGATTTGAGAGTGAATGAGAGAGTTGGGTTCATACGATGTTGTTAGTCATATCCAGCCACACGTTGTAATTAAGTGAGGCATGCGGTCTTCGGTATTGCGAGTTTTTATTATACATTTTAAACAAACTATTCACCAAAGGCTATTTGTATTTCACTGTAATATCATACTGCTTCATTTATGACATAAACGTTTTCCTGCCAGTACTCAAGGGATTGTTTACAGAAGAACATATTTTATATCTTAGTACAGCATGTCATATAAATGAGAATAATGTTAAGGTTTGAAATATTAAATGAGAATTAAGAATAACTTGACATTATCCTCGATACCATCAAGGTAATCATCGATTGTGATATCAGATAACTTGATTTATGCATAATCAACGCCATCATAGTTACTTTTAACTTCTACGTCTTGTATCTGTTTTCATAAATTTCATCATAATGGGTGAGTTAGTTTGTCAGTTCTGTGGCTTATGAATTGCCGAGCAATCGTTTATTGATTCTATAATGTCACAGCAGGAACGATACTCTTCTTAACAATCTTTTAAGCTAATATTTCTCTTTCATGTGTGAGTTGTGGGGCCGTTGATATCAGGAGACATTACGTGACACTAAACCATTCAAACTGTTTGAAAAAGGTAAAAACAGTCGCTGAATTGAAATTGATGAGATTCCCCTGTTCTGTAATTAGTAATTGGAGGAATAAATGAGATACATATTTTCTTCCATTTCACGTTTGAAAATGTATAGTTGTCCTCGTAGGCGACGTTCAGATTGTGGAAAATGATGCATTGGAAGAGCTGGAAGAGGATGATCAAACAGGACACATCTGGTCAGAATGGGGTGATGCCAGCCTTAGACATTTACCACTTTGGTATGGTTATGGTGTTGACAAATCTAGAATAAAAATCAGGACGATTCAGGGATTCGAGGCAACGATCAGCAGATCTAGCACGACCAGCGTATGCCAACGGATTGCTGGTTACAATATCACTCACTAGACTGTCTGGTCCTGCATCGATCCTTTACAGGTCGCCGTCTTATATCTGTGATTTGGCTTGGCATGTAGTTAAACAGGAAATAAACATTATTTTACGACAATAACACAAATTGGTTACTAGGTGATCATATTTCATGGGTGATGGAGGAGTTATTGAAACAGTGTAAGGAGGCTCTTGCACTTAATTATTTCATTTGGAACATAATGTGTCTCTGTCTAACCTGGACATGTTTCGGACCAAATATTTTATTGGTTTATACAGATGATTGGTGATTTACTGCCATAGATTGGGTACCTGGTACACGTTATGGACACTCAAAATTGAAAATACAGTTACATAGAGGTTACCACGCGAGTGTGTTTGGGGATGGTAAATATCCTACATCAGGAATAGATTGGGTATCTGGTACACGTTATGGACACTCCAATTCGATAATACAGTTACAACAATCAATTCTTAAAATATAACGTTGTAAATTGACAAAATGTACTGGTTAAGCTTTGATTGAAAAGCTCAGGTTGAAGCAAATGTTTCTTTCCGTGCAATTTGAATTAAAATCTACATTCTCTAAAGTAGGAGGAGGAAAGGTCATAATATCGGATGGCATCGAGAATCGTGTCAAGCGATTTGGTAAAACCAGCAAATTCCTCTGAATGTCTACAATACCCCTTCTGGAGATACTTTCGCGAACACCTGGTGTCATTACTATTTGAAAGTGATTCACAAACACATGCTTATGATATAGTCGCACTCGAACTTTTGGCAGATATGTCTTATAATTATTTTTGTCATGTTTGTTTAACCAGTTTGTCAAGCTTCGATGGAAAAGCTTACGCAAATGTTTTTTTTTTTCTGTGCAGTTTAAATTACGTCCTCTAAAGTAGGAGGATGTAAAGACATTGAGAAATGTAGACGCCATTGAGAAATGACTGCTCGTCATTAAGTGGAAATTTACGATTGAAAAACAGAATCATCCCTCTTGTCGTACAGCTTGGTACACAGGCTGCCCTTGGTTTGCATTCGATGCACAGGTCCATATAAGACACTGAATATGGTTTCTCAGTTGTTTTAGTGACTTCAAATCTTGTCATTGTTGAAAGAAATTACAGTACAAAAGCAGTAAAAAAACGTCCATGCGTATGTACAGAGAAACAGATTAGATAAGCGATATACACAACCACCACAGAAGGCGATATCGACTACTTAGCTAAAAGTCAACATTTGACAAAGATATTGTCAATCGAGATATCCAGCAACGTACTTTTTGATATCTGAATACATCTGAGTAGAGATACTTCAGTCTTAACAAATCGACCATATTCCATTTGATGTATTAAAATTAACTCCTTTATTGGAAACAAAAGCTCTATTGCTTAGACAATGTAATCAATCTTTTCAATTCATCATGAGGGATAGTTGCAAAAGGGTTGGCAAAAAAGAAAGATTTTGCTTCGGTCTGAGATAACGTCATATCGACAGGACTTCAAGTAAATACTTTTAATAATTCAACATCCATATGTCATTAACTACATTTCTCTCATATATTCTCAAAACTATCCCTCTGAATGCTTTTGCAATGTAAACTGAAGGCCAATTTTTTATGTCATTGAAAATTGAACGAACTGTTGTTAAATGTATTGTGTCTATTTTACTATCGCTCATTCCTGCAACAGTTTGTTAAAAGTAATCTGCCGTTGAGTAATTTTGTGTAAAAATATATTGGTTCAATGAAGACTAGCCTAAGAAATGAATTTCCAACCATATGACCTCCATCATGTTTGAAATGTAAATTCCTATAGGTTTATAAATTTGAAATCAAATTATATTTGAAAAAAGTATTCTTTGAGTGCTGCCTATGTTGTATCGTTAACTTGAGTAACTTAAGATAAAATCATTCGACACTTTATGGTTCTTTCATCTGTTGCAATTGGGGCATAATGTTAACTGTGACAATCTGTTATTGGCAAAACTTGTTTGCATAATTGAATCAATTTTGGAACTTTCACACATCGCTGGGGACGATGCATGGTTTAATACCCTCTATTCGATAGTATTGTGCTGGAAAAGTGACTGACTGAGTCAGTATGTCTTTTTCATTCCAGGATTTTATCACGGCGAGGAACACCAGAAATTGGCTTCACGCATTGTACCAATGTAGGGAATCGAACCTTGGTCTTCGGCGTGACGATCAAGCGCTTTAACCAAAGGGCTACCCAGTATATGACCCCAACGGATACCGTTTTTGTCCATTGGCTGTATCCTGCCCAGAACCTCTCCGTTAAATCCGAATGTCTAGCAAGTGAAAATAAAGCTAATTCAATTTCAAGAACGTATACACTGATGAATCAGAAGTATGAACATGATAACATGAGAAAAGTAGCATGTACCTTATGATTTCTGACACTATTCACGTCTAGGATCGATGGCCTAATAATACGGAGACGTAAAGGAATGAAATAAGACTTCAGACACATTATTTTACAGCACCCGTGACTACACCAGTATAATATCAGGATGTCAAGGCAAGTCATCTCCTTGTCTACATCTGGTGTTGATGCTTGTATTGGCGGGGAAGCTGTACAGAGATGTGTAGAACTCAATTAATTGCAGAATATAGCATACTGTTTAGCTGTCAAAAGCGTCTGACTGCAGCACTGCAAGCCTGTGTTTATCATTATGGGGTATTTGCAGTTGACTACCGGTCTGACTTAACCAGCAGGGTTAGGGTGGTGCCGTCATGGTCATGAGTGATCGATTCAAATAATTTTAACCGTTATTTTCCCTTTCATTTGTTTTTTTCATTTTAGCCATTCTACTGAACGGGTGGGTACAGTTATCATGGAAGAAAGTAACAACCTTTGGATCATGGCAATGTCCATAAGCATTGTGATTTGCAGATTTTATCGTGCTTTCGATGCCAGCACCTTCACGTGGATCCGACAGCATTAGCAAAACTGAAAACATTTATCATAGACTCTGGTTCAATTCCCAATGTGCGTATAATACGTGAAGATCATTTTTGGTGCACACCGTCGTTAAAATGCTTGTATATTGCTAAAAGCGGAGTAAAACCATACTCACTCCCCCACTTAGGTATTCCAAGACTTTTTTGATTCTCTAGGAGAAATATATGCATGGGATGGGGTACACAATGAACAGAGAGGTGAGGATTTTGTTTCAATCTTCTAAGTAGAACGAATATAGAGTGACTTAAAAACCTGAAGAAAGAATAGTAAAGATAATGTGAAATAACAACTGGAGAGCTCATACAACAACAGGAAGACATTTAAGGGGATACGTGAACAAATGGTATTGGGGCAAAGGTGGCCCAGTCGTCTATGGAGCGGCAATTCGCTGTGCAGGTTTGCGTCCCTTGGACACGCCAGAAGCCTATGATCGTGGTGTCGAATCCATGTCAAGTCAACCGTAAATCTTTACTCAATTCACTCAATTCACCCCCACCACACCCCTCTGCAGACATACACAATCATATAACGTTGATGTTCTCCCCTGGCCCTTCAGATCCCCGAAGTTGAACCCGCGAGAACACCTGTTGGATGGATTGGATAGATGGTTACACCGACGTCAACCACAACCCTAGACGTTATAGCAGTTTGCTTTTGCGTTGCAGGCCGAGTGGGCTACCATTCCCAAGGATGTGATTCGCATACTCATCTCTTTCATGAAAACACCACAATACATCAAATTTAATTTTGAAATATTCATATAGGTGTTTTAAGTTATCTTAAGTGTAAGACATGTATTCAGGTCACACAAAAACCCATCTTGATTGAGGAACGTTTACTTTATCGAATCAGGTAAATTGAAATTGATTTTGTGATTAAGCAAAGAGCAAAAAATTGAAAGTGTCAGTTGAAAACATCCTGGTTGTCAGATGAAGTTGGAGATCAGATCAGAACTGCTATGTCTAACCTGCGAACACGAAGAGTGTCCAGACTCCACCAGATACATGTGATGGGATCTACTTATGTTATGTACACGCAACTCAAGCTTCCACTCAAAGTGATAACTTTTACGAGGAGCGTGTCCCCACGAAGGAAATATAAATGAGCTTGCAGCACTTCAACATATTCTTGGTACTCGGGAGAAATTATTCCACACTTTGAATATCCCAAAACACAGTTTATCTTATGATGACAAAACCCAACTTCCAGATACCAAGTTATATGATCTAAATTACTACTATCGGAATCCCTGTTTTAGCACATTGGTATATATTTATTTCCGCCTTAAGGTGAACTATACCACTCAATGTTTTAGAGGGATAATAAGTGATGTCAGATATATTTAACATACACATGTCATATTAAGAGGATTAGTTTGGGTATCTCGGAAAGATAAAGAAATATCCCTATCCAAAGTTGAGTAGCATAGTTCCGTTTATATACAAATATACGTGTAGTCGGCACCAGCGAATAGGTTCGAGAGATCCAAGTTCGAGATTACACAGCTCGACTGAAATATGTGTCAGGCTGGTCTGGATTACTGCAGATGACGTTGTGACCTTTTTTAAAGGAAATCATTACACTGAGAACAGACTTCTTATTGTAACTGCTATTCCAGTAATAATAATTTAATGATAATTTAATATAATTCACAATTCGTCCATGTTGTCATGTCCATGTCGTTACCCACAGCCACCCCAACATCTTCTATTCAAAGCCTTTGATTAAAAAGACCACCTCCAGGTTTTACAGACTGACTGACATCCAGAACAAGGCGAACGTGAAAGTGATGGCTATTAGTGCGGATTATACTCCTGAAAAATGGTGGATGGGACATATTGCCAACTTAAACATACATACTTTTTTGCCTTGATCGCTGTTAGTCAGGACATTGAAATCAATGACACATCTCTCCAATATGATGTAGACTTTTGTGAAAGAACGTCGACAGCAATTCATGGCTTAGTGTCACTCGCTGTTATTTATGACAGTAGATTGGTTCACTGTATGATGTAGACGGTGAATAGAGGGTTCAGGCAGTGCAACACATAGAATACCCTACTCCAACGTTCTTAAGCATCTTCATAACGCGGCGGTTGACACCAGGGTATTGCTTCATACATTGTGTCCATGTGGGGAATCGAACATGGGTCTCTACTCTACTCTACGACAAACTCTACCTCTTATGCCACCCAGCCATCCCTCAATCTTCCGTATGAAGTAAGTATGAGTTTCCTACACCTCCGAGATCAATCTCCCCGACGACTGCCAAAGTCCTGACATTATAATACAAACCTTTCCGGTGTCAACAACTATCAATAAAATCGTAAGTTATACAGAAAGGGTCACAAGGTTTCACAGTAAATAACAATATATTTAAACGACATATGGCAATAACAATATCAAGCAGGGACATATAATGTGTACATTATTTAAACATATTGGAAAATGAATATTTAGAATGAGTGGAGATTATATTGGATAAGGTCAATGATAGCATCAATACCAGCAGACAAATTTAACACCAGAAACGTTTATATTTACGTTCAAAAGAAATGTGTTGTAGCTTTTATTCACAAATTATGTCATGATGAATGGGAATGGCATCGAGATTTGTCGCTGATCAATTGCTTTGCAAATAATCTCTGATATGTTTTCCTTTCATGGCTTTTATAATATCACAGCACGAGCAGGACCAATACTTTTCTTGTAAATCTTTTAAGTTAATATTACTCAATCATCTGTGACTGTGGCTGAGAGTCGTGTGATTGATATACAGGGAAATTACATCAAATTAAAACAGATAAAAACTACTATGAAATGTAAAATTAGTGGAATTTAAATCGACCGACCTGACCTTTTCAGAAATCAGAATATTGGATAATGGAAGCAGATCTCATACCGACGTAAAAGCTCTCGGTTTGAATTCATTTCTCGATTAAGAAAGTATGATGAAATGAAGTTTTTACAGAGTGTTAGAAATCATTGATTCGATGAGTTATTTGAAGAAGTGTTTTGGGGTAGGAATAAACAAGTACTGTTTTACTCAGATCTGAACACTGATGGCTAATCATACGTGGAGTAAAAACGCGTTCAAATTTGGAAATGTTCTCAACATGTCTACCCTAAAACGTTTTGAAAGCTTTACCTGAAAATTGATATCTTGATAAAACAACTCAAGAGGAAGAGTCGGTAGATCTTGGTAGAAGGAGCATGCTCGATTTTACCTCAAAGTTGTGAAATGTGACACTAAGGGCTGAAGCTGCAGGAAAATTGCTCGACATGAATGAAGTTGACTTTTGGAAATTTGAAGCCATAGATCTAAATGTGGAGGAAATTAGGCGGTCTCGCTGTTTTCCTTCATTTCTCGTTCAGGTTGGTGAATTAGTGGAAATGAATTGGCTGCTTGTTTGTTATTAATAAAATAACATATCATTGATAAAGTTAAAGTTCTTAGCCAACTATTACCTTCTGAATTATTATGCACAAAGAAACAGATCCACAAGAAGGGGAACACAACTGATGCCCGTGGGGATGCCTACTGTTTGCCTTAATTTGTTACCGCTCAAATTGTTATCAAGATGTTATCAATGAGGAAGTCCAGCATTTCACATATTGTTTTCTCAGTTAACATCATATGACATTTACTTTAATTTGTGACAAATTGTCCTGAACCTCTGACGATAGATACATGTATGTGACGGTATGTATGGCAACCCTGTAATGTAACATAAGCCCCGTGAATCAAGGGATGAAGTTTCCCCTGAAGTTTGTCTCCTGGGATAGTGGTGTACAAATCTGAAAAATCAAAAGTTTTGACAAAAAAGAACATGGGTCGTTTCTAAGATTGTAAAAAAATCAAGCAAATCTTTATCCACATGGTATTATTTCCATTTGCCTCAAATACGTCCTGTGAATGCAAAGAAGTCCTTCCTGATTGTATTGAGGATTACTCTGAGCCAGTAAGTTGTCTTGAGAAATATTGAATGTGGCTTATGTATCTACTCTATTATGCAAACTATTTAAGGTTTCAAAACAGGTTTCTGTAACTAATGACATTTCAGACGATTTGACAACTGGTTTGAAATGTAATTTTGATCTTAGCGGACAACCAAAGAACACTCTGGATAGAAGTATCTTTTTTCCCCGAAACAAGTCATATCTAATTTTAATTCTTTAAGTCTGTTTATTTTGACATTCCAAATAGTCCAGTTTGTTATGCCTTTTCAAACGAGGAATGAATGCAATGTGACAGCCTTAAGTGTCAGTGTGAGATTTGATTCTCTTATCTAATATATTGATTACTGAACAGGACAGTTTGATCTAGATGTCTATTCTAGGATTTCCGTTTTTTTAAACATATTTCAAGAACACGTTCTTTGTTATTTAGTGTCACTTTATATCAAACACATCACAAGTCCCACTAACACTAGACTCAGATAAGCTTCAAAGATGGACACGAAATGTATTGCTCCTTATTGGCCCTATTGATAACAGCATCAATGAACGGATATTATATATCAGAAAACATTGTCCTAACTCACCCATTACGACTGGGTATCTGGAAAACAGCTACTAAACATATTTATTTGAAAGTAAATGGCATTGATTGCACATTAATCATGTTATCTGATATCCCAATCGATGCTTATCAAGATGGTTGTGCAATGTACTTTAATTCGCATGTTCCATATATTCCATAATTCAAATTTGAGCCGAAGGTATAATAAATCTAATTTTTCACGTTAATATGACATGTCATATTTAGATGTTCTGATCAGCAGTTGTATGAATTTCTCGAGTACCGTCAGGAATGTTTCTGTCATGCATGAACTAGTATTAATATTGACTGAGAAGTTGCTTCTTTCATTTTATTATCTAATTGCTTAGTTCATAGGAACGTTCGAATGTCAGTGCTCTGACACTGGCTGGGAAGGAATCTTTCTGGACGTTTTGTAAAAGATAATTCATGAGGCGGAGAAGACGTTCCCTCCTATCAAGTCAATATTATACAGGCAAAGCAAACACATCCTATTGATAGGGTGGTGTAGACAGATAAGCGGAAAGACTAGCCCTTGTGTATTAAAGTCTGAACCCTTCATTCAACGTCTACATCAGGCATTATGAGTTATATTACCATACACATTGAACCAATCCACTGTCATAAATAACAGCGAGTCAGACTAAGCCATGAATTGCTGTCGTCGTCCTTTTACAAAGTATTCTTCCTCTGGGAGGCAATGTGCCATTGATTCTCCTGTTCTGGCAAATGACTATCTTGGTGAAGAGATGTAAGTATGTATAAGTTGGAATTATATGCCCAACAACCTTATTTTCAAGAGTATAATCAGCACTTACAGCCACCACGCTGGTCTTGTCCTGGGGGTGGACTTTTTCATCATAAGCAATGAATGGAGAGTATTACGAAGTATGTATTGAAAAGACACGATGGAGGCAAAATGGTGTGGGTGTATTGAGAATGAAAAGGAAAAACAGCAGCGATATTCTCAGATTTGAGAGTGAATGAGAGAGTTGGGTTCATACGCTGTTGTTAGTCATATTCCAGCCATACGTTGTAATTAAGTGAGGCATGCGGTCTTCGGTATTGTGAGCTTTTATTATACGTTTTAAACAAACTATTGAACATAGACTATCTTATTTCACTGTAATATCATACTGCTTCATTTATGACAAATGTTTTCCTGCCAGTACTCAGGGGATTGTTTACAGAAGAACATATTATTATATCTTAGTACAGCATGTCCCATTAATGAGAATAATGTTAAAGTTTGAAATATTAAATGAGAATTAAGAATAACTTGACATGATCATCTGTACCATCTTAGTAATCATCGATTGGGATAGCAGATAACTTGATTTATGCATAATCAACTTGATTTATGCATAATCAACGCCATCATAGTTACTTTCAACTTATACGTCTTGTATTTCCTTTTCATGAATTTCATCATAATGGGTGAGTTCGTTTGTCAGTTCTGTGGCTTATAAATTGCCGAGCAATCGTTCATTGATTCCAAAATGTCACAGCAGGAACGATACTTTTCTTATCTTTTAAGCTAATATTTCTCTTTCATGTGTGAGTTGTGGGGCGGTGGATATGAAGAGTCATTACGTGACACTAAAGCATGCAAACTGTTTGAAAAAGGTTAAAGCAATCGCTAAATTGAAATTGATGGCATTCCCATGTTCTGTATTCGGTAATTGGAAGAATAAATGCTATACATATTTTCAGGTTTCCTCCATTTCACGTTTGAAAATGTATAGTGGACCTTAATTTTACGACGTTCAGAATGTGGAAAATGATGGATGGGAAGAGCTGATCAAACAGGACACATCTGGTCAGAATGGACTGATGCCAGCCTTAGACATTTGCCTCTTTGGTGGAACCCACAAATATGGTTATGCTGACAAATCTGGAACAGAAATCAGGTTCGAGGCAACGATCAACTCACAATATCACTCACTAGACTGTCTGGTCCAGCCTCGATTCTTTACAGGTTGCCGTCTTATATCTGTGATTTAGCTTGGCTTGGCGTTAAACAAGAAACAGACAAACATTATTTTACGACAATAACACAAATTGGTTACTAGGTGATCATATTTCATGGGTGATGGAGGAGTTATTGAAATAATTTAAGGAGGCTCTTGCACTTAATTATTTTATTTTGAACAAATGAATGCTATAGAAGTGTCTCTGTCTAACCTGGACTTGTTTCGGGCCAAATATTACATTTGTTTATACAGATGATTGGTGATTTTCTGCCATAGCTTGGGTATGGGAACACGTTATGGACATTCAAAATCGCAAATACAGTTACAACAATCTATTCTTAAAATATAACGTTGTAAATTGACAAACTGTACTGTAGGTGTTGATGACAGTGCTTCCTTGGTGAAGTGCATGGGTCGTCTGTCCCGCGCTCGGTATTAAGGAGGTTAAACAAGGTCAGGTCGGCTTCGCGTCAGTATACTGTGTTGAGCACAATAAAACCGACATTAGTCCGGACTGATACAAATTCTAATTATAAATTCACTTTATAAGTGAAGTGAATTCAAGCGCTCGGTGTCATCACTGACTTTCAATGATCCATTGATATAATGTTAACCCCTATTTTACCTCAATCGAAATATTTAGCCCAATGGAATCTGTTTCGGCGGAGAGTCAGGAATGCGTGTGTTGACATTTTATATCTAAACTCCATTTCACCTCACCTCCCTCACCTTTTACTAATTATATAGCAAATTTATTTTATATCTGAAACTCTGTTCTAACCTGTATGGTATCCTTTGTTGTCATCAAATAAAAGTGACAAAACCCTTTCCATAATCATAAGAAATACCTGCTAAAAGCAGAGTCCATTGTACGATTCCAACTATATCATAGGCATGTGTTAACGATTCACAATAGTGATGACACTGTATGTTCGAGAAGAGGTAAGCGTATCCTGCCCCATTGGTAACACCTATCACATAGCCACACAAAAGCATGTGAATTTATTCACGTGAAAACACATGGACAAAGGAAGCAGGCGCATAGTCTCTCATTAATGAATGAAGCACCATGGGTAGTGTTGGATGATTTCGAGTATGTTGTCAGTTCGCATTTAACATTTATTTTACATCAATATATTTACATATATGACATTGAAAACAGCAACATATTAAGCCAACAAAAAAAGGAAAATACGCATGTCTTGCAAGGTTCAGTTCTTTACAGAACATTTATTATCGAATATTATTTTGACGTCACACTGATCATTGTAACGCCAAAATATGACAGTCGGAGGCAGAGAAGTACAACTTTCAAGCTCTGTTTTCCTCAAGCGTAACATCCACACTCTTTAGTGATTTCGATCGTGTTTCTGTCCATAACGCATTGTCTTCCATATTTTGAAAGGTATAGTGACTGCAGCTCTGTATTTTGTAACCTACTTTGTATATTTTAACATTTCAAAGGTACTGTTATATAAACATTAACTTCTGCTGTGTGTAAATTGTGTGTTTCAATCAGAGGTGTTATTGTGATTTGAAACCTTTGACTGACCAATCAGAATCGAGTATTTTCCAAATTGAAAACGTTAACCTCTCTCGAATACTATTGTTGGTTCAATTATTTTATAACCAGTGCTATTTGCTGTTTAATTGGATAAAGGTAAAGTTGGATTAAGATGGGTAAGGTAATAAATATTGAGTCGCATTTTTCGCTAGGGGTCAGCAGTATTAAGTTGGCGACGCATTCATTTAAAGATTTACAGTATCTGCCTCAACAGATTCCATTGGAGTAAAAGTCAAAATAGCGCTAAAACTAATATGCATGATCACTGAAAATCAGTGACGACACCAGGTTTTCGCGCACAGGGTAACCATGTCCTGCTCTGCCGGTAATTGTTTGTTTGTTGTTTAACGCCGCACTCAGCAATATTCCAGCTATATGACGGCGGTCTGTAAATAATCGAGTCTGGACCAAACAATCCAGTAATTGACATCATGAGCAACTGAGATACGATGACATGCATCAACCAAGTCAGCGTGTCTGGATACTCGATCCCGTTAGTCGCCTCTTACGACAAGCATGGGTTGCTGAAGACCACTTCTGACCTGGAATCTTCACGGGACCCTATTCCAAGGCGTGCATGCGAACATGTATGTATAGAGAAACAGATCAGATAAGCGATATGCACAGCAACTACCCATGGGGATACCTACTACTTAGCTAAACCTATAAATGTGACACAGATATTGTTAATCGGGAAATCCAGCAACGTACTTTTTGTTACCTGAATATATCTGGGAAGACATACTTCAGTCTCAACAAATTCCATTAGATGTATTAAAATTAACCCCTTTCGTGGAAACAAAAGTTTTTTGCTTTGACAATGTAATACTAATTTTCCATTCACCATCAGGGATAGTTGCGAAAAGGGTTGAAAAAAGAAGAATTTTGCTTCGGTCTGAGATAACACCATAGCCATAAGAATTAAATCCATAAATAGTGCTGCCTATATAGTATCGCTATATGGTATCGCTAACTTGAGTAACTAAAGATAAAATCAACTGAGGGGAATATCGCCTCAGTTCATATCTCTGTCTATCGAATCTTATGAAGCTTAGGAATCCAGTCTAAATCTAGACTGGCAGAGCATGGCAGAATCACAAATCAAGGTCATGATGAACTAATGCTTTAGGTTTCTTTTATAGTTTTTTTTTGTCTTGTCACAAACATATCGTCTTTGTGATGCTTGCTTAACTTTGTTTGGAAAGGTTCCACTGAAACGTGCAAACACGTTTTAAACACTTTGGGGTTCTTTCTTTCATCTGCTGAAATGGGAGCATAGTGTTTACTGTGACAATCCGTTATGGACGAAACTTGTTTGCATGACGAAATTAATTTTGGAACTTTCACATATCAATGGGGACGATGCATGGTTTACTACAACCATCTATTGTTGTGTCGTCATTCGATAGCATTGTGTTGGAAAAGTGAGTGACTGAGTCAGTATGTTCTTTGCAATATTTCAGCAATATCATAGCGAGGAGCACTAGAAATGGACTTCACACATTGCACCCATGTGGGGAATCGAACCTTGGTCTTCGGCGTGACGATGAAGCGCTTTAACCACTGGGCTACCCCGTTTATAACCCAAACGGATACCGTTTTTGTCCATTAATTTTATCCTGCCGAGAACCTCTCCGTTAAATCCGAATGTCTAGCAAGTGAAAATAAAGCTAATTCAATTTCAAGAACGTATACACTGATGAATCAGAAGTGTGAACATGATAACATGAGAAAAGTAGCATGTACCTTATGATTTCTGACACTATTCACGTCTAGTATCGATGGCCTAATGATACGGAGACGTAAAGGAAGGAAATACGCCTTCAGACACATAATTTTACAGCACCCGTGACTACACCAGAACAATATCAGGATGTCAAGGCAAGCCATTTCCTTGTCTACAGCTACTGGTGATGCTTGTATTAGAGGGAAAACTGTACAGAGATGTATAGAACTCAATTGATTGCAGAATAAAGCATACTGTTTGGCTGTCAAAAGCGTCTGACTGTAGCGCTGCAAGCCTGTGTTTATCGTTATGGGGTATTTGCAGTTGAATACCGGTCTGACATAGCCAGCAGGATACAAGTATGACGGGGAGACAGTTGTTATGTGCTTCAAGTCCTGTGTATGGCGTCAGTAGAAATACCTCCTGTTCTCTTGATTGGGGACACCGTTTGCACTGGCCATGGTGACTGGGAACGCCGGGTGTATTGATATAAACAATAATGTCCTTCTGCAGTAAATGAGGTCGTGAAGGATTGTTTTTACTCGTTGGAAGAGGGTTTTGTAAAACAACCATTGCAGTCATATAAATATGTTCAAATCTGCATTAACAGATCTTGCACTAAGTCTTACACCCTTGCTTCTTTAGACTTCCTTGGGGAGCCGCGTCAAATAGAGAAATGTCATTGAGAGAATATTGTAGCAGTAGGTCCATAGCCTGTTATTTGACATGGGTTGATTTAACAGCCTATGAGGTTTTATATGTATTCGATGAATCAGAGAATTGTTTGTGTTGATGCGTTATTTCATAACCAGTACAATGCTTTATTACATTTAGTGATTAACTAAATAGAAAACGATTGAATTGATACTGCTAACGAAAAAATATTTGTTAAGTGCTGTTTTGACAACAGGAATCTGATGTCATAGCCTCATGGAGGATTACTGATATTTATTGATGTAATGAATGTAAAAAAAATTCCAGCGACGTTTAGTGTCGAAACAAAACAAACCTGTAACTTGGAGAGAGAAATCTAGAAAATAATTGATTACTTTTCTATTTACAATGTCCATAGGCATTGAGATTTGCAGATGTTATCGTGTATATGCTGGATACTTTATTTGAATCCCACAGCATATTAGCAAAACTGAAAAAACCCACAATGTCTATACCCTAATGTCATTCCGTGAGTCACAACAAAGTCCCGGGTTCGATTCCCAACATAGGTATAATTTGTGAGGTACATTTCTTCTGTACCCCGTCGTGATATTGCTGGAATCTTGCTAAATGAGGCGTAAAACCTTACTCCCACACTTACGCATTCCATGGCCTTTTCAGTCTCTGGAAAAATGTATGAATTTGATGGACTCAGTACACTATGAACAGAGAGGTGAAGATTGTGTTTCAATTTTATAAGTTGAACTAATATTGAGTGACATAATGTTTGAGCTTGTTGTAGTAAACATAGACAAGATTTGTGTCAGGATGGTCTGGTTTACTGCAGGTGACGTTCTCACCTTTTTTGAAGATTGCATTACTCTGAGAACACCCTTCTTCTTCTTCTTACTGCTATTCAAGAGGAAATTTAACATAATTCAGAATACGTCGATGTTGTCACTTCCTGTCGTTCCCTACAGCAACCGCAACATCTTCTATTCATAGCCTTTGATGAAAAGGACCAGGTCCAGGGTTTACTGCCTGACTGACACCCAGAACAGAACTAGCGTGAAGGTCATGGCTATTAGAGCTGATTATACTCCTGTAAATAAGGTGGTGGGACATATTTCCAACTTAAACAAACATACATCTTTTTTGCCTTGATCGCTTTTTGTCAGCCCATGGGAATCAATGACACATCTCTCCCATATGAAGTAGACATTGTGAAGGGACGTCGACAGCAATTCAGGGCTTAGTGCGACTCGCTGTTATTTATGACAGAAGAGTGGTTCACTGTGTACGGCCAAGTAGCTGATGGAGATGGTGAATGGAAGGTTTAGGTAGTGCAACACATAGAATATCCTACTCCCACGTTCCAGCACCTTCATATCGCGGCGGGTGACACCAGGAGTTGGCTTCATACATTGTATACATGTGGGGAGTCGAACACGGTCTTGGGCGTAACGACAAACTCTAACTACTTTGCTACCCAACCACCCCTCAATCTTCCGTATGAAGTATATACATGTATGAGTTTCCTATACCTCCGAGATTGATCTCCCCGACGAGTGTCCAAATGATGGCATTTCAATACAAACCTTTCCGGTGTTAAAAACTGTCAATAAAATCGGAAGTTAAACAGAAACGGACACAAGATCTCACAGTAAATAACAAATTGTGATAGAAACGACATATGGCAATAACAATATTAAACAGGGGTATAATGAGAACATTATAATGTGTATAATATTTAAACACATTGGTAATTGGAATAAATGGAAAATGAATATTGAGAATAAGCGGAGATTATATTGGATATGGTCAATGATAGCATCAATACCAGTCGACCAGTTTATATTTATATTTTTACGTTCAAATAAATGTGTCCTGGAGTTTTTTTCACAAATCATGACATGATGAATGAGAATTGCATCGAGATTTGTCGCTGATAAATTGATTTGCTAATAGGTTCTGATATATTTTCCTTTCATGGCTTTTATAATATCACAGCACGAGCAGGATTAATACTTTTCTTGTCAATCTTTTAAGTTAATATTACCCTTTCATTTGTGACTGTGTTTGAGGTTCGTGTGATTGATATAAAGGGATAATAAATCAGATCCATGCAGATAAAAACTATTTTAAACATGTAAAATTGGTGGAATTTAAATCGACAGACCTGTTCTTTTCAGAAATCAGAATATTGGATAATGGAAGCAAATCTCATACCGACGTGAAAGCTATCGGTTTGAATTCATTTCTCGATTGAGAAAGTATGATGGATGAAGATTTTACAGAATGATAGAAATAATTGATTCGATGAGTTAATTGAAGAAGTGTTTTGGTGAAAGAATAAACATGTACTGTTCTACTCAGATCTGAACACTGATGGCTAATCATACGAGTAGCGCAGTCGTCTAAGGCGCCGCAAATCGTTGTGCAGAGGTGCGCCCCTTGAGCGTGCCAGCAACCTGTGATTGTGGTTTCGCATCATATGTTTTCGCTTGTCAGCAACATACTCTTGCTCGTTGTTCACCTGAAAAAAAACCACAGGAACACACACACATAATTTTCATAAAACGGTGTGCGTTTGTCTCAATATATATGTGTAATGGATATTTATATATGTATCCAGCTTGTCATCCAAATCATTAGAAGCATGGAACCAGACTGGCATCTGCATCTTCAGTTGGACGGCCTTGTATGAGATGGCAACAACACATCTTTAACCAGAGGAAACAAATAAGTAAGTAAGTAACTTTTAGTTAATGAAGAATTTTATTTCCCTTCGATATTGCTCGAACCTCTTTAGCATTGCCCAAACATTTGTTTCCAATTTTGTGTGTTCAGGAATGCGTGTAGTCTTTAGACCCTAATGGCACCCATTTAGTCGTCTTTGATGTGGTAAGCAGTCACACTGTGCGTATTAGTGATATTAACCAGTGCAAAATACACACATGACAGAAATACCCTGTCACAGCACCCGGAAGAAAACGTACTTTACTGGCATATTATCAGGCTGTAGTGGCAAGCAATTTCCTTGTGTATAGCTGCTGATGAGGCTTGCATTAGAGGGAGACTTGTACAGATATATTTGGAACTGGTTCCCATTGATTGCATGATATAACCCGCTTTCAGCTGTCAAAAACGTCTACCACTATCAGTAACCCATTGCTTATTGCAATGTGACATTTGCAGCTGAATACCGGCTTGATTGGTTTGTTTCTCCAATGTCTGTGAGACGTCGAAACTTAACATTGTAAGTTCACTCAGTATACATCTGATGAAAGGGTGAGAAGTAGTTCTATTACATCGTTACAAGCCTAAAGAACATACCAAAAACATGTTCATGGTTATTGTACATTTATATACCCACTCTTGTCCAGGTACTGCTATGAAGATCCGGGTAGAATAGGTCTTCAGCAACCCATACTTGCTGTAAAAGGCGACTATGCTTGTCGTAAGAGGCGACTAACGGGATCAGGTGGTGAGGCTCACTGACTTGATTGATGCATGTCATCGATCCCAATTGCGTGGATCGATGCTCATGATGCTGCCAAACACTGGATTGGCTGGTCCAGACTTGATTATTTACAGACCGCCGTCATGTAGCTGGAATATTGCTGAGTGCGGCGTTAAACAACAAACAAACCATAGCAAACTACTATCTGCACAGGTGCGTTTTTTCCCCGAAGCTGTGTATTCATATGCATTCTAGTTATCATTGTATTATCATTGTTAACTCCCTGGAGAGTATACAACCCAAGCTACTTACAGGCACATATCGGGTATCCATTCCCTGCTGAGTGATCAGAGGCACATTTAAACTAAATCATTTGCCCAGTGACGCCACACGTTTTGACACTTGTGTTTCGGGTGTATGTACGTATTCGTGCTTCCATCATCTGGTCATCTACCATCGGACGCGTGGGTTCTTTTGAGAGCTCAGGGTGAATGTACTGTAGACTAGGGGTAGTGGCAACGCTGAATATGCTCAAAGACTTCAAATTAAGGTCTGTGAAGATAAATCTTCAACTAATTAATTAAATAGGAAATTTATATGTTTGTTGTTTGGAGCGAAAACAAATTTCTAGTTTAAAAAGATGGTTAATTGGTATTTCTAAAGTGGTCTTTAAGTGGGCTTTCAGTGAAATGAAATTATATATTGTAATATATATATATATATATATATATATATACGACAAAATCCTTTCCAAAATCATATGACATCTCTCTTTAGAGCCATAGTACGATCCCGACTATATCACAAGCATGTGTCTAAGAACCACTTTCAAATAGTGATGATACCAGGTGTTCATTATCCATCTGTGGCACCAGTCACAAACACATGCAAAGGCTAGTCAATTGAACAAACAAGGGAACATATAGTACATGTACAAGTCAAAATAGGGAATTGCATCAAATGCCCTCCACATGTCTACCATAAAAAATTGAAAGCCTTACTAAATCCTTGAGTGCCGTAACCCTGACCAAACACGTTTTGAGTTGGAGTTGGTTGATGGCCTGTGAGATGAGGACACATATTGCCCAAGGCGATTCCTATGTCTTGCCTGAAGGTCCCCAACAGAGTTATGCCCCTTGTACATAGGCATGTCACTGTTACCAGGCACATTAAGTATCTCAACTGGATTTTAGTTCAAAGAGTTCACAATAATGACTGGGTGATGTGGTGGAGACGCTTCAGCTTTTAGTGATTTGAAGCTGTTTCTAAAATGGCTTCTCCTACAGGTGAAGTTGACTGAAAGAAATAGGCTTCCCACTCACCAATCACCGAGAATGCAGCATGTCCTTGAAGCAGCGAAGCCAGTGTTTGACGAGAAAGTTGATCACAGTCGGGGCTATCTGGGTAACCATTTGACTGTTACATCATCAAAACAGGAATATGAAAAGTTTGATGCTATGGTTCTAGGATGAACTAGAGATCACAGGAAGGTGAAGACTGCACGAGCATAATGCACTAGTGATGACAGGGATACAACATATGGCTAAGGAAGAAAACATAAATAGAAGAAATAGATTAGAAGTGCTAAATGCCTTAATTTAAGTCAAATACGAGTCTGTATTTCCTAAATAGTCTGTGTTAAGCATATAAAATGTTGCGTAAATACTTTCCCTTAAACCATTTGAAAATTCTATCAAGAGGAAACGTTAATCCTGTAATTCAAAATGGCATAAAGATATTTCAAAATTTGGAAGAGTTCTATCCAGTTTTTAGCTTTAGACAGTATCAGATTAGGTAAATTGAAATTTGATCCGATGAAAAACAGGAGGAAACGGAATTTGAACTGTGATGAAACTTTTAGTAGTTTAAAGCAGACACAAGCACGATGAAGGGATCTTGGTTGATCGAGGAAATTGAAGATAAATGGGATGACATGAGGTTGATAATAGTTTCCCTCTCTCATACCTCACACACGAGGAAGGCCCAGACTCAAAGCGATTCATCGCTTCTGCAATGTAAATCCTCTCTGAGCTGCACTGAAGGAGCTGAAGTGTTACGAGGTGTTTGTCCCGATGAAGCAAACAGACAACGTACTCATCAATACATCACCTAGTGGAGACTAAGGTAGAAATTAGTAACATCTGCAGGTTCATGCAATCACACAATTAAAGAAAACTGAACACATCTTTGAGAATAAGGTACAAAACATTATGGTATATATAGAGCGAGTAAATGTTGTTCAACGTTACCGTTTGCAATAGCCTCGTATTTGAAAAATATAAGCGACGAAACCCTTTCCATATTCGTAAGAAATCTCTGCCCAAACAGAGTCAACTGTATCATTCCGTCTATATCATGAGCATGTGTTCATGAATAACTATCAAAAAGTAATGATACAAGGTGTTCGCGAAGAGGTGAGCGTATCCCGACCCACCGGTGGCACGCGTCACAAACACATGCAAAGACAAGTAAATTTCTTCACCTGAAAAAAAGAAACACGGGAAAATATGGTACAAGTCAAAATAGGGAATTGCATTGAACATCATTGTTTGTCACTGATGCCTCAAATTTGGGAATGCCCTCCACATGTCAACTATAACATTTTTGAAATCTTTACCGAGTTCTTGGGTGTTATAACCTTGATCATACAACTAATGAGCAAGAGTTGTATAACGCCTTTTCAAATCTTGGTAGAAAGAGCATGCTCGCCTGTACCGCAAAAGCTGCGAAATGTAGACACACAAGGGCTGGAGCTGGTAGAATATTGCTCGACATAAAGGGACAGTTGACTATTGGAAAGTGGAAGTCACGATCTTTATGTTCACAGCCTATGGTGAAATAGCCCACGTTTTACAGCATGGCTGATACGCAGGACAAGACCACTGTGAAAGTGATGGCTATTCATACTTCTGTAAATAAGGTTTGGGGGGGGGGGGGGGGGGGGGGGGGGCATATTTCCAACTTAAACATACATCAATCTCTTTACGAAGAAGGGAGGTCGGGTAGCCTAGTGGTTAAAGCGTTCGCTTGTCACGCCGAAGACCCGGGTTCGATTCCCATTTTTGGTATCCCCCGCCATGATATTGCTGGATTATTGCTAAAAGCGGCGTAAAACCACACTCACTCACACTTTACCAAGAAAGATATTTGCCGGGACAGGAACATTGCCTCCCAGAGGAAGTAGACTTTACGAAAGCACGTGCACAGCAATTCCTGGCTTAGTCTGACTCACTCTTATTTATGACAGTGGATTGGTTCAATGTGTATGGTTATAATGCCTGACGTAGACGATGAATGGAGAGTTTAGACAGAATTACACAGGGGATGCTCTTCCCACTCAGCACCATGGGATTGGTTTGTTTTGTCTGTATAATATTGACTTGGTAGGAGAAAATGTCGTTCAAATGCTGCCCTCAATTAAACACAGAGTGGTGACATACGAAACTTTCGAGGCTTATTCAAAGAACTTGGATATGTAACTCGGATGTAAAATAATGAAACGAACAATGCATTTCACAGTGAATGTCAATACTGATTGTCAGCAGTTTGATAGAAACGTTGTTCCTGTAAGCTGGAAAGAAAACCAATCAAGAACAAGAACGATAATATGGACACAGAATGTCACATTGGGAGGGAAATGAATACATGTTGTTCAAATATTGATACTTTGCGTTAGTGAGGACTTTATCGTATTTTGTGAAAGGTTGATGAGAAATAGATATGTGTTCCAGAGACATATTTGGTTCCTTGTCAATGTCACAGCCCTTGTGACTGCAAGTTGCTTGAAAAAAGAACCAAGATATGAAGCATCACTGTCAACGTAGATCAACATTTTCCACATACATGTTGTTTAATGAATTAATACTTCTGAAAATATCTGTGCACATGCACATTTCATAACTGTGTGTCTAGTAAGACCTCAGACCTGTAGCTTTGTCATTGATATCATGGACTCACATTTCAGTTTCATCCTTGATTACATGAATCCACAAAACGTGGTCTTCATAAACTGTTTCAAATTATTTTTGACACACAGGCGTGTAAGCAACACAGCTATCGGTTTCCGTCAATGTCCCAGAGATCTGGACTATGTAGTGTAAGTATTCTAAAATGCCGTTTTGCAATTCTAATTGTTTTTGTAATAGCAGTATAGCATCTAACAGCCTGCTAGAGGGATTATACATGCACCCCAAGAGTGAGTGAGTCAATATGTCAGTCATATTAAGACTGTCACATGAAGGAAAATACAAACAAAATTGAAGCGACAAATTCAAAAACTTACACTCGTGGATATGTGCAACATTGATGCCATCAGATATTCCCCAAACGGAGAATGTCATGCTGGCTGTTGTGCTCCATTGTCTCCTGAAGACACATGTGTCTATCGTTTCTCTCTTTACTTGTTGTAAGAAAATAAATAGATCAATACTTTTGATACTGATAATTGGATATACTAATACGATAGATGACGTCAGAAGAGAAATGACAGAATACTTGTATAAACAAAAATGATGACCTTTACTACCAAGATGTGTTTGAGAGTACCCTTACTTTAATCCAAGCTGCCTACCTGAAATATCTATGACCATGTTTTTGAAAGGTTACAACAAAAATGTATTATTTCCATTCAGACAATGATACATTTTCGCCTCATTGCACGACAATTACAAATACACAATGCTATTTATGTGACCAAGTATTTTGTGTTTGCAAAGCACGTTGCAGGAGCGTTTATTTTATCGGAACTTTGGAAGACTTCATGATTGGGGAATACACCACCATGATGACAGATGAACCAGATGAAGTCGTGAAAGTAACATTATGTATCCATGCTCATTTGGAGATCCGGGTTATGCTCTTCAGCAACCCATGCTTGTCGTAAGAGGCGACGACTAACGCGATCGGGCGGTCATCCTTGATGCGTTGATCGATGCTCATGATGTCAATCACAGGATTGGTCCAGACGCAATTATTAACAAACCGCCGTCATACAGCTGGAATATTGCAGAGTGCGACGTTAAACAACAAATTAAGGAACAACAATGTATCTAAGACTGTGTAATGGAATCAGTGGTAAGGACTAATTCTTATGCGTATTGAAGATGATCCATTGACAATGAATTAACCGATCCATCCAGGTTAAGGTCAGAGAGACAAGCTTGATGAACGTGGCCCTTCTTCGTTTCCCCCAGGTCTGAATGAGTTCTGTTTAAGCACTATTACAGTTACATCACCACAGTCCAGCTTCCTGTGGGAGATAAGCCCAAAGTAAGGCAGGTATTGGGCGTAACCCCACGAGCCTGGCTATGATGCTGTTAAACCTAGAAACACATCCAGGGTGATGTAGGGATTCGAATGCTGGGTCTCCTTATATAAATTAGGAACATCAATATATGCACTTGGAAATAGGAAACTGTGTATGTGTAACACATACCTATCTGACCACGAAAAACATGCATAAGCAGTTAACAATACTAATGAGTTTCTGTCTGATTTTATCAAAGAATGTAGTATTCTAAGGAACCAGCGATGCATCTACATCTAGTGAAGCTCCGGAAGAGAAGTTAAATTAGTGACATAAAAGAAGCAAAACTAAGCGAATACTCGATAGTGTCTACACCGCCATGGCAGTTAAGTATTGATTAAGATGCATGTTTCACGAATATGTTATAGAAGGAATATTATGTGACCAAGTCTAGAATCATCAAAAAGGTATTCCAGACAATTCACCTTCTAACGACTTTCAAACTACGTTTTCCTTTCAGATGATGACTAATGCCACTTGAAATATTCTATATATTGACGATTACTGTCAATACCTAGATAAAACATAATTTGAAATTGATATAATTTCCTTTTCTGGTTTTTATTGACAGGTTAATGTGATTTCTCGTGGAATTCGTGGAACAAAGAGTTTCCACATGAGCACAAGGAAGATCACCATCAACCTGATTGCTCGCAAGTGTGTGATGCTTATGGTTTGTCTGCCCATACACGTGTAATGGATGAGGATGCCCAATAGTCTCGTCGGTCATCTGAACCCTGTTCTAAAGATGGAGCAGACGTCATGGAGTAAACAGGTCCAGTGTTGCATTATGTATATAGTAGATTGACTGGACACATTACTCGACATCGCGAGAATCAGCGAAGCATATTTTTTATAATAAACTACGAATATCAAATCAAGACACACCACCAACTCCGTCTTGCTACGAATGATATATCTAGGCCTTCATTCTACAAAGACCTGACCGTTACGACTAACTCTCCTACATTCACATCAATAGCGCTGAATGAGACACGTTGGCTCATTTAACCATAATTTGTTTGAGTAGACTTGTCCAGACATTTTGCAACTGATCACATATGAGATTGATATACAAGCTATTTATACTGATACCATTCAACTAGTCCGACCGTCATTCACGGTGAATATAACCCCCACCGTTATTGCAGGAACTTTGGTAGTCAGTGTGGTCGGCGTCCTTGCACTACTGACACGAACGATCTGATTCTGTGAGATGAAATGGGGTTGAACGTTGCGGTCAAGGATATTGGACTTACATGTACATGTATATAGCAGCATGCATGCACGTGAGCGTATGTACGTATGTGCGTGTGTGTTACACGTTATTGTAATGACTAAAAGCTCCAATCTGAAAACATACTTTAAACTGACGAGATATATATTCAAGAACTTACACTCACGTATATGTGTAACATTCATGACATTAGATGTTCCCTTAGCGGGCCCTTTCGGTAGTAATGATCTGCTCCACATTTCCCAACTTCTCACCCATCATCATACAATTTTCCTTCATTGTCTTAGTTGGCCATTTGAGGGTCTATTTCACGTCCACTTGTATGCCTATCTATCCACTTGTATGCCTATCTGTACAATAAATGCACGTACTCGAGTGGTTTTATTCACATATAAAATCCTATGCACGTGCAAATGTCTTCTTGGCCACGCATAACTTCTGTTGCAAGATATGAACAGATATGAACACCCGTGACAAGCAATAGAGCCAGTGTATCCATATTGGGAATCGAACACGGGTATTCGGCGTGATGATACGTGTCCCTTTTGGCTACCCAACCACCCCTCAATCTGCCGCAAGAAAGATTTATAAGTTACCTGTACCTCAAAGATAGATCTCCGAATTGAGAGCCAAAATACTGGCACCTTAATACATTCATTTCCGGTGTTAATAACTGCCAATAATATAGGAAGTACAGAAACGTACAAAGGACATCATGGTAAGTAGCAACTATGTATTTAAGTGTAATAAAAACGACATATATAAATAAAAACAGAAAGTAAAAAGGAGCAGAATGTGAGTATTATACTGTGTACATTATCTTAAGACAGTGACAATTTAAAATAGTGATAACATTAGTATTTGGAATCACTGGAGATCATATTTGATACTGTCTATGTAAGCAGTAAAAAGGATATTAGATGACAACATTTAACGCAGGAAAGATTGATATCTACATTCAAATGAAACGAATTAGGCTACTTTTTTCACAAAAATGTCAGGATGAATAAGTATTGAGGTCGAGCTATGACGCTGATACACTGTTGTGCAAATAGTTTGTAATATCTTTTCCTTCCATGGCTTTTATATCACAGCACGACTGGGAACAATCCTTAGAAACGGAGAATGGATTTCAGGGAGAATACCAATATACTGACGTGTGACAGAAACGACATATGGCAATAAACACAATGTTTAGAAAGGGAGCATAATGAGAACATTATAATATCTTCATTATCTTAAGATATTGATAATTTGAATAAATAGAAATAACTCGAGATTATAATCGATAGCATAAATAAGGATATCAGACGATAAGGACAGTAAGGATATCAGTTTAACACCAGAAATGTTTACATTTACGTTCATATGAAATGTGTCCTGTAACTTTTTTCACAACTCATGTCGCTGATAAATTGCTTTGCTAATAGTTTCTGATATGTTTTCCTTTCATGTCATTTATAATATCACAGCAGGAGCAGTAAAAATACTTTTCTTGTCGATCTGTTAAGTTAATATTACTCTATCAGTTGTGACTGTGGCTGAGAGTTGAGTGATTGATATGAAGGGAAATTAAATAAACTCCAAACACAAAACTATTTTAAAAATGCAAAATTAGTTGAATTGAAATCGACCGACCTCCCCTTTTCGGAAATCAGAATATTGGATAATGAAAGCAAACAAATCTCATACCGACGTGAAAGCTCTGAGACTGAATTCATTTCTCGATTGAGACAGTATGATAAATGAAGGTTTTACAGAATGTTAGAAATCATTGATTCGAAGAGTTAATTGAAGAAGTGTTTTCGTGAGTACTGTTCTGCTCAGATATGAACTCTAATAGTCAATCATACGAGGATCACAGCCATCTGAGACGCCGCAAATCTCTGTGCAGAGTTGCATCTCTTGGGGGTGCAAGAAATCTTGGATTGTGTGTTCGAATCCCGGCTGGTCCTGATTATGCCTGTAATTTTGTCCGCACCACATTCTTGCTCTAGGGATTCGCCAAAGTGCTCAACATTTATAACTTGCAATATGTCAGGCATTCCTCCCACATTAATCCGACACGCTGTGATATAACTGTAATACTGTACAAAGCAGTGGTAAACCAAGTTCACTCACTCAAGTGATCAGTCACTCACAACTCGGCCTCATATGAACACGTCAATGCATATGCAGTGATTTAAAGCATGACATGTTTCCTGTGCACGGGGATCTCTGAAGGATATAAACGTGATATTGCCCTTCTCAGTTTTTAAAACAACACAGAGAGAAATACTGCATAAACTTAGGTTAATTTGAAAAAAATATGCAAATGCAGAGGTTATGTAAAGGATGTAATAATTACAAACACTGGTACGTTACAAAATACATATCTATAATAATTCATTGATTTTTTCGTCTTGAAAAGCATATAACATGGATAACTATGTGCGAGAGGACTAGTTGAATTTGCTATGCCTTGTATCATGATTTTGGTGAGATACCAACAAATAGATTGCTGTCACTCACTTTTTTGTGCAGTCATTACAGCAGACTTTGTCTCGTGATGCATGGTGAGTGGCGATGGAAGAAGAACGAAGACGCCTTCTTGTGGCGAACAATAAGGAACATGTAATATCCGTCTTGTATCCACAATTATCAACACCAAGGAGAAAAGGTGCTATGAAACAATTGTACCGTGACTTCAAAAAGAAAGCCTTTTGATGTTAACTTCCGTCCGTAAAAATCGCCACGTCATAAGCTAACATAATATGTCAATTACTGGATTGTTTGGTTCAGACTCGATTATTGACAGACCGCCATCATATTGCCGGAATATTGCTAAGTGCGGTGTTAAACAACAAACAAACGGAACATATCCACATCACACATTGCATAATAATTGTATACACAAGGATGTGTTTGTGTTTTACTACAAAAGTGTGTTTGTGTGTACCCTTACGTTAATCCAATCTGAAACAGCTGTGAACAAGTGTGGTTGTTTCAAAGGTTCCTATGCAAAATGGTATTCTTTCCATTTAGACAGTGATATATTTCCGCCACAATTCACGATTACATAGACATGATGCTATTCCTTACTACAAGAATTAATGTGACCAAGTATTTTGTATTTGCAAAGTATATTGCAGGAGCGTTTGTGTTATTGTATGCAAGAAAATCCCTTTCATGTTTAAAGGCGGTATTGTAGGAAGGATGCTAACGGTGTCAGCTATCAGCAGAATAGGCTGCCACTCCCTGCAGAGAAGCAGCAACAGGAACAGAAGTTCTTGTACTAATTCACCATTATATGGATTATATCCTATACCATTATAGTATATATGACAGGGCGAACCCCTTTGCCGATATGAACTGATGTTGGTAATTTCTCTTTGGGCTCAGACGTACAAATAACATTGAAAGTAAACCGTGGATGTTTCACAGACTGTCAAATGACCCCTCATGCTGTTAACGTTTATTTGTCTTTACACGCAGGCAACACCCTCAACAATGTTGGGTATGTCAATCTATATGCCTTGGGTCAGGAATGGATCTCCGAGGTGTATCTCTCTTGTTGGGGAGGGGGACAGTTTAGGGGAGGAGTAAATGAATGTAGAAAACCAATTCCTAGTCTATAGCTGTTAATGAGCTTTGTGAAACTGAGGACGGATTATATTGATGCAAAGAGGCACATTTAGTGTAAACATTACTAATACATGTATCTGAAGTCCCTGACGCTATCAGTGTTTAGAGATCACGGTGTGAACTTACTGTTAAACAATTTGCACTGTCTGAACTACTAGAACGGTACATGGCTGTCAATGAGACAGTAAAGAGTGTGTAATCAGCTCCATGTCATGAAGGACGTCCGGGGACTACCGTCAATACAGATGATCGTGTGAGCAGCCCATGGTAATCAGTTGTCTTGTCTCTACATCTCGATCAGTGTTACATTTGTGGACTTTCAATGTGATGAAAACCGTAAGAACATTGGATGCCAAGATGGGACCTATGATGTTTAGATATCCTTGTGCAAATGAATACTTGCACACATGCAACCTCTATTGCAAGACATATTTGAACGCCCGTGACAAATATTTGAGCTGGTTTGTCCATGTGGGGAATGGAACATTGGTGATCCAACTCTAACTACCCAATCAATCTGCCGTATGACGTATATATCAGTTTGCTAAACGGACAGTGTAGTGCCTTTAATAATAATAAATGTCAGTGATCAATTCATATACTTTTCACCACTATTTGGCTTTTTACGCTCAATGGAATCTGTTTCGGCGCAAAATCGAAACAGGTTATTCTCTGACGATGACGTTAAATGTCCACTCTGTGTGCAACAACTTCTGATTTCCACTGGCAATGAATCGTTAGATATTATGTCATTGTAAATACACCGCTGCCTAAAGCTGCCAGGAATGGTACAAATTCCCTGTTCGGATTCCTCTATTCATAGCCTATGATGAAATTACCCACCGCCAGGTTTTACAGCCTGACTGATACCCAGAACAAGACCAGCGTGAAAGTGATAGCTAATGGAGCTGATCATACTCCTGTAAATAAGGTGATGGGGACATATTTCCAACTTAAACATACATACATCTTTTTGCCTAGGTCGCTATTAGACGGGTCATGGGAATCAATGACACATCTCTCCCATAGGAAGTAGACTTTGTGAAAGGACGTCGACAGCAATTCAGGGCCACTCGCTGTTGTTTATGATAATAGATTGGTTCACTGTGTACGGCCAAGTAGCTGATGGAGACGGTGAATGGAGGGTTTAGGTAGTGCAACACATAGAATATCCTACTCCCACGTTCAAGCACCTTCATATCGCGGCGGGTGACACCAGGAGTTGGCTTCATACATTGTATCCATGTGGGGAGTCGAACACGGTCTTGGGCGTGACGACAAACTCTAACTACTTTGCTACCCAACTACCCCTCAAACTTCCGTATGAAGTATATATGAGTTTCCTTTACCTCCAAGATCGATCTCCCCGACGAGTGTCAAAATGCTGGCATTTTAATACAAACCTCTCCGTTGTTAACAACTGTCAATAAAATCGGACGTTCTACAGAAACGGACACAAGGTTTCACAGTAAATAACAGTATATTTAAGTGTGATAGAAACGACATATGGCAATAAAAAATATTTAACAGGGAACATTATAATGTGTATATTATTTAAACACATTGGTAATTGGAATAAATGGAAAATGAATATTGAGAATAAGTGTAGATTATATTGGATAAGGTCAATGATAGCATCAATAAGGACGACAAGTTTATCACCAGAAACGTTTTTATTTGCGTTCACATGAAATGTGTCCTGTAGCTTTTTTTCACAAATCATGTCTGAAGAATGGCATCGAGATTTTGAAGATTTTGAAGTGGAGATTATATTGGATAGCATCAATACCAGTCGACAAGTTTAACACCAGAAAGTTAATGTTTACGATCAAGTGAAAATGTGTCCTGGAGGTTTTTTCACAAATCATGTCATGATGAATGAGAATGGCATCGAGATTTGTCGCTGATAATTGCTTTGCTAATAGTTTCTGATATATTTTTCTTCATTGCTTTTATAATATCACAGCACAAGCAGGACTAATACTTTTCTTGTCAATCTTTTCAGTTGATATTACTCTATCATTTGTGACTTAGGCTGAGTGTCGTGTGATTGATATAAAGGGAAATTAAATCAAATCCATACAGATAAAAACTATTTTAAACATGTAAAATTGGTGGAATTAAATCGACCGACCTGCACTTTTCAGAAATCAGAATATTGGATAATGGAAGCAAATCTCATACTGATGTGGAAGCTCTCGGATCGAAGTCATTTCTCGATTGAGAAAGTATGATGAATTGAAGTTTTTACAAGGTAAGAAATCATTGATTCGATGAGTTAATTGAAGAAGTGTTTTGGTGAAAGAATAAACAAGAACTGTTCTACTCAGATCTGAAAACTGATGGCTAATCTTACGAGTAGCGCAGTCGTCTTAGGCGCCGCAAATCGTTGTGCAGAGTTGCGTCCCTTGAGCGTGCCAGCAACCTGTGACTGTGGTTTAGCATCATGTATGTACGCTCGTCAGCAACATACTCTTGCTCGTTGGTTTGTCCACTTGAAAAAACCCATATTGTGCCACACACATAATTTTCATGAAACGGTGTGCGTTTGTCGCCATTTATATGTGTAATATATATTTATATATGTATCCAGCTTGTCACCCCAATCATTAGAAGCATGGAACCAGACTGGCATCTTCATCTTCAGTTGGACGGTCTTGTATAAGATGGCAACAACTCATCTTCAACCAGAGGGTGGAAACTCCACTAACTCCGGAGGGGAACGTTCAGGTTAACACCAGGTGTTTCCTTTACTACGACGGGTTTGTTTGGTTAAATTCAGATCTGAAATAGAAATATTAAAAAAATACTGCAAATAATTATATTTGGGGACATGTACATGTGTGTGATAAGTAACGTTTAGTTCATGAAGAATTTTATTTCCCTTCAATATTGCTCCTACCTCTTTAGCGTTACCAAAACATTATATTTTTCCAATTTTGTGTGTTCAGGAATGCGTGTTGTCTTTAGACCCTAATGGCACCCTTTTAGTCGTCTTTGATGTGGAGTAATTGGTCAGACTGTGCGTGTTCGTGATACTAACCAGTGCGAAATACACACATGACAGAAACACCCTGTCACAGCACCCGGAAGGAAATGTAATTCAGTGGCATATTATCAGGCTGTATTGGCAAGCAATTTCCTTGTGTATAGCTGCTGATGAGGCTTGAATTAGAGGGAGACTTGTACAGATATATGTGGAACAGGTTCCCATTGATTGCATGATATAACCCGCTTTCAGCTGTCAAAAACGTCTACCAGTATCAGTAACCCATTGCTTATTACAATGTGACATTTGCAGCTGAATACCGGCTTGTCTTGACTGGTTTGTGTCTGAGAGACGTCGAAACTTAACATTGTAAGTTCACTCAGTATACATCTGATAAAGGGGTGAGAAGTAGTTCTATAAGATCGATACAAGTCTAAAGAACATACCAAAAGCATGTTCATGGTTATTGTACTTTTATATACCCACACTTATCCAGGTACTACTATGAAGATCCGGGGAGAATAGGTCTTCAGCAACCCATGCTTGCTGTAAAAGGCGACTATGCTTGTCGTAAGAGGCGACTAACGGGATCAGGTGGTCAGGCTCACTGACTTGGTTGATGCATGTCATCGATCCCAATTGCGTGGATCGATGCTCATGATGCCAAACACTGGATTGGCTGGTCCAGACTTGATTATGTACAGACCGCCGTCATGTAGCTGGAATATTGCTAAGTGCGGCGTTAAACAACAAACAAACCATAGCAAACTACTATCTGCATAGGTGCTTTTTTTCCCCGAAGCTGTGTATTCATATGCATTCTAGTTATCATTGTATTATCATTGTTAACTTCCTGGAGAGTATACAACCCAAGCTACTTACAGGCACATATCGGGTACCCATTCCCTGCTGAGTGAACAGAGGCACATTTAAACTAAATCATTTGCCCATTGACGCCACACGTTTTGACACTTGTGTTTCGGGTGTATGTACGTATTCGTGCTTCCATTATCTGGTCATCTACCATCGGACGCGTGGGTTCTTTTGAGAGCTCAGGGTGAATGTACTGTAGACTAGGGGTAGTGGCAACGCTGAATATGCTCAAAGACTTCAAATAAAGGTCTGTGAAGATAAATCTTCAACTAATTAATTAAATAGGAAATTTATATGTTTGTTGTTTGGAGCGAAAACAAATTTCTAGTTTAAAAAGATGGTAAATTGGTATTTCTAAAGTGGTCTTTAAGTGGGCTTTCAGTGAAATGAAATTATATATTGTAATATATATATATATAAACGACAAATCCTTTCCAAAATCATATGACATCTCTCTTTAGAGCCATAGTACGATCCCGACTATATCACAAGCATGTGTCTAAGAACCACTTTCAAATAGTGATGATACCAGGTGTTCATTATCCATCTGTGGCACCCGTCACAAACACATGCAAAAGCTAGTCAATTGAACAAACAAGGGAACATATAGTACATGTACAAGTCAAAATAGGGAATTGCATCAAATGACCTCCACATGTCTACCATAAAAAATTGAAAGCCTTACTAAATCCTTGAGTGCCGTAACCCTGAGCAAACACGTTTTGAGTTAGAGTTGGTCGATGGTCTGTGAGATGAGGACACATATTGCCCAAAGCGATTCCTACGTCTTGCCTGAAGGTCCCCAATAGAGTTATGCCCCTTGTACATAGGTATGTCAATTTTACCAGGCACGTTAAGTATCTCGACAGGATTTTAGTTCAAAGAGTTCACAATAATGATTTGGTGATGTGATGGACGTGGTGGAGACTCTGCAGCTTTTAGTGATTTGAAGCTATTTCTAAAATGGTTTCTCCGACAGGTGAAGTTGACTGAAAGCAATAGGCTTCCCACTCACCAATCATCGAGAATGCAGCATCTCCTTGAAGCAGCGAAGCCAGTGTTTGACGGTGAGAAAGTTGATCACAGTCCCGGCTATCTGGGTAACCATTTGACTGTTACATCAAAGTTTGATGTTATGTTATGAAAAGTTTGATGCTATGTTTCTGGGATGAACTGGAGATGACAGGAAGGTGAAGACTGTACGAGCATAATGCACTAGTGATGGCAGGGATACAACATATGGCTAAGGAAGAAAACATAAATCGAAGGAATAGATTGGAAGTGCTAAATGTCTGAATTTGAGTCAAATACGAGTGTTTTAGTCTGTATTTCCTAAATAATCTGTCTTAAGCATATAAAATGTTGCGTAAATACTTTCCCTTAATCCATTGGAATCTTCTATCAGAAGGAATGGTTAATCCTGTAATTCGGCTGTCTGAAAATGGCACAAAGATATTTCAAAAATTTCTTAAGTGGAAGGGTTCTATTCAGGTCAGGCTGAGTTTTTAGCTTTAGACAGTATTAGATTAGGTTAATTGAAATTTGATCCGATGAAAAACGGGAGGAAACGGAATTTGAACTGTGATGAAACTTTGAGTAGTTTAAAGCAGACACAAGCACGATGAAGGCATCTTGGTTGATCGAGGAAATTGAAGATAGATGGGATGACATGAGGTTGATAATAGCTTCCCTCTCTCATACCCCACACACGAGGAAGGCCCAGACTCAAAGCGATTCATCGCTTCTGCAATGTAAATCCTCTCTGAGATGCACTGAAGGAGCTGAAGTGTTACGAGGTGTTTGTCCCGATGAAGCAAACAGACAACGTACTCAGCAATACATCACCTAGTGGAGACTAAGGTAGAAATTAGTAACATCTGCACATTCCTGCAATCACACCATTAAAGACAACTGAACCCATCTTTGAGATTAGGTTACAAAACATCATGGTATATATAGAGCGAGGAAATGTTGTTCAACGTTACCGTTTGCAATAGCCTTTTATTTGAAGAATATAAGCGACGGAACCCTTTCCATATTCGTAAGAAATCTCTGCCCAAAACAGAGTCAACTGTATCATTCCGACTATATCATTAGCATGTGTTTATGAATCACTTTCAAATAGTAATGATACAAGGTGTTCGCGAAAAGGTGAACGTATCCCGACTCACCGGTGGCACGCGTCACAAACACATGCAAAGACAAGTAAATTTCTTCACCTGAAAAAAACCCCAACAGGCAAATATGGTACAAGTCAAAACAGGGAATTGCATTGGACATCATTGTTTGTCACTGATGCCTCAAATTTGGGAATGTCCTCCACATGTCAACTATAACATTTTTGAAAGCTTTGCCGAGTTCTTGGGTGTTATAACCTTGATCAAACAACTTATGAGCAAGAGTTGTATAACGCCTTTTTAAATCTTGGTAGAAAGAGCATGCTCGGTTGTACCGCAAAAGCTGCGAAATGTAGACACACAAGGGCTGGAGCTGGTGGAATATTGCCTGACATAAAGGGACAGTTGACTTTTGGAAAGTGGAAGTCATGATCTTTATATTCACAAAGACAAATAAATTTCTTCACCTGAAAAACAAACCACGGGAAAATATGGTACAAGTCAAAATAGGGAATTGCATTGGACATCATTGTTTGTCACTGATGCCTCAAATTTGGGAATGTCCTTCACATGTCAACTATAACATTTTTGAAAGCTTTACCGAGTTCTTGGTATGTATCCATGCTCATTTGAAGATCCGGGTTATGCACTTCAGCAACCCATGCTTGTCGTGAAAGGCGACTAACGCGATCGGGTGGTCATCCTAAGCCTAATTGCGTTGATCGATGCTCGTGATGTCAATCACTTGATTGTCTGGTCCAGACTCAATTACATACAGCTGGAGTATTGCAGAGTGCGGCGTTAAACAACAAATTAACGAACAACAACGTATCTAAGACTGTGTAATGGAATCAGTGGTAAGGACTAATTCTTATGCATATTGAAGAAGACCCATTAACAATGAATTAACCGATCCATCCAAGCTAAGGTCAGAGAGACAAGCATGAAGTACGTGGCACTTCTTCGTTTTCCCCAGGACTGAATGAGTTCTGTTTAAGCATTATTACAGTTACATCACAACACTCCAGCTTCCCGTGGGAGATAAGCCCAAAGTAAGGCAGGTATTGAGCATAACCCCACGAGCTTGGCTATGATGCTGATAAACCTAGAAACACATCCAGGGCGATGTAGGGATGATTCGAATGCTGGGTCGCCTTATATAAATTAGGAACTTCAATATATGCACTTGTAAATAGGAAACTGTGTATGTAACACATACCTATCTGATCATGACAAACATGCATAAGCAGTTAACAGTACTAAAGAGTTTCGAAATTCTGTCTGATTTTATCAATGAATGTAGCATTCTAAGGAACCAGCGATGCATCTAAATCTAGTAAGAGCTTTGAAGTCTCCAGAAGGGAAGTTAAATTAATGACAAAAAAAGAAGCAAAACTAAGCGAATATTCGATAGTGTCTACACCGCCATGGCAGTTAAGTATTGATTAAGATGCATGTTTCACGAATATGTTATAGAAGGAATATTATGTGACCAAGTCTAGAATCATCAAAAAGGTATTCCAGACAATTCACCTACTAACAAATTTCAAACTACGTTTTCCTTTCAGATGATGACTAATGCCACTTGAAACATTCTATATATTGAAGATTTCTGTCAATACCTAGATAAAACATAATTTGAAATTGATATAATTTCATTTTCTGTTTTTTATTGACAGGTTAATGTGAGTTCTCGTGGCTTTCGTGGAACAAAGAGTTTCCACATGAACACAAGGAAGATCACCATCAACCTGATTGCTCGCCAGTGTGTGATGCTGATGGTTTGTCTGACCATACACGTGTAATGGATGAGTATGCCCAATAGTCTCGTCGGTCATGTGAACCCTGTTCTAAAGATGGAGCAGACCTCATGGAGTAAACAGGTCCAGTGTTGCATTATGTATACAGTAGATTGACTGGAAACATTACTAAAATCTGCAGAGTACTCGACATCGCGAGAATCAGCGAAGCATATTTTTAATAATAAACTACGAATATCAAATCAAGACACACCACCAACTCCATCTTGTTACGGATGATATATCTAGGCCTTCATTCTATAAAGACCTGACCGTTACGACTAACTCTCCTACATTCACATCAATAGCGCTGAATGAGACACGTTGGCTCATTTCACCATAATTTGTTTGAATAGACTTGTCCAGACATTTTTCAAATGACCACATATGAGATTGATATACAAGCTATGTATACTGATACCATTCAACTGAGTCTGACCGTCATTCACGGTGAATATAGCCCCGACCGTTATTGCAGGAACTTTGGTAGTCAGTGTGGTCGGCTTCCTTGTACTACTGACACGAACGATCTGACAGAACTGATTCTGTGAGATGAAATGGGGTTGAACGTTGCGGTCAAGGATATTGCACTTACATATATATAGCGACATGGATGCACGTGAGCGTATGTGTGTGTGTGACTAAAAGCTCCAATCTAAAGACATACTTTAAACTGACGACATATTTATTCAAGAACATGCACTCACGTATATGTGTAACATTAATGACACCAGATGACTGGTCCTTTCGGTAGTAATGACCTGCTCCACATTTGCCTACTTCTCACCCATCATCATCCAATTCTCCTTCATTGTCTTAGTTGGCTATTTGAGGGTCTATTTCACGTCCACTTGTATGATTATCTTTCCACTTATATGCCTATCTGTGCAAATGTCTTCTTGTGCACGCATAACTTCTGTTGCAAAATATGTGATTCACAGATATGAACACCCGTGACAAGCAATAGAGCCAGTGTATCCACGTTGGGAATCGAACACGGGTCTTTGGTGTGATGATACGAGTCCCATGAGGCTACCCAACTACCCCTCAACCTGCCGTTTGAAGCATTTATAAGTTACCTGTACCTCCAAGATAGATCTCCGAATTGAGAGCCAAAATACTGGCACCTTAATTCATTCATTTCCAGTGTTAATAACAGTCAATAATTCCTACAGAAACGCTCAAAGGATTTCACGGTAACTATGTATTTAAGTGTGATAATTGGAAAATGAGCATAATGTGAGTATTATACTGTGTACACTATCTTAAGACAGTTACAATTCAAAATAGTGATAACATTAGTATTTGGAATCACCGGAGATCATATTTGATACTGGCTATGTAAGCAGTAGGAAGGATATTAGGTGACAACATTTAACGCAGGAAAGGTTTATATCTACATTCAAATGAAACGTATTTGGCTACTTTTTTCACTAAAATGTCATGATGAATAACTTTTAACATCGAGCTCTGTCGCTGATACATTGTCATACATTTGTGTCAACCATTCAGGCTAATACTACTCTACTCTGCTGATCAAGTTCGAAGTTATACAGAAACGGAGAAAGGATTTCACAGAGAATACAAATATTCTGACGTGTGACAGAAACGACATATGGCAATAAACACAATGTTTAAAAAGGGAGCATAATGAGAACATTATAATATCTTCATTATTTTAAGATATTGATAATTTGAATAAATAGAAATAACTCGAGGTTATAATCGATAGCATAAATAAGGATATCAGACGATAAGGACATTAAGGATATCAGTTTAACACCAGAAATGTTTACATTTACGTTCATATAAAATGTGTCCTGTAACTTTTTTCACAACTCATGTCGCTGATAAATTGCTTTGCTAATAGTTTCTGATATGTTTTCCTTTCATGTCATTTATAATATCACAGCAGGAGCAGTAAAAATACTTTTCTTGTCAATCTTTTAAGTTAATATTACTCTATCAGTTGTGACTGTGGCTGAGAGTTGAGTGATTGATATGAAGGGAAATTAAATAAACCAAACACAAAACTATTTTAAAAATGCAAAATTAGTTGAATTGAAATCGACCGACCTCCCCTTTTCGGAAATCAGAATATTGGATAGTGAAAGCAAACTAATCTCATACCGAAGTGGAAACTCTGAGATTGAATTCATTTCTCGATTGAGACAGTATGATAAATGAAGGTTTTACAGAATGTTAGAAATCATTGATTCGAAGAGTTAATTGAAGAAGTGTTTTCGTGAGTACTGTTCTGCTCAGATATGAACTCTAATAGTTAATCATACGAGGATCACAGCCATCTGAGACGCCGCAAATCTCTGTGTAGAGTTGCATCTCTTGGGGGTGCCAGAAATCTTGGATTGTGTGTTCGAATCCCGGCTGGTCCTGATTATGCCTGTAATTTTGTCCGCACCACATTCTTGCTCTAGGGATTCGCCAAAGTGCTAAACATTTATAACTTGCAATATGTCAGGCATTCCTCCCACATTAATCTGACACGCTGTGATATAACTGTAATACTGTTCAAAGCGGTGGTAAACCAAGTTCACTCAAGTGATCAGTCACTCACAACTCGGCCTCATATGAACACGTCAATGCATATGAAGTGATTTAAAGCATGACATGTTTTCTGTGCACGGGGATCTCTGAAGGATATAGGCGTGATATTGCCCTTCTCAGTTTTTAAAACAATACAGAGAGAAATACTGCATAAACTTAGGTTAATTTGAAAAAAATATGCAAATGCAGAGGTTATGTAAAAGATGTAATAATTACAAACACTGGTACGTTACAAAATACATATTTATAATAATTCATTGATTTTTCGTTTTGAAAAGCATATTACATGGATAAATATGTGCGAGAGGACTAGTTGAATTTGCTATGCCTTGTATCATGATTTTGGTGAGATACCAACAAATATATTGCTGTCACTCAATTTTTTGGTGCACTCATTACAGCAGACTGTGTCTCGTGATGCATGGTGAGTGGCGATGGAAGAAGAACGAAGACGCCTTCTTGTGGCGAACAAAATAAGGAACATGTAATATCCGTCTTGTGTCCACAATTATCAACACCAAGGAGAAAAGGTGCTATGAAACAATTGTACCGTGACTTCATAAAGAAAGACTTTTGATGTTAACTTCCGTCCGTAAAAATCGCCACGTCATAAGCTAACATAATATGTCAATTACTGGATTGTTTGGTCCAGACTCGATTATTGACAGACCGCCATCATATTGCCGGAATATTGCTAAGTGCGGCGTTAAACAACAAACAAACGGAACATATATGATGATATATATATCACAATGCATAATAATTGTATACACAAGGATGTGTTTGTGTTTTACTATAAAAGTGTGTTTGGGTGTACCCTTACGTCAATCCAATCTGAAACAGCTGTGAACAAGTGTGGCTGTTTCAAAGGTTCCTATGTAAAATGGTATTCTTTCCATTTAGACAGTGATATATTTCCGCCACAATTCACGATTACATAGACATGGTGCTGGGAAAGTTTAGGGGAGGAGTAAATGAATGTAGAAAACCAATTCCTAGTCTATAGCTGTTAATGAGCTTTGTGTAACTGAGGACGAATTATATTGATGGAAAGAGGCACATTTAGTGTAAACATTACTAATAAATGTATCTGAAGTCCCTGACGCTATCAGTGTATAGAGATCACAGTGTGAACTTACTGTTAAACAATTTACACTGTCTGAACTACCAAAATGATACATGGCTGTCAATGAGACAGTAAAGAGTGTATAATCAACTCAAGGGACTACCGTCAATACAGCTGAGCATGTGAGCAGACCATGTTAACCAACTGCCCTGTCTATACACCTCGATCAGTGTTACATTAGAGGACTTTCAATGTGATGAAAATCGAAAGAACATTGGATGACTTGGATGCCATTATGTGACCTGTTAAGTTTAGATATCCTTGTGCAAATGAATACTTGCACACATTCAACTTCTATTGCAAGACATATTTGAACACCCATGAGAAATATTTGAGCTGGTTTTTCCATGTGGGGAATCGAACATGGGTCCTCGGCGTGGTGATCCAACTCAAACTATTGGGCTTCCCAATCAATCTGCCGTATGACGTATACATCAGTTTGCTATACGTCCAATGTAGTGCCTTTAATACAAACCTTTCCCGTGTTAATAATTGTTGAAAAGGTCGGAAGTTATACAAAAACGGACAGGCGATTTCACAGTAAATAACAGAGTATTGTGGTGATTTCCACTGGCTATGATTCGTTAGATATTATATCATTGTAAATACACCGACAAGTGGCCGTCCACCCTGCCTAAAACTGCCAGGAATGGTACAAATTCCCTGTCCGGATTTCTCAATTCATAGCTTATGATGAAATTACCCACTGCCAGGCTTTACAGCCAGAGTGATCCCCAGAACAAGACCAGCGTGAAAGCGATGACTAATGCAGCTGATCATACTCCTGTAAATAAGGTGATGGGGACATATTTCCAACTTAAACACACATACATCTTTTTGCCTAGGTCGCTTTTAGTCGGGACATGGGAATCAATGACACATCTCTCCCATAGGAAGTAGACTTTGTGAAGGGACGTCGACAGCAATTCAGGGCTTTGTGCCACTCGCTGTTGTTTATGACAATAGATTGGTTCACTGTGTACGGCGAAATAGCTGATGTAGACGGTGAATGGAGGGTTTAGGTAGTGCAACACATAGAATATCCTACTACCACGTTCAAGCACCTTCATATCGCGGCTGGTGACACCAGGAGTTGGCTTCATACATTGTATCCATGTGGGGAGTCGAACACGGTCTTGGGCGTGACGACAAACTCTAACTACTTTGCTACCCGACCACCCCTCAATCTTCCGTATGAAGTAAAAATGAGTTTCCTATACCTCTAAGATCGATCTCCCCGACGAGTGTCAAAATGCTCTTTTAATACAAATCTTTCCGTTGTTAACAACTGTCAAAAAAATCGTAAGTTCTACAGAAACGGACACACGGTTTCAAAGTAAATAACAATATATTTAAGTGTGATAGAAACGACATATGGCAATAAAAATATTTAACATAGGCATGGTGAGAACATTATAATGTGTATATTATTTAAACACATTGGTAATTGGAATAAATGGAAAATGAATATTGAGAGTAAGTGGAGATTATATTAGATAGCATTAACACCAGTCTACAAGTTTAACACAAGAAAGTTTATGTTTACGATCAAGTGAAAATGTGTCCTGGAGGTTTTTTCACAAATCATGTCATGATGAATGAGAATGGCATCGAGATTTGTCGCTGATCAATTGCTTTGCTAATAGTTTCTGATATGTTTTTCTTCATGGCTTTTATAATATCACAGCACGAGCAGGACTAATACTTTTCTTGTCAATCTTTTCAGTTGATATTACTCTGTCATTTGTGACTTAGGCTGAGTGTCGTGTGATTGATACAACGGGAAATTAAATCAAATCCATACGGATAAAAACTATTTTAAACATGTAAATTTTGTGGAATTGAATCGACTGACCTGCCCTTTTCAGAAATCAGCATATTGGATAATGGAAGTAAATCTCATACTGATGTGGAAGCTTTCGGTTTGAATTCATTTCTCGATTGAGAAAGTATTATGAATGAAGTTTTTACAGAATGTTAGAAATCATTGATTCGATGAGTTAATTGAAGAAGTGTTTTGGTGAAAGAATAAACAAGTACTGCTTTACTCAGATCTGAACACTGATGGCTAATCATACGAGTAGCGCAGTCGTCTAAGGCGCCGCTAATCGTTGTGCAGAGTTGCGCCCCTTGAGCTTTCCATCAACCTGTGATTGTGGTTTCGAATCGCTTGTCAGCACCATACTCTTGCTCGTTGGTTTGTTCACCTGAAAAAAAACCACAGGAACATATTGTGCGACACACATAATTTTCATAAAACGGTGTACGTTCATCGCAATTTATATGTGTAATAAATATTTATACATGTATCCAACTTGCCACCCAAATTATTAGAAGCATGGAACCAGGCTGGCATCTTCACCTTCAGTTTGACGGCCTTGTATAAGGCGGCAACAACCCATCTTTAACCAGAGAAAGGAAACTTCACTAATGCTTGAGTGGAACGTTAAGGTCAACACCAGGTGTTTGCTTTACTACGGTGGGTTTGTATGGTTAAATTCAAATTTTAAATAGAAATTTAAAAATTATAATGCACATAATTATATTTGGGGACATGTATGTGATAAGTAACTTTCAATAAATGAAGAGTTTTGCTCGAACCTCTTTAGCATTACCAAAGCATTTTTTCAAATTTTGTGTGTTCAGGAATATGTCTTGTCTTTAGACACTTATGATACCCTTTTAGTCGTCTTTGATGTGGTAAGCAGTCAGACTGTGCGTGTTCGTGATACTAACCAGTGCGAAATACACACTTGACAGAAATACCCTGTCACAGCACCCGGGAGGAAACGTAATTCACTGGTATGTTATCAGGCTGTATTGGCAAGCAATTTCCTTGTGTATAGCTGCTGATGAGGCTTGTATTAGAGGGAGACTTGTACAGATATATGTGGAACTGGTTCCCATTGATTGCATGATATAACCCGCTTTCAGCTGTCAGCTGTCAGCTACCAGTCTCTGTAACCCATTGCTTATTACAATTTGACATTTGCAGCTGAATACCGACTTGACTGGCTTGCTTCTCCAATGTCTGTGAGACGTCGAAACTTAGCATTGTAAGTTCACTCAGTATACATCTGATGAAAGGGTGAGAAGTAGTTCTATAACATCGATACAAGCCTAAAGAACATACCATAAACATGTTCATGGTTATTGTACCTTTATATACCCACACTTATCTAGGTACTACTATGACGATCCGCGGTAGAATAGGTCTTCAGCAAACCATACTTGCTGCAAAAGGCGACTATGTTTGTCGTAAGAGGCGACTATTATGAAAGACAAACCAGAGGGATAGCAGTATAGAGCCCAATCGTCCTTTCTGTCCCGCCATGTACCCGGAAGTCGCGAAAGTATCATAATATATCCAAACGCATTTGAAGATCCGGACTAGAATAGGTCTTCAGCAACCCTTGCTTGTCGTAAGAGGCGACTAACAGGATCGGGTGACTAGGATCGATGTTCATGATGTCAATCACTGGATTGTCTGGTCCAGACTCGATTATTTACATAACGCCGTCATATAGCTGGAATAACACTGAGTGCGGCGTTAAACAACAAACAAACCAAACCAAACTACTATCTGCTCAGGTGCGTTTTTTTTGTTCCCCGACCAGTGTATTCATATGCATTCTAGTTACCATTGTATTATCATTGTTAACTCCCTGGGGAGTATACAACCCAAGCTACTTACAGGCACAAGGTTTTACATCCACCTCACATATCGGGTATCCATTCCCTGCTGGATGAACAGAGGCACATTTGAACTAAATCATTTGCCCAGTGACGCCACACGTTTTGACACTTGTGTTTCGGGTGTATGTATGTATTCGTGCTTCCATCATCTGGTCATCTACCATCGGACGCGTGGGTTCTTTTGAGAGCTCAGGGTGAATGTACTGTAGACTAGGGGTAGTGGCAACGCTGAATATGCTCAAAGACTTCAAATTAAGGTCTGTAAAGATAAATCTTCAACTAATTAATTAAATAGGAAATTTATATGTTTGTTGTTTGGAGCGAAAACAAATTTCTAGTTTAAAAAGATGGTTAATTGGTATTTCTAAAGTGGTCTTTAAGTGGGCTTTCAGTGAAATGAAATTATATATTGTAATATATATATATATATATATATATATATATATATAAACGACAAAATCCTTTCCAAAATCATATGACATCTCTCTTTAGAGCCATAGTACGATCCCGACTATATCACAAGCATGTGTCTAAGAACCACTTTCAAATAGTGATGATATCAGGTGTTCATTATCCATCTGTGGCACCAGTCATAAACACATGCAAAAGCTAGTCAATTGAACAAACAAGGGAACATATAGTACATGTACAAGTCAAAATAGGGAATTGCATCAAATGACCTCCACATGTCTACCATAAAAAATTGAAAGCCTTACTAAATCCTTGAGTGCCGTAACCCTGAGCAAACACGTTTTGAGTTAGAGTTGGTCGATGGTCTGTGAGATGAGGACACATATTGCCCAAAGCGATTCCTACGTCTTGCCTGAAGGTCCCCAATAGAGTTATGCCCCTTGTACATAGGTATGTCAATTTTACCAGGCACGTTAAGTATCTCGACAGGATTTTAGTTCAAAGAGTTCACAATAATGATTTGGTGATGTGATGGACGTGGTGGAGACTCTGCAGCTTTTAGTGATTTGAAGCTATTTCTAAAATGGTTTCTCCGACAGGTGAAGTTGACTGAAAGCAATAGGCTTCCCACTCACCAATCATCGAGAATGCAGCATCTCCTTGAAGCAGCGAAGCCAGTGTTTGACGGTGAGAAAGTTGATCACAGTCCCGGCTATCTGGGTAACCATTTGACTGTTACATCAAAGTTTGATGTTATGTTATGAAAAGTTTGATGCTATGTTTCTGGGATGAACTGGAGATGACAGGAAGGTGAAGACTGTACGAGCATAATGCACTAGTGATGGCAGGGATACAACATCTGGCTAAGGAAGAAAACATAAATCGAAAGAATAGATTGGAAGTGCTAAATGTCTGAATTTGAGTCAAATACGAGTGTTTTAGTCTGTATTTCCTAAATAATCTGTCTTAAGCATATAAAATGTTGCGTAAATACTTTCCCTTAATCCATTGGAATCTTCTATCAGAAGGAATGGTTAATCCTGTAATTCGGCTGTCTGAAAATGGCACAAAGATATTTCAAAAATTTCTTAAGTGGAAGGGTTCTATTCAGGTCAGGCTGAGTTTTTAGCTTTAGACAGTATTAGATTAGGTTAATTGAAATTTGATCCGATGAAAAACGGGAGGAAACGGAATTTGAACTGTGATGAAACTTTGAGTAGTTTAAAGCAGACACAAGCACGATGAAGGCATCTTGGTTGATCGAGGAAATTGAAGATAGATGGGATGACATGAGGTTGATAATAGCTTCCCTCTCTCATACCCCACACACGAGGAAGGCCCAGACTCAAAGCGATTCATCGCTTCTGCAATGTAAATCCTCTCTGAGATGCACTGAAGGAGCTGAAGTGTTACGAGGTGTTTGTCCCGATGAAGCAAACAGACAACGTACTCAGCAATACATCACCTAGTGGAGACTAAGGTAGAAATTAGTAACATCTGCACATTCCTGCAATCACACCATTAAAGACAACTGAACCCATCTTTGAGATTAGGTTACAAAACATCATGGTATATATAGAGCGAGGAAATGTTGTTCAACGTTACCGTTTGCAATAGCCTTTTATTTGAAGAATATAAGCGACGGAACCCTTTCCATATTCGTAAGAAATCTCTGCCCAAAACAGAGTCAACTGTATCATTCCGACTATATCATTAGCATGTGTTTATGAATCACTTTCAAATAGTAATGATACAAGGTGTTCGCGAAAAGGTGAACGTATCCCGACTCACCGGTGGCACGCGTCACAAACACATGCAAAGACAAGTAAATTTCTTCACCTGAAAAAAACCCCAACAGGCAAATATGGTACAAGTCAAAACAGGGAATTGCATTGGACATCATTGTTTGTCACTGATGCCTCAAATTTGGGAATGTCCTCCACATGTCAACTATAACATTTTTGAAAGCTTTGCCGAGTTCTTGGGTGTTATAACCTTGATCAAACAACTTATGAGCAAGAGTTGTATAACGCCTTTTTAAATCTTGGTAGAAAGAGCATGCTCGGTTGTACCGCAAAAGCTGCGAAATGTAGACACACAAGGGCTGGAGCTGGTGGAATATTGCCTGACATAAAGGGACAGTTGACTTTTGGAAAGTGGAAGTCATGATCTTTATATTCACAAAGACAAATAAATTTCTTCACCTGAAAAACAAACCACGGGAAAATATGGTACAAGTCAAAATAGGGAATTGCATTGGACATCATTGTTTGTCACTGATGCCTCAAATTTGGGAATGTCCTTCACATGTCAACTATAACATTTTTGAAAGCTTTACCGAGTTCTTGGTATGTATCCATGCTCATTTGAAGATCCGGGTTATGCACTTCAGCAACCCATGCTTGTCGTGAAAGGCGACTAACGCGATCGGGTGGTCATCCTAAGCCTAATTGCGTTGATCGATGCTCGTGATGTCAATCACAGGATTGTCTGGTCCAGACTCAATTACATACAGCTGGAGTATTGCAGAGTGCGGCGTTAAACAACAAATTAACGAACAACAACGTATCTAAGACTGTGTAATGGAATCAGAGGTAAGGACTAATTCTTATGCATATTGAAGAAGACCCATTTACAATGAATTAACCGATCCATCCAGGTTAAGGTCAGAGGGACGAGCATGAAGTACGTGGCACTTCTTCGTTTTTCCCAGGACTGAATGAGTTCTGTGTAAGCATTATTACAGTTACATCACAACACTCCAGCTTCCCGTGGGAGATAAGCCCAAAGTAAGGCAGGTATTAGGCATAACCCCACGAGCTTGGCTATGATGCTGATAAACCTAGAAACACATCCAGGGCGATGTAGGGATGATTCGAATGCTGGGTCGCCTTATATAAATTAGGAACATCAATATAAGCACTTGTAAATAGGATACTGTGTATGTGTAACACATACCTATCTGATCTTGACAAACATGCATAATCAGTTAACAATACTAAAGAGTTTCTTTCTGATTTTATCAATGAATGTAGCACTCTAAGGAACCAGCGATGCATCTACATCTAGTGAAGCTTTGAAGTCTCCAGAAGAGAACTTAAATTAATGACAAAAAAGAAGCAAAACTAAGCGAATACTCGATAGTGTCTACATCGCCATGATAGTTAAGTATTGATTAAGATGCATGTTTCAGGAATATGTTAGAAAAGGAATATCATGTGACCAAGTCTAGAATCATCAAAAAGGTATTCCAGACAATTCACCTACTAACGACTTTCAACTACGTTTTCGTTTCAGATGATGACTAATGCTTCTTAAAATATTCTATATATTGACGATTACTGTCAATACCTAGATAAAACATAATTTTAAATTGATATAATTTCATTTTCTGGTTTTTATTGACAGTTTAATGTGATTTCTCGTGGCATTCGTGGAACAAAGAGTTTCACATGAACACAAGGAAGATCACCATCAATGTTATTGCTCGCCAGTGTGTGATGCTTATGGTTTGTCTGCCCATACTCGTGTAATGGATGAGGATGCCCAATAGTCTCGTCGGTCATGTGAGCCCTGTTCTAAAGATGGAGCAGACGTCATGGAGTAAACAGGTCCAGTGTTGCATTATGTATACAGTAGATTGACTGGAAACATTACTAAAATCTGCAGAGTACTCGACATCGCGAGAATCAGCGAAGCATATCTTTAATAATAAACTACGAATATCAAATCAAGACACACCACCAACTCCGTCTTGCTACGGATGATATATCTACGCCTTCATTCTACAAAGACATGACCGTTACGACTAACTCTCCTACATTCACATCAATAGCGCTGAATGAGACACGTTGGCTCATTTCACCCTAATTTGTTTGAGTAGACTTGTCCAGACATTTTGCAAATGACCACATATGAGATTGATATACAAGCTATGTATACTGATACCATTCAACTGAGTCTGACCGTCACTCACGGTGAATATAACCCCCACCGTTATTGCAGGAACTTTGGTAGTCAGTGTGGTCGGCGTCCTTGCACTACTGGCACGAACTATCTGGTTCTGTGAGATGAAATGGGGTTGAACGTTGCGGTCAAGGATATTTACATGTATATAGCGACATGCATGGACGTGAGCGTGCGTATGCGTGTGTGTGTTACACGTTATTGTAATGACTAAAGCTCCAATCTGAAGACATACTTTAAACTGACGAGATATATATTCAAGAACATACTATCACGTATATGTGTAACATTCATGACACCAGATGACGGGTCCTTTCGGTAGTAATGATCTGCTCCACATTTGCCTACTTCTCACCCATCATCATCCAATTCTCCTTCATTGTCTTAGTTGGCCATTTGAGGGTCTATTTCACGTCCACTTGTATGCCTATCTATCCACTTGTATGCCTATCTGTACAATAAATGCACGTACTCGAGTGCTGTTATACACTGGTAGAAAAGAAAGGACTTTCACGTTTCATCTGTATAAAATCTTACGCACGTGTAGATGTCTTCTTGGGCACGCCAAACTTCTATTGCAAGATATGTTATTCACAGATATGAACACACGTGACAAACAATAGAGCCAATGTATCCATGTTGGGAATCGAACACGGGTATTCGGTGTGATGATACGTGTCCCATTAGGCTACCCAACCACCCCTCAAATCTGCCGTATGAAGCATTAATAAATTACCTGTACCTCAAAGATAGATCTCCGAATTGAAAGCCAAAATACTGGCACCATAATACATTCATTTCCAGTGTTAATAACTGCCAATAATATAGGAAGTACAGAAACGTACATCATGGTAATCATGGACCATGACATCATGGTAAGTAGCAACTATGTATTTAAGTGTAATAAAAACGGTATATAGAAATAAAAACAAAAGTAAAAACGAGCATAATGTGAGTATTATACTGTGTACATTATCTTAAGACAGTGACAATTTAAAATAGTGTAACATTAGCATTTGGAATCACTGGAGATCATATTTGATACTGTTTATGTAACCAGTAAGAAGGATATTAGGTGACAACATTTAACGCAGGAAAGGTTTATTCTACATTGAAATGAAACGTATTTAGCTACTTGTTTTCACAAAAATGTCATGATGAATAAGTATTGACATCGAGCTATGACGCTGATACATTTTTGTGCAAATTGTCTCTAATATATTTTCCTTCCATGGCTTTTATATCACAGCACGATTAGGAACAATAATGTTTTGGTCAATCATTCAAGCTAATACTACTCTATCAGTTGTGACTTTCCGGTGTTAACAAGTGTTAATAAAGTTCGAAGTTATACAGAAACGGAGAAAGGATTTCACGGAGAATAACAATACACTGACGTGTGACAGAAACGACATATGGCAATAAAAACAATGTTTAAAAAGGGATCATAATGAGAAAATTATAGTGTCTTCATTATTTTAAGATGTTGATAATTTGAATAAATGTAACATTACTGTTAGAAATAACTGGAGATTATAATCGATACTGTCTATGATAGCATAAATAAGGATAAGGACAGTACGGATATCAGTTTAACACCAGAAATGTTTACATTTACGTTCAAATGTAACTGTTTTTACAAATCGTGTTGCTGATAAATTGCTTTGCTAATAGTTTCTGATATGTTTTCCTTTCATGTCATTTATAATATCACAGCACGAGCAGTAAAAATACTTTTCTTGTCAATCTTTTAAGTTAATATTACTCTATCAGTTGTGACTGTGGCTGAGAGTTGAGTGATTGATATGAAGGAAAATTAAATAAACTCCAAACACATAAAAACTTTTTTTAAAATGCAAAATTAGTTGAATTGAAATCGACCGACCTCCCCTTTTCGGAAATCAGTATATTGGATAATGGAAGCAAACAACCCACGTGGAAGCTCTGAGACTGAATTCGTTTCTCGATTGAGAAAGTATGATAAATGAAGGTTTTACAGAATGTTAGAAATCATTGATTCGAAGAGTTAATTGAAGAAGTGTTTTCGTGAATTCCTTCACGAGTACTGTTCTGCTCAGATATGAACTCTGATGGCTGATCATACGAAGATCACAGCTGTGCAGAGTTGCGTCCCTTGGGGGTGCCAGAAATCTTGGATTGTGTGTTCGAATCCCGGCTGGTCCTGATTATGCCTGTAATTTTGTCCGCACCACATTCTTGCTCTAGGGATTCAACAAAGTGGTAAACATTTATAACTTGCAATATGTCAGACATTCCTCCCACATTAAGCTGACACGCTGTGATATAACTGTAATACTGTACAAAGCGGTGGTAAACCAAGTTCACTCACTCAAGTGATCAGTCACTCACAACTCGACCTCATGCAATGACATCAATGCATATGCAGTGATTTAAAGCATGACATGTTTCCTATGCACGGGGATCTCTAAAGGATAAAAACTTGATATTGCCCTTCTTATTTTTTATAATAACACACAGAGAAATACTGCATAAACGGACCGCCTCCGTGGTCTAGTGGTAGAGCGTCCGCCCGGAGAGCGGAAGGTCTGGGGTTCGATCCCCGATCGCGTCATACCAAAAGACGTTAAAAGATGGTACTTGTTGTTACCCTGTCTGGCGCTCGGCATTAAGGGGCTAAAACAAGGACTGGTCGGCTCGGAGTCAGTATACTGTGTCTGAGTGGGGTACTCATGTTAAACTGCGGCATGGTATCTCAGTGAGCTAGCACTATACATCGGCATCAGTCCGGACTAGTACAAGCAGCCACACAAACACACACACGTACATGCACGTCGCTATATAAGTGCAATAATCTTGGACGCGACGTTAAACACCATTTCACATCACCTTCACCACTGCATAAACGTATGTAAATTTGAAAAAAATATGCAAATTCAGAGGTTAGGTAAAAGATATAATAATTACAAACACTGGTAGGTTACAAAATACATTTTTATGATAATTCATTGTTTTTTTGTCTTGAAAAGTATATTACATGGGTAAATATGTGAGAGAGGACTATTCGAATTTGCTATACTTTGAGATACCAACAAATAGATTGCTGTCACTCCTAAGTGTACACTGCACAGACTGTATCTCGTGATACATAGTGAGTGGCGATGGAAGAAGATCGTAGACGCCAGGAGAAAAGGTGCTATGAAACAATTTTACCGTGACATCATAAAGAAAGACGTTTGATGTTTACTTTCTTCCGTAAAAATGACCACGTCATCAGCTGGCTTAATATTAGCACTCTGGACTCTTCCGTAAAGTTTCCGAAGAGTTTTGAGTAAAAAATCGCTTGATTCATTTTCGGACATGGCTTTGGGTCGGCCTTCCCCTTTTCACCAAACTTTTTACAGCTGCATGCGGGAAGTTGATTACTTCGCTGATCTACGCCATCACCATAAGGTATTAGAGGTAGCGGCCATTTCTGAAAGAAGAACAAAACAGCTTGCATATGTTTGAAAATGCGTAGTGTGTTATGTCCTTCTTTTAACCATAGTTAGGGAAGCATTATATCTTTATCAACAGCTAACCCTACAGGGGGCTTAACATTATCACTCGAGATTCTTCTGTAATATTTCCAAAATGTTTGGAATATATAAATCGTTTCAATCATTTTCGAACATGCCCTAAGGGGTTCCGTGAAGATTCCGGGCTCGAATTGGTCATCAGCAACCCATGCTTGTCGTAGCTACTAACGGGATCGAGTGTTCAGACTCGCTGACATGATTGCTGCATGTTATCGTATCCCAATTGCGTAGATCGTTGCTCATGATGTCAATCACTGGATTGTTTGGTCAAGACCCTATTTTTTACAGACCACCGTCATATTGGCAGAATATAGCAGAGTGCGGCGGTAAACAACAAACAAACAAAAACATGCCCTTACGCGGCAAAAAGTGTCATTTCTCAACTTTGCTTTATCAAGTGTTCTTATGAGCGTGAGCATGAAAATATAGCATGCAAAGTGCAGTTCAGAAAAAAAGTTTCAATCATGTCAACTACCCCTCACATCTCAAGAATTAATTAATGTAACAAATGTGCATATGTAATTTTTTTATCAGAGGTATTTACTATAAATAACATATACAACAACTTTATAGAACTACACGTGGCAATTATTCTTCTTACCTTGTTTATGTCGAATATGTTGCAGTTGAGAGGTCGTTGATATTAAACTGAGTAAACTGAGAATGTATCTGGAACACATATCTATATATCATCAATTTCTGAAGATTCTGGAAAACAAAAAAATCATTTTCAAAGTTACGCCGAATAAAAGCTACAAAATACTTTACATAATCTCTGCCAAAAGTAGACTTCCCGACTATATCGGAAACATGTATTCATAAATCACTATAAGTTAGTGATGGAGCATGTGTTCGCGAAAAGGTGAGGGTATCCTGCACAAACACATGTGAAGGCAAGTCAAATGTTAACCAGCAAAAACAGGGAACATTATGTACAAACGAGGGATCAGACATTAGACATTATTTTGGTCAGTGAAGCGTAATTTTTGGAATTTCCTCCACATGTCTACCATCACACCTTTTGAAAACCTTAATAAGGCCTAAACTGATATAACCCTGATCAAACAAATTTTGAGCACGCTCTATGAGTTGAGGACAAACATTGCCCCTGGAGTTGCATACTTATTGTCTAAACATCTCAACAGAATTATGTCCCTTGGACAAAGGAATGTTTTATGTCACCAGACATGCAAAGTAGATCAAAGATATTCGAGTGTAAGTGTTTCCTATATAATGATGATTGGGTGGGCGTTAGATATGGTGGATAGTCTGCAGCATGCTCCGCCTGAGGGGAAATTAGCAACAAATGTACATTCAACGTTTTTTACTGGGAATAAAACGCAACTTTGAGATTATGACACAATACTATGGTATAAAGTGAGTGAGTAATTGTTTTCTAATGCTGCAGTCAGTCATATCCTGATTTTGAAGGAAACCTGGGCCAGGCACACCAGTGTCTATAACAATATGTTAAGTTATATTTTTGACTATATTTTCTATTGGTCTATAAGTTACATGAATATGTCGCTCGATGTTTGTTAGTATCCTTGGATTCCTAACATTCTGTATTATGTATGTATGTATATTCTATGAGGTTATGACGTTGGGGTAGTGGGCCCCATTGTGTCTCTGTATCTTATTGGCATTTGATCTATTGATTCTAAATAGGAGTTGAATAAATGACAGACTTGCTGTGGTCCTGGAATAATGTCTTCAAATTCACATCATCAAGGAGTCATCATACAAGGCACAGAGCCCAACCACCTAATCCCCTCCTGAGACATAATTTTTTACAAACCAAACAGGAATTATTGATATTGTGGAAACCTTATAAAACCTTTTACGCCCAATGGAATCTGTTTCGAAATTGATTATTCTCTGACGATGACGTTGAATGTTTACTTTGTGCATACATCTTCTGATTTCCACTGGCTATGATTGGTTATGTATTATATCATTGCAAATACACCGACAAGTGGTCTCGCCACCCACGATGTCTAAAAATGTCATATGTGGTAACAAATCCCTGTCCGGATTTCTCTATTCCTAGCCTATGATGAAATTTCCACCGCCGGGTTTTACAGCCTGACTGATACCCAGAACAAGACTAGTGTGAAAGCGATGGCTATTAGAGCTGATCATACTTCTGTAAATAAGGTAGTGGGGGACATATTTCCAACTTAAACATACATACATCTCTTTAGCAAGATAGCCATTTGCCAGGACTGGAGAATCAATGGCACATTGCCTCCTAGAGAATGTAGACTTTGTGAGAAAACGTTAACAGCAATTCATGGCTAAGTCTGATTCGCTGTTATTTATGACAGTAAACACTGTGCATGGTGATACAACACATAATGCCTGTTGTAGATGATGAATGGAGGGTTTAGACAGTATTACAGATTGATAGCTCTTCTCGCTTTTCCGTCTACACTGTCCTATCAGCACCATGGGATCGGTTTGTGTTACGTGTATAATATTGACTTGATGGCAGAAAATAACACCCAGATGATCCTCTCAATCAAACCCAAAGTGATGACATACGAACCTTTTGCGACCTATTCAAAGAACCTGCCTGTGCAACTCGGGTGTAAAATAATGAAACGAGCAAAGAATTTCCCAGAGAATGCCAGTTCCGATTCTCAGCAGTTCGACTCGACAGATATAATGTTCCTGTAAATGGGAAAACATAGATGATATGGACACAGTATGTCACAGTAAGGGGGAAATGGGTTTTAATAATTACATGTATACATTTTGTTTACATTTTGATACTTTGCGTGTAAGAGAACATTATTTTAATTTTGAAAGAGCGTGTTTGTTCTACAATTCGTGAAATAGATAGGGGAAATAGATATTTATCAAAGGAGACACCCTTGGTTTCTTTTCGTTGTGAATTGTAAATTTAGATTGAGACTGTGGATTAAAGAAAATATGAAGCCCAAATTTGTCACCTCAGATTCACAACATTTTCCGCAGATACATGTAGTTGTATGAAGTTAGAACTTCTGACAATATTTGTACACATACACATTTCATAACTGTGTGGTTAGCAAGAGCCTGTAGCATTGTCACTGATATCATGGCTTCACATATCAACTGCATCCTGCATTGTACAAATTACCAACGACATGATCTCCATAAACTGTTTGAAATGTCCTGTCAGCAACATAGATATTTGTTTCCTTCAATGCATCAATGATCTGGACAATGTGATGTAATTATTCTAAAATACCGTTTTGCATTTAAACTGGTTTTGTAACAGAAGCATAGCACCCAACAGCCTGCTACAGAAATGATGTTGAGGTTTTGTAAGGTTGTCCTTTTGTGTTTGTGTAGGTGATTTAGATTCTGTCACGACACATTTGCCCCAGAGGCCTTACATAGACAGGTGCACGTTGGCATCGATACAGTAGTGGCACAGTTCTGTTTCAATCAATCAATCTAGTATTTATTGTAGACGAGATGTATAATGCAAAAACGTTAATATCTTAAGTGCATGCATGTCAACACTCCCTATGAGGTGAATAGGAACTTAACATGTCACAAATTCAGTCTACACTCACGAAGTACCAGAAAATTCCATATAATTCACTAATAGCCATAGAATCACTCGTCGATAAATATAGATATTCTGTATATCCATTTTATCTGTTCTGAAAATGTTCTTAAAGTTTGCTTTTTTCAACTGTGGTCTCCATCAATAAACGATGCTACGTTTATGTTACCTGGTTCCTTCCATAGAGCTCAACTGCATCAATCCAACAAAGCTCTGGGGTATTCATACAGGTATCTATATGAGTGATTCTAATACGACAATGGCTGTCAGAAGGGTAGAACATATCCACATCAAACATTACAGAATAATTGTATATACAAGGATGATGTCCCTTATTACCAAAGGTTTTTTTCGCGTACCCTTACCTTAATCCAAGCTGCCTATCTGAAATATCTGTGACCAAGTGTGTTGTTTTTGAAAGGTTACATTGCACAGGGTATCATTCCATTTAGACAATGATATATTTTCGTCTCATTGCGTGACAATTACGTATACACGATGATATTCCATACTGTAAGCATTAATGTGTACAAGTATTTTGTGTTTTTGCAAGCAAGAAATTCCCTTTAATGTTTATCTGCTGTATAAGTGTAGGAAGGATGCTAACGGTGTCAGCTATCACCAGAATGAGCTGCTACTTCCTGAAGAGGCTGAGGAGGAGGCAGGGTCATAAGATGAACTTCACGATTTAATTCACATTATATGGATTATATCTTATACCGTAAAAGTCTATATGACAGGGCAATTCCCCTTGCCAATAGGAACCAAAGTTGGTACTTTCCCTTTCGTGTCAGAGGTACAATTAACATTGAAAGTAGATAGGTGATGTTTTACAAGCTGTCAAAGACCTCCTCGTGCTATTATCGTTTATTTTTGTTTATATGCAGTCAACAACTGCAACAAGGTTGAGTATGCCAATCTATATATCTGGGGTCAGAAAGGGATCTCCGAGCTGTATCTCTCTCTAATAGGATTCTACTTCAGGACCAGTTTCGGGGGAGGAGAAATGAATGTTACCCTCGGTGCGTGAACTATGGGAGATGTGTCAGCTTCGTAGAAAACCAATTCCTAGTCTATAGCTGTAAATGAGCTTTGCATAATACAGTATGGATTTTACTGATGAAAAGAGCCACATTTAGTGTAAAGATTACTAATTAATGTATCTAAAGTGCCTGACACTATTAGTGTACAGAGGCCATAGTTTCAACTAACTGTTAAACACTTTGCACTGTCTGAACTACGAGAATGATATTTGGCTGTCAATACAACACTAACAAGTGTGTAATCAACTCCATGTCATGACGGACGTCCTAGGGACTACCGTCAATACAGCTGAACGTGTGAGCAGCCCATGGTCACCTGTCTATATCTCCCATTCAGTGTCACATTAGAGGACTTCCAATGTGATGAAAAGTGTGAGAACCTTGGACGACGTCATTATAGGTTAGGATATGATCAATGATCAAGTCTTTGTAAGGCATTGAAAAGTGATACACATAAGAAAGAGAATTTATGGATATCAACTCCTTTATTATAAGGTAATTGGCGCTGACAGGTGTTTAGCAATAGAAAATGGAGGCCAACACTTCACAGTCATAGCTCTGATAGTTATGGACAGCAATTTAGTAATTGACAATGGGCAAACGGGAGGCCGGGGGTAATTACCAATTACCAATCAGTTATAATTTATGTCCTCGCTTCCAGCTGTCCATAACTATCAGCGCTATTAATGTGACGTGTTGGCCTCCATTGTCTATTGCTAATGACCTATCTGCGTACAAATATCTGTTGGCTTCCCTTGTTAAGTTTCCACCTTTTGTTAACTTATTACTTTTGTTACATGTACATATATATATGGTCTCTGCCTCATTTATTTGATACAATGTGTGAAGCCCATTTCTGGTGTCCCCCGCCGTGATATTGCTGGAATATTGCTAAAAGCGGCGTAAAACCATACTCACTCACTCACTCATTTATTTGAAGAGTTAATTGGAGAAATGTTTTGGTGAATGAATAAACAAGTACTCTTCTGCTTAGATTTGAATATTGATGGCTACTCGACATCAGGGCATCAGAAAACTATGGGTTCGATTCCTGGTTAGTCACGATAAAGTTTCATGGTTTGTCGGCACCATACACTTGCTCCTGGGTTTCAACAAAATGGTAACTGTCTATGATCGGCATCACATTAGAATTTTCTACCGCATTAAGCTGACTCGCCATTAATAAACTGGAATGTTGTTCAAAGTGGAGTCAAACCAAAGAAATCTGGGATCGTATTTTCTCATCCGGGTTGTACTTGATTATGCTTGTGATTTTGTCAGCACCACATTCTTGCTCTAGGGTTTCACCAAAGTGGTAAACGTTTATGACTTTTCAGGTTTTCCTACCACATTAAGCTGACACGCTGTGATATAACTGGCATACTGTTGAAAGCAGTGGCAAACCAAGTTCATTCAGTCGCTACTCGACCTCATCTGATGATATTGATGCCAAAGCAATATGGTGATTTAAGGTGTCTCCTGTTTTATTGAAGAATATCAGTTGACTTTGCCCTTCTACACTTTAGAAACAACAGAGACAAATAATGCATAAATGTATGTACATTTGAGAAAATCTGCAAATATGCAGGTTTTGTAAAAGCAATAATTTTAAGAAGATGTTGTGCTTGAAAAATTCTTGTATTATTGGTCTAACAAGAATACTAGGGGCGGTTCATGGTGTCCCCCGCCGTGATTTTGCTGGAATGTTGCTAAAAGCAGCGTAAAACCATACTCACTCACTCACTCACTACAAGAATACTACATGATAAATATGTATGTGAGGACACGCTGAGTTTGAAATCTTCAGGATCAGGATTTCAGACGGTAACCATATTCTCACCCAGACTGTGTTTTATGTTGCAAAGAGAGAGGCCAACATTATCACACTGGACTTCTGTGGAGGTTCTAAAGATTTTGTAACAAATAAATCGGACATGCCCTTGGCATAGCCTTCCTCCTTTCACCAAAGTGTTACCAAGCTGCATGAGGAAAATTAATTACTTCGTTGATCTACGCCATCGAAATAGGCCGGCAAAAATTGTCCTTTCTTAACTTGCTTTATCATCGTGCTTTATGAGCACGAACAAGAAAATAAAGGTGCAGTTCAGAACAAATTTCAGTCATATCAATTCCCTTTTGCTGATGTCCAATGTCAAGTTGTGATATCCTTGACATCAGCTTTCCTGATGAAGTAATGTCTCAAGGCTTTCGTCTTGGCACTGATATAGTGTCTTTTTCATGTTACTTTTCTTTGTTTGGGATGTTTTGATTGAAAGGTGCAATACTGTTTCAAACAAGAGACCTCTTTCATCTGCAGAAATGGAGGCATGGTGTTTACTTCGACAAGTCTGTGTGGAAGAAACCTGTTTGCATGATAAAATCAATATTGGATCTTTCATACATCAATGGGAATGCTGCATGAACATGTTGTTGCTACAGTATTGAGACGGACGCCGTTTAATAGCAATGTGTACACTCCATTGTTATGAAATCTTGGCTACACAGTGAATGTGTAAAGTAAAGAGAGTTGTAACTAGAGATTTCCTTTTATAACAGTATTTAAAAAGTATTATTGGCTTGAAATAACCTCATAAAGCCACATTCAAACATCCTAAATCTGTGACATAAACTGATATTGGAAGAAAGTATTTCACTGCTTTTCAATACCAAATGCTGTTTCACTTTCTGGTGCCAGAAACATAATCAAATGTATGATCGTGGGTCTGTTTGGCTTTCTTCATAAATATAGCGGACTCGCCGTATTACAACTAAAATACAATTCACAACCGCGCAAACCCCAAATGCACCCCTTGTCTTGTTGCTTTCTCCTACCGTTTAATGAGTTAGATATTCATACAGTCATGAATACCTCACAACATAATCCGTGAGTTGGATTTAATACCGCTTTAAACAGTATTCAGTCATATCATGGTGTTACAGAATAATATGTGATGAACGCCTAAAGTAACACAAGTCGTAGACGTTTTTCGCTTTGATGAAACCCACAGGATGAGATACCAATGATCACAGGATTCGATGTTACCACCAGCAGACAGGAGCAGTGTAAAACCCATGTATTAATGACATAATCCGTTTTCATCTGTCACAAACGTCTGACTGTATCAGTTACCTATTACTTATTACCACGTGATATTTGCACGTAAATACAGGCCTGTCTTGACTGGCTTGCTATTCGAGAGGAAATTTGAGTCAACTCAGTATCCATCCGATGAAGCGGTAAGATGTGGTCCTGAAACATCATTACAAAAAAGAAAGAAGTTGTTATCCTCAGATTCAAGTCTTCAAACTTCTAAATTGGGATAATTAAGTAAAAATCGCCAACTGAAATACTAACATATTTATCCTCTTGTTTTGATTCCCCATTTGTTGTGGTGCTCGTTAGTAACAGATTGCATTGTAAGTGCAATCCCCTGTCACAATTATTAATTAATATGAACATAACATGTATCATGTTGTTGCATGCGACGAGTTATGATAACAGGCATTAGCAAAATGGTAAGCACATCCTGTCCCGTTGGTGGCATTGTTCACAAACACATGCAAAGGCTTATCAAACAGCGTTTGACCCAAAGTCGTATGGCGATTCCTGAGGTGAGGCCAACTGTGCCCATGGGGATGCCTACGTCTTGCCTTAATGCCGCAATAGAGTTTTGCCCCTTGACATAGAAATGTTTATGTTACCAGACATGTTAAGTAGCTCAAAGGGGTTATGGTGATTGAATGAATATGATTTATGATGGTGCCTCTACAACATGATCCAGTAACTTGAAGCTTCTCCTACGTGTGTGTGAATTAACTGAATGAAATAGATTTCCCACTCACCAATCACTGAGCATGTAGCGTCTTCTTGAAACAGCTTAACCAATGCTTGACAATGAGAATGACGATCACAGTCCGGGCCATATGACTGTTACATCATCAGTATAGCAATATGAAAGGCTTTATGCCATGGTTGTAAGATAAACAAGGTATCACAGGAGGCTGTAGACTTTAAGAGTATAATGCACAAGGTATGGTGGTGGTGGTGGTGGTGGTGGGATATTTGGATGAAGGAGGAGACTGGAAGAACATAATGCATAGGGACACAACATTGGATGAGTTGGCAAACAAATATCGATGGAAGACACTGTCAGAGCTAAAATAACTGAATATGATTCAAATATCATACATGTCACACGGATGTTTCAGTCAGAAGTTCAAAAATAGTTGGCTAAGTATATCAACTGATGTGTATTGATTTTCCCAAAAGCATAAAAAACTTTGTAGCAAGGTGAAACGGTGGGCTAGTAAATAGACTGTTTGAAAACGGCACCAAGGTGATTCAAGATTACTTAAGTGGGCGTGTTTCATTCAGATCACGATTAGATGCATCTTAATGTTTAACTTAAGACAGTATCAGGTTAGGTAAATTGAAATTTGATCCAATGAAAAGGGAAGAAACGGAATTTGAAATGTTGTGAAAATTTGAGTAGTTTGTCGCAGGCTAAAGCACGATGAAGACATCCTGGTTGTTCGGGGAAATTGGTGATAAAGAGGTTGATAATAGCTTCACTGTCTCAACCAGCACACACGAAGAAGGCTCAGACTCAAACTGCGATGTACATGTAAATACAATTGGACTCTACTCAAGGGAATAAACTGTTACAATGTTTTTGTCCCAATGAAGCAAAAACACATACTCAGCAATACATCACACCAGTGAATACTGGGGAAAAATTAGCAACATATGTACATTTAAACGCTTTTCTGAGAAGTAAACGCAACTTTGAGAGTATGGTATACTAATGATGGTCTTTATAGAGTGAGCAAATGTTATGTAACGATGCAGTCAGTAATATCCTTCTTTTGAAGGAAACCTGGGCCAGGCACCCCAGTGACTAAAACAATATGTCAAGTTATATTTTTCACCATATTATCTATTAATCTACACGTTATATGATTATGGAGTGATTTCTCTTTGCATTCGTCACGATTTGTTTTAATTCATGATGCTGGAGAATTGTTAGTAACCTTGGATTCCTTGCCTTCTGTATTATGTATATACATATATTCCATGAGGTTATGACGTTGGGAAAATGGCCCCATTGTGTCTCTGTATCTTACTGTCATTTGATCTATTGATTCTAAATAGAAGTGGAATAAAAGTACAAACTGTCTGTGTTCCCGGAATAATTTCTTCAAATTCATGGCTCCAGGGAGTGGCGACCCACGTCCACCCAATCCCCTCTTCAGGCATATCTTATTACGAACCAAACAGGAATTATTGATATAAGGAAAATCTTTTATATTAAAACATTGTAACAAAATAAATATGTCATTGATCAATTCATACACTTTTCACCACTATTTGGCTTTTATCCAAAATGGAATCTGTTTCTGCAGATAATCAAAACTGGTTATTCTCTGACGATGACATTTTATGTTTACTCTGATTTCCACTGGCTATGATTGGTTACATAATCCATCATTGTAAATACACCGACAATTTGTCTCGCTACCCACGATGCCTAAAAACTGTCAAATATGAAAAACAATTCCCTGTCCGGATTTCTCTATTCATAGCCCATGATGAAATTGCCCACCGCCAGGTTTTACTGCCTGACTGATACCCAGAACAAGACCAGCGTGAAAGCGATGGCTATTAGAGCTGATCATACTCCTGTAAATAAGGTAGTGGGGGACATATTTCCAACTTAAACATACATAAATCTCTTTAGCAAGATAGCCAATTGCCCGGACAGGAGAATCAATGCCACATTGCCTCCCAGAGGAAGTTGACTTTGTGAGAGGACTTAGAAAGCAATTCATGGCTTAGTCTGACTCGCCGTTATTTATGACAGTGGACACTGTGTATGGTGATATAACTCATAATGCCTGTTGTAGATGATGAATGGAGGGTTTAGACATTATTACACATGGGATAGTCTTCCCGCTTATCCGTCTACACTGTCCTATCAGCACCATGGAATTTGTTTGGCTGGATAATATTGACTTGATGGGAGAAAATATCACTCAAATGATCCTCTCAATCAAACTCAGATTGATGACATAAGAACCTCAGGCCTTTGCGACTTATTCCAAGAACATGGCCATGCAACTCGGGTGTAAAATAATGAAACGAAAAAAGAATTTCACACTACAGATTTACAGCAGTGCGACAGAAACGTAAGTCCAGTGAGGAAATCTACCTAGAACAGTTTAGATGATATGGACACAGTATCTCCCATAATGCGGATAATTGGCTTATTATAAGTGTATATTTTGACGAAACATTTCAATTTTTCTTGAGAGAGGATTTTAAATTATTTTGTTCTACAATTCGTGAGAAGACTATTATGAGAAATATATATTTATTTCAGAGACATTCTTGGTTTCCTTGTCAATGTCAAAGTCCTTGTGAATTGATAATTAAGATTGAGATTGCAATCTGTTTGATAAAAGAAGATATGAAGCATCACTGTCACCTTAGAATATTAGTTTCCGCAGATACATGTAGTTGTATGATGTTAATACTTCGAAAACTATTTGTACACATACACATATCATAACTGTGTGTTTATCAAGAGCCTCTAGCATTGTCACTGATATCATGGCTTCATATATCAACTGCATCCTTCATAGTATAAATCCCCAACAACAAGGTCTTCATCAACTGTTTCAAATGTATTTCCACACACAGGCCTGTCAGCAGCACAGATATTTGTTTCCTTCAATGCACCAATGATCTGGACATGTGATGTAATTATTCTAAAATGCCGTTTTGTAGGTTAAACTGGTTTTCTAATAGCTGCATTGCACCCAACAGCCTGCTACAGAAATAATACTAAAGTGTTGTAGGTTGTCCTTGTGTGTGTGTAGGTGATTTAGATTCAATCACGACACATTTGCCCCAGGGGCCTTGCATAGACAGGTACAGGTCATCAAATGTACGCTGGCATCGATACAGTAGTGGCACATTTCTGTTTCAATCAATGTGACCTGCGACAGACTAATCAGAATCTAGCAGACAAATCCGAAGACAAATAGATGGTCAAAACCCTACACTCGTGCATATTTGTAACATTGATACAAACAGATATTCCCTAAACGGATGATCACGTCCTGACAGTAACACTATATAACATTTATTGTATACATATACAATAGGAAGCTTAGAAGCCATTTACAGGGAATCACTAATTTACCATTGCCCTTCTGATAGGACCATTCATCATTGATTGATATTTCCTTCCCGGTTTGTCAAATTCGGTCCCCCCTATGATATCGTTTATTATTATATAATATGCATGCATTGTTTACCTGACAGTTGCATGGTATTCATTCATATGTAGAATGCAACTTGCATGGTAAATATAGACCTTTGACTACTTGATGTAGTTAGGCTACAGTTAGGATTAACAGTAAGAAGTTACAACATGATTATCTACTGTAATATTAACTGGGTTCTGTGACTCATGTATCTATCCTTTCTTTACATCTTGTAAGAAAATCATTCAATCAATAATTTTGATACTGACGATGAATTCAGTTATGTGATCACATGTTTCAAAATATGTATGAACCAGAAACTGTAAACCTAAAGTAATATGAGTGTTCAGAAATTCTAATACGATTGTTAATGTCAGAAGGGTAGAACATATCCACATTACACAGTACAGAATAATTGTATATACAAGGATGATGTCCCTAACTACCAAACTGTGCGTGTGTGTCCCCTCACTATAAGCAAGTTGCCTTGCGAAATGTCTGTGACCAAGTGTGTTGTTTTTGCAAGGTTTGGAAACGGTATTCTTTCCATTTAGACAGTGATATATTTTCGCCTCAATGCACAATTACATAAACACGATGATATTCCTTACTACAAGAATGAATGTGACCAAGTATTTTGTGTTTGCAAAGTACATTACAGGAACGTTTGTGTTATTGCATGCAACAAATTCCTCTTAATGTTTATATGCTGTATAAGTGTAGGGAGGATGCTAACGGTGTCAACTATCACCAGAATAGGCTGCCACTCCCTGAAGAGAAGCAACAACAGGAACAGAAGTTCTTGTTCTAATTCAGTATTATATGGATTAGATCTTATCACGTTATAGTTTATATGACAGGACAATCCCCTTTGCCGACATGAATCGATGTTCGTAATTTCCCTTTGGTGTCAGAGGTACAGTTAACATTGGCAGTAGATAGGTGATGTCTCACAGGCTGTCAAAGACCCCTCGAGCTAGTTACGTTTATTTGTGTTAATATGGAGTCAACAACTTCAACAAGTATCTGGGGTTGGAAAAGGATCTCCATGCTGTATCTGTCTCTGAAAGGATTTTCCTGCTGGGCCAGTTTAGGGGAGGAGAAATGAATGTTACCCTTGGTGCGTGTCTCACAGAGACATGAAACGCTATGTTGTGAACTACGGGAGCCGTGTCAGCCTGAGTGAAAAAACAATTCCCTGGCCTATAGCTGTTAATGAGCATTGCATACACAGGAGGGATTAAACTGATGAACACATACACATTTACTCTCACGATTACTAATTAAGGCTTCTGAAGTGCCTGACACTTTTAGTGTACAGAGGTCACAGTGTCAGCTCACCGTTAAACAGCTTTACGTAAGTTATGTGTCAACTTAAGAATATAAAATGCATTTGGTATCTTGCTTTCCATTTTATTTCATTTTGTGTTACTCATTAATGTCTGCTCTATAAACTTCACAACAATCCACATGTATGATGTACAATATTAGGAGAAGCATTAATATAGGCCTTTTTGGCCTGTTTGTTAATCCTTTTTCCATTTTGTAACGCTATGTAATGTAAAATCTGAACATTAATGGAAATTAAATACTGTTTAAATCATATGGATAATATCTTATACTGTTATAGTTTAAATGACAAGACAATCCCCTTTGCCAGTAAGAACCCATGTTGGTGTTTTCCCTTTGGTGTCAGAGGTACAATTAATATTGAAAGTAGATCGGTGATGTTTCACAGACTGTCAAAGACACCTCATACAATTAACGTTTATTTGTGTTTGTATGCAGGCAACAACTTCAACAAGGTTGGGTACAATCTACATATCCGGGTCAGGAAGGGATCTCCGAGCTGAATCTCTCCATGAGGGATTGTAGTTCTGTTGGACAGTTTGGGGGAGGGAGAAATGAATGTTACTCCTAGTGCGTGTCTCACAATGACAGGGGAGGCTGACTTAGTTGAGACTGACGGGAACAGGAGATAGTGTCAGCCTGTGTAGAAAACCAATTCCCGATCTATAGTTGTTAATGAGCTTTGTATAACGGAGGACGTAGTTTACTGATGCAAAGAGGCACATTTAGTGTAAAGAATACATATTAAGGCATCAGAAGAGCCTGTCACTATCAGTGTATAGAGGTCACGGTATCAACTCACTGTTTAACAGTTTGCACTGTCTGAACTACCAGAATGGTACATGGCTGTCAATGAGAGAGGAAGGGGTGTGTAATCAGCTCCAAGTCATGAAGGACCTCCGGGAACTACCGTCAATACAGCTGAACGTGTGAGCAGTCCATGGTAATCAGCTGCCCTGTCTATATCTCCCATGGTAATCTGTCTATATCTCGATCAGTGTTGCATTAGAGGACTTCAATGTTATGAGAACCTTCACAACCTTGGATGACTTCATGGATAGGCCACGTATGCTGTTAAGCTATCCTTGTGTGAGACTGATTGAGGAAACACCACCATGAAGCTGGATGAACCAGGTGGATGGGTGACAGAGACCATCTGAAGCTCGGACACAGTCGTCTTTACTTTACCGACATATACTTATAACTCGTGAATGTAACAAACTATATCCAAACGCCTGTGAAGATCCAGGTTGTGGTCTTCAGCAACCAATGCTTTTCGTTAGACGTGACTATGGGCTACTAACGGGATCATGTGGTCAGGCTCGCTGACTTGGTTGATGCATGTCATCGTATCCCAATTGTCTAGATCGATGCTCATGATGTCATCCCTGGATTATCTTGTCCAGATTCGATTATTCCAGACCGCCGTCATATAGCTGAAATATTGCTGAGTGCGGCGTTAAACAATAAACAAAGATACAATGTTATAAGACTGTGTCATGGAACCACTGGTAATGACCTATTGTAATGTGTACTGAACAAGACCAATGAATCAGTGTTAATGAGCATTGCATACACAGGAGGGATTTAACTGATGAACAGATTACGCATTTACTCTCACGATTACTAATTAAGGCTTCTGAAGTGCCTGACACTTTTAGTGTACAGAGGTCACAGTGTCAGCTCACCGTTAAACACTTTGCACTGTCTGAACTACCAGAATGATACATGGCTGTCAATGAGACAGTAAGGAGTGTGTAATCAGCTCCAAGTCATGAAGGACGTCCTGGGGACTGCCGTCAATACAGCTGAACGTGTGAGCAGCCCCTGGTAATCAGCTGCCCTGTCTATATCTCTCATGGTAATCTGTCTTTATCTCGATCAAAGAGACGATGTTATAAGACTATGTCATAGAACCACTGGTAATGACTTATTCTAATGTGTACTGAACAAGACCAATGAATCAAAAAAACTATCCAGATTAATGTCAGCGAGACAAGCATGAAGTACGTGGCCCTTTTTCCGTTTTCCCCAGGAGTATATATCTTCTGTTTAAACAGTATTTCAGTTACATCACAACATTCTGCTTCATGCGGGAGGAAAGCCGGAAAGTGATGCAGGTGTCAGACATTTACCCCTTTAGCGAAACCCACGAGCACGGGTGTGATGCTGAAAGACCTTGAAACATATTCGGGGATTCGAATCGTCCCATGGAATACACGCTGGGTCGACTCATATAGATTAGGAAAATCGATATATTCACTTATAAATAGGAAACTGTATCTATCTGATCACGGCATAAGCATTAACAGTACTGAAGAGTTTCCTGTATGATTTTATAAATGAATGCAGCACTCTGAGGAACTAGCGATGCATGGCTGCTTTCCTCTACATCGACTGAAGCTTTGATGTCTCCACTAGAGACGTTAAATTAATGATACATAAAAGAAGCCAAACTAAGCGAATACTCCATTGTGTCATCGCCAGAATTGTTAGGTATTGATTAAGATGTACTTTTTTTCAGAAATATCTTAGAGAAGATACATTATCTGATTAAGTAGAATAGCTATGTAGTCTGGACATCTTCTAACGGTTTTTTAACTACTTTTTCGTTTAACACGATATGCTATTTGTTATACTCCATGTATTTAAGATTAGTGTCAATATCAAGGTCGTAAATAATATGAAATTATTAGTATTTCATTTTCTGTGTAACAATTGACAGTGTTATGATTGACTTCATGGAGAAAACATGTCCAGTGTGGCATTATGTATACACTTGATTGACTGCGAACATTACTAACGTCTACAGAGTACTCAACATCACAGGAATCAGCATACTTTTAATAACGGACTTCGAATTTCAAATTAAGTCTGGTTCGGCAAATGCACGTCAGTACGTGTACGTATGTGTGTGTCTGCGTGTGTGTACATTGGATAGTTATATTACACTGACACGGATAACTTTGACATTAACATACGTTGAACAGTCATTAATTACACGTGTTAGGGCCACGTATTAGCACTTTGTCTTGTCAGTTTAAACACACCCTCAACTTAGGGATTCTGAGTTAGACATGGCCCTATCGATGCTGGTCGACCTCAATATATCGGGGTAAGACTCGGTGACTCGGTAGCCCGTTGAAGTGTCTTGTTGCTCATAATATCAATCAATGGTTAGTCTGGTCCCCAATCGAATATAATACAGGTCACTGTCGTGTTGCAAGCATATTATTGAATATGACGTTAAAGAATAAACAAAACAAAAGTTACAAACACATACGAAAGTAATTTGTGATGCTGTCTTACCTCATAGCAGCATATAATATTGTAGTTCGCTTTAACTGCAGTTCACCCAAGTGCTTACATCAAAGCAACTGGAGATATCACAACTCACGACTTAAAAACCGACATCGGATATTAGAGGGTCTATAAATGTCCCGACACTAAGCCTATTACCTGAGCGACGGTGCAGCAGTTTAGCCTGGAAGAACCGTTAAACGAATTAGTCTTTGATCTTTGCCAACTCGGATGAGATGGTTACAAAAAGTGTTTTCCCCTCTTTTTGACTTTGTCTCTATACTTAGTTTTTTTGTAATTCTAAGGTTAGACACTTATTGCTGACTACACTACAATAAACTTGTTTTGAAACAGATGCCACTGATCCTTGACATGGACAAAGTTTCGGGTTGAATACTGGAAATACGACTGATTAGTGCAGCGATTACAACCACGTCATGATAGAAAGGTCTCTCAAGAACGACTTATCTGTCACAAAGGATATAGGTGAAGTTTGTGAAGTTTCTGTGAGTGATTGAGTGGGTAAGTGAGAAAGAGATGAGAAAATATGTAAACTTTTGCATGTGATGGTCATTTTAATGTGTCAGGTTGCAGTGGTATGTGTTTTAGTACATACGTATGAACTACTGTGTTTTGTGAAGGTGAGAAAATTTATATTTTCATTGTAATGATAATAACACTTAATATATTTCACTGAAGTGAACAAAACACGTTGACATAACACTCTGACAGAACCATTGTCATTTCGTAAGTGTCTCGACCGTACACAACCTGTTGATTTCATTTTAACATTAGTTCCACATTGACAAGGCAAAATAATGACAGGTGGTTTTTAAAGAGTTAATTTCGCTTCTTGTCGTTTGTTATTCTCTTGAAAATGTTTCGTTATAAACTGTTCGTTTCGCAAAGCGCCATTTTTGTCACTTGGCCAGCGTGTATTCTTTTGCTTCCAAAAGCGGTTTTGTACATTTCAAGAATAATTGTGTTGAAGTTGATTTTGTATATAAAGAAGATTCGTGGCCTTAAATATAATTTGTTACTTATGTTTTAATTTTTTAAGATTTTGCAAACACGGAACTACTTTTTAAGTCGCAAATACAAGGGGTGGTGGGTGATCCGTCCCTGTGTGTTAGGTAGGAAGAATTTACGTTTTAAGGATAGCAATGCAAAAGAATACTTTTCCGGTAGACAACTACAAAAAAGTATATAATAAATAAGATATTCATATGGCTCGTGAAATATCATCCAAACTTTGGCATTTGTCTTGGGTCTGATGTGTTGGTCATTTGAATGTGGTAGGTTGCACTGGTATGTTATACATGTACCCTCACTGGTATATCTGTGTATATATATTTATATATTTACCTACATGTAGATTACCATTACAATCGATATAAACTGTCCAGATTAACTGATCTCCCAAGGAAAGGGGCACATCCTTTGTTTTTATATCGACGTTTCTGACAGAAATGCTGTTCACGTGTACCAAATTGGAACTTATGTTTGATGCTAAAGGGCCTATACATTGTCAAAAGTACCTGTCTATTGAGCATTCGAAACTGATCGCAACTTCATCAATGCAACATCATGTGTCCCATTGATGCATGGCAGGTGAGATCCCAGGGTCGGTCACATTTTCACATTGTAAGTACAGGACATACACTGTTTGGACGTCAGTCTAAAGCAGATGCAAAAGAAGAGAACAAAAAACTACTTCATGAAGATTTGTCGTTTTCGGACCTGACAATTATTTTTCCTGTTATAGGAGTCAACTAACTGCTGTAACATCCACGTGAAGACTGCGTGAAGACACTGTGTGAAGACTGGTAGAAGACCCCGTATGGTGTTGTGTAACGACTCTGTGAAAGCTGTGTGAAGAATGTTTGTAACGATCCTGTGAAGACCCCGCCTGAAGACTTTGTATGAAGACCCTGTATGAAGACTGCATCATAACTCTGTGAAGGTTGCGTGAAGACCCCGCATGAAAGCTGCGTGAGGACACTGTATGAAGACTGTGTGGAGACCCTGTGAAGACCCTGTGAAGACCCTGCATGAAGACTTTCTATGAAGAGTCTGTCTGAAGACTGTGTAATGACTCTGTGAAGTTTGTGTGAAGACCCCGTGTGAAAGCTGTGTGAAGATTGTTTGTGAAGACCCTGTGAAGACCATGTATGAAGTCTGTGTAATGATTCTGTGAAGGTTGCGTGAAGACCCTGTTTGAAGACTGTGTCTCGACCCTGTATGTAGAATGTGTGAAGACCCTGTGTGAATACTATGTGAAGACTCTGTGAAAGTTGTGTGAAGACCCCGTGTGAAAGCTGTGTGAAAACCCCGTGTGAAAGCTGTGTGAAGACTGTTTTGAAGACCCTGTGAAGACCCTGTATGAAGACTGTGTAATGATTCTGTGAAGGTTGCGTGAAGACCCTGTATGAAGACTGTGTGACGACCCTGTATGTAGAATGTGTGAACACCCTGTGTGAATACTACGTGAAGACTCTGTGAAAGTTGTGTGAAGACCCCGTGTGATAGCTGTGTGAAAACCCTGTGTGAAAGCTGTGTAAAGACATGTGAAGTGTCTGTGAAGACCCACGAGGAAGGACCATAAAGTCTCCCCATCGATGAATCAAAGCCTCAATATCAAGTTCATGTTTCAAACAGCCTTCCTCCACTGACGTTTGTCTCGGTAAACACCATGCCTCCATTTCTGCAGATGAAAGTCGTCTTTTGTATACATAAAGTTATTGTAGCACCCAATCACCACTCCCCGCACAAAGTCAACATCACAAAAGTCATGAATCAGCGGGCATGACGGAACATCTAAAGACAGTGGAAACCCTTCTGAAGTATAAGTTGATCAGGAACCCTGTAAAAGAAATACCATTATCATTGACCGACCCGAGTGGAAGGCAACAATGTGATGTCACAGGTACCTACTCAAACAATTAACAGTGTTATAAAGGGCACATAAAACTGATATTCATCTGCATTAACCATGTTATTCCGTGTAATGTATTACCAGTCAGCGATCAAGGCTTGTTTGCGTGTGTGTTGGTGCTTGCCCAAACCTACAGTCTTTTCTCAATCAATGCCAAGGACAATTTGTGAAGTTTATCTCTTGTTCTCGCAATCTGCAGACAGACAGATGACATTACGAGGTCGGTGGAGACAGATAACGTAATAAAGCCATGATGTCGCTGTGTCATTCTGTAAATGGGATGGGACATACCACTGAAGACCATGTTCATTAATGGGAAGGAATTTTACACATGACCAATTCATTTGAACATTTTCTAAAACCATGCTTCCATGGCGTGCAAAGCTGACCGCATATTTAACAAAGCTAAAATTCACTGTTATCCGTTATTTAACCAACAAGTGAAACAAATTACTCTTTCTAGATTTTTAACTTCAATTTTTCAATAACCAACATGCCTTTATAATGAAATATTCCCCAACACACTCGTATTCAGTCATGCTGAAACTTACAAGAACAGATCGTATTCATACAGCTAGTAACAATAACATCTTCACGACTGGCTGCGAAAGCAGTCTTGTGTTCAGTGTGTTTAGTGTAGTGAACGGATGCCACGAAAACTATAAACAGAGAACCAAGTCGTAATTTGATTCTATCTCCTGAGAAGTTCTTCAATGGGGTAAGATGCAAGGCAGTCATTGTTACATTGGGCCACACTCCAGAGTCAAAGACAAATATACAATTAAAGCATCAGTTGAATTAATGTAGCTTATAAAGACTTCTCACAGACACAAACACAAATTGATTTCCCTGGGGAATGGAGAAAAAGCGCCATGATAATTCTGTAAATATTCGCATCATCTGTGCCAAGAGAGAAGGCAAGTTTGATTCTGTAAAAGATGGTGAACTTTGTCAGATGAAATGTTTGATCTACATAACTCGAGCAACCAAGTCAGATGACCTGGTCGATCTATAAAGCCTAAACAATGATGAAAAGGTTTACCCTTTATAACTGGAGCTGTAAGTAGAACTGTTAAATGAAATGGTTGATCGCAATAACTAGAACTGTGTAGGATCAACTGTTTGATCTCAGTAACTTCAACTAAGTTAGATGAAATGTTCGTTCGACATAGATGGAACTGTTGAAAGAAATATTTGTTCTTCATGGGTAGAAATGTGTCCGTGGTACAATCGAGCATGCTCTTTCTATGAAGATTTCAAAAAGCGTCATATGACTCTTGCTCAAATGTTGTTTGGTCACGGTTACAACATCCAAGGCCTCAGTGAAACTTTCAAAACGTTTTATGGTAGACATGTGGAGGCCACTAGCAAATTTGACGCGTTTGTGACAAAAATGATGTCCGATTATGTTCCCTATTTTGATTTGTACCATATGTTCTCGTCGATTGTTTTAGGTGAACAACTGACTTATGGGTATTTGTGACCAGAGCCGCCGATGGGACAGGATACGCTCACCTTTCCGGCAACACGTGGTATTTTCACCATTTCATATTGATCCATAAACACATGCTGATAATATAATGAAAACCTGCTTTTATCATATATTTCTCTGAAACGGTTTTGTTGCTTTTGCTTGGATGAAATGTTTGATATGTATGCCAAGAACTGTTAAATGAAATGTTTGACATGTACAGCTAGACCTGCGTTAGATGAAATGTTAAATATGTATAAAACAAACTCAAAGATATAACAGACACAAACATACAAGTGTGGAACTTGTTGGCGCCCTTTGAAGATTTTGTCAATGAATTAATTTATGGAATGTAGACTGATTTGATTTCATCAGTAGAATGTAGACTGATTTTAGATACCTCATACTTAAATGAAAGTTTTCCAATCTGGTTATCTCTGGTCATTGTGAATAAAAGGTGGCCCAGTTGTCTAATGCGCAGCAAGTTTCTGTGCAGAAATACGTCCCTTAGCTGTACCAGGAACCTATCATCGTGGGTCCGCAGTCCCTATTCGACGATAACATGCATCAACTTGGATTTTTCCACCCATATAGAGCCGACATGCTGTGATATAACTGAAATACTGTTCAAATCGGCGTCCAGGAAAACCCACTCACTATTTTGAATCATCGTGCATATTTAGCTGTGATGCCGGGTTAGAATTGATCTTCAGAAAGCCATGCTTGTCGTAAGAAGCTACTAACGGTATCGGGTGGTCAGGCTCGGTGACTCGGTTGATGCATGTCATCTTATCCCAACTGCGTGGATCAATACTCTAATACTGTTATTAACTGACAATGCAATATACATGTCCGTTGCTAATTACATATGCTCTGTACAGACAGAGAATGTACTGTCGGTAAAAGCAGCCACAAATACCATGACATTCGTCCCCTGGTGACCGTGACCTGTGTCATGCCATCGATCATTAAGAAATAATATACTCTGTACAACTGACGTCAATGTCTCGACAATCTCTCCTTGTTCACACACTGTTGTCTTGCTTCTTAATAACAGCGGATGGATCGCACTTGAATACTCGTGGAAATAATGTACTCCTTTCACGTACATTTCTGTCGAATACTAGTGCCAATATAACACAACTTAAATTATTGGTTTCGTGAGGTGACCACGTAAATTAGTTTTAACGATCACCAAGGTCGTTATTGTGCTATTCCGTCCTTGACAGCGTTATTCAGTCGTGGAAATTGACTTCTAATTAAAATCTCAACTGTAACAATGAAATTTAAAAAAAAAGAATTCCCATGCGTCTTCAATGATCAGCAATTAGTGGTAACGACCAGTTCTACAAGTATTCTTGTGAAATAATGACACGTTAATTACAGCGGGTTGAAAGGAGTAGAGATTATGCATTTCCTAAATGCATGTGAAGTTACGGTAAAGATAAAAAGTCATCTTAACAGAGTGTAAATACACAATGTGGTTATAGCGAAACGTGAGCTTGAGATGTGATATAACCTCATCTCCACCAATGACGTCACGTCGACTTGCACGCGATATAGTACATATATTCATATATAGTACATCCAGGTAAGCAGCGTCGGTTAAATGTCTGTACATTTGTCTGCGATCGACGACTATATATGCAGGGCGGGTCTGGGAATGTTTGAAAAACTAAACTCCGTTCTGGTTTTACACGCGAACATGCACTCGCGCACGCACGCACGCACGCACGCACACGCACACAGACACTCACGATGTACTGAAAATGTTGGATACATAAATTTGGCTCCTGTTTCGAAGATAAACATATATGACTTAAAGTAATGGCCTAAATATATTGTGTCACCAATAAGAAAAACTGGTACACCCACCCCCACCCCCACCCCTACACACACACACCACCCCACCCCACCCCTCGCCCAACTACCACCACCCAACCCCAACCCCAACCCCACTCCACCATCCCCGCACCCCACAGGTTTATGATTTCGTTCGTTTATAACAGATATTTACACAAGCTCCGACGTTCATACAGTTTGGCCCTCACTCTATGAAGGTTCATACTCCAATGAACTCACACAAAGTGAAGGTCAATTCTTAAATAATCAATGTTAGCATGCCCAGCCACTTCAATGCAAAGCCAGATTGAAAGTTTAGATAGTTTCATCAGTTTTAACGGCTGTTTTTCTGCATGGGCACAACGGGATTGTGTATCCCATTCTGGACCACTGTGTGACAATACCGCCTCTCTGTGCACACCTCGACTCCAATCAACACGTCTCCGTGTTTTAACAACCAGATGCAGGCGGTCTGTGTCTTTGAAACGGTTTTATTCTTTCTGGTTATGACAGTGAGTCAGATCCAAATTTGCAAAATGATACTGGTTAAATGAGCAATCAGAAAAAAACGTATATTGACATTCTTCAAACTTTAAACTATCTCTGGTCTATTAAACCGAATCCAGCGATGAAAACAATTAAGTATGGTCGTGCATTTGACCAGCGTGTGGATCGAATGTCAGAGTTTCTAGAAAAGCAAAGACATGGCTTCTTTAAACCAAAAATATTCTTTTTAAAATTAAATGGCAATACAGAACCACTAATTTGAAGGCTAAATATGTCACACGTACCGCTCTGAAGCTGTAGGATACAATTAACCGACCCAATCACTCAACATCAAACGGATGTGTCCGCAGAAACTGTCCTACCGGAAGTGCCGGTCAGGTGCTGGGATGACGTCACTAATAACGGTAATCCAATCAGCAGGGCGCATTCCCATGGAGATCATTACATTTTCGTCCAGTCATGAGTTAGACTGTTCAAGGTTTGCTGGAGGATGAAAGAGAAATTATAAGATATTTTCGCGACACACATCAGTTCCATACAAAACTCAACCCCCGGCTTTCTAGACATCCTCGATTATCCAGTGTATTATACATGTATCCACATTCTGTCAAGATAAAACCCCCGAACCCTTTAGCTACCATACCATATACTTTTCACCACTTTTTGGCTTTTATCCAAAATGAAATCTGTTTCTGCAGATAATCAAAACTGGTTATTCTCTGACGATGACATTTTATGTTTACTCTGATTTCCGCTGGCTATGATTGGTTACATAATCCATCATTGTAAATACACCGACAATTTGTCTCGCCACCCACGATGCCTAAAAACTCTCAGATATGAAAAACAATTCCCTGTCCGGATTTCTCTATTCATAGCCTATGATGAAATTGCCCACCGCCAGGTTTTACAGCCTGACTGATACCCAGAACAAGACCAGCGTGAAAGCGATGGCTATTAGAGCTGATCATACTCCTGTAAATAAGGTGGTGGGGACATATTTCCAACTTACACATACATAAATCTCTTTAGCAAGATAGCCAATTGCCCGGACAGGAGAATCAATGCCACATTGCCTCCCAGAGGAAGTTGACTTTGTGAGAGGACGTAGAAAGCAATTCATGGCTTAGTCTGACTCGCCGTTATTTATGACAGTGGACAGTGTGTATGGTGATATAACTCATAATGCCTGTTGTAGATGATGAATGGAGGGTTTAGACATTATTACACATGGGATGGTCTTCCCGCTTATCCGTCTACACTGTCCTATCAGTACCACGGAATTTGTTTGGCTGGATAATATTGACTTGATGGGAAAAAATATCACTCAAATCACTCAATCAAACTCAGATTGATGACATAAGAACCTCAGGCTTATTCCAAGAACCTGGCCATGTAACTCGGGTGTAAAATAATGAAACGAAAAAAGAATTTCACAGAGAATATCAGTACTGATTCACAGCAGTGCGACAGAAACGTTAGTCCAGTGAACAAACCTATCTAGAACAGTATCTCCCATTAGGAGGATAATTGGCTTGTTATATGTGTATATTTTGACGAGGCATTTCATTTTTTTTTTGAGAGAGGATTTGAAATTATTTTGTTCTACAATTCGTGAGAAGACTATTATGAGACATTCTTGGTTTCCTTGTCAATGTCAAAGCCCTTGTGAATTGATAATTTAGATTGAGATTGCAATCTGTTTGATAAAAGAAGATATGAAGCATCACTGTCACCTTAGAATATTAGTTTCCGCAGATACATGTAGTTGTATGAAGTTAATACTTCGAAAACTATTTGTACACACGCACATATCATGACTGTGTGTTTATCAAAAGCCTTTAGCATTGTCACTGATATCATGGCTTCATATATCAACTGCATCCTTCATAGTATAAATCCCCAACAACAAGGTCTTCATCAACTGCTTGAAATGTATTTCCACATACAGGCCTGTCAGCAACACAGATATTTGTTTCCTTCAATGCACCAATGATCTGGACAATGTGATGTTATTATTCTAAAATGCCGATTTGCAGTTTAAACTGGTTTTGTAATAGCTGCATTGCACCCAACAGCCTGCTACAGAAATAATATGAAAGTGTTGTAGGTTGTCCTTGTGTGTGTTGGTGATTTAGATTCAATCACGACACATTTGCCCCAGAGGCTTTGCATAGACAGGTGCAGGTCATGAGGTGTACGCTGGCATCGATAAAGTAGTGGCATATTTCTGTTTCAATCAATGTGACCTTTGACTGACCAATTAGAATCTAGTAGACAAATCCGATGACAAATAGATGGTCAAACGAAATGGAAGCGACAAATTCAAAACCCTACACTCGTGCGTATTGGTAACATTGATACAACCAGATGTTCCCTAAACGGATGAGCACGTTCTGACAGTAACACTATATAACAAAAAGTGTATACATATACAATAGGAAGCATAGAAGCCATTTACAGGGAATCACCAATTTACCATTGCCCTTCTGAAAGGACCATTCATCATTTGATTGATATATACTTCCCGGTTTGTCAAATTCGGTTCCCCCTATGATATCTTTTATTGTTATATGATATGCATGTATTGTTTACCTGACAGTTGCATGGTATTCATTCGTATGTAGAATACAACTTGCATGCTAAATATAGACCGTTGACTACTTGATGTGTTAGGATTAACATTAAAAAGTTACAGCATGATATCTACTGTAATATTAACTGGGTGCTGTGACTCATGTATCTATCCTTTCTTTACTTATTGTAAGAAAATCATTCAATTAATAATTTTGATACTGACGATGAATTCAGTTATGTAATCACGTTTCAAAATATACATGACCCAGAAACTGTAAACCTAAAGTAATATGAGTGATCAGAAATTCTAATACGATAGTTAATGTCAGAAGGGTAGAACATATCCACATTACACAGTACAGAATAATTGCATTTATAAGGATGATGTCTCTTACTACCAAAGTGTGTTTGTGTGCCCCCTGACTATAACCCAAGTTGCCTGGCAAAATATCTGTGACCAAGTGTGTTGTATTTTAAAGGTTACAAAACGGTATTCTTTCCATTAAGACAGTGATATATTTTCGCCTCAATGCACAATTACTTATACACGATGATATTCCTTACTACAAGAATGAATGTGACCAAGTATTTTGTGTTTGCAAAGCACATTACAGGAACGATTTTTGTTATTGCATGCAACAATTCCCTATGATGTTTATATGCTGTATCAGTGCAGGAAGGATGCTAACGGTGTCAACTATCACCAGAATAGTCTGCCACTCCCTGAAGAGGAGAAGTGACGGGAACATAAGAATAACTTCACGTTCTAATTCACCATTATATGGATTAGATCTTATCACGTTATAGTTTATATGACAGGACAATTCCCTTTGCCAACATGAATCGATGTTCGTAATTTCCCTTTGGTGTCAGAGTGAGTGAGTGAATATGGTTTTATGTCGATTTTAGCAATATTCCAGCAAAATCACGGCGGGGGACACCAGAAATGGGCTTCACACATTGTACCCATGTCGGGAATCGAACCCGGGTCTTCTGCGTGACGAGTGAACGCTTTAACCACTAGGCTACCCGACCGCCCCTTTGGTGTCAGAGGTACAGTTAACATTGGCAGTAGATAGGTGATGTTTCACAGGCTGTCAAAGACCCCTCGAGCTAGTTACGCTTATTTGTGTTTATATGAAGTCAACAACTTCAACAAGTATCTGGGGTTAGAAAGGGATCTCCAAGCTGTATCTGCCTCTGAAAGGATTTTCCTGAAGGACAAGTTTAGGAGAGGAGAAATGAATGTTACCCTTGGTGCGTGTCTCACAGAGACATGAAACGCTAAGTTGTGAACTACGGGAGCCTTGTCAGCCTGAGTGAAAAACAATTCCCTGGCCTATAGCTGTTAATGAGCATTGCATACACAGGAGGGATTTAACTGATGAACAGATACACATTTACTCTCACGATTACTCATTAAGGCTTCTGAAGTGTCAGCTCACCGTTAAACAGTTGGCACTGTCTGAACTACCAGAATGATACATGGCTGTCAATGAGACAGTAAGGAGTGTGTAATCAGCTCCAAGTCATGAAGGACGTCCTGGGGACTGCCGTCAATACAGCTGAACGTGTGAGCAGCCCCTGGTAATCAGCTGCCCTGTCTATATCTCCCATGGTAATCTGTCTATATCGATCAGTGTTGCAATAGAGGACTTCAATGTTATGAGAATCTTCACAACCTTGGATGACTTCATGATATCCTTTGGTGACACTGATTGAGTAAAACACCACCATGATACTAGATGAGCCATGGGGATGGGTGTACAGAGACCATCTGAAGCTCGGACACAGTGGTCTTTACTTTACCGCCATATACTTATAACTCGTGAATGTAACAAACCATATCCAAACGCCTGTGAAGATCCAGGTTGTGGTCTTCAGCAACCAATGGTTTTCGGTTGGGCGACTAACGGGCGACAAACGGGATTGTGTGGTCAGGCTCGCTGACTTGGTTGATGCATGTCATCGTATCCCAATAGTCTAGATATATGCTCATGATGTCAATCACTGGATTGTCTGGTCCAGAATCGATTATTCCATACCGCCGTCACACAGCTGAAATATTGCTGAGTGCGGCGTTAAACAACACAGAAAGAGACTTTGTCATGGAACCACTGGTAATGACTGATTTTAATGTGTACTGAACAAGACCAATGAATCAACAAAGCTATCCAGATTAATGTCAGAGAGACAAGCATGAAGTACGTGGCCCTTTTTCGTTTTTTCCCCAGGAGGATATGAGTTCTGTTTTAACAGTATTTCAGTTGCATCACAAGAAAGCCCAAAGTGATGCAGGTGTCAGACATTTACCTCTTTAGCGAAATCCACGAGCAAAGACCAGGAAACATATTCGGGGATTCGAATCGTCCCATGGAATACACGCTGGGTCGACTCATATTAATTTGGAAAATCAGTATATTCACTTATAAATAGGAAACAGTATCTATCTGATCACGACATAAGCATTAACAGTACTGAAGAGTTTCCTGTCCCATTTTATCAATGAATGCAGCACTCTGAGGAACTAGCGATGCATGGCTGCTTTCATCTACATCGACTGAAGCTTTGATGTCTCCACTAGAGACGTTAAATTAATGATACACAAAAAAAGCCAAACTAAGCGAATACTCCATTGTGTCTTCGCCAGAATTGTTAACTATTGATTAAGTATCTGATTAAGTAAAGTAGCTATGTAGTCAGGACATCTTCTAACGGTTTTTAACTACTTTTTCGTTTAACATGATATGCTATTTGGAATACTCCATTTATTTAAGATTAGTGTCAATATCAATGTCGCAAATAATATGAAATTATTAGAATTTCATTTTCTGTGTAATAATTGATAGTGTTAAATTGACTTCATGGAGAAAACATGTCAAGTGTGGCATGATGTAAACACTTGATTGACTGCGAACATTACTAACGTCTACAGAATACTCAACATCACGGGAATCAGCATACTTTTAATAATGGACATCGAATATTAAATTAAGACACACTTCCAACTCCATCTCGCTCCAGATGCTGAATTAAGGGCATCATCTAACAAAGACCTAACCGTTACGATTAACTGCCATACTCTCACATAACGATATCATTAGCGCTGAAAGAGGCATGTCACAATTCTATCTTCATTCTCACCATCTTCCCGAAGCAAGGGCGTTAACTGACCAGTTGACACCCGGTTCGTTAACCACATGGATTTCAACGTGCAGATTTTAGTCGACTGCAGGATTTGCAATGCATGTATTCCGTCAACTGAGCGTCGATAGATATTTTGCAAATCTGTTCATGTTTTTAATCAAGGTGTTCAAGTGATCTGATGCGCTTCTCGGGGGTAAGACACGTTTCATAACGAATTTTGATTGTGTTTCAAGCAAATGCAAATGATATGATATATCTGATTGGTCAATAGAAGGGACACAGAAAGGACATAACTCGCCATAGCCACTGGTGGTGCTACGATCGAGCCTGGAAATTCCAGTCTAGTTCGGCAAGGGTGGAAACTGGATTTTTATGGTCAGTTAACTCCCTTGCCTTGGGAAAGGGTATTCTCACGAGAAACAGGCATTGTACAGTAACTGTATATCAGCAGATGCACGTCCGTACGTGTACGTATGTGTGTGTGTACATTGGATGGTTTTATTACACCGACTAGACATGGATAACTTTGACATTAACATACGTTGAATAGTCATTAATTACACGTGTTAGGGCCACGTATTAGCACTTTGTCTTTTCAGTTAAAACACACCCTCAACTTAGGGATTCTGAGTTAGACATGGCCCTATCGATGCTGGTCGACTCAATACATCGGGGTAAGACTTTGTGACTCGGTAGCCCGTTGAAGTGTCTTGTTGCTCATAATATCAATCACTGGTAAGTCTGGTCCCCACTCGAATATAATAATGGTCTCTGTCGTGCTGCGATATTAAAGAATAAACAAAACAAAAGTTACGTAAGTAATTTGTGATGCTGTCTTACCTCATAAAGGCTATAATATGGTAGTTCGCTTTAACTGCAGTTCACCCAAGTGCTTACATCAAAGCAACTGGAGATATCACAACTCACGACTTAAAAACCGACATCGGATATTAGAGGGTCTATAAATGTCCCGACACTAAGCCTATCACCTGAACGACGGTGCAGCAGTTAAGCCTGGAAGAACCGTTAAACGAAATAGCCATTGATCTTTGCCAACTGGGATGAGAAGGTTACAAAAAGTGTTATCCCCTGTTTTTGACTTTGTCTCTAAACTATGTTTTTTGAAATTCTAAGGTTGGACACTTATTGTTGACTACACTGAAATAAACTTGTCTTGAAGCAGATACCACTGATCGTTGACATGGAAACAAAGTTTCGGGTTGAATGCTTGACATATGACTGATTACTAGTAGTGCAGAGATTACAATCATGTCATGATAGAAAGGTCTATCAATAACGACTTATCTGTCACAAAGGATAATCTGGCACCAAGGTGTAGTTTGTGAAGTTTCTGTGAGTGAGTGAGTGAGTGAGTGAGTGGGTGAGTGAGTGAGTGAGTGAGTGAGTGAGTGAGTGAGTGAGTGAGTGAGAAAGATTGATGAGAAAATATGTAAACTTTTGCATGTGATGGTCATTTTAATGTGTGAGGTTGGAGTGATATGTATTTTAGTACATACGTATGAACTACTGTCCTTTGTGAAGGTGAGAAAAATTATATTTTCATTGTAATGATCATAACACTTAATATATTTCACTGAAGTGAACAAAACACGTTGACATAACATTCTGACAGAACTATTGTCATATCGTAAGTGTCTGGACCGTACACAAACTGTTGACTTCATTTAAACATTAGTTCCACATTGACAAGGCAAAATAATGACAAGTGGTCTTTAGTGAGTTAATTTCGCTTCTTGTCGTTTGTTATTCTCTTGAAAATGTTTTGTTATAAACTGTTCGTTTCGCAAAGCGCCATTTTTGTCACTTGGCCAGCGTGTATTCTTTCGCTTCGAAAAGTGGTTTTGTACATTTCAAGAATAACTGTGTTGAAGTTGATGTTGTATATAAAGAAGATACGTGGCCTTAAATATAATTTGTTACTTATGTTTTAATTTTTTAAGATTTTGCAAACACGGAACTACTTTTTAAGTCGCAAATACAAAGGATGGTGATCAGTCCCTGTGTGTTAGGGAAGGAGAATTTACGTTTTAAGCATTTACATAGGCAATGCAAAAGTATATAATAAATAAGATATTCATATGGCTCGTGAAATACCATGCAAACTTTGGTATTGGTCTTGGGTCTGATGTGTTGGTCATTTGGATGTGGTAGGTTGCACTGGTATGTTGTACATGTACCCTCACTGGTATATCTGTGTATATATGTTTATATATTTACCTACATGTAGTTAACCATTACAGTGGAACCCTGTTAATCCAGACTGTACCGGACGATATAAACTGTCTAGATTAACTGATCTCCCAAGGAAAGGGGCACATCCTTTGTTTTTATATCGACGTTTCTGACAGAAATGCTGTTCACGTGTACCAAATTGGAACTTATGTTTGATGCTTAAGGGCCTATACATTGTCAAAAGTACCTGCCAATCGAGTATTCGAAACTGATCGCAACTTCATCAATGCAACATAATGTGTCCCATTGATGCATGGCAGGTGAGATCCCAGGGTCGGTCACATTTTCACATTTCAAGTACAGGACATACACTGTTTGGACGTCAGTCTAAAGCAGATGCAAAAGAAGAGAACAAAAAACTACTTCATGAAGATTTGTCGTTTTCGGACCTGACAATTATTTTTCCTGTTATAGGAGTCAACTAACTGCTGTAACATTCACGTGAAGACTGCGTGAAGACACTGTGTGAAGAATGCTTGAAGTCCCCGTATGGTGTTGTGTAACGACTCTGTGAAAGTTGTGTAAAGAATGTTTGTAACGATCCTGTTAAGACCCGCATGATGACTTTGTATGAAGACCCTGTATGAAGACTGTGTCATAACTATGTGAAGGTTGCGTGAAGACCCCGTGTGAAAGCTGTGTGAAGACTGTTTGTGAAGACCCTGTATGAAGACTGTGTAATGATTCTGTGAAGGTTGCGTGAAGACCCTGTATGAAGACTGTGTGACGACCCTGTATGTAGAATGTGTGAAGACCCTGTGTGAATACTATGTGAAGACTCTGTGAAAGTTGTGTGAAGACCCCGTGTGAAAACTGTGTGAAAACCCTGTGTGAAAGCTGTGTGAAGAAATATGAATTGTCTGTGAAGACCCACGAGGAGGGACCATAGCATCGATGAATAATCGATGAATCAAAGCCTCAATATCAAGTTCACGTTCAAACAGTATTTCTCCACTGACGTTTGTCTCAGTAAACACCATGCCTCCATTTCTGCAGATGAAAGTCGTCTATTGTGTGTATAACGTTATTGTAGGACCCAATCACCACTCCCCGCACAAAGTCAACATCACAAACATCATGAATCAGTGGGCATGACGGAACATCTAAAGACAGTGGAAACCCTTCTGAAGTATAAGTTGATCAGGAACCATGTAAAAGAAATACCATTATCATTGACCGACCCGAGAGGAAGGCAACAGTGTGACGTCCCTGGTACCCCCTCAAACAATTAACAGTGTTATAAAGGGCACATTAAACTGATATTCATCTGCATTAACCATGTTATTCCGTTTAATGTAATACCAGTCAGTGATCAGGGCTTGTTTGTGTGTGTGTTGGTGCGATTTTGTTTTTGTGTTTGCCCAAACCTGCAGTCTTTTCTCAATCAATGCCATTGACAATTTGTGAAGTGTATCGCTTGTTCTCACAACCTGCAGACAGACAGATGGCATTACGAGGTCGGTGGAGACAGATAACTTAATAAAGCCACGATGTCGCTGTGTAATTCTGTAAGTGACATTCATTCCACTGAATGGGACATACCATGAAGCATGTTCATTAATGTGAAGGAATTTTACACATGACCAATTCATATGAACATTTTCTAAAACCATGCTTCCATGGCGTGCAAGCTGACCGCATATTTAACAAAGCTAAAATTCACTGTTATCCGTTATTTAACAAAGAAGCGAAACAAATTACTCTTTCTAGATTTTTAACTTCAATATTTCAATAACCAACATGCCTCAATAATGAAATATTCCCCAACACACTCGTATTCAGTCATGCTAAAACTTACAAGAACAGATCGTATTCATACAGCTAGCAACAATAAAATTTCACGACTGGCTGCGAAAGCAGTCTTGTGTTCAGTGTGTTTAGTGTAGTGAACGGATGCCACGAAAACTATAAACAGAGAACCAAGTCGTAATCTGATTTTATCTCCTGGGAAGTTCTTCAATGGGGCAAGATGCAAAGCAGTCATTGTTACATTGGGCCACACTCCAGAGTCAAAGACAAATATACAATTAAAGCATCAGTTGAATTAATGTAGCTTATAAAGACTTCTCACAGACACAAAAACAAATTGATTTCCCTGGGGAATGGAAAAATAGTGCCATGAAAATTCTGTAAATATTCGCATCATCTGTGCCAAGAGAGAAGGCAAGTTTGATTCTGTAAAAGATGGTGAACTTTGTCAGATGAAATGTTTGATCTACATAACTCGAGCAACCAAGTTAGATGACATGATGGATCTATACAGCCTAAACAATGATGAAAAGGTTTACTCTTTATAACTGGAGCTGGAAGTAGAACTGTTAAATGAAATGGTTGATCGCAATAACTAGAACTGTGTAAGATCAACTGTTTGATCTCAGTAACTTCAACTAAGTTAGATACAATGTTCGTTCGACATAGATGGAACTGTTGAAAGAAATATTTGTTCTTCATGGGTAGAAATGTGTCCGTCGTACAATGGAGCATGCTCTTTCTATGAAGATTTCAAGAAGCGTCATATGACTCTTGCTCAAATGTTGTTTGGTCACAGTTACAACATCTAAGGCCTCAGTGAAACTTTCAAAACGTTTTATGGTAGACATGTGGAGGCCATTAGCAAATTTGACGCGTTTGAGACAATAATGATTATATTCCCTAATTTGACTTGTTCTCGTCGATTGTTTTAGGTGAACAACTGACTTATGTGTATTTGTGACCGGAGCCGGTGATGGGACAGGATACGCTCACCTTTCCGGCAACACATGGTATTTTCATCATTTGATATTGATTCATAATCACATGATTATAATATAATCGGAGTCTGCTTTTATCAGATATTTCTCTTGATGATGGAAACGGTTTTGTTGCTTTTGCTTGGATGACATGTTTGATATGTATGCCAAGTATATGATCACAGTTACAACATCCGAGGCCTCAGTGAAACTTTCAAAACGTTTTATGGTAGACATGTGGAGGCCATTAGCAAATTTGACACGTTTGTGACAAAAATGATGTCTGATTATATTCCCTATTTGGACTTGTTCCATATGTTCTCGTCGATTGTTTCAGGTGAACAACTGACTGTTAGATGAAATGTTTGACATCTAAAGCTAGAACTGCGTTAGATGAAATGTTAAATATGTATAAAACAAACTCAAAGATATAACAGACACAAACATACAAGTGTGGAACTTGTTGGCGCCCTTCGAGGATTTTGTCAATGAATTAATTTATAGAATGTAGACTGATTTGTCTACGAATTCATCAGTAGAATGTAGACTGATTTTAGATACCTCATGCTTAAATGAAAGTTTACCAAATGCCTGATTATCTCCGGCCATGATGAATCAACGGTGGCCCAGTTGTCTAATGCGGAGCAAGTTTCTGTGCAGAATTACGTCCCTTAGCTTAACCAGGAACCTATGATCGTGGGTTCGCAATCCCTGATTCGACTATAACCTGCATCAACTTGGATTTATACACCCATATAAAGCCGACACGCTGTGATATAACTGAAATACTGGTCAAATCGGCTTCTAGCGAAACCTAAGCACTATTGTGAATCATCGCGCATAATTAGCTGGGATGCTTTCTCCATTGGTGACTAGGATTGGTACACCCGTGAAAATCCGGGTAAGACTTGATCTTCAGAAAGCCATGCTTGTCGTAAGAAGCTACTAATGGTATGGGGTGGTCAGGCTCGGCGACTCGGTTGATGCATGTCATCTTATCCCAACTGCGTGGATCGATACTCTAATACTGTTATTAACTGACATTGCGATATACATGTCCGTTGCTAATTACATATGCTCTGTACAGACAGAGAATGTACTGTTGGTTAAAGCAGCCACAAATACCATGACATTCGTCCCCGGGTGACTGTGACCTGTGTCATGCCCTCGATCATTAAGAAATAATATACTGTGTACAACTGACGTCAATGTCTCGACAATCTCTCCTTGTTCACACACTCTTGTCTTGCTTCTGAATAACAGCGGATGGATCGCACTTGAACACTCGTGGAAAAAATGTACTTCTTTCACGTACATTTCTGTCTAATACTAGTGCCAATATAACACAACTTAAATTATTGGTTTCGTGAGGTGACCACGTAAATTAGTTTTAACGATCACCAAGGTCGTTATTGTGCTATTCCGTCCTTGACAGCGTTATTCAGTCGTGGAAATTGACTCCTAATTAAAATCTCAACTGTAACAATGAAATTTAAAAAACAGAATTCCCATGCGTCTTCAATGATCAGCAATTAGTGGTAACGACCAGTTCTACAAGTATTCTTGTGAAATAATGACACGTTAATTACAGCGGGTTGAAAGGAGTAGAGATTATATATTTCCTAAATGCATGTGAAGTTACGGTAAAGATAAAAAGTCATCTTAACAGAGTGTAAATACACAATGTGGTTATAGCGAAAAGTGAGCTTGAGATGTGATATAACCTCATCTCCACCAATGACGTCACGTCGACTTGCACGCGATATAGTACATATATACATATATAGTACATCCAGGTAAGCAGCGTCGGTTAAATGTCTGTACATTTGTCTGCGATCGACGACTATATATGCAGGGCGGGTCTGGGAATGTTTGAAAAACTAAACTCCGTTCTGGTTTTACACGTTCACATGCACGCACGCACGCACGCACGCACGCACGCACGCACGCACGCACGCACACGCACACAGACATACACGATGTACTGAAAATGTTGGATACATTAATTTGGCTCCTGCTTCCAAGATAATCATATATGAAGTAAAGGCCTAAATATATTGTGTCGCCAATAAGAAAAACTGGTACCCCCCACCCCCACCCCTACACACACACACCACCCACCCCCCCTTCCCCAATATAGCACCACCCACCCCCAACCCCAACCCCACTCCACCATCCCCGCACCCCACAGGTTTATGATTACGTTCGTTTATAACAGATATTTACGCAAGCTCCGACGTTCATACAGTTTGGCCCTCACTCTATGAAGGTTCATACTCCAATGCGTCACGATATGGCTGAAATACTGCCGATGTGACGTTAAATCTTAACTCACTCACTCATACTCCAATGAACTCACACAAAGTGAAGGTCAATTCTTAAATGATCAATGTTAGCATGCCCAGCCACTTCAATGCAAAGCCAGATTGAAAGTTTAGATAGTTTCTTCACTTTTAACGGCTGTTTTTCTGCGTGGGCACAACGGGATTGTGTATCACATTCTGGACCACTGTGTGACAATACCGCCTCTCTGTGCACACCTCGACTCCAATCAACACGTCTCCATGTTTTAACAACCAGATGCAGGCGGTCTGTGTCTTTGAAACGGTTTTATTCTTCCTGATTATAAAGTGAGTCAGATCCAAATTTGTAAAAGGATACTGGTTAAATGAGCAATCAGAAAAACGAATATTGACATTCTTGAAACTTCAAACTATCTCTGGTCTATTTAACCGAATCCAGCGATGAAAACAATTAAGTATGGTCGTGCATTTGACCAGCGTGTAGATCGAATGTCAGAATTTCTAGAAAAGCAAAGACATGGCTTCTTTAAACCAAAAATATTCTTTTTAAAATTAAATGGCAATACAGTTCCACTAATTTGAAGGCTAAATATGTCACACGTACCGCTCTGAAGCTGTAGGATACAATTACCCGACCCAATCACTCAACATCACACGGATGTGTCCGCAGAAACTGTCCTACCGGAAGTGCCGGGCAGGTGTTGGGATGACGTCACTAATAACGGTAATCCAATCAGCAGGGCGCATTCCCATGGAGATCATTACATTTTCGTCCAGTCATGAGTTAGACTGTTCAAGGTTTGCTGGAGGATGAAATAGAAATTATAAGATATTTTCGCGACACACATCAGTTCCGAACAAAACTCAACCCCCGGCTTTCTGGACATCCTCGATTATCCAGTGTATTATACATGTATCCACATTCTGTCAAGATAAATACTCCGAACCCATTAGCTACCATAGCTTTGTTTGAACCGTATTCGAGAGACACAGCGCTAAAATAGCCGCCCAATCATATACCTATGGGCGAGAGATATCTTGTTTTAAGTGATGACAATGGTAACGTTACTTTCGAAACGAAGCTATGGTGGTGAATGGGTCCTGTTTTTTTTATCCTACTAAAGTGAGGAGAGAATACACCGGATAATCGAAGTTCTATAAAATGTTGTATCTGTGTAGGGTAATAAACCTGTCTTTAAAACATGCACATGCTTTATGTTCTTTGTTTCTTGTTTAACGCCGCTACATTCCAGCTATATGACGGTGGTCTGTAAATGATCGAGTCTGGACCAGACAATCCAGTCATTGATATCATGAGCATCGATCCACGCAATTGGGATACGATGACACGCACCAATCAAGTCCCGACCACCCGATCATGTTAGTCGTCCCTTACGACAAGCATGGGCTGCTGAAGACCTATTCTAACCCGGATCTTCACGGGGCGAACCAAACCTACATCCGGTTGGTTCACTTCTGATGTAGGTTTGGTTCGCCCCGTGAAGATCCGGGGTAGAATAGGTCTTCAGCAACCCATGCTTGCCGTAAAAGGCGACTATGCTTATCGTAAGGGGCGACTAACGGGATCGGACTTGACTGATGCTTGTCATCGATCTCAATTGCGTGGATCGATGCTCATGATGTCAATATCTGGATTGTCGGCGAACCTGACCACCCGATCCCGTTAGTCTCCTCTCACAACCAGCATGGGTTGCTGAAGACCTATAGTTGCCTGAATCTTCATGGGTGCACATGCATGGTGAAGTGTTTCAACTTGAACATTAACTTTTAGCACTTCGGGGTGATTTAGTTGGGATTGTGACCTTGATTTAAATGACTTCGTTGTGAGGACAAACCGTTTCACGAAAAGAAGTTGATAACTGTAAAGAAGCCAAGCTCCTCACAGCTTAACTCTCTGTACCTGGAGGGTAACGAATATGTCAAGCGCTGGACGGAGTTGGACCATAAAAAACCAAGGGAGGTCACTACAATAACTCTAAGTTATAAGAGCGCTTCAATGCTGCCACCTGCAATCATTAGAAATATAACTACTATATATATATATGCACTGCTACGTAACAGATCTATCACCAATGAAACTAAGACATGAACTAAAATTAAAATATGTCAACTATGAAACTAAGATATCTCAACTATGAAACTAAGATACATCAACTTTGAAACTAAGATATATTAACTCGGAAACTAAGATACATCAACTTTAAAACTAAGATATATTAACTAGGAAACTAAGATACATCAACTCTGAAACTAAGATATATTAACTAGGAAAATAAGATACATCAACTTTGAAACTAGGATATATTAACTAGGAAACTAAGATACATCAACTTTGAAACTAATATTAACTAGGAAACTAAGATACATCAACTTTGAGACTAAGATATATTAACTAGGAAACTAAGATAAAACAACTTTGAAACTAAGATATATTAACTAGGAAACTAAGATACATCAACTATGAAACTAAGATATATTAACTAGGAAACTAAGATACATCAACTATGAAACAGGGACATATCTGAATGTTATCGACGACGCTCTTGTGCTTAACACGCATGACCCAAGACCTTGTACCGGCATATTGGTTTTTAGACTGAAGTCTTCTTCTGACATTATCTCTATAGTCAGATCAGCCTCTGTACCACGACGTCGAGCATCTCTGTTTCATTAAAGTGCTGTTACAACTCGAAGGTCACGTTCTGGTTGACATTTACTGCCCCGACCCCTACCGGTGAGTTACTTATAGGAAGAGCAGACAACTTGCCAAAGGGTCGGGTCTTTTCTAGTCACTTATACTTCAATAACGATGGATTCTCCTTCAGTCAAGGATCAATACACGTAAACCTAATTCTTAGCTTCAGTACAGTATAATCAGATCTATAGACTGCTGGAGTTGTTTACTAGCCGCTAAACCTAAATTAGTTTCATGATGTGAATACAGTAACTAGTTTAAACCACAACAGGTGTCACATGACGTCGTCGTCGGGGTCATTGAGAGCGTCGTAACATCGTCAGCACCCCCCCCCCCCCCCCCCCCCCCCAACAAAAAAAAACAACACACACACACACAACGCACACACACCCTTTGTAGTAAACACGCAAGGCATTTTTTTGTTTTAATGGTGTGCTTGTTCTTTAAAGCCACTGTATGACGGCGGTCTGTAGATAATTGAGTCTGGACCAGACAATCTATTTCATGACCATCGATCTATGCAATTGGGATACGATGACATGCATCAACCAAGACAGCGAACTTGACCACCCCAACCCTTTAGTCGCCTCTTACGACAAGCACTGTCGCCTTTTACGGCACGAATGGGTTGCTGAAGACCTCTTCTACCCCGGATCTTCACTGTCCCTCCTTGTAGTCAGGACGCTAGTTCCTCATATCCTACATGCCAATTCTAAACACTTTGAGACACTAAACACGTTGAGACACTAAACACGTTTAGACACTAAACACGTTAAGACACTAAACACGTTAAGACACTAAACACGTTGAGACACTAAACACGTTGAGACCCTAAACACGTTGAGACACTAAACACGTTGAGACCCTTAACACGTTGAGACCCTAAACTCGTTGAGACACTAAACACGTTGAGACACTAAACGCGTATGGACAAGTAAACGTGCTCAGTTTTGTGTTTAGGACCTGAACACACTGTTTTACAGTGTACGTACTAATATTGATACCTTCAATCAAGTATATTGACACGTTGTGTCCCTCTGACGTGCTTGGCGTGACAAACTTCTTGAAATAGTTTACGACTATCACTACAACTGAGGCCGGTGACATGCATCAATCAAGTCACGACCACCCGATCCTGTTAGTCGTCCCTTACGACAAGCATGGTCTGCTGAAGACCTATTCTTACCCGGATCTTCACGGGGCGAACCAAACCTACATCCGGTTGGTTCACTTCTGATGTAGGTTTGGTTCGCCCCGTGAAGATCCGGGGTAGAATAGGTCTTCAGCAACCCATGCTTGCCGTAAAAGGCGACTATGCTTATCGTAAGGGGCGATTAACGGGATCGGGTGGTCAGGCTCGCTGACTTGACTGATGCATGTCATCGATCTCAATTGCGTGGATCGATACTCATGATATTAATCACTGGATTGTCTAATCCAGACTCGATTATTTACAGACCACCGTCCTATAGCTGGAATATTGCTAAGTGCGGCGTTAAACGAGAAACAAACAAACAAACAAACAAACAACTGACAACTGAGACCAGCAGACATTCTGCGCTCGCTTGTATCTTGAGCCACACGGAACACAAACGTCAATACGTGCGGCGGTTTTACCGGCACAACTACTGACTTGACCCTATGTCAGCCTGCATCTGTCGTCTCAAAGTGAGTTGGGAACACGATTCACCAACCTTTAACTTCCCCGCACCAGACTCGTGAGATCAAAGTTATTTTCTTTTCTTCTTTTGATTATTTGCCCCTTGTGACCTGACGTTCATTCTGTAGCTTCTACACTAATACACACATACATCTGTACAACGAAGATTAAATCAATGATCGTTTGTCTCTATTGACATTCCTTGTCTGGTTTAACAGACTGCTTTCTTCAACTGTGTGCTTCAATGTATTGCTTCATCACGCCTGAGTAGACTCTGCGTCGAAATGTGTCCTCAGTGGAAGTTTGAACAAGCTACTGCCATTCTGTGGTCAACATGACAGTTGATTATTGACTGATCTTGTATTGTTTGGTCAAAATGACAGTTGAGTATTGACTGATCTTGTATTGTTTGGTCAAAATGACAGTTGATTATTGACTGATCTTGTATTGTTTGGTCAAAATGACAGTTGATTATTGGCTGATCTTGTATTGTTTGGTCAAAATGACAGTTGAGTATTGACTGATCTTGTATTGTTTGGTCAAAATGACAGTTGAGTATTGACTGATCTTGTATTGTTTGGTCAAAATGACAGTTGAGTATTGACTGATCTTGTATTGTTTGGTCAAAATGACAGTTGAGTATTGACTGATTTTGTATTGTTTGGTCAAAATGACAGTTGAGTATTTACTGATCTTGTATTGTTTGGTCAAAATGACAGTTGAGTATTGACTGATCTTGTATTGTTTGGTCAAAATGACAGTTGAGTATTGACTGATCTTGTATTGTTTGGTCTGCAGGGCCTGTTTCGCTGAGCCATTTTAGCGCTGAGACGATCGTAACGCCTACATTGTAACATTGACTTAAAGCAGGCGTAGCGCTAAGATCGCCTTAGAGAACGGGGCCTGGCAAAGCCAAGTGGTAAGGTGCACTCGGCTTCACTCAGGTTTGTCCGCTACCTACATGACACTTCAGGGAAGCAATGGGGTAGTGATATTGTATGAATAACGCTAGATCTCACCACCCTATCCATTTTGGTCGCTTCTTGTGGCAAGCAATAGAGCTCTCGGAACCTATCTTAGGGACATGTTCGTTCTATCACAAATCGTCAGGAGCACATTCTGAGGAACTCTCAAACAGTGATAATAACATTAACTGGGAATCAGGGTCGGAGTTAGACCTCGCAGAAATGTATTTTCGTTGAGAAAAGGAGTAATATTGGTCACAGATTCGGGTAATAGTCTTCTATCGATTTGACTCACAAGAGAGACACACACTGGCGTTCTAAATTCTTTGTAGAGCCGATGTTTCCGTAATGACATTTAAATGACGCCGTAAATTTCAAAATGTTGAAATAAACTCGAACAAAAAAAGGCTTCCATCGATGGTTCATTAAAGTCTTTGTTATTCATGTTTATTGGAGCAGCTAAAGTGGCTATCAACGTGTGATAAAGAGGATATTTCAGCTATGAACCTCATGCTCGTGTTCACTGTTATTACTGAGCCCAAGGAATGTATTTCCCTGAATGCTCTTCGCTTATTGCGTATTTCAGTTATATGTATCGACACACAATGGGAAGGAGCTGTCGGGTAGCCTAGAGGTTATTGCTGGAATATTGCTAAAAGCGGCGTAAAACCATACTCACTCTCACAAGGGGATCCTTGTTTACCCATGATACTCCATGGGGAACCAAACCTTTGTTGTTTTTTTTGTTTAACGTCGCACTCAGCAATATTCCAGCCACATAGCGGCGGTCTGTAAATAATCTAGACTGGACCAGACGATCTAGTGATTCATGTCATAGCCTGACCACCCGATCCTGTTAGTCGCAATTGTATGCCATTGGTTTGGTTTGTTTTTGGTTTTTTTTGTGTTTAATCAAGCACCCAGCAATATTTCTGCTATGTGACGAAGGTCTGTAAATAATCGAATCTGGACCAGACAATCCAATGATTAACATGAACATCGATTCACGAAATTGAGATACGATAACATGCACCAATCAAGTCCCGACCACCCGAATCTGTTAGTCGTCCCTTGCGACGAGCATGGGCTGCTGAAGACCTATTCTAACCCGGATCTTCACGGGGCGAACCAAACCTACATCCGGTTGGTTCACTTCTGATGTAGATCCGGGGTAGAATAGGTCTTCAGCAACCCATGCTTGCCGTAAAAGGCGACTATGCTTATCGTAAGAGGCGACTAACGGGATCGCGTGGTCAGGCTCGCTGACTTGACTGATGCATGTCATCGATCTCAATTGCGTGGATCGATGCTCATAATGTCAATCTCTGGATCGCCCGGTCTGGATTACAGGCCATCGTCATATAGCTGGAATATTGCCGAGTGCGGCGTTAAACAACAAACAATGGAATGGACCGCCTCCGTGGTTTAGTGGTAGAGCGCCCGGGGCGGGGGGGGTTTGATCCCTCGCCGCGTCATACCAATACACTTTGAAAGATGGTACTACTAGTTACCCTGCCTATCGTTCGACATTAAGGGGCTAAATTAGGACTGGTCAGCTCGGAGTCTGTATATTGTGTCAGAGTGGGATCCATGTTAAACTACGTCATGGTATCTCAGTGGACTAGCACTATAAAATCGGCATCTGTCCAGACTAATACAAGCACACACACATACACACGAGCGCGCATGCACTTCGCTGTATAAGTACAATAATCTTGGACGCGACATAAAGCCTCTCTTCATCGCGCCGGCATGGAATGACCAATTCACTTGGAAAATCAGAGCCTCTAATGTAGTTTGATAGTGAAGAATGTTACACGAGTGACCCATCCACCTTTACAACCGTGGAATACTACACTCTGTGTATTCTAAGTTCGAACGAGGCTCCATACAGACACACAAGAAGCTATTTATCTGAACAAGCTAGGAATAGGACTATCTGGTAACACTGTTAAATCGAGCGTTAGAGAAACCGATACTGGCTTTTGTGAGTAGAATATTTAAGGTATGACACATTCATATGCAGAGTAAAAATGGCCAAGTTTACAGTGCGAGAAAAGTTCTTAATCACTGGTAATACAGTACTTCATGTCTTTAATAATCTGTTGCGTGATTATTAGGTTTTCTGGTCAGTTAAGGCAGTTTCAAATGTCAGAAGCTTGCAAATGTGTTAGTTGAAATAGAACAAACTGTAAAATGTTCATATTTATATACTTTGTTTGATGTTATCTAACCCTCGGGAATATTCCAGCTATATGACGGCGGTCTGTAAATAATCTAGTTTGGACCAGACAATCCAGAGATTAATATCATGAGCATCGATCTACGCACTTGGAATACAAAGACATGCATCAACCAACTCCGTGAGGCTGACCACACTATCCCATTAGTCAGGCTGTTACGGCAAGTATGGGTTGCTGAAGACCTATTCTAACCCGGATCTCCATGGGTCTACAATTTGTATACATACGTATCGCCGGTTTCGTGGTATTTTCATACAAGTTTCTAAGGGTGTGTTTGTGTTAGACTCAGCAATATCACAGCTATATCCACGCCGTCGGGTACGTTTACACGCCATCTGCAGTCACCGAACTTGACCATCCGATCCCCGAAGTAAACTTTTAAGACCATCATTGACTGTAAGTGAGCAACTTTAACCCGGAATCTCCAAGGGTACTTGCTTCTAAGGTTGCAACCGTTTGTATACAGAAACTCTCGTTTCCTGGGTAGATAGTCATAGATTACAGAAGGCAGGCTTTTTCTCTTGTGGGAAAGAGACAACTGGCAGCGACTACTAAGTAATGTGAGCCCAAATGGGGTTTAATGTGGCGTTCAAAGCTATTGCAACGTAGGTACATGCATGTGTGTGTGCGTGTGTGCGTGCGTGCGTGCGAGCATGTATATGGCTGCGTGTCCTGGCGCCAATGCCTGTTTTATAGTGCTAAACCAGTGACATACCATGCCATACTTCAACAAGAATACTCCACTCTGACACAGAATACTGACTTGGAACCAATCAATCTTGTTTTAGTCCCTTTTATGCGAAGCGGCAGGCAGGAAACTTGTACACTCGTCTGTGAACGCCACTGCTGAGGATCGAACCACCGACCTTCCGCTTCCTGAGCTTAAACTCTATCTACTGGACCAAAGAGACAGTCGCTACAAGATATTGCATTCTTCAATATTCCAGCTGTGCGAAGGAAGCCTGTAAATATTCGTGTCTGGATCAGACCTTAAGTGATTGACATCATGCAACCCGCATCTTTAGGGTTTACTACTAGTATGGTTTTACTCTGCTGTTAGCACTATTCCACTAATCGATGGTGGACAGGAGCAATATCAGGATCGGGATATTTGCGACAAGAATGCTGTGGGCCTCTTAGCAAACAATGAAACAGTTGTTACAAAGCTCAGGTAGAATTACTGAAAATAATTTCACATTTATCCGTGTTGTTTTGAGTAATATAAAAAAATGCTTTGTTTTCAAACTGATAATGTCATTTTGACAAAAATCGTCCTGTGATTGCTGTCAGAAGCAGATTCATACGAACCATACATAACTAACCTCATGGAGGTTGAGAACAACAAGGCACACGGTGGTTTGACACATTTTATACCCATATATCACAGAGTATTGAAAGACATTGTACAGATACATGTCACACATGCACTCCCTGCTCAGTGCTGACTTGCACAAACCGATCTCAGCACTCCAATAGTTAGACTATGTTAAAGTACAGGTGTTACATAGGTCTCAGAGCTAAAACCATTAATGTCAAGTGGTCCAAGGCAAGTATTATGTAATGTTCATATGCGACCAAGTAAAGCAAGATACAAAACTATAACAAACAGCTGGTGATAGCATCTAATTAGTATGATCAATCTTGATTAACAATTTTCAAACTGGATTGATTAATACACTATACAGCTTCTATCACAAACAAATATAACTATCTGATAACGTAGAAACAAGTGTTATAAAATCTTAACAAATACCTCAAAAGAGTTAGCCATTTAGCTAGGTCTCCTTTCTTCAGAAATGTATATTTAAATCCAACTAACAACTAACTTCAGGATGAGGCTATACTGAGTGTCTCCATGGCAACTTCCTGGTCATCTTCGGTGGAAAATGACCATAGCTCCGATAACATTTATTCCCACACTTGTAGCCCCAGTATCCCTTTGTGGACTGAGCCCTGTTGCACAAAGTCATCTTAGTGCTATGAAGCTTATGCTAAAGTATGGGAGTTATGATTACCTTAGTGCTAATATAGCTTTGAGCAATAGACCCCTGAAATCACAGTGGACTAACAAGCTTGCAGCTAGAATAATGTGCAAATCTTAATGAACATACACCCTGAATAAATATTGAACTCAGAAACGAAATGTCATATCGATATGTACAAGTGAATGACAGAGTATGATTTCACACCATTTGTAGCAATATTCCAGCAATATCAGGTCGGGCTACACCAGAAATGGGCTTCACACATAGTAGTTATGTGGGGAATTGAACCCAGGTCTTTGGCGTTGCGAGCGAATGCTCTAACCACTAGGCTACCCCACTGCCTGATATGTACAAGAATATGTGGGTTTCTGCTGTGAGTCTTCACTGTATCTGTTCGGAATGGCACAGAGATTGTTTACAAGCGCAGAGATTATAGTCAATGCTGAGGTACTCCAGGAACAGCGGGTCAGTCGAGCTCGTCCATCAGACAGTCTGTGATGCCCCTCTCCAGCTCCCTCTTGTGGACAACATGGGCATTCTTGAGCACGCTTGCCCTGGTGTGGAACCTCATACCGCCCTGTAACCGTGAAGGATAACAACGTATTAATGATGGAGATGAAAACAACAAACACGCACAACTCTTTGACATCCCTGTCATAAGACGAGTCAATTAACAATTGCAAAGATTACCTACAACACTGCAGGCATAATACATGTTGAGACTAGTGGTAAGTGAGTGAGTATGGTTTTACGCTGCTTTTAGCAATATTCCAGCAATATCATGGCGGGAGACACCAGAAATAGGCTTCACACATCGTACCCATGTCGGGATTCGAACCCGGGTCTTCGACGTGACAAGCAAAAGCTTTAACCACTTGGCTACCCGACCGCCCCATTGAGACTAGTAAGTTACATTCAGTCTGAAAGTGGGGTGAGGAAAAACTGGCTTAACAATTGGGTTAATAAATATTGCACTTGTATAGCGGTGTACATGCACAAGTGTGTGTTTGTGCTTGTACTAGTCCGGACAGTGCCGGTTATAAAGTGCTAGGCCTCTGAGATACCATGTCAGAGTTGAACATGGACACGCCGCTCAGACACAGTATACTGACTCCAAGCCAACCAGTCCTCGTTGAAGCTCCTTACAGATTAGCGTCAGGCAGGATAACAATGAAAAACATTTTTTCATGACACGAACAGGGATCAAACCACCACCCTCCCTCTCTCCTGGTAAACGCTCTATCCACTGGACCACAGAGGTTGTCTACTCGAATGTGATATCAAGAGATATTGGAGCACCACTGAAAAGCTAACACTATCATATGTAGTGCAAAAAACACTACTATATTGAGTTTACATTCTTACCACTGGTATCTTTCTGCGGGTGATAACACCATCGCCGACATGGACGTCATGGAGGTTGCCGTAGGTGGAGCAAGTCAGTTTCAGTCTCTTGGTCGGTGGCCCCGTCATGTTGTACCCACTGCCACCAACCTGTACACCGTCATCGATGCCGGAGTCTTCGGACAGCGACTCCCACACAGATGGAAGATCTGTCCTGGGATTCAGGTTCTCCTTGCTGACCGCCAGACCCTGAGGACACGGGGTACCGCTGGACACTGGGTGTCTATCTGATGGGTTGAGCTGCAGCTTCCTCTTGCCGCCTTGACTTGGACTCTGCTGTACCCATGACGACCCAGGAAGTATGGTCCGGGTGTGGATGGCCTTCAGAGCATCCCTCAGTCGACATTTGGCCAACCAGCACTGCACTCCTGACACATACATGAGGAACAATTTGTAACAATGCCCTCAACTATCAAATAAAACAAATTCAAGGGGAACAGATATTATACACTGTTTCAAAGTTGCTGCCAAAAATAGATGACAGATTCCTTTGATTAGTTTTCAAAAATTAGCTGCTGACTTGTCTCAACAAACAGGTCAAAGTACTAAAAGCTCCTGAGGACCAGTTGAAACAATTTGAATCACAAAGCTGTCACCAGAGCACAAACTGACATCCAGTTGAGAAAAAATACATGTTGTGTTTTACCTCTTTGAGGTATATATACTCTTGTAACAAGCAAATGAGATCCACCACTAAGTCTACACTATCAAAACAGTTAATTAATCACTTATCTACAGATTAATCAGGCCCATGGCATCAACCACTTGGCACTGAATATTAATTAAAAATCCTAATTAGCAAGTGCTTTGTCTTTCTTCAACAAGCAAGGCATTACTTCGTTACCAAGTTGCCTTTTGTTGCAATTGAATGCATTAAATTAACACTTAATGCATGCCACTGTATTTGTTTAACAGTAAACATATTATATGTCAATGCATGTCATTTTATATAGCCGTATTTATATACATGTTCAGGGTAATCCTATTCAAATGTATGGCCAGAATAGGATTACCCTGAACATGTATATAAATACGGCTATATAAAATGGCATGCAATCGGATTACCCTGAATAGGATTACCCTGAAGATGTATACATAACCAGATTGTGCCAAAGCCTTTTGAGTCTGCTTGTGACTTGACCAGTAGATCTTAGTGTATGGATATTATTAGCAAGACTTACTAGTCCATAATATATTTAACAAGACTCTGGTTTTGGACTCATGGCTAAAGTAACAAACTGCATAACAACAGATTAATTAAGAAAAATAAGAATTATAGAAATTTACACTTGTCAGAGGGGTACACAAAGGATGTGATCTAGACTACAAGTTGTAAGACTTCCATTTTGTGGAAGCCTCCGTGGCTGAGTAGGTTAGATAGCTAACTTTGTGTGCTGGCGATTAAGTGCCTCACTCTGGCAGTGTGGGATTGAATTCCGAATGGGACTCAACCAGAAAAAAAAGTATTAGAATTTGTACTTTACTTAAAAAGTGTTGAACACACAATGCCATTTAGAAAGTGGTCAAATGTTGTGATCTTATATTTGGGATAACACATTCTCAGTAAAGTATAGATTCTAGTACTTTTGGGAGTTGAGTCCCGTCTGGTGAATAATGAGAAAGTGTTATCCCAAATATAAGATAAATATATGTAACGCCAATTTCCACATTGGATCTGCTCAGAGGCGCTTTTGCATGAGTCTGGTGGTCAAAGAGAGAGTTCAGTGAGGATTATAGATCAGATCAAATAGGTTATTAACGGTCCCTTAAACTGGTTAATAACATTGCAACCCTGCTATGTCCTGATAACTGTGGTTTTGTATGTACTCTAACTGCAGTTCCCTATAAATGTGTTTGTTTTATCCACTAAGTTCTACCCTTGGGAGGCCTGTGGTCTGACTAGATTGCACAAGGCACATGTGGCCAAGTGGTCAAAGGTGTCACAATTTACAGTGCAGAGTTGCCTCCCCTTGGCATACTGGAAACCTATGATTGTGGGTTCAAATCCCAGTTTGAACTGATTATGTTAACGGTCAGCTCCATGCCCTTACTCATTGGTTTTATCATTAAATAAGTTTTGCAATGATGTTTAAAACTATAATAACTGTTAGAAAAACAAAAGTTATAATAACTGGTAGTTATTCATAAATTAGACTTAAACACAAATTTAAAAAAAATTAAAATATCCTTGCAATGTTCTAAATCGACAAAATGTTGAACCATAAATACCATGTTACATAAACCAAAACATTTCAATAATATTCTCTGTTGAAACAATGTTTAATCTAACAGTAATGCTATGTAGGCTATGACATAATGTTGGGTGTCAATGTGCCAATGTAAACAAGCCTTAATCCCCATTATCCAACAAGTAAACATTACTCTTAAACATCATTGTCTACAAAATGTAATTACCTCTGTATTCAATAAGTCTAGGCTGCACCCTAATTAACAAGGGTTAATCATCTAAAACAACTGTTTAGTGTCAAATGTCAAATGATATTTAATTGTCATCACACATCTGAAGGTTCCAAACACTTCCAAACCTTATAACATTGATCTAAATGTGATCCCAAATATTGTTGTCAACTTAACCAAACAAAAGGTAGTACCCACATGCATGTAAACTAACATAAATATCTGTCATATCTGTTTTCTCGCCTTTCTAGGAACATGCTCGGTCCCTGGGTAGTCTATTTTTTGCTCGCCTTTGTTGTTAATTTTTGTTAGCTATGAATACACAATTCCATTTAGAAAGTGGTCAAATATAACAAATGTTATGTTTGAGATAACACCTTCTTAGTAAAGTACAGATTCTGGTACTTTTTGGGGTTGAGTGAGTCCTATCCTGGATTTGAACCCTAACTCTCACACACAAAGTATGTGATCTAGACTACCAGTTGTCAGAGTTTCATTTTTGTGGAAGCCTCGGTGGCTGAGTGGGTTAGATCGCTGACTTTGTGTGCTGGCGGTTAGGTGCCTCACTCTGGCAGAGTGGGTTCGAATCCTGGACGGGACTCACCCCCCAGAGTGTGAGTGAGTGAGTTGGGTTTAACACCGCTTTTAACAGTAGTCCAGTTATATCATACCGTGTCAGCTTAATTTCGGAGGAAAGCCTGAAGTAATGCAGGTCTTAGACGTTTACCACTTCGGTGAAACCCACGAGCACGGGTATGGTGCTGACAAACCTAGAAACATAATTGGGCCATACCTCACCCCCAGAAAACACATCAAGCTGACAAGCAGTGATATAACTGAAAAACTGTTTAAAGCCACATAAAACAACTCACTCACTCACTCCAGACTGCACCGAAACACACAAGTGAATGTCAGGTGAGTTAAATTGGGACAGTAATCTAGTAAGGGAACATTTGAAAGAGTATATGGTTAATGATCAACAGTGCAATATTCCATCTAAAATGTCACGAGGTATGAAATGGAATTCCAATTATTACACACACACGTACATGACTCACATTAACCCTATCAAGGCAACAAGGTGTCTGTGATGCACTCAAGTCTTTGATGCCAGGTCAGCGGAAGACATACGGATGTCTGGAGAAATCCATGCCACATTCCTAACTACAGAATCAATCTAATTTAAATTATATATACATGTAGCTAACTAAAGCTTCCAAGAACATGCGAATACTTGAAGATAATGCATTCAATTTTTAATTAATTTACAGGTCTGAAATTTGATTTGCATGTGGTTGACAAAGCAATATTTTGGTTGATCAGTTCCAATTTGTGGCGCTTGCATGTCTTCATTCATTCATTAGTAGGGAGGTAATGGTACACTGTCACGCTACGATATGGATCACTCCATGCTTGCCACAGAGGGTGACATTCTCCATCACAAAAGGGAAGGAAGAATTGCACAACTGAAACTATTCAGTCAATGTGGGGTAAATTCAAGTATGTGGAATAAGATCTCTCAAACATGCAATCAAAATAAAGCATTTTTCAACAGATTTTGGACCATGTTTTTTTTAAAAAAATTTTTTTTATTATTCCACTTTTTTTGTCGTACAGCATTTCATACATATTAATGTTCATACTGCGATTTTTGACCATGTTACTATAACTTAGCACTGAGGCAGAACAAGGATTTTGAAAAAGTGGTTGCACACTTTGAAATAAAACCACTTGGAGGGACTGACACAGGTTGAAAAAAGCAACCCCTCTCTGCAAACGACAGTGATGTGTATATTCTTGTAACAATATTTAACCCCACAGTGTACAGTGTTCCCATTTACCAGTAATTACCAGTAAAATTAGGCTTGGACCGGTGCTTCATGTGACTGCCACTCCCTGTGGACCGGCAAATAAAGTATCTCATAAATCTTTGTTGTTGAACAAGCCATCAGCGATACTCATGAAAGACAGCTTGTCTGTTACCATTAGGGTTTCCCCTTGTCTAGTTTTAGTGCACGAAATTAACAATTTCCCATTGCATTGAGGCTAAATATATATTTGTAGTGACTTAGTCTCAAAAAAGAAGAGAGAAATTGTGAGAATTTTGAGTGAATGACGTGTTAATCTAACTAAGTTACTTCACAGATCACATCATTGGAGTGAACATGATGTTGAAAAAACAAGAAAGAAGTGAGCAAAGCTCACATACCCCCCGTTATCCCCGCTGGTCAACAACAAATAGTAAATAGTTTGTTAATTAATGAAATATACCTGTTGCTATAAGTCAGAGAAACTGCCCTTTCCTTTGTAACCCCATGAGGATGAATTATGTTTGAAATGAACACATGTTTTTCAATCTAGTGTGGGATAATCAATGCTTAGCATGTTTCTTAATGTATCCATGGAAACGGCAAAAATTAAAAAATTCAGAATTTTCAAACTAGCAAAAGGCACGAGTACTCATTGTGGTAAATGTGTGTAGAAAGTTTGGTGAAGCTAGGGTGCATGGTTAAAAAGTTATGGGCCGTACAAAAGCTCGGACGGAAGGATGGACGGACGGAACGCTATGTACCCCCGATTTACTTCGTAAACGAGGGTATAATAAAGACCAGGTAATTTTGATACGTTTTTTACTTGTTGAAAGTTGGGACTGACAAAAATTAGGGGGGACTGGTAATTTTTTAGAGTTTCAAAAACCAGTAGGAACACGGAATGTATTGTTTATAAATCCCTGTAATAAATAAGAATATTGGGTGGGGTGTAAAAACGTCGCGGTTAAAGATTGTTTCACTTAATAAAACGTACGTGCATGTGCAGCTGCTTGTACTAGTCCAGACTTCATAGCACTAGCCCACTGAGATACCATTTAACATGGATACCCCACTCAGACACAGTGTGCCGACTCCCGAGTAGACCAGTCCTTGCTTTATCCCCTTAATGCAGCACACCAGGCAGGGCAACAACAAGAACCAATTTTAACATCTTTAACAAACCATGCAATGGGGTATGGTGACACACAATCAACCAAATCCCCAATCCGCCTCAGACACCTCTAACAGCCAGCATCGGTTACTGGGACATGTTACCTGGAATACCACAGGTGGTCCACATTGGAAGCTAAGGGGAAACAATCCTGTGTTGTATCAGTTCAGTCTAGCTCAGTCCAGTGTGTGGGATAGTAATGGTATCACGGAGTCAACAATGATCTTCATTCCAAAGGTCATGTGCTTGAGTGAGTGAGTGTGGTTTTACGCCGCTTTTAGCAATATTCCAGTAATATCACGGCAGGGGACACCAGAATGGGCTTCACACATTGTACTCATGTCTTTGTATTTGAACAACCAATGGCTATATTGTGATATTTTACGAGTGCTTCTTAAATGTTGTATCCTGGTTTGTGTGAATACAATCACTATTTCAGATTTGGTATTTACTAGTGTGTACATACTGTGCATATAGGAAAACATCTTTCGCTTACAGGTCAGGATTTTATGGGTTCATCTGTCAGATAACAAGAGTATAACTACTTTAGTTTCAGCACAATGGCAACATATTCTGCGTTGCTTTGTAGATTTTAACAACTCTAAAAGGTTAGCTGTTATGATGTTGCATTCATTACTCTAAAGCTCTCAAGCTGATCATCTAGCCTCTCAACAAGATCTCACCTCTCTTTATACAGCAGGGTGCTGTTGTAGAAAACAGTGTTAGCACTACGACTGTTGTAAGTCTATGTTTGGGTAAGGGAGTTCACGATCACCTCAGCGCTAAGCACCCAGGAAAACAAGATCTCACCTCTCTGTATACAGCAGAGTGCTGTTGTACAAAACAGTGTTAGCACTACGACTGTTGTAAGTCTATGTTTGGGTAAGAGAGTTCACGATCACCTCAGCGCTAAGCACCCAGGAAAACAAGATCTCACCTCTCTGTATACAGCAGGCAGCCATGTGTTGTCGAGCACGACACCTCCGCTCGGTGTACATCTTCCAGGCAGCCCAGATGACCCTCACAGCCTGCATCCTCCTCCTCTGCCTCCACTCCAGGTATCTCCGCCAGGCCCTCTGGAGGGTCATGGCGTATCTGGCTCGGAGGACATTCCGTGCTGCCTCCAGGGCCTCAAACTGCAACAAAACGTACCAAACGATACCACCATGTCAGAATGTTTTCTTTTTATAGATTGTTGTTTAACACAGCACTCAGCAATATTCCGGCTACATGACGGCGGTCCAGAATTAATTGAGTCCAGACCAGACAATCCAGTAATTGACATCATGAGCATCGATCCACGCAATAGGGATACGATGACATGCATCAACCAAGTCGGCGAGTCTGACCACCCGATCCCGTTAGTCGCCTCTTACGACAAGCTTAGTCGCCTTTTACGGCAAGCCTGGGTTGCTGAAGACCTATTCCACCCCGGATCTTCACAGGCCCCAAGTCAGAATGATGAGATCTGATTGGTCCATGTGATAAAATACTGTGTAACCCCCCTTGGAAGGAAATCAACTTCTCAGTGGGTGAATAAATCCCTTATACCCCGCCACAAACAAGACAGGCTGCACATGGATTACTGAGAGGCAGAATAAATCCCTTCGACCCCGTTTCTAAGCAAATGTCTGTACGCTTTTTCCAAGTCAGCGAAAGTCACATGACATAGCACAAGCTAACCTCCGCTCAAAGGACCACCTCTTTTCTATCAATTTTGAATTTGTTTTAATTCTTTTACAATGTCATATTAGAATATGTCGGTCAGATAGATTCGTTGTAACAGCATCACTCGAGGTATAAAGTCTTACACAGGACACATAAAACCTCATGTACCTTGAGTGATCCTCCTACAACTTAGAATATTGTCGTGTGTATAATGCCAACCATTTTCTCCCAGATACAACCGTGAAGGTGAGGTGAGGTGAAATGGGGTTTAATGTCGCGTCCAAGATTATTGCATTTATATAGCGACGTGCATTTACGTGTGTATGTTTGTGTGGCTGCTTGTACTAGTCTGGACTGATGCCGATTTATAGTGCTAGCTCACTGAGATACCATGCCGCAGTTTAACATGAATTACCCACTCAGACACAATATACTGACTCCAAGCTGACCAGTCCTTGTTTAGCCCCTTAATGCCGAGTGCCTGACAGGGTAAAAACAAGTACCATCTTTTAACGTCTTTTGGTATGATGCGGTCGGGGATCGAACCCCGCTCACCGGGCGGACACTCTACCACTAGACCATGGAGGCGGTCTACAACCGTGAAGAGGTGGGAGCACTATATATAGATGATTGTAGACAGTTTTTCCATACTGAGGTACACCAGACAGTTCTGTTATTACACTATCAGGTACTATGATAATATTAACTTCTGCTCAACGAAAAATACAAGAATAAAAAGGAATACAACTGATATTATCATGTTTAGAAACCTATTATGGCAAAATTTACATTTTGCTCACTTCACCTGAAGCGATGCAATGATGTTTTTGATTGCATATTATACACAGGATAGTATTTTTTATTGAAACTTGCATGGTTATACTCCGAGCACATTATACACAGGAAAATATTATAGTAGCATAACGCAACAAACATTACCAATGCAGCTTCATTGTGAGACAAAATATATGTGTAATTTGTAAATGTCAGAGCAATATTCCAGCTTTATGATGATGGCCTGTAAATAATCAAGCTTGGACCAGACAATTCAGTGACTGATATTGTGAGCAACGATCTACTTCGTCGGGGTATGATAACATGCTATCAACCAAGCTGCCGAGCCTGACCCATTTGGTCGCCTGTTATAACCAGCATAGGTAGCTGGGGACCAATTCTAACCTAGAATCCCCACATGGCTGGGAAGACTTTGAAACAAATCAGCAGTGATACCTGTTGCTGCAGCAAGAAGATCTTATTCTTTCCAAACTGATCTCGAACTCCACCATTTTGAACAAACTGAGGCCCAAGGACTCGAGACAGAACAACTGCACAACACTTGCGGGTGTGGTCAAGACTGGACAATCCTGAAAATGGGTAGGTATAATATGTTATCTCAGATGTAGGTCTCTGTTTCATTAACACTGAGACTCCAACTCCAACTAGGGCCACACTTTTATAATTTGATGTTTCACGCATTTATTCCAGTTTCTTCACACAAGCTCGGTCGAAGTAAAAACAAAAATAAATGTCAATTATTTATTTATATGATAGTCATTCTGACCTGAAACAAAAAATATAAAATGTGTCGCCTAGAGGATATAAGGAATATCTGGGATGCATAGCGCGGAAAATTAGTTTCAATACTTTTTAAAAAAAAAAAAAAGTGATCAGCATTACAACGATTGCCTGTATTCTCTTAAAATTAAATCAGGTTTTACTTTGCATTGCCCAGCTCCCTAAATTCCTGACCTTGACAAGCAATTATGTAACAATGCCTTGATTTTTTTTGGACAAATGTATGTGTCCTTACTGGCTTACATATTGTCACAATGTATTGTCTCAAGCTCCTCACAGTGAAAGCACTTTGCAGAGATCTATCTATGCCACCAGTCACAGCTCCCAGCCAACAACCATGCGTGGACACTTATGTTTCACAGTGGTGACTTTTATTCCAGCTATATAAGTGACTGGTCAAGGTCATTCATGACCAACTCGTGTTATTCCAGGACAAGCCGAATAACAACTCGTGTCCCTCTCATGGCCATTTTTGCAACCAGGTTACGTCTTAGTGCAAACGGGGATACCTAAAACAATTGTCAAACTAGTTGCGTAATGGTTCACATATATTTCCCCATATATTATATATGTTTCAGATGCAATTTACAGCACATCTGAACATCCGGAATTATACAGTATGATTAAGCACATTTAACTGTGTCTTGGGTATATTTTTAGATGCAAGACATGTAAAAAATAAATTATTTCTGAGGGATTCTTTGACGAGGAACTTGAAATCATACGCGCATTCTGATTGGTTTGTCGTATTTTCGCACATAACATTCATCGATAGGGGGACGAGTCTTCTTGCAGGTAACCGAAAGGGGCGAGTGGTGACGAATGTGGTGAAGGTCTGAATCTGGCACTACACATGCATACGTTTTTACACGCTTGTTAGGTCCCCATTCTGTTTGGTACTCGATTGTTTCGATCCCAAAACCAATGGCAGGGGTTGATTGGTCATCTTCAAGTGCGGACCATCCACGTGGTTGTTCGACCTGACAACATTATCAGATTATGTGCCTCTACGAGCACATTTTTCTGATTAGCAAAACCTCTGCATCTCAAATACACAGTTTGGGACTCGTATTGTCATAGAATCTTACCAAAAGGGTTACTTACACAAAAACTAATAGTAACTACTCAAAAACGTGTGAGGTGGTTGAGGCCATGAAGGGATTATGGGTAAGACTTTTTACGAGACCTCAATGGAATGATTTCGAGTACTTTAAAATGGCCTACTTCTGGCTATCATGATGAAGATACCAATATCACATCTTCTACATTTTACTAATGAAAGTATAATTTCACTGCACACACTACGTGTGCATGAGACGTTTCAAATTGTTTGGTCTGTTGGTCAATATTTATTTCTACACTTCTCTACAATTTGGGTGAAAGGAAATGACAGCTTCAGAGCTCCAGATAACTTTTTGAGCAATTGAGTTTTTACTACTGGGTTTCTATTTTAATTTCTATTTCATTGAGGTAACCAATATTTTTTCACTCATCCATTAATCACTCTTTTGGGTTTTTCCCAAAATAAGTGAACATTTTAAGATTTAAAAAAAGAAAGAAGAAATAATGTTTAGGCTTGACTCAGAAAGTAAATTAGCTCATAATTGTGTTTCAGAAATAAGATCTGTTGTATCCATGCTGAAAAAGCTTCATTGGGTATTTACGAGAGCTGTTCTTATACATTTGAGTTCTTTATTTAATGAAAGTAATTGGGCTTTGAATATTTTAATTTTTTTTTATCTGTAGCTCTGCGGCTTTCACACGGGTAGCTGGGATGATACTGGGAGTATATCCTGTACCAAGCAGTGGGGTGCCTTATCTATATCCCAGCAGAAGCTGTGCAGCTGCACATCTTGCCAAGGTAAGGGTCGACTATGAAAGTCCAGTTTCCACCCACGCGGAACTAAGCTGGAATTTCAGTGGCTATTACGAGTTATGTCCCTTTCTATGTCCCTCCTGACCAATCAGAATCCATCCCTAATGTCACTTGCTTTTGCTTAGAATCAAATGGCGGCGCCCAGTCAAGATGATCTGATCAATAATCAAGATCTTTATTGTAAGAAAATGGGTGCATCAAATCATTTGAATAAAAATAAAAATATCTGTCAATGCCGAGTTGACGGCACACATCTTTTGGAAATCCTGCAAGCGACCGAAATCTGCATGTTGAAATCCATGCCGTTTACCAACCGGATGTCGATTTGCTACGCGATTTCGATTGGACATGTATAGACTCATTAATGCAGCCACAGTATAACTCAACCCTTGCAGCCTAGTTCGGCAAGGGTGGAAACTGGACTTTTACAGTAAGTTAACTCCCTTGCCTCGGGGAGATGTCACTCACATGTGTTACTGATGACAGTACTAAGATGTGACAATCCCGGTTCATCAGTTGTATGTATGTAAAAACACTGTAACTGACCTGTCCTCCTTCTGAGCACTCTCTGTGGAGTGGTGGATTGGCGTGGCGTGGCAGACCGCTGTTTCTGTAGTAAGATCTCCACAGGGTCAGAGACTTCACCTCCGTTGTCTCCGGACCCATCTGCTCTCCACTCCTCATCTCGGATGAGGAGGCCGTATCTTTGCAGGAAGTCCAAGTACGGCAGTCTGTGACAGGAAACATGTGATATATCCCTAACCATACATCATACATGTGTACAGATCATGACTTCTCTTTTGTCGACATCTACAGGAATGACACATCACAGTGAGTGAGAGTGAGTGAGTGAGTGAGTGAGTGAGTGAGTGAGTGAGTGAGTCGGGTTTAACGCCGTTTTTAACAGTCTTCCATTAAGGTACTGTGACACGCAATCAGCTGAGTCTCATAGCCTGGCCATATGTAGCCTGTTTAAGGGTGCTGGATCTATACACTCCTAACTGTGTGCTGAATACTGCAAATACACTGATCCACCAGACAGATATCAGTGACCACTAATCCTGCTATTCAGGATAAAAAGTTATAGAACTGAGATGGTCTGACTGGATGGCGGATGTCTATAGAAGCGTTAACAACTCACCTGGCTGACTATTTCCACTGTCTGGAGGATGCGTTAACAACTCACCTGGCTGACTATCTCCACTGTACCCAGGATGTCATCAAAAACTCACCTGGCTGACTATCTCCACTGTCCCCAGGGTGTCATCAACAACTCACCTGATTGACTATCTTCACCATCTCCAGGATGTTGTTAACAACTCACCTGGCTGACTATCTCCACTGTCTCCAGGGTGTCATCAACAACTCACCTGGCAGAGTACCCCTTCCTGCATATCTCCACTGTCTCGAGGATTCCGTTAGCCTTCAGCTGTTGGAGGACAAAGGTTGGATCAAGCTGGCCTGGCTGACTGCGCTGGTTCGGCTTGATACAGCGGACGTAGTGGACATCACATGACTTGAGTGTTGCCAAGAGACCATCAAGAGAAACCTGACAAAGACAGTGATATAGTTAAGTTTGTTGTTTTAACACAGCAGTCAGTAATATTCCCACTATGTGAGAGACCACACAATTCAGTGACTGATATTATGAGCAACAATCCACGCCTTCTAGGTACAATGACAATCAATCAATGAAGTCACAGAGACCAACTGTTCCATTTGCCCGCCTCATACAACCCCACAGGTTGCTTGGGTCCTATTCCAACTTGGAATCCACACAGTTAGACAGTTTTAATATGTCATTATGATATTTCAGATGAAGACAAGATTGTTCTCAGGTATGCTTGCTTAATGATTCAGAGGCAGAATGCAATGAGAACTGGAACATGTAGGCAAGCAGTGCTTATACTAAACACATTGGACTTACCTTGAATTTAGTGAGGACAGTTTTCCTCTTCCTGCCTGACATCTCCACAGTGTGGAACTCTTCAAACAGGTGAGACAAGAAAGCGTTGTCACTCTGCTGCAGCAGCCGTACCAACTCCACGGGAATGTTGTCCTGCAACACCAACACTCTACTATATCCATGACATCATGGCCCCACATCAACACCCTACTGTATCCATGACAACATCGCCCCACATCAGCACTCTACTGTATCCATGACAACATGGCCCCACATCAACACTCTACTGTATCCATGACAACATGGCTAACATTACCCCTCTACTGTATCCATGACAACATGGCCCCACATCAACACTTTACTGTATCCATGACAACATGGCCTCACATCAACACACTACTGCATCCATGACAACATGGCCTCACATCAACACTCTACTGTATCCATGACAACATGGACCCACATCAATACTCTACTGTATCCATGACAACATGGCCCCACATCAACACACTACTGTATCCATGACAACATGGCCTCACATCAACACACTACTGCATCCATGACAACATGGCCTCACATCAACACACTACTGTATCCATGACAACATGGCCCCACTTCAACACACTACTGTATCCATGACAACATGGCCTCACATCAACACTCTAATGTATCCATGACAACATGGCCCCACATCAATACTCTACTGTATCCATGACAACATGGCCCCAATCAACACACAACTGTATCCATGACAACATGGCCCCACATCAACACTCTACTGTATCCATGACAACATGGCCCCACATCAATACTCTACTGTATCCATGACAACATGGCCCCAATCAATACACTACTGTATCCATGACAACATGGCCCCACATCAACACTCTACTGTATCCATGACAACATGGCCCCACAACAATACTCTACTGTATCCATGACAACATGGCCCCACATCAATACTCTACTGTATCCATGACAACATGGCCCCACATCAACACACAACTGTATCCATGACAACATGGCCCCACATCAACACTCTACTGTATCCATGACAACATGGCCCCACATCAATACTCTACTGTATCCATGACAACATGGCCCCAATCAACACACTACTGTATCCATGACAACATGGCCCCCACATCAACACTCTACTGTATCCATGACAAAATGGCCCCACATCAATACTCTACTGTATCCATGACAACATGGCCCCAATCAACACACAACTGTATCCATGACAACATGGCCCCACATCAATACTCTACTGTATCCATGACAACATGGCCCCACATCAATACTCTACTGTATCCATGACAACATGGCCCCAATCAACACATTGTCCATAACACAACAACACAACAAAGAATCCTGTTATCTAGGTATACAATGTTTGGAACCAGTTCATATTCTTTCCAGTTAGATGATGTTTGAGGATAATATCACAGCCCTTTCACAAGACGATGAAAGAGGGAGCCCTAAAAATGTGCTGGCTACTTACTTTGTTTTTGGTTGTGATTTGCTCCAAGTCGTACCGCACATCTCCAGCGTAGTGCTGTATGACAAAGCCAGGATGTGTGGAGAAGGTCTTGGGGCGCTTGATGGGGGCACTGTTGTTGACATCCAGCACCCTCTCCCCGAGACTCCGGGGGTTAGACTTCCTGTTGAGGTACACTTCCTGGAAGAGAACAGGGAGTTCGAAACCTACACAAGCAATGGGTAAAGTTTGACAATGTAGCAGAATACTGATCAGGAAAATCAATCTGGGATATCAGTTCTCCTCAAATGGGAGTGAGTAAGTGAGTATGGCTTTACAACGCTTTCAGCAATATTCCAACAATATCACAGCAAGGGACACCAGAAATAGGCTTCAGACATTGTCCCCAATGTGGAGAATCAAACCTGGGCCTTTGGCACGACGAGCGAACACTTTAACCACTAGACTACCCCCCTAATTGGGAAGGAAATGTAATATCATTCAAAACAGATATTCATATGTCACCTATGATAAGCCATACCATTAGTTATAACTCTAAAAGCAAGTAAGGATTTATTAAATCCAATATGGGAATGTTTACTGACATTTGCTAGAGATTTAGGCCTAAATTTGGCCCCATTCAACAAAGTGATCATAGCGCTACGATTGTCGTAAGCCTATGTTACAGTATGGGCGTTACGATTGTCTTAGTGCTAAGATCACTTTGCAGAATGGGGCCCTGGTCTAGACAAATCTCTGGATGGTCGATGAAAGATTTCAGAAATATCCAATATATTTTTAATAGGGACTGTACCTCATTTAGCACACCAAAGACTCCAACTCTCCCCTCCAGCACATCAAGACACAGCTGGTTGTCATGGTAATCAATGTGTCGCCATGGAATGTGCTCAGCTTCATACTCTCTCTGTATATAGCAAACAAAGGGAAGGAAATAATTAGGAACACCAAGAGCAAACAAAAAAGTTAATCAAGAAAAATCACTGAACCGCATTACAGTACTTGACTTCGTGCTTCAGGGGTTAATCCCCACATGTATTTGATGACTTGGTGCCAACTTGAGGATGAACAATGTAGTGCATGTCAAACATTCTGGTGTGGCCCAAACCCACCTGCAGGTCCCCCAGGAAGTGACAGACATAATGCTGCTGCAGCTTCTCATTGGCGTAATTGATACACAGCTGTTCCAGGCTGTTGACATCAAACATCTCAAAGCCATAGATGTCCAGTAGTCCTGGAAACAAAAACTTGATATACTGCAAGAATGACAAAAGTGAGTGAGTGAGTGCAAATCTTTTCATGTTTGTTAATCAAGGTGCTCACGTGATTTGATTCACATCGTGGGGTAAGACCCATTTTATTACAATAAATATTGATTATCGATCAGGATGACATAACTGGGGGCTGCCATTTTGTTTGAAGCAAATGCAAGTGATACAAGAGATGGAATCTGATTCGTCAATAGGAGGACATAGAATGGACATAACTTGTAATAACCACTGGTGGCGCTACGATTGAGCCTGGAAATTCCACTTGTTCGGTAAGGGTGGAAACGAGACATCTATAGTCGGTCAATGTCCTTGCCTCGGGCAGATAAAGAGTGAGTGAGAGAGAGTGAGAGAGACTGTGAGTGAGTGAGTGAGTGAGTGAGTGAGTGAGTGAGTGAGGTTTAATGCCACACTGAACAGTATTCATGTAACATCACAGTGTGACAGCTAGAAGAAATGTTTCCCACTTTCGTGAAACCCGCCAGCAGGGGTATGGCGCTGACAAACCTAGAAGGTAGAAACATGATCAGCATGAACCGGGATCTGAACCCATGATCATACTGGCATACCTTTGAACTGCAACTTTGACAGCAGGAGAATTTTGTTTTGTTTGTTGTTTAACGCCGCATTCAGCAATATTCCAGCTATATGACTGCGGTCTTTAAATAATCGAAACTGGACCAGACAATCCAGTGATTTACATCATGAGCATCGATCCACGCAATCCCCTTAGTCGCCTTTTACAACAAGCATAGTTACCTTTTACGGCAAGCATGGGTTGCTGAAGACCTATTCTACCCCGGACCACAGCTGGAGAGGGATCAGTACATTATTAAATGACAGTGATTACCCAGTGTGTACAGTTTGGTTTAGTCTTTTTGATGTTTCTCACCAATCATTCGGGATTGCTCCTCCGATTTAATCTGCTGATTCAGGAAGTCTACCAACCAATCAAACAGTCTGAAAGGAAAGAGTATATTATGCAGTAGATGTCGGAACAAAGTACACTATCTTTTGACATGAGTGGGTGGATGCTGTTGATATGTTAAAGTGAGGAATATAACACACATCACCTGAACAAGGTAAACCAGTGGTTGATAGCATGAGCAACAATCCACATCCATCAGGGTACAATGAGATGCACCCAATGTAACCATCTGATCTCCCTCCTTACTGACTTTTTTTTTACGCTGCTTTTAAGAATATAACAGCAATATCACGGCCGGGGACACCAGAAATGTGCTTCACACACTGTACCCATGTTGGGAATCGAACCCGGGTCTTTGGCTTGATGAGTGAACGCTTTAACCACTAGGCTACCCGACCGCCCCACTGACTTTTGTGACAAATATGCCGTACTAGTAACGTTCCCTTTATCCACACTGGGTGTGAACCTAATATAATACATTTCCTTGGTAATTTAGAACATTAAACATGTGAGTGTGTGAGTGAGTGAGGTGGGATCAATGCTGCCTTGTACAGTATTTAAGTTGTATCCTGGTGCGTCAGCTTGATGTTGGCAGAAAGGGAGTGATTAGAGTGTAAGATGTTTACCACTTTGGTGAAAGCCAAGACCACAGGTATGGTGCTGACCAACGTATAAACATTATAAGGATTAACCCGGATTCGAACCCGCGATCATAGGTTCTTGACACACCAAAGGGACGCAACTCTGCACAGCAAATTTCAGTGTCTGTGATGACTGGGTATCTCGTGCTATTTAACTATGTAGTATTACAAGACTATAATAACTTTGGAAGCACCCTGAAGATGAGTAAGGTAAATAATAACAATTCTTGCAAAATAAAAGCTTCCAGTAAATCTGCCCCAAAGCATAAAGTAATGGTAATAATGTTAATCCTATCATGTATACGGCTGTACAGATTAATCAAACCACATGACAAGACAAACAGAAATAGCTTGGTGCTGCTTTGCTGCATATTGGGGCCAAAAAGAAAGTTACAACTCAAATTCATCAACACAACAAAAGCTATACAGGACATATCTAAAATACAGATAGGGTAGAATCTGGCCTGGGCTGAACCAAGCTATTTCCCCAGAAAGAACTGGCCAGGGTAATGTTTAACCTGCTACACCAGGTGAATATAAACAAGTTAAATTTTGACTTTCGTTTTCATTTTAATTGAATTTTTTTTTATTTTTAGAAAGCCTTAGGGACAACTTCATCTCATTCCAACACTATTACTCTTTGTATATTCAAAGGAGAGAAGATTCTTGAGTTATGTGTTCAAAATGACAAGTAGATAAATAAAACATGATCACAATAAACTCTATACTAGTCTGTGACAGTACCTCGAGTACAGGAGCATGGCGAGACAGTCCCGCCGAGTGCGAGCATCAGCTATGGAGAGGGGTTTGACGAAGACACTGCGACGCTTGTTGCCCCCGGACTCGATGCTACGGTGGAGCAGCACCTGCTCTAGAGAGTCGGCAGAGATGCCCAGCAGGTGGCAGCACTGCAGCCTTGCCTCGCAGGTTGCTGTACCACAAATATATCCTTGATGTCAATATTGAAACATTGTATCTGTGCATTCACATGTACATTTTTCTTAAATAACACCACAAGCAACCAGAAAATACTTAGGAAATAATCTACAAGCTACAATGAATTACTGATTATTTGTCCCGAGGGATTAAAGCTTGTCAGTTCTGTGCTGCCCGTAGTCTATTCTAAACGTATACACACATCACCAAAAGAAACACGAACCACAGAAACATATAGAAAAGTATGTACGTTAAGAAGAGATGTTTCCAATGTGTACCACTTAATGACAAAACTAACGATCAGTCAAGTGTTACCACAGTGTCCTTGTTTTTATCACGATATGCAGACTTCCAAACCTTACACACTAATCCTGTATGAGACAAATGGTGCATCTTGAGTCATGGATCTATGACGTCACGTGATGCGTTTATGTGCATTGGTTCACACAACATACCACTATGTACGTTGGTGCACCAAACCAATTAATATCTCTTCAATATGAGTTAACCCACATGTATGGTATTCACGTTTCTTTTGGCAACGAATATAAGTTGGGTTTCTTATGTAGACACCAGGTCATATTAAATAGTTACACTAGGAACAGTTATTATGAATAGAGATCCAGTTATTGGCCAAAGCATTCATACGACGTCACGTTACAATGGGTCTAGTCGCAAACAATGGAAGGACTGGAACAAACTAGCCAATCAGCATCAAGCAAAATCTAGAATGCTCAATGATAATTACAAACACAGTTACACCTGCATCCCTGCCTTAGTGGGTCATATTTGAATGTCCATGCCCAATAGTTCATGATGAGTGAGTGAGTGAATGAGTGTGGTTTTACGCCGCTTTTAGCAATATTCCAGCAATATCACGGCGGGGGACACCAGAAATGGGCTTCACACATTGTACCCATGTCGGGAATCGAACCCGGGTCTTCGGCGTGAATAGTTCACGATGACTTCAATAAGTCAGTGCCCTAAACCTACCATCCGTCCGGCCGGGTGGTGACAACTGAGAGAAGATCAAGGACAACTTGCTATTATTTGGGACGTACAATGGATAGAACACCTGGATTGACATTATGAGCACTGATCTAAGTAATTGGGATATGATGACATCCATCAACCAAGTCAGTGATCCTGACTTGATCCTGTTAGTCGTCTCTTATGACAACCATGGGTTGCTGAAGACCAATTCTAACCTGGATCTGCACTGGTCTAATCTACAGTACATTTACATAAATACATGTATAGATATCCAAATAAAGATAAAAAAGGTATCCATATTAGAAACCAGATATGAAATAATTTAAACAATGAGATAATTTGATTTTAAAAAATGGGAAAGCTTCAGGGTTTGTTTGTCAGTAGCTGCAGTGACCCGTGAAGATCCAGGGTAGAACAGGTCTTCAGCAACCTATGCTTGCTGTAAAAAGTGACTATGCTTGTTGTAAGATGCGACTAACAGGATAGGGTGGTCACCAACTCGGTTGATGCATGTCATCCTATACCAAATGTGTGGATCGATACTCATGATGTCAATCACTGGATTGTCTGGTCCAGACTTGATTATTTACAGGTCGCTGTCAAAAAGCTTGAATATTGCTGAGTACGGCGTTAGCAACAAATAAACAAACAAACAAACAAACACAAAAAATACAACCAGTGACTGTAGCTCTGTGCTGCTCCCTATGGATGATTTTGATGTTTAAAGCCACACTCATCAATCTTCCAGCTATAAGTTTGGACCAGACAGTCTAGTGATTGATTTTGTGAGCAACGATCTACATCACTGGGGTACAATGACACATAGTCAACCAGCTCACAAAGCCTCGCTCCATCAAGTCACCAGGTATGCCCAGCACAGGCTGCTAGTGACCAAAGCTGAACCAAAATCCCCCCAGGAGGGAAGACTGTACACCAATCCATCAGAACAGCTCAGTTAATCTTTGAACAGCCGAGCTAACAAACAGCAACAAACAAATCAATCTGCTCTGAAAGGCGTCAACAGCAACAACATAACCACTACCTGACAGCTCCAGACACGATCGCTCCAGGAAGGACATCTGAGCTGTAACCATGGTAACCACACAATACCATTTGTTTACATTCACAAACTGCAAGTCCTTTGAAATCATGATCATTGATTTAATTAAGAATTGACTTCAAGATTTTTTGGACGCAACTGGAGGATTAAATGGAAAAACGAAAATTGTGAATATCCTTGAAATACCAAATTTTAGGCCCCCCTGTTCATAAAATGGACTTGTCCAACATTGCCGAGGTGGGATTTTATTCAGTGAGTCGTCATTATTATAAATAAGGGGAACAGTTTTTAAATCGTGTACGTTTTACTGATATCCTTCAGAAAGCGCCCCTCATGGTTTATTTTCCTTTTGGTGTTTTATTGTTCGATAACCAACTCCCACTCGTCATTTATTTCTTAGATAAGATCCACAACCCATTGTTGGTTAAAACAGGTAGGATTCAAAGATTGTTATAAGAGAACACACAGTTATATTATCACAGAGGATCAGTGTGCACTCAACAATCATTCTCAGCTCCCTGGGGAGTATACAATACAAGCTGCCTGTCAGGCACTAGGTTAACAGCCACATTGTCATCTCATCCTACCGGGTACCCATTTACTGCTGGGTGAACAGAGGCACATTTCGAAGCAAGTCACTTGCCCAAGGAGATGGCATGTGTGTTACATGTGCTTCAGTGAGGGGCAGGACCAAAGGCCCAGAAACTCTCAAGAGTCAAGCTGCTGAACACGATCACCCATCCAAGGACTCCCCGTGACCAGCTAGCTTAACTTCACCTGATTTGTGAGGTGAGGTGAGGTGAGGTGAGGTGAGGTGAGGTGAAGTGGGGTTTAACGTCATGTCCAAGATTATAGCGACGTGCATGTACGTGTGTGTGTTTGTGTGCGTGTACTAGTCCGGACTGATGCCGATTTATAGTGCTAGCACGCTGAGATACCATGCCGCAGTTTAACATGAATACCTTACTAAGACACAGTATACTGACTCCGAGCTGAACAGTCCTTGTTTTAGCCCCTTAACGCCGAGCGCCAGACAGGGTAACAACAAGTACCATCTTTTAATGTCTTAACGGCCGGGAATCGAACCCCGGACCTTCCACGCTCCGGGTGGACACTCTACCACTAGACCACGGAGGCGGTCACCTGATTTGTGACCTGTGCACTGTACACAGGGCCAATGCCACCACGATGTGGGTTACCTGACTGTGAGCTGAGTCGGCTGTAGTCCTCATCCTCTGCTGTGAAGTCCACGTTACACAGGAACAAAATTGCTGTGATTACCTGCATAGACACCAAGACACAATACAGTAGGGTACAAAGCAATAATGTATTCTTAATGATTGTATCAAATCCGTAAACAATAAGTGATGGAAAATCGTAGCTGAGATACCAAAATATGTGACGATACATTTGTATGTTGACATTAAAGATTTTCTGCTGATGGTGAGCCAGGGCTACGTGTTAGAAAATATATGCGAGACAGAATTATCATACACTTACAATTTAACACAGCTTAGTGTATATTGTCAGACAACACAGCATGTATGCCAGACATATACTGAACCAAACAAGTTAGGGATCATGAATATTTTGGGGGGTATTTATTTGTTGTGAAGACAATTTCATAAAAATATCCCCCACAATATTCATGATCCCTAATTTTATTATTGTTCGACCTACCTGTAGCACAGCTTGCTGAAGATGGTCAGACAGGCCAATGTCAGACATGGCCTCAAGAGTGGTTTGCAAGGATTTTCTCTCTGTTACTCCTGAAAGAAATTTAGACATGTGATGTGTTTGAAATGTGATTAGAAATGAGTTATTTTCAGTTGGAGTGTGAGTGTGAGTGAGTGAGTTGGGTTTAACGCCGCTTTTAACATTTTTCCAGTTATATCACGGCGTGTCAGCTTAATGTGGGAGGAAAGCCCAAAGTGATGCAGGTCTCAGACGTTTACCACTTCGGTGAAACCCACAAGCACAGGTATGGTGCTGACAAACCTAGAAAGATAATTAGGGTGAACCAGGATTCGAACCCACAATCATAGGTTTCTGGCTTGTCCAGGGGATGCAACTCTGCACAGCGAATTGCGGCGCCTTAGACGACTGGGCCACCTGTGCCCCCCAGTTGGAGCGAGTGAGTGATTTAAGATTAATGCCGCTTTGAACCGTATTCCAGTTATATCACAGTGTGTCAGCTTGATGTTGGAGAAAAGCCAGGAGTGATGCAGGTCTTTGACGTTTACCTCTTTAGCGAAACCAAAGACACACATATAGTGCTGACAAAACATGAAATATAATTAGTGCAAACCAGGATTTGAACCCACGACCATTGCTTCCTGGTGTGCCCAAGGGGCGCAACTCTGCACAGCAAATAGTTGCACCCTAGACAACTGGCCCAACCGTGCTCCCATTAGTTCCTTGATACTGATACTTGATATTTAGTTCCTCGATACTGGTCCACACACAATGTCGAATGCGTAATACTTGATGTGAGGTATCACCTTCCTTCCCTGGCACTATGTTGAAGCTGTGGCCCTGTAGCAGAGTTCTCAGCTGACACACCCATCCTGGCTGTTCTGTGTCAGGGACACTGCTTGAAGCTCCACACAGCTGTGTAAACATCAGACAGCAACACATAAGAAACCCTTCCACTTGTAGTACAACAGCAGCCCATTAATCTCATTAAAATCAGACCACAGTTCTAGCTACCGCTTAACAAAAATCTGAGGACATCCCATTAAGGGTCATGTCAGAACGACCTTTCATTCGACCAATCATAGCATCGCTTACCAGATTATGAAAGTGACAGTCGGAATGTGATTTCTAATCATACAACCTCAAACTTTAACTCCGAACGATAGTTACGGGTTTAACGACTGAATCCATACAATCTAGACTATCTATTAGCCATTCCAGAATTCAAATTTCAAATTTCAAATTTGTAATCGAGAATTTGTCAAAATATGTTTCGAAGCATAGTCGCCAATTTGAAATTAGTGCCGTAGATCACGAGAAAGCTGCCTTCTGATTGGTCATTCCATTGGTCGATCAAAGTTCGTGCAAAGTCGGTCTGACGTGACCAGTAATGGGATGTCCTCAGATCTTTGTTTAGCGGTAGCGAGAACTTAGATCTGATTTTAATGAGATTGGCAGCCCATTTGCTAAGGAATGATTATCCACTATACATAAGTCTTGATGGAGTCCGCACAAAGTAAGTCAGATACCAGGGAATACTGGCTATAGGAAACACAATTTTAACCCATTGACAACAACAAACATGTACATATAAGACTCATATATTGTAGACTGAACAACTGGTTCATCAATACACCTGCTCTGAACAGTAATAAAACGAGTATTATTGTTGTAAATGGGGTGGACTGGTGCTGGTTTTTTTCGCTTATAAAGGGGATGGGGGTTTTGAGAACGAGACACATAAACTTTATTGTGAGCATCTCTGAATGATAATTGGATCATACTGACCTCATACTTCCAGGGTGGGAGTTTCTAATGGACGTTATTGATTGAATTCAGTGACCATTGCTCACACCTGTGTAACATGTGGGGTGTGTAAGATGACGAAGGAAGCTGACCTGATAGAAGATGTGGAAGTTACAGTCTCCCGCCCCCTGGTGTACAACTCTGGTTTTCTCCAGGAGGTAAGTCTCTATCTTTGCTCCCTTCACATGGCCGCTCCTGAAACAAGTCAACCCAAGTCTACACTATTGGAGATGTTAACCTTGCTTCAAGGGAGACTACTCTATCTGCTCTCTCCCTGCACTTGGCTGTTCCTAAAACATGTTAACCCAAGTCTACACTATTGGAGATGTAAGCCTTGCTTCAAGGGAGACTACTCTCTCTGCACTCTCCCTGCACTTGGCCATTCCTAAAACATGTTAACCCATGTTCACACTATTGGAGATGTTAACCTTGCTTCAAGGGAGACTACTCTATCTGCTCTCCCTGTACTTGGCCGTTCCTAAATCATGTTAACCCATGTCCACACTATTGGAGATGTAAACCTTGTTTCAAGGGAGACTACTCTATCTGCGTTCCCTGCACATGGCCGTTCCTAAAACATGTTACCCCAAGTCTAAACTATTGGAGATGTAAGCTTTGTTTCAAGGGAGACTACTCTATCTGCACTCTCCCTGCACATGGCCGTTCCTAAAACATGTTACCCCAAGTCTACACTATTGGAGATGTTAACCTTGCTTCAAGGGAGACTACTCTATCTGCTCTCTCCCTGCACTTGGCTGTTCCTAAAACATGTTAACCCAAGTCTACACTATTGGAGATGTAAGCCTTGCTTCAAGGGAGACTACTCTCTCTGCACTCTCCCTGCACTTGGCCATTCCTAAAACATGTTAACCCATGTCCACACTATTGGAGATGTAAACCTTGTTTCAAGGGAGACTACTCTATCTGCGTTCCCTGCACATGGCCGTTCCTAAAACATGTTACCCCAAGTCTAAACTATTGGAGATGTAAGCTTTGTTTCAAGGGAGACTACTCTATCTGCACTCTCCCTGCACATGGCCGTTCCTAAAACATGTTACCCCAAGTCTACACTATTGGAGATGTTAAGGAAAATGAGCAAGGTGTTATAAGGACCAGTACTAAGAATGTGCTCACCTCTGAAACTGCAGCTGAATGAATTTACCAAATCTTGAGCTGTTGTTATTTCTTGGTGTAACAGCATTACCTGTGATAAAAAGTACTGGACATAAGTTATGTGTGGAAATGATTGATCTGTCGCAGTAATCGGCTTTGGACGGATCTTGTGGGATCTTGTCCACCAAGTGTTCAATAGAGTTCAAATCAGGACTGAGGGTGGGCCAAGGCATGTTGATGATGGAGTGCTTCTGTGGGAGGTCTCTGGTGACTCGAGCTGTTATCCTGTGATGCTTGGACGGTCATATGGGTTCCGTTCCATTACACAATCAAACCCATACAGTCGTCAGTGGTTCATGACGATGTTGCAAATGATTGATCATTCTGACGTGGCCATGACTTCCCACTCTGACCAGCATTTAATCTTCGCATGAATGTCATATCTATGTTATGGATACCAGCTTGTCACTTGAGGGTCCCTTTTATAGCCATAGCCACCATGTTTGCCCTAGCTTGTTTCTGTTATGAGAGCCATTAGCAACCAACCCCCACCGACGTTCAGATGGTGTATTTGCAAGAATGATTTTGTACGTCATTTGCCACTTTTGTTTTATGGAATGATACCATTCAGGAAAACATTTACTTTTTCCATTTGACCACATTTGTGACATTTCATCTCTGTTTGAAAATCTCGGAACATAATGAGTGGAATTCAGCAGACGTTCAGGGTTTTCTCTATTTGGGGGCTTGTTTTCATAGATGATCAGGATGAACACTATACACCAATGTTTGGGAATCATCTAATTTGAATAATTAAAAAAAAATGTAGTTCTACTTAAACACATCTCATTCTAACTATGAATTATGACAGGTGGTTACCAAAAGCCTCTAGGATGGGATTGGAATCTAGGATTCGTCTCTCAATGGCCTTGCCCTTTCCCGTACATTCAGAAAGTTTTCTGAAACAAAAGAAATGTACCACAAACAACTCAAATATCACATACAACTCGAATATAAATGTCAATATTCACTTGACATGTAAGCCTGAGACATGATGTATTGAGGTAAACAGATAATGGATGTGATCTTGGAGTCGACTATGAAACATGACTGAGATGCTGCTTTGAAATCCAGGTCAATCACCCTAGTCTTCCTCCTTAAGCATGTTAAGTGTAAGCATAGTTGCAGGTGACAATCAACCACACCATCTTCACACTAGGCTTTTGCAAGTGGATAAAGGCAAACCTAGGTATCATCCCTGAGACTGTACAATGAAATGGTCGACCATCTAAACCTGACCTGAAATAATGTTTTTGAAACCAACAATAGGGATAAAGAAAGAGGGAAATTGTCTGCTGTCAATGATGAGTAGAACTTTCCCTGGCCCTACCTGTCCTGATAAGCCCTTGAAGATGAAATTATTGGTGCTCATGATATAAATCACAAGACTGTCAGATCATGACTTGATTATTTACAGGCTGTATGAGATGAGCTGGAATATTGCTGATCGACGAAAACACAAAAACAAACAAACCTGTCTTGGGAGAGATCTGTGTGAGGGTTGGCCACCACTGTCAGATACCTCAGAAGGTGCTTGGCAGACACAGTCTGAAAGTCAGCAGACACCGAAATAATGCTTATGTATATTATACAAACAGAATGTATAACAATATATTTTTTAACAATGCTTTACTTTCATTTTCAGTGTTCAGAATAATTAGTAATGGGGGTCATTAGGTTGTCCTCCTAAGGTATCTGAAGTTAAGTACCCCACAAAAATTTAACATTTCATTCACTTTTAACATTAGGGTAAAGACAGGACTGTATTGCCTGGTTAATTTTGAAGATCTGACAACCCGGAGCTAACCTCAACTACCAATGACAGTGAAGGATACATGGGTATGTGAACCAATCAGATGTCAGCTTTTCAAAATGATTTGGCTTTATTTCTTTCTCGAATTGAACATTATTATTTCAACCAAAATAAAAACACATCAGAGAATGCAGATTCTAAAACAATTCACCCGAACACATCCCAGCATCACCATGGTCACCACCCAAACAAATGGGTCACGCACTGTATGTTGTGAGCTCACACGACCTAATCACTAGCCTTCTCTGCCACATCATTCTCTTTCTTAGAGCTATCAGGCTAGAGGAGCTGTAATGTGGGGATGGTCTGGTAGGCATATAGCATATTATATAGGATAAGCATATAAATATTTAACTTAATGTAAAATTGATCCCATCTCAAACTTATGGATTGTGGGGCAGAGATACTCTAGCCTGTGGAGTCTACGACTGTGAGACATACACCAGGAAGCTGACATTAAACATTCATACAAATACAGTAGAACACGGATATATGGAACTACAAGGGACCAGAGAAATCAGTTTGTTATATCCGTTGTTCGTTATGCACGTTTTCGCTCGGAAACGTCCGCCATCTTGGATAAGACAAAACACCCCACTCAGACACAGTATACTGACTCCGAGCCGACCAGTCCTTGTTTTAGCCCCTTAATGCCGAGCACCAGACAGGGTAACAACAAGTACCATCTTTTAACGTCTTTCGGTAAGACGCGGCTGGGGATCAAACCCCGGACCTTCCGCTCTCTGGGCGGACGTTCTACCACTAGACCACGGAGGTGGTCTTAACTGATCCGGAAGAGGTCTCTGGGCAATCAGTTCTACAAGACAGTCAACACCACTATCTCCAATGGACAAAAGGGTGGGTCAGGTTGGCATCTCTTTTAATGCTTCGTCAAAGCTATCAATCACGCCCGAGGGATTGAAGCATGCTGAGATGAGGAACAATCAACTACATCTACAAGAGGATCATCGAACAGTACCAAGACAGCACATACTTAAAGCAGAGGTGTGCAGGTAAGGGATCAGGACTCTGCCCAAACGTCTGGCGCACAGGCTGACAGTACGTGACCCATTTGTTTGGGTAGTGACCATGGTGATGCTGGGATGTGTTCTGGTGAATTGTTTTTAGAAGCTGGAAACTTTGTTCAGGCCCATTTCCACATAACGATCGAAAGAAGAAGGAAGCATAGTGAGAGATAAGATAAGTTTAAAAATGTATTTATATTCGGAACTGTCCACTTAAGTTTGCTATCTAGATACAGAAGTCAGATATACTGGTCTGTAGGCTTCGTTTACTCATAAAGAGATTTTTGATGCCTCGACGCAGGACCCTAATATTGCCTAACAAGGACCCTTCAAATTAATTATTGCTGGTCCCCTGGACCTCCACTTTTGAGAGTAGTGGTAAAACCCTGTAATATTAAAAGCATAACAATGACACGTATTTAAATTTGAAATATCTGCTGGTTGACATGAGTGTACATGATCGTCAACTTACCTTGCCTGCCCCACTCTCTCCACTGACGATGATGCACTGCCCCTGGGGGTGAGAGTCTCGCTGCAACCGACCGTGAGCCTCCTCCGCTATCTCATAGATGTGGGGTGCCCTTGATTCCTGCAACAGCATCAAACATCCTTCAACTGATCTCCAGGCAATTGTATCTGGGACTCAGTGGTAGTTCACTCAATGCTACAATGCTAAACTAAGCATTTCCCTTTCTCCGTGTTGGTCTTTCATCAGCAAACTACATGTGACAAGCAATGTTGGAGTTCCTATAACATGTAAGGATAAGTAGGGATAGGAATTTATGGATTTATTACAATTAAGAGATACGCTTTGGTGTAGGTTCTAACACCGTTATCAAAGAAGTTCCTATAAACATGTCTGACAATATATAATATTATCTTGACAAATGGTGTCTTTTGTTGAATGACAGCTAACTTTCATAGCAGTACTGGTTTATGAAATGCACAATATAATGTATTGTACCTCCACCTGGCATGGTGATTACTATTCAGATCAATTCAAACTTCAACAAACATTTTGTATCAATCAAAATGGTCTTCACTGAAACATCGCCATAATACAACTGCCGTCTCCACTATCACCACTTACATCAACTACCTCACTATAGCTACTAGTACCTAGAACCTACCAAGTTCACAATACTTACTGATATTAAGGAATATGTATAATAACGAACAAAAAACAACAATGACAATTCAGCCTGTTTATCAACCCAAAACTATTTATAATATGCACTACTGTTCCATCACACATTTGACACACAAACTACAAACAATGCTTACAAACATTCAGGTATTGTACAATGAGTGAGTGAATGAGTGAGTGAGTATGGTTTTATGCCGCTTTTAGCAATCTTCCAGCTATATCATGGCAGGGGACACCAGAAAGGGGCTTCACACATTGTACCCATGTCGGGAATGGAACCCGGGTCTTCTGCGTGACGAGCGAACGCTTTAACCACTAGGCTACCCGACCGCCCTCGGTATTGTACAACATAATATCACCCTGTTATGGCAACTTTATATGACTAATATTCTGAATATCACCCTGTAATGGCACTATAATGTAAGTTGTACTCTTGTGTGAGAGACGTCTTTCACTACTGTCAAAACTGAAGTGTCTGACTAACTATCAAAAATTCCCATGTCCCATTCATTTACAAGGTCTTCATGGAAAACACATGCTTTCTGGGAAGCAGGGTGCGTTTAGTACACTCAACCCTCCTTAACATGATTAGGACATGTGAGTTTCTGCGAAGTAGGATGTGTTTTATTGACAAAACCCTCCTGATCACTTATACTATAATGAATGACAGCTCGCAAATTCATGGACGTCGCCATATTAGGTCAAGTGACTACACAAGCTCCTTACATGCAATACAAACTCTATGCATTGCATACAACTTTCCACATCTAACAAAAGCATGGATACTCTTTGTGATCTTCAATTCAATGCCAGGCTTCATTTTAAGTTAACATATTTTATTGTCAAGAAACATATCACACAAGTTTAAAACTTCATAAACCTTATCTCTATAATCCTCTTGGGTTCGATAAGGAATTACTTTGGGTCTCCTGTTAGAGAAGGTTCCCAGCAACCTATGCCGGTCATGGAGGCAACTCAATGTATTTGGTCACAAGGCTGAAACAATTGGCATGAACTAGCCAATCAGCACAAAGATTAAACTACAATACTCTATAAGATTTGCTGAAAATAATGGCAATAATATCAAGGGATATAATGATTCACCGATACCTACGCTATCATCGATACTCAGGTGCACACAATATTTGAATCGGCAGTGTGTAAGATCATGATATGCTATAAATAGAACAGGAACTAATAGAGTTACCTCCTGTAAAGGCAGAAGTAGCTGCTAAGCATAGCGCCTCCTGTTAATATGGCAGAACATGGGGACATGGTGACTGAGGACACACTGACTAACTGTTACATTTAATAACCATCCCTTCATTTAAAACTGATTTTTTTCTTGTGGTTTTCATTGTTAAAAAAATGTATTAAGAAAGAGTGAGTGAGTGAGTGAGTTGGGTTTAACCCTGCTTTTAACATTATTCCAGTTATATCACGGCGTATCAGTTTAATGTGGCAGAATGCCCAAAGTGATGCAGGTCTTAGACGTTTACCACTTCGGTGAAACCCACGAGCACGGGTATGGTGCTGACAAACCTAGAAACATAATCGGGGCGAACTGGGATTCGAACCCACAATCATAGGTTTCTGGCGTGACCAAGGGACGCAACTCTGCACAGCGAATCGCGGCGCCATAGACGACTTGGCCACCCGTGCCCCCTATTAAGAAAGAGGTTTTAGAGCTGTATTTTAGTGATTTCATCATTTCTTACAATCTGATGTCTATCATGATACCTGTAGTACCATCAGTCTGTATCGTGATACAAATTGTATCACAAAATACGAAGCTATACCCAGCTCTAATAAAATGCTTGCCCTGTGGGTAATATCTACAGGTTGTAAGTACCTACCTGGTTGCCTGGCTGTCTTGTGCAGTAAGCCTCCACGGTGTCTAGTGAGTAGAGACCTGAGATGTCCTTGAATGGATTGACAGCCACCACTGTAGATCCAGCCTTGGTGTAGATACAGTTCAGCTTGAACCTCTCCCACAGACAATGCAGGACTGGAGACATGACACACACTCATCAAGACATTTTACAGGTGCTTCAGGCACAATACACTAAACACTGCATCACCTAATCTAAATGAGGGATGCATGTAGGGCTGGGACGAGACAAAATGTACTACCTGGGTACCCATCCCCCTATTACCCTGCCCGCGTACCTGTTGTAGGTCTTAAGTTGGGCACAAAATGTTCAGTTGGGAATTGAGCCATGGCAAAAAAGTGTTTAGATATAGAAGTTGGTTGGTTTGTTGTTTAACGCCGCACTCAGCAATATTCCAGCTATATGATGGCGGTCTGTAAATAATCGAGTCTGGACCAGACAATCCAGTGATTGATGTCATGAGCATCGATCCACGCAATTGAGATCAATGACATGCATCCACTAAGTCAGCGAGCCTGACCACCCAATCCCGTTAGTCAACTCTTATGACAAGCATAGTCGCCATTTACGGCAAGCATGGGTTGCTGAGGACCTTTTCTACCCCGGATATTCGCGGGTCTTAGAAATAGTATTAAATGATCTGATTGTGTATACACTGAAGTTAACTGAAGCTTTGTCTTTACTCAAACATATAAAAGTCAGAAGGAATGTGCCCATAGTCGGAAAGAAATGCAAACATTAGCGACTTGTACTAGTGTAAACATGGAATTATATTGTTATTGTCATTTAACCATATATCACATGACTAACTGCGGGTCCGGGTAGTCATGTGGGTACCCGAGTCTACTCAGGAAACACCCGACACGAGTATCCGAGTAATCCGTCCCAGCTCTAGATACATGTATTCTTCAGCCAGTCAGATGTCAGCTTTCTAAAATAATCCTGGTTCATTTCAATTTTTCGTTGATTCCGAAATTTTGATCTTACAATAAATCCTACATAGACCCCAAATATATTCCTTTCATACTCCCCTTTGGGTGTACATGTCCCAATGCTTAGAAATGACAGGGTGTAGAAAATATCCACAACGCTATAATACAAGTGTTGCCTTTATTATATTTTCCATTCGGAACTGCCTGCTTGTGTTCGTTTCGCATATGTTTCCCTGAGCTCCCTGAGAAAATCATTTGATGTACCTGTGGCTTCGTTGAGTGGAGCAAGGTCTGACAAGCGCTCGGTGCTACACAGGGGGACATTGGAACAGTGGAGGACATCCTCTTGTCTGCACACCAACTCCTGCATGACAAACATATGTACAGTATTACAGCTTAACAAACTAAGGACACACATTTTATAATTTTCGGTTCACAGGCCAAGTGCCCGAACAAGCAGCGAGAAAAGAAAAACAAGAGTTTGCCACTAACGTGGCTTTATCCCCCTCCCCTGTTGAAGAATTTATGAAATAATTAAATCTAACCAGAGCTCCAGATAAGCTTCTGGTGTTGTGGGTATTTTACCCATGCATTGTAAAATCATTGAGTATCAGTAATTCTATCTGCGTATTCAAATTTCTGTTACCCACTAGTTTTTACACATGTGGGTATTTAAGTTAAATATTTAAAAACACTATTCATCTAGTCCGTACAAACTGGTGTTGTGTGGGTTCGAGAGCTTTATAGGACTAAAAAATACCACGATACTTCCACAAGAAAGTGTGATGGCAAATTATCATGATGTAACTGTCATTGTGGAGTTTGGCAAGGTTGACGGAATGCCCGTATAATTTCAAAATAAGTTGCTGATTTGCTAATCGAATACGCAGGGTTACTTCACAATATTTTGATGATACGCACAAGTTTTATTTTTGTAGCGTATCTGTAATGTTCGTTGCGTATTTGATACGCTTAGATTATATTTTACTGTGTATTTCTGCGTTTCTGATGCGTATCTTGTTGCCATGGAAACGTAAAAAAATTCTAAAATTTCTAAATAGCAAAAGGCACCAGTTCAGCATGTACTTGACAGACCTGCAAAGTTTCATGAAAACATATTGAACGGTTTCCGAGTTATGCTCTGGAAACGAAACGTGACGGACGGACGTACGTACGTACGGATGGACGGGCAAAGCCTGTTTCTATATCCCCCTGCCAACTTTGTTGGGCGGGGGATAAAAATAAACACAAAAGGAATTATTTTTATTATGTCTCCCGCTAGTAATATAGACCTCAATAGGGTTAGCCCTTACAATACTACCATAGGTTAAGTGTATGGTTCTGCTATCCTATTAATATAAGTAGTAGCCTTTTTCAACAGATAGAAATAATAACTTAGATGTCAGTTTGGCAACTTTTAGATACATCTTTGTTGATTTTATTACTTTGTATAATATATTCAAAGATTTGCTTGAAATGTCTTTATTTTGCTGTTTGACATGTTCGATGAGGACCCGTTGTCAAAGTGTGTCCTGGAATTTTATTTTCAATAACATTGCAGGAAATAGTGTCTCGTGAATAAATTTTTAATTTACAAGATAAAAAATGATAAAATCAAATGGAATACATATTTCAAACATTGTGAAATGTGATAAATTTAATAAATGAATGATATGACAAGTAGGTTAATAAAATTATAAACTATTTTGATGTGACTTGGTCGGTCTACCCTGCGGTGTGAGTCGTTGACAAGCTTTGATAGTATTAGAGAAGGATCCCAGTGAGAAATATCAGAGTGACTTCCCTTTGCTTTACGCTCGACGAGGAAATGAAATCTGTTTTTGTTGGAACTTTTTGACAAAAAGTTTGGCAGTAATAAAAAAAAGGGGGTAATTTTCATTTTTTATTTTTTTTAACATTTGGACTTTGAAAGAGCGGCGCATCCGTAAACCAAGAAATAAAAAAAGTGTCACCTAAAGCAAAAATACAAATTTGTCAATGATGCCAGTATTAAAGAATGTACTATAGATAATGAAAGTCTAATCACATAAATGTATCTCATTGATATCTTACCTCCCCTGATGTGGTCTCTGCGACAAAATCCTTGTTACCATGGCTACTGTTGTCACTTGTCACATCTTTCAGTACAGCAGTCTCCCAACCATGTTGTTTGCTTCTTATATAAATTTGTTGTCCCTGTATTGAAAAACAGGTGGAATTGCAGCACAAAATAGAATCACAAGGCTCTGAAGATCAATTGCTTCTTGTATTAAAAAAATTATAAAGGGGGTCAAGTGGTAGTGAACTAATTTACAATGAAACTAAAACTTTTTCATAATTGAATGCAGAATGAGCAAAAATGACATTTTCAATATGGCCACCACGGTAGCCATGTTTTAAATCGCATTGAAATTCTGTGAGCTCAGCCACCTTCAGAACATTGTCATACACATAATTTCTGGGCTGGGACGATACACCAACTGTGAGATCCGATACGTATCCTGATACCTTACTCATGATCTGATATATATCACAACACTTGCATGTGCTCTTATCTGTGGTGCGTAAGCCATCTTTTTCATATAGACGATGGCCAAATACATGGCACACTGATGATTTACAGTTGGCAGTGTGAAGCATGGCACAACAAATGAAAATATTTATGTCTTCACTATTAACTTGCACTACTGATTAGTGTTCAGTGAAAGCAAACATTCAAGACCAGAATGGAATTTTTTTACTTTGTGTGCAACTGTAATCGATAAAAGTATCGAGAAGTATAAAATCGCGATCCACCGATGCAAAGGTGCATCTTCCCGAGGCAAGGGAGTTAACTAACTTTAAAAGTCCAGTTTCCCCCCTTGCCGAACTAGGCTGGAATTCCTGGGCTCGATCGTAGCGCCACCAGTGGCTATTACGAGCTATGTCTCTTCTATGCCTCTCCTGTGGACCAATCAGATTCCACCTATCGCATCACTTGCATTTGTTTCAAACAAAACGGTGGCGCCCTGTCAAGACGATCTGATCGATGATCAAGATCTATATTGTGATAAAACGAGTCTTACATCGCGAAGTGCATCAAATCACGTGAGCACCTTGATTAAAAACATGAAAAGATTTTGAAAATATCTGTTGACAACGAGCTAGTGGTAGTAAGGTGTCACAAGGACTAGTAGAAATTTGCCATTTTTAGGGGTTGTGCCATGTTACCATGTGATGAGTAGACGAAAAGTATTAGTTTCTGTCTCTGAAAACATAAACATGATAAACATAGTTCACCTATAGGCTAACTAATCCTATGGCCATGTGGAGGTGATATAAATTTCACTGATCAATAGGAGGAAGGGGATTACTGTTACATTGAATGCCAATGCCATGGATGCTGTGTTAAAATAGTCAAAACAGTGGACACATCAAGTTTAGCAAGGTTACGAACTTTTCCCAAATTGCCTGGCAAATGCATTTAGTTTGGACTCCTAGATAAGTCCCTAAAGTGAATACTCAGAATACTGGGTAGACCACTTGATGAGTACATGTTTGTGATGGGATTCGAACCACTGTCCTGCTGTCGAGTTTTCATCTGAGGACGCCTTCACGCAATGCATTGGTACTCCATGCTCTGAAACCTGTTCATAACTTCATATTGACATGTTCTAATATGACTTACACACTGAACTGAAGACTTGTCTGCGTTGACAATTTCGCTTTCACTGTTGTCAGGTTTTCGTTTTCGTCTCACTGGTGTACACTGATCCTGTGATAATGAAGATCAAAATTCTGAATGAATAACCTTGGGCAAGCTGGTGAATTTGACTTAGAAACGAAATATATTCAGCAGATTAACACCAATATATATTTACATATATATATACACACGAATAGACAAGTTTTATCAGCTAATGAATATTACCATTTTTCCTATTCAACATGTAATATTAATTCTGCAAGGTGAAAAATATCGCAACCAGTGTGTTGACATTTTCTTTTAATTTGGCCGCCATTATCTGCATACGATTAAACGGGTTTTTGATTGGGTAGCGATTGACCAATGGTTTAATCCCGATATATTTACTGCTACTTCATTGGTCAATGTTTTCACCCTTGGTGTTGAGAGCTTCATGAATGGGCTATCGCTGTCAGGAGCTAAGCTTGGTCCCGTCTTATATCGAAATATACTTGGCGCAAGTTGACGACGCGCATGGGGAGTCGACGAGAACTTGCGATCAAAGATCAGCTGGATGGGAGGTCATCGACACTATAAGTGGCGAATCCGGGAACTAATCTACGGAAAAAATGGCGTTGAAAGTGTACTATGATTTGATGTCTCGGCCATCGAGGGCTGTTTATATGTTTCTGAAGTTAAACAAGATACCGTTTGAAGATAAAGTACTTGCGTTACGAAAAGGTATGCCACGAACGGAATCTGTTTTGCATGTCACACTATTTGACAAAAGTTGTATTGAAGTATGTTCACAAGTGATGGAATTTGTACCCAGCATAATGTTGCAGCAGCCGCTAAGACAGGGGTTTTACGTGACGCAGACATCTATAGAATGGACGCACGAAACTATAAATTTCGTCCCGAGGGACGCACAATAATATTTATTGTACCAAAATTCTTCACAAGATATATAAAGTTCCTGTAATTAAGTAATTATTCCATTTAACAGTACAGTAATTTATAGGTCAGGGTAAAAGCCTGTAAAACTCTTAAGTTTAGTATAGGAACTAGGAGACTGGGACTTGCGGCACTTGACAGTGATGACAGACGTTAATTTTACCGAATTAACTAGGCCTAGTCTAACCGAGACATATGCTATTGTATATGCGATGATCATTAAAAGGGTTAGAATTTAATTTTTTTTAGGCACAATCAAATTTTTGCAAGTGGTTTAAAAAGTTACAAGCAAAATAAAAAATCAACAAGCAATTATTTTTCTCAACTCAAAACTTCAAATTATATGACAAGATTGCATGATCATGATTTATGCTGCATATAAATAATGGCTGATTATGCATGTTATGACATTCAGATAACAAAGTAATTATATATATATTACACTCGTAAAACATTTATCAAAGAAAATATCCTCATGTTTGTAAAACATCTTTGCTACCACATATTATACACCATTTCAAGTTCCAATCCTATTGTATATAAATATATGTTATGTTTATCACATTATTTAGATAATGCATTTACAACTTAATTATGTTCGCTGTAAATAAAGAAACTGTTATCTAACACATTCATAACGTCCAGCTTAAGGACCAAGGAAGCGCAAAATTGACGATTTTCGCAAACAGAATCTATAAGATTTCATAAAAAACGCAATTGGAAAAATATTTTAAAAAGAATCGTAAATAAATCCTGTATCTGCCATCACCCATTTTCCGATAACAGCGACTGTCCAGTAACATGAAGAGATACCTCCGTTTTCGAATAACATGTTCGTCGAAGACTGCCATGTGACACATCGCTAGAAAGCTTCGATAATATTGGTTTCTAATGACGCTTTCTTTGCCAAAATCTGCTACAAGGTTCGTGACTGATCAAATCTGAGTACGTGACCTAAGTCAGCCAATCAAATTACATCTATGGTATGATGAATTTCGGAATTTGACGAAAGACTTTTGTTAAATCGTGTTATTCTGAACGTTTTAAGCAGGAAATTGCCATCTATATTAAAAAATGGAACTTCATGGATGTATCGTGCCAGGTTACGAGCCAGGTTTTTTATGCTTATATTTTGGCATAAAACCAGAGACCATATAATAGATTAAACATCGTGGCCGAACCGAGGAAATTGAGACGAGATGTCATTCCGTCCAAAGTATTCGGAAAACGAACACAGTAGTTTTCACGTATTGGACAGTGAATCAGGAAATCGCGCGCGTTGCAAATTTCAGCTCGAGATGGGTCCGGATTTTAAGCTAGGGTATAGCACGTCACGTGACAGTCACGTGAATGAAGTTATGACGTCATTTGTCGTCTGCTTTGTATCGCCCGGGAATGTAAAAAACATGGGTCGGCGAGCGAAAGAATTGTCATCCGCTGAAAAAGAAAGGATCACGTCTTTATATGACGCAGGTATTAAAAGGTCTGAAATTGTCACAATAACGGGAATACCCTCCAGCACAGTATACTCATCTATTGAGAGGTATGTAAATAGGGGAAATGTGGAAAATCGAGCCAGACGAGGAACACCTGTGAAATTTGATGTGCGGGATGGCCGACGACTTTCACGTTGCGTGAAAAAGAATCGCAGAAAAACTTCAGATGAAATTACAAATATTTTCGACCCGTGAAGATTGCGGGGTAGAATAGGTCTTCTGCAACCCATGCTTGCCGTAAAAGGTGACTATGCTTGTCGTAAAAGGCGACTAACGGGATCGGGTGGTCAGACTCGCTGACTTGGTTGATGCATGTCATTGATCCCAGTTGCGTGGATCGATGCTCATGATATCAATCACTGGATTGTCTGGTCCAGACTCGATTATTTACAGATCGCCGTCATATAGCTGGAATATTGCTGAGTGCGGCGTTAAACAACAAACCAACCAACAAATATTTTCAATGAGACCAGGGATAGACCTTTCAGTAAGCGGACAATTGAAAGAAAATTATTAACTGAGATTCAATAAACATTCCGTAGAGGACGTCTATCTAGTATCAGAATTCGAGAAGTGAATCCTGAATGACTACTGGAAACGTGTGGTATTTAGTGACGAATGTAAAGTAATTGTGGGACTTGACAGTCGTGTACGAGTTTGGAGAAAGGTTGGGGAGGAATGGCTTGGCGATTGTATATGTCCACCATCGAGGAGGAAGTTTGGCCTTATGATTTGGGGGTGCATTACGTATCATGGAATTGGTACCGTGAGTGTTGTGGAAGGAAACATTAATGCACAAAAGTACATTGATATCCTAAATGACAATCTTTAGCCTGTCATCGCCCGTCATTTCCCTGACAACACATATATCTTCCAAGATGACAACGCTCCTGTGCACCGGGCTCGTGTGGTCCAAGAATTTCGCCGTGACAACAATATTAACAGCTTAAATTGGCCTGCCCAGTCCCCCAGACCTCAATATCATTGAGAATGTTTGGTGGAAACTTAAAAAGGATCTGCAGAAAAACATCCATACACGGGAGCGAGTTTAGTATTCTATTTATTACTTGCCATTGATAACGTTTTTAGAATTATACTGTTGAGTATGAATAGGCTAGCTGACACCTATACGATCCACTGCATAGTCAAATTGAGTTTAACAGAATAATACTTCAAACACGTCAAAAGTTGAAAGGTATGAATTTAATACCACCTTTAGAATTCACAAAATTATCGTAGGGCTAAGACTATCGCAACTCACATACTTTAACTTAGACCTAACGACTGTCGTTGCGCTACAATACGATCGCCTTGTGGAACGGGGCTTGTACCTCAAACTTTACAATAACGTCACAATACACGATGACGTAATTTGTGGAATTTTGTTGCAAGACCCATCGCCGAAACAATGCCATGTGACTTCACCCTAGCAACAAGTACTTGATCTAGACTACCAGTTGTCGGACTTTCATTTTATGGAAGCCTCGGTGGCTGAGTGGGTTAGATCGCTGACTTTGTGTGCTGGCGATTAGGTGCCTCATTCTGGCAAGTGTGGGTTCGAATCCCGTACGGGATTCAACCCCAAAAAAGTACGAGAATCTACTTTACTAAGAAATTGTTATCCCAAATATAACATCGGTTACACATTTGTTATTGTTTCATTTTAAAAACCTCTTTAAGTTTCATTATCTTTTTCCTCAAGTTCATAGGCATGAAAGGCATACGATCTTAGTGACTGGGTGTGGATATAAGCTTGACCAGCTGGCAAACCTTGCTCCAGCAGATCATTGAGACCTATCTGATATTAGTTGTTATAAACTATTAATACTGTCTTAGTGTTAAAACCCAACTATCCCAGCTCACTGAAAGTATTGTTGAGTGTGATTAGTATTTAGATTTTGGTGGATAATCATGAGCCACTATTTCTGTGTGATAACCCTGTCAGTAGGGCTGGGACGAGTCCATATTTACTACCCAGGTACTTGACCCCCGATAACCTGACCCTACCTAGAAACCCACTGTAGGTCTCAAGAGTTGGGTACATAATGTCCAATTGGAAATTGTTTCACCAAAGCCTTGGCAAATACTATTTAGATACACATATATAATGACCAGATCATGCATACACTGAAGTCGACTGAAGTTTTATCTGTACTCGAACGTATAAAATTCAGAAAAAAATGCATGAATAGTCAGAAAGAAATGCAAACATAAGCAACTTCTATTGTTATTGTTAGCATATCATTTGACTAACCACGGGTCCAGGTAGTCCTGTGGGTACCCGAATCTTACTCAGGACCCATCCAATACCAGTTACCTGCCTCAGCCCTGTGCTGTAATGGACATGATTATGTTGGGACATGTTTGACTATTATGATAATAATTCTGACTCACTGTAATGCATAATTTGTGCTACTTTATTACAGGAGAACAATTCTCTGAGGAATATGCAAGAATCAACCCCTTCAAGCTGGTGCCAGTAATTGATGATAATGGATTTGTTTTGACAGAGAGGTATGGTACTCTACTGGGTCTTATATTTTCATTCATGTTTTAGTCATAGGCCATAATCCAGACTGGTTGACTGGTATTGGGCCCGTAGTTTCAAACTTGAATGGGGCCTTATGGCCTGCAGTACATTTGTGTGTTGATTTATTTGTACAATAAGCATGATAAGCTGCAGTTTTTAAGTGAGGGCCTGAAGAGTTTAGTCAGGGCCTGCAGGTTCTAAAGTCTGTATGTCCCGATGGCAGCCTGGCAATATTGTTTTCAGACACTGTAGGGCTGTGGTCTTTTCTGTCTACCTAATCCTTCTTTTCAGTGTGGCCATTCTGAAGTACCTTTCCTGTAAATACAACGTTCCTGATCACTGGTACCCACGCACTGACCTCCGAGCCCAGGCAAAGATTGATGAATACTGCAACTGGCAGCACCAGAACACAAGAGGCAGTGCTGCCATGCTCTTCAGAGAACTTGTGAGTATCAACATCACCACAGTTACCTCCCCTTCTCTCAAACTCAGTTCACATAAAAAATATTTGTCCTATAAATTGTTTATCTCAGAAATCATTTAGCTCAAATATTTTTGTTAATCTCAGATGTTGTCAGTATAGACATACATGATAGATTTAGTCTTGAATATAATTTGTTTATATATGCTTCAATTGCAAATGTTAACCATTACTATATTGTGTAATGGTTACAACTTTGAGCCACAAATTATGCATTTATGCTTGTCCTTCCCTAAGGCTAAAAAAAATAATAATCTCGCTTATCAGGCACCGCCCGCTTCATCACAAAGTCCGCCACATGTTTCGTTTTTATTTCCATTTCAAAATATATAAAAAAATCCTTAAATATTCCATGTCCAACAGGAGTTGTGTTCCAGTATTTTACTCATCAAGGAATACATTTACCGTTTTTGACGTAATAAGCGCCCCGCTCTAATAAGCGCCCACGGCGATATTTGCTAAACAATTTGCTAGTGAACGATCCCAATTAACACCCTTTTCGATTGAATACGTAATGTAATACGTGTGTTATATGCATCCTTAATAATGGGACATTAAATTCTGGAAAAAATATATCTGTCGCATATAAACATATCAGGCTGTCCACATAAACCACGAAATTTACGGATCTTTCAAAATAATATTCTAATAAGAGCCCCCTATTTCTAATTTTGAGAGTGCCCTGGGCGCTTATTATGTCGAATACGGTATGTAGGGAGGCCCTTTTACAGGTTGATTGTACACAACCTTTTATTTGGTTACACAACTGTTTATTTGGTTACATACTAGTTTGAACGACCCACTCCCAAAAAGACTGCCCACACTGTATTTGCAAAAAACATTGCCTGAGAACCAATTCTTTTATTTTATTCAGCCTAAATTACAACTTGATACTCAGTGATACAAGGTCTCTAAGTGGTTGTCATATGAAAACACACTGGTGTCATATTGATCAATCATTGTGCAGACAGGGAACTAATTGCATGTACACTGACATTACTGACAGAACTTGAAACTCCACTATTTCTTTCTGAAAAACAGTTAATTAGTGCCACATGTTGAATTTTATGAATGCATGGAGCTATCACATGTTTAACTTACGTCTAGTCCTAACGAAAATGTCATAGTGAGAAACTGCTTCTCAAAGGTGATGAATGACCCTTCTAAAAAAGTTAATGTTACGTTTTTTCACATGAAATGACTTTTTTTTCCGTGATTACTCCGAAGTTCAATTAGGGTTGGCATCTCTGCTTGAATTAAATTTGCTTCGATCATTCCAAAATCCACATAATCATTTGTTGTCCAGTGAAACTCACACTTGCTATTTGCTGTTTGCTATTTGAAGAGGTTCTTTATTTTATGCTCCTGCGACTGAAAGTCAAGTGAGCTTATGTCTCCATACAGCAACCGTCCATGCAAAACTGTAAATATTACTTTTTGAAAACTTTTTGATTCAGAATTACAACATGAATTGATAGTTCTTGTGACACCCGTTCAGTTTTTATGTTTGGGATGAAGTCTGTGTTACAGATTGGTCATCTGTAAAGGGATAAAAAGTAGTAGCAGTAGCATTTGGATTTCTGGTGCCCAGAAGAGACCTATTTGCATCCAAGAGGGAGGTGACATTTGTCAGAGATTGAGTTGGAATCAATACCTTCACAGATTGGGGCTAACAAAAAATTGACAGCAAACTACAATGTCTTATCTTTCATTTAAGCTATCACAAGTCACTCCAAAACAATTGCCACAGGCTGAACAGCCCATTTAAACAGGGTACTATATTCTCCTATTTTCATGGTAAAACTTAGGGGGGATAACTGTGGTCTGAGGCCTATCAGGACAGAAAAAAGTATGCAATTCAAATAAAACTTCATCAATACTAAGCCCATACACTGTTGAAGGCTCACAGAAAATTTGGAATCCCTAACTCATACACAGCTTGACTTATAGTCATTTGAAATCATGCTGCATCCATAGCACTTGAGAGTACATTTTTGGCATGAATTCATTTCAAATACAGTTCTAATTTGTCCATAACTCCATAACCAAAAGGAAATGGACAAAACAAGCAAGTGTTCCTGTCTCGTCATTACATATACTATCAACAGACATCAATTTCAGTCCGGTAAATCAATTCTTTTTTTGGGGGCCTATTTTTAGATACATGCATGCATTTTTTAACAAAAAAATTGAATTAAAGTTCATATTTTTCAACAAAAATGAAAACTGAAACTGTTAAATTTTTATTCACATGAAAGCTCTGTCTCTACTCATTAAAATGATTGGTGGGAAAGGTAGCTGTGTACAGCCAATCAAGTGCAGCGAGTCACCAGGTGTGACCACTCTCAGCTGACACTCGGCCAATACACGCCAAGGTGTCAAACTGTGTGTACAGCTCAACTGCAATTTGGACTGCTGGCACAAGACATATGTATGTCTCGAGAGTTTCTAATACATTTACACGCTTGTCATTGCCATTGACATTACACAGTGATGGGGTAGCTACATCTTGTGCTCAGAGCTCCCGTGTGCGAAATACGCTGCAGTCGGAAAGCGCACGTTAAATCTTCTATATCAGTCAGTCAGTCAGAGCTCATTAGTTCTGTCCGAGACAATCACGATGAAAGGCGATCGCAAGAGAATCAAGTCACAGTTCAGCAAGGGCCACACTCCCTGGAACAAAGGTCTCACCCTTGAGTCTGAAGAGACAGAAAGTGACTCTCCACCCCAGATACCCAGGACTGTCACTAGGATGAGTGCTGAAGACTTCTCACTGGTTACCAAGTCTAGGTTGGATGGCACTGGGCTGTCGACACCTGACTGTGAGGGCATCTCTACCTCTGTGAGGCTGTTGCGGCCTACTGCAGCCAGCATGCAAGACCTGAAACAAGAGTCAAGTAAAGATGACTTGGAGGGTATGCGACTAGTCGACAATGAAATGGTGGCCGAAGCATGGAACACAGCTCTGCGACTGCATCGTTCGACATCCACTGACTGCGACGACCCTCAGCTGCAGATAGCCAAGGAGAGAAAATGGGGAGCATGCTGGAAAGTGACACTGAAATGTGTTGTATGTGACTTCACAGCACCTGAAATGAAGTTGTATAAAGAAATCAAGACAGGCAAACCTGGACCAAACCCAGCAGCCCCTAACGTAGGACTTGCCTTGGGTCTTCAAGACACCCCTATTGGAAACACAAGAGCCAGGTTACTGATGGCGAACATGGACATTCCGCCCCCATGCAGGAGCAGTATGCAGAGGACCTCTACCAAGGCGGCTATTGCTGTTACTGAACTGAATACACAGGATATGGCTGAAAAAGTTGAATTGGTAAAGGAAGAGGGGTACTGAGCCATGCGAGATGTATATTGCCAAGGATGGCCGATACAACTCAACGACAATAGCCAGCAGGAAGAAGCCAGGGCAGAATGCATCACAAGCAATCGGCATAGCCTGCGAAACTATTACCGATAAGAAGTTCATCATCGGCGCGTCATTCCAGAATAAGCTGTGCTGGACTGGTGCTTGGCTGAAAGGAAAAGGAATGGATGTGAAGTGTCCAGGGGGGCACCCAGACTGTACTGCAAACATGTCGGCCTTCGCTCCGTTCTCCGAGTTCAATATGGGAGAGGACATTGGAAATCAGCTTGCGCTACAGGGTGTGCTCATTAAGTATGCTACTACCGATGGGGATTCTAAGTCTGCAGATGGAATAGACCAAGCTCTGAAAGTCTTAGACCCTATGTGGAAGGTGCAGAGGCTAGCTGATCCCACCCACTTGGCTCAAGGACAGTTTTGGCAATGCTACAGAGCTGATTTCAACCCAGATATGTTCCCCGGCACTACTCGTACACAGAAATTGGAGGCTAAGAAGGTGCTAAGTCAGGATGTAAAGGCACTGTGCAGCCTGATACTGAAAGAACTCATGAAGGATCATGCAGGCGACATGAAAGCACTTCGTAGTATCTTACCTAGAGTGCTCGAAGCAACCCTTAAGTGCTACAGCGGCGACTGCTCCAGATGTGCCTGGTACTCTGTTGTGTGTCGAGGCGGTGTAACAAACAGCTGGTGGCAGCGGTCCATGTTCCTCGGCTGCAACAAAATCACTCATTTCAATATGGATGACAATGATAAACACTTGATGAATGAAATTCTCAAGATGAAGCTGAGTGTCGAAGTTGTCGAACAAATGAAACTGTACACAGACACACAGAAATGTGAAGCCGTGAACCGATCAATGAGTATTTCTTTGCCAAAGAACGTGAACTTTTCAAGAAATATGATTGGGAGGGCTTCATCGACTATTCATAGGCTCAACAATGTCCCCGGGACATCAGCAATCGACAAGTGCCAAAACTCTGGTGTTGAACTATCAAGTCGAGCAGTGCGGTCACTTGAACAAATGGACAAGGAAGCTGCCTATCAGAAGAAATACCAGAAAAGTCCCAGTGTTGTGAAAAGAAAGCTTGTGCAGCATGGGATCAAAATTAGTGAACATTTAAAGTCAAAACTGAGTGACAAACAGAGGGGGGGCTACAAAAAGGGTCAACTTGACCCTGTGCCATGTTTTAGTGAACAAGCTGACCATTCATTTTCAAAGAAATGAACATGTGCAGTAATACTGTAGCTAATGACTAGCTTATGACTGACTTTGTGTAAAAAAATGAGTTAAAATAGGTAACAGTTGCTGTACAGCTATGTTTTTTGGTATATGCAATGCTACAATCAGCTGTCACTGTGATGAACATCAGTTAATGAATAAAGTCTTAATCATTTACTTTGCTTGTTGTTGTCTCCTTTCACAGCTTCAAAGCCAAAAGGCAATCTGCATATGGCGCATGGCCTTTGCATGCACCCCTGTTCACACAGGCTACTCTGTCTGCATTTACACTATGCGGCTCAGCAGACAGATGTTCGACATAGGTGCATTTGGAATTATGGCACAAATGGCTGATGTCCAAATCACCTATGTCGAAATCTTCCCTATGCACAATGTAGCTAAGTCTATGGGCATGTATGGTGCACCACTTGTTGGATATGGGGCAATAGTACCTCAAAACCCCATATCCACTGGGCTTACATGCCCTAGACCAGATGTGACATGGGCCGTTTTGACACGTGCCATGTTGGTCACTTTTGGCTGAATGCCGAGCAAATATCTCTCTGTATTTCTTAAAAAAGGCGTTGATGTTGGCCATATTAATATTGTACAAGTGCAAACGAGGCACGACAGGTGTAGTGATATATGATTCTACCATATTGGAACTCATATGACTTATTATGATGCTGGCATTCACTCATTTCAACAACATGCATAAAATCGCATGTTCGAAAAAGTACACAAAATCATTAAAAAAAATATAAAAATATTTCAACCTGAAAACACATGTACACAGATTTCAACACTTACTGTGAATATATGTGCCAAGTTTCAAGTCAATTTCTTGCATAATGATAGAGATATAGTGAATCAAACATATGCACTAGCCTCACCATATCAGGCCTCAGACCACAATTAATTTCCTTCTTTGCTATCTACAGTGACATGACAGCCCACCATAATTATTATCAGTCGTAGGCTGTTCTCCTGTTGCATGCTGACCAACCTGCCACTTGTCACTTAACACGCAAAGTTTCGGCCAGCATTCACCATCTCGCTTTCGCAGTAACCACTGTCAACAATGCTCACCGGAAGTTTCGAGCCGAAACACACACAACGGCTTTCAACTTGGGGTCAAATCATGGGAAGCTGGAATCAATACCTTCACAGATTGGGGCTAACAAAAAATTGACAGCAAACTACAATGTCTTATCTTTCATTTAAGCTATCACAAGTCACTCCAAAACAATTGCCACAGGCTGAACAGCCCATTTAAACAGGGTACTATATTCTCCTATTTTTCTTCAGGTTCATGGTAAAACTTAGGGGGGATAACTGTGGTCTGAGGCCACATCTGTGCACAGCCTTGCATAATGCTGCAATATAATCACAAAATATGGCTAGCTTCCCGGCTCAATTTCTAAGTACAGCAAGTTAAACACACCATCCTCGGATCTGTACCAAATGAAAATTTACTTGAAAATATCTGTAGAGTTTGAGTATCGATTATCTCCCCTGAGGAAGATAATTATAGACCACAGTGATCCATATTTCTAATGATGGTGTCGATGTAGTTTTTGGAATCAATATCAATATCAATATATTTTGAATATTAATTTGGGTATCACTAAATATATTTGTTTGCAGCTAATAATCCACAGGGCAAAGAATCAACCAATTGACATGGGTAAGGTGGAGAAATATCGCAAACTGGTTCGTCAGTCTGTCACCGATATTGAAACACATTTCCTCAAATCACAGCCATTCCTCTGTGGGAATGACATCTCTATAGCGGACATATTCGGAGCTTGTGACCTCATACAGCTGTACGCCGTTCAAGAGGAGAACCTGTATGAGAGCAGCCCCACCATGAAAGCTTGGATGCAGCGAGTGCGAGAGAGGCATCAGTCAGTGTTTGACGAGTCCTCCAAGATGGTGTATCGAGCCCATGATGTGACCAAGTCCTCACTCGGATCTAATCTGTGAAGACATGACCCAGAGATGACAATAATCAAAATGTGTTGTGCTTCGACTCATATGGCAGTAAACAAACGTGAAACTGTAACACAGCCTGTGTTGCCAGGGGCTGCAGTTAATAATATAGTGCACTCATGATTCAAGTGAATTGAGTAATTGATCTTTTGATTATATATTGCTTGTCCACAGACGTATATTATCTGTGTTTCATCATGACAGTTGAATGTCAGTTATTCAATATGTGACACTACTGTGATAAAGAAGTGTATATGACCAATAAATTGATATACCTCAAATATGATGTTGTCTTAATTCACTTACTCAGACGCGAAGGGAAAGTTTAGCCAGAGAAGAACAGGGTTTTAGTCAGTTTATCTTACCATTTGCAGATCTTGGTGAATGGAACTTTAGTTTCTGGTGTGATCGGAATTTATCATCTAGACCTAGACTGACATCATTGCGATGTAGCACACTGAACCTAGACTGTCACCTATCTGTGTTACACAGCAACAGTGTCTGAACCTAGACTGTCACCTGCCTGTGTTGCACAGCAACAGTGTCTGAACCAAGACTGACACCATTGTGTCACACAGGGACAGTGTCTGAACCTAGACTGACATCACTGTCACACAATGACAGTGTCTTAACCTAGACTGACATCACTGTGTCACACAGGGACAGTGTCTGAACCAAGACTGACATCACTGTGTCACACAATGACAGTGTCTGATCCTAGACTGACACCACTGTGTCACAAATGGACATTGTGTGAACCAAGACTGGCACCACTGTGTCACACAAGGACAGTGTGTGAACCAAGACTGGCATCACTGTGTCACTCAAGGACAGTGTCTGAACCTAGACTTACACCCATCTGTGTCACACAGGGACAGTGTCTGAACATTGACTGACATCACCGTGCCACACAAGGACAGTGTCTGAACCTAGACTGACATCACTGTGTCACACAAGGACAGTGTCTGAACCACGACTGACATCACTGTCACACAGGGACAGTGTCTGAACCTAGACTGACATCACTGTGTCACTCAAAGACAGTGCCTGAACATAGACTGACATCACTGTGTCACACAATATCAGTGTCTGAACCAAGACTTACATCAATGTCACAAAAAGGACAGTGTCTGAACCTAGACTGACATCACTGTGTCACACGAGGACAGTGTCTGAACCTAGACTGACATCACTGTGTCACAAAAGGACAGTGTCTGAACCTAGATTGACATCACTGTGTCACACAAGGTCAGTGTCTGAACCTAGACTGACATCACTGTGTCACACAAGGGCAGTGTCTGAACCTAGACTGACACCACTGTGTCACACAAGGACAGTGTCTGAACCTAGATTGACATCACTGTGTCACACAGGGACAGTGTCTGAACCTAGACTGACATCAATATGTCACACAAGAACAATGTCTGAACCAAGACTGACACCCATCTGTGCCACAAAAGGACAGTGTCTGAACCAAGACTGACATCACTGTGTCACAAAAGGACTTAGCATAACACCAATGCCACAGGCGCATTAGTTGATGGAGGTCATTCACATGTATATCATGTGACCGAAACGCGGACTACTTCCTTGTTTTATCAACAAAAGCTATCTAAGGGCTACGACTATTGTAAGCCTATGTTAAAGTATGAGAGTTACGATCATCTTAGCGCTAAGATCCCTTTGTGCAAGTGGGCCCTGGTAATTTCTCCCCTCAACATCATTCAGGTGATCAGGTGATAAGCATACGTGGCCAGAGCATGCAGACTGAGTGTGAGTGGAAAAGGAACCACCCTTCGGGAGGATTATGACTTCAATGAATGTAGTATGGTAACTTTTTTGGTAAGTTAATATGTTCTGTAGTTATATCATTGGGAGTGGTATTTTGTGGTTATTATTTACCAGTTTTTTATGCATAAATACAAACAAAACATATTTAGAATCTACACAATACTTTGCGGAGAGAATTTATGGGTACCTCCTGCAATATCGCTATATGTCAGTGTCCATGTACAAATATCTATAAATAGATCCAGTGAAAAGCCCTGTATTTTAAGGTGAGGTGAAGGTGAAATGGGGTTTAACGTCACGTCCAAGATTATTGCACTTATATAGCGACGTGCATGTACGTGTGTGTGTTTGTGTGGCTGCTTGTACTAGTCCGGACTGATGCCGCTTTATAGTGCTAGCTCACTGAGATACCATGCCGCAGTTTAACATGAATATCGCACTCACACACAGTATACTGACTCTGAGCCAACCAGTCCTTGTTTTAGCCCCTTAATGCCGAGCGTCAGACAGGGTAACAACAAGTACCATCTAAAACGTCTTTTGGTATGACGCGGCCGGGGATCGAACCCCGGACCTTACGCTCTCCGGGCGGACGCTCTAGCACTAGACCACGGAGGCGGCCCGTAATTTTAAGAATAAAGCATACGGTTTTTCCAGTTCTATGTATAGATCAAGTTACGCCCTAAAAATAGAGCAACGAAAACATGAAATAGTCACAGCTTCATCCGCATTTATTAAAAAAATTGCGTTGTCATCCAGCCAGTATGATATGTAGTCATTATTTTAAATGTCCACATTTGTTTTACTATGTGATTATTTTTATATTTGTTAGTAAGACTAAGAACTTCAAAACATTCATTTAAAATGGCATAATATTGGTTAGAAACAAAGAAGAGATTATTAATCTTGTTGCTATCTCAATATTGTTGATGATATGTATGATATGTATGTAGAGGAATGATAACTGTATGCTTAACATGGTGTCATTTTTTGGTTATTTTAGGAATGTGATGCTTCAATAGAAGACATAGAGTCCGGAGTTTATGTCATCTTATGCCACCCAGAGGCATTATTTTCCACACCTCAAGGAGCCGCTTTACTGAACAGTCAGACCTTTCAGGATAATGTTCTGGCAGTTGTCATTGATGAATGTCACACAGTTGATAAATGGTAAGTATACATGGTAGAAATGATAATGTGAAGCCACCAATTACAACATTTTATAAAAAAAATAATTAAGTAATAAAGATGTAATTGCCTGAAGCATAAAACCAGCTTGTTTAATGCTAATGTGGATGATATCAAAGTCAGGCCTTGCAACATTCATTTGATACATATGGGAACATCTGAAGTCTATTCTTATATCTAAATACTAGTATGTTGTTATTGTTTGATATGAGCATGACATGCAAGTAACTCAACTTGAGTTCCCACAAGATTGTGGTTATAAATTGTAGTTTGGTTTATATGTACTTTAAAAGTTCTTTCTTTGGTGACATATATGCAACATTTACTGCCTTTTAAGATATATTCTTCAGACCGTACAACCTACAATTTTATTAAAATCAGACCTTAGTTCTCGCTACCGCTAAGCAAAGATCTGAAGACATCCCATTAGGGGTCACGTCAGAACGACCTTTCATCTGACCAATCAGAGCGTCGCTTACCAGATCATGAAAGTGACAGTCGGAATGTGATTTCTAATCATACAACCTCTGAAACTTTAACACGGGGTATTCCGAACGATAGTTACGGGTTTAACGACTGCATCCATACAATCTAGACCATCTATTTGCCATTACAGAATGTTCTTTTGTTCAGGTTTCAAATTTGTAATTGAGAATTTGTCAAAATATGTTTCGAAGCATAGTAGCCAATTTAAAATTGGTGCCGTAAAGCACGAGAAAGCTGCCTTCTGATTGGTCATTCCATTGGTCAGTCAAAGTTTGCACAAGGTCAGTCTGACGTGACCCTTAATGGGATGTCCTCAGATCTTTGTTTAGCAGTAGCGAGAACTAAGATCTGATTTTAATGAGATTGATACAACCTATTAATAATACTTGTTTCAGGTCAAGAGACTTCAGAAAGGCATTTGGAGAGATCAACATCCTGCCCACCTTCTTATCCTGCCCAACCATTGCTTTAAGTGCAACATTGACATCCCAAGCTATGGACAAACTTCCTGGTCTGTTAAATATGAAGAAACCAAAAATAATAAAGGCAAATCCTGATAAACCCAATATCTTCTTGTGCTGTAAGAAAAAAATGTCTAATTATGACATCATTGCATGTGCAGAGTCTGTTTATATGCCCATTGTTGATGAATTGTATATCTTGGGTCCAGATTTTCCTGTAACTTTGTTGTATATGCCCATTGAATGGTGTTCCCAAGCCCAGATTTACGCTTTAGACAAATTTGATCACCCAAGCCTGCATTCAACATCATTCATAACCATTTTCTCTCTCCAGGATGAGGAGGTTCTAACAAATGAACTAAGAAAAGATAATCCACAAATTAGACTAATTTTCTGTACATCAAGTATTGGTGTGGGGTTTGACTCACCAAATGTTAGCAGGGTTATCCATGGGAAGCTTCCTCGTAATATCATTGATTATATTCAACAAATAGGACGAAGTGGTAGACAGGGGCAGAGTGAAGTAGCGGTTTTACATTTTAATGATAATGATATTGCTAAAAATGTACATCACATTGAAGAAAATATAATAAATTACTGTCGTTCAAAGAACTGCTTGAGGCTTGAAATGTTGAAGGTGTTTGGAATGTTGAAGGTGTTTGGTTTTGAAGAGGCTGTTGCTTATCTTGATAAATGTAGATGTTGTTCCAACTGTGCAATGAAATGTCAGTGTGAGTTGTGAACAAAGGAATAAATGGAACAAATAACATTTTTTACCTATTACTCAACCATGAAGATATTTAATGAAATACACTACTTAATCGATATACAACATAGACTGTAAAATCTTATTAATCATTTTAACTTGTTAAATGTATTTATTTGGTACAAATACAATACATATTACCATTATGAGAGTACTTACTCATTAACATAAACCTATTCATAATATGATGCTTGATATTCAACTTAAGTAGTTCAGGTTGTCAAAAAAAAGTAATCAATGAAAAGGTGCTGTGAATAAGTGCTCAATTTAAGTTCTATAAGGACTTCTCAAATAAAGGTGAAAAAAGAGAAATAAGATTTGGAAACATTCAATCACTTTTTAATTACCAGCTTAATCAGTTATTAATACCGTATTCGACGTAATTAGCGCCCCACTCTAATAGCCCACAGCGATATTTGCTTGTATATTGGCTAGTGAACAATCCTAATTAGCACTCCTTCTGATTGATCAATGTACACAAGACTTATTTTTTTCGTGTATAATACGCACTCGTGTGTAATATGCACTCTTAATTATGGGCAATTAAATTCTGGGAAAATATATCTGTCGTATATAAACATTTCAGGCTGTCAGCATAAAGCCATAAACCATGAAATTTACGATCTTTCAATTTTTAATTTTTTTTAAACAAAATAATATTTCAATACGAGTCCCCTATTTCTAATTTTGAGAGCGCCCTGGGCGCTTAGTACGTCGAATACGTTACTCATTGAATTAGCATAATTCTAACATGTATTATTGATTGACAGAAACAATTCATTTGAAAATAGACATTCTTGTTATTGTAGATACTCAATAAATACAAATACTTAAAAACTTGAGTATTATATGTACATGTTGTATTTATTCCAGTTTGGTTAATTAAATGTTACATTGTATTTATTTCAACCATAATTTCCATTAATAAGTACATATAGTAAAGTTAGACAATAGCAGTCATCCATCGCATACATGCAATTTCACTGTCAAATGACATATGTTTAGCTGTACATTGTATCTATATCCTCCATTTACCGTTCAATGTGTGCATTATCAACAGACCAATCATTTCTCACAGAAACAATACTGGCACCTAAACTCAGTAATTCGTCTATAGTGTTATGTTAATGTACCTTTTGATTCAGTTGATGAAATTGAGACCGAGATAATAAGACAAGAGACACATAGGGCCTGTATCGCTCACCTGGATATTTACTCAATCATGACAAAATATACACTTGCATTGTACATGTATATAATACTGCAAATATTTCGTAATTTTGAAATGGGTGGATGGCAAATCTGACAGCATGAACAATGTACAATGTACTTCTCTAGATACAAATGTAGCATAAAGATCGGAACCGTTTCGATGTTATGATCCAGGATCTAAGTTTCCAGAGGCAAGGCTGGACCCCAGGGAGAATCCTATTGGCATAAATGTATTATTCCCTTCATAACAAACACATGTATACAATGTATCTGTTTATCATAGGGTGGGGATAATATAGGTTTTGCATGTTATGGTCAAGGTTCTAACTCCTTTTGGAGTGCCGGACATATGAACAGAAGGGCCAGTCATGGTAGCATAATGCCTCTCATTATACTCAGCAATTGTACATACCGGTATGGTTATACGATGGGGATCTTAACTGTGTCCAAGTTATAAACTTTTTTTGGCCCAGCCCCTCAGCCCTTCCATTTGTACAATTTTGAATCCTCACCACCGGAGAATGTTTCCAACCAAATATGGTTGATATCTATCTCTTAGTTCGAGAGAAGAAGCTGTTTAAAGCAATATAGCCACCTAGGGGTGCTTCTAGTATAATTTCATTAATTTCCGATTAGTGTTTCAGAAGAAGAAGTCGTTTGATTGTTGATAATTCCCATTACACTGAAACTACAATTATCCATCTGCCTGATGTAATTACTTCTCCAATGTTAAATGTTCACCATGGCTGCTAAAATGTTATTATGTAACTAATATATCAAGTCATAATGCATAGTAATTCATAATGTCATAATGCATAATAGTTCAGATTAAAATTTGTAATAAATTTCATCATGTTGACACTTGATAACAATTGTTACTTATTAATTCAATTGTCCTTATCAACAAGTTGACACTGGTACTGACAACTATTTTGTTTCTTTTATATCTACATCGGCAGTTTTATGTGAGAGGAAAGTTGAACCAGTATTTATTCACATAAGCCAATTGAGATATATGTTCAGTTTGTTGCATTTGACCAGTAATGTTTTCTAAATGAAATCATAACTCATATCATGAACATGTCAATATCTTAAGGGGGCACGGGTGGCCCAGTCGTCTAAGGCGTCGTGATTCGCTGTGCAGAGTTACGTCCCTTGGGCACGCCAGAAACCTACAATTGTGGGTTCGAATCCTGGTTCGCCCCGATGATGTTTCTAGGTTTGTCAGCACCATACCTGTGCTCGTGGGTTTCACCGAAGTGGTAAATGTCTGAGACCTGCTTCACTTCGGGCCTTCCTCCCACATTAAGCTGACATGCGCCGATATGACTGTAACACAGTTTAAAAGCGGCCTTAAACCCAACACACTCACCACTCACTCACTCACTCACTAAATGTCCTAAGTACATGATAAATGCATACACAACTTTCAAAATATCCCATACTGAACCAATGAACTTGTTGCATGTGTAAGTGCAACTGTAATAAGCACCAACTCTTTAAATGCACATATAAATTTGATGTACTGAAGCCATGCGACTGAACTCCAAACACTGGTGCTGGTAGTGGATGAGTTGGATTTTGAGACATTGATGTGGTAGGAAGAAACATGTACATACAATGTTCCATGTAAGTAGGCAACAAATCATTCAAGCAGTTACAGATGAATGAATATATAGCATACAATTATGATTTTCCCTATAAACAGCATCAAATTGATGGCAAGCTATCATTCTCTTCACATTCATCATAAAGTTCTACTTCAACTATTTGTCCTCTACACGATCTTGTGATGACACGTTCCATATCCTTTCTCAATGTCACGAAAAATGTTGTGCTGAGATTTTCCTCCATCAAACATTCTTCCAGCCATGAATTGAAATGGACGCACCTGCCGAAAGACATCTTGAACTTTTTTCTTGTCTGCTTCCGATTCACGCTTTGTGTGTCGAGATGATTTGCACCTGGTACCAATGCTCCGGTTCAGTGATGCTGTAAGTTTTGCCACTGTGTCAGCTGCCAAGGATGCTCATTGTATGGCCTTTTCTGTCTTGTTAGCCCCTAGCTGACAGATAAGATCCTTCTTGTTCCTCACGGAGTGCTCCATAACAAGGTCAGTCTCCACATTGTTGCCTTCATTACCATGTGGGTTGACATAGCTTCCTTCCAACAACCTAAGCTGCATCTGTGGAGAAAGTAGATACTGAGTTTTCAGTAATATGTCAATGTTCTCCACAAAATATTTTGACAGCTTACTGTGAGCATAGAAGAAGGGTATGTTGGCTTAACAGGCAAGCACCATTCTGTCAATGTCTCCTTCCTTGGCAATGTCGTTCATGTGCATTAGATGCATTGCCCAATGAGTTAGATCATTACAGCAACTCATGACTTTGTCCTCTTGAGCTGGGACTTCCTGTGGGGTAACAATGATAGCACCATCTGGAGGTAGGCCTGTGACAGCATGGATATTTTGTACCGGGTACTTCATGATTAGCTGGTGGGTTGATCAAGCTTCCAATGGGGTTGGACAGGTTGAATCTCCCATACTCATATCTATTGAGGATTCCCATCAGGATGTTGTTGGCCAGATCCACCCTTCTTTAACGTGGTAGCCTCATGATGTTGTCAGGAATACTGATCTGAATATATAAAAATTAGAACCATCACTGATGGAATCAGCAGTTTCTAATACAATTGTTATAAATATACATTTAAAAATTGACTGTCATAAAGGTGACAAACTTAAACTGGGTTATCTTGAGCAACATTATTCTGACCAATCAAGGGCATAGTCTATGTTTGTTCTAGATTAATGTTTTAGTTACATCTCCCACAAATTTGTTGCTCTGATCAATGTTCATACTATATTTTATCCTAGTTGGTTGGGATTGATATGTTTCCATTCCCAGGTATTCAAGGGCCTGTTCCGTCATCAACATGTCTCCAAGAAGTAAAAATAATTCCTCATGGCCAGTGTAGTTGTTCTTGACCTTCCCATTCACACTTGTCCGGCGGAGAGACACCTTGAAGTAGAAGAGACTCCCTCGAACACGCCCAGAGTCCTTGTCATAGAAGCGCCTGTATGCTTTCTAAAAATGAAAGAATAAACCCTTTCTTTTAATAAATTTTACGCGGATTCATACAGTTTGCACATCGGTTTTTCGATTCATACCGCAATGAACCGAAAAAAATACACAGTCAATCCTTAAAATAATTTTCATGCATGTATTACATTTTTCAAGCCATTTTAATTACAAAAGCCTTACTCTATTATTTTCTTATCAATTACAACATAAACGACCATGTTAAAAAAGTATGAACATACATGTAAAAAATCCTGCTTATTGTGCCACAAAGTACGAATGAAAGGGCGAACATCTTCAAATATCTTCACAGGATTTGGTGCAAGTGCCCCTAATGGCTTTGCATACTGTAATCGGATCCTAGTAAGTTGATCACCCCAGAATGGCACTTTCGTTTTCTCAAGTTCAGTTGATGAACCTACACAACATTGGAAAACCACATTAGAACACTATTTGGGGACAATAGTCCTCCATATACATGTACAAGATTAATTGTCTTGATATAAACTTCATTGCATCCAGTTCATGACAACCACTGTCTAATAATTAAATTTTCGTTGTGTTCATTGAAATTCCTGTATTCTGATTGGCTGAATTGGTCACGTGTTATTGCATTCATTTCCCAAAGAATGTAAAAAATTAAGCCACGCCCACCGAGGCGCACTATTTTTATTACTTCGGAATGTCGGGTAATCCCAATATTACAGCCGAGGGAATTCCCTTTCTGCTCACGTGTATCGTCATGCACAGGACATTTAGCGACTTTCATGCATATTCATTGCCCAAACAAACCTTTGAAACCGAAGGCCGAGAATGTATGAAACAGCAAACGTGCAGGCTCGATCGCCTGGTTTTTTTTCTGCTCGCCTCGGTTCAACTTTCATGTCTTCGGGTTTCCTTTCTAACTAGCATATTTCCAACTGTGTTTTACCGTAATCAGGGAAGTAATGTTTGAATCTGGCAGTAACTGACCATGTAATTTGAAACAGCCGCCTTCTCCCGGACATATTTCTTCCAGTTCGTTACAGTCTGACTGTTCCAGTTCTTTTCGCAACTTGCCTTAACTGACAGGTCCAATGAACATTGTTTTGATCCTGCTCTCCGTTGATTGGCTACTGACAGTGTAGGCGTGTCAATTTATGTGCATAAACTAAACAATCACCTGATTCATGTTACGCCACAGTATGTATTCCTACACCTGGACTGTTTATCAATCTCGTCATTTTTGTCTGTTTTGATATATACAACTGTTTTTGGTTAAACTATTGTAGATAAAACATGTTTTACGTTTTCGAATGAATCGGAAAAACCAGTGTGCAAACTGTATGAATCCGCGTAGCGGATTCTTACAAAAGTTTGCACACTGGTTTTTCGATTCATACCGCAATGAAACGTAAATAAATACACAGTCAATCCTTAAATGTAATACATTTAACATTTGGGGATGCTAATTAAATGACTGACAAAACATGCCTGGTTGAATAACTATGTATCTACTTCTTGCTTTATTCAATGAATGATGTATTTCATTTTCACGTACATGCAACTGATCTAGTTAGAATATAGGTCAACTATGAAAGAAACGTCTCCATTCACACTGTAATCATGATAATACTGTAAAAAAGCCAAGTAATATTAATTTACATGTTTTTGAGTTCATTATTTTTCTGATATTAGTTCTAAAGTTATAAAACAAACAAATTACTGATAGCGTTACAAATTATATTGATAGCTTTCTTTGTAGATTTTATGTATGGATTTAGATTAAAATATTTAAAATGTAATATGCAAATTTACAAAATAACAATGATTACAAAATAATAACAAAACTTATTGTTTGAATCACACATAAAATATTTTTAATTTATTCGTTCATTAATCAAGGGGAAATCACTCTAACTTACAAATACAGATAATTGATGCCAGGCATAGGGGCATTGTGAACGTGGGCTGGTATTTCTGAGTTTTGTTTGTTTGTTGTTTAATGCCGCACTCAGCAATATTCAAGCTATATGACAACGGTCTGTAAATAATCGAGTTTGGACCAGACAATCCAGTGATAGACAGCATGAGCATTGATCCACGCAATTGGGATCGATGACATGTATCAACCAAGTCAGAGAGCCTGACCACCCAATCCCGTTAGTCGCCTTTTACGACAAGCATAGTCGCCTTTTACGGCAAGTATGGGTTGCTGAAGACCTATTCTACCCCGGAATCTTCACGGGCCTCTGAGTTTTGAGGTTTGTACATTATTTTCCCAGCATGATGTATGTAAATTTTAATGCAGGGTACATTTGCAGTATTTTATATTGTATAACCTACATAAAGCACCAATAACACAATAGCTAGGGACATCTTATTTACTTTTGATAAACTGATAATATTTTTATTTACTGGGATAATGTGTTTCATTGGTTACCATTACTTCTGTTAAATCTTTAATAAATTATATTTTTGAATTCTCGAAATGAACCACTCAATATAGAATCACAGGATCAAATCAGTACTACTGATGCCACTTGTCATGCAAATGATATAGCTGAAAGTGCTTGTTTGCTGTTAGAGATTTGTTGTAACAGTATGAGAGAATATTTTTCACAGCATGCCAATTAAAATCCTAATTCATCAGGTATCCTCATCATATAATGGTAGTTTCATGACCAGTAAATATTTTTAATATCTTTCATTGATTTACAAACACACTTTGAACTTTTATATGTTCTAAAAATAATCTAAACAGTTTGGTCATTATCAAAATATGTACCCTTTTTATGTCAGTAATCTCAATCTTTCATAAAGTTGAAGATAGCCCTTAACTAATAATTTAAACAATTATTTGTTAAGTTTAGACCCAGTTACACCCTTACCTCTCCACACTTGTAAGGCAAATCTACCTCAATCAAGTCCTGACGGTTAGCTCTGAGAACTGATGGGTTCTAGTTTGATGTTAAATCTATACATGAACTCTCAATTTCTTCCAAAATGTTCCTTTTCAAGCACAAATCAATCTGTGGAATACTTCTCAAGGTGAGCACGTGAGTGAGTGAGTGAGTATGGTTTTACGACGCTTTTAGCAATATTCCAGCAATATCACGGCGGGGGACACCAGAAATGGGCTTCACACATTGTACCCATGTTGGGAATCGAACCCGGGTCTTCGGCGTGACGAGCGAACGCTTTAACCACTAGGCTACCCGACCGCCCCGGTCAGCACGTGAACCGTACAAGGAATGTAAACGATGGGTCCTTGCGCGCATAAAAAATAGTGCGATGCATTTTGCAACATTTGCTTCCTTTTATTATAATTTTATTGGCGCTTTTTAAGTGAGTATAATTGTACCAGGGGGAAAGTCACACAAGTTCGATCGACATGTAAATTCGATCGGCCATTTTGAATGATATTTCTCGCGATATGTAACGAGAAATTACGGTACCTGCAGCTTTGATCTTCTGACAACACCGCTTTCGTTCGCTTAGACCGGAAAATGTTTCGTGTCAAGTTACCAAACGTAAGTAATAGCTCATATTCAGCAAACAACTACTTTTTAACCCGAGATCACTAATGTAATTTGATCAGCTCAAATAAAATGTCAATTGTAATAAATGCACACGTTGTAAATCGAAGGCACACCTGTCGTCTGCTTGTTTACTTTCATGCTGTAAATGTCACGTGATCAGACACGTGATGTGCTCACCAAAATTTAAAACTATGGAAACAAATTAGGGTCATTTCTGTCATTTATTATTGAAAACTTTATGCTTTTTGAGAACTTCTGTCTCTGGAGTTTTGGTGATATATAAAATAAAGCTTTATTTTTACAGGATTTGACCAATGGTGAACCAACCAGAAGAGGCCAATATAGGCAATATTTGTCTGCAGCCCTAGACAAGGCATATAATGCTGTTTTCGATGGAATGGCAATTAGGAAAGCTGCCATGCACAAACTTTGCTGTTCCATTTGCTACATTGCCTGACAGGATTAGTGGGAAAGTTTCTATTGAATGTAGTACCACTGGTGGAGAACCATTATTGTCCATGGAAGAAGAACGGGGACTTGTTTCACATATTGAAGCCATGGCATATTTTGGGTATGGCTATAATAGGGCTGAAGTTACTACTATTGCCACAGACCTAGCAATATATGTTGGAAAGAAGTCAAAGGATGAACAACCCCTATCACTTCATTGGTTCTATGGGTTTATGAAGCGATGGCCTGATCAGTGAAGAAGCCACGATCCCATGAGATACAGAGGAGGAGACGGTCACTCATTATTTTATTGAGCTTGGGCACATCATGGATAAGTACAACCTGAAGACATGCCCTCATCGCATTTATAATGTTGACGAAAAGGGACTTGTGGAGCATCATACCCCACCATCAGTTGTTACATCGAGTCAGAGTATTCCAGCTGCAGTGATCAAGATCAAGTACTACAACTGTTATAGGTTGCGGCAATGCGTCTGGTAGTTCTTCACCACCGTATTTTGTATTCAAGGGCAAGAGGATGCGGGAAGAACTCCTTTTAGGAAGTACCCCTGGAGCAGCAGTCACTGTGAGCGACACTAGCTGGTCAAACACGGAGATTTTTCAGCACTATATGACAGCATTTCCTGAAGCATGCTGTCGCCGCGTCTGCAGATTGTCCACTTCTTATTGTGTACGATGGTCATAGATCCTACGTATCTATTCCACTCATCGAATTGGCACGTCAGCATCACATTATTTTGTTTGTACTGCCTGCACACACGTCCCCTGTTTTGCAGCCAATGGATATAGGTTGCTTTGGACCTTTTGCTGAAATTTACAACAACCTCCGCCATACGTATATGCGGGAAAATGCTACAAGTTCAGTAGATAAACATTATGTTTGTGAACTTGGCTGTAGAGCTTATAACCTGTCGCTGACACCAACAAATCTGCAATCCTCTTTCAGGAAATGTGGAGTCTACCCATTTGACAAGTCTACCACCGCCAATATCAACAGCTTTTATGTCGACTGAACGTTTGCTGCATCCTTATGCTGGTGTTATTGATTCAAGTGTGCCAGTTGGAGACAAGAGTGCCACTTCACCTACTGAGGGCAATGATGTAGCAGGATTCTTTAAAGACAAGACGACTGTACTTTTTAAGAAAGCTGTGCCTACCAAAAAGAGAAACGTTCTGAGGGCTGTTGTCGGGGACAAGGCCATCACCGAAGTCGTCATTCTGAATAAAATAATTTTCCACCAGACTGTGAAATTGGCACCAAAAAAAGGAAGCAAGCACCTAAACCAAGTAAATCTTTAAAAAAAAAATACTGTCACTGCAACGAATGCAAGTACTTCTGGAACTTCACGGTCCAACGCGCATCAGGACGATAGTTATGATTCGTACGATAGTGATTTGACAAGTGATGACGAATTCTGCTGCAAATGTAACCAATTTGTACCCGATGAGGTTCGAGCTAATGTCTCACTGATCATTACAACCTGGGCACAATGTACCCACCCTACATGTCAGCACTGGACACATTTACGTTTCTGCACGCCAGTTCGTGTTGTGCGTCGACATTCTGAGTTTTGATGTCCCTGTCATGATGAACCTGAAGAATAACTCCCTGCATCAACCTTATAATTAATCTGGATATTTGAGACTTTTCATATATTTTTTTAAATATTAAAACATAAAATGAACGTTTGATGGACAAAGATATCATAAAACAACTGTGGACTGTTCTACTTCGGATTTTGACACAAGAGAGCGTCCATACATGTCATCCCGGTTATGCGACAAGCCAACCAATCAAACTTATGTGACGTAGCTTTCTGGGTCACTTCTGTTGACAGCGAGTGTCCATTTCAATGAAAATCCCTGGATTTGTGAAATGTTTGTCATAAATAAAAAAGTTCACAGGTAAGATATTTGAAAAAAAGATTATATGAATGTTACTATCATGAAAATTCAGCGACTTTTCGTAAGTGATAGAACTTCCATGACACGAGGATATGAGTTTATTTATTTGCTTAATTGGAGTGTGTAAGATGTGACGAATCGACACATGGCGCTGGCCTGTGGCAGAGGTACCATGCTGGCTAAGCTGGGCCCGTCTCTAATATCACAGGTTGACGACGTGCATAGGGAGCCGGGAACCAGCCTACTAGTACTATGCTGGCTGGCTGCCGACCGCATGGAGCTCTGGGTAGGAGAGTGCACTCCCTGTGTTGAGAGCTTCATGAATGGGCTATCGCTGTGAGGAGCTAAGCTTGGTCCCGTCTTATATCGAAATATACTTGGCGCAAGTTGACGACGCGCATGGGGAGTCGACGAGAACTTGCGATCAAAGGTAGACTGGTTCCCGGATCCTCCGCTTGGTGTCGCTGCACTTGTTCCGCTTTCCAATCAAAGCGTAAGATGTGGATTGTTATATATGCGTAAGATTTTCGCAGGAACGAACGGGAACCAGTCTAGATCAAAGGTCACCTGGAAGGGAGGGCAGCGACACTTAGTGGAGGATTCGGGAACTAATCTACGGAAAACATGGCGTTGAAAGTGTACTATGATTTGATGTCTCAGCCATCGAGGGCTGTTTATATGTTTCTGAAGTTAAACAAGATACCGTTTGAAGATAAAGTACTTGCGTTACGAAAAGGTATGCCACGAACGGAAGCTTTTTTGCATGACACTCTATTTGACAAAAGTTGTAATGAAATATGTTCACCTGTAATGGAATTTGTACCCAGCATAATGTTGCAGCAGCCGCTAAGACAGGGTTTTTACGTGACGCAGAAATGTATAGAATGGCGGCAGGAAACTATAAATTCCGTCCCGAGGGACGCACAATAATATTTCTTGTACTAAAATTCTTCACAAGAAATATAAAGTTCCTGTAATTAAAGTAATTATTCCATTTAACAGTACATTACTTTATATAGATCAGGGTCAAACCCTGTAAAACTCTTAAGTTTAGTACAGGAACTAGGAGACTGGGACTTGCGGCACTTGACAGTGATGACTGACGTTAATTTTACCGAATTAACTAGGCCAAGTCTAACCGAGACATATGCTGTTGTATATGCGATGATCATTAATAAATCCCACTCACCAATGTGACATGGGTACAAAGTGTGTAGCCTATTTTTGGTGTCCACAGTCGTGATATTTTTCAAATATTACTAAATGTGGCGTAAAACCATACTCACTCATTATGACGACATTTGTTATAGTTTCATTTTAAAAACCTCTTAAAAGTTTCATTATCTTTTTCCTCAAGTCCATAGGCATGAAAGGCATACGATCGTAGTGACTGGGTGTGGATATAAGCTTGACCATCTGGCAAACCTTGCTCCAACAGATCATAATGACCTGTCTGATATTAGTTGTTATTAACTATAAATACTGTCTAAGTGTTAAAACCCAACTATCCCAGCTGACTGAAAGTATTGTTGAGTGTGATAAGTATTTAGATCATGTAGATGTTGATGGATAATCATGAGCCACTATTTCTGTGTGATAACCCTGTCAGTAGGGCTGGGACGAGTCCATATTTACTACCCAGGTACTTGACCCCTGATAACCTGACCCTACCTAGGTAACCCCTGTAGGTCTCAAGAGTTGGGTACATAATGTCCAATTGGAAATTGTTTTACCCAAGCCTTGGCAAATACTATTTAGATACACATATATATAACGTTCAGATCATGCATACACTGAAGTTGACTGAAGTTTTATCTTTAGCGTATAAAATTCAGAAAAAATGCATGAATAGTCAGAAAAAATGCAAACATAAGCAACTTCTATTGTTATTTTATTAAAGGAACATATCACGTGACTAACCACTGGTCCAGGTAGTCCTGTGGGTACCCGGATCCTACTCAGGACCCATACCAGTTACCCGTCCCAGCCCTGTCTGTCAACCACTCGTTTGTCTGGCCTGTACAGGGATTGTCAGGTAGCCTAGTGGTTAAGGCGTTCGTCACGCCGAAGACCCAGATTCCCAACATGGGTACAATGTGTAAAGCCTATTTCTGGTGTCCCCTGCCGTGATATTGCTGGAATATTGCTTAAAGCGGCGTAAAACCATACTCACTCACTCACTCAATCACTCCGGCCTGTACTACTTATTTACAGAGTTCTGTGGTGGACATGATATTATTGGGATAATTTTGACTGTTATGATAATATTTCTGACTCTCTGTAATACATGCTGGTTTTTGTGCAACTTTATTACAGGAGAACACTTCTCAGAGGAATATGCAAGAATCAACCCCTTCAAGCTGGTGCCAGTTATTGATGATAATGGATTTGTTTTGACAGAGAGGTATGGTACTCTACTGGGTCCTATATTTTCAATAATCTTTTAGCTCATCACAGGCCATAATCCAGACTGACTTAATTGATGTTACTTACCATCTAGTTGAAACTAATGAAAAGTTTAATTGTGACTAATACAATTTCAATTAACTTACTCTAAGTACAACCAAAATGCTGGAGCTCTACAAAAGCTAACATGAGAAGCTCTAATACTCAAGAATATGATAAGGATTGCTTTAAGATTCTACATGTTTTCACAAAGTATTTGTTGCATGCAGATGATTGTTTTTTAAATATATGACAATACATTTGGTTCAACCCAATGAAGGGTTCCAACTATGCTATCTTTGTCAAAACAGGCAACTAATATGGATTGTGTGGTCAGATTCAGTGGTCTGGTTGATTTCATGTCCTTACCCTCACAGTGTTGAATGTCGCTCATTATTTCAACCATAGGTTTATCTCATTCAAGGGGGCACAGGTGGCCCAGTTGTCTAAGGCTCCACGATTTGCTGTGCAGAGCTGCGTCCTTTGGGCACGCCAGAAACCTTTGATCGTGGGTTCGAATCCCAGTTCACCCCGATTATATTTCTAAGTTTGTCAGCACCATACCTGTGCTCGTGGGTTTCACCGAAGTGGTAAACGTCTAAGACCTGCATCACTTCGGGCTTTCCCCCCACATTAAGCTGACACACGTGATATAACTGGAATAATGTTAATAGCGGCATTAAATCCAATTAACTCACTCACTCACTCACTCACTCACTCACTCACTCACTCACTCACTCACTCATCCAGAATTATTTGCAGTCACATAGCAGCATTGAATAACATTCTTTACTCACTCAAAATGTATTTGGGAAAATGACATACAAGAATTTAGTTGATCTTTATGACCTTTGCCTTTTGAACCTAAAGTTAAAACAGTTTATAATGCTGAAGAGTGTCCCCCGAATGTTTCAGGTAGATCTTATATTGGGCCCGTAGTTTCAAACTTGTATGGGTCCTTATGGCCTGCAGTTAATTTGTGTGTTGATTTACCGTATTCAACGTAATAAGCGCCCCGTCTCTAATAAGCGCCCACGGCGATATTTGCTGATATATTGGCTAGTGAACAATCCCAATTAGCATCCCGTCTGATTGATTAGTGTACACAAGAATTATTTGTTCGCGTTTAATACGCACTCATGTGTTATATGCACCCTTAATTATGGGCAATTAAATTCTGGAAAAATATATCTGTCGTATGTAAACATTTCAGGCTGTCAGCATAAACCACGAAATTTACCTTTCAACTCTGTGTTTCTTTTGCCAAATTAATATTCTAATAAGAGCCCCCTATTTCTAATTTTGAAAGCGCCCTGGGGGCTTATTACGTCGATTACGGTATTTGTACAATGAGCTGCAGTTTTTAACTGAGGGCCTGAAGAGTTTATTCAGGGCCTGCTGGTTCTAAAGTCTGTATGTCCTGATGGCAGCCTGGCAATATTGTTCTCAGACACTGTAGGGCTGTGGTCTTTTCTGTCTACCTAATCCTTCTTTTCAGTGTGGCCATTCTGAAGTACCTTTCCTGTAAATACAATGTACCTGATCACTGGTACCCACGCACTGACCTCCGAGCCCAGGCAAAGATTGATGAATACTGCAACTGGCAGCACATGAACACAAGAGGCAGTGCCGCCATGCTCTTCCGAGAACTTGTGAGTATCAACATCACCACAGTTACCTCCCCTTCTCTCAAACTCACTTCTCATAAATGTTATTTGTCCCATAAATTGTTTATCTCAGAAATCATTTATCTCAAATATTGATGTACTTTTTTATTTTTGTTTATCTCAGATGTTGTCAGTATAGAGTTAGTCTTGAATCTAGTTTGTTAATATATGCTTCAATTGGAAATGTCAACCATTACTATTTTGTCTATTCAAATAGTTACAATTTTGAGCCTAAAATTGTCCAGTTATGCTTGTCCTTCCCTAAGGCTAAAAACAATAATAATCTTGGTTCTCCGGCATCCCCCTTATTATGACAAAGTCCGACACACGTTTCGTTTTTACTTCCTGTTTAAGAAAGCAAAAAAGTCCAGAAGTAGGCAAATAACTTCTGTCATTTTTCTTCATGAACTATTTACATGCATAAAATATCACAGGGAGGAAATTGTTTATGGTGACATGAAGTATTCAACAACAAGACCATTGAGAGCCATGCTTTTAATTCACATTGTGTTGATACAAGGTCTCTAAGTGGTTGTCATGTAAAACACACTGGTGTCATATTGATCAGTCATTGTGCAGACAGGGAACTAATTGCATGTACACTGACATTACTTTTGAACTTGAAACTCCACTATTTCTTTCTGAAAAACAGTTAATTAGTGCCACATGTTGAATTTTATGATTGCAAGGAGCTATCACATGTTTAACTTACGTCTAGGCCTAACGAAAATGTTGTAGCGAGAAACTGCTTCTCAAAGGTGATGACCCTTCTAAAAAAAGTTAATGTTATGTTTTTTCACATGAAATTAATTTTTTTCCCCTAATTTCTCCAAAGCTTTGATTAGGGTTGGTATCCCTGCTTGAACGAAATTTGCTTCGATCATTCCAAAATCCACATAATCATTTGTGTCCAATGGAACACATACTGGTTATTGATATTTGAGGAGGTTCTTTTTTATGCTCCTCTGACTGAAAGTCAAGTGAGGTTATGTCATTGCCTGTTTGTTTGGCTCCACAATTTTTGAAACCTTTTTGATGCAGAATTGCAACATGAATTGATAGTTCTTGTGACACCCGTTCAGTTTTTATGTTTGGGATGAAGTATGTTACAGATTGGTCATCTGTAAGGGGATAAGAAGTAGTAGCAGTAGCATTTGGATTTCTTGTGGCCAGAAGAGACCTATTTGCATCCAAGAGGGAGGTGACATTTGTCAGAGATTGAGTTTGAGTATTGATTATCTCCCCTGAGTTTGACCATATTGTCTCCCCTTGGTTGGGATAGATTGTCTCCCCTATAAGGGAGCAATTGTCATTTCTGGTTACCAACTATTTTCCCTGGTTACTAACTGTTTTCCCATTCTTAATGGAAACACTATGTTATTTAAATAATAATTAGGAATTCAAGAGTTATTCCATGTACAACTGTGCACAGCTTGCATAATGCTGCATTAAAATCACAAAATATGGCTCGCTTCCCGGCTCAATTTCCAAGTACAGTACGTTAAACACGCCATCCTTGGATCTGTACCAAATGGAATATACTTGAAAATTTCTGTAGAATTTGAGTATCGATTGTCTCCCCTGAGGAAGATTGTAGACCACAGTGGTCACTTTCTAATGATGGTGTCGATGTAGTTTTTGGAATCAAAATATTTTTAATATTAATTTGGGTATCACTAAATATATTTGTTTGCAGCTAATAATCCCCAGGGCAAAGAATCAACCAATTGACATGGATAAGGTGGAGAAATATCGCAAACTGGTTCGTAAAGCTGTCACCGGTATTGAAACACATTTCCTCAAATCACAGCCATTCCTGTGTGGGAATGACATCTCTATAGCGGACATACTCGGAGCTTGTGAACTCATACAGCTGTACGCCGTACAAGAGGAGAACCTGTATGAGAGCAGCCCCACCGTGAAAGCTTGGATGCAGCGAGTGCGAGAGCGGCATCAGTCTGTGTTTGACGAGTCCTCCAAGATGGTGTATCGAGCCCGTGATGTGACCAAGTCCTCACTCGGATCTAATCTGTGAAGACATGACCCAAAGGTGACAATAATCAGAATGTGTTGTGCTTCGACTCATATGGCAGTAAACAAACGTGAAACGTGAAACTGTAACACAGGCTATGGTTAATAATATAGTGTACTCATGATTCAAGTGAATTGAGTAATTGATCGTTTGATTATATATTGTTTGTCCACAGAAGTATATTATCTGTGTTTCATCATGACAGTTGAATGTCAGTTATTCAATATGTGATACTACTGTGATAAAGAAGTGTATATGACCAATAAATTGATATACCTCAAATATGAAGTTGTCCTAATTCACTTACTCAGACGCGAAGGGAAAGTTTAGCCAGGGCAGAACAGGGTTTTAGTCAGTTTATCTTACCATTTGGAGATCTAGGTGAATGGAGCTTTGGTGTCTTGTGTGATCGGAATTTATCATCTGGACCTGGACTGACATCTTTGCGATGTTGCACACTGTCTGAACCTAGACTGTCACCTAACTGTGTTGCACAGCGAAAGTGTCTGAACCTACACTTCTGACATCACCGTCATAACAAGACAGTGTCTGAACCGATACTAACATCAACAAATGTCACTCAAGGACAGTGTCTGAACCTAGGCTGACATCACTCTGTCACACAGGTACAGTGTCTGAACCAAGACTAACATCACTGTGTCAAACAAGGACAGTGTCTGAACCTAGACTGACATCGCTGTCACACAGGGACAGTGTGCCTGAACCTAGACTGACATCGCTGTGTCACACAGGGACAGTGTCTGAACCTAGGCTGACATCACTGTGTCACACAAGGACAGTGTCTGAACCTAGGCGGACATCACTGTCACACAGGGACAGTGTCTGAACCTAAACTGACATCACTGTGTCACACAAGGACAGTGTCTGAACCTAGATTGACATCGCTGTGTCACACAGGGACTGTGTCTGAACCTAGACTGACATCGCTGTGTCACACAGGGACAGTGTCTGAACCAAGACTAACATCACCAAATGTCACACAAGGACAGTGTCTGAACCTAGACTGACGTCACTGTGTCACACAATGACAGTGTCTGAACCTAGACTGACATTCTGTCACAATGGGACAGTGTCTGAACCTGTCCCGTGAAGAATAGGTATTCAGCAATCCATGCTTGCCTAACAGGCGACTGTGCTTGTCGCAAGAGGCGACTAACGGGATCAGGTGGTGTGGATCGCTGTTGCATGTCATCGTATCCCAATTGCGTGGATCGAAGCTCATGATGTCAATCACTGGATTGTCTGGTCCACTTTACATATTTCGAAATCAACCTTCAAATTGTTTCCGATGATCTCAGTAACACCCTCAAACATTTGGTAACAGTGTTACGTGAAGGTTGTAGTTCTAACTGATATTCCCTGCTGTAGTTTTTTTTTAATTTTGCAAAAGAACAGGTTATGATGCTGTATTGATGAAATGTATAGCCCGATTAGTTTCACAGGCGACAATGCAAAAATATGGATTGACGGACGGAGAAGGACAATCGCATGGTTGACATGATACAAATGTATATTCTACGTGACAGTCCTAAGCTCGTATGTTCACTGATGATCATTTTGTTAAGAGTTAATAATAGCCACCAAGTTTTACCCAAAGGCTGGAGACTTAAATTGTCACGTGACGTAACTGCGCCAATTTGAAATTACCACGCGACAATTCACCATCCTGTCCCATGAGCCTCAACATTTTGATCGACTGTATCCCACAAGAAAACATGAGTAAACGAAAGCGTCCAGTGTTTCTGTCACCCAAAGCTCACAGTCGCGCCGTTCATTAAATGAGCGTTTGATGGATACCTTTAAAAAGCCACGACTGACGTCAGGGTTTCCAGCTGGGCTCTGCGTCTCAACCTACGTCATTTCAATGTTGAGTTGAGCTTCCAGGTGCTCGTCTGTAGAACACTACTCAGTAGAAACAATGATGTATGATCAATAATTCTGCCGGAGATAGTTAGTTATATGGATTGATTACTTGTTTCGAAATGACAAATTGAATTGTTCGCAAATATGAAAAAGCTTCCTTAATGCTTTGATAATGTTGATAGTGAGTGAGTGAGTTGAGTTTAACGCCGCTTTTAACAATATTCCAGTTATATAACGGCGTGTCAGCTTAATGTGGGAGGAAAGCCCGAAGTGATACAGGTCTCAGACGTTTACCACTTCGGTGAAACCCACAAGTACGGGTATGGTGCTGACAAACCTAGAAACATAATCGGGGCGAACGGGGATTCGAACCCAAAATCATAGGTTTCCGGCGTGCCCAAGGAACGCAACTCTGCACAGCAAATCGCGGCGCCTTAGACCACTGGCCCCCCCCCCGTGCCCCCCGTTGATAATGAATAGGTTTGAGATAAAATACCTGGAGTTGTTGATTTAATGTTTTTGTTTCCTGTTGTCATTAAAGATTCATGCTGACAAGACATCCTCCGTGGTCTACAGGATAGGGCGTCCGCCCGGTCGAAGGTCGGTGGTTTGATCCAGGCCGCGTGAAAACCAAGAGACGTTAAAAGATAGTGCTTGTTGTTACCCTGCCTGCTGTCCCGCATTAAGGGGATAAAACAAGGACTCGTCTGATCGAGGGCAGTATACTGTGTCTGAGTGGGTATCCTTGTTAAATTGCGGCATGGTATCTCAGTGGGCTAGCACTATAAAACCGGCATTAGACCAGGTCTTGTACAGGACCGAGCCACGCACACACACATGCATGCACGTCGCTATCTAACTCAATATTTTTGAAAGTTAAACACCATGTCACATCACCTACTGTCAACAGACCCTCGAAGCCACGCTTACCAGTCTCCCCGTAGCCACGGTTACCAGTCTCCCTGTAAAATTTCCAGCAACCTTAAATATGTCTCGGTGACTTGTTTGACTATGTGTCATCAGTACGAGACAGTGCACGTATATCAATCACTGGATTGTCTGATCCAAACTCGATTATTTACAGGCCTGCGTCATATAGCTGGAATATTGGCGACGGCGTAAAATAACAAACAAATAAGTTAGCAGTCACAACATACATCAATATCACAATATAATCCTCTCGTTCCTCGTTAAAACAAGTATGCACCCCTCCCTCCCCAAACAAAGACTGCTTATTGAGAATTAATGAACCTACATCTACAACACAGCACGGTACCCGAGATTTTTTATTGACGCCACTGTTTTCCATTCTTCATTAAATTAAGTAATTGCTAATTAGGACAAAGCATTTCGCGACTGTATTGATTGGATGTGTTCAGTCCAAATGGATCACACTCGTTGAGAATAAGACGATTTATACCTGCGTGAAGCCTAGATAATTCAGCAAGCATCCTGTGTTGCCATGGAAACGAAACAAACCGAGAAGAAATAGATTCTCCGCGTGTTGTGACCGACATTGCAGGTCAAACCCGTATGATGCGTGTTTGTAATTAACGGAAAGAGGAGTATGTCTGTATAGCAAAGGGAGATGACTGGTACATGAGCATGTATGTTTGGTAGCGTTTGTGTCGAGATGAATCTGGACTGCCGGTGACCGAGAAGAGATTAAGTCGACAACTGTTATGGTGTGGTTAAGTAGTCCCAAATTCAGCATACGTCAAACATATACTTGCAATATCGGCTTAGTGCGTGATTGTGTAGGTACATGTACATCCATGACGATGTAAGTGTAAATATATATATATATAGCATTGACAACGATAATGTTTCAACAATGACGATGTAAATGTGTACGTTAATGACGGTGACACTGTACATCCATGACAGTGACTTTGGGTACATCCATGTCAATGACAGTGCGTACGTCCATGACGGTGAAAGTGTGTACATCCATGACGGTGTGCACGTTCATGACGGTGATAGTGTGAACGTCCATGACGGTGTGTACGTTCATGACGGTGAAAGTGGGTACGTCCATGACGGTGTGTACGTTCATGACGGTGAAAGTGGGTACGTCCATGACGGTGTGTACGTTCATGACGGTGATAGTGTGAACGTCCATGACGGTGATATCGTGTGCGTCCATGACGGTGTGTACGTTCATGACGGTGATAGTGTGAACGTCCATGACGGTGATATCGCGTGCGTCCATGACGGTGATAGTGTGTACGTCCATGACGGTGAAAGTGGGTACGTCAATGACGGTGTGTACGTTCATGACGGTGATAGTGTATACATCCATGACGGTGTGTACGTTCATGACGGTGAAAGTGCGTACGTCCATGACGGTGTGTACGTTCATGACGGTGAAAGTGGGTACATCCATGACGATGTGTACGTCCCTATCGGTGTGTACGTCCATGACGGTGATAGTGTGTACATCTATAACGGTGTGTACGTCCATGACGGTGTTTACGTCCATGACGGTGTGTTCGTTCATGACGGTGGAAGTGTGTACATCTATGACTGTGTGTACGTCCCTGTCGTTGTGTACGTCATGACGGTGATAGTGTGTACATCTATAACGGTGTGTACGTCCATGACGGTGATAGTGTGTATGTCCAAGACGGTGAAAGTGGGTACGTCCATGACGGTGTGTACGTCCCTGTCGTTGTGTACGTCATGACGGTGATAGTGTGTACATCCATGACGGTGTGTACGTCATGACGGTGATAGTGTGTACATCTATAACGGTGTGTACGTCCATGACGGTGTTTACGTCCATGACGGTGTGTTCGTTCATGACGGTGGAAGTGTGTACGTCCATGTCGGGGATATGGTGTGCGTCTATGACGGTGATAGAGTGTACGTCCATAACGGTGAAAGTGTGTGCGTCCATGACGGTGAAAGTGGGTACGTTGTGATACTGTGTACATCCATGACAGTACTTTTGGGTACATCCATGGCAATGACCGTGCGTACGTCAATGACGAAGGTAGTATACGTCCATGACGGTGCTAGTATGTACGTCGGTTACGGGGTGTACGTCCATGACGGTGACGGGGTGTACGTCCATGACTGTGAAAGTGTGTACGTACATGGCGGTGTGTACGTCCATGACGGTGATGGTGTGTACGTCCATGACGGTGGTAGTATGTACGTCGGTGACGGGGTGTACGTGCACGATGTTTACACGTCCATGACGGGGGTGGTGTGTACCTACTTAACGTTGACAGTGTGTACGTCCATGACGGTGATAGTGTATACTTCATAACGGTGAAAACATACTTTAAAGATTCACTCACTTCCTTTGGCTGTTGAAATATTGATGAATAAAGTGTAAGTTCAGTTATAAACTAAGAATTTCGCATAAGCTATAACTTGATTCAACTACTGCTTCTTGTGGCTAGTGATATATTGATTATTTCTCTTGATACAGTTTGTGATTGGAGTCGATTCCATTTCGCTCTTTAACTTATATTTTACGTTACACTTATATTTTTTGTTCTCTTCATATTCTCTGGAAATCCTAACGTATGTTAATACAAACGACTTTGTGAAATCCAGGATATATATACTTGCCCGTGCCTACAGACGCGTGTCAACACTTCACCTTGTGTTGGAATGATGTTATATACAAGGGCTAATTACGCTAATAGACATGACAGTTTGCTGACTAAATACAGTAGCGCTACAGCGCTCCAGTGCTGTGACCATATCGTCCGCGCACCTGTCTGCACCACGTGACAAGTCTGCGACACACAGCTTCATCAGACGCCAGTAGACCCGGCAGGAAGGATGAACGCTAAAGGTCTGCCTGGATTAGAAGGTAAAGCACATATTGACATTAGTGAAACACGATCAACGCACGTCAGTCATGTTCGTCTGTTTTTACAATTAGAACAAATGTTTTCAAATCAAAAGGCCACTTTTTTATTGATTTTAACAAAAGGTGATGGATGACCCGTGACAAAGTTGCTGTATCAATCTCATAAAATCAGATCTTTACCCCGATACGATACCCTTTACACAGAGAAGTATCGTGTAGGATTAAAAAATCGGATTTTATAAGATTATTGCTGTATAATGTTCATCAATATATGCACCTCCTCTCAGATCACAGGAGGCGCCCGTTAAGATCTGGTTAATATGTAGACCGTCAAGGGTTTCGTCTTTACTAAACGACTAATGCGAAGCGGGTCCATGTTAATGTAAGTAAAATTGTTAGTGTCAGTGGAACATGTACGTTTCGCTGAAGAATATCAAATGTTTGCCCATCAAAGAATGCCCTTGTAATATGACTGATTACAGACAGTGTTCATGTCAATGTAGGCGATCATACTGTTCGCGTCAGTGAAACTTCATGGACAATGTCTAGACGCTGCGTGCCACTGTGGAATCGCAACACAGGCCATGTTTTATCTAGACCTACTTAGAGGTCTATAATCGGTCCCGGGTCTGCAGCAAGACCGTAAAAAACCCAAATAGGCATTGATACATTTCCGAATTCATGTGTCATATTTATAAGTGATGTCATAGTCTGTGTAGAGGTGACTTGTATTTCACTGATAACAGGACCAATACATCGAAAGAGGCTTTAATGCTTAGTGAGTGAGTGAGTGGGTGAGTATGGTTTTACGCCGTTTTAAGCAATATCCCAGCAATATCACGACAGGGGACACAAGAATCGGGCTTCGCACATTTGTACCCATATAGTGAATTGAAGCCGGGTCTTCGGGGTGACGAGCGAACGCTTTAACCACTAGGCTACCCGATCGTCCATTTTAATGCTTGGTGTTGCAGTGTTAAAATTGATTGCTAATATCACTTTAAAATTATTTTTTATAAACATAGAGACTTTATCCAATTTGTCTGCCAAGGGCACTTAGTTTGGAATCCGAGATAAATCCCTGCATGTACGTTCGTGATGTCTCGCGTGGCGGCAACACTCATGTCAGCCAACTCCGTCCATGTATTGTTGAGAAAATACCGTGTCCTGCAGTCTTCTTCACGTTTGCCACAAGCGGCGGCTCGACCGTGAGGTTGACCGTTGTTGTTTCTGTATGGTTGATGTGAGTTTAAGAGTAAGGTCCCGAAGGAGCATCTGTGATTAACTCCCGAGAAGTACGGTTGCCTTTATCGGCAAGTAGATGTATTTCTGCATTAATTCCTTCTCGGTATTAATGATAAAACGGTGGTCGTGTCGCCAAAGACCTCGGAGTCTAAGGCGCCGCAATTCGCTGTGCAGAGTTGAGTCCCTTGGACACGCCAGAAACCTATGATCGTCCCGGTTCGTGTCTGAGGTTTGTCAGCACCATATGTCCGTGCACATGGGTTATCACCAAGGTGATAAAAGTCTAAGACCTGCATCATTTCGAGCTTTCCTCCCACATCAAGCTGACACGCCGTATATAACTGGAACACTCTTCAACACGCCCTGATATATGTGAAATACTGTTCAAATCGACATTAACCGCATCTCATTATTAACTCACCAACGTCTAGAATGAGAAGCGGCGCCTAACCATACTTACTCACTCACTCAGTGAAATAACATCCATTCAAATGCTGCGACTGTCAGTCGACCAGTCTTATACACGTCACTTGCCGTGTTCGGTGTTCTCTGGATCGCTATCACTGGTCGGCAAGCCGTTCATACAGACGTTGTCGCCTACACGTGGAGACGTTCACGACGTCGTCTCTCTGAGGTATAAACCCATGCTTGGTAGTCTTAAAATGAAACCACAGATAATGTCGTCCTATATATCAAGTGCACTGAGACAGTGAGGTGGTGATGGGACTGTTTGCCTCAATGGTACCGACAATACAGTACAAGCGATGCCAGTATTTCGATAATACTACGAGACGTACTGGTGTTATGGGCACGCTGGTGCCAACTTTGACGTCTCTGCGTTAGACTATCGGCAAACGCTATGTAACATCAGTATAGTGGATTGAAATGGTTAAGCTGTTTTCTCATTTCTCCAAACGAAATGTCCTTGTACCATTAAATCATTGTATTGAGCGGACACGCCCAGGTATAAGCGTCATAATTCGTCAAGGATGAAATCCATACAGAAATACTACAGAAGACACAGCAAACATCCCGCTCTCCGCCAGCTCACAATACATCAATGGATCTGACAGTAGCTCATCGGTGAAGTCCTTCAGGCAATTACAGTCTCAAGTTCCCGATAGCTGCTGAGTACTTGGTTAAGCCTGCGTGTGTGTATGTTCGTCGCATCTTCATCGATTCTAGATTCACATTTATCATTATAAGGCAGTATACCTGTTGTGACACGGGGAATACAAGGACGGGGTATGATGTATTGTTATGGGATATAGTAATAACTCAGTATGTAATTGTCAGCCGTGTACTATAGATAACCGTGTCTGGAAAGATAAAATAAGTTATGGAAACCCAATGTCTAAATGGATAACACAGTATCTAAATGGATGACAGAATGTCTAAATGGATAACACAGTATCTAGATGGATGACAAAATGTCTAAATGGATAACACAGTATCTAAATGGATGACACAATGTCTAAATGGATAACACAGTATCTAAATGGATGACAAAATGTCTAAAGGGATAACACGGTATCTACATGGATAACACAGTATCTACATGGATAACACAGTACCTAAATGGATAACACAGTATCTAAATGGATAACACAATATCTAAATGGATGACAAAATGTCTAAAGGGATAACACGGTGTCTACATGGATGATACAATGTCTAAATGGATGACAAAATGTCTAAAGGGATAACACGGTATCTACATGGATAAAACAGTATCTAAATGGATGACAAAATGTCTAAAGGGATAACACGGTATCTACATGGATGATACAATGTCTAAATGGATGACAAAATGTCTAAAGGGATGACATGGTATCTACATGGATAACACTGTATCTAAATGGATGACAAAATGTCTAAAGGGACAATACGGTATCTAAATGGATGATACAATGTCTAAATGGATCACAAAATGTCTAAAGGGATAATACGGTATCATTGTACATGGATGATACAATGTCTAAGTGGATGATACAATGTCTAAATGGATGATACAATGTCTAAATGGATGTGACAATGTATCCATGGATGTTACAATGTCTAAATGAATGTTACAATGCCTAAAGGGATGACACAATGTAAAAATGGATAAGTGGGTATCTAAATGGATGATACAATGTCTAAATGGATGTTACAATGTATCAATGGATGTTACAATGTCTAAATGGATGACACGGTATCGAATTGGATGATACAATGTTTAAATGGATGATATAATGTCTACATGGATGATACAATATCTAAATGGCTGTTACAATGTAAAATGATTGACACAATGTAAAAATGTTTGACACGATGTAAAAATGTTTGACACAATTTGAAAATGTATGGTTCAATGTGAAAATGGTTAGCACAGTGTAAACATGGTTGACACAATGAAAACATGATTGACACAATGTAAACATGTTTGACACAGTTTAAGAATGGATGACAAAATGTGAAAATGGATGACAGGGCTGACAGGAAACATAATGACAAAGTCTAAATTGAAAACACAAAATTCAAATGCACAAAACACTTTATCGATGCGATTAACCACTCCGATAAACTAAGTATCATGATCCGATAAAACTAATAACGAGGAACTACTTTCAAGCTCCATTTATCAATGCCATGTATTTTTTCTCATTGTAATAAACTATTGACAAACGTTCCAAGTGTGCTTAAATATGTTTTCCATATGTATGTAAGTCATTTGGCACTATATTACAAACTGGGCGATACACTCAAACATTGTATTCACATGGGATTTCTAAAATTTCTTCACTTAGTGAAATAACGTCTTGCAAATCCATTCTAATGTGAATTTGGAAAATATTTGATTTTGATTGGTCAAAGGTATCAAATACCCCCCCCCTCTGATTGAAACAGTCCATTTGACGGCTGCATCAGCGCTGAAGCTAATATTTTTAGAATACTACTACTTTTACTGTCATTGTCGGAAGGCGTATTTAAATTATAATATGTATAATTACAGGCGACGAAATGCAAAGTTGCGGTTAAGACAATATTCAAGGGATGTGTGGCAATATATTTCGTGCCAAAAAACGATAGACATCTTCAAAGAGAATGTATTTCAAGCTTGCTATTTGCCGCGGTTTAAAGCGATTGCTCGTCACGCCGAAGACCCGGGTTCGATTCCCGACATTGGTACAATGTGTGAAGCCCATTTCTGGTGTCCCCCGCCGTGATATTGTTAGAATATTTTATAAATGCAGCCTTAAATCATACTCACTCGATCACTATATACGACTGTGACGTCAAATATTTAAGAATTGACTTTCACTTTGTCTGAGTTCATTGGAGTATGAAAATTCATAGAGTGAGGGCCAAACTGTCGCAAGCTCCGACGCTCATACAGTTTGGCCCTCACTCTATGAAGGTTCATACTCCAATGAACTCATGCAAAGTGAAAGTCAATTCTTATGATTTTTGTATCACAATTTCTTACCTTAAAGGATGTAGGCCAAGGCCTAAACACAATTTTATTTAGTACGTGTGACTTCATGTTTACACTGACAGCCATACAGCAACCAGCTACATCGCGGAGTAAAATAGTTCCTCCAAAAGAGAGGTGACATGTGCGTATGGATGCACAACTTGCTCTTCAGAAACATCTTACGCAGCACATGTCTTCAAATCATATCCTCATTAGATGAGAAAGTTCTGTAAAGAACTACCTCAGTAAGTCAGTCACAATGAAAGTACGTCGTAATACATTTACATCAAGTACAAGACGTCAATATGGCCGACACGATAAACGTGACGGGAGAGATTTCCGAAGTTGTCAATGAACCTGTGGCGATTACATGTGTTAGTCATCATTGATCAACTGGCCGATTATTGAAAGGTGAATAAAGATGCGTCAAACAGACACTAAGGTAAATTCATAGATTGCTGGAGACGGTCAGTGTCAGCCGAAGACACGGATCGAGTCGCTAACCCCGATAGTTTAGATGTGCATTTCTTCGTTTGTTCATTAGGATAGGCCGTAGCGAGGATATTCTTGAACAATCATGCAGTCACGCTCTCTGACATTTCTCAATGTATACTGAAACGCTGAGACCAAGAATAAAGGTTCTAAATGATCAGAAAGAACACTTATGTATGTTTTCGTGCTAGGGAATTCCTAGGGGTTTGCCCAGGAATGTGGAAGTAGTCCATCAGTGTTTACGTCATTTCAAGAACACGGTCTCGTGAAAAACGTATGAACGTCAAATTGTGTCGTTCATACACTTATGAACGTCAATTTCGAGATCATGTGACCGACCTCTCGTCCAGTGGAAAAGCCGTATATCGTGTAAACTTCAAATTTAAAAATTATCTTACGTTACATTGAGCGATATGACATCATAATAGTGACGCACGGCGAACGAAGCCTTTGCAAGGCTTGCTTACAATTATCGTAGCTCTACGATCGCTTTGTGGAACGGTGTCCTGTGTTCTGTGAATCCCCAATGATCGTCGGGCTACAGCGTTGATATAATGTTCAAACAATTCTTACGAATAAAATCTGTATTCAACCTTGTATTTTCAGTGTTATTCCGGGAACAGACTCGACTGTCGAAGAAGCTGAGCGTGGATGAGTTGGCGGCTGTTAGGCGCTACATAGAACAACGGGTGACATTCGAAAACCAGAGTCTTCTGTTCAAACTCCGCCACCTCAAGTCCACACAGGATCTCAGTGAAAGGGAATATGAGCGATCCCTAACTACGCTGCAGCGAGAGTTGGATAAAGAAAAATGGATTGCTCAAGAGTTTCAGCGAGAGTTTGGAAGTCTCGCGAGAGTTCTTCAACAACGAGATGAAAGATATCGCATGAAGAGCGACACATTGATCTCTGATTTGAAAAAGGCGAGACGCACTTTGTCTAGCGTCGATGACGCGAAAGAAAGGATGAATAGCGAAATTAAACAGAAAGACTGTGTTATTAAAGAGCAAGAACTGAAAATGAATCAGTTGAGGGATAATAACAGGAAACGGTATGAGATAGTGGAACTGAAATATTCCGAAGAGAGAGACAAAATGAATAAAGAAATATTGCGATTGAAATATATGTTGGATGAGAAGAATAAAGAAATAACAAATCTCAAAATAGATCTGTATGAAGGAAAGATGGTGGAGAAAAACGTGCGGTTCAAGGACACTTATTGTGACGCTGGCATGTGCAAAGCACGTGCAGACCTAGACCAATGTCGGACCCAGCTTGTCCACAAATGTACAGAAATAACGTCCCTGAACTTCCAGATCGAGCAAGGCAAACAGAAGATCCGCGAGCAGGCCAAGCTGCTGGACTATCTCTCCCCCGTGTTGAGGCAGAGAGACGATGCCAGGAACAACCATGGCTCCAACACACGGGTGAGGCGGCTGACGGCTTACACTCTCTCCAATGTCAGGAAATCAGGCTCTAGGATTTGATAGAGAGGTGGGTTTTCATGTACTCCCTCCAGTGTCAGAACATCAGTGTCATGGTGACAGAGAGGTGTGGCTTCATGTACTCCCTCCAGTGTCAGGAAATCAGACTCTAGGATTTGATAGAGAGGTGGGTTTTCATGTACTCCCTCCAGTGTCAGAACATCAGTGTCATGGTGACAGAGAGGTGTGGCTTCATGTACTCCCTCCAGTGTCAGGAAATCAGACTCTAGGATTTGATAGAGAGGTGGGACTTCATGTACTCTCTCCAGTGTCAGGAAATCAGGCTCTAGGATTTGATTGAGAGGTGGGACTTCATGTACTCTCTCCAGTGTCAGGAAATCAGGCTCTAGGATTTGATAGAGTGGTTGGACTTCATGTACTCCCTCCAGTGTCAGAACATCAGACTCTAGGATTTGATAGAGTGTTGGGACTTCATGTACTCTCTCCAGTGTCAGGAAATCAGGTTCTAGGATTTGATAGAGAGGTGGGACTTCATGTACTCTCTCCAGTGTCAGGAAATCAGACTCTAGGATTTGATAGAGAAGTGTGACTTCATGTACTCCCTCCAGTGTCAGAACATCAGTGTCATGGTGACAGAGAGGTGTGGCTTCATGTACTCCCTCCAGTGTCAGGAAATCAGACTCTAGGATTTGATAGAGAGGTGGGACTTCATGTACTCCCTCCAGTGTCAGGAAATCAGACTCTAGGATTTGATAGAGAGGTGGGACTTCATGTACTCTCTCCAGTGTCAGGATATCAGGCTCGAGGATTTGATAGAGAGGTGGGACTTCATGTACTCCCTCCAGTGTCAGGAAATCAGACTCTAGGATTTGATAGAGAGGTGGGACTTCATGTACTCTCTCCAGTGTCAGAACATCAGACTCTAGGATTTGATAGAGAGGTGGGACTTCATGTACTCTCTCCAGTGTCAGGAAATCAGACTCTAGGATTTGATAGACTTGTGGGACTTTATGTACTCCCTCCAGTGTCAGAACATCAGACTCTAGGATTTGATAGAGAGGTGGGACTTCATGTACTCTCTCCAGTGTCAGGAAATCAGGCTCCAGGATTTGATAGAGAGGTGGGACTTTATGTACTCTCTCCAGTGTCAGGAAATCAGGCTCTAGGATTTGATTGAGAGGTGGGACTTTATGTACTCTCTCCAGTGTCAGAACATCAGTGTCATGGTGACAGAGAGGTGTGGCTTCATGTACTCCCTCCAGTGTCAGGAAATCAGGCTCCAGGATTTGATAGAGAGGTGGGACTTTATGTACTCCCTCCAGTGTCAGGAAATCAGGCTCCAGGATTTGATTGAGAGGTGGGACTTCATGTACTCCCTCTAGTGTCAGAACATCAGTGTCATGGTGACAGAGAGGTGTGGCTTCATGTACTATCTCCAATATCAGGACACCAGTTATGATGTGTGTACCGTTTTCACGGAAAGGAAAATATGAAGCTAGAAAGTTTCAAAGGTTTCCAAAGCGACATGAAAATAGACATCTGCAGTTCGGTGGGGTGAGATTTCGGCCGACTCACAAAGGTGATGTGATCAACAGGCGGCGGTGATTTCATGATATTGGCATTGACATGCAGAGCTGTTATTAAACTCTAAACTGTAAATAGTTTTCAAAATTAAGGACTTTTGAATTTTCTATATTTTAAAAAGAGAATTGCAATGGCACAGTGTTTTTCTATCATCCCATCTGTATCATGAGCAGTTTGCATTATTATGTCGTGTTCGTTGAAATAAACACACCGATTTGATTACAATGTGCTTGTGTTATTGTATACATATGTACTGTACAGGCATTGTATTGAACTCTACCATGCGGGACGATGAGATAGGACAGTAGAGAAAACTCTGGTTCGTCACACTGAGCGAGTGAGTATGGTTTTGATTCGTCACATTGAGTCACTTCCTCGTCACTCAACCAGGTCACACTGTCAATTCCTTGTCACTTAATCAAGTAACTTTGTCCCTTCCTTGTCACTCAACCAGGTCACATTGTGACTTCCTCGTCACTCAACCAGGTCACATTGTCAGTTCCTTGTCACTCAACCAACTAACGTTGTCACTTCCTTGTCACTCAACAAGGTCACATTGTCACTTCCTTGTCACTGAGCCAGGTCACACTGTCAATTCCTTGTCACTTAATCAAGTAACTTTGTCACTTTCTTGTCACTCAACCAGGTCACATTATCACTTCCTTGTTACTCAACCAGGTCACGTTGTCACTTCCTCGCACCTCAACCAGGTCACATTGTCACTTCCTTGTCACTCAGCCAGGTCACATTGTCACTTCCTTGTCACTCAGCCAGGTCACATTGTCACTTCCTTGTCACTCAGCCAGGTCACATTGAGTCACTTCCTCGCACCTCAACCAGGTCATGTTGTCACTTCTTTGTCACTCAACCAGGTCACATTGTCACTTCTTTGTCACTCAACCAGGTCACACTGTCACTTTCTTGTCTCTTTCTGGGGGAATTTAACACAACTTCGCCTTGCTTTTTAACCGACATTAATCTATTGTTATATATGTTCTTGTTCTAAACCTGATAACAATATTCATATTCTATCAGCTATATAGTCAAGGTATTTATTCATATATACAGCTATTTAAGCAAGATTTTACATTTTTACAGGTTTAACATCTCATCTCTATCAACACCGTATAACATGTACCAGGTATCCTGTATCATGGTTCAGGAAGGCCATGTGTCGCTGGTGACTGCACAGATCTCCTGGAGGATTCCATCCTCGGGTGTAGCGGGGACAAGAAGGATACATATTTGCCCTACACGTCAAGATCCTTTCAACACACCCTGAGATCCTTCCCCTGCCCCATGGAATGCCCCGTGATACGCTTGAGTTACGCTGCCAAAGTTTGTCATTTCCCGCCTGTGTGTCGACTGGTAAAATAATGTACCCTAATTGGCCACTACACACAGGTGTATTCCCTGTCACGTTATATTGGCTAACCACTGATATGTCACGTTACATGAGTGTGTAAATGCACACTTCTTGTGTCACTTCACATCCATGTCAATATACACGGGTGTATCGCAATACACTAGCGTCCCACTTCAGACCTGGGCGTCACTATACACGTTTTTGACACTTCACACCTATGCGCCACTATACGCTCGCATGACATTTTACATAGGTGTGTCAGTGTCACTCACTCACTGCCTTTTCCCCGTCTTCCTCTTTTCCTCCTGTTCCAGTAGCCCTACCCTCTTGGCCAGCTCACTCACTCACTCACTCACTCACTCACTCACTGCCTCTTCCCCCGTCTTCTTCTTCTCCTCCTGTTCCAGTAACCCTACCCTTCTGGTCAGCTCACTCACTCACTCACTCACTCACTCACTCACTCACTCACTGCCTCTTCCCCCTTCTTCTACTTCTCCTCCTGCTCCAGTAGCCCTACCCTCCTGGCCAGCTCGCTCACTCTCTCACTCACTCACTCACTGCCTCTTCCCCCGTCTTCTTCTCCTCCTGTTCCAGTAGCTCTACCCTCCTGGCCAGCTCGCTCACTCTCTCACTCACTCACTCACTGCCTCTTCCCCCGTCTTCTTCTCCTCCTGTTCCAGTAGCCCTACCCTCTTGGCCAGCTCACTCACTCACTCACTCACTCACTGCCTCTTCCCCCGTCTTCTTCTTCTCCTCCTGTTCCAGTAGCTCTACCCTCCTGGCCAGCTCACTCACTCACTCACTCACTCACTGCCTCTTCCTCCGTCTTCTTCTTCTCCTCCTGTTCCAGTAGCCCTACCCTCTTGGCTAGCTCACGCACTCACTCACTCACTGCCTCTTCCCCCGTCTTCTTCTCCTCCTCCTCCAGTAGCCCAACCCTCTTGGCCAGCTTGCGGAACTTGTAGCGGACCTCCTCCTGCATCAGGTGGAAGCACATGGCCTGCATGGCCATCCCGAACACCAGGTACAGGCAGCACATCACCAGCTTCTCCTGGCTGCCCCACGAGTCGATGCTGCTCCCCGGGACGTAGTCGCCGAAGCCGATGGTGCTCAGTGTGATGAAGCAGAAGTAGGAGGCGATCAGGAAGTCCCAGTCCTTCTCCCACAATGCAAACATTATAGCGCCACCTATGATGTATCCGGTCATGATGAAGAGTGTTATCGACACCGGGACGCGAACCTCCGTCAGCTTAGTATGAACTGGCTCTTCGTCTAAGGGAGATAACTCTCCTTCAGTTTCATAACACGTTATTTCTCGAGATTCCGATTCATCTTGTTGTTTGTTTTCATCTTCGGCTAGGAGTTCTGAATTATAGTCGGTTTTGACGTTCTCCCCGCAGGCCTCAGCGGTTCCCCCGTTCATCTGACGACTCCATTTCCTGGCTCTCTCGGCAGCTTCTCGTATCTTCGATAATCTGCGAGACTTCCGCATTCTCCGTTTGAGGAGAAGCCATCTGCTCATGAGCCCTAAGCAAGCATGTTTATAGACTAGCTTGACGCAGGAGCTGAGCAAGGAGCCGATGTTCCGGAGACACAGAAACGTGAGGGGGATGCCGACGATTGCGTAGACGATAGTGACGATCCGACCCCAGCTGGTCTTAGGTGTGATGTGGCCATAACCTGCCAATAAAGTAGTGGGGAGTGTTATAGTAGTTTATACATATGTGTTTATTCATTTCGTTGTTACACGACAAATCAGAAATATTTCAACTATATGACGGCGGCCTGTAAATAATCTAGTCTGGACCAGACAATCCTGAGCATCGATCTATGAACCAGGGTCAGCGAACCTGGCCACCCAGACCCGTTACGACAAGCTTGGGAGGACCACTTTAAATATATTTCTTTCATTTTTTTTATATTTCAAAAAGAATTAATTTCAATAAGCATAAGTAGCGACTAGCATGGGAAGACCAATTCCAGTTCGTTTTTGTCTCTCTATTTTTAAATTTAAAAAGAATGAATTTCTATAAGCATGAGTAATACACCAGCCTAGTTCAAGTATTTATCTCTTGGGGTGGCACATTCAACGAATTTCTGTAGAAACATTGTCGTTAGAACTGGGTTTTTAATCCATTTATTTTTAGGGACATGCGAATCCAAGCGTTGTGACAAATGTGTCCATAACATTTAATATATACATTGACTATGATACACCTCGAAGTGTTACTTTTATTTGGCGTGGACACTGATCTTAATGAGCAAAACGACGACACTGACAGGACACCCATTCCTTAGGTACATGTATGGCCTTGGGCCATTTTCGCTAAGACTTGGTGTCATCACTGATTTTCAGTGATCAATTCATATAATTTTCAGTTTTTTGCTTTTTACGCCCGGTAGAATCTGTTTCGTCAAAATGAACAAGGCGTGGTGCTCCCTAAAGTTGGCTTTTTTATATTTACCCAGTACTGACTGTCCTAGGACACCGGCACCACTGCCCGCCACTACTGATCCTAGGAAACACAGCCCGGCGCATATTATATTCGTAGGCATTTACAGCACCGGTCTCCCACGGTGGCCTAGGTATAAGATCCTCATCATCTAAGCCCTTATCTCACCCACAAAGTTCAGAAGAAGCATAATCTGGTATAGTTTTTACCTTCAATCCCAACAACAAAACCCATGTAATTTACACAATGTTTATTGAAACACGTAAATGAAAACGTTTGTTGTTCTCGTCCCAGCAATATGTTCACAAACTAATCGAGTCTGGATTAAACAGTGAGTGAGTGACTATGGTTTTACGCCGATTTTAGCAATATTCCAGCAATACCACGGCGGGGGACACCAGAAATGAGCTTCACTCATTGTACTCACGTCGGGAATCGAACCCGGGTCTTCGGGGTGACGAGCGAACGCTTTAACCTCTAGGCTACCCGACCCCCCCCCCCCCCCCCCCCCTGGATTAAACAGTCCAAGGATGTCATGCTATACATCGCCGTCGTGGAACGATGGACCAACCACAGTCAGGCGGGCCTGACCATCCGTTTGGTTTGAAATCAGCATTGTTTTATGTTTAAAAGCTCAATTATGTTTTCATATACATAAACAGGTGCTCAGTTATTACCTTTAAACAAATAAAAATAAAGAATTATTTGGACACTTGTTTGCAAAGCAAGGGCACATTATATTGTTTCCTTCAATGCAAGGCGTACGCATTTCCTTCTCAGTAGACCGCCTCCGTGGTCTTGTGGTAAAGCGTCCGCCCGGACAGCGGAAGGTCCGGGGTTCGATCCCCGGCCGCGTCATACCAAAAGACGTTAAAAGATGGTACTTGTTGTTACCCTGTCTGGCGCTCGGCATTAAGGGGCTAAAACAAGGACTGGTCGGCTCGGAGTCAGTATACTGTGTCTGAGTGGGGTATTCATGTTAAACTGCGGCATGGTATCTCAGTGTGCTAGCACTATAAGTCGGCATCAGTCCGGACTAGTACAAGCAGCCACACACACACGTGCATGCACGTCGCTATATAAGTGCAATAATCTTGGACGCGACGTTAAACCCCATTTCACATCACACATCACATCCTCCTCGTAAATCACGGACGGAAACATCCCGACATATGGTAAGCCCGTGTGCAACCATTCACAGAAAGCTGTTTCTTTGCCTAGCACTCTCTACGACGTGTCTCCGCCCCAGACAGGTGCAATACAGTCTGAGATCTTTAACTTTCTGTACACGTTCTGATACAGATGAAATAGCAAACGTCGGACACTCTGAAACTTTGTGCTCCTCTTCACACCTATAGAACTTTGGTCTCTTCACTTGCTGCTGTGAAAACAAACTTCTTTATCTATCCCTAGGGTTTTGAGAGTTTGATGTCATACCAGTCTTGCCTTTTACATGTCCCCCAAATCAGGGTAAAAGCCTTTTTCTGAAAAAGTCACTAATCTGAACTTCAAGGTCACTTCAACCCCTTAGGATCCGTAGCCATAAATTTCCACTGCTCTATGAGGTGTGAAGACAGCCGTGCTACAAAAATGTTGACCGGTTCATAACTCTATACACAATTGCAATCGATATTCTTTGATGTATATGTTACAGTCAATGTATAAACAAGGGCCGTCCTTCACGATTGGGGTTTAAATAATCTCCGTTGTGCACCATTGGGAATCAAACAAGCTCCTTCGTTCACCATTGGGATTATAACAAGCTCAGAACTTCACGATTAAGATTCAATCAAGCTCGGTACTTCACGATAAGGATTCAATCAAGCTCGGTACTTCACGGTTAGGATTCAAACAAGCTCGGTACTTCACAATTCAGATTAAAACAAACCCGGTACTTCACAATTCAGATTCAAACAAGCTCGGTACTTCCGGATTAGGATTCAAACAAAATCGGTAACCCACCATTGGTATTCAAACAAGCTCCGTCGTTCGCCATTGGGTTTCCAAGAACCCTCGTTCACGATTGGGACTCAAACAGTCTATAAACATCAACGCTTTTGAACATGAATATGTCTGTCATGTGGCAGATCAACTGTGATTACTCACGAGGAAAGGGTATTCATGAATAACCAGAGATTGCACAAACAGTAATAGACCCTGGAACCTTACTTCTGTGGGAGTTTTAGTGGGGCCGCCATTTTCTCATTGTCGATCTGGAATAACGTTCGAAGAAATAAAGTATACGTAATTGGAGGTGAGTGATTAAGGGGAACATTGCCATATTTTTTTTTATTGTTTTGTCACATTGGTAAGGTATAACAGAAATAACCTTAAAATCTGCGCTAATGTGCAAACCTTCATGGAGAAACAATGAAACGTTTACCTAAAACAAGCTAACACTCATTCGAACTTGCTGCTAAACAAATGGACAAAGGAGTGCGTCTGCACGTCCGTCAAGCAGCGTGTTGATGGTGAATGAAACATAAAGGATGACAGACAATCATATTGGTAAACTTCGTAATATAATCGAGATATAATCAGGGCTATTCTTGCATTTCAGGACAAGAACATATATGTTTGTTTGTTTGTTGTTTAACGCCGCACTCAGCAATATTCCAGCTATATGACGGAGGTCTGTAAATAAGCGAGTCTGGACCAGACAATCCAGTGATTGATATCATGAGCATCGATCCACGCAATTGGGATCGATGATATGCATCAACAAAGTCAGCGAGCCTGACCACACTATCCCGTTTACGCTTTTTACGACAAGCCTAGTCGATTTTTACGGCAAGCATTTGTTGCTGAAGACCTATTCTACACCGGATCTTCACGAACTTACATGTAACTGAATGGAGTTTTAACACCTGATACAACGCAAACAATACCAAAGCGTTGGCTATTACAGTCATATCAAACTGCCATTACTATAGTGGCTAACTTGAAGATTACATTCCTGAGTCGCAAGCAGGTTTACGATGTTGCTTTCCACAACGCACCATATTTTACATTCTATCAAGAGCTTGTTTGATAAAGACCTAAAGAAAACTATTTTACACCACTTTCGTAGATTTTAAGAAAATATTTGATTATGTTGAAAGAGATGCAATTCAACGTTTGGATATTTGTTTTCTGGTAAATTATATTCAGGACTGACAGTTAACCTCGAAAAAAACTAACGTTGTTTTAGAAATAGTGGTATTTCATCTTCCAAGGAAAAACGGATGTACAAGGCAGCACACAGGCCACAGTTAACAATTATTAAGTTCTTAAGCGTAATTTTTTCTAGCACTTTTCAAATTGCAAATTGCATCAATGAAATATCGTGCAAAAGGGGTCCAGTGGAAATAACGAATATATATTTAAACAATATTGGAATGTTTGACCCAAAATGTATGTTAACATATTTGATACACAGGTTTAACATTTTTATCACAGGTGTATCAAATCTTGAAATCTTGTACACATGTCTACCACAAAACAGTGTTTGAACCTCAAATATATTTTAGCCTTGTCACTGAAATACATGCGCGTATTATTTTAATCAAATTAAGATGGATATTTTAACTCAACAAAAGAAGAAGGGGATGGCAATCGGATGAATCAGTTTTACGTATTTGCCCTGTTTGCGGTTGAGGATGAGTATAATTGTGTACATATTTGTAAATATTATAAAATAAACTGTGGAAAGCTTATCATCCAGAATGTCCAACTGCAAATAAATTTATGAGTTTGCTGTGAACATCTCAGGATGAAACAAGCAACCAGCAATATTTTATATACCATGCATTTTTAAAAAGATCCGAAATCTTAAATTCCATGAAATATGTGTCACGTAATATAGTCTTTTGCTTTGAAAAACCTATAGTAGAGAAGCCTGTTGTGTACACACAAGGGCTTCATTACCGGCTTCATCCTTTGTTCATGGCACTGACTTCACCCATGGCCATCATCACTGCCCTTGTGTGTACACAACAGGCTTCTCTACTCCAGTATACAATATCTCCCCTTCTGTATAAACATTGCCTCCTACGTGTATATATACTTGCCTACTGCACTCAAACATATTAACCAAATACTCAAAAGCGCAAATAACTTAACAGAGGCAGGCAAACAAATAGCATTTATCTGGATCCCAGCCCAAGTAGGAATATATGGAAACGAAAACGCCGATCAAGCCGCCAAAAAATCCCTCAAAATTCCTGAAATAAGCCTTAATCTACCAATATCTAAAGCAGAGATCAAAAGCATTAACAAACGTAAAATCACCCAAAAATGGCATAAGACATACCTAAAAACAAACACACAGATAATCAAAATCCTCAAAAAACCTCTAACCAAACCTAAAATCCTCCATCCATCCAAGAAAATTGATAGAATAATCACCAAACTCCAAACAGGTCACACTAAACTAAACAGTCAACTCCTAAAAATAAAAAAACACGCAACCGGAAAATGCCCACACTGCCCACACCTGGAAACAATAGAACATGCACTCTTACACTGCACGCACTACCAAACCCACCGAGCAACACTCCAAACAAATCTAAAACTAGATAAAGCCATAACCCTAGAATCAATCCTAAATCCACATAACAATATAGAAAAATTTAAAGCACTAGGCGTATACTTAACTAAAACCAATCTAATGATCCGCATCTAAAAACACTCAACCACACCACATAAACAAACAAACACACACCAACACACTCCCTTAGTACACTACCACACCCCTAGGCATGCATTCCAAATTTCAAAATCTCCAAAACTTATATAAGCAACCACTAAAACCCCCCTCTGGTTGCAACACCTTTATTTTCCCTTCAAAACCACGCTAAATGGCCCGACCGGGCTCGTGTGCGAAATACGCTCCAATCGGAAAGCGCACGTTAAATCTCCAAACGTAGGTAAGTAAGTAACTCAAACATAGCTAAAACCACCACACTCGCATACATACACGAAAATTGGCCAAATTGGTGTCACATATACACTGACGGATCTTCAGACCCGATCTCCAACCACACAGGCTTCGGAGTCCATACCACACAATCAGTTATATCCACACAATCTTACCGACTCCCCAACAACCAATCTATATTCATGGCCGAACTTATGGGCAAGGCCTCAGCCCTGCATAACCAACAATCTAAAAACAACAATAAAATCCTAATTCTCACCGACTCCCTTAGTGGACTACAAGCCCTCCAAAACAAAAATACAAAAAAACGACCTAAATTAATAAACCAAATACTTAAAAGCTCCAACGGTCTAACAAAAGCAGGCAAACAAATAACCTTCTTGTGGATCCCCGCCCACGTAAGAATTTACGGCAACGAAAGCGCCGATAAAGCAGCTAAATTATCTCTCAAAATACCAGAAATAAGCCTAAACCTACCCATCTCAAAATCAGAAATTAAAAGTGTTAACAAACAAAAAATAACCAAAAAATGGCATAATCAATATCAAAACACAAATAGCCAAATCAAAAAAGTGCTCAGAAAACCACTAGCCAAACCAAAAATCCTACACCCCTCAAAACAAATTGACAGATCAATTACAAAACTCCAAACAGGACACACTAACCTAAATAACCACCTAAAAAAACTTAAAAGGCACACCACAGCCAACTGCCCCCACTGCAAACAACCCGAAACCACAGAACACGCACTCATCCACTGCACCCAGTACAAAACACACAGAACCACACTACAAACCACCCTCAATCTAAATAAGGTTCCTACTCTAGATGAAATACTAAACCCTCAAAATAAACTAGAAAACTTCAAGGCCCTAGGTGTATTCCTAATCAAAACAGACCTAATTAAGCGCATCTAAAAACTAATTAATCTACCAATCCAAAATCCAATAAACATACAAACAAACACCCACCTCACCCGGCTCCCTTAGTTCCCTCCTCCACCCACCTCGGCATTTATTCCAAATTTAAAAATTCCAAAAATTCAATATAATTAAGCAACCCCTAAAAGCCCCCTCTTGGGTTGCACACCCCACTTTCACCCTTTTCGGAATACACTAAATGGTCTGGCCAGGCCCGTGTGCGAAATACGCTACAGTCGGAAAGCGCACGTTAAATCTTTTATATCAGTCAGTCAGTCAGACTCTGTAAACCACTTCCTTGATAACGGTGTTAGAACCTACACCGAAACGTCGCTCTTAATTGTAATAAAGAAGTTGTTCATCCATAAATTCTTATCCTTACTTAGTACTCCAACTTCTAAATGCCTATCAAAGAGTGAGTGAGTGAGTGAGTTGGGTTTAACGCCGCTTTTAACAGTATTCCAGTCATATCGCGGCGTGTCAGCTTAATGTGGGAAGAAAGCCCGAAGTGATGCAGGTCTCAGACGTTTACCACTTCGGTGAAACCCACGAGCACGGGTATGGTGCTGACAAACCTAGAAACATAATCGGAGCGAACCGGGATTCGAACCCACAATCATAGGTTTCTGGCGTGCCCAAGGGACGCAACTCTGCGAATCGCGGCGCCTTAGACGACTGGGCCACCCGTGCCCCAGCCTATCAAAGAAGTAACTCCCATACTTTAACACTGGCTTACGATAGTCGTAGCGCTAAGATCGCTTCGTGGAGCGGTGGCCTGGTGTTATCCCTCATTTTTAGTCGTTCACTCATTCAATTTTCACCGCTGTGCCTGTTATGGCCTATAGACGTTGTTTCGGTGGATAGTCTTGACTGGTTGTTCTCTGGCGTTGACGGTTTATGTATAGTGTATTTGGGTGAATATCCCAGTTACTAATCAACGACGTTGACTTTGACTCATTGTAATGCACATAGTTTCCAAGAATAAAACTGATGATATCAATCACGGTTTTGTCTGGTCAAGACCCGATTGTTATATTTACATCCACCTTCATATTGCTGTAGTCTTGCGGAGCGCTACTTTAAACGACACACGAAACAAAAGTATCCTTCTCTCTACCTGTTTTAAGCAGCTGTTGTTGGTTTCTACAAAGTTAAAACAGCGTGTATTATGTAGTATTTTGAGTTGTGTTCACTGTTGTTTCACTTCTGTACTTGTAGACCTCGGTCCCGTTTGTACAAACGAAATACAGTTCAGGTGCAAACAGTATAAAATACAAGACATTTCATTTTTGTATTTTTAGCAATAGCAGTGTTAAGATAACGTACATTATCATAGTTGGAGTATTTGTGTTCTTACAACAAGAGCATTAACCAGATACTTTGCTGTATTCATATTGGTAATTGGGTCTTGCGATGTCAGTTGTGTATTAAACTTCAGAATATTTGGAAAAATGTAAAATTTTGATTTTATGTATTGGGCTTAAGATGGCTATATGCTGGACAAATTAACAAAAAGAGATATTCATTTTTGATATGGTTTAGGTTATAAACTTTATATTTTCTAAATTCATGAGGAATATAAAAATGTCGCCAACGTTCAATTTCTAACTAAGCCGAAAACGAGTCAATGTGGTCTTGAATTTATTTACAGTAATACAACTCAAATAGTTCGCACATGAAATGGATGTTTTAAACTGTGCACGCTAAGCTGTTTGGGGACTTTTGGGTAATTCAATATGTGAAATCTGTTTAAACTTGTTTATTGATAGACTCCACTCACCGATAGTTGTGACGACGGTGATGGCGTACAGCAACGCACCGGGAAACGACCACTGCAATTCATCTTCCGGTTCCTGACCATCCCAGCCATTGAAGGCTGTCAACTCGAAAACTTCCATCTGAAATGTCTCCACCAACCTGGTCGCGTTCTGCTGCCACATGGCATAACTCTCCGTGGTGTTCTTCAACGCCTGTGACAGCTCAACCAACTTCTTGGTGTACGTGACTCTGGCCCTCTCAACTCGATCCCTTTGGATCCGTTCGCTTGGCGCCTCCAGACCCTTGAAAATGACACCACCTAGCATGCTGTAGGCGACCACAGCCGACGTAAGTCCAACATGTGAGAAAAGGAACATGACGAAACGTTTAATTCCGGTGAGGATGGCATGACGTACCCGTTTAGCGCGTGACACAGTTGGTGTTTCCATTTCAGGTGGAAAGCTGTAGAAATGGTGATATTTCACCTGGTGTATAGCACTGGTTTATCACTGTCTCTCCGCCCAATGGAATCTGGTTATTCACTGGCGTTTCTGTTTTGAATTATATTTCAAAGTGCTGTGCTATTATTTTTGTATTTCGTGTTGTATTGTTACTTGAATTAAACAAGTAATATCATTTGGATGCGTGCCTGACAACCGATGGCTATTAACAGTCCCTCTCTTATGTCTGGCGATCCCCTATATATCCGGTTAAATCAGTTATTCTTGGTTCGGATTGCAGGGTAGTGTATCAACAGAGTTGACCCAGTCTGGCTCTTTGATTGCACCGCTCAACTTCCGTGACAATCATTCACTGCACTCAGAATCATCAAACTTCATGAAACGTATACTTCTTTTGTAAACGAAACAGACTGTTATTCGCCATGAAAAGCCGCAGTCCTCTCTGTGTACACAACAGTAGCATAATAACACATCCTATCGCCACAAACTTAGTCAAAAATATTTGTTTATACCTCGGAACATCTGTTCAAGGTTTCCAGGTGCACAGTCGCTATCATTAAATATTTTTATACATTAACTTACGCTTCTCCGTCGAGTCTTCATCTTCTGATACTTTCTATAATAACATCGCCCCCTACCAGCACGTCTTCAGATAAACCAGGTATTCGTTGCTCTACAGACGACTGGTGGAATTTAATGGGAAAGGCAATTAAAGCCTAGCGTATTGAGTACTGTATCTGGAACATAAAGCAGTGGTTTTCTTTCCCCGGTATTCGGTGGTTGTAATCAGTGGCCTTAGTGTCTCCTGTCTATATAGAAATACCAGAAGTGATGTACAGTGCCAGCCGAGAGAACACCTGACCACATCCCGCGATCAAACGCGAGATTACATAGCCTGTGCCATGCGCGTAGTTGTTGCGTAAAGAACCATGGGAGCCGCGTGCCACCCTGGTTCTGTCAGACAGATAGCCTCCTGCTCTACCTGAAACGTAATACTTGCTGTTTCGTGTGTGTGTGTGTGTGTGTGTGTGTGTGTGTGTGTGTGTGTGTGCGCGCGCGTGCGTGTGTGTGCGTGCGTGTGTAATTAGTGAGTGAGGGGGCTTGGTTTATTCCCTCTGTGGAGAGTATTACATTTACTCGAAGTGATGCAGGTCGATGTTATTTTGATTAAACCAACAAGCACGGATGGGTGCTGACAAACCTCGAAAAATGTGTGTGTGTGCGTGCGTGCGTGCGTGCGTGTGCGTGCGTGCGTGTGCGTGCGTGCGTGTGTAATTAGTGAGTAAGGGGGCTTGGTTTAACCCCTATATGGAGAGTATTACATTTACTCGAAGTGATGCAGGTCTATGTTATTTTGATTAAACCAACAAGCACGGATGGGTGCTGACAAACCTCGAAAAATGATGTGGGCGAACTGGAATTGGAACCCACGATCAGATGTTCCTGGCATGCCCAAGGTAGACAACTCTGCACAGGGCTCTAACAGAAGTAGCTCGTATATTATTATTGTATATGGTCTTATTAGGTTACGTATAACCTGTTGTAATGTTGTATACTCAATATATGATGACGTCATTGACTCATGTCATTTGTATACTTTGACAACGTCGTGATAAATAATATTGTTTGTTCACTAAGACAAGGTGATTGTACATAATGTTGTTGCTCACAGTGACAAGGTGATTGCACACAATGTTGTTTGTTCACAATGATTTTTACATAATGCTGTTAGCTCACCTAGACAACGTCATTGCATATAAGGGGGGCACTGGTGGCCCAGTCGTCTAAGGCGTCGCGAGTCGCTGTACAGAGTTTCCTCCCTTGTACACACCAGAAACCTAAAAATGATAGTGGAAGCTCACCTAGACACAGGCATTGGTTATAATATTGTAATCTCACCTAGACGTCATTGGACATAATGTTGTAAGCTCACCTAAACAACGTTGTAAGCTCACCTAGACAATGTCATTAGATATAATGTTGTAAGCTCACCTAGACGTCATTTAACATAATGTTGTAAGCTCACCTATACCACGTTGTAATCTCACCTAGACAATGTCATTAGATATAATGTTGTAAGCTGACCTAGACGTCATTTAACATAATGTTGTAAACTCACCTATACCACGTTGTAAGCTCACCTAGACAATGTCATTAGATATAATATTGCAACCTCACCTAGACGTCATTGAACATAATGTTGTAAACTCACCTATACCACATTGTAAACTCACGTTGAAAATGTCATTAGATATAATGTTGCAACCTCACCTAGACGTCATTGAACATAATGTTGTAAGCTCACCTAAACAACGTTGTAAGCTCACCTAGACAATGTCATTAGATATAATGTTGTAAGCTCACCTAGACGTCATTTAACATAATGTTGTAAGCTCACCTATACCACGTTGTAATCTCACCTAGACAATGTCATTAGATATAATGTTGTAAGCTCACCTAGAGGTCATTGAACATAATGTTGTAAGCTCACCTATACCACGTTGTAAGCTCTCCTTGACAATGTCATTAGATATAATGTTGTAAGCTCACCTAGACACAGGCATTGGATATAATATTGTAGGCTCACCTAGGCGTCATTGCACATAATGTTAGTAGCTCACCTGTATATCGTCATTGTTAGTACACTTATACAACGTCATTGCATACTATGTTGTTAGCTCACCAAGGCAACATCATTGCATATGAAATTGTTAACTCACTAATATAACATCCTTGAATATACTATTCTTAGCTCACCTAGGCAACGTAACTGAATACAAATTCGTTAGTTCTCTAAGGCAACGTCACTGAAAATATGATTGCTTGATGTTGTTAGTTCGCTAATACAACGTCATTGAAACGAGTATTGTAGCTCACTCAATAACACTATGGAACTATAAAATTTCTTGTAAGCTCACCTAAATAAAGACGTTATATGTTGTTAGCTCACCTGGATAATTTGTATGCAATAATATTGTTATATGTAGGGATATGATATGTGCTTTAACCTCACTATTAATAACTGATTCAAAATAACGTTGCATTGTTTTCATTGTTTGTGAAACGCCCTTTAGGAACGTGACATGATATCAGCTGATGATTACTTGAACAACCAATCATATATGACTGCGGTCTGAAAACAATCCAGTGATTGCCGTCGCGAGCATCGGACTACACAATCAGGATACGATGACCAGGAAGTCATTGAGTTCAACCACTCGATTCATTAAGACAAGTTTAAGTTTCTGGGGACAAATTAATTTTACCCGGAATTCTTTACAGAGAGAGGACAGATTGACAGCTGATGTGGCTTTACTTAATTATTTTGTTGAGAGCATTGAATTAAGGAATTACGCCATCGCGTTGTCAATGTACATGTACCTGTATAACATTAATCAGATGAGGTGAAGTGGGGTTTAACGTCGCGTCCAAGGTTATTGCACTGATATAGCGACTTGTACGTGTGTGTGAGTGTGTGTTGTTGCTACCTGGACTAGTACGGACTAATATAGATTTTATAGTGCTAACCCACTGGCATACCATGCCTCAGTTTAATATAAATACCCCACTCAGACACAGTATACTGACTCCGAGCAGACCAGACCTTGTTTAATACCGAGCGCCAGGCAAGGTAACAACAAGTACCATATTTCAAAGTATTTTGGTATGATGCAGCCGGGGATCGAACCCTGGACCTTCCGCTCTCCATCCTGGCGGACGCTTTACCACTAGAACACGGAGGCGGCCCCCTAGGGATAGATAAAGGAGTGTGGTTTCACTTCATCAAGAGAAGACAGCACCCAAGTGGTATGTGTGGGAAGAGGAGCCCAGTGTATCAGAGTGTCCGACATTTGTTGATTCATTTATATCAGAACTTGTGCAGAGAGTTAAAGATCTCAGACTGTGTCTCATCTGTCTCGTGCGAAGACACTTAGTAGAGAGTGCAAGTCAAAGAAACAATATGAACACTCCACTCAGACACAGTACACTTACTCCAGGCAGACCAGTCCTTGTTCTAGCCCCTTAATGCCAAGCGCTAGGCAGGGTAACAACAAATACCATCTTTCAACGTTTTTTGGTTTGACGCGGCGAGGGATTGAAACCCGTACCTTCCGCTCTGATGGCGGACGCTCAACCACCAGATCACGGAGGCGGTCTCATAGTTTAAGTGGACAGCCTCAGTATATAGTATTCTTACTTCGAGTTAGCAAGCCAGTGTATACCATTATTTGATTTTGAAGGAACAAACGGTGCATCACATCACTAGTTCTCTTTACTCCGATACCATACCTCTGCATGAAGACATGGCAGCCTATATATAGGAACTTTCAAATCGAACAATCAGTGTTGATGCTTCTAAGTTCCATGAGTTGCATGAGTTAGCAACATATTTAATTTCTGTATCACGAAAACGAAAGAAAACAGCCAGTTCCGTGTGTGAATAATATAGGTCGAGCCATTCTATTGTTGATATCTTATACACCCTGGCCTTTTCTGAGCGCCATTGAATCTCCAACAACGAACCCGGTCATTTGACATTTTCAATCGGGTCGTGGTATCATATTGGAGTGAAATATCTTATGATAACGTCATTATTAACTCTCCATAGCACATAAAAGTCAAGTGTACTCGTAAAACAGGCCCCCCATTACAACGTCAGTGTATAATGTGACTTGTTCATATCAGTGGATAGCACTTAAAGTTTAGATTGGGTAATATCTGTGTATAGCTTTTCTAACCTATATTTGGCAAGGTCGATGTATGACTTACCTTGGCTCACTTTGGCAGGGTCAGGGTTTTGCATTGAGAAGTCATGGTGGCCACGTCTGCCTAAGAATCTGTTAGTTCTCTTTCGAAACATCAATGTATTTCATTGTGAGCTTACAGTGGCAACGTCAGTGTACAGAAAATTTCGCTCATCTTGGACACGCAGTGCCTAAATATCATATGCGCTCCTTAGATCAATGTAGAACAGTGTTAGCTCTCCTTAGCTCTGATTTCATAGCATTATAGTATAATAATATTATTCATTCTCTTTTAAACGACAATGTAATGTATTGTTAAATTCACGGAAAGGGGGGATTAGTTAAGATTAAAATGAGAAGATCAATTTATGGCTTTATGCCTCGAGTGGTAACAATGCGTCATGGCGAGTGTGCACTGGGATCTTATCTAAATGGGCATATGGATCATATATGACACATAAGATGGGGACTAGAGTACTGTAGAAAATAAACTAGAAGTGTTTGTTGTAATGTTACGTTGTTGTTTTAAAACTTTCTTACGGGCAGAGAAGTGGGGTGGATGAGGTGTACTGGAACAGAGGGTAGTGCGTGTGTCCGTGTGTGTATGTGTATGTGTCGGTGGGGGGGGGGGGGGGCGGGGGCAGGTGAAGTGTACTTGAAAACGGAGTAGTTGTGAGTAGTGAGGTGTACTAGGCCATGGGGTGGTTAGTGTGGGGTGTGTGTGGGGTGTATATTAGAGCGGGGGGGCTGGGGGGGGGGGGGGGGAGATATATTCTAGAGCAGTGGGACAGTTGGGTGGGTGGGGTGTACTAGGGGGAGGTGGTAGTGACTTAACAGAAGATAGGTCATAAGGGAGGTATCGAATCAGAGTAAACGATCTGATTATAATCAGGTTATGCCAATGCGATGAATTCAACGGTTAGGTGTATCCCGATGTTGAAGATTTTGCCACAGACGATGCGCGTTACACAAGGAGAAGAATTCAGAGAAAATATTTTATTTCGAAAGACAAAATGTTAAATTGAATTTATCCCACAATGGGAACAGGGCTCTTTGTCGTGGTGACGCCACAGAAGGATGGGTCCGTCATCTCCAGATCCAGCTTGTAACACTTCGTCTTAGAAAATATACATCTACAAAACACAATGATATGGATACTATGTTGTGTATATCGCCAAAATAGAAACAGCTTGGACTTTCTTGAAAAATATAAATTGACCAGAAAACCCTCGCCTTATAAAATAAAAATAAAACGTCTTGAAAATATGGTGCTGAGGGAAGATAAAATAATTCGGCTTCTCCCTTCAGAGAGATATCATTTAAGGTCTTGTCACAGTGACACCCTACCCTCTCACCCTAGCAATATGTTAAATGGACGAATAAAGTTTCATTAAAGCAGAATAGTGTCAAGATTCAGAATGCAGATTTATGCACTTTATGTCTTCTGTATTCAGCGTATGCATGTTTAATGTGTATTGTAATGTATCAGAATAATGCGGTGATCAGTATCATGCGATCTGTTGTGCGTTTTAGATACTCACGATTTATGTATAATGAATGCTCCCGCGCATGTCAGCGCGCATGCGCATTTGTGCCTTGCTTGCTCGATGATACGAATGAGTCATGTTGTTCGGCGTGGAATAATTCAAATCAAAGATACAACATGCCCACTCCGACTTACTGATATAAAAAAAATACTATATTTCTTTGAAAAAGCGTTTTCCATTTCAGAGAATAAAATATAAGTTAAAAAATATGAAATCAAATAGCACAGGCGTGCAGCTTACGTATTGCTGTAGGTTCGTCCATCGGTACCGCATACGAGCAGAGTCGGCGAAGTTCCACACGTGATGCTGTGTATGTTACGACAGAAGACTTCATGGATGATAGCGAAGGCAGGGTCAACGCCCTCCGTCGTGCTTGGAGCCACCGTTGATGCCGTGATGGCATCTGACGACATCGGAACCGTATCGGTCTGTGTCATGATGTCCGTTGACCTGATATCGTCGGTTGTTGACATCAACATGTTAATGAGGTCACTTGTTGCCTTTATCGATGGTGACGGTTTGTCTGACGATGTCGCTGGATTGGCTTTCTCAGATGTATCGGTGCTGGTTTCCATGGAAACCATAGGTGTCACCATGGTAGCTGTCACCGCATCGGATGACATCGGTGTGTCTGTTGTCGCAGTTACCGGGAGAGACATCTTTGGGGAGACTGCTGACGTCTTCCCTGCGTCAGTTGTTGCTGCTGTTGCGGACGGAGAAGATGACGGTTTCTCTGACACTCCAACTTTGCTGGTTGTAATTATGTCGTTAGTGACAGGAGATTGGGGACAGGGGCCGTGATTCAAGAGTGTCACGTTACCATCGTTACATCTGGCTTTAGCAAAGAGGCAACTGAGGAAAAGAACATTTGAATTTACAAAGTTACAAGTGTGTTTGAAAGCTGATACGCGATGTGGAGAAATCATATCATGGTTGATGTAAATTTCTCTAATTTCCCTACAGCTGCGTCAGATTTACTTGTTTGAAATGCACGTTCAGGATGGTCAATGAATTCCTGAAAACTCAAGAACAAAAGGGGTGACGTCACCATAAATCATGGGTTTGTATTTCACTTAGGTTGACTGTTTTTGATTCGGTGTTGTGTATTCATCAATTCAAAATGTTTTTGCCTCAAGACACAGCACTTAATCAGCGTCACTTTTGAAGCAGCCAAGGTGACACTGTCCTCGATAGGTTGTGTCAAGTCGTACTCACTGCTGTCATGTGATGTGTCGTCATCCCTATGGAATATGACGCAACACATCTATTCCCTGATTTATACAATATACCAGTATCCATATACTCACTGGTTGCTATACAAAATGCCATTTTCCATATGCTCACTGATTGTTATACAACATACCGTCATGCGTATACTCACTGATTGTTATACAAAATACCATTATCAATATGCTCACTGATTGTTATACAAAATACCACCATGCATATACTCACAGATTGTTATACAAAATACCACCATGCATATACTCACTGATTGTTATACAAAATACCCCCATGCATATACTCACAGATTGTTATACAAAATACCATCATCAATAAACTCACTGATTGTTATACAAAATACCCCCATGCATATACTCAAAGATTGTTATACAAAATACCATCATCAATAAACTCACTGATTGTTATACAAAATACCACCATGCATATACTCACAGATTGTTATACAAAATACCCCCATGCATATACTCACTGATTGTTATACAAAATACCCCCATGCATATACTCACAGATTCTTATACAAAATACCATCATCAATAAACTCACTGATCGTTATACAATATACCATCATGGATTTTCAATTCGTGCAATATACCGTCAAGCATATACTGATATACACACTGATTGTCATGCAATAAACCGTCACGCATATACTCATATACTCACTGATTGTTATGCAATAAACCGTCAAGCATATACGCCAATACTCACTGATTGTTATGCAATAAACTGTCAAACATATACGCAAATACTCACTGATTGTTATGCAATAAACCGTCAAGCATATACGCAAATACTCACTGATTGTTATGCAATGAACCGTCAAACATATACGCAAATACTCACTCATTGTTATGCAATAAACCGTCAAGCATATACGCAAATACTCACTGATTATTATGCAATAAACCGTCAAACATATACGCAAATACTCACTGATTGTTATGCAATATACCGTCAAGCATATACTCATATATTCACTGATTGTTATGCAATAAACCGTCTAGCATATACTCATATATTCACTGATTATTATGCAATATACCGTCAAGCATATACGCAAATACTCACTGATTGTTATGCAATATACCGTCAAGCATATACGCAAATACTCACTGATAGTTTACAATAAACCGTCAAGCATATACGCAAATACTCACTGATTGTTATGCAATTAACCGTCAAACATATACGCAAATACTCACTGACTGTTATGCAATATACCGTCAAGCATATACGCAAATACTCACTGATTGTTATGCAATATACCGTCAAGCATATACTCACATACTAACTGATTGTTATGCAATATACCGTCATACATATACGCAAATACTCACTGATTATTATGCAATATACCGTCAAGCATATACGCAAATACTCACTGATTGTTATGCAATATATCGTCAAGCATATACTCATATACTAACTGATTGTTATGCAATAAACCGTCAAGCATATACGCAAATACTCACTGATTGTTATGCAATAAACCGTCAAACATATACGCAAATACTCACTGATTGTTGTGCAATATACCGTCAAGCATATACTCATATACTCACTGATTGTTATGTAATATACTGATATACTCACTGATTGTTATACAGTACGAGGTCAGTACCGCACAAGTTCTCGTCTCCGTGTGGTATGTGTGTAGCACAGGGTATAGATAGAATTGAGGCACACACCTCCTGTGTATAGTTCATCATCAAATTGTTAATGTCGTGAATAGTTTCCCCATGGTTGATCTTCGAGGCTATGACTGGAAGATGAAAGCAACATGACATGTCAGTAAAGCTCATATGAAGTTTTATGGAAGACATGTGGAGAACATTTCCAAATTTGACGCATAAGTGACCAAAAGAATTATGTACGATGCATTTCCCTAATTTGATATATACCATATGTTCCCGTGTGTTTTTAGGTGCACAGTTGATTAGCCTTTGCATGTGTTTGTGACGGCAAGAACCGATCACCTTTTCGTGAACACCTGGTATCATCACAATTTCATGATCATTCATGAACACATGCTCATGATATAGTTGTAATCGTACAATCGGCTTTTGAGTTTGTTATGAATATGGAAATGGTTTTGTCATTGTACGTTGTAGTTGACTCAGCATTATTGATTATTGTTTCTGAGCTTATGGTGAAACAAGGGGACTACAGTTTACCAGCAGAAAAATCAGTTATAAAAAGACAACGCCAGAGAATAACCAGTCTCGATTATCCTCCGAAACAGATTTCATTGGGCGCAAAAGACAAATCAGAGATGAAAAGTATACGAATTCATAAAATTCTTAATGAAGCTGAACGGAATATTTTATCAGACTGTAATATTTTAACCCTTTCTTACAGCCACGCCCTGGGGTCGACCGAACGCGCTTTGGTTTGCCTCATGTGACGTGAGTTTAAATTTGACTAGTTTGAATGGTTGGTTGTAGTTTGACGCCGCACCATGCAATATCCAAGCAATATGACGGCGCTCCGTAAATAATAGACCAGACCAGACAATCCATGACTGACATCGTGAGCATCGATCCACGCTATTGGGATACGATGACGTGTATCAACCAAGTCAGCTAGTTCGACTACCCGACGCCGAGCATGGGTTTCTAACCCGGATCCGCGCGGATTATGTTTGGACTGTTTGTTGATATTACAGCACGGCAGTGTCGATATGTATTTTGATCATTCGTCACGATTCGCATGTTTCCGTAACCTACAACAAGGCTCGTCCTCCTCTAGAGGGATGCCTTGCGTGGAAACGGCGCACGCCAAATCAGAATGCGCGTCAGGATATCGGTACTTTGATCAACATAATCACAAGTAAACAACTTTTAGAAAAACTTATATGACTTATAGGCCGAAGGTTTTCAGGGTCATCTGTACTTTCTTCATCTTTGTAGATCGGACGAATAATTCCATTTAACAATTCCATTATTCGGGAAACATCCCAGTAGCAAAGATAAGAATAAAAAGTCTGGTATACAAGGGTGACAATGTTTACACTGAAGAATCATTGCTAGTGTTACCCTTTAGTAGTTTGATGGCGCATACAATTTCTTGTTCACTTATGTCACTGACAGTGTTTAAAATATCATTGCAATTACTGACATAAAAAATACTATTAAGATCATTCGGATCGTCAGCGATTGTCATCGAAGGAAAATAAGTACTATATATAATTACAGATTCGTTAATATTTCATATATAAGAGTGACGTACCGTTGATCAGAGAGGAGAAAATTATGACTTTCACAATCATAGTGTTAAGCCGAGGGCTGCTCTGGCTGAAAATACCAAGCTGCTATCTCGGGCTACTCTATAAAATATAAGGTTTGCACGTCATAGGTCACAGCCAGAAGTAGTTCTGGCCATGGAACGGCGACAGGGAGTGTGCGTCCACGTGACAAGCATGACCTCTATGGCACTCTTTGGAGTTTCTGGTGTATGCCAGTACAAGACGAGTGTCACTGTTAGAAATAATCATTCATCTGTATCTGATGTGGGTTTGTTCGTTGTTTAACGCCGCACTCAGCAATATTCAAGCTAGATGACAATGGCCTGTAAATATCGAGTGAAGACCAGACAATCCAGTGACTGATATGAGCAACGGTCCATACCTGTCAGCTTGGTATGGGAGGAAATCCGAAATTATGAAGGCCTAGGCGTATGAAATGAAATCAGGTATCGGCTTTGTAAAGCGTTTCGACGTCTCTTCTTTAGCACTTCGATTCGGGAATTTTGATTTGTACAAAAGAAAACGCACACAGAACCCACATTCATTCCTTCGGTTGAGCTCAGCAGCGACAGGGGTATCACAGATCCACAACTATATAATAGAGCGGCCTTTATTATTTGGATTCGGAACTACTTGTTTAACTTCGTTAACTTCGATACATAAAATCAGATATGCGTACAACCATACCGGGAATTTCGAAGCATCGATGCTGATTGGATGATTAGAAAGTTCACCTCCTATGGAGGTGTCAGATCTGGGAGAGGTATGGTATTGGATTATAATCAGATTAAGCCAATGCGATAAATCCAGCGGAAAGGTGTATTCAGATGTTGAAGATTTTGCCACAAACGATGCGTGTTACACAAAGAGAAAAAATCAGATAAAGTATTTTATTTCGAATTACAGAATTTTCAGTTGAGTTTATCCGAGCAGGGGGACAGGGCTCTGTGTCGTGGTGATGACGGGAAGTCCATGTCCTCCACAGTTCACCACCTCCAGGCCAGGCTTGAAGCACGCCACCTTGCTGAACATACACCTGTAGACACCAGCACACAACCAATCACAGTAGATCCTTGTGTTAGTCCCTGTGAGTGAGTGTGTAAATAAGGTTTTACGCCGCTTTTAGCAATATTCCAGCAATATCACGGCGGGGGACACTAGAAATGCGCTTTACACATTGTACCCATGTCGGGAATCGAACTCGGGTCTTCGGCGTGACGTGCGAACGCTGAAACCACTAGGCTACCCCTCAATTCTCCACGTGGGTACAATTTGTGAAGCCCAGTTCAGGTGTCTCCCGACGTGATATTGCTAGAATATTGCTTACAGCAGCGTAAAAACAAATTCTCTCACCCACCAGCCTGGGAGAGTGTGACGCAAGGCATATTACAGTCATCAATGAAACAGTTTCATTTGTCAATTATACATATTTGTGCATACCACTCTTTTTATGCCACTTAGTACAGTACATATTTGTGCATACCACTCTTTTTATGCCACTCAGTACAGTACATATTTGTGCATACCACTCTTTTTATGACATTCAGTAAGTACATATTTGTGCATACCACTCTTTTTATGCCACTCAGTACAGTATATATTTGTGCATACCACTCTTTTTATGCCACTCAGTACAGTACATTTTTGTGCATACCACACTTTTTATGCCACTCAGTACAGTACATATTTGTGCATACCACTCTTTTTATGACATTCAGTAAGTACATATTTGTGCATACCACTCTTTTTATGCCACTCAGTAAGTACATATTTGAGCATACCACTCTTTTTATGCCACTCAGTACAGTACATATTTGTGCATACCACTCTTTTTATGTCACTCAGTACAGTACATATTTGTGTATACCACTCTTTTTATGACATTCAGTAAGTACATATTTGTGCATACCACTCTTTTTATGACATTCAGTAAGTACATATTTGTGCATACCACTCTTTTTATGCCACTCAGTACAGTACATATTTGTGCATACCACTCTTTTTATGCCACTCAGTACAGTACATTTTTGTGCATACCACTCTTTTTATGCCACTCAGTACAGTACATATTTGTGCATACCACTCTTTTTATGACATTCAGTAAGTACATATTTGTGCATACCACTCTGTTTATGCCACTCAGTACAGTACATTTTTGTGCATACCACACTTTTTATGACATTCAGTACAGTACATATTTGTGCATACCACTCTTTTTATGCCACTCAGTACAGTACATATTTGAGCAAAACCCTTCTTTCTATACCACTAACTTTGCAAACATATTTGTGTCGACCTTGGGGTTCCAGGTAAGACAGGAGGTCAGGTTCCATGACTCGACAGACTGTGTGTCCTATGACCCTGACGGCCTGGGTCATTGCTTACAGTATCAATCATTGAATGTTCTGGTCCAGAATCCATAATTTACAGTCGGCAGTAACATAGTTGGAAAATTACAAACAAACAAACTATACTTACATAAGTAAGGATAAGAATTTATGGATGAAGAACTTCTTTATTACAATTAAGAGCGACGTTTTGGTGTAGGTTCTAACACCGTTATCAAGCATATTCACTTGCTTGATAACGGTGTTAGAACCTTCACCGAAACGTCGCTCTTTATTGTAATAAAGAAGTTGTTCATCCATAAATTCTTATCCTTACTTAATACTCCAACTTCTAAATGCCTATCAAAGAAGAATACTTACATATTGGTGTAGACCCTCCCGTCAGAGCCACATATGTCACTATCAATTCCATTGCCACAGCTGATTGCATCGATATTCCTGCAAAACACTTCTTTGATGAGGTCAAGACTGGGGTCGTGACCCCAGGTGATGGTGTTCCATGTCGTGGTTGTCACAGAAGGAGTGGTTGTTGTGACCTGGATTGACGGGGGGAGCGTCTGTGAGGTGACAAGCAGCCCCTGGTCCTCTGTGCTTGGTGAAGGGAGAGTTGTGTGTGGCGCTGGTGTGATGGGGTCGCAGGCACCATACTTGACGAAATCAACGTCATGATGTTTGCAGCGAGCTTGTGCAAACTTGCAGCTTAAACACAGGAAATATTCCTTTACACAGATGCAACTGTCATATGTCAACCATTTCAACCAATTACAGAATTACAAATTATTGCTTACTGCAAAATGTTATCATGTCAGTTTATAAGCCAGTAGCCGCCATGGTGACCTTCGGGATGGTTATTAGGATGCTGTTTCTGGTCAGTCAGCACAATTACTGAAGCAGCACATTGGATGGAAGATGAAGGACTGAGTGCGCCCCAGCAACAATGCATCACTCGTGACGATTGAACTTATGAATTACTCAATACTTAGGAAAATTCTGAAGTACTATTAACTTTAGGAGTACTCTTTATGCTAAAACTCTTTATGAAAAAATTCTTAGATTAAAGAGTAACGTTTGGTATTTCTTAGAATGTTCTAAGACCTCTTTAGCACTCAATACATTTTCATGAATACCACCCCAAGTATTGATTTCCACAAAGAGTGATCACTGAATACAAACTGAATTCACAATGATCACTATATCTCGAAACCCCTAAGGATACTCTGTGCTCTGAGTATGACCACTGTATGACCGCTGTGTTTGACCACTGTGTTTTCTGTGTATGACCGCTGTGTGTTCTGTGTATGACCACTGTGTGTTCTGTGTATGACCACTGTGTGCTCCGCATTTTGGTGCCCATTCACAGTCAAGATGTTGATCACTTATCACTGCCCTGTGTGAACATGAGACATTGTGTGACAGATTGACAGACATAGAGAATGTTTGGTGTACTCACGGGCAGACAGTAGGAGGCAGACGGTGGACGTACGCATGTTGCTGATCGTGCACTCGTTGGACACTCGAGTACCTGTCGCCTGTCAAGCCGCCACGACGGACACAATAATGTCACATCTGACATTCGTCGCACTTTACCCGTGAAATCCAGATAATAATATGTCTTCAGCAACCCATGCCTGCATAAGAGCCGATTATACTTGTCGTAAGAGGCGACCAACGGAATCGGTTGGCCAGGTTCGCTAATTTGGTTGATGCATGTCATCGTATCCCAATTGCGTAGATCGATGCTCATGATGACAATCACTGGATTGTCTGGTCCAGATTCGAGTATTTACAGACCCCAATCATGTCTTGGAAGAATGACGGTTAGAAAAAGGCGTGCATTGGAAAAATGACTGAAAGAAATAGCCATTTCTTTGAAGAATAAAAGGTGAAAAGGGACATTTCTTGGAAAGGTGAAAGGTAGAAATAATTATATTTTGGAAGAATGACAGATAGAAATAGACATGTCTTGGAAGAATGAACTGATTTGTTTGGTTGTAAAGGACGCATGTTTTAGTCAACCAGAGAATCTATAAAACTTACTGACTCTCGTATGTTTCGCTATTAGAGCCGCACACTTTACTATCAGCCGGCAAGGTGTCACAGTGGAGACCATGGATGTGTTGACACATCGTCGGGTTGTATTTGAGGATCACCTCGTTGATTTGGTCCACGACGCTCTCAGTGACGTGAGTTGTCTGTTGGTGGTCGCCATGGTGACCTTCGGGATGGTTATTAGGATGCTGTTTCTGGTCAGTCAGCACAATTACTGAAGCAGCACATTGGATGGAAGATGAAGGACTGAGTGCGCCCCAGCAACAATGCATCACTCGTGACGATTGAACTTATGAATTACTCAATACTTAGGAAAATTCTGAAGTACTATTAACTTTAGGAGTACTCTTTATGCTAAAACTCTTTATGAAAAAATTCTTAGATTAAAGAGTAACGTTTGGTATTTCTTAGAATGTTCTAAGACCTCTTTAGCACTCAATACATTTTCATGAATACCACCCCAAGTATTGATTTCCACAAAGAGTGATCACTGAATACAAACTGAATTATTCACAATGATCACTATATCTCGAAACCCCTAAGGATACTCTGTGCTCTGAGTATGACCACTGTATGACCGCTGTGTTTGACCACTGTGTTTTCTGTGTATGACCGCTGTGTGTTCTGTGTATGACCGCTGTGTGTTCTGTGTATGACCGCTGTGTGTTCTGTGTATGACCGCTGTGTGTTCTGTGAATGACCGCTGTGTGTTCTGTGTATGACCGCTGTGTGTTCTGTGAATGACCGCTGTGTGTTCTGTGTATGACCGCTGTGTGTTCTGTGTATGACCACTGTGTTTTCTGTGTATGACCGCTGTGTGTTCTGTGTATGACCGCTGTGTGTTCTGTGTATGACCGCTGTGTGTTCTGTGAATGACCGCTGAGTGTTCTGTGAATGACCACTGTGTGTTCTGTGTATGACCGCTGTGTGTTCTGTGAATGACCGCTGTGTGTTCTGTGTATGACCGCTGTGTGTTCTGTGTATGACCGCTGTGTGTTCTGTGTATGACCGCTGTGTGTTCTGTGTATGACCGCTGTGTGTTCTGTGTATGACCGCTGTGTGTTCTGTGTATGACCGCTGTGTGTTCTGTGTATGACCGCTGTGCGTTCTGTGTATGACCACTGTGTGTTCTGTGTATGACCACTGTGTGTTCTGTGTATGACCACTGTGTGTTCTGTGTTTGACCGCTGAGTGTTCTGTGTATGACCGCTGTGTGTTCTGTGTATGACCGCTGTGTGTTCTGTGTTTGACCGCTGTGTGTTCTGTGTATGACCGCTGTGTGTTCTGTGTTTGACCACTGTGTGTTCTGTGTTTGACCGCTGTGTGTTCTGTGTATGACCACTGTGTTTTCTGTTTAAGACCGCTGTGTGTTCTGTGTATGACCGCTGTGTGTTCTGTGTATGACCACTGTGTGTTCTGTGTATGACCTCTAAATATGAGAGTAAATATGTACAGTAAATTATCGATACGTTTTGTACTTATAATAGCGGTTCCAAATAAAATGTCCGGGGATCAAGTATTCACAAAAAATGAAAATCATAAAACGTGAACGCTTTATCCCCTGTTTCGTAATATGATTTGTGTTCATTTTCACCTCTTAATGAAAGACTTTGCTCCGCATTTTGGTGCCCATTCACAGTCAAGATGTTGATCACTTATCACTGCCCTGTGTGAACATGAGACATTGTGTGACAGATTGACAGACATAGAGAATGTTTGGTGTACTCACGGGCAGACAGTAGGAGGCAGACGGTGGACGTACGCATGTTGCTGATCGTGCACTCGCTGGACACTCTAGTACCTGTCGCCTGTCAAGCTGCCACGGCCCATCCTACAAGAAACCAGTCTATAGTACACTACTTTCAGATCCCGTGGAACACTGTGCGTTAGTGTAGATAAGAATGTTTCCCAGTACACAGGTGCATACATGTAAGTGTGTTTGATAGTCGCAGATAATCAGTATCTGTACCTGGACTGTCTACAACATCAGTATCTGTACCTGGACGGTCTACAACATCAGTATCTGTACCTGGACTGTCTACGTAATCAGTATCTGTACCTGGACTGCCTACAACATCAGTATCTGTACGGGGAGTTTCTACATATTCAGTATCTGTACCTGGACTGTCTACATAATCAGTATCTGTACCTGGACTGTCTACGTAATCAGTATCTGTACCTGGACTGTCTTCATAATCAGTATCTGTACCTGGACTGTCTACATAATCAGTATCTGTACCTGGACTGTCTACATAATCAGTATCTGTACCTGGACTGTCTAAGTAATCAGTATCTGCACCTGGACTGTCTACATAATCAGTATCTGTACCTGGACTGTCTAAGTAATCAGTATCTGTACCTGGACTGTCTACATAATCAGTATCTGTACCTGGACTGTCTACAACATCAGTATCTGTACCTGGACTGTCTTCATAATCAGTATCTGTACCTGGACTTTCTACATAATCAGTATCTGCACCTGGACTGTCTACAACATCAGTATCTGTACCTGGACTGTCGACAACATCAGTATCTGTACCTGGACTGTCGACAACATCAGTATCTGCACCTGGACTGCCTACAACATCATTATCTGTACCTGGACTGTCTATAACATCAGTATCTGCACCTGGACTGTCGACAACATCTCTATGTAGATTTATACAAGCAGTAACCGGACTGTCTGTGACGTACTGTACGATGACTCGCAATCAGCTAACCTGACTCCCCGATCCATTAAGTGTTAATTGACACCAGAATGTGTTGCATTCCAACCTGGAAGTCCCACGTTGAATAAATTCTTAATATTCATCGCCGTGATACAGAAAACAATGTAAATTCATTTTGATCCTGGTTACTGGTGTTTAATACCAAAGACATATTTACAGTTCAGGAATCAGTGTCAGCATCGCTTAAAAACAGGTCCATCCTGGTATTTGAAACATGCATTTCGTCATATTGGGCATGAATTTATCCAATCAGAATAGACTTCGGTGTTGACTTCAAGGGGAGGCCGTTCTCGTGACACTTCGCGGGGTTGGTCGGCTCCAGGTCGGGCTTGAAACATTTCACTTTGGCAAAGAGGCACCTTGAGATAAAGAGTTTCCTTGTGTCAGGAAAAAGCAAGGAAGCGCAGAGGTGCGTCTATCACTGAGGCACACACTGCACGTCACACTTGTCTTTAGCTAGTACTACTACTACTACTACTACTACTACTACTACTACAACAACAACTACTACTACTACTACTACTACTACTACAACAACTACTACTACTACTACTACTACTACTACTACCACAACATCTACTACTACTACTACTACTACTACAACAACTACTACTACTACCACAACATCTACTACTACTACTACTACTACTTCTACTACTACTACTACTACTACAACTACTACTACTATTACTACTACTACTCCTACCACAACATCTTCTACTACTCTGCTACTACTCTAGCTACTAATACAACAAATACTACTACTACTACTACTACTACTACAACATCAATAACTACTACAACTATTACAACTGCTACTACCTTCTACAACCACTACTACTACAACTACTACTACTACTACTACTACTACTACTACTACAACTACTGCTACTACTACTACAACATCTTCTAATACTGCTACTACAATAACAAGTACTACTACTACTACTACTACTACTGCAGCAACTACTACTGCTACTGATGATGATTATGATTAGCGTTATGATCTTACTGGTTCGTGTACACCTTCCCGTCCGTGGCACAGATGTCGGAGTCTACATTGTTCCCACAGATGATGGTGTTGATGTTGGTACAGAAAACGTCTTTGATCAGGTCATATCCTGGGTCATGGCTCCACGTGACTGTGCTTGGAGGAATGGTGGTCATGTGACTGGCTGGAGATGGCGTGACGTCACAGGCTCCTTTGTGATTGAACAGTATGGTGGAAGAGGGCCGACATCTTGCTTTGGCAAACACGCAGCTGAATGTGGAAGGAAACATAGAAGCAGTATCTTGGAACTGCAAATATATAGTTTATTCGTTTAATGAAGAGTGGGAAAGTAATAAATTTGTATTCATGATGTGATAAAGATGTCATTTGTATATGTCCGGTCTAATATAGAATGAAACGTAGTATATTCCTTGTGTAATATTGAATGGAAAGTAGCATATTCCTGGTGTGATATTGAATGGAAAGTAGCATATTCCTGGTGTGATATTGAATGGAAAGTAGGATCTCAGTGCTGTAATATTGAAAGCATAAATATTATAGTCGAGCTGTTCTAAAGTATGGGCAAGCAGTATATTCAACCAGTAGGGAGGGTGGATATTCCTGAAGTAATATTATGTTATATTAAACTGCAGTTATGTGGAAAGGAATATATTCCTGATGTATAGGCGAATGCGGTAATATACCCAGGGTAATATTGAATGGAAATAGTGAGTGAGTGAGTATGGTTTTACGCCGCGTTTTGCAATGTTCCAGCAATATAAAGGCGGGGGACACCAGAAATGGGCTTTACACATTGTACCCATGTCGGGAATCGAATCCTGATCTTCGGCTTGATGAGCGAACGTTTTAACCACTTGGCTAACCAACCGCCCCTTGAATTGAAATAACCAATATTCTATACCTCATAAAGTGTATACACTACGTTCCTTCATTCCCCGTAAATCATATGGTCTAGATGCAGTGTAGTGGCTTAGTGGAACCTACGAGTCAAACCACGGTCTGGTTCAAGGAGATGTGAACAAGGGAATGTTCAGACCAAGTAGCGTTCAGATTACATCGGCTCTACACATCGCTTCCATATCAGCCAAAGGGAGGGTTCGCAAAAGGTTCATCGATGGAGTTGTGCTTTTCTGACTTCAGTGAGATATACTCGCAGTAGAATAGACGATGAGTGAGTGAGTGAGTGAGTGAGTATGATTTTACGCCGCTTATAGCAATATTCCAGCAATATCACGGCGGGGGACACCAGAAATGGGCTTCACACATTGTACCCATGTTGGGAATCGAACCCGGGTCTTCGGCGTGACGAGCGAACGCTTTAACCACTAGGCTACCCGACCGTCCCTTATATAGACGATGAGGGTTGTATAGACGATGTATAACCCCACCCTGGAACATGTCCAGCTCCTGACCATGTACCGTCACTTCGTTGCCAGTCTCTAAATAGACACGTGCCACTGCTACACATATACCGGTAGTGTATATTCACGGGTGATAGGGAACTTAGTGAATGAAAACCCCTGAAGGGTTGAAGATGATGGCTACCAGGAACTTGTGGTTCGCTGATTCTGTTTGCATCCTCTACATTTAGGCCTAATCATTTACAACTATTCGGCCCTGAACACACTCACTGGTCGGGGTAGGTGACTTGGTCGGTGCCACACATTGTCTCGTGGTCCGTGACTTTGTGAAGACTGCAGTCAAACTTCAAGATGGCGGCGCACAACGTGGCGGAGAAAGGATTTTTGTGGGGGTGGTTGAGGACCTCTTCCACTGGCCTCGCATGAGCATTCAGTGTCCATTGAATATCGGACAGAAGCACTAAAACATATTTTGGTTACACTCCATAACATACACAATTGGGTTACATTACAGTATATGTAGAATCTGATACATTATGCTATAAGTACATTTGGGTAATATAATGTGTCAAAAACATAGGAGATATGGGGGTCGTTTTGCGTTACTAACACTGGGTAAAATCTGTTGGCCAGACATGCGCGATTTCTTCAAGACATGCTTCCGATGAGTCGACCAATGTCAGCTTACCTTATGTTATTCCATTCATCAGTAAGAGCAACACAGAGTTCATTAGAGTGGTGGGTGGATTTTGACGTTGACGTAACCGTCTGTCAATGACATCTCAGGCATGTCCAATGGAGGAAAGGCCAGGACGTTTTGGTGGCCATAACATGACAATGAGGTTTTGCTGTTGAAGGTATTGGGTCACGATCCTTGCACGATGTGTACGTGCATTTTCATGTTAAATGTGCAAATGGCACTACGGGTGTGTCCGTGACTGCCATGGGCAATATGAAGCGCAGTCCAGCCAGTCATTGTGATACCAATCAATACCATTATGGCCCCACCCCGAAACTATCCTGCTGTATGACGTTAACGCCAATAAAAAAACCATAGGTCGTCTCGAAACTCGATTCCTTCATTCATGGAAGTTGAGAGTGAACTTCGAATCGTCAGGACACATGACAGAGCCCAACATCGATTTTCCCACCGCTGACGTTACCTACTCCACAGACGCCTCTGATTCAAATGACGTGCAGTACGTTGTGGGATGACTCGTGGACGTCATGCACGTAAATGCCATCTGTGCAGACGATTTCGCACCGTCTTGGCATGTACTCTCACAACATGTGCCTGTTGCAACCGATCCGTTATCGGAGTGGCGGTTTGCAACGGATTTCTTAATGCCATCATTCTGACTCATCTGTCTTGTGCCGGGGTTGTTACCCTTAGGCGTCAGGAGCGCTGGCAGTTACTGACGTTAGGCGTTTGTTGGTATCGAGCCCACAATCTGCTGATGACATACAGTAAACTACGTTTATAACGAACATGTTTATAACGAACTGACGGATATAACGAACTTATTTTTTGGTCCCGGCCATTTGATGTATACATGCTGTATACATGCTTATAACGAACTACGGTTATTACGAAGTAAAATAAGTGGTCTCTTTGAGTTCGTTTTAACCGTAGTTTACTGTATTGAGAAACATTAATAATTCTGACGTGTGCCCACTACTGCAACATGCCTGTAGCACGGAAACGTCCAGCACGTTGCAAACATCACATGATTATTAATGTCGCTTCCTTAATGATTAAATGTGTTAATAAAGTGTCTTTGGCGTTTGGTTCCAATAAAAAATATGCCAAACATATGTCATACCACCCCTTGCACGTGCTGTCCGAGGTCATGACTGTGACAGTGTTGTGTTTGGGTGCTTGATTTCTCCAGACATTTTCATAAATCAATTACTTTCATGGCCAGAGACTTAATCCGACAATCGGTTTTATCCGACACTATTGATGGGAGCCGATTAAATCAGTCCTATTTAGCTTCGTTAATCCGAGGGTCTCGCACTGCGGCTCCAGCACACCTAATTTCCAACGAATTACCGAAATCACTCATTAATATGCCTCGTTAATCCGACACAGTGATCAGCGTACTCCATGGTCATCTGCCCGCAAGCCCTGTGTTTTGATGCGAGGCGAGCCGGTTGATAGCTGCATATTACAACGGCAGCAGAGGTAAACTTGCTTAACAATAAACACTAAACTACCTTACACTTGGGTTACACTACACTGTAGGTGCACTTAGTTTACACTAAACTACCTTACACTTGGGTAACACTACACTGTAGGTGCACTTAGTTTACACTAAACTACCTAACACTTGGGTAACACTACACTGTAGGTGCACTTGGTTCCCACAAAACTACCTGTACACTTAGATAACAGAACACTGTAGGTGCACTTAGTTTACATTAAACTACCTGTACACTTAGATAACAGTACACTGTAGGTGCACTTAGTTTACACTAAACTACCTGTACACTTAGATAGCACTACACTGTAGGTACACTTAGTTAACACTAAGCTACCTGTACACTTAGATAACACTACACTGTAGGTACACTTAGTTAACACTAAGCTACCTGTACACTTAGATAGCACTACACTGTAGGTACACTTAGTTAACACTAAGCTACCTGTACACTTAGATAGCACTACACTGTAGGTACACTTAGTTAACACTAAGCTACCTGTACACTTAGATAACACTACACTGTAGGTACACTTAGTTAACACTAAACTACCTGTACACTTAGATAACACTACACTGTAGGTACACTTAGTTAACACTAAGCTACCTGTACACTTAGATAAAACTACACTGTAGGTACACTTAGTTAACACTAAGCTACCTGTACACTTAGATAACACTACACTGTAGGTACACTTAGTTAACACTAAGCTACCTGTACACTTAGATAACACTACACTGTAGGTACACTTAGTTAACACTAAGCTACCTGTACACTTAGATAACACTACACTGTAGGTACACTTAGTTAACACTAAGCTACCTGTACACTTAGATAGCACTACACTGTAGGTACACTTAGTTAACACTAAACTACCTGTACACTTAGATAGCACTACACTGTAGGTACGCGAGGCGTACACATTACTGTAGTTCACTTCACTTATTGTCTTGCTTGACGTTTTATTTTTACACAATACAACCGGTTCACTTGGGTAACGCTACATGGTAGGCACACTTGGCTTACACTATTCCGCATGCACGCTTGGATTACATGCATCTGTAATTCGCTATTGCTTTCAAAATTAAGTCGCAACTTTTTTCAGAAGACTTTGGAAGGGGGTGTGGGAGTGTGGAGGGTGCTTGTAAGCTTTAAGACATCCGATTTACTGACTTATCTTAGATGAGTACCATTTACCTTCAAAAGTTGGTCGTTAGAGTCTGACGCAAATCGGGCCCTCGTTTCCGGAAATAGATTTAAGCTTTTACTCAAATCTCAAACTGAGTATGCCCCCCCCCCCCCCCCCCCCTCTAAAAAAACAACAACAACAACAAAAACAACAAAACAACAACAAAAAACAAAAAACAAAAAACTCACAAACTCACTCTAGCTAAATTTCGCCAAACAAACTTATCAAGAATTCAGCTGTTGGACACGAGTGACACGACGTATAGAATCGTTATGAAATCTAAATCTAAATGTTCCCCTGGCATGTAATCCAGGTTTTTTTTACGATCTAGAAAAAACACGTCTCCTTCTCGATCTCCGCTGTCTATTAGCAATCGCCATTTTGTATCAGTATTAAAATTTAAGTAACCAAGTAGGCTAACTTAAGTTTTACGTGGTTTCGACATCTTTTGGAGTAAACAAATGAACTCAGTTTTGTTTTAGAAATGCATTTTGTCGAGTTTACTCATTAAAAACTCTTACTTAAGTAAGTTTTTGAACTTAAGTTTGTTTCGAGAAATAACTGCATATAACTGCAGTTACATCTCGTAGTAGAGTTACAGACTTAAGACGCTGTACCATGTATACACAATCAAGAAGTTGAGGCCAGACTCACCAATAGCCAGCTGAATACACAGAAGTACCCGGGAAAACCACATGCTTTGTTTCAAGTGTGGAGAAGTCAGCGTGGCGTGCTGGTGGAGTCTTTCCAATGCTGACCTCTTGAGATAAGGCCAAGCACTTTTGACATATATTGAATGATATTGCTTAAAGCCTGTTAACTATTTGTAGAATTTGGTTTGTATGAGGTCAAATCCTTAGGGACAAAGGCACAGGTAGATTTTTAGTAAATTTATAGTACCAAATAAAGTCGATATATTGATTTTAATATCATATATACAAATATGAAATTTTGGAGCTCGATAGTCACATGATGTCGTTGTACAAAGGCATTGCAAACTGTTCATTGCCATGTCACATAAGACCACAAGGTAGCACTGATCTCAGTATCTCGCGTGACAGCCCCGGGCAATAATCACGGCTCTTCATCTCCTCGGCGCTGACTGGATAAGTGTACGAATTCTGTCCTGCGGAATTCTGTGTCATTCTGCTTGTAACGCATTGGTCAGTCTCGACGGCCAGGGCAAGGCGTTGATGTTGGCATTATGAAGGTAGTCTACCGTGACACGAGCTGTGTGCTGTGGAGCGTTGTCCTGTTGAAATAGCTCACTTTGGCGGTCAATGATTGGTAGAAGTTGAGGTTGTAGAATTTGATTCATGTAGCGATTGTCTGTCAAATCTCCCTGAACCACAACCAAGTCGGATCTCGTGGTATAGGATATGCCCCCTCCCCTACCCCAATCCATGACACTACCGCCACTGAAATTGTCGAATTCACGAACACAATATGGTGCAAAACGCTCATTTCGACAACGATAAACACGTTGTCTTCCATCTCGCCGGTGAAGAAGACATTGTGATTCATCACTAAATCATACCTGTCTCCTTTCGATGGATCTGTTGCAAAACAGGGTCTTCTGGATCGCATTCCAGCCTCGCGAAGATGGTTGCTGACAGTCTGGTCCGATATCCCCCTCAAACCAGGGATGCGTCCTGTAGTCTCCGCAGCTGTGGCATTGCGATGACGTAGGTGGAACAGTCGAATGTAGGGATCCAGTGCATGGGGTGGTAACTCTTGGTCGGCCGGTTCTCGGACGGTCTGCAGTGCAATTGAACTGTGTGTATCGGTCACAAAGGCGGCAAATAATGCTGTGGTGGACTTTGAAGTGGCGTGCAACAGAAGACTGTGATTCCCCTATTTGGCTACGTCCAATGGCGATGTTTCGATCGGCAGCTCTGAGTCTCGGCATTTTCAAACTTATTGGCTTGTGCTTTCCTTTTCATAGCCACTAACACGAGTTACGAATGCCATAACTTGCACGTGAATTTTGCTTTACTGTTTTCCTCTATGACATTCTTGAACAAGTGTGAAAATAATGTGGTTTAAAACATTGCAAATCGACAATGGCTGCATTTTAACGCACCAATTGTCGAATACCAGGCCACATTTTCCAATAACAGATATCCAATTTATATACTGGATTGTTTGTGTAGTCAGGTTCAGTGAACTACATACCTGTGCGTTTCTATTTTTGAAAAGTGTACATGTTGATTCCCAAGCTGAAACGCGAAGAATAAACAGAACTCAATTTTGGAATCAGTAAACAACCACATAAAATAAATGAACAATCACCAAATTATATTAAAACACTCAGTATTATGTCTACAAGCATAAAAGGCAATGCAAAGGGTCAAATATATGGCTGCAGCACTAAGTAACAGGCCCTGTTACACAAGTCTGTGCACTCACGAATGTCCAGAATGTGTCATGGTCGAATGTCTTGAACGAGGCACGTGCTCCGTTCTGGAACCCAGAAAACAGGAAGAAGGCAGAGAAGTCGGAGCTTTCCGAAAGGTATCTTGTCCGGACTTGGCAAGTAAAGAAGTCGCGAGGCAAATCGTAGAATGAGGCTCTCGCTCTCATATAAAAGGCCGGGCAAAAGAAAGCACTTAAAAACTGTCGTCCAAATTGTGCCCTGCAAGGTTCTTAAGACGTCATACGCATGTCATCTGTCGTGAGATATTCATGGATATGATTCATGTCATATCGCCGATCAAATGCATTACCATCAAATAATAAAAATATTTTGGTTTCACTTTTGGCCACCATCAAATATGGACGTACACTTTCTTTTGCTATGCATATTGGTGCAGACAGTCTTCTACAAACTTCTAGAAGTCAATCAGTCCTGTAAGTGAACAACAGTAAAAACGCTGAGTTATCTATACCGGGAGAGTCAATAAATAAAAGCGAAAAACCCTTTCCATATCTATAAGAAATCTCTGCCAAAAGCAGACTCTATTGAACGATTCAGACTTTATCTTGAGTATGTATTTTGAATCACCATAAAAAAATGTGCCACCAGGTGTCATCAGGTGGCACCCCTCACAAACACACGCAAAGGCGAGTCAAGGACTGGAATGGCGTTTGGACGATTAAGAACCACGAGAGCATCACCAACAGAACACTTGACATTTTATGCGCACCTGCCACTAGCAATCATCAGAAATAGTCACGATATTTACTGACACAGTGCTCTCTCCCCTTCATGATCCAGAGAGGAGAAGTTTAGGTGAAAAATCTCTTTAAAAAGAACACTTTGTCCAAATTAAATATATTAAATGAAAATAATATACATGTTTCCATGCTAAATGCATAAATAATTGCATGTGTGTACATGTCTGCTATTGTGTCTTAGCCCTTGACCCCGTGGGGACCTTGGGTAGAATGTATTCCCAGCACACCATTGCTGGTCGTAAGGGGCGACCAAATTAGGCTACCGAGTTTGCCGTAGGATTTGTCTTCGTGCCTGTGTCGGCGCAGGGCTGCAGTCTGGTGGTTGAGTGTATGGGTTCCAGGAGTAGCGTTCCTTTGCTCAATACACCACTTCGATCCATACTTCGCCTAGACGGGTTGGATGATGGGCCTTGTCCTATCAATCGGCTAGTCATGGCAAGGCCTGAGCACCTACTTTTCTTGTCTGATTGGCTTTGAATTGTATATATATGATTGTATTGTTTTGAATATACATTTACACTGGTTTTGACCACACTTGTTCAATTCAAATTTGCATCTACGCCAGTGCCAAAAGGCGATGGCTCATGGGCCCATCTGGTAGAATGTATATTCTCAAGAAATATTTCGGCATACACGGCATACACTCCTGGTGTCTTTTGTGCCGTCTGTTGGGAGGTCCACTCCATGGTAGGTTGGGAGCTAGGAGGGCGAATCATATTCGATACTACCATGGCCTTCACTCCCATTCAAAAAATGTTTAAATGAATCTGATGATTCAATCTCTTTTGAGGATGAGGACCCTTTAACAACCCTCATCAAACCTGATAATTTGGCGCGATTCCTTGTCATGTCTTCTCTTGACGTCTGTCTTCTAAAGTTGAAGACCGCCTCCGTGGTCTAGTGGTAGAGCGTCCGCCCGGAGAGCGGAAGGTCCGGGGCTCGGTCCCCGGCAGCGTCATACCAAAAGACGTTAAAAGATGGTACTTGTTGTTACCCTGTCTGCGTAAACTGCTCTAGAAGTCATCCTTCATCTTCCAAAAGATTACCCTATGTGGAAAGTGCAATCTAAAATTTTGTGAATCAAGCATGAGAGTAATATCTCTTTTCTGGATGAACAGAAGATTGTTCTAGCTCAGGAAAAAACGGACGTCATATGAAGATGCTGTAGTTCCTGTTTCAACCCACCTCCTGCTACTGTTCCGAGACCTGTTTCGTGGTATTCAGTAGGTTGCCAGACCGAATACACGCGGGCTACAGCTTCTCCTTCTATGTTGTGATTTACTGCAGTCTATGCGAGGCCTCCACAAGAGACGTCCAGTTCACAAACAATCATTCCCTCACAGGCATCTTGCGCTATGGATTAATCCTCATCTCAATAAAAATTGTCATCTCACTCAACTCAACAACCAAAATCAGAAACAAATGTAAAGCAAATTGAAAAAAACAACAACTTATACTTAGGACAGAACCTTCAAAAAAGAATCAAAGTGGCAGAGCCTCTAAGTATGGATCCCTTGAGGATATGGATGTGTCTGACAACGGCCATCATAGGACACAAAGCTTATCGCCCTCAAGGAAGACAAGGGTAGATATCCTGTCAATGCTCCGAAGAGATAGCTTCTTCATATATATTGAAATGGAATTGTAGAGAACTGAGGACTAATTTAATGAATTACAGCTCTTTGTTCAGGATTCTGCAGTGTGTCTACAAGAAACCTTATCTAAAGCTGACACATCATTTTAACTTACGTTAGTTTCATACATGTCGTTAGTTTTCTCCTCTGGGAGATAGGGTTACTGCTACAGGTGCTGATAATATTCGTTATCAGTTACACAAACATTTACCTGATTAATGCTAAGAAACATTGTCAAATATGTTTTTTCATATCTGGAGAACGGGAAATTTCCCTTCATAATGATCTTATTACTAATATTCAATGTGGTTTTCGAAAAAACAGATGTATAATTGTCCATTTGGTTGGATAGGAAACATTTGTTAAAAATGCTATCATCAATAAACAACACACAGCAGTTTTCGATTTGGAAAAAGTGTCTGATACAACCTTGAAACATGGAATTTTAAAAGAACTTCATCAAATTAGATTGAGAGGAAATTTGCCTTATTTTATATCAGAGTTTTAACAGACAGAAATTCCCAGGTACGTGTGTGATCCACACGTGAAATTTTGGAGAATGCGTTTTGATCATCATCTTACTTTCTTAGCACATATTACATATCTGAAAGCTAAATGTTTCTAATTCCAAGTGGGGAGATCACTTAACCCTTCTTCACTTGTATAGATCAGTTATCTGTTCTAAACTCGACGATAGCGCCATCATTTATGGTGTTGCTTCCAAAAAGTAAACGTAAATTACCTGATCTAATGCACCATCAAGGTCTAAGATCACAAAGTTATATTCAAATGACTCCAACCCTGCATACCAACGTGTGATTAATCCCCTTCGTGTGGATCTTTACAAAAACATGTTATCTATTATACCGCCTCTTGGAATAAGAATTAAACATTTTATTTCCGCTGCTAATATTGAACGCAATGACCTAACCTGACTACCCGATCCATAAAGTTGCTAACTGACACCAGCAAGTATATCGGGGAATCCATTCCAACCTGGAATTCCCATGTTGAATAAAATCTTAATATCCATCGCCGTGATACAAAAAAACCCCAATGTAAATTCATTTTGATCCTTGTTAGTGGTGTTTAATACCACAGGCATATTTACAGTACAGGAATCAGTGTCAGCACTGCTGAAATACAGGTCCATCCTGGTATTTGAAACATGCATTTCGTCACATTGGACGTGAATTTATCCAATCAGAATAGACTTCAATGTTGACTTCAAGGGGAGGCCGTTTTCGGGACACTTCGCGGGGTTGGTCGGCTCCAGGTCGGGCTTGAAACATTTCACTTTGGCAAAGAGGCACCTTGAGATAAAGAGTTTCCTTGTGTCAGGAAAAAGCAAAATAATACAAGGAAGCGCAGAGGTGCGTCTATCACTGAGGCACACACTGCACGTCACACTTGTCTTTAGCTAGTACTACTAGTCCTGTTGCTGCTGCTACTACAGTTACTACAACTATAACTAATACTACTCTTACAACAACTGATGAGTGAGTGAGTGAGTGAGTGAGTGGGGTTTAACGCCGCTTTCAACAGTATTCCAGTTATATCACGGCGTGTCAGTTTGATGTGGGAGGAAAACCCGAAGTGATGCAGGTCTCAGACGTTTACCACTTCGGTGAAATCCACGGGCACGGGTATGGTGCTGACAAACCAAGAAACATAACTGGGGCGAATCGGGATTCGAACCCACAATCAAAGGCTTCTGGTGTGCCCAAGGGACGCAACTCTGCACAGCGAATTGCGGCGCCTTAGACGACTTACCACTGCTTTAACTACCACTTCAACAGCTAAGGCTGGCATGGGGGTCATGACCAACAACAGCAATAATCTTACTGGTTCGTGTACACTTTCCCGTCCGTGGCACAGAGATCGGAGTCTACAGTGTTCCCACAGATGATGGTGTCGATGTTGGTACAGAAAACGTCTTTGATCAGGTCATATCCTGGGTCATTCCCCACGTGGCGGTGATTGGAGAAATGGTGGTCAGGTGACTGGCTGGAGATAGCGTGACGTCACAGGCTCCTTTGTGATTGAACAGTATGGTGGAAGATGGCCGACATCTTGCTTTGGCAAACACGCAGCTGAATGTGGATGGAAAAATAGAAGCAGTACCTTGGAACTGCAACTATATAGTTTATTCGTGTAATGTAGAGTGGGAAAGTAATAAATTTACATTCTTGATGTAAATCTTTAATAGAAGTAGAGCATTCCTGCGTTTATATTGAATAGCAAGCACAGTATTGAATATTGAATGGGAAGTGTAATATTGAATGAAAATTGGTATATTCCTTGTGTAATATTGAATGAAAAGTAGTATATTCCTGGTGTAATATTGAATGAAAAGTAGTAAATTCCTGGTGTAGTAGATGGAAAAATAGAAGCAGTATCTTGGAACTGCAAATATACAGTTTATTCGTATGTAGAGTAAAAAAGTAATAAATGTATATTCTTGATGTTATCTTTAATGGAAAGTTGAGCATTCCTGTGTGAATATTGAATAGGAAGTGTAATATTAAATGAAAAGTAGTAAATTCCGGGTGTAATATTGAATGGAAAGTAGTATATCTGGTGTAATATTGAATAGAAAGTAGGAGCCCAATGCTGTAATATTGAACAAGTACATATTATAGTTGAGCGGTCGTAAAGTATGGGCAAGCAGTATATCCATTTGGTAATATTGAAGGGAGGGTGGATATGCCTGATGTTATGTTATATTGAACTGCAGTTATGGTGAATGGAAAGTAATATATTCCTGATTTATCACCGAATGTGGTAATATACCCAGGGTAATAGTGAAAACTTGAGTGAGTATGGATTTAAGCCACTTTTAGCAATATTCCAGCAATATCAAGGCGGGGAACACCAGACATGGGATTCACACATAGTACCCATGTGGGGAATCGAACCCGGGTCGAACCTTCGGCTGGACGAGTGAATGCTAAAACGCAGCCCCTTGAATGGAAATAACCAATAGTCTATACTTTATAAAACTGTATACACTACGTTCCTCCATTCTTCGTGAAAACATGTGGTCGAGATGCAGTGTAGTTGCTAGTTGGAACCATATCAGCCAACGGTAGGATTTGCGAAAGGTTCATGGATGGACTTGTGATCTTTTGACTTCAGTGAGATACACACGGAGTAGTATAGACGATGGGGGTTCTACATCATCCCCGACCCAGGACCAGGTCTAGCTCTTGACAATATTCCCTCACTTCATTAACGGACTTAACGTGTCACTGCTACGCCTATACCGGTAGTGTGTATTCACGGGTAATGAGGAACTTAGTGAATACAAAGTGTTGAAGAGGATCAGAGTTCATCCGGCACAAGTCATGGCTACCCAGCTTCTGTTTGCATCCTCTACATTTGGGCCTACTCATTTACGATTATTCGGCCCTGAACACACTCACTGGGTAGGTGACTTGGTCGGTGCCACACATTCTCTCATGACCTGTGACTTTGTGTTGACTGCGGTCATACTTCAAGATGGCGGCGCACATCGTGGCGGAGAAAGGATGTCCGTGGATGTGAATGAGGACCTGTTCTACTGAATGCGTCGCCCTTGCATCACCAATTAGTGTCCATTGAATATCGGACAGAAGCACTAAAACATATTTTGGTAACACTACATAACATACAACACAATATATGTAGACCTTGGTACATTACGCTGTAAGTACACCTTGGGAATATTATATGCCAAAAACAAAGGAGATAGTGGCTCAACTTCGACATTTGCACTCATCAGTGAGAGAAACACGGAATTTGCACTTTGCTGCTACTTTAGTAATATCGGTAAAATCAACTCTGTAGGCCAGACATGCATGAGTTCTTCCAGATATGCTTCTGGTGAGTCGACCTACATGTATGTTGGCTTGACTATTGTTGTTCCACTTATAAGTAAGAGCAACAACGAGTTCATTGAGAGTGGCAGGTGGGTTTTGACGTAACTGTCTGCCAATGACAACCCAGGCGTGTTCAATGAGGGAAAGGCCAGGACTGTGTATTGGCAATGGCATGATATGGATGTATTGCTGTTATAGGAACGGGGTCACAATCCTTGCACGATGATCACGTGCCTTTTCATGTTGATGGTACCACGAGTGGTGCATTGATGATGTCCTGATAGTATTGACCTGTGACTGCCATGGACAATATGAAGCGAAGTTCGGCCAGTCATTGTGATACCACCCCATACCATTATGGTCCCAATCCATGATCATGCTGTACGACGTTAACGCCCATAAAACGGTCATTAGGTCATGGAAGTCGAGACTGAACCTCGATTCGTCAGAAAACATGACTTTATCCCAGTGCTTACATTCCCTACACCGTATCTTGCATGTAAATGTCATCTGTGAAGATGATGCACCGTCTGGGCAGGTACTCGTACACCAGTTGCCTGTTGCAACGGGTCCGTTATCTGAGTGGCAGTTTGCAGCCGATTTCTAAATGTCATCGTTCTGATAAATCTGTCCTGTGCCGGAGTTGTTACCCTGGGGCGTCCCGAGCATCGTCGATCGCCAACGTTATGTGTTCACTGGTATCGGGCCAACAATCTGCTGATGACAGACTGAGAAATATGCAGTGTTTAGGCAACTATATTCTGATGTGTGCCCACCTGCTACATGCTTTTGCCATGTGTCGTTCAGCAAGCTGCAAACGTCACTTGATCAATGCTCTTGCTTCATTTGGGGCGGTCGGGTAGCCTAGTGGTTACGCCGAAGACTCGGGGTCGATTCCCGACATGGGTACAATGTGTGAAGCCCATTTCTGGTGTCCCCCGCCGTGATATTTCTGGAATATTGCTAAAAACGGTTGAAAACCATATTCACTCACTCATTCACTCACTCATTCACTCACTCTTGCTTCCTTTATGATTAAATGTGCTGAATAAAGTGTCTTTGGGCGTTTGGTTCCAATATAAATATGCGTCTGCACACACCCGATTCCGAGTGCCAAATCTGTCATAACACCCCTTGCACGTGCTGTCCGAGGCCACAAGCCTCATGACTGTCACAATGTGTTTCAGAGCCTGATTTCTTCGGACATTTTCTTTCATTGCCAGACATTGATATATTTTCCCTTTTCTTTCACCTCCAAACATACTACCCCCTTCTATTTTTGTATATTATACTTCATGGTAGGTACACTTGTGTAACACTACATGAAAAGCGCCTCAGTTGTCTAGTGGTCTGGAACCTAGTTTCTGCCCTGAAGGTCTGTGGTTCGATCTCAGCCGAAGGATGTTATAACTTGTTGTTACTCTTCCTTGCGTCCGGCGTTAGGGGATACAATAAGGACTAGACGGATCAAAGTCAGTATAATGTGTCTGAGTTGGTTATCTATGGCATGGTGTCTTAGTGGACTAGCAGTATAAAACAAGCAGTACAAGCAACTAAATACACCCGTGGGTACAAAGGGATTTCATGATATTACATATACACATGACTTAATCAATGCTAAAAGGAATCCTTGACGTACACCAAACCAGCAGGCACTCTTTGCTTACAATGGACTAAAGGTACACTTAACTGGGATACAGCTTTAGTGATACTATAGTGTAGGTACACTTGGTTACACTAAACTACATGTACAATTGGGTAACACTGTAGGTACGCAAGGCTCACATATTATTGCAGTGCACTTGGCTTATTGTCTGGCTTGACGTTTAATATTTATGCCTTACTAGCGGTAAACATAGGTAACACGACATTGTAGATACTCTTGGCTTAAGTACTTGGCTTGTACTTGTAGGAACACTAGAAATAAAGGAGATCAGTGAGACCGCCTCATCTGTTATATATTTAGATCTATGCATACAGATTCAGAGTAAGGAAACACTCTGTCCAGGAAACTGTCCAATAGTCAACTTCAGCTCCAGCCTTTGGTGTTTACATTTCACAACTTTTGAGATACATCGATCATACTTTTTGTACCAAGATTTCAAAGAGCACGATAGACTCTTGCTCAGAAATAGTTTGATCAAAGTTACAACATTCAAGGTCTCAGTAAATCTTTCAAAATGTTTTGTGGTGGACATTTGTTGGACATTTCCAAATTTGACGCATCAGTGACAATAACGATGGCGGATGCAGTTCCTTCTTTTGACTTTTACCATATGTTCCCTTGTTTTTTCAGGTGAACAATTGACTTGCTTTTGCATGTGTGTGTGTGTGTGTGTGACGGGTGACACCGGTGGGGCAGGATATGCTCACCTTTTCGCGAACACCTGGTATCATTACTATTTGATAGTGATTCGTAAACACACGTTTATGATGTGGTCAGAATCGTACTATAGATTCTGCGTTATTCAGAGATTTCTATTGGACATGGAAGGGGTTTTGTCGCTTTGTTTACTTAATTAAGTGAGCCAAACCACATGAACACTTGGATTACATGCACGCCTGACGTTCACACTTCTGTACATGACTCTTGTCAAAACTCGTTTCTGTACACTACTGCTCCTGTTCACGTGACATGCATGTTATGTGCATTAAGTGTCAAACTAGATCACCTTACATGGACTCCCCGATGGAGCCATGGTTCTTTTATGCATGTTGGTGGGAAACTGATGCCAGTGGACGTTCACACAAACATTCGTTTTGCTTTTCACAATTAAGTCACAACTTTTTTCAAAAGGCTTGCACAAATGTTTACAGCTTGCGGGAGGTACTTAATTAGTTGTTTCTTTACTTCTACTTTAGCTATGCTTGGCTTGTACCTTGTTAGTAATTGCAATTTAGTGGAATGTGGAAATAACGTATTAGGTTAAAGTCACCATCATCTTTAGGGTATTATATTAAGAACTGTTGAGGCACATGGTGCGAAGACAAGTCATTCTAACATTGGCTCAAAACACTGCAGTGAACAATTGACTAAGTCAATACTTATCAAGAGAAATAGTCATACATATAACACGTCAACGACAGACAATAACCAGTCTCTATTGTCTGCTGAAACAGATTCTAATTCCCGTAAAAAGGCAATAGTGGCAATTATATAAATGGATCACTCATAATCAGTGCTGAAACCAGGGGCTCGCAAAAGGGTACGTCTGTCCACATCTAATGTCATTGCTCAGTACAGCATGAAGGTGCGATATACGAGAACAATCAACTGGTATTCCGAGAGAGAAGAGGGAGTTGGGGATTTTGTGGGGTGGGGTGGGGGTTGTTTGGTGGGTGGCTAGGGACAGAATAGTTGTTTTGTACTGACGTATCTGACCTGATAACTGCAGTAACATCACATGGTACAGTTAAAGATTAAAAGACTCTGTACCATATGTACACATTCAAAACTTGAGGCCAGACTCACCAATAGCCAGCTGAACAAACAAGTACCCGGGAAAACCACATGCTTTGTCTAAGGTGGGGAGAAGTCAGCGTGGCGTGTACGTGGAGAATAGTCCTTGCAATTCTGACCTCTTGAGATAAGGCAAAAAACTTTTGACATGTATTGAATGATATTGCTACACACGCTTAAAGAATCTTAACTATTTGTAGAAAGTGGTTTTTATCAGGTCAAATCCTTAAGAAGAGACTTGGTTGGTTCAACTATCAGTGTTACATTCTCAAGTTGAAACGCGAAGGTTAACCCAAAAATCGGTACGTACAGAACCTAATTGTGAAATCTGTAAATTGTTACGTGTCGATTCCCATATTGAAACAATACGTGAAACCAACAAACAACCAACAAATGGTATATAATCAACACATGTACTACAAAAATCACTAATTTACAAATCAATACAAATTACTGCACAACAATTACAATGCCAGTACACAAGAGAGCAGTAGTACAATATTCAATGGCAATACATATTATGATAGCAGTGGTCTCGATCAAATACAAAAACACAGTGGTGATAGCAAAAGTCAGTGAAAATGAAATATATACACTTAGCAGCGACAGCAGGCAATCTTCCAAGGCAGGCCGAAGAAGTGATTCGGTGATGAGTGATCCACACGCGAAAGCTGGTCTTAATGTGATTTAATGTGAGAGATACGTAAAACGACATTGTCCCGTTATATACAAGCTACTGGAAATGTCCATACCGTGCCCTCGCCGCATGACAGAAATGTCGGTAACATACTGACACCGTCCGCGTATAACGGACCGGAAGTTTACACATCTAAATATAGTAACTTCTTGACAACTGATCCCTGTCAAAACATAATGCAATGAGCGTCTACTGAATCTGAAAAGAAACAATGCAACTCAGTTACAATGATTATTAAACAATAGCATACACTGACATATAACAAAACGAACACACAAGATAAATAAACAATCAACAGTTTATATTAAAACACGGGATCATGTCTAGAATCATAAAGGGTAACAAAATGGGTCAAATGTATGGCAGCAACAATAACAGTCCCCGTTACATAAGGCAGTGCACTCACGAATGTCCAGAATGCGTTATGGTCGAATGTCTTGAACGAGGCACGTGCTCCGTTCTGAATCCAGAAAACAGGAAGAAGGCAGAGAAGTCGGAGCTTTCCGAAAGGTATCCTGTCGACACTTGGTAAGTATATAAGTCGCAAGTCAAGTCGTAGAATGAGCCCACGAATCGCACTAGTCTCGCACTCATATGAAAACTGCCGGTTTAAGTGGAGCCAGGCTTCTACAAATTTCGAGAAGTTAATCAGTCCTGTAAGTGAGTCAACAACTGTAAGCAGATCTGTCAACAGGTTCCTCAAAGCTGAGCGCTCCATATCGGAAGAGTAAAAAAATAAAAGTGTCAAAACCATATCCACATTCATAAAAAATCCCTGCCGAAAGCATTCTCTGTTGTACGATTCCGACCATATCGTGAGCATGTGTTTATGGATCACCATCACATAATGATCAGGTGTTGGCGAAAAAGTGAGCGTATCCTGCCCCGTCAGTGGCACCCGTCACAAACACACGCAAAGACGAATCAAGCACTGGGGTGGAGTTTGGACGATTAACAACCAAGGGAGTATCACCAACAGAACACTTGACATTTTATGCACGCATCAATTCTCTGCCACAAGCAATACTCAGAAATAGTCACAATATATACTGTCACAGAATATTCTCCCCTTCATGATCCAGAGAAGAGAAAGTTGAACGCCGTGAAAACTCTCTTTAGAATGGACACTTTAAACCATAATGAAAATATGTGTCCATGATGAATGTATGCAAACATATTGTTTTAGCCCTTGACCCCGTGGGAACCTGGAATAGAATGTGTCGCCAGCACCCCATTGCAGGTGGTAAGAGGCGACCAAATTGGGCAACCGAGTTTGCCGTGGGTTGCGTCCATGTGTCGCGGAGGACGGGAGTATGGTGGTAAAGGGCTCTGGTTCCAGGAGTAAAGATCCTTTTCTCAATACACCACTTTGAGACTTTTCTTCGTCCAGATGGATGGTAGGATGTTCCTATCAATCGGCAGGTCGTGCAAAGCACTGAACACCTCACGTTTCTTGTTTGCACACAGATTGGCTCTGAAGTTTATATGTATGATTGTAATTCTTTTGAATACACATTTACACTGATTTTGACTATACTTGATTATTTAATAATTTGTCTCGATGCCAGTGTCAGAAAGTGGTGGCCCATGGGCCAATCTGTAAGTATGTATCTCTTGAAGATATATTTCTGCTTGAGTAAACCCTCCTGGTATCCTTGGTGCCGTTGGAGGTCCAAAGACGTGAGGCATCGTCCATGTAGACACTCCATTGTGGCTCGGGGGGCTTGGAGAGCGAAACATATTCGATACTACCATGGCTCTCACCCGTCTTCAAAAACAGAGGATGAGGACCCTTCAACACCTCTCACAAAACCTAATAACTAGGCGGGATTCCTTGTCATGTCTTCTCTGGATGGCTGTCTTCTAAAGTTGAATTTCTTTGCTATAGGAACGGGTATTGAAGATTTACCTGGAGATGTAAAGGAGTTTAAAAAGCTATGATCTGGACATCTATTGATCGAATGCAGGATAAATATCCAATCGCAAATTGTAGTTGTTACTAAATCACCAGCAAATGTTCCTGTTTCACCCCATCGGGCTTTGAACAACAGTAAAGGCACAGTCCGCAATGTTGGACGCTGCTTCTCAGACATGACAAAGAGTGACATTGTTTCAGAGCTACACTCACAAGGGGTTACTGATGAGTTGCGTTTCACTGCAAGGAAAGATAATGAAGTCACAAAGACAAATACCTATTTATTTACATTTGGTTTTCCATCACGTCCGAATCACTCAAATCGGGTTTCTGCAATTTAAAGGTGGAGGCATTTATCCCTAATCAGATGTTACAGTTGTAAAAATTATGACCATGTCTCATAATCATGTCATGACGAAGCTGTCTCATAGATTTGGTGAAAAGTGAAGACCGTAGATTACATGACAAAACTCCTGCCTGCGTAAACTGCTCTGGAATTCATCCTTCATTTTCAAAAGATTGCCCTACATGGAAAATGCAATTCTTAAACTTCACGAATCAATCATCTATTTCTTGGGTGCAAAGAAGATCGTTCTAGCTCAGGAATAAACGGGGCCGTCAAATGCTGCTGCAGTTGTTTCTGTTTCAACTCCACCTCCTGCTATTGTTCCGAAGCTGTTTCATGCCATTCAGAAGGTTGCCAGACCGAATACACAAATGAAACGTGAGGGGTAGATCTCCCGTCAATCCTCCGAAGAGATAGCTTCTTCACATGTTCTACAATGGGATTGTAGATGACTGAGGACTACTTTTCATGAATTACAGCTCTTAGTTCAGAATTTTAAACATTCAGCATGCTGTCTAAAAGCTATCTGCGATGTATAATCATTGGTGATTTTATGGCAAAAACCCACTTAGGGATGGTACAAACACAAATACTAAAGGTAAAATACTTCAGGATTTCCTCTCCAATAACCACCAGTTTATAGTGAACGATGCCTCAAGCACGTATCTTCATCACTTACTCATACGCTTACACTACAGTCATCTTTTACAGACACTAACCTACTAAACGAGTTTGAACGCTCAGTGCACAATTACCTTTGTGGAAGTGACCATTTCCCAACTATCCTTTCAGTAGTAAATCCATCTAAAATTTCACCTTCAACAAGGTGGAAGTTTACAATGGCAAACTGGCACTTGTTCCAAACTCGATGCACAACTATGCTAAAATCCGAATGTTTCAGTGATGTTTCTGGTCGTATTCAGTTTATGAGTGACGTTTTAAATGAAATTGCTGATGAATTTCTCTACAAGTCCTCCTATATACGTACACCTTGGTTTAACACTGATAGTAAAGGAGCTAGGAGAAAGCAGAGAAACATTTCCACCATCACCCAACTGTCAACAACTGATATAAATTTATAATGTTAAATGCGAACGCCTGTCGTACGTTTAAAGAAAGTAAACTATGTTTCTAAAATGAATCCTCATACACAATGTCTAGGGTTTAGAATATGGTAAAAAAGCATAAAAGGTAACGGTTCCAAATCTACTATTCACCATCGTTAGCAAATAAACTAGGTGAAACTATAGCTAAACATTCTTTCTCGTCAAATTATATCCCGAAAATTTGAGAGATTTAAAAAAGAAGAGAACATGACACTGCTGCAGCTGCTGATAATATTCATTATCAGTTACTTAATCATTTATCTGATTCATGCTCAGAAACATTGTTAAATATTTTTTATCACATCTGGACAACGGGAACATTCCCTTTATGGTGACGGAATGCTGCTATCATTAATACCTAAACCTGGCCGTGATCATACCGACCCTTCCAATTAGGCCAATATCACTTACTAGCTGTGTTTGTAAGACCGTGGAAAGAATGGTCATTAATAAATTAATATGGTACATTGAAACAAATAATCTTATTACTAATATTCCATGTGTTTTTCGAAAATATAGAAGTATCATTGACCAATTGGTTAGACAGGTAACATTTGCTAAAAATGCTATCATCAATAAACAACACTCTGTATATATATATTTCGATTTCGAAAAAGTGTATCATTACAACCTGGAAACATGGAAGCTCAGAAAGATCCTCATGAGATGGGATTGAGAGACGGTTTGCCTAATTTCATATCACAGTTTGTAACAGATAGAAATATCCAGGTACGTGTGGAATCCACCTTGTATGATGTTTATGATCAACAGATCAGGTTGTCCCACAAGGTAGCATATTATCGATGACCTTATTCAGTATAAAAATGAATAGTTTTTCTGATGTGTTAAATGACTCTGCTGATGGGTCATCACTTGTCGATGATTTTAAAGTATCATCTCAAGGTAAAAATATGCACACGAATGAGAGACAGCTGCAGCTTTGTCTTAATAAAATTGATGATTGGACGGAGCAGCTTTAAATATTCTAAATCTAAGACAAATCGCATTCTTCCCTTGAGTATCTCTGAAAGCAATATATGCAAACGCTTTCTTAAGCTCGGTTTTAAACAGTTATTATGACATTGTGTGACCATGGCACGAAGGCGATTATCAAACGCGACAAGATGGCAAATAATCGGCATGCATGTCTTGTAAGCCATTGGTCGTAATTTGGGGAATCATCACACTGTCGTGAGCCGTTTTGTTGAGATACATGCTCAGTCCGGTGATATACAGGACCGACCCAGATCTGGAAGACCTCCTGTGACGACACATCGCGAAGACAGGGGCGTTCTTCGTCTCATACACCGAGAACCCTTTTTAGCAAGTACTCGTCTGAAACAGTTGTGGTTGCCCAATCATCCTTTCAGCGCCAGAACCGTCAGGAACCGGCTGAAAGCAGCAGGACTGAGGCCCAGACGAGTGATGAAGAGTCCCTTGTTGAGAGATCACAACAAAGCTGCTCGTCTAGCATGGTGTATTGCGCGACAGAACTTGAATCTGAGAACTTGGAGACGGATCCATTGGTCAGACGGAAGTCGCTTTCTGCTTCACTTCACTGATGAAAGAACGAGAGTTTGGAGGCACCGGAACACGGACTACCAACTGTTGCATACGGCGGGGGCTCGGTAATAGTTTGGGGGTGTATCTCTCATGATTGCAGGTTGGATTTGGTCACCATAAGGGGCAACTTCACAGGGGCTCAGTACATCCGGGGCGTTCTGAGGCCAGCCATCGTTCCTCATTTTGACAACACCTTCTTGCTTCTCGACCTTAGAACATGGATGACAATGCCATACCCCATCGTTCGCATGCAGTCGTGAATTACACTAGGGCAAATGCAATAACGACTCATTTAGCCCGGATTTGGACCTTGTATATCCTTGAACATGTTTGGGATATTCTTGGGTGGCGCATACAGGCACGAGATCCTCCTGTACAAGATTTACGCCAATTGGAAGCAGCATTGCATCAGGAGTGGTTGTTGTTGACCCATCAACAGATCCAACGTCTGACTAGGGCATGAAACGGGCACGTGGCGGTTTTACCCGCTACTGATCTTGTTTCACGTGGCGTGTGAAGTAGACTTTAAGGAACATTTTCACATGAAACATCAAATGTAACTCGTTTACCTAATCCTGCAGCTCCATACTTTTTTTAGGTATTGTCTTAGGTCGAAAACAGCACCTGTGTTACCATGATGTTTCTGTCAGTAATTTTCAATCACAACTCACCAAATCTCCTTTATTTGTTGTCAAATGTTTGTCCTATTCGATGACATTGGTATCGCCCAGCTCCATGATTTTTGTTATTTGTCATGGTTCAGAAATAGGGGTGTACTTAACTTTTTTCTTTGTGTATATTATCCGCCATTTGGAATAAGAATTAAACCTATTATATCGGCTGCTAATATTGAACGCAATCAGCTGACCTGACTACCCGATCCATTCAGTTACTAATTGATATCAGCATGTATTCTAGGGAATCATTTCAAAACTGGAATTGGCTGTGATACCGGAAACAATGTAAATTCCTTTTGATCCGTATTAATTGTGTTTAATATGATAAGCATATTTACAATACAGGAATCAGTGTCGGCATTGCTTAAATTCAGGTGCATTTGGTCACATTGAACCTGAATTTATCCAATCAGAATAGACTTCGGTGTTGACTTCAAGGGGAGGCCGTTCTCGTGACACTTCGCGGGGTTGGTCGGCTCCAGGTCGGGCTTGAAACATTTCACTTTGGCAAAGAGGCACCTTGAGATAAAGAAACTTTGTGTCAGGAAAGAAGAAAATAATACAAGGAAGTGCAGAGGTTCGTCTATCACCAAAACACACTGTAGTGTCTTTAACTACTACTACTACAACAACTACTCTAGCTACAACTACAACTATTACAACAACTACTACAACAACTACTACTACTACTACTACTACTACTACAACATCAATAACTACTACAACTATTAAAACTGCTACTACTACTACTACTACTAATACAACCACTACTACTACAACTACTACTACTACTACTACTACTACTACTACAACTACTACTACTACTTCTACTACTACTACTACAACTACTACTACTACAACTACTGCTACTATTACTACTACAACTTCCACTGACCCGTGAAGATCTGGGTTAGAATAGGTCTTCAGCAACCCATGCTTGCCGTAAAAGGTGTCTATGCTTGTCGTGAGAGGCGACTGACGGGATCGGATGGTCAGGCTCGCTGACTTGGTTAATGCATGTCATCGTGTCCAAATTGCGTGGAACGATGCTCATGATGTCAATCATTGGATTATCTGGTCCTGACTCAATTATTTACAGACGGCCGTCATATAGCTGGAACATTGCTGAGTGCAGCGGTAAACAACAAACAACTTCTACAACTACTACTACTACAGCAACAACTACTATTACTACTACAACCACCACTACTACTACAACCAATAATAATAATAGTATGGTGATGATGAAGGGGGGCGTCATAATCAATTCCAACAACAGGAACAATCTTACTAATAAGTCACACAATGTAGGTCACACTTGACCTTCAACTAGGGGCACGGGTGGCCCAGTCGTCTAAGGCGCCGCGATTCGCTGTGCAGAGATGTGTCCCTTGGCCAGAAACCTATGATTGTGGGTTTTAATCCCGGTTCGCCCCGATAATGTTTCGAGGTTTGTCAGCACCATACACGTGCTCGTGGGTTTCACCGAAGTGGTAAACGTCTGAGACCTGCATCACTTCGGGCTTTCCTCCTACATTAAGCTGACATGCCGCGATATAACTGGAATACTGTTAAAATCGGCGTAGAACCCAACTCACTCACTCACACTTGTCTATATCTAGGACTACTACTTCTACTACTGCTGCTACAATTACCACTGCTATAACTACTGCTTCTTCTACAACAACAACAAAGCCTGGCATGGGGGTCATGATCTTCCCCAACAAATGCAAAAATCTTACTGGTTCGTGTACACCTTCCCGTCCGTGGCACAGAGATCGGAGTCTACGTGATTCCCACAGACGATGGTATCGATGTTGGTACAGAAAACGTCTTTGATCAGGTCATATCCTGGGTCATGGCCCCACGTGACGGTGCTTGGAGAAATGGTGGTGATGTGACTAGCTGGAGATGGCTTGACGTGACACGGTCCTCTGTGATTGAACAGCATGGCGGAAGATGGCCGACATCTTGCTTTGGCAAACACGCAGCTGAATGTGGATGGAAAAATAGAAGCAGTATCTTGGAACTGCAAATATACAGTTTATTCGTATGTAGAGGAAAAAAGTAATAAATGTATATTCTTGATGTTATCTTTAATGGAAAGTAGAGCATTCCTGTGTGAATATTGAATAGGAAGTGTAATATTAAATGAAAAGTAATAAATTCCTGGTGTAATATTGAATGATAAGTAGTAAATTCCGGGTGTCGTATTGAATGAAAAGTAGTATATTCCTGGTGTAATATTAAATGAAAAGTATATTCCTGGTGTAATATTGAATGAAAACTAGTATATTCTTGGTGTAATATTGAATGATAAGTAGTAAATTCCCGGTGTAGTATTGAATGAAAAGAAGTATATTCCTGGTGTAATATTAAATGAAAAGTAGTATATTCCTGGTGTATTATTAAATGAAAAGTGGTATATTCCTGGTGTAGTATTGAATGAAAAGTAATATATTCCTGGGGTAATATTGAATTAAATGTAGTATATTCCTGGTGTAATATTGAATGAAAATTGGTATATTCCCCGTGTAATATTGAATGGTAAGTTTATATTCCTGGTGTAATATTGAATGAAAAGAAGTAATTTCCTGGTCTATATTGAATGAAAAGTAATGTACTCCTTGAGTAATATTGGAAGTTGATATTCCTGGTGTAATATTGAATAGGAAGCTGATATTCCTGGTGTTATATTGAATGGGAAGCTGAAATTCCTGGTGTTATATTGAATGGGAAGCTGATATTCCGGGTGTAATATTGAATGGGAAGCTAATATTCCTAGTGTAATATTGAATAAAAAGTAGGATCTCAATGCTGAAATATTGAACGGGTATAAATTATAGTCAAACGGTTCAAAAGTATGTGCAAGCAGTATATCTAATCAGTAATGTTGACGGGAGTGTGGGATATGCCTGATGTAATATCCTATTGAACTGCAGTTGTGGTGAATGGAAAGAAATAGTAGTATATACCTGATGTATCACCGAATGCGGTAATATACCCGGGGTAATATCAAATAGAAATAATCAATATTCTGTACTTCATAAAATTGTATACACTACTTTCCTGTATTCCCCGTGAACACATACGGTCACGATATAGTAAAACTGCTTGGTGGAATCTACGAGTGAAACCACGGTCTGGTTCCAAGAGATGGGACCGCCTCCGTGGTCTAATGGTAGAGCGTCCGCCCGGAGAGCGGAATGTCCGGGGTTCGATCCCCAGCCGCGTCATACCAAAAGACGTTAAAAGATGGTACTTGTTGTTACCCTGTCTGGCGCTCGGCATTAAGGGGCTAAAACAAGTCAGAATACTGTGTCTGAGTGGGGTATTCATGTTAAACTGCAGCATGGTATCTCAGTGTGCGAGCACTATAAATCGGCATCAATCCGGACTAGTACAAGCAGCCACACACACACACATACACGTGCATGCACGTCGCTATATAAGTGCAATAATCTTTGACGCGACGTTAAACCCCATTTCACCTCACCTCACCTCACCTCCAAGAGATTGGAGCAAGGGAATGCTCAGACCAATGAGCGTTCAGATTACATGGGCTCTACATAACGCATCTGTATCAGCCAGCAGTAGGGTTTGCAAAGGTTCATGGATGGAGTTCATTTGACTTCCGTGAGCTATACACGGAGTAGTATAGACGACGGGGGTTCTGCATCGCCCCACCCTTCACCAGGCTCAGCTCCTGACACTGCGTGGGCTCACTTCATTAAAGGACTCACAACAGACACGTTTCACAGCTACACTGTAAGCAGGTCGTATGAATTCACGGGTTATAGGGGAATATAGTGAATACAAACCCGTGAAGTGTTGAAGAGGATCAGAGCTTAGCCTATTTGCTTATATGATTTCCGATTATCATTCTTATTTTTTCTTTTTCTCTTCTGCTGCGGTGATATCCATCCGAATCCAGGACCTTTGCATAGTCCAGATTTAAAGATTATACATCTAAACGTACGCAGTCTTAAAGACAAAGTAGATTTAATCAGTGCTGAATTAGATAGTTATGATGTTGTATGTTTAACAGAAACCTGGTTGCACCATGATATTCTTGCCACTGATATTACACTGATACCATTTTCAAATCGTAGCCTGTATCAAGGAATATATTTTAGATCTTTAATCAGAGTATAACGGACAGCCTGAGGTGGAGGCGCGCGAGGATATGTTGACAGTTTTTACGTAGTTAGTGTTAGTGTTAAATTAATAAGATTTCTGAATTCAGTTACAACAGTAACCGTACATTTATTTGTTACATTAAGTCAAATTAGTTATGATTATGTCTTATAATTGTTTTAGGATGGAAGGTACAGTTACCAAATAAAATATGCTGAAATATCAATTCATTATGACCATATTTCATAATCTATTTTTTAAAGTAACCCTCCTTACATTAAAGATAACTATTAAAAGAATATAGTACTTAAAGACATCGCAACAAACCGAATAATCAGGGGGGAGACTTTATATTGAAGGGGGCGCGAAATATATCCGCCCGGGGGAGATTTTATTTCAGAACAGATTCTCCTTGGGAGAATCTGTACCGGTATAAAATCTCCGGGGGGAGAATTTGTACTGGGGAAAGTTTATACCGGGACACCGCCACAAGGCAGGCTACCAGGAACTGATTGTTCGCTACTTATTTTTGCACCCTCCGCAATTAGACAAACTCATTTACGATTATTCGGTCCTTGCACTCACTGGTCGGGGTAGGTGACTTGGTCGGTGCCACATATCGTCTCATGCCCTGTGACTTTGTGTTGACTGCAGTCAAACTTCAAGATGGCGGCGCACAACATGGCGGAGTAACCATGTCCGTGAATGTGGCTGAGGACCTCTTCCACTGAATGCGTCGACCTGGCATCACCACTTAGTGTCCATTGGATATCGGACAGAAGCACTATAAACATATTTTGGTTATACTACATTACATACACAATTGGGTTACACTACAATATATGTAGTCTTAGGTACATTACGCTATAAGTGATTGAGTGAGTATGGTTTTACGCCGCTTTTAGCAATATTACAGCAATGTCACAGCGGGGGACACCAGAAATGGGCTTTAGACATTGTAACCATGTCGGGAATCGAACCCGGGTCTTCGGCGTGACGAACAAACGCTTTAACCACTGGGCTACCCGACCGCCCCGACGCTATAAGTAGACTCGGGTAATATAATATGCCAACAATGTTGGAAATAGGGGGGTCGATTTCGAAATTTGCATTTCACAGCCAACGTTACTAATATTGGGCAAAATCAACTCTGTTGGGTAGACATGCATGATTTCTTCGAGACATGGTTCTGGAAAGCTGACAAATGTTAGCTTAACGCATGTTGTTTCACTCATCAGTAAGAACAACATCGAGTTCATGAAGAGGTGGGTGGATTTTGACGTCGACGTAACCGTCTGCCAATGACATCCCAGGCGTGTTCAAGGCGTGCAATGATGTTGTCCCGATAGTTTGACCTGTGGCTCCCATGGACAATATAAAGCGCAGTTCGGCCAGTCATTGTGATACCACCCAATACCATTCTGGACCCACTACGGAAACGATCATACTGTACGTCATAACGTCAGAAAACACTCATTAGGTCGTCCGCAAACTCGATTCCTTCAGTCATGGAAGTCAAGAGTGAACCTCGATTCCCCAGAAAACGTGAAATCAGCCCAGCGTGCTATCACAGTGCTGACGTTCCCTAAACCACAGATGCCTCTGATTTGGGCACGTACACTTTCAGCATGTTGGAAACGTCACATGCTTCCACTTTGTATACATTATGGTGGCTAACTGATGCCTGTGAACATTCACACAAACATTCACTTTTGCTTTTAACAATTAAGTCACAACTTTTTTTAGAAGACTTTGTGCACAAATGTCTATAGCTTGAGTGAGGTACATAATTAGTTGTTTCTTCTACTTTAGCTATGCCTGCCTGGGACCTTGTTATTTATTGAAATGTAGTGGAATGTGGTACTTACTTATGTAGTGTTACACAGACTTAATACTTATTTACATAAGTCATAACATGTAGTCATATAATTGCAGTCATTTAAATGTTTTAAATATGTCATTAAGTTCCGAGACAAACCCAGCACTGGATATCTTCACCTTTCCTAAATGTTTCATTTGAGAATGAGTGAGCGAGTCCGTATGTATTTATCATGTATGTATTTGCTTGTAACAATGTTATTTATGTATAATGTAAAGCGTTCGTAGGTATGTTATGTGTTATGTGTACATAATTCGATTTTTCTAAGATGAACCGTTTTAATTTAGTGAGTATATTTTTCTTTGTATTTGTATTTAGATGCAGGCATCATAGTCCTGTCCGTTTGTGTTTGGTGAACGCAGTTCGCCAACCAGTTTCACCTACAGGGTATGCTTGTTATTGTCACTTATAACACATCCTTCAATGTATTTGTTAAAAACATGAGTTCTATCTATGTCTATGATGCTGTCTGTGTGACGATAATATAATATAATATGAGTGAGCGAGTGAGTGAGTATGGTTTTACGCCGCTTTAAGGGGGGGGGGGGGGGGGGGGGGGGGGGGGGGGGCACGCGTGGCCCAGTCGTCTAAGGCGCCGCGATTCGCTGTGCAGAGTTGTGTCCCTTGGCTTGGGCAAGCCAGAAACCTATGATTGTGGGTTCGAATCCCGGTTCGCCCCGATTGTGTTTCTAGGTTTGTCAGCACCATACCCGTGCTCGTGGGTTTAACCGAAGTGGTAAAGTTCTGTGACCTGCATCATTTCGGGCTTTCCTCCCACATTAAGCTGACACGCCGCGAAAAAACTGGAATACTGTTAAAAGCGGCGTTAAACCCAACTCACTCACTCACTCAAAACACTGCAGTGAAGAAATATATCAATACATATAAATTTTCAACGCCAGATAAAAACCAGTCTCGATTATCTGCTGAAACGGTTACCTATTGGCGTAAAGATGCAAAATAGTGGTGAAACCTGATATGAATAGATCACTAAAAATCAGTGCTGAAACCAGGGGTTCGCGAAAAGGGTAAGCATGTCCTGCTCTACCAGTAAGCACTGAAGAGTTGAAAAGAGTTCCGTGTCAGCATGGTTAGCTCCGTCAGCATAGAACTGCGATTTTTGAGATCCAGAAGGGAAGGGGGAGTGGTGTGGGGTGGGGGTGGGGTGGGGTAGGTGGTGTTGGTATGTGTTGAGTAGCGGACGAAGTGGTGTGAGGTGTTTGCTGGGGACAGAATAGTTGGGGTTTTTTTGCCACAGCTTCAAGATATCCGATTTACTGACTTATCTGACCAGGACCCACTTGCACAAAGTGATCTTAGCGCTACAATTATAGTAAGCCTATGTTAAATTATGGGAGTTACGATCATCTTAGCGCTAAGATCGTTTTGTGCAAGTGGGCCTTGATCACCAGATTCTTTTATAAGTGGGTCGTCACAGCTTCGCGCAAATGTTTGGTTAAACAGAAACCTGACGTATAACTGCAGAAATATCACATGGTACAGTTACAGACTCAAAGACGCTGTACCATGTGTACACATTCAGAACTTGAGGCCAGACTCACCAATAGCCAGCTGAACAGACAGCAGTACCCGGGAAAACCACATGCTTTGTTTCAGTTGAGGTGAAGGTAGCGTGGCGTGTTCTTGGAGAAAAACCCTTGCAATGCTGACCTTTTGAGATAAGGCCAAGCACGTTTGACATATATTGAATAATAGTGCTACGCTTGCTTAAAGTCTGTTAACTATTTGTAGAATTTGGTTTGTATGAAGTCAAATCCTTTAAGAGAAACTTGCTTGATTCATCTGTCAGTGGTGCATGTTCATTCCCAAGTTGAAACGCAAAGATTAAACAAAAAGATTAATTGTGAAATCAGTAAATGACTGCACAGATAACAGAACAATAACACCGGATTATGTCTACAATCATAGAATGCAATAGAATTGGTTAGATATGTGGCAGCAGCAATAAATAACAGGCAATAAAAGTCAGTGCACTGACGAATGTCCAGAAAGTGTCATGTTCGTTTGTCTTGAGCGAGATACGTGCTCCGTTCTGGAATCCAGAAAACAGGAATCGTATCATTTTTATACAAACTCCATGGCAAAAGAAAGCATTCAGTTGAAAACTATTGCCTTCTACAAACTTTCAGAAGTCAATCAGTCCTGCAAGGGAACAACTGTAAACAACCCACAACCAAAAACAAGTTCCCCACAGTGGAGCTCTCTGTACCGGGAGAGTCAATAAATAAAAGAAACAAAACCCTTTCCATATTCATAAGAAATCTCTGCCAAAAGCATGATAACTGCATGTATTCTAATCCAGGCAACGGACTCTAAAAAGTGAATCTGCAATTACATTGTCTTAGTTATTGATATGTTTGGTCTCAAGGTTAAACTGCTGCATCCTAAATATATCCGTATTTCAGCAATAACAGATTATTTTATTTACACATACATAAATACAATGTTCCAGTTCCATAATGACACTAATTACATGGTTCCATCCTAGTCTAGGATTGTGCAGCAAAGCAGGAAACTGGAAACCCCTTAAAGGCACTACAGCTGCAGATTGTTCACAAACACGCAGCCAGCAAGGATTTTGAAAAGTCACGTTATGTTTAACAACAAATCAAAAGAAAAAATGGATAAAACAGGTAATACCAATGATGGCAAATGAAATGTTCCAACCAAACTGTGTCAATATATCAAACTCATTCCTTCATGGTAGTATCAGTTGACATATTCCAAACAAGCTGTGTCAAGGTGCCATGCAAGCCCAACCCTCAACAAATGGAATTTAGATAGAGGTTGACGATTAAACTCACGTACATCCTAGACGAGAACCTTCTTCTAATACGCCTGCCAAGGTACCTGTTTGCTTATATTATCAAGATGGTGTTTTGATGAGAAAATGGAGAACTCAAGAAGTTTCTGCGGAAAATGTATGGAAGGAGTTTCACCAGATTGTGATTATCCAGAAAATTAACAAAAAGAGTTAAGTTCATTTACTGGCCCAGCCTGGATCAGTGGTGGGAGGAAAACCTAATAAGAAAAATCCCAGCCCCTTGAAACCTATACAAGCGTTTGAAGAGCCATTAAGCCAGGTCTACATTGATTGTATTGGTCGGTCGCCTAACACAAGGTCTGGTAATTAGTATTTGCACGTTTCAACCAGATTTCGAGAAGAGGAAAATTGCCGCGCTAATTAGTGTTAAGGCTTTGATCATCTCCATGGTTGGCTTAACCACAGTAGTTCAGTTTGATCAGGAGTCAAATTTTATGTCAGGGTTGTATAAGCAGGTCACGTGTGAGTTGGAGATTAGACAGATTCAATCTTGTGCTTATCAACCTCCGTCACAAGGTGCAATGGAGAGATTTCATCAGACTCTTAAAACTAGGATCAGCATTTACTGCTTTGAAACTGAGAAGAAGTGAGTTGAAGGCATTTGTGTTGCTGTTTGCAGCTACTAAGGTGTCAGTTCAGGAATCGCTAGTATTTAGTCCCTGTGAGTTTGTCTTTTGGCCCACGGTCAGAGGAACACTCAAGCATTGTAAGGAAGAACTATGGCCATAATTTGAATTTACTGGACTATGTGAATTATCGCCGGACAAAATGTAGAGCCAACTGTGACATAAATTGCAAAGGATTCCTTTGTAATTGGGTTTTGGTGATGTTTTCCATCCCTGGCCAATTGGAGATCATGGTCCTTATGTGATTGATAAGAAACTGTATGAAAAAGACCCCTGAAAACAAATTTACCCGCCATATCTTATTCATGGTTTAAATGAAGGTGGTGTATTTCCTGTAAAACAACATTGGAGCATCTCAGAAAAGAAGTCAAGTATATGTTGGAAAATGATGTCATCGAACCAAGTAATATTTAGAGGAGTAGGCTATGCAAATAGGCAAATTTCCCAGTTCTGACAAACAAAATGTATGGCTGGTAGATATGGAACATTTTGTCTAGACTTCCGAAATGTATTGAACCCCTTTTACTGACTTATTGGCCCAAAGTACAAAATTGCTTTGGGATTTTCACCACAGTGAGCTCTTATAACAGTGAAAGCCATAGTCATGAATCCTCTAGTCAGATTTTGAGAAAATAGTTAAGCTGGTGGTTGATATTGGTGCTGGTGGTGCACTGTTATAGGAATATATAAATGGCATCGATCACCCTATTTGTTACTTGTCAAAGAAATTTGACAAGCACCAGAAAAATTACTCTGCAATTGACAAAGAAAGCCTTCCTTTGGTTTGCCATGGCGAACATGTATTTGGGAACTACCAAAAATATGCCATTGAAATGTTCGCTGATCACAATCCACTGACTTTTCTTTATAGATGAAGACAAACATCTGAAATTAATGAGGTGGAGTTTGTTTTTGCAATGGTTTAATCCTGAGATCAAGCTAAGGTCTATGCAATCGCCACCTACAATTTAATTGTTGATTCCTGTGAAAATTGTGGTAGGTTTTTGACAGTTTATCTGCACACGTGTGCCTATGACGGACGTTACTTGCCGTATGTTAATATGCCTCCTCTGTGTAAAGGTTCCCTAAGATGGGGATCTGGTAGTCAGGCTCATCCCCAATTGCCCTCATACACGGATGGCGTGAGCCTTTGGTCATGCTTGCAATCAATGGTTCACCTAGTCCAGAATCGATCAATTACTGGCTGCCATCAAAGAGCTGGAATATTGCAGAATGCAGCAACTCACTGTCGACGGTTTAGCCTTGTATGCTGTATCGCAAACGGTTGTGCTTTCATGTTGTGCTGATGGTCACCTAATCAACCATACCAGCTAACCTAACCACATGATACACTATATCACCAATTAACACCGGAATACGTTGCAGAGGATCTATACTAATCTTGAATCCCCACGTTTAATACAAGCTTAAAATACATTGACGTGATACCAGAAACATTGGAAGTTCATATTTGTTAATGATTACTATCATAGGTATATTAACAGTACCGAAACCAGTGTCCACTTTACAACAGGTTTATTGGCATTTGAAACTTTTAATTTAACACATGGAGTGTGAATTTATCCAACCAGAAATGGGTTTGGTGTTGACTTCAAAGGGAGGCTATTCTCGTGACACTTCGCGGGGTTGGTTGGCTCCAGGTCAGGCTTGAAACATTTCACTTTGGCAAAGAGGCACCTTGAGACAGAAAAACAGTGTGTCAGGAAGGAATTAAAAAATACTAGGAACCGGGTGTGGGTTTGAGGGATGGAGTGGGGTGGGGTGAGGTGGGGTGGGTTGGTTTGGTTTGGGGGGTGAGATTGATTTATCACTAAAACACACATCATTAAAAATCACCGAAGTGGTAAACGTCTGAGACCTGCATCACTTCGGACTTTCATCCCACATTAAGCTGACACACCGTGATATAACTGGAATACTGTTAAAAGCGGCGTTAAACCCAACTCACTGACTCACTCACTCACTGAAAGACCCACAGCTGTTTAATCTTCTTTATGGGCTCATTCGTTTGTATACCGTTTCTACAGCACCGTAATGATTGTAATGTTTTCATCCCAGTTGAAAACAGGCTGTGCACAATATGTGGGCCTTAGTTTAATAAATTCCATGAAGCCTGTTTATGCCAACAATAGTGAAATCACATGTGACACGTTCCTATGACTGTTCGTATAGGAAAAACAACTATTGATGGTTCCTGAAATTTGAAACATTGTGGAAAATTTAATTTAGGGAAACTGATTTGTGTGTGAGAATGTTCCTGTGTAATTGTCTTACTGGTTCGTGTACACCTTCCCGTCGGTAGCACAGATGTCGGAGTCTACGTTGTTCCCACAGGTGATGAGGTTGATGTTGGTACAGAAAACGTCCTTGATTAGGTCAAAGGCCGGGTCGTGCCCCCAGGTGACGGTGCTTGGAGGGATGGTGGTCATGTGACTGGCTGGAGATGGCGTGACGATACACGGTCCTTTGTGATCCATCCTAATGGTAGATGATGATTGACATCTTGCTTTGGCAAACACGCAACTGTATGTGGATGGCGAAAAAACAGCTGTAACTTGGAACGGAATATAGTTTATTCGTATTGTAATGTTGAGTGGGAAATCAGTATATTCTTTATGTAATATTAAATGGAAAGTTGTATGTACCTTTGTTAATATTAAGCGGAAAGTAATATATTCCTGCTGTAATATTGAGTTGAAAGTAATATATTTTTATTGTAATATTGAATGAACAGCGATATATTCCTGCAGTAATGTTCAGTGGAAAGTAGTATATTCCTGCTGTAATGTTCAGTGGGAAGTAGTATATTCCTGCCACAATGTTCAGTGGGAAGTAGTATATTTCTGCTGTAATGTTCAGGGGGAAGTAGAATATTCCTGCCGTAATGTTCAGTGGGAAGTAGTATATTCCTGCCGTAATGTTCAGTGGGAAGTAGTATATTCCTGCTGTAATGTTCAGTGGGAAGCAGTATATTCCTGCCGTAATGTTCAGTGGGAAGTAGTATATTCCTGCCGTAATGTTCAGTGGGAAGCAGTATATTCTTGCCGTAATGTTCAGTGGGAAGTAGTATATTCCTGCCGTAATGTTCAGTGGTAAGTAGTATATTGCTGCCGTAATATTCAGTGGGAAGTAGTATATTCCTGCCGTAATGTTCAGTGGGAAGTAGTATATTCCTGCCGTAATGTTCAGTGGGAAGTAGTATATTCTTGCCGTAATGTTCAGTGGTAAGTAGTATATTCCTGCCGTAATGTTCAGTGGGAAGTAGTATATTGCTGCCGTAATGTTCAGTGGGAAGTATTATATTCCTGCCGTAATGTTCAGTGGTAAGTAGTATATTCCTGCCGTAATATTCAGTGGGAAGTAGTATATTCCTGCCGTAATATTCAGTGGGAAGTAGTATATTCCTGCCGTAATGTTCAGTGGTAAGTAGTATATTCCTGCCGTAATGTTCAGTGGGAAGTAGTATATTCCTGCCGTAATGTTCAGTGGTAAGTAGTATATTGCTGCCGTAATGTTCAGTGGTAAGTAGTATATTGCTGCCGTAATGTTCAGTGGTAAGTAGTATATTGCTGCCGTAATGTTCAGTGGGAAGTAGTATATTCCTGCCGTAATGTTCAGTGGTAAGTAGTATATTGCTGCCGTAATGTTCAGTGGTAAGTAGTATATTGCTGCCGTAATGTTCAGTGGGAAGTAGTATATTGCTGCCGTAATGTTCAGTGGTAAGTATTATATTCCGTCCGTAATGTTCAGTGGGAAGTAGTATATTCCTGCCGTAATATTCAGTGGGAAGTAGTATATTCCTGCCGTAATGTTCAGTGGGAAGTAGTATATTCCTGCCGTAATGTTCAGTGGGAAGTAGTATATTCCTGCCGTAATGTTCAGTGGGAAGTAGTATATTCCTGAAGTGATATGTTCTTAATATAATAATGAATGGAAAATGGCATATTGCTGCGTTCGAATTGAATGTATTATAGTCAAGTACTTATATTGTGTAGGTAATATTGAAAGTGAGGGGGGATTATATGCCTGAAAATGAAAATGCAGTTATAGAAAATGGAAAGTATTATACTTCTGATGTATCACCGAATGGAAAATAGTATATACCCAGGATGATATTGAATAGAAATATTATTCCCGCGGCAATGTTGAATGGGGTATTTTGTTCATACCATAATATTGCTGCTATAAGATAAAAGCTTGATTGGTTCCAAAGTCCAATTTACTAACATCGTCTACGCTTAATAGATTGTTATACACCAATTTGTCCCAGTGCCCGGGAATACATACAGTCGCTATGCAGTTGTCTCGCTGTTTGGAACCAACGTGTCAAGGCAAGGACTGAGAGAGAACACGGAAATGTTCAGACCAATGAGCGTTCAGATTACATCGGCTCTACACATCGCTTCCACATCATCCAACGGCAGGGTTCGCAAAAAGTATATGTACGGAGTTGTGTTCATTTGACTTCCGTGAGTTTTTCACGGTTACACTGTATCTCGGCCGTATGTATTCACGGGTGACGGAGGAACATGGTGCAGACAAACCCGTGAAGTATGGAAGATAACCAGAGTTCAGCGGGCACAAAGCATCACGACAAGGAGGTTGTGGTTTTGCTGCCTCCATTTGCATCTGGTTGGCTGCGGTCTTTGTATCCTTTCATCTGTTCCGCGTTTAATTTGGGGATTATGTTTCATCCCGTCAAAAAAGTCAGCGGATTTGTGCTCTAGGATTTACAATTTATAAACCAGTCGGTTTTCTAATCCCTTACTCCAAAAGGGCATGCTTTATTAGAATATTTTTTAAACTTTTTGATATAAGATTTAGTAAAAGGATTCCAGATCCACAACAAAAACCGGTTGTTCTTTTGGGTGCAGCCATCTTGTTTCCAAAGTATTCCCAGTAGTGACATAAAGACAAACTGATTTTAAACGAGGAAGGGGGTACGGTAACCACAGCAACTCATATTCGGCTCCTGAACACACTCACTAGTCGGGGTAGGTGACGTGATCGGTGCCACACAATATCTCGTGCTTTGTGACTGTGTGCTGACTGCAGTTAAACTTCATCATTGCGGCGCACATCGTGACTGAGAAACTGTGTCCGGGATCTCCGAGGGCCTGCTCCACTGGCTGCGTCGTCCTCGTCCTGGCCGCTAGTGTCCTCTGAATCTCGGACAGCAGGACTACAAACATACTTAAGTTACACTACATAGCACACATATCTCGGGAGGACCACACTGTACTTGTCTAACATGAGTGAGTGAGTATTGTTTTATATTTAGCAATATTCCAGCAATATCACGGCAGGGGACACCAGAAATGGACTCCACACATTTTACCCATGTCGGGAATCGAACCCGGACCTTCGGTGTGACGAGCGAACGCTTTAACCACAAGGCTACCCGACCGCCCCATTGTCCAGCATGATCCTCAGCGAGGTGGCCCAGCTTTGGTTACTCGTGGCCTATAGCCCGTGTTTTAAAACTGTATACATGAGATTGTTATGCCTAATATGTTTCATGAATTGTTTCTTAATATAAATAATTATTCATAAACAAACTGTGTATATATCAACTTGGTCTCGTCGCTATATGGGTGAAATAATGCCGATGCGACGTTAAATTTTAACTCACTCACTCACTTGTCTAACACTAAACTGACTGACTGCGTGGTCTCGTGGTAGAGCGTCCGCCTGGAGAGCGGGTTCGATCCCCGGCCGCTTCATACCAAACAACGTTAAAATATGGTACTTGTTGTTACCCTGTCTGGCGCTTGGCATTAAGGGGTTAAAACAAGGACTGGTCGGCTCGGAGTCAGTATGCGGTGTCTGAGTGGGGTATTCAAGTTAAACTGCGGCAGGGTATCTCAGGGGGCTACCACTATTAATCGGCATCAGTCCGGACTAGTACAAGTTCGAATCCCGGTTCGCCTTGATTATGTTTCTAGGTTTGTCAGCACCATACCCGTGCTCGTGGGTTTCACCGAAGTGGTAAATGTCTGAAACCTGCATCACTTCGTGCTTTCCTCCCACATTAAGCTTACACACTGTGTAACTGGAATAATGTTAAAAGTGGCGTTAACCCCAACTCACTCACTCACTCACATGTGCCAATACTGTACTTCCTGTACATTTGACGTACGATATACTACCTGTACACTTAATTGATGTACAGAACACTGTACTTTTAGTAATACTCGGATAACACTATGCTACCTGTACACTTGATCGACGTACAGAACACTGTACTTTTAGTAATACTCGGATAACACTATGCTACCTGTACACTCAATTGACGCACGGAACACTGTACTTTTAGTAATACTCGGATAACACTGTGCTACCTGTTCACTTGATCGACGTACAGAACACTGTACTTTTAGTAATACTCGGATAACATTATGCTACCTGTACACTTAATTGATGTACAGAACACTGTACTTTTGGTAATACTCGGATAACACTATGCTACCTGTTCACTTGATCGACGTACAGAACACTGTACTTTTAGTAATACTCGGATAACATTATGCTACCTGTACACTTAATTGATGTACAGAACACTGTACTTTTGGTAATACTCGGATAACACTATGCTACCTGTACACTTAATTGACGCACGGAACACTGTACTTTTAGGTATATTCGGATGACACTATACTACCTGTACACTTAATTGATGTACAGAACACTGTACTTTTTAGGTATACTCGGATGACACGCTACTACCTGTACACTTAATCGACGTACAGAACACTGTACTTTTGGGTATACTCGGATAACACGCTACTACCTGCACACTTAATTGACGTACAGAACTCTGTACTTTTGGGTATAGTCGGATAACACTATACTACCTGCACACTAAATTGACGTACAGAACACTGTCCATTTGGGTATACTCGGGTAACACTATACTACCTGTACACTTAATTGACTTACAGAACACTGTACTTGTAGGTATACTCGGATAACACTATACTACCTGTACACTTAATTGACGTACAAAACACTGTACTTGTAGGTATACTCGGATAACACTATACTAACTGTACACTTAATTGATGTACAGAAGACTGTACTTTTTAAGTATACTCGGATAATACTTTACTAACTGTACACTTAATTGATGTACAGAACACTGTACTTTTTAGGTATACTCGGATAATACTTTACTAACTGTACACTTAATTGATGTACAGAACACTGTACTTTTTAGGTATACTCGGATAATACTTTACTAACTGTACACTTAATGGACGTACAGAACTCTGTACTTTTAGTAATACTCGGATAACACTATACTACCTGCACACTTAATTGATGTACAGAAGACTGTACTTTTTAGGTATACTCGGATAATACTTTACTACCTGTACACTTAATGGACGTACAGAACTCTGTACTTTTAGTAATACTCGGATAACACTATACTACCTGTACACTTAATTGACGTACAGAACACTGCACCTTTAGGTATACTCGGATAACACTATACTAACTGTACACTTAATTGACGTACAGAACACTGCATCTTTAGGTATACTCGGATAACACTATACTACCTGTACACTTAATTGACGTACAGAACACTGCACCTTTAGGTATACTCGGATAACACTATACTACCTGTACACTTAATTGACGTACAGAACACTGCACCTTTAGGTATACTCGGATAACACTATACTACCTGTACACTTGGCTTACACATACCATAGGTACACTTATTTTATGCTATGAATTATCAATAAATTGTGTCTACTTTGTGTGTATACACCACTGAACCAGTTCACACTGCATGTTTTGGGCATTAAACAAGGGAGTCAAACTAGACACCCATACTGAGCCACGGTCATGCCATGCATTATAACTAAGTTATCTTCCAAAGTGGGTCGTTTTATAGCCTTGCGCAATACGGCATTTGTGTGGTCACATGGAAACCTGGCGTGTACCTTCAAAACCAGCACGTGTTAACTAGTAGCAGACGCTGTATCCTCTGTGCACATGGAAGATGTTGAGGTTAGACTCACCAATAGCCAGCCCAGCAACCACTAGTGCCCGGGAACAACGCATAGTTTGTGTCAGGTGGGAAGATGTCAGCGTGGCGTATACCTCCTGGCAATGTTGACCTCTTGAGATAAACCCCAAATTTTCATTTAAGAAATAAACGACTCGTAGTCGTTGTTTAAAAACAATATAACTCTGCATGGAGAATAATTACGATGGGCGTTGCCCCGAGTGGTCATACTCCTTGCATTGTTTTATTGTACGATACAAAACGACGAGTCTTTTGTTTCTTAAATCAATATGAGAAATTAGCATTATTTACAGCCTCTAAGTATATTGCATAATTCATTATTTTCCCTGTGAAAATTTGTGGACATTCGTGTAAGTATTTTCGCACTTTATCTGCACACGCGGACCCTTTTCGCGCAAACCTGGTGTCATCACTGATATATTTCAGTGATCCTTTCATATGATTTTCACCTCTATTTTGCCTTGAACGCCCAACGGGATGTGTTTCGGATAATCGAGACTGGTTATTCTCTGGCGTTGGCTCCGTGGTCTAGTGGTAGAGCGTCCGCCCGGAGAGCGGAAGGTCCGGGGTTCGGTCTGTGTCTGAGTGAAGTATTCGGGTTAAACTGCGGTATGGTATGTCAATGAGCTAGCACTATAAATCGGCATCTGCCGGACTAGTACACACACGCACGCATGCACGCACGCACGCACGCACGCACACACACACACACGTGCTATATAAGTGCATTAATCTTGGACGCGACGTAAAAGCCAATTTCACCTCACCTCACCTCTGGCGTTGACGATTCATATTTACTTCTCAACTGCAGCATGTACCGATAGTTCAGTGTGCTTCATGATTGTACAAGCCCAATCCAGAATCGATTAATTTCCGGCCACCGTCAAATAGCTGGACTATTGCTGAGTGCAGTACATCACTGTCAACGCTTTAACCTTGTGGTTATTACGTTGATACATCTTACAGAAGACCCGTGTTCCGATTCTCTGATTGTGTACAATGAGTAAAACATGTGGTGTCTTCCACAGTTATATTGTTGGAATCTTGCTAAAGCCGCCTCACTGTATTTGTGCTAATGTTTGCACGTTATAGTAATCACTAAATGATACTATCTCCTTGATGTCGTGATGTCTGCCATCTTCCCGGGGCAAAGGAACAATAAAGGTCCAAGGTAGACACAATTTTATTGATAACAACTTCTTTAATACTGTAAAAAACGACGTTTCGGTATAGATCCTTATACCGTTGTCAAACAAGACTGAATGAGGGGCGTGGTACAGAATATTTACTGAACTAAATTAAAAACTTCACAATCCTAGAATTTTAACATTTTGACCAGTTATCATTGTGGGCCCTTATTGTGTATTTAAACAGTAATGGCCACGTATTGTCTTCAGGTAACACCCGTTTTTGTGCAGGTGAATCGATCAAAATCATGTGCTCAGCACTATAGGGGCAAAAGTGTTTTTTCACGTGCAACTGGTCACGTGGCCATAATACCGCACGTGTTTTCAGCCATACTTGTTAGCAGTCATTAACAAAAAAAGAAAAACACGAGAAAACAAAAGTCTTTACGGCCATTTGTCATGCCACGCCTTTCAAATGTGAAACGTGAACGTGCCATCGGCATGTTGCAGACGGGAACGATGGGTCACAAGAAGTTTTATTTCGACTTCAGGCAGATCGTTGGTCTGATATTGTTAAATAGTGGTCAAATAGCCTATTCCCTACCACTGATTTTGCCCACCTGAGCTAGATATAGAGGAGACAAACGAAAGCGCCACGTCTGTTTTAATTTAGGTCTGCGCATCTAGATTCAGAGTGAAAAACACCTACGCAGAGACTGAATGACAAGAGGGATGTCTGTGGGAAAGCATCAATATCACTGCATTGCGGCAGTGTGGTGTTGATGTTTGGTCTTGTGGAAAAGCATCAATATCACTGCATTGCGGCATTGTTGTGTTGATGTTTGGTGTTGTGGAAAAGCATCAATATCACTGCATTGCGGCAGTGTGGTGTTGATGTTTGGTGTTGTGGAAAAGCATCAATATCACTGCATTGGGGCAGTGTGGTGTTGATGTTTGGTGTTGTGGAAAAGCATCAATATCACTGCATTGGGGCAGTGTGGTGTTGATGTTTGGTGTTGTGGAAAAGCATCAATATCACTGCATTGCGGCAGTGTGGTGTTGATGTTTGGTGTTGTGGAAATGCATCAATATCACAGCATTGCGTCAGTGTTGTGTTGATGTTTCAATGAAACTTTAGTTATACTTTAATCCAAGGGCGTGATGCAGGACACATTGTAAATTCATTTAGATGTTTGGTAATGGTGTATAACGTCACAGGAATATTTACAGAACGGAAACTAGTGTCAGTATTGATTAATTACAGGTTTATCATGGTACTTGAAACATTGAAACATATGCGTCACATGGGGTGTGAATTTATCCAATCAGAACAGTCTTCGGAGTTGACTTCAAGGGGAGGCCGTTCTCGTGACACTTTGCGGGGTTGGTCGGCTCCAGGTCGGGCTTGAAACATTTCACTTTGGCAAAGAGGCACCTTGGATAAAGAAACTTTGTGTCAGGAAAAAAAAAATAATACAAGAAGGTGAGAGAGAGGGGGAATGTGCCTCTGTGTGTATATGTGTGTGGGTGTGGGTGTGGGTTGGTACTGGTGTAGGTGTGTGTGTGTGGGGAGGTTTTGGTTTGGGTGTGGGTGGGTGTGTGGGTCGGGTGTGTGTGTGTGTGTGAGGGGGTGTGGGGGTGGGTCTAGGTGTGTGTTGATGTGGGGGTGGGTGGGTACTTGTGTGGGTGTGAGTGTCAGTGTGTGTGTGGGGGGGGGGGGGGATAGTGGCGTGGGTGAATGTGGGTGGGTATTGGTGTGCGTTTAGGTGTGACTGCGTGTGTGTGTGTGTGTGGGGGGGGTGTTATTGGTATGGGTTGGTAGGTGTGTGAATGCAGTGTAGTGTATTGGTGTCTCTACGTATATTCTATTTGTTTGTTTATTGTTAAACGACGCAAATATTCCAATTTTCAGGTGAGGGTCGTGAAAAATAAAATTAAGGAAGGGCATGAAAGAATAGGGAAGTTTCATAACTTTACATACATTTTTTTCAAGAAATACTTTTCAAGGGCCTTGAAGAAAACGACTATTTAGGGATGTCATCAGAATTGGACTAACTTTACGAAATGCCTTGTCTCAGGCCCGCCTGTGTTTAATGACTAATAAGTTACGTTTATTTACTATTTCGCTTAATCAGATCAACCGCAAACAACGGCAACGGTCTTACTGGTTCGTGTACACCTTCCCGTCCGTGGCACAGATGTCGGAGTCTACGTGATTCCCACAGATGATGGTGTTGATGTTGTCACAGAAAACGTCTTTGATCAGGTCATATCCTGGGTCATGGCCCCACGTGACGGTGCTTGGAGGAATGGTGGTCATGTGACTGTCTTGGGGTGGCCTGCCGCACGCTCCTTCGTAATCCAACTTAATGGTAGATGATGGTTGGCAGCTTGCTTTGGCAAACACGCAGCTGGGTGTGGATGGGAAAATACATAATATTCAATAGTATTCATACAGTAAAACGGAAAATCTTGTTGAATGGGAAACTAGTGAGTGAGTATGGTTTTACGCCGCTTTTAGCAATATTCCCGCAATATCACGGCGGGGGACACCGCAAATGGGCTTCACACATTGTACCCATGTCGGGAATCGAACCCGGGTCCTCGGCGTGACGAGCGAACGCTTTAACCACTAGGCTACCCGACTGCCCCTAATGGGAAACTAGGATATTCATGAAATAACACTGAATGGAGAGTAATATAATTCATCTTGTAATGGGGAATGGAAAAGTAGGCTATAAATGTGATATAAATGTGATGAAAGTGAATTAGAAACTAGCATATGCTTTTTTAATATTGAATTAAAAAGCTGACATCAAACTTACACGCCGTGGTATGACTAGAATACTGCCCAAAGCGGCGTTAAACTCACTCACTCACTCACTCACTCACAATGGATATTGCTTTCTACAGAAACTTTATATATATATATAGAACAGAGGTTCCAAGAGGAATATATTTTATATGTATTTGATATGGGTATGCACAGCCGTATAGATGCATCTTATTATTTTCATGGGTCGAAGTTTGACGTTAACCTGATTATTATGACGAGAAAAAAACTAAAGTGGAGCCACAGTGACTTTTAACGTAACTATTTGAGAAATCAGACATTTTTTAGGGTAAAGTTAAACATCCTTTCAGATTTGTAACGAGCGACTGATGTTACAGTTTAATTCACATTCGTCACCACTCGCTCCTTTCCATAACCTGCAAGACGACTCGTCCGCCTATCGATGAATGTTATGTGCGAAAATACGACAAACCAATCAGAATGTGCGTATGATTTCAAGTTCTTCGTCAAAGAATCCCTCAGAAATATTTTTTTATTTTACATATGTCTTGCATCTAAAAATATACCCAAGATACAGTTTAATGTGTTCAATCATACTGTATAATTCCGTACGTCCCGATGTGCTTTAAATTGCATCTGAAATATATGTAATATATGGGGAAATGTAAGTGAACCATTTCGCAACGAATTGACAATTGTTTAGGTATGCCCGTTTGCGCTAAGACGGAACCCGGTCGCAAATATGGCCATGAGAGTGGCACGAGTCGCTATTCGGCTTATCCCGGAATAACACGAGTTGTTCACGAATGGTTAATTCACTCTAGAGTGAATTTTAAGGTATTGATTTGAGCCTACTGCACCGGCACACGATACTTGTGATTTGACTGCTTCTAATTGCATCCACAAAACATTTAGGCCTACTCATATTCGATTATTCGGCCCCTGAAGACACTCACTGGTCAGGGTAGGTGACTTGGTCGGTGCCACACATTGTCTCGTCGTCTGTGACTTTGTGATGACTGCAGTCAAACTTCAAGATGGCGGCACACATCGTGGCGGAGAGAGGATGTGTTGGGATTTGGGCGAGGGCCTGATCCACTGACTGCGTCGGCTTCGCTAGTGTCCATTGAATCTCGGTCAGAAGAACTACAAACATATTTTAGTTGCACTACACTTGGGTTGCACTACATAGACACGAGTAACACTACTGGAACACTTAGGTAACACTAAACGATAGGCGCACTTAACTAACACTATGCTACCGGTGCACTTAAGTAGCACAGTACTGTAGGTACACTTGGCTTACACTAGACTACTGGTATACCTCAGTAGCACTACACTGTAGATACACCAAACCTATGTTCAATGGACATCAAGCCTGTTTTATCTACGTCAAGCTTATGTAACTGTTCGTCAAGGCTATTGTTATAAGGTTAAAAATGCATCTCAAAAACATTAGAAAATGATAACAAATAAAACCATTATAGCTGCAATGAGGAGTTGCATTGGATATAGTTTGGGACAGAACTTGTAGTTTGAAAGGAATCAATAGATAAAAGACATTTCACATTTATCACAAGTGTATTCTGGACATTTCATAATTATCATTGGATTGGTTCAGGGCTATCGTCCATTAGTTAATGAAACAAATAGAGAGTTTCAAGGTATATTTCATTTGGAGATTCCGGATGCGTGTCACAAAATCAATAGAGAGATGAGCGATATGGCACGTCGGCTTCTGTATTTTTCCGATTACGACACACATGAGTTCATGGTCAGATCTAACTTTTAACGAATCAAAATGGTTCTTTATTATGCGTGTGTGAATGCTGATAGAGAAAACATGGAGTAAGTGTCGTTAGACCAATCACTCCTTGACGGTGCCGAGCCGCGGCGGACAAGGCGAGTGGCAATGTCAGGACGTAAATGACCACAAGGACCAAGAACGGCAATACATTTAGTAACTGTATATGGGTCGCACTGGACGCCCGAAAGCAGTTACGACACTATGTACGAGGGCCATTCAATATATAATCAGCCTAACCTTTTTGCTACTGCTCCTCACTTCTTCTTTTTCCACATAATCACCATTGAGGTCTATGCACTTTGTCCAGCGATGTGTGAGAGCTAAAAGCCCGTTGTGATAGAGACCATGGGGTTCTTCGTGTAACCACCCCTCCACTGCTGTCGTGAGTTCATCATCGGACCGGAAATGACCACGCAATTCTTTCTTCAAGTTTGGGAAGAGAAAGTAGTCGCTTGGTGCCAGGTCTGGTGAGTAAGGTGGATGAGGCAATACTTTGAGCTCGTTCCGCTTCACTGCGGCAACCGCAAGTCGACAGGTGTGCACTCCGGCATTATCATATTGGAGCAGCCCACCTTTTGTGATCTTTCCACGACGTTTGGCAAGAATAGCAGTCTGCAAACGGTCCCGGAGATCGGAGTAGTACTCTCCAGTAATAGTCTGCCCACGTGGCAAGTAGTCAATGAGCAAGACCCCTTTGGTATCCCAAAAGATGGTTGCCATGACTTTGCCAGCCGATGGTTGAGTCTTAAACTTTTTGGGACGGGGTGAAGCAAAGCCAGTCCACTGCTTACTCTGTTCTTTGGTTTCTGGGTCATAGTGGTGTACCCAGGTTTCATCACCAGTAACAATTCTCTCCATAAAGTTGTCTGCATCCCGACTGCATTGCGGCAAAAGTGCCTGACACATTGACGCACGTACAGCCTTCTGATCATCACTCAGACATTTCGGGACCCATCGGGCAGACAGCTTCCTCATACCCAGACGATCATGCAAAATGGTATGGACACTTCCCTCTGAAATGTCCAAGGCATTGGCCATTTCTGACACCTTCATTCGCCTGTCTTTGACAACCAGTTGTCTCACAGCTTCACTGGTTTGGTCATTGGTCACCTCTACAGGCCTGCCAGGGCGTGGCTCATCTTCCAGGTTCACCCGACCCCTCTTAAATTCTGCAACCCAGAATTTGACCATTGCATACGAAGGTGCACTGTCACCATAAACATCTGACAATTCATCATGTATCTCCTTTCCCCGTTTCCCTTTTAAGTAGAGGTACCTAATAACAGCCCTGTATTCAACCTTTGACGAAAATTTGGCAGAATCTACCCTTGCCATCTTTATAGATCACGTGTGTGACTTCAAATACAATTTCCTGTGAAACTTTGTCTATGCACGTGACATACATTGGTGCACAGCACGTGACAAACATGCAACCGTTAAGATCTGATAAACAGCTTAGGCTGGTTATATATTGAATGGCCCTCGTATCGTCTACGCCAAACCTATGTTCAATGGATGTCAAGCCTGTCTAGTCTAGAAACACCATGGTACAAGTATGTCAAACATCCGACTAGTTTACGTGAACAATTTGTCTTCTCCGGTCATCTTGTCATATTTACGCCTGACCTGTCTACGTCCAGTTCATGTCTAGTCTTATCAGTCTATATCTCATCTACGTTTACCGACTTATCTGACCTGATCTCCAGTCACTTTCAAACGTGGGTAGTTTTAGCATGGCACAAGTCCGAAATTGTTAGGTCAAATGGAAACCTGGCGTAAAACAATATTAACATCACGTGGCACAGTCAAAGACGTCGAGGCCAGACTCACCAAGAGATAGCCCCAGAATCAGCAGTCCTCGGGAACAGTGCATGGTTAGTTCCAGGTGTGAAGAGGTCAGCGTCGCGTATACCTGAAGACAAACTGGCAATGCTGACCTCTTTAGATAAGCCCAGAATATATGCCATATATAGCATGATATTGCTTCATTCACTTAAAGGCTTGGGATTACTTTTGTTTGTTTGTTGTTTAACGCCGCACTCAGACAATCCAGTGATTGACAACATGAGCATCGATCCACTCGATTGGGATCTATGACATGCATCATCCAAGTCAGCGAGCCTGTCAACCCGATCCCGTCTGTCACCTCTTACGACAAGCATAGTAGCCTTTTACAGCAAGCATGGGTTGCTGAAGACCTTTTCTTCCCGGATCTCCTTCATTGTACCCAATAAACGTCACAGCCACATGATTCATTGATCTGATCCTTCCTTGTAAACGTCACAGCAACATGGTTCAGTTTGGGTTCTTCCTTGTATCCGATCAAAGAACCATATGGCTGTGATGTTTATTGGCACATGCCAGTCATCAGGATGTGTCACATGGACGCATGTTTCACAGGTGTTATGTGCAAAGTTTGACCTTGTTTGCTACTGCAAGGATAACATCTTTAATTACTGTAAAGGCGAGTTTTGGTATAGATCCTTATACTGTTGTCAAGCTAGACTATCCGGATTCAGCAACTGTGTCTGATGCAACCGGACTTTTCATTCTTACATCTAAACATGTGTTCCCTTAAATACTGTTCCTCGTAGGTATGTCTCTTTCTAGCAAAACGTGTTTCCTCAAACTGTGGATAACCAGCTCCACGCCTCACTATACATGGATGCATCTCGATGCTATCTGGAAATAACACACACAATAACATAACAAGCTTGTTTATTGTAAAGCCAGCAATACAGTTATCTATGACCAACGTTGACATGTCTTCTATCTACATCTGATACACATGTGTCTATTGTTAAAAGGACACACGCCCATGTGAAGGACATTCTGCACAGCACACATCAGGACACATGTCCATATGATGGACATACAGCATGACACACATCAGGACACATGTCCATATGATGGACAAACAGCATGATACACATCAGGACACATGTCCATATGATGGACATACAGCACGACACATATCAGGAGATCTGGTAGTCTGGTTTCAGCTTTTTCTTCTCTCCATATCTGTTTGGTCTGTCATAGTCGATTCCTGGTTCATACCTTGGCTTCAGTTGTCTTGGTTCTCTCAATGTCACCACATCTTCAACTGCCTTCATAAACGCCTCACGCTGAAATTGAATCAGAGAAATGTGACACACCATGACAGATGCAATGCAGAAACTGAAACTTGTGATATAGAAACTGACAGATGTCATACAGAAACTGACAGATGTGTTACAGAAATTGACAGATGTGTTACAGAAACTGACAGATGTGATACAGAAACTGACAGATGTGTAAGAGAAACTGACAGATGTGTAAGAGAAACTGACAGATGTGATACAGAAACTGACAGATGTCATACAGAAACAGACAGACGTGATACAGAAACTGACAGATGTGATACAGAAACTGACATATGTCATACAGAAACTGACAGATGTGATACAGATGTGATACAGAAACTGACAGATGTGATACAGACACAGACAGATGTGTTACAGAAACTGACAGAGAGGGGGCCATGCGACCAAGTGGAAACTCACAGACTCGGAAGGTGTGTCGTCTTCTGTCCTGTCATAGAAGACACTGGTCAGTCCACTCTCCACACACCGCTGGGCCAGCACTCGGCCAACGTTCTCTGCTGCAGACACATCTGAGGTGCTGTAACAGACAGAACGACATGAAATACTTCTCACCTCCAGATACATGAAGCGTTTGCGCTGTCCATATAATCAGTATGTGTTGTCAATCAAGCAATACCTGGAGTTTCCATGTGATCACCACCCACCTGTTACCAGACTGTCTACGTCATCATACACATGTACAGCTGTTCCTGGAAGTCTACATCATCACCCACCTGTACAGCTGTTCCCGAACTAACTACGTCATCACCCACCTGCACAGACGTCCTCAGACTAACTACGTCATCACCCATCTGTACAGCTGTTCCAGGACTGCCTACGTCATCATCCATCTGTACAGCTGTTCCCGGACTAACTACTTCATCATCCACCTGTACAGCTGTTCCTGGACTAACGACGTCATCACCCACCTGTACAGCTGTTCCTGGACTAACGACGTCATCACCCATCTGTACAGCTGTTCCCGGACTAACTACGTCATCACCCATCTGTACAGCTGTTGCCGGACTAACTACATCATCACCCACCTGTACAGCTGTTCCTGGACTAACTACATCATCACCCACCGGTACTGCTGTTCCTGGACTAACTACATCATCACCCACCGGTACTGCTGTTCCTGGACTAACTACATCATCACCAAACCTGTACAGCTGTTCCTGGACTAACTACGTCATCACCCACCTGTACAGCTGTTCCCAGACTGCCCATGTCATCATCCACCTACCTGTACAGCTGTTCCTGGACCGAGGAATGTCATCATCCACCTACCTGTACAGCTGTTCCTGGACCGAGGAATGTCATCATCCACCTACCTGTACAGCTGTTCCCGGACCGCCCATGTCATCACCCACCTACCTGTACAGCTGTTCCTGGACCGAGGAATGTCATCATCCACCTACCTGTACAGCTGTTCCCAGACTGCCCATGTCATCATCCACCTACCTGTACAGCTGTTCCCGGACCGCCCATGTCATCACCCACCTACCTGTACAGCTGTTCCCGGACCGCCCACTCCCGTGTAGATGCTGACACAACTGTCTCCCCATTCATGTGCTCCACCCAAGCTGATGTGTGGCGAGCACTTCTCTCAAAAAACAACCTGTGTGAAAACAATAGTGTCTGGTATTCTTTCAAGTCTATATAAATATAAATATATATATATATATATATACAGATGCTAACATCACAATCCCCCATAGCAATATATATTCATAGACAGGAAGTCATACTAACTGCTGAAGAAGTTGTTGGCCTATAGGGTAATACTGAGACCAACAATGTTCCCAGGTAGGGAACAGGAATTACATCATTGTTCAACTGTGTCATGTTAACAGCCAGTATATCACTAGTGTTCTGTGGTGTCATGTTAACAGCTATTATATCACTAGTGTTCAATGGTGTCAGGTTAACAGCTAGTATATCACTATAGTTCAATGGTGTCAGGTTAACAGCCAATATATCACTAGTGTTCAATGGTGTCAGGTTAAGAGCCAATATATCACTACTGTTCAATGGTATCATGTTCACAGCCAATATATCACTACTGTTCAATGGTATCATGTTCACAGCCAATATATCACTACTGTTCAATGGTATCATGTTCATAGCCAATATATAACTATTGTTCAATGGTGTCATATATCACTATTGTTCATGTTAACAGACAATTTATCATCACTGATCCATGGTATCATGTGAAAAGCTAATACCACATTGTTGACAGTAAATTTATCATTGAAACAAACATCAACTTACTTGTGATAGAAATTCTTTCTGGGATATTGCAGAATCCAACCTTGTCTTTTCCTTGCAATTCCCATTGTTTCTAAATTTCTGAAACACACAGTGAATGCGATTAAAGAGATTGTTTTCATGGTATAATATTCCATTCAAAACAATGCAATGATAAAATCATACTCTTTTCAGATTCCTTGAAAAAGAATTAAAACTTTGATGAACCAACACATGCCAAGAGGGCACTCATCCAAAACAGCCGGCACAATGATAAGGGTGTTGTTGCAAGTGTCAAATTTTGTTTCTAAAGGTTTGCCTATATGCATGGTGGGATAATTATTCTGGAGAGCTAAGCAGACTGATTCCTTTCCTCTAGATAAACCTTAGAAACCAGAGAACCCTAGATACGGCATCTTCCCCAGGCAAGGGAGTTAACTCAGAGTAAATGTCCAGTTCCCTACCTTGCCGAACAAGGCAGGAATTACAGTGTTCCCATTTACCGGTAATTACCAGTTTTGTACCGGTAAAATTAGGCTTGGACCGGCTTGGACCGGTACTTCATGTGACTGCCACTCCCTGTGGACTGGCATATAGTACCTTATAAATCTTTGTTGAACAAGCATATTATATTCATAAAAGTTTATTTTTCGAACGAAGTCAATTTTTTACCATCAGGGTTTTTTTAGTGCAAGGAAATAACATTTTGCTTTGATTGAAGGTTAAATATATATTTGTTGCGACTTATATATAATATTCAAAAAAGAGACAGAAAATTGTAACTGAACTTGACTGAACGTGCAAATAAGTTACTTCAGAGAGTTACATCATTGCATTGACAATGATGTTGACAGAATTAAAACCAGGTAATTTTCATACGTTTTTTATTTGTTGAATATTGGGACTGATAAAAATTAGGGGGACTCATCAGTTTTAGAGTTGCCAGTCCACCAGGTCTGCCAGTTTCAAAAACCAGTGGGAACACTGAAATATTGAGTTATATTTTAGCTGGACTACCGAGTCTATGCACAGTCCAATCAAAATAGCAGAACAAAATCGACATTGGGTTCATAAACAACATGGCGACTGATATGACATGCAGATATGGTCGATTGCAGGATTTGCAGAGCACATGTACTGTCAACTGGGGCGTCGACAGAAAATTTCCAAATGTTTTCATGTTTTTAATCAAGGTGCTCAAGTGATTTGATGTACTTCATGAGGTAAGACTCATTTCATTACAATATAGATAACCATTTTGTTTGAAGCAAATGCAAGAGGAAGGAGAGCTGGGATCTTATTGGTCAAGCTGGTGGCGCTACGATTGAGTCACGAAATTCCAGGCTACTTCGGCAAGTGTGGAAACTGGACTTTTATCGTCAGTTAACTAACTTGCCCGGAGAAGATGAATATAAGGTTACCACGGTTACAGCAGTGCAATACCTTCTGCTTGTACAGACTCACCTCGGGTTTTTATTCAGGAACACAGGGTTTACTTTGAAGTCTTTGTTAGGGATGTCATCATGGTATCTCAAACATGTGCTCCCAAAACCTGCACCAAAAATGCAAAGTGATGTAGAATACAGAGAAATAGAGTTTCATACTTGGTCAACATATACAGTGTACATGCCAACATGTATTTAAGTCACAGTCAGTCTGTAAAATGGGATTCACTTAAGCAATTTTTAAAATGCCTAAATGTTTCTGTCATTTTACAAATTGACTGAAATATCTGTTCATTCATTTGACAGTTTGACTAAAAATGATTAAGAAGCTCAATATGCCTTAAAAACATCACAATAATCTAATTATGTAAGGATAAGATATGGATAAACAACATGATTATTACAATTAGGAGAACACTTTGGTGTAGGTTCTAACACTGTTATGAAGCAAGACACATCGCATGCTTAATAACGGTGTCAGAACCTACACCAAAACGCGGCTCTTAATTGTAATAATGATGTTGTTCATCCATATATCTTATCCTTACTTACTACTCAAACATCTAAATGCCTCTCAAAGAAGTAAATCTAATTATGCTAGGACTAGATGTGCTTCTCAGTTGGCATCTATCAGAATGTTTGTCGCAGATGCTTTTCTGAATGTAACTGTTGGTAAGTGAATTTGGCGATCGACTGATACACAATCATTTTATCTAACAGTTGTAATATACACACTCATTTTATCTAATAGCTATAATATATTCATTAATTTTATTTCAATAGCGTATTTATAGTTTTTGTTGCATATCTGATACGCTAGGATTTGATTTGTCCACATATTTCAGTAGATTTTAAGTGTATTTTACTCTTAAGCTCTGTCTAATACACAGCGTTGTATCTCTACACATGATACAAAGACCAGCTCAATGGCTGATACCCAGGGTCAGTAATGAGGACAAGGCTTTAATCCCGTTAATGCCATCTTCCCCAAACAAGGACGTCAACTGACTATAAAAGTCCAGTTTCAACCCTTGCCGAACCGGGCTGGAATTTCATGGCTCAATCTTTACGCCACCAGTGGCCATTACGAGGTATGTCCCTTCTATGTCCCTCCTATTGACCAATCAGATTACATCTCTCATATCACTTGCATTTGCTCCAATCAAAATGGAGGTGCCACGTCAAGACGATCTGATGGATATTCAAGACATGTATTGTAATAAAATGTGGCTAACCCTGCAAGGTGCATCAAATCAGTTGAACACCTTGATAACAAACGTGAAAACATTTGCAAAATATCTGTCGATGCCCAGCTTTGCAAAAAATCCATTTTGTTTTCAAACCGGATGTCTAGCGGTTTTGATTAGACTGTGCAATGACTCATTAGTCCAGCCAAAATGTAACTTCAGAATTCCACCCTAATTCAGCAATGCTTAGAGTTTTACATTATTGCATTGATTGAATGCAACTTAAAAATATTATTTAAGTGCCCCCTCTGGGACATCTGCTGAAGAGACCATACGTTATTTTCTACTTAAATAGCTCTGGACAGTGCCAGAGCGCCAAAGACGAGGGCCCCTTCCTTGAGTAAATTTGGAATATGTTTTGGCGAGAGTTAAATCCCTTGCCACAACGCTGTGGGTTTGACACTTTGAACAAAATAATGCCAAGGGCATTTAGTTTAAAACACGAGATAAATCACTGTTACTTTGAGCCAATAAAAGTAGGTGATTTCCACAGCTTTCCACAACGCTGTGGGTTTGACACTTTGAACAAAATAATGCCAAGGGCATTTAGTTTAAAACACGAGATAAATCACTGTTACTTTGAGCCAATAAAAGTAGGTGATTTCCACAGCTTTTTAACATAACTTGATCACTAATATCGTGTCGTTACAGTATCAACTTGTCTAACGTGTGTTTTACAGTGATCGAATACTGGACACTCGGCCTACGAACATGTTTTACCCTGGATTCTCTGTCGCCAAGTTGTTGTGCAAGAAAATGACCCCGTGTCGATCCAAGCTGGACAAACCACCCTAGAGAATCTGGTAAACATTATGTGCACAGTATCCTTCAGCTAAGAGCTAAAGAACTTTTTTAGTTTGTTTAGCTCTAAATTGTATTCGACATGCGTGAGAACCCGCCGGAAGTCCCAGAGCTCCAGACAGCGTCTAAGGATAAGTACACGCGCTGCCCTGGAGCGTTTGACTGACAAGCGTTTGACGGAAGGACTGCTTATCATGCAGTTTATACATATAGAATGTCGATAGAAAGGAATATAACCGATCCAACCTATCATTGCTGCCTGACGCCTTCAATATGTAGGTCATCTCAGAAAATGTCACTTTATTAACTGACAAAAGTGTCAAAATAGTTAATCGACTCTGTCATGTTATTATAGTCAATCTGACAAGGTACGGCAGATCATAGGAGTCCGTATCTAAAAATAGACGCCCTCATGCATATTCATGACTGGAATATGCATGAGGGCGTCTATTTTTAGATACGGATCGACTCCTGTGAAAACAATTAAAAGCACCTGGCTGAAATATACGCCCACCTAACCGACACATCTGTGTATACTCAAGTATTTACGATAAAAAATATGTTGTGCCCCTAGATATGCAATGATATACAACGTGTTTGCTTTGATCATTGTGAAAAAAGTTACCCATCCTCTCAGAAAACACAACGCTTAGACAGACACCTATGATCGTGGGTTCGAATCCCGGATAGCTGTAATTATGTTTCATATCCGTGCTCGTGATTTGACATCGAAGACCTGCTAGAGCTCAGACTTTCCTGTCACAAACTGACACGCAATGAAATGACTGACATACTCAGTACATATTCCAGAACATTGACATGAGCACCATAGCCTTATGACTTTTAAAATGACAAGAATCATTGTAGGACTTCTTCAGAATTCCTTACCTGGCGTGACAATGATACAGCGAAAGACAACATGGAGAAACGCCGCCCACAAGGCAAATCTATGGTTTCTAAAATATTAATTTACAAAATACCACAGAGGACACAAAATGAAAATGCAACAACACTTGTATTGCGTGAATGTCTCTTTTCTCATATATCTATCCACGGTGACGTTTCTTTTGCGGTTCAGTATACATTGCAATGAAAATCCAGTTGAAAAATATTCCGAATATGTCCAGAAACCTGGATCTTAGTGTGAGTGTACAATGTGTGAAGCCAATTTCTGGTGTACCCCGCAGGGATATTGCAGGAATATTGCTAAAAGCGGCGTAAAACTCACTCACTCTTAACAGGATTTACCTTGGATCTCAGTAGCTTGTAAAGTATCGGGATAAATTGTTCCAGAAAATACTTAAATAATTATGCGTCTGACTGTTGAGAAAAAGTAATTCCATGCAACAAATTATACATTTTCTACAAGACGGTTTAATAAAGACTTCGGACTCGTAGTTTTAATAAAGGAAATATCTAGTTCATCAGCTGTAGCTGGCATAATACATACACATATCACTCTTCTTCGCGTATGAACCCTCGCGTATGAACAAGCATAGTCGCCTTTTACGGCAAGCATGGATTGCCGGAACTTCATGGGGCGTTGCAGTGTATGAAGACCATTTATCGTGTCATCCGCCGTGGTATTGCTGGATTTTTGATAAAGCATAAACAATATGCACCCAGACTCTCACTCACAACTTAACGAGAATGGAGAAACTTAGCCCGTAAGGGTATTTTAGTATACAGTTGTAGAACAGCTCAAAATTACACTGAAGTTTGATAGATTCTCTCTCCACTCTGAACATACTCACATTCCTTAGAACTACATAGTACATCTTGCCCTTTGGATCTTGTCCGTTAACCTTGCTCTTCGGTTCGTGTCCGTTAATCTTGCTCTCTGGATCGTGTCCGTTAACCTTGCTCTTTGGATCGGGTCCGTTAACCTTGCTCTTTGGATCGAGTCCGTTAACCTTGCTCTTTGGATAGTGACCGTTGTCCTTGCTCTTTGGATCTTGTTCGTTAACCTTGCGCTTTGAATCTTGACGGTTAACCTTGCTCTTTGGATCCTGACTGTTGACATTGCCCTGTCGAGGATGTTCAGCAGGTGTTTGTGGTGCAGCATTAGTTCTGCACTTGCCCTCACTCTTCCAGTAGAACACAGAGATGCAGGAGGGACTTCCAAAGCACATAAGGGTACACTTTACTTTACTGACGTGGCTGACGACAGAGCCAGAGTCTGCCATGGACGCTCGGTTGTCAAGATGAAATGAGACTACTCTTTGACGCAGCTTGGAATCCTGGGGCTGATGACCCAGACACAGATGTACTGTGATACAACACAACAAGAGCTTCATTGCAACTGTGGACAAACTGAAGAAACTCAAAAAAACTTTGAGGGCGACTGCTGCGTCTGTTCTAGAAATGGATAAAATTTTAACAGCATGTTTTACACTTTGAATTATTTATGCACCGTTGTGACTTCTTTTACGGTAATTGAGTAAAGAAAGCTGACAGTTTCACAAACTAGTTCATTAATAATGACACAATGTGACACGCACACAGGAAATGAAACTGAAAAACATAATTGTACAACATAAATTTCGCTTTGCAATCACAACTGCTCGTTTGCACGGCATGACGTGCTCAGCGGTGACACGATTGTCTCACGTCATCATGCTGGTGGAAAGGGCAGGGGGGTAGTCTAGTGGTTACAGCGTTCGCACGTCACGCCTCGAAGTCCCGGGTTCGAGTCCCAACATGAGTTCAATGTATAAAACCCATTTCTGGAGTCTCCCCCACCTGGTATTGATGGAATAATACAAGGGGCGTGCAACCATTATCACACGGATGGATAATAGGCCGTGTTTTGCATACGTTTGTCAAACAACTCCAAATATTATCCCAGAACATCAAAAATGGCTAATCATTGGTATGCACCAAACTGGCATGTCATGTCGGACTATTGCTATCGTGTTGAACATTAATTATACTGTAATCAGACGACTCATTAGAAAACACACATTGACTGAGCATGTGAGGGACTTGCCGAGAGCTGGATGTCCACGGAAGACAAGTGCCGGAGAGGACAGGGTCCTTGTTCGCCAGGCAAAACGGCTGCCAACTTTAACTTGCATATTTCTTCGTCATCACTGGCCTACCCACAACAGAGTGTCCCTTAGCAACACATTACGTCGACTGAATGCAGCAAGATTAAGGAACTGAAGACATGCGGGACTGTTTAGCCTGGTGTCAGGTTCGAGCACAATAGAACTTGAGGTCATGGAGGAGGATTCATCGGTCTGACAAAGAGTCGTTTTATTTATTGCACCACACTGATGGTAGGACTCGTGTCTGGGGGCAAAGGTGGGTGAGGTGGATGGTGTTTAACGTCGCGTCCAAGATACCCCACTCAGACACCGGATACTGACTCCGAGCCGATCAGTTGTTGGTTTAGCCCCTTAATGCCGAGCGCCAGACAGGGTAACAAAAAGTACCATATTTTAAAGTATTTTGGTTTGACGCGGACGGGGATCGAACCCCGGACCTTCCGGTCAGACACTCTACCAATAGACCACGGAAGCGGTCTTGGGGCAAAGGGGGACATCTTATCATCAGCGAACATCCAGGAAACAGTGACATGTGGTGCCGGCTGAGTGATGGAATATTGCTCCTTTGGTTGTAAACTTGATTTGGTCAAAGTTCAAGGGACATTAAATGAACGAAGGTATCAAGATACCATATTGGGCGGTTTTATTGCGCCTCATTTTGATAACCATGCATCTGCCACACGTCCGGTCTTCATGGACGACAATGCCTGCTCCACCGAGCACGAGCTGTGACTGACCTCTCCAGAATCTACCTAGGACTTCTCGGAGCCCAGACCGGAATCCAATCGAGCATCTATGGGATAAGTTGGGTTAGGTGAGGTGAGGTGAAATGGGGTTGAACGTCGCGCCCAAGATTATTGCACTTATATAGCTACATGCATGTACGTGTGTGTGGCTGTGTGGCTGCTTGTACTAGTCCGGATTTATAGTGCTAGCACCATGCCACAGTTAAACATGAATACCCCACTCAGACACAGTATACTGACTCCGAGCCGACCAGTCCTTGTTTTAGCCCCTTAATGCCGAGCGCCAGACAGGGTAACAAAAAGTACCAACAATTAGTATGACGCGGCCGGGGATCGAACCCCGGACTTTCCGCTCTCCGGGCGGACACTCTACCACTGGACTACGGAGGCGGTCGATATGGTCAGAGCCATGGTCCATCCAGTACAGAATCACCAAGAATTGACCCTGGCAATGAATCAGGGATGGCAGCACATCCCTAAGTTGAGGATCAGGAGTCTGATTGTGAGCATGAGGAGACGTCTTGCAGATGTGCACCTTGCACAGGGCTGCTGCACAGATATTGAGTTACACTGTTGATCATTTCATGTGACATGGGTACAACGTTACTAAGACCCGAACAGTTTCGACCTGCCAATCTCATTCCTAACAGTTAGCATACTAGTATTGTCTCTATTTATTCCCAATTAGTCCTTGAAGTCGCTGGCGAATAAAGTTGCTTTTTTCTTTGTAAATGCTCATTTATTTCCTATTATGCATGACATTAACATCATATTTGACATTAAGTAATAGTTTTTTTGCTTTTGTTTCGCTTTCCAGCTTTTCTTTTCTGATCATCATAAGATCTTGGTGGTGTGATACTCCTGACGAGGAGAATATATACTGAACAAACAAAAGTTCCTGTGACATTGAATAAGATTTAATGCAAAGTTATGTTGTTTTACCAAATCTGAAACAATTTCGATTTGCAACAGATAAAAGACTCCTGTTAGTGTTCAAATGGTTTAATTTGCCATACTGACTTCAGAAAATGCGTGATTTCATAAAAAAAACCAAACATGAACATGACAAAATGTCAATTTTCAAATCAATAGCGTGTGTGTCCACCTCTGGTTGCGATACAAGCAACACATCTTCGTCTCATGGAATGGACCAGGCGTCGCACAAAGTCCTGTGGGATATCTGTCCATATCTGCTGGAGCATGTGTCGAAGTTCCTGGAGTGTCTGTGGAACACGTGGAACAAGAAGGTGCCGATCCATCTCATCACACATGTGCTCGATTGGTGAGAGATCAGGGGAGCGAGCCGGCCAGGGGATGACATTCGCGTTGTTTTGTTGAAGAGAATCCTGAACGCCCTGAGGCCGGGCGTTTTCATGTTGAAAGGTAATGCCTGGGCCACGACGACGCAAAAACGGTAGAACAACAGGGCTGATGATCTCGTCGCGGTAGCGCTGTCCATTGAGATTTCCCTTTACCACTACCAAGCGGTTCCTCTGTCTTGCTGTAATCCCACCCCATACCATAACGCTGCCGCCCCCGAGCCGATCTTCTTCCATGACACAATGATTGACGTACACTCGGTACACTCGAATCCGTCCATCGCTGTGGCTGAGGTGAAAACAAGACACGTCAGTGAATAGAACTTGTCCCCACCGCATGGCCGGCCAGCGTAGATTCTGTCTGCATCACTGTAGACGTGCTTGACGGTGGTTTCCTGTCAAAATGGGACGTCTGGGGGGTCTTCTAGCGACAATCCCTGCCCATCTAAGGCAGCAACGTACGGTTTGTGAAGATATTCGTCGAAGACCAAGGATGCTTTTTGCAGTCACTGTTGCTGGCTGGAATCTATTTCGTAGGTGTGTTGTTCGAATCCAGTTGTCTTGTTGATTATTGGTTACGCGTGGCCTGCCACTCCGAGGATGGTCTCTGACTGCATTCGTATGTTGCCAACGTTGCCATACACACCAAATGGTGTTTCTGTGGACGTTAAATTGTCTTGCAACATCACGTTGACTCGATCCTGCTTCAAGCATACCAATGGCTCGCAGACGCTCATTTTCGGACAGGCGTGGCATTTCGTAATGTTCAATAATTGCGTAATTTTGTTGTTTTTCTGAGTGGTTGTTGTCAGCACGATGCTTAACAATGCATATGGAATCCCTTAACGCACGTATTTATACCCATTCTTGGGCAGTGAAATGCGTGGGGCTTGCATTAAAGTCAACTTTTACATGGAATGCATGCTTTTCTGTAGCAGTTGCGTTTTTGTGACTTGATTCCATACATGTACTACAATATTGGAAACCAAACTTTACTTGTTTGAAAAATACACTAAAATATTGGTGTCACAGGAACTTTTGTTGTTGAGTATATATGAAATGTAGAGATAGAATATTTCCGCATAAAATGTAGGGATAGAACAATTAGGCAAGAAGCAGGCATGAACACCAAATGTGACACGCCTCCTTGTTGATCGCTTTCTTTATGCAATCATTTTTGATTGGCAAAATCAAAAGAAGAGAATATGGACAAGAAGTTTAACTTATGCTCCAGCTAGCAATGATCCGATATAGTTTAATAACGGTCAAATAGCCAGTTCCTTTCAAACGATTTACCTAACTCAGTTATAAATATAAGAAGCCAGTAAAACCGCTTCATATGTTTGTTATGTAGGTCCATGCATAAAGATTCAGAATGATCAAGGCCGTAGTTAACAAGGGGGCAAATATTTGTACAGGTATCACTTGTCCCCGACTTGATTCAAATAAAACTGTTTTCTATGAAAAATCTGTGGGGGGGGGCTGTCCCCCGGCTGGCTACGGCACTGATGATAACATAATGTTGATCAAGAGGGATGACTTCAACCTTCCAATAGTCAAATTTCCCATTATGTAGAGCAATATTCCAGCAGCTCCAGCCTTTGGTGTCTACATTTCACACCTTTTGAGCTACGATCAAGCATGCTCCTTCTACCGAGATTTCAAAGAGCCTCATGTGACACTTGCTAAAAAGTTGTTTGATCAAGGCTACAACATGCAAGGCCTCAGTTCAGCTTTCAAAAGGTCTTCTGGAAGACATGTGGAGGACATTTCCAAACTTAAAGCATCAGGGACAAAAGCGATGTCCGATAGAATCCTCTAATTTCCATTGGATTTGCTCACATTTTCGTAAACACCTGGTATCATCTAGGGCTGGGACGAGTCCAAATTTACTATCCGGGTACCTGACGCCCTATTACCCGACCCTACCTGGGTACCCACTGCAGGTCTGAAGATTTGAGAACAAAATGTCTGAGTGGGAATTGTTTTATCGCAGCCCTGGTCAAAACTATTAAGATACCTGTATCAAACGATCAGATCATGCGTACACTGACATTAACTGAAGCTTTATCTTTACTCAAACATATACAAGTCAAAAGGAATGTGTGCATCGTCAGAAAGAAATGCGAACATTAGCGACATGTACTGTAACCACTGAGCTATAGTGAGTTTTTGTCATTAAACAATATATCACAAGCTTATCCATCGGTCCGGGTGGTCCTGTGGATACCCGGGTCCTACTCAGTACCCACCCAACAAGAGGACCCGAGTTACCCATCCAAGCCCCAGTATCATCACTTTTGATAGTGATTCTTAAACACATGCTCATATTATAGTCTAAATCGTACAATGGACAAAGATTTCTGAGTATTATGGAAAGTGTTTTGTCACTATCTACTAAACATATCAGCAATATACTGTGTTTTTGAGGTTATCACTATACAGTTTCTGTGATCAAGCACATATTTACACTAGGACTTCATAACAGCCTTCTGTTTTGGGTGTGCTGCAGCAGTTTAAATTGCTGTTCTTGGAACTGTTACCCTGTCTTTTCCAGGTGAACAATTGACTTGCCTTTGCATGTGTTTTTGATGGGTGCCACTGGTGAGGCAGGATACGCTCACCATTTTGCAGACACGAGGTATCATGGCTATGCAGATTACACACTATGCATACAAGTTTTGAAGTTTATACCACCTTAAATGCAAACAATATTGAAGTCAACTCTGAATAAAATCAATTACAGTAAATATATAGTCTCTGAAAAAACAAATCCAAAATGCATTGATTTGTGCTTGTAAATTTCATTGTCAAAACGGACATGGCATGTAAATTACAACAAAATGTAAATAGGAATGCAACACAACTGTGTCCAACAATAAATATATAACAGATCTACTGACATATTGCACAAGAAATATATTGTTCCTCTGATTAGACTCAGACAACAACCAACCAGACAGCAAGATGACAAGAAGCTGACAGAGAGATATACTGTACACGACAATCAGAAATCATGCCTACTGTGATGTGGATTTATATGTGTTATTGTCAATTTGATACCTCTGACTGTTAGCAAAACTGACAGCATGATTTCAATGTATGGATTAGAGGTATCAAATCAATGCCTAGGGACCAAATTTTGTATAGAGATTAGATATTTTTTCAGCTACAGACACAAACCAGATATCTTTTCAAAACCAGGCAGTTTCTTTTTTTTTCAATAGTCTGAAGCATAATTATTTTTGTCACGAATTTTGGGAACATTTTTTTTTTTTTCAACAAAATCCTATGATTCCAGGATATGGGAAATGGAATGTTGAAAGAGTATGACATGTTGTATTGACAATTGTAAAGACAATATTTCATAGTTGGTCATGAAAGTAAATATAACATTTGATCACGAAAGCAAAGATGACATTGATAATGTAAGTAAAGACCAAATTTGATCATGTAAGCACATATGAGTGTGTGAATTGGGCTTTAAGCCGCTTCTAACAGTATTCCAGTTTAATCATGGTGTGTCAGCTTAATGTGGAGGAAAGCCCCAAATGATGCAGGTCTCAGACGTTAACCACTTCGGTGAAATCCACGAGCACGGGTATGGTGCTGACAACATAGAAACATAATCGGGGTGAACCTGGATTCAAACCCACAATCATAGGTCTCTGGCTTGCCCAAGGGACGCAACTCTCAGCGCCTTAGACAACTGGGCCACCCGTGCCCCCTAAGCACATAGGACATCTTATCTGATTTGATCTAACACCCCTGCTGATCCATGACCTTCTGGAAGTTGCTTAAAGCACTAAATGGTGTATTAGACTTTTCCCTATTTTCTCCCTCTTGACTCGGCTTGAGAATCAATCTTCGTGCACCTGGGACATCTGGCACAGGCAGCTTTGGTGTCATCAGTTCCACAGACAAAACAGCCCGGGCACCAGGCACTGTGGTTCTGGGGAGGACTAGCAGCGTTATTAGGACAAGAAATGAGGGCATCAGGCACATGCATCATGTTCTTTGGAGGACTAACTGGGATTTGTATCCGCGGAGGACCAGCTGCTGAGATCTTAGGACAAGGGTGTGTGTGTGTGGGTGTGTGTGGGGGTGTGGGAGTGGGTGGTCATCTGGCACAGGCATAATGGGATCTGTGGAGGACTATCTGCTGGGATCTTAGGACAAGGATGTGTGTGTGTGGGTGTGTGTGGGGGTGTGGGAGTGGGCGGTCATCTGGCACAGGCATCATGGGATCTGTGAAGGACCAGCTGCTGGGATCTTAGGACAAGGATGTGTGTGTGTGGGTGTGTGGGGGTGTGTGGGAGTGGGTGGTCATCTGGCACAGGCATCATGTTCTTTGGAGGACTAACTGGGATTTATATCCACGAAGGACCAGCTGCTGGGATCTTAGGACAAGGATGTGAGTGTGTGGGTGGGTGGGGGTGTGTGTGGGGGTGTGAGAGTGGGTGGTCATCTGGCACAGGCATCATGGGATCTGTGGAGGACTAACTGGAATCTACATCATCCATTCTGTGGAGGATTAACTGGAATCTACATCATCAGTTCTGTGGAGGACTAACTGGAATCTACATCATCAGTTCTGTGGAGGACCAGCTGGGATCTACATCATCAGTTCTGTGGAGGACTACCTGGAATCGACATCATCAGTTCTGAGGAGGACTAACTGGAATCGACATCATCAGTTCTGTGGAGGACTAACTGGAATCTACATCATCAGTTCTGTGGAGGACTAACTGGAATCTACATCATCAGTTCTGTGGAGGACCAGCTGGGATCTACATCATCAGTTCTGAGGAGGACTAACTGGGATCTACATCATCAGTTCTGTGGAGGACTAACTGGAATCTACATCATCAGTTCTGTGGAGGACTAACTGGAATCTACATCATCAGTTCTGTGGAGGACTAACTGGAATCAGGAACAGGCGTCGCACCTGTGGCAATTAGACCACTAAAGTATACCCACCTTACTACAGAGAATGGAAAATTAACTTTGGTAAAAACATGTATGACTAGAAATTGTGGGTGTCACAATACACTTACCTCAAGTGAGGTGAGGTGTGGTGAGGTGAGGTGAGGTGTGGTGAGGTGAGGTGAGGTGTGGTGAGGTGAGATGTTAGGTGAGGTTAGGTGAGATGATAGGTGAGGTGAGGTAAGGTGCGGTGAAATGGGGTTTATATTCTCCATGTTAGATTTGACCCGAATAGAAAAAGGTTGTTGCTATAGGTTTGTAATTGCATTACTGGTTAATTTAGGTTAGTTTTGCATTTTTAGCAGTTTTTATGAAAGGGGTTAAGTTAATGCAGTTACCAGGCCAAGTTACTGCAAAATCATACAGAATAAAAAAATATGAATCAATACATGGATAGGCATATCATGTCGTGAATCATCAGGTGAACATTTGATGTACTGATGCGTTAGTGGATTGTGACAACCCTAATAGAAAACTGTGTGAGACACTAGTCTCCTGTTTGTGAAGGTAATGAGGCTGATGAAGACTTCACTGGAGTATATCAGAGCGGTCCTGTCGACTGGGGGGTCATAACTCAGCCCTCTCTCTCCTCAAACACCAGTGCAAATGGGTGTGGCCGAATGATGAAGTCGTACTCTCCTTCCAGGCAGAAGTTCTTGGTGGCCGACTTGACCGTCAGTTGGTGCATGATGGTGGAGAAGAACAGGAACAGCATGATCTCGGCCAAACTTTCTCCTGGACAGCGCCGTGTTCCGGCACCGTAGGGCAGGAAGTGGTCTGGAATCTCCAGGGAGTTCTCGTCTGTTAGGAATCTGTGTCAATACATTCACAAATCATTAGAACACATACAAGCACATATCCCTCTCATCTCACATCTTATCTGAATCTGTTTCAAATCAATGAGCGCCAATAAAGATCAAATCGGTTGGTCATGTTGTTTTTCTGTGAAAGAAATAAGGAAATAAAAATTACTTGTGATAATTTGTTTTCTGGGCCAACTCTGTTTACCTCAGTAGGTGAAACGAAACAACCATGCAAATTTTATCACTGCTGTTCTTAAGAAATGGGGAATAATACATATACAATGTATAAATATTAATTCTTGCCATGTTAAAACATATTTGTACCTCCTTTAAAAGTAACAACACAATCTGGTAGTTGTAAAGGTCACACAGAATTTTATGCCTAAAAAATGTAAACCAACTAAAAAAAAGACCAAAGAAAAATGATAAAATGAAAAGTGACAAAAAAAATAGCTAGGTAAAAAGATCTCCCAAGTTAGGAAAGGCCCCACTTTCTACAGTCTAGTATTATATGCAACCTCTGTCACAAAAAAAACTGCAGGGGGGGGTAACGGGTGGCCCGATTGTCAAAGGCGCTGCAATTCGCTATGCAGAGTTGCATCCCTTGGCCACACTAGGAACCTATGATTGTGTGTTCGAATCCTGGTTCGCCCTGATTATGTTTCTAGGTTTGTCAGCACCATACCCGTGCACGTGGGTTTAACCTAGGTGGTAAACTTCTGAGACTTGCATCACTTCGGGCTTTCCTCACACATTAAGTTGACACGCCCTGGTATAACTGTAATACTGTTAAAACAGGCGTTAAAGACAACTTACTCACTCACTCACTCAATGAGTCACGTTTTCTACCAACTCGCTCACATATACAAAATCATGATTGTGTATGCACCTGTTTGGGTTGAACTTCATTGGGTGTTTCCAGTACCGGCTGTCATGGTGGATGCTCCACACGTTCAGCAGCAAGATGGTGCCCTCCGCTATGTCAAAGTCTGGTGATCAAAAAACATGGAGTAAGGTGAGGTGAGGTGAAATGGTGTTTAATGTCGCATCCAAGATTATTGCACTTATATAGCAACGTGCATGCACGTGTGTGTGGCTACTTGTACTAGTCCGGACTGATGCCGATTTATAGTGCTAGCCCATTGAGTTACCTTGCCGCAGTTAAACATGAACACCCCTCTCAGACAAAGTACACTGACTCCGAGCTAACCAGTCCTTGTTTTAGTCCCATAATGCCGAGCACAAGACAGGGCAACAACAAGTACCATCTTTTAACGTCTTGGTATGACACGGCTGGGGATCGAACCCCGGGCCTTCCGCTCTACCACTAGACCATGGAGGCGGTCAACATGGAGTAAATATACATGGTGCATTATCAGTACTTGAACAATGATGGATGGTGTCCCTCTTCTACATCAAAGACTGGTATAAAGTAAAGCATGCATGGTGCAGTATCAATACTTGAATGAACTGATTTCAGAATGATAATGTCATTCCAAAAGGGAAGGATGTGTACCACTGACATGAGAGAGGAGATTTTGAAGGTATCTACGTAAGATGTATAAGCTGACCTTGTTCCCCTGTTGAGTTCATTAAACTACTCTATGAATCTGAATCAAATTGCTCCACTGTAACCATGGTATCTGTGAAAAAGAATGTAACCTTGTAACTTGCAGTTGTCCCTCGCAACGTGTGGTTGAAGGAAAGGGTAGACTGAAGCCAGTCTCTCCGCTTCAAAGATGACGGCACTTGTATAGGGGAGATACGGCTGATCCTGTAGAGACGGGAGTCGGTCGTTACCCACAATGCCATCCAGTTCCTCTTGGACCTTGACCTGGATGTCAGGGTTCATGGCCATGTAGCCAAGCAGCCACGTGAGGACAACAGCCGTGGTCTCGTAGCCGGAGTTAGCGAAGTCCATCATCAGAAAGTCGATGTCCCCCTTCTCCATTAATCCATGGTCCTCCCCAGTCTCCAGATACAGCAGCAGGTGATCCATCATATCGCGGATGCTCCCTGGATCATAGCTGTCCTTGTGCACGTTCATAATTTTCCTCTGATACAGGATCTGCTGCAGGGTCTTCTCTTGAACAAATTCCAAATCTTCTCTCGGTGAGAAAGCTTTTAGGAATGGCACATAGTCAACAGCGTGGAAACATTTGGCAAAATTTCGGGCGTGGAATGTGGACAGAATCTCTTGCATGACTCGGCCTGCTGGGTCAAACCTCTGACCATACGCTAGCCTCGTCATGATGTTCAGACAAGCAGATTCCAAGGAGTAGAAAGGATCCAGCGGTTTGTCAGTCTCAACAAATTTATTGACAACTTCCAAGATGTCTGCCGCCACTACGTCCTCAATGTTGTCCGAGCTGGAGCAGTAGACGTCGAGGCTGAAGTCGAGGAAGTTCTTCTTCATCACTGTCTTCTCATCATAATCAGCCGTACTGATACCTGAAATTAGAAGTTTTAAAAGGTTTTTACAATACAGCTATTACTGTTTCATTTTAATGTTTGTTTGTTGTTAAACGCTGCACCCAGCAAAATTCCAGCGATATGACGATGGTCTGTAAATTAATCGAGTTAAGACGAGACAGTCCAGTGATTGACATCATGAACATCGTTCTACGCAATTGGGATATAATGACATGTATCAACCAAGTCAGCGAGCCTGACCACCCAATCCTGTTAGTCGCCTCCTACGACAAGTATAGTTTCCTTTTGACTTTATCACATGAGTTTGTATTATTTCACTTGTATCACGGTATGACAGCTTGATGTGGGAGGAAAGCAGACTTTTACCACTTTGGTGGCATCCAGGTTTAACCCACAAGCATGGGTTTGGTGCTGACAAACCTTCAAACAATCAGGGCCAACCTGGATTGAAACCAACGATTATAGGTTTCGGCATGCCGAAGGGAAGAACAATGAATTACTGTACATTAGTGAGTGAGTGGGTTTAACCCCATTTTGAACAGTATTCCAGTTATATCACAGTGTGTCAGCTTGATGTCGGAGAAAAGCCTAAAGTGATACAAGTCTTTGATGTTTACCACTTTGGGGAACCCAGCATGGGTATGGTGCTGACAAACCTGGAACCATATTCAACAAACTGGGATTCGAACCCACATCATAGGTTTCGGGCGTTCCTAAGTGACGCAACTCTGCACAGTGAATTGTGGCGCAGTAGACAACTGAGAGCCCAATGCAATCCTTGTACAATAGTCTACCATGACTAAAATATGAAACCTTAAACATCATAAATACTTCCAAAATTACAAACAAAATACTCCTCAGATATCATACATGTCCAAGAGTATCCCAGGAATAGATCTAAGCTTGGTGCGCTGTCACATCAGATTAATATTAATGTTCCATGCTCATGAAGTCTTAATTATTTCTGTTACGTTCTCACCTTGATGTCGGTTTCCATTATACAGGATGTGACACACCTCAAAGTCAGGTCGACCACTGAAGTCAACCCCTTTATGTATCAGCCCTTCCAAAACAGCATCTAGCGAGCAAGCAATCACAACATTATGGGTGCCCAGCCGCAGCTGGTAGATATCGCCATACTTTTCTTTAAGGTTGGATAGCTTGATATGGGGCTTATTCCTGAAATAGTTAATGTGTCCAATCACAGGCCAGGTCCAAGGGCCTGGTGGAAGACGTTTCTGGGTCTTTTTGAATATGAAGAAGAGGCTAAGAGATGTTGCAGCAAGGATGAGCGTCCAGTGATGGGTGTGGAGACAGTCGGTCTGGAGGATGTCCAGTGGGAGGAGCAGTCGCTGGAGGAGACTGTCCCCGTCATGGTTGGGGGCGGAGTCACCGGGAGGGGCAGAACCAGTCATACTCATCCCTGCAAAACACAGTTTGAAAGTAGGAAAACATCAGTACATATGAGTTACAGTATGATATCATGCAGTTGTGTTACAATACAAGCAACTCCTATTGTTGCACCACTAAGTGATATACGTTAACTTGTATTGTTATTGTATTGTGATATCATACTGTAACTCCTATTGTTGCACCACTACGTGATATACGTTAACTTGTATTGTTATGCACTGTGTGATATCATACTGTAACTCCTATTGTTGCACCACTACGTGATATATGTTAACTTGTATTGTTACGCACTGTGTGATATACTGTAACTCCTATTGTTGCACCACTACGTGATATACGTTAACTTGTATTGTTATGCACTGTGTGATATCATACTGTAACTCCTATTGTTGCACCACTACGTGATGTCATACCTTAACTTGTATTGTTATGCACTGTGATATCATGCTGTAACTCCTATTGTTGCACCATGTGCTATTGTACTGTAATGGTGGAATGAAATCAGTTACAGTATGATATCATGTAGTTGTGTAACAATATGAGTTGCAGAACAATATCACACAGTGCTGTAACCATGGTAACAATATGGGACTGGTGGATGCCTTTGTTATTTTTCCTGTGGATACCCGGATGATAACCCAGAAATCTTGACAAGTTCGAGACCTTTGCTTCGCCAACCATAAGCGCATTTGTTGCTTTTATTGATAGCATGAAGGAGTATTGTCACATTGATCAACAAAATTATTTACAGTTTTGTCTTGGAAAAAATAAGGATTCTCTGGGGGTAGCACCAATAACGTCAACAAAGTTTTGATATGTCACTAGCTTGGTTTGATGCGATTTTCTGTTGACTTGTAATACAAACTAAATATTTGACCTGAGAATCGCATATTTTATTGTGTGCATATGGTACAATCATTGTGTAAAATGACTAAAATTTTCACTTAGGCAATTCATTGAAATATCATAACATTACTCTTCTGTCATATACCAAACCCTTCACCTGCCCATGACATCATCTGATGTACAGGTCAACTTTCACTACTGATTAACTGCTCTGATTAATTACGATCTTCCTACTTTTCTGAAAAAGGGTATTTTCAATATATAATTTACAATTAGATTTCGTTACAAAATAAAGTGTATGCACAAACTACTCAGACCACAAACGCTTTATGTGAAGAAAATCCAACAAACGACTCGAAAGCAATAAGCAGGTGATAATTAGGCTTGCAATTATTAGCCTACTGGTTAGCCATGTGATGGTATTTTGAATCAAGAGATCTAAACCAGCTGATAAAAGATTTCATCACCTACTGTGAAATATGATGATATCCAAAGATATGTCTTATCTTTGAGTCGACTTATTCAAACACCATCCCACTGACTACTTGCTGTGTCGTCCATTTGTAAACAAGGTCCCCAGTGACCTCGCACCTGAACTAAAATATCCCGGATTATTTTAACCGTACAAATCACCAACAAATAATATTGCCAGTAAAACAGCAGTCTTACGCCATTTTCAGAAATATGCCAGCTACTGTTCCAAGGCGTTAATTTGTTTGTGAATACGATAGGTCTATTGAAATGCGGTAGAAGGAACGAAACACATTTCCGTTATTTATTGTGTGTTCCGGATTTTAATAGTAGAAATGCATTGACCAATGAAAAAATGCTTCAGATTCAGTGCGCGTTAGAAGCAACATGGACGACCAAGGAAGACAGAATTTACCAAATTTGAAAATATGTGTAGATAATACTGAAGAAGGTGAAATATCCGACAGCGATAGCTCGTTAGAGTCCGAAGTAGCAATAGAGGTTGACGAGATCGTGAAGACTGATAACACTGGGAACGCTGGAGAGGTTGAGTTTAATGTGAGAATAGCGGATGTTGGAACCGAAAACAAAACAAAATCGAAAACAGAGGTATGTTTAACTGTAAATTTATTATCAGATGAGCTCACTCACAAGACACATCCCGTATAAGCATGTATGTTTGTGAATGTGTTTTAAGGGGCCGTTTTTAATTATCACGAAGAACGCGATTCTAATAAAATATGAACAACAATGAAATATACGAAGTAAAAAAAACCAAACTAGGTAGAATAGTATAGTGTAAATGTTTTTATCAAAACTTCTCAAACAAATAACTGTGAGGGTGGAGGATCTAACTGATGTTGCTAACTTGAAACTAAGCTAGGATAATGAATTTGCCAACACCTTACAGTTACAGCAAGCTTTTCTGCTAAAATTCCATATGTTTTGATTTATATACACATGATACAGATATATATTGAAACTGATGCTGAACAAGAAGTTACGTCTTGCAGACTTAAAATATAATTCCATTATAAGAAACGTCTACGAATTTACTCTCGGTTCGTCGAGTTGGGAGTGGCTACGATTTCACCGTTACACAGTGTGTTTTTGTGTATTAGATGAGACAAAACAGTGAGGCATGTCCTAATTTCCATTGAGCATGTGGTATGAACAATGACATGTGCATTTTATTCTTTATTTTTTCCAGGTTTATACAAAGAAATATGAAAATAGAGATGGCGATTTTATCACTGGTATTGACCTTACATCAAAGGTATGTGGGTTTGGTTCATTAAGATCAGTTTACCTGAACAGCTGTCAGGTATCGTCTGTAGGCTGTATCCTAGCTAAGTATCAATGACGCCATACATATCAGTAAACCATAACAACCCTACTGTTCAAGTATATTGATAATCACTGATAATATATAAATGTTTATGAAAATTTCATCAGCGTTTTCAGGATGCAAGGTATCTTACACTTTTGCTGGCAACGATTATCAGATTGTTGTTTAATTACTTTAATAGGAAGCCATTGAGAAGAAAGAAGAGCGTGCTCGAAGGTTTGGCATTGAGGTGTCACAACAACAGGGCATGGATGCTGATGTCAAGGCTCTCTACCAAAGGTAAACTTCAAGATCACATGAGAGTCGGAGGGTTCAGCGAGTACAACTGCCCATCTTCCTCATCTTGGGACATCAAAGATTTGTCATGATCACAAAGATGATAAAAATTTGCTTTTAAGTCCCTGAGTTAAATAAGTAACTATGGGCGCTAAAGAAATTAATAATTAATATACGATAAGTTTTGGCGCACGTTTATGTAGCTTAATGCAGTAGTTGAAGGACACAGGAGACTCAGTCATCTGAGGTGCAATTCACTGTGCACATCATGCAGAGTTGTGGTCCTCAGGGGTATCATCAAATCTCATTAAAATCAGATCTTAGTTCTCGCTACCGCTAAACAAAGATCTGAGTACATCCCATTAGGGGTCACGTCAGAATGACCTTTCATCCGACTAATCAGAACATCGCTTACCAGATCATGAAAGTGACAGTCAGAATGTGATTTCTAATCATGCAACCTTTAACACTTTAACACGCGGTATTCAAAACGATAGTTACGGGCTTACCAACTGAATCCATACAATCCCAGTTCGCCCTGATGATGTTTGTCAGCACGATGGATTCACCAAAGTGGTAAACATCTAACATGTTCTAAGACCCGCATTGAAGAATTTCCTTCTACATCAAGCTGACACGTTGTGATATATTTGAAAAACTGTTCAACATTTTCAAAGCATGTAAAACCAGACTGAATGACTCTCTTATGCAGTAACTTCCCTTGTCAGCTTGTAGCTTTTACTTCCAGTCTGGGCATTAAGGATGCTGACTTCAGCCATGGCGAGCGTGGAGTCAGGCCAGAAGCCATCCACATCCGTGGGACTGAAGACATGAGCACACAGGACATATTCCGCTATTTCAAGGAGTTCGCACCAGGAGGTGTGGAGTGGATTGATGATTCCTCATGTATGTACACACTTTCGTGCATTGTCTTAACTCCATAGGTATTCCAGGTCAGAGAACCCTATTCTAAATAGAATCTGCTGAAATAGGGAACTATTTTTAGACGACAGGTTCACAGATTCGGGACATGAATGCAATGGAAAGTTAGTAATTTTTCTCAGTAGCTATCCAAACAATGATTACATGTGGGCCAACTGTCAAAAAGTAAGAAATTATCACTTGCCATAGCATACCTTAAGTTTTAGATAAATTGGTTTCGGGGAGTTGGAACAATTCTAATATATGTATACTCTCTGTGAAAAAGAAATACGAAAGCATTTTCAGTGACACTTGATGTGTTCATTTATTGGGTGAGTGAAAAGAGGAGAATGTCCACTGGACACATGCTACCATAGAGGACACAAGTCGGTGATGTAGACGTGACATGTCTAATGTCAAGGTCAGGCAGTATTGTGTGTGCCCATCCTGGCAGACAAGGAATGCTGTAAAGTGAAATGTCATTTTTAAGATTGTCCTTTTATTCAGGAATAACAACACTAAGTCTTCAGTGTTTGAAATCAAGAGAACCCTTTGCTCCTTGCGATTGTTTGCTGTATTATTTTGATTTAGAGACTTTAGAGAATTTTTTAATTTTTCACATTAACATGGTATTTGCGTTGTTACATCCAAAGTTTTAACATTAAAACTATTAGTTGTGTTTTTCACAACCATATTTGGTTATGACAAGGACACCCTCAATTTTCATCCTCAACTTTGACACTGAAGTGTTAACTTAGTATCTGCTCCTCATGAACTCAGTGCTGATCTGCTGATTATTAAGGTGACAGATGAAAAACATCAGGTTAATCAGTCTATCTTTGAGAACTATGGCCTGGATAAGCATGGTTCTTAGTGTATTTAGCCAGTCTGTGCTTAGCCTCTGATCTTAACGTGGCTCTTATCGCAATATTCTCAGTGTTATTATGGGGACTATTATTGGTTGGGCTTGCTCCACTGAACAGAATTGTACTAGATTCAAGCTGCGGACTAGTGGTTAAAGTTGCAGACTGGGTAACATTGACATGTTTTTGCTTCCTGGTGTGTAGGTAATGTGGTCTGGGCTGACCCAACAACTGCAGCAAGGGCGATGCTCAAAATGAGTCGCAGTCAAGAGTCCGGCGCAGAATTGATGAGTGGCGATGAAAAATCAAAGGGCCAGAAAAAAGGTAAAAAGTGATATTTGTTGTACACTGAAGGTGTGGTTGATAAACTTGGGGTTTGATAATCAGGAACTGATATTTCCACGAACATCTTTCTCTTTCTACGGCCAGTTTTTGACTCGCGGGTAGAAAGAGCTGTTCTGCTGTATTCCTTTGTTGAAAATGGCTTTACACTCTCACTGATGTTTCCTTTTCAGTCTGATCCTTGATGGGATTCCAGGGCTCGATTTAGCTATGTAAAATATTATTATTGAAAATGCAGCCTAATATTTATGTTAACATGAACTACGTGTATTTGTGTCTGCCTAAGCTTCCTTGTCCGCTCAAAATCAGTCTGTAGTATTGTAAATACACCTTAGAGGTATCAGAGAGGTATTAATCACAGCAATATCAGATCACCCAACACACTCTTTATACAGCTGGTCACAGCAATATCAGATCACCCAACACACTCATTCTACAGCTGGTCACAGCAACATCAGAGGATCACCCAACACACTCATCATACAGCAGGTCACAGCAATATCAGATCACCCAACACACTCATTCTACAGCTGGTCACAGCAACATCAGAGGATCACCCAACACACTCATCATACAGCTGGTCACAGCAATATCAGATCACCCAACATACTCATTCTACAGCTGGTCACAGCAACATCAGAGGATCACCCAGCACACTCATTGCATAGATGGTCACAGCAATATCAAATCACCCAACATACTCATTCTACAGCTGGTCACAGCAACATCAGAGGATCACCCAACACACTCATCATACAGCAGGTCACAGCAATATCAGATCACCCAACACACTCATTCTACAGCTGGTCACAGCAACATCAGAGGATCACCCAACACATTCTTTATACAGCTGGTCACAGCAATATAAGATAACCCAACACACTCTTTATACAGCTGGTCACAGCAATATGAGATCACCCAACACACTCTTTATACAGCTGGTCACTGCAATATGAGATCACCCAACACACTCTTTATACAGCTGGTCACTGCAATATCAGATCACCCATCACACTCATTATATAGATGGTCACAGCAATATCAGATCATGCAACACACTCATTGTATAGATGGTCACAGCAATAACAGATCACCCATCACACTCATTGCATAGATGGTCACAGCAATATCAGATCATGCAACACACTCATTGTATAGATGGTCACAGCAATAACAGATCACCCAACACACTCATTGTATAAATGGTCACAGCAATAACAGATCACCCAACACACTCATTGTATAAATGGTCACAGCAATAACAGATCACCCAACACGCTTATTGTATAGCTGGTCACAGCAATATCAGATCACCCAACACACTCATTGTATAGATGGTCTCAGCAATAACAGATCACTCAACCAGGGGCAGATTTATCAAGAAATGTGAATGTAGCCAGCAGGGCTTGCTCCTTTTAAAAGTTACTGGCCCATCTCCAAACTAACTACAATTTAATGTGGTGGCAGCGAAGTGGCCGAACCTGTGGTTGCATAGCCACCTAGCGGGGCTCTGAAAATTGAGAGCTCCTCAGTCGTAAAATGCCTTTTCCTGCACTCTGAGATAAATTCTTGGCCTCTATTTGCCTCCTTTCGAGGTGATTTATGAGCATATGAGATGTTGTTGTACACATTACAAAATGACGTCCGGTTGTCATTCTACCGAGATGATCGTCATATATCTTTCTTTGAGTTAACCATTCACAAGACCTCAGCCCCCCTCCCTCCCCGCATAAATATTTTCTCTTCAAAATAACATGTTCCCTGAGCATGCTGAGTAATGTCTTATTAAGAAAATATAATATCCATGGAAAGGGGGGAACTTTTGACTGGCCAGGCGGACTAATTACTTTACATTTCAGCAAGCCCATTGTAATTTTAACTGGCCACAGGCCAACAGGCCAGCAGTTAAATCAACCCCAGCCAACACTCATTATATATCTGGTCACAGCACTAATATCACTAGGCCCTCTTCCTCTGCCTGACCCAGGTGATGTGAAGACTCCGATGATGGACAAGGAGGAGAAGGATGGTGTGAAGGAGGGAGGAGAGGAGCAGGGCATGGAGGTAGACGATGATGAGCTGGATCTCCTCACGGATGGGCAGGATGAAAAAGAAAAGAAAGAAGTGAATAAAGCTGTTGAAGAAAAGAAGCCTTCAAATGCTGGTGATGTGAAATTAGACTCAGATGAAGATACCTCATCAAAGAGAAAGGTATGGATGTTTAGAAAGTCATTATATGTGTATGATAAGCTTGTTGTAATACATTTCTGTAGTGCCCCGCTGTGATATTGCTGGATTATTGGTAAAAGCGGTCACTTAGGCTGAAGAAAATAGAAGAATTGATTCTCAGGCAATTGCTTTTGTAAATAACGTTGCGGGTGGGTGGTGGTTTTTGTTTATTTTTTTATTGCTTGTTCAAACTAGTATGTAACCAAATAAACTGTTGTGTACCATCAACCTGGGAAGGGCCTCCCTACATAAATGTTTTCCTTGATGAGTAGGATACTGGAATACAGTATTTGACTACCATTGGGCTTAGAATATTTAAGGATATTTAAAAAAAAAATGGAAATAAAAAGGAAAACTGCGGCAAACTTTATGATGATGCGGGCAGTGCCTGAGAACAAAGACTATTTTTTTAGCCTGATTCAGACGTTTTTTCATGCAAGGTGTTTGAGCATAGATTGTGACTGTTCAGGATGTGTATATTTTTTAAACGAATAGTTGAAAAATGTGGTTTGTCATGAGTATGAGTGGTGGGGTGGCTAAAACTTCGGCTCATGTTGACGAATGCCTGGGTTTGATCAACTTCCCTAGGCAAGAGAGTTAACTGACTTTAAAAGTCCTGTTTCTACCCTTGCCAAACTAGGCTTGAAGTCCTGGGCTCAATTGTAGCGCCACCGGAGGCTATTACGAGTTATGTCCCTTCTACACCTCTCCTATGGACCAATCAGATTCCACCTCAGCCACGCACACACACATGCATGCACGTCACTATAGAAGTGCAATAATCTTGAACGCAATGTTAAACCCCATTTCACACCACCTCATCTCACCTCACAACATTTTGTTGTGGATAAAGGGTTCCTCCAATTGAAATGCACATTTTTGGTTCAAGTCGGTCGATATTTTTATTTGTAGAACAAGAGGGCGGAGTCGACTGAGTCCACAAAAGAGGAAGAAGAGGTCGACTACGACGAGTGGGGAAGCATCAACACCAAGGACAGCAAACCCAAGCACAAGGAACAAGTGCCCTGGCCACCTGGGAAATGGAGGCTTGGTCTTAATGCACCTAAAGCTAAATTCATCTTCCTCCGCTTTGCCACTAAAGGTAAGTTATCTAAGTTCCAGGTAATTTCTGCCCCCATCTCTTTGTTCCAGGGAAATCACTGCCCCCTTCTCTTTGTTCCAGGGAAATTCCTAACCCCTCCTTTGTTCCAGGGAAATTCCTGCCCCCTTCTCTTTGTTCCAGGGAAATTCCTGCCCCCTTCTCTTTGTTCCTGGAAAATTCCTGCCCCCTTCTCTTTGTTCCAGGGAAATCCCTGCCCCCTTCTCTTTATTCCAGGGAAATTCCTGCCTCCTTCTCTTTGTTCCAGGGAAATTCCTGCCCCCTTCTCTTTGTTACAGGGAAATTCCTGTTCCCTTCTCTTTGTTCAAGGGAAATTTCTGCCCCCTCCTGTTTGTTCAAGGGAAATTCCTGCCCCCTTCTCTTTGTTCCTGGAAAATTCCTGTCCCCTCCTCTTTGTTCCAGGGAAATCCCTGCCCCTTTCTCTTTGTTACAGAGAAATTCCTGTCCCCTCCTCTTTGTTTCAGGGAAATTCTTGCCTGCTCCTCTTTGTTACAGGGAAATTCCTGTCCCCTCCACTTTGTTCCAGGGAAATTCCTGTTCCCTTCTCTTTGTTCCAGGGACATTTCTGCCCCCTCCTGTTTGTTCAAGGGAAATTCCTGCCTCCTTCTCTTTGTTCCAGGGAAATTCCTGACCCCCTTCTCTTTGTTCCTGGAAAATTCCTGTCCCCTCCTCTTTGTTCCAGGGAAATCCCTGCCCCCTTCTTTGTTCCAGGGAAATCTGTCCCTTTCTCTTTGTTACAGGGAAATTCCTACCCCCTCCTCTTTTTTCCTGGGAAATTCCTACCCTCTCCTCTTTGTTCCAGGGAAATCCCTGCCCCTTTCACTTTGTTACAGGGAAATTCCTACCCCCTCTTCTTTGTTCCAGGGAAATTCCTGTCCCCTCCTCTTTGTTCCAGGGAAATTCCTACCCCCTCCTCTTTGTTCCAGGGAAATCTCTGTCCCTTTCTCTTTTGCTCCAGGGAAAAGTGCTGCCCCCTTCTGTTTGTTCCAGGGAAATATCTGCCTCCTTCTCTTTGTTCCAGGGAAATTGCTGCCTCATTCTCTTTGTTCCAGGGAAATTTCTGCCCTCTTCTCTTTGTTCAAGGGAAATCACTGTCCCCCTTCTTTGTTCCAGGGAAATTTTGACTCATCTCTATCAAGAAATATCTTGGAAATACCTCCTAATTAGTTTGTGAATATTGTTCTATTTCAAGTGATCATATCTTTACAGCCGACAGGAAACTTCCTAGAGCAGAACGCAGAAGCAAGTACTACAGGAAATATGGAAATCCCAATTATGGAGGTTGGTGTTGTAATCAAATTCCTAACAGATTGCTATGAATGCTCCTGTTTCAGCCATATCTGGGGAGGAGTGGGCTGAGCGTGTGGCCCTGTGATCAGCTGATAGTGGTTAGCCAGTATCATATCTTATGTTTTGCTGGAGAATAATTTTGCATGGAAGTAAAGACAAGTGTTTTTGCAATTGGAAGCTCTACCCTAATTCTCTTTGTGTGTGGGTGGATATGGGAGAAGGTTGACGCGGGTGGTGGGTGGGCGGGCACAAGTAATTATGGACATGGGTGGACATGAGTGGTGTTTACATGGGTGGTGGTGGCGGGTTACCCTGGTGGACACAGGTGGTGGTTGGTGGGCACAGTTGGTGAGTGGACATGGGTTGTTGTTGGTCAACACAGGTGGTGGTGGGTGGTGGCGGGTACCCCTGGTGGACACAGGTGGTGGTTGGTGGGCGCGGTTGGTGAGTGGACATGGGCTGTGGTTGGTCAACACAGGTGGTGGTGGGTGGTGGCGGGTACCCCTGGCGGACACAGGTGGTGGTTGGTGGACGCGGGTGGTGGTTGGTGGGCGCGGTTGGTGAGTGGACATGGGCTGTGGTTGGTCAACACAGGTGGTGGTGGGTGGTGGCGGGTACCCCTGGCGGACACAGGTGGTGGTTGGTGGACGCGGGTGGTGGTTGGTGGGCGCGGTTGGTGAGTGGACATGGGCTGTGGTTGGTCAACACAGGTGGTGGTGGGTGGTGGCGGGTACCCCTGGCGGACACAGGTGGTGGTTGGTGGACGCGGGTGGTGGTTGGTGGGCGCGGTTGGTGAGTGGACATGGGCTGTGGTTGGTCAACACAGGTGGTGGTGGGTGGTGGCGGGTACCCCTGGCGGACACAGGTGGTGGTTGGTGGACGCGGGTGGTGGTTGGTGGGCGCGGTTGGTGAGTGGACATGGGCTGTGGTTGGTCAACACAGGTGGTGGTGGGTGGTGGCGGGTACCCCTGGCGGACACAGGTGGTGGTTGGTGGACGCGGGTGGTGGTTGGTGGGCGCGGTTGGTGAGTGGACATGGGCTGTGGTTGGTCAACACAGGTGGTGGTGGGTGGTGGCGGGTACCCCTGGCGGACACAGGTGGTGGTTGGTGGACACAGGTGGTGGTTGGTGGACGCGGGTGGTGGTTGGTGGGCGCGGTTGGTGAGTGGACATGGGTTGTGGTTGGTCAACACAGGTGGTGGTGGATGGACGCGGGTGATGGTGGGTGAACGTTGGTGCCCCAGTTGTCTTAAGTGCCCCAACTTTGCTGTGTAGATTTGTGTCTGGTAGGCATGCTAGAAACCAATGATCATGTAATCAAATCCACGTTTGCCATGGTCTTGTTTCTATGTTTGTCCGCTCCATGCCTGTGCTTGTGGGTTTTCACGAAAGAAGTAGACATCTAACACCTGCATCACTTCAGGATCTAGCTGTCTCACCGAGATCTAACTGAAATACTGTTCAAAGTAACGTTAACCCAAACTTCCCCCCATGTAGGTAGACAAATGTACATGAGATACTAAATAGTGAATATTTTACTTCCAGGTATGAAGGGTCTCATCAGCAACTCAAGGTAAGCTGCACTTCATCATTTGTCATGTTTTCTTAGAATTACTTTAAGTTGCTGAGACAAATTTAATGAAATTTACTGAAAAAAACCCACTGATTATTGCTTCATTTTTTTACATAGTCACGATGGCTTACAGTCTTGTGGAACCGATAAGCCATGCAATGTCATAAAAATGAGATCTCCTACTCTTCAGGAAGACCTGAGTAATGTTTTTTTCTTGTTTGTGGTGTAGAAAACAAAGATTCCGCACAAAGACATTTGAGGAGGAGTTAGAAGAAGCCAGGGATGCAATAGAATCTCAGCGAGAGGAGCGGGAGGCCAGACAGAGGGGGAACTCGGAGGAGGAAGAGGTGGAGGAGGAGATCCAGCTCCCCAGAGTGTCCCCCCTCAAGAGGAAGCGGGCGGAGTCTGGCGGCGGGAGTGGGAGTGAGGACGGGATGGACATGGAGGCGGAGCTGCAGCAGCTTCTTGGGCCCCCTGCTCGGAAACAGCGGTCCATGAGGATGTATGCTGACGATGAGGAGGAGGAGAGAAAAGCTAAGAGGTTTGTTACAAGAAAGTTGTGACTCAATGATTAGGTCAGCAAGAATGTTGATGTACATGATGGAATTTTCCAGAGTTTGGATTGTCACTCGATTGTTTGGTCCAAACTTCATTACTTACAGACCATCGTCATATAGCTGGAATATTGCTGTGTCCAGCGTTTATAAAAAATGCAACAAAACGAAACATTGTCGCAAATACTTGATAATGACGCCATCCATGACACCCATGTTCATTACATAAATGAATTTATATCATGTTATTCCATCATTAGACCTGTAAACTAATTGAGCTGATTAGGACGTGCTGTACAGGATTTTCAGGTTGTCAGGCTGTATATCCGCAGGTAGAATCTATTTGGAGGACCTGACCTGTAATTCTGCTGATTTGATTAACCGTTAAATATGTTGAAACGGGGCTGATTTAGGTTTCATCAGAATTTGACCTTCAGTGGCAGAGAATTTTCTGAAGTCTTCCACAGAAAGAGTATTGACAATAAAGAATGCTCTTCAATGGACTTTTTGTGGCACATGTCAAAAAGGTCAAGGTCATGAGAAAAATCACTCAAAAACGTTTGTGGTTTCCCTTTTTAAAAAGTATTGATGGATTTATTATGTGTTTATCATTAAATTTGGTATGTACCATCTCAAAGATGGGGCTTTGAAAAGGTTTTTGTTAAACTACGTCAAAGGTCAAGGATGAGCTTGAAGTTTTTGAAAACATATGCATTGTCAGTTTCTCAGTCATGGTTACCTCTAAAGGCATGAAACTTCATGTTTGCATGTATCTTTCAAATCCACTTGAAACGTTAGAATCCAAGGTCATAAGCTGGTCATCTTTGAGGTTATTGTGAAACATGGTTTTTGCTTTCATTGTCATTTAGTGGCAAAACTTCTACTTGTGTAGTCATGGCAGGTTGGGGGGCACGGGTGGCCCAGTCTTCTAAGGCGCTGTGATTCGCTGTGCAGAGTTGCATCCCTTAGTACGCTAGAAACCTATGATTGTGGGTTCGAATCCCGATTATGTTTCTAGGTTTGTCAGCACCATACGCGTTGCCTTTGGTTTCACCGAAGTGGTAATCATCTGAGACCTTCATCACTTGGGGCTTTCATCCCACATTAAGCTGACATAACTTGAATACTGTTAAAAGCGGTGTTAAACCCAACTCACTCACTCACTCATGGGAGTTAGTAATTGTTGGATCTTTTGAAGCTTTCCTAAATAAGGTCATTGTCTGGAAGTAATGTTTTTTTACTTGAAGTATATGGTGGTATGATAAGATTTTAGGGGCTTTAAGAATGTTAAGGAAATGGTGGTGGAGGTGACGATTCCGTTTTTGCAGGTACTTGCAAACACCTCTAGTTAAGTCAGTTTGAACCACATCCATTTTTTTTAGACCAACTTCACACTTTGTCAATTTTGTTTTCAGTCGACTTGGGAAGGGGAGTGGTGTGATGACGGTTGTTGCCGGTGCTCGCAGCAGACCTGCTGGCAAAGTGACAGATGCCCGAGAACTCATCAAACGCAGTGCGTTGAGATCTCAGATGAAGATGGACAAAGACAGGGACAGTTCACCAGAGTCCATGAAGCGATCTCGAGGTGGTGATCTCAGGTTGAGAGTAATGACTAATCCTCTGGTCAGTGACAGTGAAGATGAGGAGGAACAGGAAGGTTCAGAGGAAGAGTCTGAGGACGGAGAAGAGACTCCAAGGTCAAATGTTATGTCACGTTTGGGACCCTCAGGGAAGGCTAGCGGTGACAGTGAAGGGGAAAGTGATGACAGTGACGGGGACTTGAGAGCAAGGCTTGGTGTTCACAGTTCTGTGGACCATGTGAGGAGTGACCTTAGGTCAAGGTTAGGTGGTCGGAAAGGTCACAGTGACAACAGCAAATATCCTTCCATGAGGATTGAAGTGTTTGAATGATGCATAATATCATCAAAATTCAGTGTGCTCATTTCTCTCTGGGTAGAACCGTCTCTCAATAAACATCATTCTCTGGATATATTCATGGAAATCAAGATGGATAATGACAGATAAGTCGTATGAAGCTTAATGTCATCATTTGTGGGAAGCAACAAGTTATGAGCTTCTTAAGTTTTTCTTTTTGTTTATGTGATAGGGGATGAAATAAGATTTGAGGTATTTGGCATAAAAGACATTTGGCAAATAAACAATAACAGCAAGAGGTGAAGTTGGACTGGAAAATGGGATAAATCCAGAGATGCCATCCATGACTATTGTGGCGTAATAGTTAATTAAAATGTTATTACCCTTTTCCTCCAAATTATCATTTAGTTATATTTTTCACGAATTACTTTCATGCATAAAAAATCACGGAGAGCAAATTGTTAATGCCTCAGTGACCTGAATAATTCTACAGCAAGACTATGCTGACCCAGGACAGCAATGCTTTCAATTTATATGGTGTTAAAATATCCGTTCAATGATGATACGAAGTCCCTCTTTGGTTGTCATGTTTATACACATTTAATCGATCGGTTGACCCTTATGGCTGCAGACAGGGAACTAATTGCATGTACACTGTAATTACTTCAGAGCTTGAAACACCACGTTGTCTTTCTGAAAAACAGATAATTAGTGACACATGATACATTTGGTGAATATTCAGAGTTTTGTCCATGTGTTTAACTGAAATCAAGGCCATAACTCTTTGTCACATGCAATTACACTTTTTAAAACCAATGATTGATCTAACACTTCAGTTAGGGTTGGCATCTCTGTGAACTGAAACATGAGATAATCGTATTATAGGTTTTGTCCTCAAAATGGGTTTTTGAGGCCAGATTAGGTACACAATGATCATATAATGTTCAAGTATTGACAGTACAGGGACTTATGACCAGCTTTCATCACAATCATGCCTTTTAAGTCCAATAAGTTCTGTTGTTCATATGTAACGTCGCTGTGCATATGCCACTGTGGTCTAGGTGGAATATTGCTGACTACAGGTAACCATGATATAGCTGTCATATTGCTGACAACAGGTCACAGGTTGTCTTTATTATATGACTGTAATGTTGCTGGTTGCCATGGAATGGCTGTAATATTGCTGGTCGCCAGGGTATGGCTGTAGTATTGTTGGTTGCCATGGTATAGCTGTAATAGTGTTGGTCACCATGGTATAAACATACAATTGTTGGTCACCATAGTATAACTGTAATATTGCTGGTTGCTATAGTATAACGGCAATATTGCTGGTTGCCATGTTATAGCGGTAATATTGCTGGTCGCCAGGGTATGTCTGTAGTATTGCTAGTTGCCAGGGTATGGCTGTGATATTGCTGGTCACCATGGTATAAACATACTATTGTTGGTCACCATAGTATAACTGTAAGATTGCTGGTTGCCTTGCTATAATTGTAATATTGCTGGTCGCCATTGTATAACAACAATAATGCAGAGACCATGGTATAGCTAATATTGCTGGTCACCAAGGTATAACTAATATTGCTGGTCACCATGGTATAACTAATATTGCTGGTAACCATGGTATAACTGTAATATTGCTGGTAACCATGGTATCAGTAATAATGCTGGTCACCATGGTATAACTGTAATATTGCTGGTAACCATGGTATAACTGTAATATTGCTGGTCACCATGGTATAACTGTAATAATGCTGGTCACCATGGTATCAGTAATAGTGCTGGTCTCCATGGTATAACTGTAATATTGCTGGTAACCATGGTATCAGTAATAATGCTGGTCACCATGGTATAACTGTAATAATGCTGGTCACCATGGTATAACTGTAATATTGCTGGTCACCATGGTATCAGTAATAGTGCTGGTCACCATGGTATAACTGTAATATTGCTGGACACCATGGTATAACTGTAATATTGCTGGACACCATGGTATAACTGTAATAATGCTGGTCACCATGGTATAACTGTAATAATGCTGGTCACCATCTTATAACTAATATTGCTGGTAACCATGATGCAGCTGTAATATTGCTGACTATGAATCCATGGTGTGACCATGACTGGTATATTGCTGACTACAGGCTGCCTGGTGTTGATGTTATATTGCTGACCGCAGGTCGCATTGGTGCAGCTGTGATATTGCTACAGTTTACAATGGTTTGCTGTTGTATTGCTGACTTGAGTTCACTGATGTATTGCTGTACAATTGCTGACTACAGGTCACTGTAGTATGGCTATAACATTGCTGACTACAGATCCCTGTGTATAGCTCTTACAATTGTTACCCCACTCTATCCCACTTTTCTGTAGCGCTGTTAATGCTGAGTGTCCGTTGAGAGAGAATCGTCACCAGGTTCCAGAGGAAGCATGTATACTATGCGTATATCCATGGCAACTATGCAGCTTCTCATTATGTCATCATCCAGTGTCATCCTCATCCCATTATCCATTGCTAGTGTGGAAAGTGGGACGGTGTTGTCTCCATATTCACAGATGGAAACAGGACTGATGTCCAGGTCTTCTGGGCCCACTTACACAAAGCGATCTTAGCGCTGAGACCATTGTAAGCCTATGTTAAAGTATGGGAGTTATTATCATCTTAGTGCTAAGATCGCTTTGTGCAAGTGGGCCCTGGTCCGGGACAGGAGACTTTTCAGCTGCTACCTCTATTCCATCACGATTATCCAGTGTAGTTTATCTCCATTCTCTGATGATAAATACCCTGGAGCACTTACCACCACAACTTGGTTTTGAATCCAGTTAATGCAATGCAGAAGACAATGCAAAAATAGCTTCCCCAACACATTACTTTGTTCTCATGATTGAAATGAGCAGAAATATCATCAGTCTTTGACCTACCACGTTTCAGATCACCCAATGGGTGTGCTTTGTGGCATAACGATTTTGACTTTCCAGTCTTAATGCTTTACAGGAAATAATCATTTAAGTGTCTCCTCATCCGATTTAGTATATACAGCTTGCTTGTACGAGTGAGCGATTTTGGATGGAGATCCAATCCGAACTCTCATTAAAAGAAGCATTTTGACAGGTTGGGTGTTGATTTCAAACCCTTGAGTGAGAGAAGTTCTGTATCAAGATAGTGATATGAGAGATTGAGCTGCTCATATCACTTCCAGAAGCTGTGGTGTGGGTGGCAATCAAGGGTATACGTCAGCATGATCCAGATATGGTACACTTTGAGAGGGCTGTATCTGTTTATCAGTATCCATTCTCATAGAGTTGCCTTCTCAGGGTCTACCCAATAACACTGGGAACAAGATGTAGAGGCAAACATAAACATGTTAAAGATGGGTACAATGTGTGAAGCCCATTCCTGGTGTCCCCTGCCGTGATATTGCTGGAATATTGCTAAGAGCGGCGTAAAACCATACTCTCACTCACTCACTCAGGTTAAAGAGTGCAACCTAGAGATTACCACACAAGTGTCTGTCTGGATTTAAGAAAATGAGAACTCTGAATCTCAGTTTTGAAACAATATAACAAAAAAATGATAGTCTTGGTTCTCAGGCACCGCCCGCATCATCATAAAGTCTGCCGCACGTTACATCTTTATTTCCATTTTCCAAAAACATAAGGAAATCTTAATACTTAAAAACAATATGTCCAATATAGCATGCAGTTACTTCCCTTTACATGTGCTCTGCTTTACTGCGCATCTCTTATGGTCAAGGCGGCAATACAAGTTTGTATGCTTGTTTATGAAGGTAGGTTCTTTCCCAGGTTGATGGTACACAACTGTTTATTTGGGTACAAACTAGTTTGAACATAAAAAAAACACTCAAAAAACAACCACGTGCCCGCACTACATTTTCAAATGTCATTGCCTGAGAACCAATTCTTTTATTTTTTTAAGCCTTATGAACCTGTTTTTGAGGCAACTATTATGGTCCAGTGCAGAAAATAATGATTTTGAAGTTATCTTTTCATGATTGTTTGGGGGACACGGCTGGCCCAATCTTCTCTAAGGCATTGCAATTCACTGTGCAGAGCTACGTCCCTTGGGCATGCCGGAAACCTATAGTTATGGGTTCAAATCCCTATTTGCCCTCTTTAGGTTTTTTAGGTTTGCCAGCACCATACCCATGCTCGTGGGTTTCACTGAAGTGGTAAACGTCTGAGACATGCATCACTTCGGACTTCTCCCACATTAGGCTGACACACCGTGATTAAACTGGAATACTGTTGTTAACAGCGGTGTTAAACCCAACTCATTGTTCCAGTATGTGCCCCCTGAACTAACTCTATATGGTTTCGGTGTGGTTTGTACATAAATTTTGTTTCTCTAGACACTCCAATGATCTCTATTGGAGATATGACTGGTTCCAATGTGGATAATTGTGTTTTAATTGGGTAAGTGAACTATGGGGTATTCAAGGAAACCATGCATATGACTATCTCATTTCATGTAAAGCATTGACTGCTACAATCTTCAACTTACCAGACCTAAGGTTTAGGAGATATCGATATATCCTAGTAATGTTTGAATCTTGTGATGGATATGGCAGAGGGGTGTTGATTGTCTCACTTATAGAGTAACATTGTGTCTCTATATTTGAAAAAGTAGAAATGATCCTTGTTTCATTCAATTGTATATGTGTCAGAAATGAGGGTTCATGATTTGGAGAGCAAGATTGCCTCGTGCATGATTCCCACTGCAGATTCTGTCTGTAGTGGTTATTTGGTTTTTAGATTTCATGTTGTTATGACATTTTCATTCTACAATTTGCTTCATGACTATTTTTTGTCATCATTTTATCATACCATTTTCATTTTATTTGTCACGTTTTGAAAACAGTTGTTCAGGTAGTCAGAGTAAAAAGTACCAAAAGGGGAGGTACACAAACAGATGTTGAAGTGGAAGGTATTAGGGCTGGGACAGGTCCAAATTTACTACCCGGGTCCCCCCCCCCTATACCTGACCCTACCTGGGTACCCGCTGAAGGTCTCAAGAGATAGGTAAAACATGTCCCATTGGGAATAGTTTGACCGTACTCCTGTCAAAATACATTTAGATACACGTATAAACCGATCTGGTCATGCATACACTGAAGTTGACTGGACTGATGTTTTATCATTATGCAATCACATAAAGTCAGAAGGAATGTGTGCAAAGTCAGAAAGAAATGTGAACATTTATCACTTATAGCGTAACCATAGAGTTCTAGACAATTTTTGCCATTTAACACTATAATCACGTGACTACCCATGGGTCGGGTGGGTAGTCAGTACCCACCCGACCCATGTACCCGAGTTACCCGTCCCAGCCCTATAAGGTATGATTTCTCTACCTGCAGAGACAGCAGTTCTATCCCTGTAGCAACTGATGCGCTTCACAACCAACATCCACCCATGTCATGCTTGACATATCTTTCACTGGTGCCTAGCTTTGTTTTTCAACAGGGTCACCTGGCTTTTGTTTGGCCTGGTTTGCCAACAACATACAAGTGCTTGTGGGTTTCCCAAAGTGGTAAACGTCTAAGACCTTAATCACTTCGGGATGTCCTCCCACAAGGAGGACTGACCTGCTGTGATATAACTGGAATATAGTTAAAAGCTGTGCTAAACCATACTCACTTGTCAACATGCCAAAAGGTTGCTCTGGTTCTTCCAAAGCTCAAACATTAGAATTCAAAATAAAAATTAGAATGTTTATTTTAGGCTTCTTAGTGTATATTGGCCTGTAACATATTTTGAAGGTTTTCTGGAGTTATACTGGTAGGATGACTAGTTCTGACTTTTGACTGCCATATGTTGAGTGTTTCAAATAGTTTATATTACCATTGTCAATACGTCAGGGTTTTGTATACACTTTGTTCCTCCATCACCTGTGAATACATACTGCTGGTATTCAAGTATTTAAGCCACATCCAGAAAAGCAGCAAGTGCTCAAACCAATCAACGTTCAGAAACATCATCTCTATCCTTTCCGTGGATCTTACGATCTCTGACCACATCTGTGGTCAAACATTAGAGTGTCCGCCCAGTGAGCAGAATGTCTGGTGTTCGATTCCCGGTTGCGTCATACCAAAAGTCATTAAAAGATGGTATTTGTTGTTACCTTGCCTAGCTCAGCATTAGAGGCTAAAACAAGGACTGGTTGAGTCGGAGTCAGTATACTGTATACTGGGTTATTCATCTTAAACTATGGCTTACTACTTCAGTGGGCAAACACTATAAAATTGGCATTAGTCCTTACTACAAGCACGTGCACGCACGCACGCACGCACGCACACGCACGCGCGCACACACACACACACAGTGTATGCACCGCTCTCAATAAGTGCAAAAATATTGATTTTCTTTTTAACGACCAATTAAGGAGAGGGAGGTAACTGGTATTGCCATGGTGTAGATATCAACAACCCAACATTCTCACATTCTTATTGGCACGTCAGATTGAGTAGCGCAGCGAATCAAATTCGCTGATGAAAACCAAGGGCATAATTTGAGATCCTGAGAACCACGGGAATGGATCCAGGAGTAAGGGTAGGTTTACGAAACTCGAGCCGCGGAGATACAGAGGATATAGTTCGTATGAAGTCGGCAATATTTCTCCTGCGACGTATGTCATTGCCATGCAACCAACTACCTCAACGCCTTGATTCGATATAAGGCAACCATAGAATTCCGAAACGTTCACGCACAGAGTTGGGCTCATTTGACATGAGTCAAACACGTCCTTTTTTCATTGCCTTACTAGACACGCGTCACAATTTCACAGCCGTGTGCATTCATCAGTGATGGAGAAACAGTGTAAACAAACCCGTTAAGTATTGACGATGCACGGTTTGGACTCACTCCACATTTCACCGGTGCAGGTAGTCATTTTGTTATCTGGGGGCACGGGTGGCCCAGTCCTCTTGAGGCGCCGCAATTCGCTGTGCAGTGTTGCGTCACTTGGGCACGCAAGGAACCAATGATTGTGGGTTCGAATCCCGATTCGTCCCGATTATGTTTCTAGGTTTGCCAGCGCCAAACCCGTGCTCGTGGATTTCACCGAAATGGTAAACGTCTGAGACCTGCATCACTTCGGGCTTTCCTCCCACATTAAGCTGACACGCCGTGATAAAACTGGAATACTGTTAAAAGCGGCGTTAAACCCAACTCACTCGCTCACTCATTACGTCATCTGCCAGCATCAGGGGACTTCTTTGTATATGTCATACAAGGTGTGTGTTTAGAATATCACATAAGAAGCTATTGATCGGGTATTTCTCTCCCACATTTGCGTCGGTGTTGGAACAGATAACGACATGAGCATGCCACGGACATTTTCACAGGACGCTCACCGTCGGTACTTGGTTGCCTTATTACGTGAACAATTGTTTTTGTTGATTTGTTGATACTTTTTATACAGTACATTTTAAATTTGTACAGAAGAGGTACATTTTGAACAGAAATATTTATGAAATAAACAGATCTATGCATTGACATGTTTGTGATATTTAATTTATAGAAATAATCGTTCTGCAAGATTTTAAAACTTCAGTTTATAAGCGCACCAGACTGCCTTCGTGGTCTTGTGGATAGAGCGTCTGCCCGGAAAGGGGAATGTCAGGAGTTCGATCCCTGGCCGCGTCATACCAAGAGACGTTAAGATGTGGTATTTGTTGTCACCTCGCGGCCGCTCGACCAAAGAAGCACAGGAACTGGATGATAGCGTGTATAACAACATAATATATTCGTATAGAGAAAAAAACATCACACCCCTCTATATACATAGAGACTATGTAAGTGCAATGGTCTTGAACGTTCCAGCCAGTATTTAAACTGAAACCCAGCAGCTCCCAAGATGAAGTAGTATTGCTTGGTTGACCATGATGACTGCTGTGTAGAGCCGCTGAATAGTTTCTGTTTTGTAGGGTCAGTTTTAGTCCAACATCTCACAATGTATCTCTGAAGTTCTGTCTACATGTGGGTCACGGGTGGCCCAGTCGTTGTGCAGAGTTGCGCCCCTTGGACACGCCAGAAACCTATGATTGTGGGTTCGAATCCCGGTTCGCCCCGATTGTGTTTCTAGGTTTGTCGGCACCATACCCGTGCTCGTGGGTTTCAATGAAGTGGTAAACGTCTAAGACCTACATCACTTCGGCCTTTCCTCCCACATTAAATTGACACGCCGTGATATAACTGGAATACTGTGAAAAGCAGTGTTAAACCCAACCCACTCACTGTCTACATGATGAAGTGTTACCAACTGGCCCAACAGAACAGGGTTGCTGATTGGTCAAACATATTACATCATTGCTGATTGGCCGATACAATTTTGTATTGTTGATGTTTTTAACATTATGATACAGTGATGCTGATTGGTACGTTATGGTGTAGGGTTGCTGATTGGCAAGCACGATACACTAACAGTGTTGATGATTGGCCCAGGATGATTGAGTCAACAGACGCTTGAACATTACATTTGCTACTGTTTGCTGTACTATCAGAGCAGGCCCTCTCCTTTGTCTTGTGGTACATCGTTCGCCCGGAGAGCGGAAGGTCATGGGTTCGACTCCGGCCTCGTCATACTAAAAGTCGTTTAAAGATGGTACTTCTTGTTACCCAGCCTGGCGCTCGGCATTAGCGGGCTAAAACAAGGCCTGGTCGACTCGGAGTCAGTATTCTGTGTCTCAGTGGAGTATCCATTTTAAACTGTAGCATGGTATCTTAGTGGACTAGCACCATAAACTCGACATTAGTCCGGACTAGTACACCCCCACACACGTGCTTGCACGTCGCTATTTTATTGCAATAATCTTGAACGTGACGTTAAACCCCATTTCACCTCATCACACTATCAATCTCATTAAAATCAGATCTTAGTTCTCGCTACGGCTAAACAAATCTTTGTCTTGCGGTAGCGAGAACTTAGATCTTATTTTAATGAGATTGTTACACTATCAGAGCATGGGGCAACAGAAGGAAGATGTCGCTCCGAGTACCGACTAAAGTACAGATTTCTTGATGAGTGACGACCCTCCCGATTTTCTCCGAGTGTTGCTAGCGACTGGTTTGCCTGACCCAGACTTAATGTTTTACACGTGGCCGTGATATCGTTGGGTGAGTGCATGAGTGAGTTGGGTTTAACGCCGCTTTAACTGTATTCCAGTTATAGCGCGGCGTGTCGGCTTAATGTGGGAAGAAAGCCCGAAGTGATGCAGGTCTCAGACGTTTACCACTTCGGTGAAACCCACGATCACGGGTATGGTGCTGACAAACCTAGAAACATTATTGGGGCGAATCGGGATTCGAACCCACAATCATAGGGCCAAAGGGACGCAAATCTGCACAGCGAATCGCGGCGCCTCAGACAACTGGGCCACCCGTGCCCCCTGATATCGTTAGAACATTGCTGACATGGACTAAGCCAACATTCACTCGCACGTTTTATATCGGAATGCTTCTTCGTCGTCACACAATATAAATTATTTTGTTATTTTGAGGTTGATTTTATTATGCAAAGACCCACAACATGATGTTCAACAGGGGACAACGCGGAGATAAATTAGATAAAAAATCTATATACATATTGCACATTTCCTCAAAACCGGGATGGAGAACATCGGGTATATTGGACCAGTTTTCAGTCCATATACATCTTCCCGAGGCAAGAGTGTTAACTGACTTTTCCGAACTATGCTTGAATCGTAGCGTCACCAGTGGCTATTACGAGTTATGTCCCTTCTATGCCTCTTCTATGGACCAATCAGATTCCACCTCTCGCATCACATGCATTTGCTTCAAACTAAACGGGGGGCGGTCGGGTAGCCTAGTGGTTAAAGCGTTCTATCGTCACGCCGAAAACCCGGGTTCGATTCCCGACATGGGTACAATGTGTGAAGCCCATTTCTGGTGTCCCCCGCCGTGATATTGCTGAAATATTGCTAAAAGCGGCGTAAAACCATACTCACTCACTCACTCAAACTAAACGGCGGCGCCCAGTCAAGACGATCTGATCGATAATCAAGATCTATATTGCGATAAAACGGGTATTACATCTCGAAATGCATCAAATCACGTGAGCACCTTGATTAAAAACCTGAATTTTTTTTAAAAGATCTGTTGATAACGAGTTGGCCTTGCAAATGATTTGCAAATCCTGCAATCGACCGAAATCTGCACCACAGTTTACGAACCGGATTTCGATTTCGTTGTGTGATTGTGATTGGACTATACATAGACTTGTTAGTCCAGCCAAAACGTAACTCCATAATACCAGCCTAGTTCGGCAAGGGTGGAAGCTGGACTTTTATAGTCAGTTAACTCCCTTGCCTCGGGAAGATGGTCCATATAATGCATGTATCGACTGTGAAGACAGTACTACAGGTGCTACCATAGGCATCCTAAAATGCTAACTGAACATAGTGCTGATGCTAATTGATCATATTGTTCACATATCTGATGCCACCTGAGCATAATGTTGACGTTACTGTTCCAAACTTTTGGTCTGCATCAAACCACTACTAGAATAGCTTAGTGTTGAGTTATCTGATGCATACACATTGCATTTGTGTGGGCCAAGCTAGGTTAATTTACCATAGTGAGAAAGTAACCAAGTTAAGTCGGAGTCCAGTCCTTAAACGTACAAGAACCAGTACAGTCACTCATACGCCTAATGTCTTATTTCTCTTCTCTTCGACCATATCTGAGGTGGTCTCCCTTTCCATCATAACCACCCTATAGACACTTCCAGTCATGCGCACATCGTAGCCACGAGAAGCCGAGCTGAGAACCCATGTGTTCGTCCACAAAGCTTCAAGTAGCGAGACCGAAGAAGGAAAATAAGGAGTTTTGAGAAATTTTCCCACGCCTTCGGGGCTGGTTGATGATATATTTCAACCTGTCCGTCACGAAGCCTTTCGCTTCTTTATCCCACGAACTTCTTTCCTCCAGCACCTGCAACAAGACAGTCACGTGACAGTCACTTGAGAAATTTAGTAGATCATACCCAGACAACTTTTCAGACATTTACATGTCAGAATGAGTCGGTTGATTGCGGCCATTTTCTAAATATGTCATTAATGTTCTCGTATGGTAATGGAATGTTGGGTGTGGCCAAGTAGTAAAGCATTCCCTCGTCACGCCAATTCGATTCCCGACATGGGTAAATTGTGTGAAAATCATTTGTGGTGCCCCTCTCCATGATATTGCTGGAATAGAGCTAAAATCGGCGTAAAACCAAACTCACTTCAAACGTGCGTTGCCGGTTCGCCCTGATTATGTTTCTAGGTTTGTCAGCACCATACCCGAGCTCGTGGGTTTAACCTTAGTGGTAAACGTCTGATACCTGCATCACTTCGGGCTTTCCTCCCACATTAAGCTGACACGCCGTGATATAACTGGAATACTGTTAAAAGCGGCGTTAAACCCAACTCACTCACTCACTCAAACGTCCGTTGATGACGTGAATGCCTTACCTGGAAAGGGCCGTCCGCGACGTGTTGAGGTCGTTTCAGGGGCATCATGACAACAGGGGTGGAGTCAAGGTATTCCTCGTCTCTGATTGGATGAAGCGCCGAAATGTTTAAGGCCACTTCGCCGGCAAAGTCGTCGGACACCATGTAGTCGTGGTCGAGGACGGAGAAGAGGATGCACGCGCCAGGTTCAGTCAACAGACTGGAAGGAATATTCGGGCTGCCAAGACAAGTAGAAGTGTTTTTTGTAAAATAAACTACACGTCAAAATCAATGGTATTTAAATCATTGAGGGACGACTACTTACCTTGTCGTTGCGTTGGGAAATGTATCAAGGGGACATAACTTGGTTACATGGGGCGTTTGTGTCGTGGTATAGTTGTTGTTTTTTAAATGTTCATTCTCGCATATATTATTCAAAAGAAGTAACATAACATCTGATGATTAAATGCTCTTTTTTTAACTTATGGTGATGTCCATCTGTTTGCTAAGAAGGTGATGTCATGATGGGGATTACAGTGCACTCAGAGCCATTTATCACAGTTCCTCGATGCGATGATGATAAAAAGAAAAAATACTAAAATTGACAAAGTAATTTTTCATACACATTCTACTCACAAAAGAGAACTGATGAAATGATACTGAAAGTGTAGGGACACCTGTGTGTCACGCTGTGTGGGTCGAACAGGTAATTGATTATTTGTTTGTTTGTTTGCTTAACGCCGCACTCAGCAATATTCCATCTATATGGCGGCGGTCTGTAAATAATCGAGCCTGGGTTGATTGCTATTCTAACCTGGATCTGCACAGGTAATTGCGTATTTAAATCCTTGATGATTTAGCTTGGACAGTATTGTCTAGTGTTAACAAATCCTTAAACTTCATCTGGTTCATCTTGTCAATGCGTCTTAATGCAATCGGTTGGTCTGTTTATCATTGTAGACATAACGTGGGGGTTTTCACGCCCGTAAAATGCCTTTGACAGTTACGGGTCGGCGCAAGCGCAATCTCATTAAAATCAGATCTATGTTCTCGCTGCCGCTAAACAAAGATCTGAGGACATCCCATTACGGGTCACGTCAGGACGACCTTTCGCGAACTTTGACCGACGACTGAAAGGACATCAGCCAAGTCGACATCAGCCAATTAGAAAGCAGCTTTCTCGAGCTTGACGGCACTCGTTTCAAGTAACGAATTCCATTTCTGTCTACGCTTGAAAAATATATTGACACAGTTCTCGATTAATATTTCGAAAACTGAACAAACGAATATTCCGGAATGTCTAATATATGGTTGAGAGTGTATGGCACTGCTTCCTACGAACTGTGCAACGCGTCCTCCGTTCAAATGTTTATACCACGGAATCGAGAGATGGACGATAATTTTGACGGGATCAGTCGTACGGGCCGTAACTGTCGTTCGGAATACCCCGTGTTAAAGTTTTCGAGGTTGCATGATTAGAAAATTCATTCCGACTGCCACTTTCATGATCTGGTAAGCGACGCTTTGATTGGTCGGATGAAAGGTGGTGCTGACGTGACCCGTAATGGGATGTCCTTAGATCTTTGTTTAGCGATAGCGAGAACTAAGATCTGATTTTAATGAGATTGGCTCAAGCGTAGATGGCGGGATCGTTAGTTATAAACCTATTCATTGGGATCGCTATTAAGTAAGTTAAGTAAGAGACTTCTTTCTATAGGCATTAAAACTTATTGTGAGGTTTTACTTTCCAGTCGGGTTAAATCTCATAAACAGGGACGGTGTAATGTCCCTGGGATTTTATAGGATATTCAAGTCATATTTGCTATAATAACCAGGGGATTTTATTTGATGTCCTGGGTATTTTATTAATGTAACTTCCGTTCAGATTGTAACATGTAATGAAATGTAAAATCAAAATGGAACTGCTGTCTTTATATTCCCGAGGATCGAACTCGCGATTTTCATATCTGTAGCCCAGTGAGTGTACCACGAGGCTACAGAGGTGTTTATCAGCTACACTGGTTTTTAGAATGTCCTTTTCAAGATCCGTACGCCAGCAACAGATATTTTACGCGCGTTTCCTAAGGTTCATGGAAAGTATGTTCGAAACATAAAAATGTTGATAAATGTTGTTTTAAGTTTCTTTTTTTCGGTTTATAACTATGGAAAAAACACTTTCCCTCGGTTTTGGTAGACAGAGCATGGCCTGGGGGTCGGGAAAAACGACCCCCTTGGTTTTTCCCTCTCCCCAGGGCATGCTCTGTCTACCAAAACCGAGGGAAAGTGTTTTCTCCAATACTTAGACACCGTGGCAGCCACAAGAAGGGTACTTACAACTGAAAGGACTCATTGAATATAGGGTTGAGAGTTTTCTCCACCACTTTGGTCCGGGCAGGCTTGACGTTGTGAAACAGATTGGGTGGCTGGAGATTCATCAAGACGTAAGGGTCACTCAGGCCACTGTTGTCCAGTCCAGGCAGGTCACTTGCCCGCATCACTGTGGAACAGACACTTCCGGTGAGATTGGGACTACATTAGGGCAGCGTGACACGTGATGAAATAACGGAGGGAAATGTGTTATTTGCGACTGTCTGAAAGTGACGTACCTTTAACTCCTATTGTGACCATACCCTTGGTCTCCTCCACGTAGGCGGCCTTGATCGCCAGATGACCCAGGTATTCTGGAGGTGTGCTCTGAATCAGTAATGGGCGTTCTTACAGTTTAGATAGAGAGAGAGAGAGAGAGAGAGAGAGAGAGAGAGAGAGAGAGAGAGAGAGAGAGAGAGAGAGAGAGAGAGAGATGAGATGCCGTCCGATCGAGTTGCTTGAGGGGCTATTTCATCACTCACTGAGACAGAGAGTCTAAATTGTCGTGTTCTTATGGGGCTATTTCATAAACAGAGAGGATAATAAACCTTATCGATAATATCTTTGTTTGATAAAAAGCGATTTTATTGATGGTATTGATGACTGAAATAAATGCCAAGTAGACCTCCTTATTGTAAGTAGTACTTTAAGACTGTTGAGTTGACATGGGCGTGGAATCTAGACCGAGATGGTATTTATTCGTCTGTTTTAGCAACGGGTCGAACTACGCATTAGTGAATATTCATTTCCAAATTTGTACTCCAAAACGATACCTATACGGGCAATTACGGCAACAGGGTGGCTTTTGTACCTGACATGGGTAGATAGATCCACCAAGACAACCTAAAGGGTGTCCGTCAGCTCTCTTCCCCGTGAGGGAGGAGGGGTAGGGTGGGAGGGGTAGGGTGGAAGGGGCCCTGAATAGCATCAAGATCAACAGGGTAAAATATATGTATTACCATTCCATTAGCTAGGCCTTGGAAGTATTCCTGCATGAGAATCCCAGTGTGCTGACAGTTAAGATGGATGCGAGACCTCAACTGTGCTTCCGCCGCACCCTGGGCTAATTTCTCCTCCAACCCACAACTCAGGAAGAACGTAGTCAGGGCACCCAGGCGCTGAAACCAGACCAGAAGATGAAGCGAGTCTGTACCCACAACGAGGATTTGTTTAACTAATGTTATATTTGTTAATGTTATAACTAAATATATATACCTGCCAGGGTGAGGCACCTAATCGCCAGCACACAAAGTCAGCGATCTAACCCACTCAGCCACCGAGGCTTCCAGTTGTCGGACTTCCATTTTTGTGGAAGCCTCGGTGGCTGAGTGGGTTAGATCGCTGACTTTGTGTGCTGGCGATTAGGTGCCTCACCCTGGCAGGTGTGGGTTCGAATCCCGGACGGCACTCAACCCTAAAAAGTACTAGAATCTGTACTTTACTAAGAAAGTGTTATCCCAAATATAACGTTAGTTACATTTGACAACTTATTAAATGGCATTGTGTATTCAAGGATTTGTTTGTTTGTTGTTTAACACCCCACTCAGCAATACGACGGCGGTCTATAAATAATCGAGTTTGGACGAGACAATCCAGTGATTGACATCACCAGCATCGATCCACGCAATTGGGATACGGTGACATGTATCAACCAAGTCAGCGAGTCTGACAACCCGATCCCGTTAGTCGCCTCTTACGACAAGCTTATAAACCTATTCACTGGGATCGCTATTAAGTAAGAGACTTCTTTCTATAGGCATTAAAACCTATTGTGAGGTTTTACTTTCCAGTCGGATTAAATCTCATAAACAGGGACGTTGTAATGTCCCTGGGATTTTATATAATATCCCAGGGTTTTTATAGGATATTCAAGTCATATTTGCTATAACATCCCAGGGATTTTATATAATGTCATGGGTATTTTATTAATATAACTTCCGTTCAGATTGTAACATGTAATGAAATGTAAAATCAAATGACAAATGTTTTCTTTATATTCCCGAGGATTGAACTCGCAACTTTCATATCTGTAGCCTAATGAGTGTACCACGAGGCTACAAAGGTGTTGATTATCTTTACTGGTTTTTAGAATGTCCTTTTCAAGATCCGTACGCCAGCAACCGATATTTTACGCGCTTTTCCTAAGGTTCATGGAAAGTATGTTCGAAACATAAAAATGTTGATAAATGTTTAAGTTTCTTTTTTCGGTTTATAACTATGGAAAAACACTTTCCCTCGGTTTTGGTAGACAGAGCATGGCCTGGGGGTCGGGAAAATTTCTCTCCCCAGGGCTCTGTCTACCAAAACCTCGTGAGCGTGTTTTCTCCAATACATTGTCGCCTTTTACAGCAAGCATCAGTTGCTGAAGACCTATTCTACACCGGAACTTCACGGGTCCACGACAAAGGAACACGGGTACTTAAAGCGTAGCAAGCTAAGGAAAACTCTCAGTCCCGGAAAGTTGTATTCAAGCCATTGAAACACTTCTTAGTTTTTGAGAGTTGGTTTATCATTCAGGTAAAGTTCCCTATTTTTTATTAGTTGATTTACAAACATTCTGGCCTAAAATTCAACATAGATGTTGGAAAAAAATAAACAAGTACTGCTACAAATGAATGGAAGAGAAGGCAACATATCGAAAGATATCTTACGACCAGCCTTTTTAAATCTCGTGTGTGTTTTTTTTCATTTCACCTCATGGTAAAACAAAGTCGGCCAAATTTCATTTAATAGAGTTATCTTGTTTCTTATTTAAATTTTTTAGTGTTAGCCGGTCTCAAAAACACTATATTGGCTTAAATAGAGACAACGTTTCAATCATAGAATGAACATTTACAAGAAAAAAATAAATGGGCAACAAACTGTGCGGAATAGTCTCCCTTTAATAGTCTGCAGTGAGATATATAACACGGGATTCGATGGGCTTGCTGTCTCCAAAGAGTGAGTGAGTTGAGTTTAACGCCGCATTTAACGGTATTTCAGTTATATCAAGGCATGTCGGCTTAATGTGGGAGGAAAGCCCGAAGTGATGCAGGTCTCAAACGTTTACCAGTTCGGTGAAACGCACGAGCACGGGTATGGTGCTGACAAACCTAGAAACATAATTGGGGCGAACCGGGATTCGAACCGACAATTAACGGTTTCTAGCATGCCCAAGGGACGCAACTCTGCACAGCCAATCGCGGCACCTTAGACGACTGGGCCACCCGTGCCCCTTGTCTCCAAAGACACATTCTTTGATTATATTTGTAAATTTGGTAGCCGTGAATCTGTGAAGTTCAACAGGATGTACAATGATGCGCCTTACCCTCTTCATGTGTTCGTAGTAGTCTGGCTTTTGCTGGAACAGAAGTAGGAAAGTACAATCATCTCGTGTTATTATTATTATTATTATTATTACTATTTGCGGTAATAACCAGTTTGATATTGCCTTTATAACATAAATTACTTAAAATAAGTTAAAGAAATCCAATATTTTCATTTTACTATAGTTAATCTGTTAATCTAGCTGGTGGGTATTGCAAAAAAGGATGTTCTTTAATTTTTTTAAGCAGTATACATACCCATACTTGGTGATCTACATATAGTTAATGGTTATTATTACCATCATTATTTCTGATGAATATCCTGGATCCAATCCCACTATAGTTAGGCTTATGTCTGATTCGAATGGCAGAATGCTATAAATGAATGCCCAATTAAATTAATTGTCTAATCAAATATATAAACTGGGAGAGAAACAATTTTGAAAATTACAACAGGTATGATTTTAAATAAAACTATGAGCCAAAATATGTTTTTTTCACCAATGTAATTTTTGTTGAGACAATTTCTAATTTTCCAAAAATATGAAGGATAGTTATTTTTCAAAGAATTGTGGGGACAATTTCTTATTTTCGATAAAATCCCATCCCCGCCACAATATAAAAAAGACGGCCCTTTAAAAAAATGACCTCCATTCTGTTGCATACAGCTTTTCGTTTTAATGGATTAGAACACTACTCCAGTCGCGTAAAACTATACTCACTCCATTCTTTGTGCCCTTTGTCTCGTAATCACCGAATGTGGCACAGAATCCAGCATTAGATTGAAGATGGTAGTCCACCTACCCCAATTTGCATCTGTTCATAGAATATCTGCAGTACGACCTCCCACAGCTCCTCGATCATCTTGGGATAAATAGACGTCATTAGACGGTCGTCTAGAGTCTGCAAGTTGGTAGACAGGTATCCAATTGTCTTGTCTACAGCCTGTAGTTGAGGTCATAGAAAGGACATTACATTAACGAGTTCAAAAGAGTGTCTGATTGTGGGTTCGAGTGTCAGAATGAGTCGGTTGATTGCGGCCATTTTCTAAATATGTCATTAATGTTCTCGTATGGTAATGGAATGTTGGGGGTGGCCAAGTAGTAACGCGTTCCCTCGTCACGCCAGTTCGATTCCCGACATGGGTAAATTGTGTGAAAATCATTTGTGGTGCCCCTCTCCATGATATTGCTGGAATAGAGCTAAAATCGATTATGTTTCTAGGTTTGTCAGCACCATACCCCTGCTCGTGGGTTTCACCTTTGTGATAAACGTCTGAAACCTGCATCACTTCGGGCTTTCCTCCCACATTAAGCTGACACGCCGCGATATAACTGGAATACTGTTAAACGCGGCGTTAAACCCAACTCACTCACTCACTCAAAAGAGTGTCAAGGGGTTTGAGAGATTGACTGATTGACATTGACTGAACTTACAAAGGCCTTCACGGGAGCCTTGACAACAATGAGTCCCTTGACGTAGCTTACCGAAACCTTCGCGGGGGTCTTGACAATGAACATGTCCATGAGTTTCTGAACGTTGGTCTTCATCTTGACCGCGATCTCCCGGAGCAGGAACGAACTTTTCATGAGGATGTCCTGGTTGGCGGTGGTAGTCAGACGTTTCAGGGTCATCAAGGACTGCTTGCCGATCTTGGCGTCCTCGTGACGCGCCGACTGTGACTGTCCCACCCCCTCCCACTCCAACAGCTCGGGGAGATGATTCAGGTACTGGCGCACGTGCTCGATGTTGTTCAGGGTGATGCACAGCTGGACACAAAGAACAACATGAAGGAATAGAGCATATTTCCTGTGTCTAGTGAAATATCATGTTTCTCTCATCGAGTGACGGTGGAAAGGAGATATTTTCACGAGGTGAATAATAGAGATTATTTTGCCTTGTCAGTGTTGAAATAACGTAAAACGGACGTCAACAGTTTGTGTACGGGCTAGACACTTGCGATAAAAGGAGACAATTTGTGTCTTTCACACTGAAGTATATAGTACATAATAAAGAAGTTTTTTTGTTTGTTTTTGTTTAACTTACACAAGCTTGTTGCCAACCACACACTAGTAGTACATTTAAACGTATGTATTGTTCATAGTTTGTTGAGGACATTATAAAGCGTGTTAGAAATGAAACATGTACATCTCAAATATGTTACCGTAGTAAAATAATAAAAGACTGTATGGTGATTCTTTGGCTCAATAGTTAGAGCAGTATATGAAGCAGTGTTATCATCTCTATTGATATTGGATATTTTTGTTTATGAGAGCCATGGAAATAGCATTTATACGAAGGAAGTTAACATCAGCTGTAGAGAATCAAACAAGTTATCCATCAGATGTAGAGAATGAAGGAAGTTATCCATCAGATGTAGAGAATGAAGGAAGTGAACATCAGATGTAGAGAATGAAGGATGTTAACATCAGCTGTAGAGAATGAAGGAAGTTATCCATCAGCTTTAGAGAATGAAGGAAGTGAACATCAGATGTAGAGAATAAAGAATGTTAACATCAGCTGTAGAGAATGAAGGAAGTTTACCATCAGCTGTAGAGAATGAAGGAAGTTTACCATCAGCTGTAGAGAATGGGGGAAGTTAACATCAGCTGTAGAGAATGGAGGAAGTTAACCATCAGCTGTAGAGAATGAAGGAAGTTAACATCAGATGTAGAGAATGAAGGATGTTAACATCAGCTGTAGAGAATGAAGGAAGTTTACCATCAGATGTAGAGAATGAAGGAAGTTTACCATCAGCTGTAGAGAATGAAGGAAGTTAACATCAGATGTAGAGAATGAAGGATGTTTACATCAGCTGTAGGGAATGAAGGATATTAACCTTCAGCTGTAGAGAATGAAGGAAGTTATCAATCAGCTGTAGAGGATGAAGGATGTTAACATCAGCTGTAGAGAATGTATGAAGTGAACATCAGCTGTAGAGAATGGAGGAAGTTAACCATCAGCTGTAGAGAATGAAGGAAGTGAACATCCGATGTAGAGAATGAAGGATGTTAACATCAGATGTAGAGAATGAAGGAAGTTAACATCAGCTGTAGAGAATGAAGGAAGTTAACATCAGATGTAGAAAATGAAGGATGTTAACATCAGATGTAGAGAATGAAGGAAGTGAACATCAGCTGTAGAGATTGAAGGAAGTTAACATCAGCTGTAGAGAATGAAGGAAGCTAGATGTACTCAGAGCATGATGAAGGTAATAATACGAGAGTGCACGACAGGTTATTGTAGGTCCGAGGGGACGTATTAATACTCTCACTCTCATTTACTGTTTTGGTCGTGTAAGAGATAATATATTTGTGTTTATCATGACTACGTTAGCGTATAGGAAGGGTCACACAAGAAGTTGACAAACATGTACCAAGGTATTTAAATTTGTATCTGACAGTTGTGGATTGATACCTCCAGCCGTTCGGGGTCTCCATCTTTCAACACAACCACGTGATTCATCCATACATAGAACATACGTGTACATGTGACAGAAATATGATTAAGGTTGCCTTGACGATCTACTACCACTACCACTACTACCAGCAACAATAACATTAATAATGCGCCGAATCCATCCACTATTACACCAGTCAGAAGCACTCGATTTTCATTCTCATCCCCCTGGGAAGTATACAATACAACGTGCCCCATAAGTATTAGAAGGTTTACATGTGCATCATGTAAACACCAATAGGCAAATAGAAGGTGGGTTACATACTCTGTCGTTGACATCAAATTGTTCTTCCTGTTGGTCGTAATAGCAGTTCCTCTCCAGAATGGTGTGAATCTTGTCAGCATACAGACGGGCACCGTCACAGATTAGCTGTAGAAACACAAGTGATAGATAATCTGCAGAGGTGGTGAAATGGGGTTTAAGGTCGCGCCCAAGAATATTGCACTTTTATAGCGACATGCATGCACGTGTGTGTGTGTGACTGCGTGCGTGCGTGCGTGCGTGCGTGCGCGTTTGTGTGTGTGTGTGTGTGTGTGTGAGAGAGAGAGAGTGTGTGTGTGGCTGCTTGTACTAGTCCGGACTAATGCCGATCTTATAGTGCTAACCCACTGAGATACCATGCCACAGTTCAGCATAAATACCCCATTAAGATACAGTATACTGACTCCGAGCCGACCAGTCCTTGTTTTAGCCCCAGGCAGGTTAACATCTTCTTACGTCTATTAGTATGACGCGACCGGGGATTGAACACCGGACCTTCTGCTCTCCGAGCGGACGCTCTACCACTAGACCACGGAGACGGTTATCACCTGTAGAACCCCTAGTGATGTATCAGCTGTACAAACACACGTGACCTATTGGTTGTTCAAATACACGTATCACATGTCCAGTAGACAGTAGAAACAAAGGTGACATGTCAGCGTTGGTAACTGTACAAGCTGAATACAACTGCAACTAAACCATTGAACCATTGGCACGTTTACGTCACCAGTAGACCCGTGAAGATCCGGGGTAGAAAAAGTCTTAAGCAACCCATGCTTGCCATAAGAGGCGACTATGTTTGCGACTAACGGGTGGTCAGCCTAACTGACTTGGTTGAGGCATGTCATCGATCCAATGATGTCAATCGCTGGATTGTCTGGTCCAGACTCGATTACTTACAGACCGCCCTCATATAGCTGGAATATTGGTGAGTGCGGCGTTAAACAACAAACAAACAAACAAACAAACAAAACGTCACCAGTAACGTTCGTGTTAGGATGACATTACTCACGTCAGTGATCTTGGTGACGCCCATGACCACGGAATCCGGGTCCTTGAAGTCAATCTCCCGCCACTCCTGGGTAATCTGATGGGAAGACACACACTGGGTTAGTACAGGCAGAATTACTACATGACGAGCCCCCCGTGAAGATCCGGGTTACAATTGGTCTACAGCAACCCATGCTGGCCGTAAAAGGCGACCAAACTTGTCGTAAGAGACCCGGGATCGGTCAGGCTCGCTGACTAGGTTGATGCATGTCATCGTATCCCAATTACGTGGATAGATGCTTATGATGTCAGTCACTGGATTGTCTGGTTCAGACTCGATTATTTGCAGACCGCCGTCATATAGCTGGAATATTGGTGACTGCGGCGTTAAACAACAAACAAACAAAACACGACGAGCAGAATCAGTGCGGTAATAATCCAATGGAACGGGCAGGTTCACAAATTTGATGTGGGGAAACGAACCTTTGCAAAGCAGGACAGGACATCCACGGACGAGTTGGAGAATTTCACCAGTGATGTCACCAACACAACCTGGAACAATTAACAGGATTAGTCTGGCAGCACAATATCAACATCCCAGTCACATTGTTGTGACATTATTGACATTATAAACACACATGCATACTGCTGTCATACTTGATTCACAGAACAGTCACTCGCATGGTCCAAAAGAAAGGATCCACAGTTTATTTACATTTCTTTCACGAAATTATGTCACACATCATTCACACCTATGTCACACATCATTCACACCTCTGTCACAAACAACTCACATCCTTGTCTATTTCCAGTGCCTTCTCCATCCGGGTCATACACTCTGTCTTGAAGGTCTGCAGCCAGAACACCAGAGATTCCTGGAACCAGCGTTGGTACTGACTGATGGTCAGGCGGAACATGTCCCTGGGGGAGACGGCAGAGTTACTGATGTGTTGTGCATGTATCCCCTGTCTGTGTGGTGCATGTATCACCTGTCTGTGTGGTGCATGTATCACCTGTCTGTGTTGTGCAAGTCCCGGAGGGGGAGACGGCAGAGTTACTGATGTGTCGTGCATGTATCTCCTGTCTGTGTGGTGCATGTATCACCTGTCTGTGTGGTGCATGTATCACCTGTCTGTGTTGTGCAAGTCCCGGAGGGGGAGACGGCAGAGTTACTGATGTGCTGTGCATGTATCCCCTGTCTGTGTGGTGCATGTATCACCTGTCTGTGTGGTGCATGTATCACCTGTCTGAGTGGTGCAAGTCCCGGAGGGGGAGACGGCAGAGTTACTGATGTGTTGTGCATGTATCCCCTGTCTGTGTGGTGCATGTATCCCCTGTCTGTGTGGTGCATGTATCACCTGTCTGTGTGGTGCATGTATCCACTGTCTGTGTGGTGCATGTATCCCCTGTCTGTGTGGTGCATGTATCACCTGTCTGTGTGGTGCATGTATCCCCTGTCTGTGTGGTGCATGTATCCCCTGTCTGTGTGGTGCATGTATCACCTGTCTGTGTGGTGCATGTATCCACTGTCTGTGTGGTGCATGTATCCCCTGTCTGTGTGGTGCATGTATCACCTGTCTGTGTGGTGCATGTATCCACTGTCTGTGTGGTGCATGTATCACCTGTCTGTGTGGTGCATGTATCCACTGTCTGTGTGGTGCATGTATCACCTGTCTGTGTGGTGCATGTATCACCTGTCTGTGTGGTGCATGTATCCCCTGTCTGTGTGGTGCATGTATCACCTGTCTGTGTGGTGCATGTATCCCCTGTCTGTGTGGTGCATGTATCCCCTGTCTGTGTGGTGCATGTATCACCTGTCTGTGTGGTGCATGTATCCCCTGTCTGTGTGGTGCATGTATCCCCTGTCTGTGTGGTGCATGTATCACCTGTCTGTGTGGTGCATGTATCCCCTGTCTGTGTGGTGCATGTGTCACCTGTCTGTGTGGTGCATGTATCACCTGTCTGTGTGGTGCATGTATCCCCTGTCTGTGTGGTGCATGTGTCACCTGTCTGTGTGGTGCATGTATCCCCTGTCTGTGTGGTGCATGTGGTGCATGTATCACCTGTCTGTGTGGTGCATGTATCAGCTGTCTGTGTGGTGCATGTATCCCCTGTATGTGTGGTGCATGTGTCACCTGTCTGTGTGGTGCATGTGTCACCTGTCTGTGTTGTGCATGTATCACCTGTCTGCGTGGTGCATGTATCAGCTGTCTGCGTGGTGCATGTATCACCTGTCTGTGTTGTGCATGTATCAGCTGTCTGTGTGGTGCATGTATCAGCTGTCTGCGTGGTGCATATATCACCTGTCTGTGAGCCCCTCCCTGATGAGGAGGTAGAACTTCCTGATGGCGAAGTAGAGGGCGAGGGAGTGGCGGCTGCTCTGAGCGATGTTGACGGGGAAGTTGTGATAGCGCACCATGTACTTGTCCATCTCTAACATCATCTCGCGAGCTGTCGTCGACAACTGCGGATACAGGACGGCATTGAGTCATCAAAGCAATTGAAAAATCCCACTTGTTTCTCTGTGGAAATGAGTTTTGATAGTAACCGTAGCATCTTTCGTTCACGCCTACCTTTCTCTCCGTTCTGAATGCAACAACCCTGTAATACTTCACCCCCAGGGGACCGTAGAACTTGGTAATGACCCCTAGGGGACTGCAATGAGAGGCCAGAGACCTGATTGACTCGGTCAGGGATTCCATTTCCGGTATCACCGAGTCCTTGACCTTCTTGTGCGAGTAGACCTCCTGGAGCTTTTCCGTCATCCAAAGGTCAATGTCCGACTGGAAAACAGCAGATAGTTAAGATAACACAGGTAATGGATATGCGTAGATACATACATTGATCTTAATTTGCGCAACACGTGTGACCTTATACTGTGTCATTGTGTGACATGTCTCGTTTGACCTATCTGATAGTGTAAGTTGGTTTAATTTGGTTTAACGCCGCTTTGAAGAGTTATATCATGACGTCTCAGCTTCATGTCGGAGGAAAGCCCAAAGTTATGCACGTCTTTAGATATTTGCCATTTTGGTGAAACACACGAGCAAGGTTATGGTGCTGACCTACCTACAAACATAATCAGGGCGGACCAAGGAGGGTTCATCGGGTTCTGGCCCACGTAAGGGAAGCAACTGTTGCATGTATTGGAGCGCCTTGGACGACTTCGACTCCCGTGCCCCCGACTTAACTGATAACCTGTGGTATACAGTCTTTAACGCGATTAGTACCTGTAATTTCTGGAGAAGCTTATCTGCGAGTTCATTTTGTGTTGAAGACGACGAGTCCCAGAGATCCAGCTCGAGGAGATGTATGGCTAGACTGTGGAATTAAGATAATGATTAATAGTCAGATTGTAGAATAGGGATGTTATATGGCCAGGCTGTAGCATACCTCCCACCCGAACCACAACCCACCACCCCAACCACCATCCAAACACCCACCAAACACTAGAGCTGAGTACCGCCGAGTATTATGCGATACGATTCGTATCACGATACGATACTACTGGTATCACGATACACCACATACGTTAGTAAGAAATGATTAAACCACTGAATTAATTAATTAAGACCTGTTTCTTTTTACATTTATTTATTGGTATCTCAAAACTCTTAGCAAAGACAACCACAAGAACAAAACAGTTTTAAATGGATGGATGATTATTAAATGTAACAGCTAGTCGGCGCGTCCTCAGCAACAACGTCCTTGTGTTCCACCATGCTTACAGGTGGCGCTATGCTACTTTTGCTATTACATGAGGTAACACTATCAGTTCATGTTCTATTTATAGTGTATCGCGATCTCACAAACTCACGATTCAAGTATCGTGTGTACCTAAGTATCGCTGATATCGTAGGTATCGGTGAATCGTTACAGCCCTAACAAACACCCAGACACAATTAATCTCCCCACCCCCGCCAATTCCCCTCATCCCACCCCCATACATAGAGATCACTGCACACCCGGCCGCTTACCCGAGAGACCCCTTGAGTGTGACAAGACTCTCTGCTGACGGAGGGAAGAGACTCGGCAGTTCATGGAGCTTGCTGGTCAGGGAGCTGATGTAGTTCCGGGCGCCGGTCCGATACAGACAGATCTGAAACCATGGCTCACAGTGAACAACTAATTGACTGCGATTTAACAACATGCCTTCTCTCAAGAATGACCTCTCGGAAACAGCAATGTTTCATAATGTTCTTGTCTATAACTATATCTGAAGTGTTCTGTAGTATAACAACGTTCTTGTCTTAAAGGCTATATGAATTGTTTTGTGGTATGGCAATGTTCTGCTCTATAACACTATATGAAGTATTCTGTAGTATAACAACGTTCTTGTCTTTAAGGCTATATGAATTGTTTTGTGGTATGGCAATGTTCTGCTCTATAACACTATATGAAGTATTCTGTAGTATAGTCACGTTCTTGTCTTTAAGACTATATGAATTATTTTGTAGTATGGCAATGTTCTACTCTATAACACTACGTGAAGTCTTCTGTAGTAAAGTAACGTTCTTGTCTTTAACACTATATGAATTGTTTTGTAGTATGGCAATGTTCTTCTCTATAACACTATACGAAGTGTTCTGTGCCATAGCAGTGGCATATGTATCCAACAATATGCATTGTTCTGCAGGATAGCAATGTTCTTGCCAACCCCCTGTATGCACTGGTCTGTAGTAATGCAATGTTCTTGCCTATCACACTCTATGAATTGTGTCAATTTTACATCACGCTTTGTGTAAGTTATATGGCTGGTATGTACACCTGGACCAAAATGAGCATCACTTAAATTTCCGTATAAAATGTCCAGTAAAAAACACGAGTACGGTATTAATGTTCAGACGAAAGTGTCATACTCATATTGAAAGTCAGACACCAAGATCGATCTGCTGACATGTTTTGTAACTGTTCCATGGCGGCAGTTATGTGACTACCATCTGCTCCCTGTGCTTATTTGCATCGTATTGGATGACATCTACTTAAAACACACCGGCGGAACATACAGTGTTCCTGTGCAACAACATTTCAGCAGGTATCAATGGGATCTTAAGCATCAATAAATAAATATCTCAATATCATATGTAGATAGTTCCAAGAGATACTTTGAAGTTGACAATAAGGGGAGAAGCTAAACTCTTTTGCAGGAGTATAGTGTGTGGCGCTCCGTTAGTCTTACTTCCTGGGGAATATTGCTGAATGCTGGCCAACATGATGTACATGTAGCTGGAATATTGCATTACTACAGGTCTACGTGATGAGTGAGTGCGTGAGCATGGTTTTACGCCGCTTTTAGCAATATTCCAGCAATATCACAGCGCGCGACACAAGAAATGGGCTTCACATATTGTACGCATGTCGGGAATCGAACCCGGGTCTTCGGCGTGACGAGCGAACGCTTTAACCACTAGGCTACCCGACCACCCCTCTTACGTGATGAAGCTAGAAAATTGCCGACACCCATACAACAGATGATCATATATCTAGATCTATATTTTCAGGTAGTCATCTATTTGTAACTATAGTTCCACAGCTTCTTAAAGCGTGGTATATACATTTTTTAAGCTATGGTCTGACTTGACACTGCCGATTTAATGCATAATGATGGAAAATCGCCGTTTAAAGACGGATATAAAGTGACGCTTTATCTTCCGCTGAAAGCTTATAATGATCATTGTCCTGATGCTTCATTCACTTAAACCATTCTTTATAAACTCATCTTCTCGAGGCAAGGGGGTGGGCTGACTGTAAAAGTCCAGTTTCCACCCTTGCCGAACTAGGTTTGTATTTCTGGGCTCGATCGTAGCGCCACCAGTATCTATTACGTGTTATGCCCCTTCTATGTTCCTCCTAATGACCAATCAGATTCCACCTCTCATATCACAGGCATATGCTTAAAACAAAATGGCGGGGCCAAGTCAAGACCTTCTGGTCGATAATCAAGACCTATATTGTATTAAAATGGGTCATATCTCGCGAATGTCATCACATCGCGTAAGCCCCGTTATAAGAACATGAAAAGATTTAGAAAATATCTGTTGACACTAAGTTAACGGTACACATGCTTTCCAAATCCTGCAATCGACCGAAATCTGCTCGGCAGTTTACAGACCGATTTCGTTACGCGATTTTGAATTGTACTATGCATAGACTCGTTAGTCCAGCCAATATATATATATAACTATATATAACTCCTTAATTCCAGCTTATTTCGGCAAGGTTGGAAACTGGACTGTTTTAGTCAGGTAACTCCCTTGCCTCGGGAAGATATTATAAACTAGGAATGTAAATTGACTGCGGAACGTGCACCCCACTACCTCAGAGTCGGACAACGGCATCCTCTGTGTGAGCTCCTGGCCACACGCCTGCATCGCCAGCCACGTCATCTGCACCTCCTCCAGCGACTTGTGCAGCACCGTGTCCGACAGACACTGGATCTCTTTCTCCGGGGATGCCACCAGCTCCAGTAGCACCGTCAGATCCCTGCAGATGCAAAAGATACATCTCTGATACTGATTATACCGTGCTGGGATGGTATCTGATTCTATTCTTCTGACATGTCTTCAGAGTACACAATGCTGCTTTATCATCCAAAGGATGCTTTTCTGTGATGCCATGTATTTGTGCTCTTCAGTGGTGATCGTCACTATATGGCTGAGATACTGCCGATGAGACGCTGAATATTACCTCACTCACTCACTCTTCTGCCATGTAATTGTGTGCGTCGGTGAAGCCATGTAATTATGCTCTTGTAGGGTGCCATGTAATTATGCTCATCTGTGATGCCATGTAATTGTGCTCTTGTATGATGCCATGTAATTAGGCTCTTCTTTGATGTCATCTGATTGAGCCTAGTGTGATGCCATAAAATTGTGCTCTTCTGTGATGCCATCTGATTGAGTCTACTGTTATGACTTCCGATTGAGCTATGCTTTTATTTCATCTTATATTTATTATTTCCCGGTGGGTACAATGCGTGAAGCCCATTTCTTGTGTCAACGCCGTGATATTGCTGGAATATTGCTAAAAGCGGCGTGAAACCATACTCACTCACCCACTCACTCATGCAACTAAACATGGCTAAATACACTCGGTATGACTCTCATGTCCACACATCACACAACTGTTCTTTTTAATCTCAACATGAATTTACGAAGAATGTAGCAGCGGGGTAGCCTTGTAGTAAAAGCTTTCGCTCTTCACTCCGAAAACCTGGGTTTCGATTCCCCACATGGAGCAATGTTTATAGCGCATGTCTGGTGTCTCCTTCCTTGATATTGCTTGTATATTGCTAAAGGCGGCGTAAAACCACACCCACTCACGCACTAGTGAAGTACCTACAGGATGGACTGGGAGAGCTTGGATATCCTATTTCCTATGGCGAATGTGTCAAGAATCCGTCGACTTTGCGGAGACAACAGAAACGCAGAGTCGGTACAGTCCTGAAAATGAAAAAAACCCACAATCTCATTAAAATCATATCTTAGTTCTCGCTACCGCTAAACAAAGATCTGTGGACATCCCATTACGGGTCACGTCAAAACGACCTTTCGTGAATTTTGACCGACCAATGAAATGACTGACAAGAAATCGACATTAGCCAATCAGGAGGCAGCTTTCTCGAACTTTACGACACTAGTTTCAAACTGGCGACTACGCTTCGAAACATATTTTGACGTATTCTCGATTAAAAAATTTAAAACTGTTAAAAACATTCTGGAATTTCTTATACACGGCATAGATTGTATGACTATAATCATAAAACCCGTAACTGTCGTTCGGAATACCCCGTGCAAAATATTTCGTGGTTGCATGATTAGAAAACACATTCCGACTGTCACTTTCATGATCTGTAAGCGACGCTCTGATTGGTTGGAGGAAAGGTCGTTCTGACGTGACCCTTAATGGGATGTCCTCAGATGTTTGTTTAGCGATAAATCCTGCTGAACGTGCGACGGCCTTTAAACCGAATAAAGACATAAGTACAATGTTACTTTTAGCAAATAAATATCTTGCCAGGCATATCAATTAACGCCTGACCCTATGACTGTGGAGACAGTCACTGTGCGTAATGGCTACATGACCAAACATATATTTTTTATTGACAGCCCGTTGTACAATTGGTATTTTCTGACAATTTTCGGCTGTATGTGGTTCTCATTTTAAAAAATAAATAAGGAAGACGTTTACAAATAATTATGCAATAAATGTATGATCTACCAGTTCCTTCATTAAAAGCGTATGGACATATTCCGGACAACAATGAACAACTAGGACATATTGTGGTCTGTCTCACCGTGTTGATCTTCACAGCGTGTTTGTGGTGGATGAGCGACACCTGGTGGTAGTCCTCCACGGAGAAACACGCACCTGACTGTACAAAGGAGGAGATACAGATACAGATACTGTACACAGAGAGAGAGAGAGAGAGGGGGGGGGAGAAAGGGAACGGGAGGTGGAGAAACTAAAATTCTCACATAACGAAAAACTAATTTTCACTATATGTCAAGCGTATACTTACATACTATGACACATCTGATTACCCCCATCACAAGTTGAGTAGTAAATATCTATCTATGTATTTATCTATATATAAAGAGGGAGAGAGAGGAGGGAGGATGTGATGGAGAGAGATAGTGAGAGGGGAAGGAAGGAGGTTGGGATTGAAAGAGAGACCGAGAGAGAGAAGGGGGGAGGCGGATGAGATGGAGAGAGGCGGATGAGATGGAGAGAGGTTGTGATGGAGAGAGAGGGGGAAGACGGATGAGATGGAGAGAGGTTGTGATGGAGAGAGAGGGGGAAGACGGATGAGATGGAGAGCGAGGGAGAGAGGTTGTGATGGATAGAGAGAGAGAGGGGCGGATGAGATGGAGAGAGAGGTTGTGCTAGAGAGCGAGAGAGAGGGGGAAGACGGATGAGATGGAGAGCGAGGGAGAGAGGTTGTGATGAAAAAAAGAGAGAGAGGTTGTGATGGAGAGCGAGAGAGAGGGGGAAGGCGGATGAGAGAGAGAGGTAGAGAGGAAGAGAGGTTGGGATGAAGAGAGAGAAAAGAGACAGTGAGAGGTTGTGATGAAGAGCGAGAGAGAGAGGAAGGTGGATGAGATGGAGAGATAGAGAGAGGAAGAGAGGATGGGATGGAGAGGGAGAGAGAGAGGGGGAAGGCGGATATGGGGAGAGAGAGAGGGAGAGAGGTTGTGATGGCGAGCGAGAGTGTGAGAGAGAGAGGGGAAGGCGGGTGAGATGGAGAGAGAGGGAGAGAGGTTGGAATGGAAAGAGAGAGAGAAAAGAGAGAGTGAGAAGTTGTGATGACGAGCGAGAGAGAGAGGAAGGTGGATTAGATGTAGAGATAGAGAGAAGGAGAGAGGATGGGGTGGAGAGGGAGAGAGAGGAACGAATAGTTCTACCTTCTGTTTAATATGTCATATGATTTACAAGGTTAGTTTTACATGAAGTACAGTAAGCCCATGTCATATGTTATCATTTCTCAATTATTCAATTATTCAATTATGCAATGACACACCAAATGGTTGCTACTTGACCAGTAATCAGCTGACCTGCATGTAGGAGATGGCAAGGCGCACGCGGCACTGACCGACAGGTTTTGTCCTGGCGCTGACCGGCCCCACCGGGAACACATTCATCCATCTGTCTACACTGTTTGTGGCAATGTCCTGCAAGATACAAGACACCAGTTTCTCATCTCGAAAATTCTAAGTTTTAGCGATAAACATAGCTGATTTATGATCTTTCCCCTCATCATTCAAAGATAAAATGTAAACTTTAACCAACACCTTTTTCTAGAAATCGTTCATCGCAAAATAGGACTAAGCGCCCACGAATAACGCCCCAAATAACCAATTATTATAGAGACAATTGTTACGATATAATAGCCGAACGGCGAACAAACAATATGGGGTATCATATTTCGAGTGACGGCCTACGTCATATGTGTTTATTACCGACCCGCAGACATCAACTAGAACGGGAATTGTTACCCATAACTTCAATCACAAGCTTGTCTGGTCCAGGCTCCAATATTTTACGCCGCCTTCATACAGCGGGAATATTACTGAGTGCGACTTTAAGCAATAAACAATCCATCAAACGGGAATGTAATATGTGGCACTGACCTTATTACTGAGTATTTGAACAGTTTACACTACGTATAATTAATTCTCCAGGAATTTAATTCAAAGAGTGCTCCCTGGTGGAAGGGGTGCAACACACATACCCGAACTGGGACAACTATTCGCCCGATGCATCCTGGGATATATTTCTCATGCTCAGATGAAGAAGCCAAGACGTTGCGGAAGAAGCTGAAACATAAATGTTAGATGACTGAGTGAGTTGGGTTTAACGCCGTGTTGAAACCCGAAGTGATGCAGGTCTTTGACGTTTATCACTTTGGAGAAATCCATGAGAAGGGGTATGGTGCTGTTAAACATAGAAACATGATCAGGGGAGTCTGAGATTCGAAACCGCGATCAAAAAATTTTGGCACGTCATAGTGATGCAACTCTGCACATTTATTTGTGGCGTCTTAGACGATTACTCCCCCACCCACCACTACAACCTCGCCCACACGTGCGTGCGTGTGTGTTATGTTTTTCGTTATGGTAGTACGTGAAAACCCAATGGTTAAAAGATATCCGGGGTTTAAATTAAAAGTATGAAAAGTATGAATGTCATCCAAACAAAAACAGGTTATCCCACCTCTTGAGAAAGTTACCGCCCTTGTCCGGGTGTTTGTTTTCCTGATGAGTCACTTCCGAGTCTTGATGAAAGAAACACACGTGGAGTTCATCCGTTAGGAGGTCCTCTATTTCCCTGGAAGAAGACAATTGGTATTTCCAGACCGAAGGTTCTCTATACCCTAAACATTAATGTTATCTTACATAAGGCGTGCTGTTGGTAGCCTAGTGGTTAAAGCGTTCGCTCATTGCGCCGAAGACTTGGGTTTGATTCCCCAAATAGGGTTATATGTGTCTCCGCCGTGATATTGCTGGACTGTTGCTGTAAGCGGCGTAACACCATACATACTCCATCCTTACCCAGAAATCGATTCTTGATATTTGGCTACAAGGACATCACTTCCATACTGACCACGTCCTATGCCAGACATTGATTCCTGGTATTTGAGCTACTAGGACATCACTTCCATACTGACCACGTTCTATCACAGACATTGGTTTCTCAAATATTTGGCTACTAGGACATAACTTTCTTAGACCACATCCTATCCCAGATATTGATTCCTGGTATTTGAGCTACTAGGACATCGCTTCCATACTGACCACGTCCTATGCCAGACACTGATTCCTGGTATTTCAGCTACTAGGACATCACTTCCATACTGACCACCTCCTATGCCAGACATTGATTCCTGGTATTTGAGCTACTAGGACATCACTTCCATACTGACCACGTTCTATGCCCGACACTGATTCCTGGTATTTGAGCTACTAGGACATCTCTTCCATACTGACCACATCCTATGCCAGACATTAATTCCTGGTATTTGAGCTACTAGGATATCACTTCCACACTGACCACGTTCTATCCCAGACAATAATTCCTGGTATTTGAGCTAATAGGACATCACTTCCATACTGACCACGTCCTATGCCAGACACTGATTCCTGGTATTTCAGCTACTAAGACATCACTTCCATACTGACCACGTCCTATGCCAGACATTGATTCCTGGTATTTGAGCTACTAGGACATCACTTCCATACTGACCACGTCCTATGCCAGACATTGATTCCTGGTATTTGAGCTACTAAGACATCACTTCCATACTGACCACGTCCTATGCCAGACACTGATTCCTGGTATTTCAGCTACTAGGACATCACTTCCATACTGACCACGTCCTATGCCAGACACTGATTCCTGGTATTTCAGCTACTAGGACATCACTTCCATACTGACCACCTCCTATGCCAGACATTGATTCCTGGTATTTGAGCTACTAGGACATCACTTCCATACTGACAACGTTCTATGCCAGACACTGATTCCTGGTATTTGAGCTACTAGGATATCACTTCCATACTGACCACATCCTATGCCAGACATTAATTCCTGGTATTTGAGCTACTAGGATATCACTTCCACACTGACCACGTTCTATCCCAGACAATAATTCCTGGTATTTGGGCTAATAGGACATCACTTCCATACTGACCACGTCCTATGCCAGACACTGATTCCTGGTATTTCAGCTACTAAGACATCACTTCCATACTGACCACATCCTATGCCAGACATTGATTCCTGGTATTTTGAGCTACTAGGACATCACTTCCATACTGACCACGTCCTATGCCAGACACTGATTCCTGGTATTTCAGCTACTAGGACATCACTTCCATACTGACCACATCCTATGCCAGACATTGATTCCTGGTATTTGAGCTACTAGGACATCACTTCCATACTGACCACGTCCTATGCCAGACACTGATTCCTGGTATTTGAGCTACTAGGACATCACTTCCATACTGACCACGTCCTATGCCAGACACTGATTCCTGGTATTTGAGCTACTAGGACATCACTTCCATACTGACCACGTCCTATGCCAGACACTGATTCCTGGTATTTCAGCTACTAGGACATCACTTCCATACTGACCACGTCCTATGCCAGACATTGATTCCTGGTATTTGAGCTACTAGGACATCACTTCCATACTGACCACGTCCTATGCCAGACATTGATTCCTGGTATTTGAGCTACTAGGACATCACTTCCATACTGACCACGATCTATGCCAGACATTGGTTTCTCAAATATTTGGCGACTAGGACATAACTTTCTTAGACCACATCCTATCCCAGACATTGATTCCTGATATTTGAGCTACTAGGACATCACTTCCATACTGACCACGTCCTATGCCAGACATTAATTCCTGGTATTTCAGCTACTAGGACATCACTTCCATACTGACCACGTCCTATGCCAGACATTGATTCCTGGTATTTGAGCTACTAAGACATCACTTCCATACTGACCACGTCCTATGCCAGACACTGATTCCTGGTATTTGAGCTACTAGGACATCACTTCCATACTGACCACGTCCTATGCCAGACACTGATTCCTGGTATTTGAGCTACTAGGACATAACTTTCTTAGACCACATCCTATGCCAGACATTGATTCCTGATATTTGAGCTACTAGGACATCACTTCCATACTGACCACGTCCTATGCCAGACACTGATTCCTGGTATTTGAGCTACTAAGACATCACTTCCATACTGACCACGTCCTATGCCAGACACATAATTTCCAACATTATTTTGCCTTTTAAGCCCATAGGAAACTGTTGCGGCAAATAATTGTGACAGGTTATTCTCTGGCATTGACGTTTTATATTTATATATATATGATCTGTTACTAAAAATCACAATCAGGACGACACTTGGTTCGAACCCATGCCTCTGTGGCACTCTTGGGCGTCCTAGACCAATAACCAACCAGTGTCCATGTAAATAGGTACTATGCAAATGGGTATGACAACACACAGGAATGGTGATCGTCAACACGGCTGACATATGCTTGCCATTGTGGTCTTAAAACTGAGGTTAGTGTTCCATAGAGTAGCAGATGATGATTGAAGGGAACTCACAAGTAGAACTCTTCATTCCACTTTGGCTGAGCGAATCCCCTCGCCGTCTGAGATCGAAGCACATCACTTCCGTAATCTTGTGAGCCAGATCGTGGTGGAAGGTGTCTGCGTGAAGGAAGTGGACTATTCCTCGGGGAGGAACGAGGGGAGACTTTTGGGGATGCTATTGGGGAATACCTGGTGTTCTTGGTAGGGTTCACAATGGTGAGGATACAGTAAGGGTTGCACTCGGACTGCACTGCAAGAGAATTAGCAGGATTAGTCTTACAGCAGCTGTGATCTCTCGTGACTTGTCTCATTGGTGCGCATAACATATGTCATGATACATCATTCTTGGAAGATGTTCGAGAATTTCCTCCCATTGAACCCACATGTATGTGTGTGTATGTGTGTGTGTGTGTGTGTGTGTGTGTGTGTGTGTGTGTGTGTGTGTGTGTGTGTGTGTGTGTGTGTGTGTGTGTGTGTGTGTGTGTGTGTGTGTCCCTGTATCCCCTGCTGGAGGTCCCTACTGTTCATGGACCCCGCATGTGTAAACTTCTCTTAATCCCCTACTGGAGGTCCTGTTCGTAGCCTCAGCCTGTGAAGGTTCTTTGATTCCTCTACTGGTCTTGTCCATGGAACAGACTTGTAGGTTTATATGAATCCCTTATCAGAGGTCGTGTTCATGGGACCCACATGTAGGATTGTATGAGTCCCCTACTAGACGTCGTGTTCATGGGACCCACATGTAGGTTTGTATGAGTCCCCTACTAGACGTCGTGTTCATGGGACTCAGACGTAGGTTTGTATGAGTCCCCTACTAGACGTCGTGTTCATGGGACCCACATGTAGGATTGTATGAGTCCCCTACTAGACGTCGTGTTCATGGGACCCACATGTAGGATTGTATGAGTCCCCTACTAGACGTCGTGTTCATGGGACCCACATGTAGGTTTGTATGAATCCCCTACTAGACGTCGTGTTCATGGGACCCACATGTAGGTTTGTATGAGTCCCCTACTAGACGTCGTGTTCATGTGACCCACATGTAGGATTGTATGAATCCCTACTAGACGTCGTGTTCATGGGACCCACATGTAGGTTTGTATGAGTCCCCTACTTGACGTCGTGTTCATGGGACCCACATGTAGGTTTGTATGAATCCCCTACTATAGGTCCTGTTCATGGGACCCACATGGGCAGTTTTGTCTGAATCCACGAAATAACTCACCTTTCGGCGGTTTGTCTGCACACTTGAGGTTTCGCGCTTCTATTACCGTTGCACATACTTGAATCTTTGTTGGCTGATAATGAAAACGGGAATTAAACACAAACACTAACACTGAGTACCAACACGCTCTCAAAAACTGAAAAAAATATAGTTTCTAGATGATGTAAATTTCCTCACCTTATTTTTTGCTTCTTCTCTGATAAAATACTCGTGATCGTCCTGGTCGATTGCAAACACCTGCACAGTGACACGGGGGAACAATAAAGGGCACATTCACACATTTAATGCATCATTCTGTTTGTTTCTTTGAGGGAGCATTACAAGTTTAAATTTGATTAAAATAATTAACTTAAATTTCTTAATTTATTTTTAACAGTTCAGCACATGGAAGATTTATTCATTGAGAACAAGAATCACATTTTTTTTCCACTGGTATTTTCGTAAATGGTGTATATTATTGACTGTCAAAAGAGGATCTATTCAAACTGAGATGTATTCTCAGTGAACATTTGCCAACTATACCGGCAAGTGCTATTGTTTGACCTATGCTCAGTGGTGTTTACAATACGGTGGAATGTGACCAGTATCCAGGTCAGACACCATGTATGTACATATTGACATAACATATATCTGCTGACGTGAGCTACCTGTCCCGTTTGACGTGACATCCCACTCGGATCTGATGTGACCTACCTCCCCGATCTGACGTGACCTACCTCCCCGATCTGATGGGACCTACCTCCCAGATCTGATGGGACCTACCACCCGGATCTGATGTGACCTACCTCCCAGATCTGATGTGACCTACCTCCCAGATCTGATGTGACCTACCTGCCCGATCTGATGTGACCTACCTCCCCGATCTGACGTGACCTACCACCCGGATCTGATGTGACCTAACTCCCCGATCTGATGGGACCTACCACCCGGATCTGATGTGACCTACCTCCCGGATCTGATGTGACCTACCTCCCCGATCTGCTGTGACCTACCTCCCCGATCTGATGTGATCTACCACACGGATCTGATGTGACCTACCTCCCCGATCTGATGTGATCTACCACACGGATCTGATGTGACCTACCTCACAGATCTGGTATAACCTACTTCCCCATCCTGACGTGACTTACTTCCCCAACCTGATGTGACCATTGCCCCTCCGTAGTGCTCCCTCTGTAGAGCCCCTCTGTAGAGCCCCTCTGTAGTGTCCCCTCTGTAGTGCCCCCTCCGTAGTTCCCTCTCTGTAGAGCCCCTCTGTAGTGCTCCTCTGTAGAGCCCCTCTGTAGTGCCCCCTCTTTAGTGCCCCCTCTGTAGTGGCCCTCTGTAGTGGCCCTCTGTAGTGCCCCTCTGTAGAGCCTCACCTGTCTGAGATGATCCACCAGGTCCCCGGGACGGAGCCCGATCTCCGAGTCAGGGGTGCCGAGTGGATGAAGGAGGCTGCGCAATAAACCCCGAAACAAAGCCTCGTTCTGGGGAAAAGAAAACAACCGCATTCCTATACGTGGTACTCTATATCTGTATAGCTTATGTTAACTGAACGTGTGACGTCATTATTAATAGCAGATCACCTGGTCATCAAACATGAAAACAACCACAGTAGTCTCGGCATTTACTATGTGCATATTACAACCCGGAAGTTTATAAAATATTTTAGCTGCGCGGGCACTGCAGTTAATTTCCGGTTTATTAACACTCATTATAACAACAGTGTAACAACGGTATAATCACGACATTAAATATCTGTAACATCAATGTTGCGATACTGTAACAAGACCGCGACAACAACGGTATAATTACGATGTTGCGCCAATACAACAATACTGTAACAATCCTGGAATAACACTGTAACAATGTAACTATGCTGTCACCACACTGAAAGGACAATGTAGCAACACTGTTCGTTTGTTTGTTTGTTTAACAACGGACTCAGCAATATTCCAGCTATATGACGGCGGTCTGTAAATAATCGAGTCTGGATCAAACAATCCAGTGATTAACATCATGAGCATCGATCCACGCAATTCGGATACGATGATTTTCATCAACCAAGTCAGCGAGCCTGACCACCCGATCCCGTTAGTCGCCTCTTTCGACAAGCATAATCACCTTTTACAACAAGCATGGGTTGCCGAAGACCAGTTATACCCCAGATCTTCACGGGTCTCCAACATTGAAAAAATACTGTCACAACGGTATAGGAACGATGTAACAGAACTGTAGCATCAGTGGAAGAATACTAAAATAAGACTGTAACAATGGTGTAGCAACGGTGCAGCAACAATGCAACAATACTGTAACAACGGTGAAACAACAATGCCACGATACTGTAACAACACTATAAGAATGGTGTAGGAACGACAAGGCAACAATGTAACAACGAAACAACAGTGTATTAATAATGTTATAATACTGTAACAACAATCTGTAATAACATTATAACAACACCGAAACAATAGTGTAGTAATAATACTGTAACAACGATCTGGTAACGACGTGAAACATTGTAATAATATTTTAACAACACTATATATAACAACGGCGAAGCAACAATGTAACAATACTGTAACGACACTGTGAAAACGTTATAACAAGACAGTAACAAAGAGGTACTTAAACCTGGGCAACGCTGTAAACCTTGATGATCAGTTTTGCCAAGTTTCATCTTTTTAATATGTCTCAAAGTATGTTTACAGTGTTTGGACAAATTAGGTTTCTCATATATTTATCCATGATGACGTTTCTTTTGCGGTTCAGTATATATATATACAATAACTGACATTACTGAAATATGAGTAAATTTGAGTAAATCAGTATATAAAATGGATTTACTCAAATTTCAGCAATGTCAGTGATTGATTTGATTTTAGTTTCAGAAAAACGGTAGTTTCGGGCAGAAAAAGTATGCAAGGCAATCACTCTAAAAATACACTAAATTACATTAAGAAGATATGTGTCTTATTTCAAAGATCAAAGAATGACCAAGGCTTTAACCGTTATATATAACGAAAAATGGAAATATCACATTTGCTTCAACCAATAATATCAGTCAACGAACTATATGACGTATTTAACCGACAAATAATGCTATGTGGACTTCAATCTGATTTATTTATCAGATCATTATAATAATAACAACATTGAAACGTGTATGTGTAAACATGTAGAGAATCACACTTTTTTTTATTAAAATGTAGAGATAAATGGGTATCTCCGGATCACAAGCAGAGATACCAGCACACTCAGTCTATTGACCGAACTACGTCACACAAAAACCCCGCTGGCGTCATTTACGTTAGATGATGTCATCTTTATGTAATGGCTACAATGCGTTGACGTGACACGTTGCTGTGGGCAGCTTCGCAGTCAAAGAAAACACAGGAACAATTGCCATGAGCTAGCAAATCAGCTCACAGTAAACGATATAATGTTCAGTGAGATTTACTGAAAATGATTGTACCGATATTTGTTTCTTTCATTTCTAGACATCATCAACCATACTTTTTTTTGCCCGGCAGTTTATATAGTGACGATCAAAGAGACGTAATAAAGTTAATACGAACTCAAGTAAATCTAAAGTAAAGGTTACGTATGTGTGTGTTACCACATGAGATCCAGTTACGTATATATGTGTCACTACATGTTACCCAGTAACCTATATGTGTTACTACACGAGATCCAGTAACGTATGTGTGTTACGACATGAGATCCAGTAAGATATATGTGTTACGATATGTAATCCAGTAACGTATGTGTGTGTTACTACATGCGACCCAGTAACCTATGTGTGTGTGTTACTAAATGAGATCCAGTAACGTATGTGTGTTACGACATGATATCCAGTAAGATATATGTGTTACGATATGAGATCCAGTAACGTAAGTGTGTGTAACTACATGCGACCCAGTAACCTATGTGTGTGTGTTACTAAATGAGATCCAGTAACGTATGTGTGTTACGACATGATATCCAGTAAGATATATGTGTTACGATATGAGACCCAGTAACGTATGTGTGTTACTACATGAGATCCAGTAACGTATGTGTGTGTTACTAAATGCGACCCAGTAACCTATGTGTGTGTGTGTTACTACATGAGATCCAGTAACGTATATGTGTAACGATATGAGATCCAGTAACGTATGTGTGTGTTACTACATGCGACCCAGTAACCTATGTGTGTGTGTGTTACTAAATGAGATCCAGTAACGTATATGTGTTACTACATGAGACCCAGTAACGTATGTGTGTGTTACTACATGCGACCCAGTAACCTATAGGTGTTACTACACGAGATCCAGTAACGTATGTGTGTGTTACTACATGCGACCCAGTAACCTATGTGTGTGTGTGTTACTACATGAGATCCAGTAAGATATATGTGTAACGATATGAGATCCAGTAACGTATGTGTGTGTTACTACATGCGACCCAGTAACCTATGTGTGTGTGTGTTACTAAATGAGATCCAGTAACCTATGTGTGTGTGTGTTACTACATGAGATCCAGTAAGATATATGTGTAACGATATGAGATCCAGTAACGTATGTCTGTGTTAATACATGCGACCCAGTAATCTATGTGTGTGTGTTACTAAATTAGATCCAGTAACGTATGTATGTTACTACATGAGACCCAGTAACGTATGTGTGTATGTTACTACATGAGATCGAGTAACGTATATGTGTTACTACATGAGATCCAGTAACGTATGTGTGTGTTACTACATGAGATCGAGTAACGTATATGTGTTACTACATGAGATCCAGTAACGAATGTGTGTTACAACATGAGATCCAGTAACGTATACATTGTGTGTCACTACATGTTTAGACACAGTGGCCGCGGCAATCAACTCGGCACATTTATGTTTTCTATGTTGAGAGTGAGTGAGTTTGGTTTTACTCCGCTTTTAGCAATATTTCAGCAATATTACGGCGGGGAACACCAGAAATAGGCTTCGGACATTGTACCCATGTCGGGAATCGAACCCGAATCTTCGGCATGACGAGCGAAAGCTTTAACCACTAGGCTTCACGACCGCCCCTCTATGTTAAGAACACATGTCCAAAAGAAGGTTTGACTTTCAAATGTAAATGATTTGACTGAAGTGAAAGTCAAATAGTTTGACTGTAGTGAAAGGTAAATGGCTTGACTGTATTAAACGTTCGATGGCTTGACTGTAGTGTAAGTTAAATGATTTGAAAGAACTGAAACGTAAATAGGTTGACTCTAGTGCAAGGCTAATGATTGCCTATAGTGAAAGGTAAATGGTTTGACTGAAGTGAAAGGTAAATGGTTTGACTGTAGTGAAGATAAATGGTTTGACTGTAGTGAAGGGTAAATAGTTTGACTGTAGCGAAAGGCAAATAGTTTGACTGTAGTGAAAGTTAAATGATTTGACAGAAGTGAAAGGTAAATAGTTTCACTGAAGTGAAAGGTAAATAGTCTGACTGTAGTGAAAGGTAATTGGTTTGTCTCTAGCGAAAGGCAAATGGTTTGACTATAGTGAAAGGAAATGGTTTGACTATAGGGAAAAGCAAATTGTTTGACTGTAGTGAAAGGCAAATAGCTTGTCCATAGTGAAAGGCAAATTGTTTGACTATAGTGAAAGGCAAATGGTTTGACTGTAGTGAAAGTTAAAGGTAGGTAAACAAGAGGTATAAATGTCCAAGAAACTGTATAATTTGCACTCTGACGGAGCTTGTAAACCCAGGTGCAAAATCAGTAGTGGGCTGCAGCAGAAGGTTCTGAAGGAGGCGTGACACAAACTGTCGAACATTAAAGGCTGAGCAACACCCAGCTACGTGGGGGGCCAGTAACTGATGTACAACAGGGCTGCACATGACGTCTAATATGCCGACGAACTGTTATCGTCGACCTCCATTAAAACATCTAAAGATTGTTGCATATTTCTTAATCTACGTTTGCCGAGTTTGTCGTGTGTATCTTGCATTACGTCGGCCTAAGGACACTGATAGCCGGCTTAACGACGATTAGAAGATAGTGTATGGCGACACCTGCTTAAGATGATTTGTTTAACGATTACAGAGGTCACGTGATTCACATCTCAGGTATCTAATGAGGGTTCGTATAACGGACAGTGCATCTGCAAATAAGTCTCTATTCCTCTAATAATAACGAAAATGAACCCATATTGTCTTGATCATTCTACACGAACACCACAGACGGTGTGCAAAAGGGGATGACTATTTCATACTCATTAGAGATACAGTTTTCAACATTACATATGGCGATGAGGCAACATGAAGGTGATACTTATTTTAAAATAACGAAAATGAACATGTTTTGTCGTTATCATTCTACATGAACCCCACAGGGGTGCATGAAACAGTGGGTGGCAATCTCAGACTCACTTAGAGATACAGTTTTCAACATAACATATGGCGATGAGGCAACATGAGGGGGATACGGGAAGGGAGGTGTGAAGGACTCCTGTGCACATGTAGGTGATGCTGGGGAACAGGTGCTACTTCATCATTTAGGCGACCATGGGGATGCCTATTTAGAGTAGATGCCAGGCCTCTGCGCTTGTCATACGAAACCACTTCTAAAATTGATGGGGTATGTGATTTAGTTGGGTGATGGCCATGGTATCCTGACGCGTGGAATACTGACCATAATATCAATCACTGGTTTGTCAGGTCAAACTCGAATATTTACAACCCACCGCTATATAGCTAAAACAATATGAGTGTGACATTAAACAACAAACAAACAAACACACAAACACAAATAATATAGGCAAGCGTGAAAATAGGTACACATGACTGCATGAGACAAATTAAATAACCATGTTAACAAGATGAACTGGTATTCATATTTAAACCATGCGCTTGCAAGACCAGTGATTCGCATCGGAACCAATGACAAAGATACCGTGGAGAAGGACCTCGGGATTCCACGTGAAGGTCTCTGATCAATGCACACATGTGTGCTTCTGTCATGTTCTTATAGAAACTTAACGAAGTAAGTACCATGAAAATGACACTCTTACCCTTTCCATTATAAGGAAATACTTTTAAATCGTTGAGCTTCTGCACAGCAAACATGGACGCTAAGGGTGTCTCAAACAGCAACACTGCGTTGCCTGAATACATGATTTATGGGTGCAGTGAGGATGTTTACTCAAGGAACAACTCCTGTGTTGGTGAAAGGTGTGTACTTTGTGTTGAGCTGTGGAGTATATATGCCCCCTCACAGCCATACTTGTATAGCTTCCTGTACAAGGCAAACAAATCGTGTGTTATGTGCATTAACCTAAATCCCACATCGAGTGAATGCTTGTTGATAAATATTGACCTTTGACAGATAAGAAAGCTCAAATGACCCAGACACATAAGTACATACAGTTCCTAATAAAATCTTTCTTCGAAAGTATCATTACTGGATGATCGTTGGGCCGGCCATTTTCTCACCTCAATTGTTGGGAAACTGTCACGTGACGCATTGCTGATTTTCCTTCCGACTTCATTAAACAAGTGGTCTAGATTGTATGTGTTTATGGAATTTTTCCTTCGGTCCAAAGAGGACTTCCTTCGGATGCTCAACCTCCGGAACACCTTGGTAAAAACTCCCGGCGATGATGGCGACGCGGCGCCATCGTGTGTGACAGGGACCGACGACGATCTCCGTAGGGACATTGTGCTTGTGTTTGTGGAATCTCAGAGTCGACGGTGTTACCCCCTATTTTCGTCATGTCCAAACCTGGCCTGTATTCTGTCTCAACAGGGCGGAATACATGTGCTAGTCGCCGGAGTGTCGAAATGGCCGCGCTGTCATTGATAGGGTACTGTCTCATACGCTCATACGCTCGCCTGTCAATCAACCAGTTCAGCAGGGCGGGGTAGCGAGCTGACGGACACCCCTTGGGTTGTTTGGGTGGGATCTGTCTGCACACCCGTGCCAGCTACAAAGCCACCCCACTACCGTAATTGTTCGTGTAGTTATCGTTTTGGTTGTTAACCAGTAAATATACATTCACTTATGCGTAGGTCGACCCGTTGCTTAAACAGGCCAATAAATACCAGCCGGGCCTAGATTCCACGCCCATGTTTACTTAACTGTCTTAAGTACTTCTTAAAATTGGGAGGTTAACTTGGCATTTATTTCAGGTATCAATACTATCAATAAAATCGATTACAGTACCTTTATCGAACAAAGATATCGAATAGGTTTGTTATCCTCTCTGAAAAAGCTCCATTAGCAACACGAACATGTGGTCTCTTGCACGCCCCTCCCCCCCCCCCCCCCCCCCCCAACACACTATCTTTCTCTCTCTGTATCTCTCCCTCTCCTTTCCCCCTCTCTCCATCTCCCTCTCCCCCCCCCCCTCTATCTCATTTCCCGTCTCCCCCTCCTCTCATCTCTCTCTCCCCTCTCCATCTCTCTCCTCCCTCTCTCTCTCCCCTCTCATATCTCTCTCCCTCTCTTTGTCCCTCCCTCTCGATCTCGCTCTCCCTCTCTCTCCTTCCCCCTCTCATCCTTTCTCATCTCTCTCTCTCTCTTCATCTCTCTCTCCTCCCTCTCTCTCCTCCCCCTCTCTCTCCCCTCTCATATCTCTCCCCATCCCTCTCTCCCTCCCTCTCGATCTCGCTCTCTCTCTCTCTCCTTCTCCCTCTCATCCCTTCTCATCTCTCTCTCCTCTCTTCCCCCTTCCCATCTCTCTCCCTCATTCACACTCTCCGAATCAAGCTCACATGTCGTGATATTACTGAAATACTGTTCAAAGCGGCAAAGTATCAAACAATACTTACTCACTAACTATAGCATAAAATTGATGTAAGTTCCCCTCTCTAACAAATACGGTATTGAATGTATTTGTCAAGCACTTATTTGGCTGAAATGCCGCTCGTGTTGTTATTTGTATCGTGTTCGGCGAGCGGAAGAGGGGGGCAGGGGTTGACGATACGGTCCAGGTCAGCTGGGCTTGCTGCTATCTGGGACAAATGACAGTTATTGTTGTCGATAACAGAGGAAGTATGCAATTGTAGGTCACGTGTCAGACGGGCCATGTGATCTGGGATTTGTCTATTTCTAAAAATAACTACCACATGGATAAACATGTTTAGATTCTGATTTTCGAAATACGTTAAGGTTTCTTAATCAGTGAGAATTTATTCGTCCATTACGAATAAATCTAAATTCGTAGAAAATGGCTGTTAATCAAAAAGATGTATATTTCACTTATATCATCCTGTCCGTGTAATGTCACGTGACTTTTGTGACACGTGTCAACCATCTACATTATGTCATTTATATGTACGCGCAGGTGTACATGTATTTAAATTCATTTACACATTTACTATGATTTGGGGGGGGGGTAGCCTAGTGGTTAAAGTCTTCGCTCGTCACGCCGAATTCCCCCTTTGGTACAATGAGTGAAGCCCATTTCTGGTGTCCCCGCCCTGATATTTCTGGAATATTGCTAGACAAAAGGGACGTTCCCCTTGTGTCAATATTGGCGAATATTTCCTTCAATCCCCCACGTGGCTATAAGACACAAGGCATTTCCGGGAGAGTACGTGAAAGCGTGACTAATACTATTTCACAACGTCTGCAATTTCTGATGAAATAACAGTGTCGGTCGCAGTGATCTCTAGCCCGCACCCACACCCACGCAGGCTTAACGGGTATTAGATACCAATACATCAATATTCTAGACGCTTGAATCAAATACCAATCATGCCTTATCGATAGCAAATTAGTGTGCGATACAAAGCACCAGGCATGCGCAATAACGCCTTGTCTAATCTCGCCCAGGTTTAACGTCTAAGTGACATCGAAAAAATAATAATACCAGAATGAGAAGACACTGCAGCCTTCTGCATTGCCCATATTGTCAGAAGAGTTGTATTCCTGGAGCAAATCCTGGTTCTCTCCCAATGTCAGTCAACAGATTGGGAGTTACCAATCCTAAGGCACCGAGAACAACGGGGAGTCGGACAACTTGGTACTTGGGATGCAACCGTGACATTTCGAAAGCGAGGTCCGCATATTTACCATGTTTATCTTGATCTTATCAATCACATTAGTGTCAAAAGGAACAGAAAATTCAATGGTTATAATGATTATGATGATAATTGTTATTATTATTATTGTTGTTGTTATGTCCGATTGGGGACAGATACATATGCATTTAGGTATACAGCAAGTACTGTCACAAATTATGACTAAATGACTATTCCCAGTATATCGTTAGATACCTGCAATAGTTGGGACATTATATCGTTTAATACCCAGTTTGCAATAAGATGAACGTGGACACACAATATTACGATTTTCTGTTCAGACCACCCGTGGATTATTAACTGGTAGATAATTAAATAGTAGATCAACAACGGGTAGATATTTCAATGGTAGATCAATAACGGGTAAATAATTAAATGGTAGATTAGTAACAGGTGACTATGTAAAGGGTAGATAAGTAAACGGAAGATTACTTAACTTACTTGCTGATCAGTAACGAGTAGAGTAGCAATAGGTCAGTAAGTAACGGGAATACCATGAACGGATGGTTGGTTTATTGTTTTACGCCGCACTCAGCAATATTCCAGCTATATGACAGCGGTCTGTAAATAATCGAGTCTGGACAAGACAATCCAGTGACTTTTCATGGGCATCGATCCACGCAATTGGGGTCGATGACATGCTTCAACCAAGTCAGCGAGCCTGACCACCCGATCCCGTTAGTCGCCTCTTACGACAAGCATAGTCGCCTTTTAGGACAAGCATGGGTTGCTGAAGACCTATTCCACCCCGAATCTTCACGGGTCATACAATGAACGGGTAGGTCAGTAAGTGGTGGCGGCATAACGGGCAGCAAAGTAATTAGTAAATTAGTAAAGGGTAGGTTACTAAGTTGTTAATCAGTAACGTATAGATTAGTAATGGGTAGATAAGTAATGGATCATTAACAGGTACATCGTTAACGGGTAGGTCAGTCAGAGGTAGCTAAGTAACGGGTAGCAAAGTATCGAGTTAATTAGAAATGGGTAGATTTAGTAATGGATAGATCTAAACAGGTAGATCAGTAATTGGTATATCAATAACGGGTTGATCAGTATTGGGGATATCAGTAACGAGTAGATCAGTATTGGGAAAATCAGTAACGGGTAGATCAGTATTAGGATATCAGTAACGGGTAGATCAGTATCAGGATATCAGTAACGGGTAGATCAGTATTGGGAGATCAGTAACGGGTAGATCAGTATCAGGATATCAGTAACGGGTAGATCAGTATTAGGATATCAGTATCGAGAAGATCGGTATTGGGGCTATCAGTAACGGGTAGATCAGTCTTGATGAAATCAGTAATGGGTAGATCAGTACCAGGATATCAGTAACGGGTAGATCAGAATTAGGATACCAGTAACGGGTAGATCCGTACTGGGGCTATCACTAACGGGTAGATCAGTCTTGGTGAAATGAGTAGCGGGTAGATCAGTATTAGGGAGATCAGTAACGGATAGATCAGTATTAGGGAGATCAGTAACGGATAGATCAGTATTAGGGAGATCAGTATCGGATAGATCAGTCTTGGGGAGATCAGTATCGGATAGATCAGTATTAGGGAGATCAGTATCGGATAGATCAGTCTTGGGGAGATCAGTAACGGATAGATCAGTATTAGGGAGATCAGTAACGGATAGATCAGTATTGGGTAAATCAGTAACGGATAGATCAGTATTAGGGAGATCAGTAACGGATAGATCAGTCTTGGGGAGATCAGTAACGGATAGATCAGTATTGGGTAAATCAGTAACGGATAGATCAGTATTGGGTAAATCAGTAACAGATAGATCAGTATTAGGGAGATCAGTATCGGATAGATCAGTCTTGGGGAGATCAGTATCGGATAGATCAGTCTTGGGGAGATCAGTATCGGATAGATCAGTATTAGGGAGATCAGTATCGGATAGATCAGTCTTGGGGAGATCAGTAACGGATAGATCAGTATTAGGGAGATCAGTAACGGATAGATCAGTATTGGGTAAATCAGTAACGGATAGATCAGTATTAGGGAGATCAGTAACGGATAGATCAGTCTTGGGGAGATCAGTAACGGATAGATCAGTATTGGGTAAATCAGTAACGGATAGATCAGTATTGGGTAAATCAGTAACAGATAGATCAGTATTAGGGAGATCAGTATCGGATAGATCAGTCTTGGGGAGATCAGTAACGGATAGATCAGTATTAGGGAGATCAGTATCGGATAGATCAGTCTTGGGGAGATCAGTAACGGATAGATCAGTATTGGGTAAATCAGTAACGGATAGATCAGTATTGGGTAAATCAGTAACAGATAGATCAGTATTAGGGAGATCAGTATCGGATAGATCAGTCTTGGGGAGATCAGTAACGGATAGATCAGTATTAGGGAGATCAGTAACGGATAGATCAGTCTTGGGGAGATCAGTAACGGATAGATCAGTATTGGGTAAATCAGTAACGGATAGATCAGTATTGGGTAAATCAGTAACAGATAGATCAGTATTAGGGAGATCAGTATCGGATAGATCAGTCTTGGGGAGATCAGTAACGGAAAGATCAGTCTTGGGGAAATCAGTAACGGATAGATCAGTATTGGGTAAATCAGTAACGGATAGATCAGTATTGGGTAAATCAGTAACAGATAGATCAGTATTAGGGAGATCAGTATCGGATAGATCAGTCTTGGGGAGATCAGTAACGGATAGATCAGTATTAGGGAGATCAGTATCGGATAGATCAGTCTTGGGGAGATCAGTAACGGATAGATCAGTATTGGGTAAATCAGTAACGGATAGATCAGTATTGGGTAAATCAGTAACAGATAGATCAGTATTAGGGAGATCAGTATCGGATAGATCAGTCTTGGGGAGATCAGTAACGGAAAGATCAGTCTTGGGGAAATCAGTAACGGATAGATCAGTATTGGGTAAATCAGTAACGGATAGATCAGTATTGGGTAAATCAGTAACAGATAGATCAGTATTAGGGAGATCAGTATCGGATAGATCAGTCTTGGGGAGATCAGTATCGGATAGATCAGTATTGGGTAAATCAGTAACGGATAGATCAGTATTGGGTAAATCAGTAACAGATAGATCAGTATTAGGGAGATCAGTATCGGATAGATCAGTCTTGGGGAGATCAGTAACGGATAGATCAGTATTGGGTAAATCAGTAACGGATAGATCAGTATTAGAGAGATCAGTATCGGATAGATCAGTATTGGGTAAATCAGTAACGGATAGATCAGTATTGGGAAAATCAGTAACGGATAGATCAGTATTGGGAAAATCAGTAACGGATAGATCAGTATTGGGAAAATCAGTAACCGATAGATCAGTTTTGGGAAAATCAGTAACGGATAGATCAGTTTTGGGAAAATCAGAAACGGATAGATCAGTATTGGGAAATTAGTAACGGATAGTTCAGTGTCTGGGAGATCGGTAACGGATAGAGCAGTATTGGAAAAATCAGTAACGGGTAGATCAACCTTCGGAAAATCAGTAACGGATAGATCAGTCTTGGGTAAATCAGTAACGGATAGATCAGTATTGGGAAAATCAGTAACGGGTAGATCAGTCTTGGGGAAATCAGTAACGGATAGATCAGTCTTGGGGAAATCAGTTAGAGGTAGATCAGTATTAGGCAGTAACGGGTAGATTAGTATCTGGGGTACCAGTACTGAGTATATTTCTAACGGATAAATCTGTAGATGGTAAAGTAGGACCAGGTCCATTAGTCGGATGTAAATCATTAACTGGTACATCGGTAACACTTACATAAGAACAATAGACCAGTCCAAGGTAGATTGGACAGTTGCGTAACGGGTACATTAGTAAAGGATAGATTAGTAAAGAGTACATTTTAACGGCAGATCAGATATTCGGTCAACTAGTAAAGGGTGATCAGCAGTTGGTAGGTCAGTAACAAGATGACCGTCATGACAGCTTGTCATACATGTTACATGTCATACATGAATAGCGCCCATCCTTTGCGGGTATGGTTCCACCCAGCTGCAGTAATGCATCAGACATTTGTCAACAGTATTCCCCAATAGCGAGTCTGTATGTTGTAGTCAATATTGTTTTGAAGTACGTGACAATGCATTTTCAATCTTGCCTCGTGTCAGCGGTACACATATCCCGCACGATCTAGCCGTACCCACATTGACTAAGACATGCCTACATTGACTACATAGACTACACTGACCTCCATTGACCTCCATTGATCTCATAGACCTACACTGGCCTGGACTGACTTACATTGTCATTATCTCCTCAGTTTACTTATTACTTATATCCGGTTACGTACGGCAGAACACGTAAACGACCTGTAGCCATTACATTAAACACGGTAAAGGGGGATATTGTGCAGGTTGGAGTGAAATAGAAGAACTGAAAAGTAAATTTGATAGCGATATATTAGAAGACAAAGATGAGACTACGTGGAAACGGCTGTACTCTCCAAAGGCTGCCAGTCTGAAGGTTCAGAGTCAGCATATGCTTCTGTCAAAGGACAGTACATAAAGAAACATTTAGAAGGACGAACATGTCAGCAATGACATTACAGGAAAATGTAAGAGGTTGAGTCTGAACCGGAAAACATTGACTTATTAACGCGTCAGAGCAATGTCATACTTAATGGTATCCTGGAACACGAGTAGGTGGGTAACTTTGGCTCTCAGCAGTAGCTGAGTTGGCGTGCCAGCTTAGTGTGTGGGGTGAGGTGAGGTGAGGTGAGGTGAGGTGAGGTTAAAGGGGGTTAACGTCGAGTCCAAGATTATTTCACGTACATAAAGACGTGCATGCATGAAAAAGACAGGACTAATGCTGATTTTGTAGTGCTAGCCCACTGAGATGACATGCCGCAGTTTAACATGAATACCCAACTCTGACACAGTATACTGACTCTGAGGCGACCAGGCAGAGTAACAACAGGTACTATCTTTTAACGTCTTATGGTATGCAGCAAAGAGTGTTTGGGTGATCCTGGCACAGTCATGCTGGTAAGGCTCATCATCAGGTCAGGGCCCCTCTACACGCAGCCCAGACAGCAAATGGGACTTCTCCCAGGAAGTGCCGCCTAGTCGAACCCACCCAGAACTTTTCGGAGAATGTGAAGTCTCCCAAACACTGCATCCTTCTGCATTACCCAGATTGTCAGAAGGGCTGTATTCCTGGTAGCAAACCCGGGTAGTCTCCCAATGTCAGTCAGCAGACTGGGAGGTACCAGACCTAAGGCAACGAGAATAGTCGGGAGTCGGACAACTTGGTACTTGGAATGCAAGCGTGACTTTTCGAAAGCGAGGTCCGCATACATGTTTTTGCCATGTTTTTCTTGAATCTTGTCAAAAACATTAGGGTAAAAAGGAACAGGAAATTCATTGATATTAATAACTTCATTAGATTTATAAAAAAGGACAAGGTCAGCTTTGTCGTTATCATTTTTATGATTGTTTTCAACTTTCGTTTTGGATGACTTCAAATTTCCAATTGTCAACTTTCCCTTTATGTCTAGCAATATCCCAGCAACTCCAGCCTTTGGTGTTTACATTTCGCGACTTTGGAGATACAATCTAGCATGCTCTTTATACCAAGATTTGAAAGAGCGCCATATGACACTTGCTCAGAAGTTGTTTGATCAAGGTTACAACATTCAAGCCTCAGTTAATTTATCAAAATGTTTTATAGTAGACATGTGGAGGAGATTTCCAAATTTGATGCATCAGTGACAAAAATGATGTCTGATGCTATTCCCTATTTTGACTTGTACATTATGTCCCCATCTTTTGCAGGAGAACAATGGACTTGCCTTTGAATGTGTTTGTGACGGGTGCCACCGGTGGAACAGGATACGCTCACCTATTTGCGAACACCTGGTATACTATTTGATAGTGATTCATAAAAAAATGCTCATGATATAGTCGGAATCATACAATCGAAGCTGCTTCATGCAGAGATTTCTATTGGACATGAAAAGGGTTTTGTCGCTATATTTTGTAGTCGTTGTCGAAGTCGAAGTAGTTTGATGATGACCACAGTCTATGCTTTTACCAGATGTACAGACAACAGTATTAACGACGCTCTTGAGTATATATTTATCTGTGACGAATTACCAAATCAGTAGGCTGTTTGAAATGTGGGGAATCATCCGATCCCGGCATTTACAGCACCTGAATAATTTATTTCACATGACACGCGCCACGGGATATTTCCCAACAGCTTGGTGAGTGAGTGAGTTGGGATTTAACGTCACATCGGCAATATTTCAGCCATATAGTGACGACCCAACAGCATGGAGAAGTGTCATAGTGTCATGTTGTCATACACATACGTGGCCTTAGAAACGATCTTGATAATTGCAACCACTCTTTTTGCTGACATGTTTCTTACAACAATAAATATTCGTTTAACTGTTTGAACTGAAAGCAACGGCAAACTAATCAAAGAACAAGCGGGATTCAGAAATAGGTTTCTTGATGTTCAACCACCGACAATCTGTCCACATTAAAGTAAAGTATTTGAGAACACAAAACGGTATAATTCATGTAGCTTTTATACATTTAAAGACAATTGAGTACTGCAGATGTGTAATTTAACATTTATTAATTTACATCCTCAGAACCCTGTGCATGTTAAAGCGTGTGTCCACCGCCATGATACATGCAGCGACTGTTGTGAATGGAGCAGGGATGAGTCCATTGGTTTCTTTACTGTTTTACGTATCTATCGACCGCCTCCGTGGTCTAATGGTAGAGCATCCGCCTGGAGAGCGGAAGGTCCGGGGTTCGATCCCCGACCGCGTCATACCAAAAGACGTTAAAAGATGGTACTTGTTGTTACGCTGTCTGGCGCTCGGCATTAAGGGGCTAAAACAAGAACTGGTCGGCTCGGAGTTAGTATAGTGTGTCTGAGTGGGGTATTCATGTTAAACTGCGGCATGGTATCTCAGTGTGCTAGCACTATAAATCGGCATCAGTCCGGACTAGTACAAGCTGACACACACACACACACACGTGCATGCACGTCGCTATATATTTGCAATAATCTTGGACGCGACGTAAACCCCATTTCGCCTCACCTCACGTATCTATCAATGATAGACTGCAAACATGCCAGCAAGATATACAGCGGTTTCAAGATTTACTCGAACTATTTCTGTTAATGTTCGTAATATATTGTGTTATCTGACCCTTAATAAAAAAGTGACAAGGGAACCCACAACCAGTAACAATATTCTCAATATATAATTTCCTTATTTCAACTGTAGAATAAAACGAGCTAAATTCAAGACGTCAAAGCAAGATATTAACCAGTCTTGATTATCTACCGTAAAGATTCCGTTGGCAAAATAGAGATGACAGTTATATGAACAGATCAATGACAATCAGCGTTGACAGCAGGTGTTCACACAATTTCCATAAAAAGGTAATTATTTGTTTGTGGTATAATGCAATACTCCTGCCAGACTACGGCGGCCTGTAAACAATGGCGTCTGGATCAGGTATGGTAACAAGGGCAATCATCCACACCGTCGGCGTGTCATGCAGTGACGTCAACCAAGTCACCAGGCCTGTCCACCGGATCCACTAAAGTAAGTACCAGTGAGTAAGGTGTCTCTTCTCCCTGCAACGGTCATGTAGCGACCATAATATTTCCGAGTCCCGTGATGGGATTCGAACCACGGACCTTCTTATCCGAGGTCGGACGCCTTGTTCACATGACCAAAGAGGATAACACCGTCACAAGGTAGCAAGGTAACCATGTCATCTGTGGGATGACTCTACGCCCTGCTACAATAATGTTGGACAGCATCGAGCATCATGTTGACAAGCGATGTGTCATATTTAGTAAATACTTCTGTTTACCATTACATTTCTGGAATGTCATATATTCTGTGTAACTCTATCAGACTGCCTGTGTGACACTGTCCACGTACAGTTTCTTGCACGGTGCCGATGCCAGATGGCATGCTCTCGTGTCGTAGAGATGTGGCCCGAAAATAAACACATCATCCTGTTGAGTCTGGCGCGTTAAGTAGCCAGTTTGTCAAGCAGTGTCTCAGCGCCGACTGTCCTCAGTGTCACTGCTGTACACGGGAGACAGAGCACCATTAATCGCGATAACGTCAAGTTGGACGCCATGTTTCTCTGGCGCAAAGGTCTTCGCTGCCTGGTAGCTCACAGCGGCAATGTTAGTTTATGTCTCCATAACGAACCAATTACGACAATAAAGCTTGACACGAGGCAGTCGTGACAGTGTGAGGTACGCAAGACCTTAAACTGTCGGATTGGTACCTGAGTCAGGGCACTAGGAATGGTAAATGGAATTCTTAATACATCCAAGGAAATAAGACATACAATCCTGATTGACAAAGGTGTAAGGATCTATACCGAAACGTCGCCTTCACAGATATTAAAGAGTGAGTGAGTGAGTTAAGATTTAACGTCACATCGGCAGTATTTCAGCCATATCGTGACGATAAATCCCTAAATTGTGTCTACTTTGTCATCCGTCATTTCTAAGTAATGCCTATCAAACAATTCACATTTAATGGCCCACACCACAACGTTTTAGAGTAACTTGCACCTAGCGTGTAAAAGACAGTCAGTACGCTGTCATACGTCGAGCTTTCATCGAAAACCAGGATTTTGGCGTATCCATAGCGTATACATAACGAGTTCACCGTACATATAACGCATGTCTAACGTATTAGGAGCGCATCACTGACTTATACATAACTTATGACAGCGTATGAAAGCGTTAGGTACGTTAGCTGTACAGTGTCACCTTCAGCCAACTTATGTCGACGTATATCAGCGTATAGGTAACGTATATCTGGTGTATGTAAACGTATGTAGAGAGAACCTCTAACGTATACCTAACGTATAATTCATACGTTCCCATACGCCGAAAATTTTGTGCACGCACAGAAATGGTTTTAAGCCTCGGCGTACTACAACGCATACCAGGGTGCCTTTAGCGTATACAACTTACACCTAACTTATCCATTGTGTGTTTCAGCGTTGGCGGCGTTTTGGCAAAAATTCTCATATGTCGCTATACGTTACTGTTATACGTTGTAGTGTGACAGTGCCATAAGGAAGGACTTTCTATATAATCACAGAAAGTATTTGAGACAAGTGGAATAAATATCATGTGGATTCTCAAAGACTCAAAGGTTTTGCTTGACTTCTTACAATCTTCAGTTCTGTCAAAATATTTGATTTTTCAACTTTACACCAATATCTCACATGACAAACTTAAGCAAAAATTTCATTCTTTGATCCATGGGGCTTTTGTTGGTGTCATAGATACAGTTACCTATCCATCGTCAGAGGTTCATGGCAATTTGCAAAAATGAAAGCAAATGTTATCTGAAGTTTACTGAGAAAACAATATTTGAAATGCTGGACTACATCATTGAGAACATCTTTGTAAAATTTTGGGGAAAGACATCAGGCAAGAAGTAGGCATCCCCATGGGCACCAATTGTGCTCCCTTCCTTTGAGGATCTGTTTCTTTACGCATATGAATCGGAATTTCGGATTGGCAAAGTCAAAACAAGGCATTATGGCCTTGGTATTAAAGAAGTTTAACTTAGGCTTCAGGCATATCGATGATTAATAACCATCAGATAGCAAGTCCCTTTCGCTGATTTACCCACCTGGACTGGAAATAACGGAAACCAGTGAGACCGGCTTCATACTTAGATCTATGCATACAGATTCAGAGTGACAAAACACTCTCCACAAGACGAGTTCAACTTTCTAAAAGTCAAATTTCCCTTCATGTTGAGCACTGTTCTTGCAGCTCCAGGGGCAGTCGGGTAGCCTAGTGGTTAAAGCGTTCGCTCGTCACGCCGAAAACCCGGGTTCGAATCCCGACATGGGTGCAATGTGTGAAGCCCATTTCTGGTGTCCCCCGCCGTGATATTGCTTGAATATTGCTAAAAGCGGCGTAAAACCAAACTCACTCACTCACTCTTTCAGCTCCAGTCTTTGGTGTCCATATTTCACAACTTTTTAGGTACAAAGAGCATGCTCCTTCTACCAAGATTTCAAAGAACATCATACGACTCTTGCTCAGAAGTGATCAAGGTTACAACATTCAAGTCCTCAGTAAAACTTTCAAAAGGCTTTATGGCAGACATGTGGGGGACATTTCAAAATGTTACGCATCAGTGACAAACATGATGTCCGATGCTATTCCCTATTTGATTTGCACATATTATGTTCCCGTGTATTTTCAGGTGAACGATGGACTTGCCTTTGCGTGCGAGAATTATACGCGCATCCTTTCGCGAACACTTGATATCATCACAATTTCATAGTGATTCATAAACACATGTTCATGATATAGTTCATACTGTAACAGTAATATGAATGGGCTATCCCCATGCTGTAACAGTAATATGAATGGGCTATCCCCATGCTATAACAGTAATATGAAAGTGATATCCCCATGCTATAACAGTAAACTGAACGGATTATACCCATGCTATAACAGTAATATGAAAGGACTACTCTCACGCTATAACAGTAAAATGAATGGACTATTCGCATGCTATGACAGTAAAATGAATGGACTATTCCAATGCTATAACAGTAATATGAATGGGCTATCCCCATGCTATAACAGAAAAATGAACGGATTATACCCATGCTATAACAATAATATGAATGGACTACTCTCACACTATAACAGCAATATGAATGGACTGTTCCAATGCTATAACAGTAATATGAATTGACTGTTCGCATGGTACATAAGTACTACGAATGGACTATTCTCATGTTATAATAGTAATATGAATGGACTATTCCCATGTTATAACAGTTAAATGAATGGACTATTCCCATGCTATAACAGTAATATGGATGGAAAATCCTCACATTATAAGAGTAATATGAATGGACTATTCGCATGCCATAACAACAATATGAATGGACTATTCCAATGCTATAACAGTAATATGAATGGACTGTTCGCATGTTATTACAGTAATATGAATGGACTATTCTCATGTTATAACAGTGATGTGAATTCACTATTCCCATGTTATAACAGTAAAATGAATGGACTATTCCAATGCCTTAACAGTAAAATGAACTGATTATTCTCATGCTATAACAGTAATATGAATGGTCTGAATCTCAGTGCTCATTCCTGATTTTTATTGGCTTCCGTAATACCAGGATGCATTCGGTGGAATCTGACACCACATACTGCTTGTAGCCATAGATACTGAACAGCACGGACATACTCGCTTCCACAGGGTTTAAATTTAGATCGCATCCTTGGCGTTAGCGATAAATGCCATAATCTGACATAATCTGATATAATGAAGAAAATAGATCCCTGCAGAACGATAAACGCACGTTACCAGAGGCAGCGAGGATAATGTATTGATGGTTATTCGCTGACATTTGTTAGATAGACCACTTGGGTATTAATACAATCGTTCATCCAGTCATGTGTTTGGGGTGGATCTAAACGTCAAACCTTCGTTTTCGATTTGTCCGAATCTTTGCCGAGGGGAGAGAGAGAGAGGGGAGAGAGAGAGAGGGGAGGAGAGAGAGAGGGGGGAGAGAGAGGGGGAGGGCGAGGGGAGAGATAGATAGGGGGGAGAGAGAGAGGGAGGGAGATAGAGAGAGGGGAGAGCGAGAGAGAGAGAGAGAGGGAGGGATATATATATATATACATATATAAATACTATGCTATGCACCTTTATTCCAATGATGCTTTTGATAGGACTAATCAGATATTTTATTAAAATATATGCAAATGATACATCATGACAATCAGTTTTATGCATCACGAAAAGATAGAAATGTCAACGTCGAAAGTGGAGTACAGACCTATATTCATAGCTTCCTGTCTTGCGTGCACAACGCTTCATGTGTTGTACAATATATGCATAACAGAACACGACCGCATTCGCTCAATGATAACAGGACAGATAGCGCTTGGCAAAGTGAATATGTAAATTTCCAATTGTCTGAAAATATGATATTTAGGAAGCTGTTGTGTATAGAGATCAACACAAACACAATGACGTATTTAGATGTGAACACATTTAGGAAGCTGTTGTATATAGAGATCAACACAAACACAATGACGTATTTAGATGTGAACACATTTAGGAAGCTGTTGTATATAGAGATCAACACAAACACAATGACGTATTTAGATGTGAACACATTTAGGAAGCTGTTGTATATAGAGATCAACACAAACACAGTGACGTATTTAGATGTGAACACAGTTCGGAAAATAAAGTGACCAAATGACATACTGAGGTGGACATACAGTAAATTACGTTTATAACGAACACGCTTATAACGAACTGACAGATATAACGAACATATTTTTGGTCCCGCCCATTTGCTGTATATATGCTGTTTATATGCTTATAACGAACTACGGTTATATCGAACTAAAATCAGTGGTTCCTTTCAGTTCACTGTACATTTAGATAGATGCGAACACATTCAGAGAACTGACACAATGGGATATTGAGAGGAAAACATCCAGACAATTGACACAATGGAATATTGAGAGGAACACATTCAGACAACTGACACAATGGGATATTGAGAGGAAAACATTCAGAGAACTGACACAATGGGATATTGAGAGGAAAACATCCAGACAACTGACACAATGGAATATTGAGAGGAACACATTCAGACAACTGACACAATGGGATATTGAGAGGAAAACATTCAGAGAACTGACACAATGCAATATTGAGAGGAAAACATTCAGAGAACTGACACAATGGAATATTGAGAAGAAAACATCCAGACAACTGACACAATGGGATATTGAGAGGAAAACATCCAGACAACTGACACAATGGAATATTGAGAGGAAAACATTCAGAGAACTGACACAATAGAATATTGAGAGGAAAACATTCAGAGAACTGACACAATGCAATATTGAGAGGAAAACATTAAGAGAACTGGCGCATTGCAATATAGATGTGAACATATTTGGAATGCAAATGGAAAATTATGTTTTGGACCAACTGACACATATAGAAGTAAACACCTTCAGACAGCTACCGCATACAGATACGATCAGAACGGCTACAATGCCATAGATTGGTTACATAGTAGATGCATTCGGGTAGTGATTCGCTCAGACATGCAGAATCGATCGTGCGCTGAAACAGATAACACGGAACTTGGAATGGCAGATCTGGCAGTTTTGGACTCAGTAGATGTACTTTGTGTTAAGTTACGGATCACATATTTTGGAAAACAGGTTTTAACTTCGAAAATACAAGTACTACTTAATGGCAGATGTGTTTGCATCTGTACAAGACCAAAACTGCCAGGTTGGACCTTATGATGACACCACGATGTTACCGACTTGGGTCTCACAGCAGTTCAGACACAATTCAAACAGCGCCAGTGGAGAAGGGAGACAACTCGGCCACAGGCTCGAATCTACCATAATGCTGCAAAATCGGAATAACTGACCACTGTTCACAGACTGAAGAATAAGTGTATAGGTCACGTGATTGGCTGAAAGATTACAGTCGACAGTTAATCTGATTAACGTTCATAAGCTAATTTATTAACATGATGCGGATTATTTGTCCGGATATAATTCTGATTACCTTGGTTTACAAAATATTATTGTACTTAACTTTCCCCAATATACTCTCCCTAATAAGAAACGCACAGATGAATTTGTTTATAAAAATTCTGCATATTTAGCGTCATATGTTTGATGAAGTTACTTATTTCACAAATAATACTTTACAGTGTTTCACGATTGGAACGCGTCGTTTGGTAATTCGTTGATATTTAAAACGGTTTTTGCGAAATTGTCAAGAAAAAAGCGTGGAATATAATTTTGCATGCATTCCGCACGTGGTTTTCGGGGAAATGGAGGGTAGGGTTGTTGGATTTAAAAGGGTGGCATTCCTTCGGTAAACTGTCTGCTGTTGCTTCAACTAAGTATTTTTCGATATGTCACGACCAGACCCCGCAACTCGAAATAACGCCATCGGACGTATAGAGGCTGTTGCGTCTCAGTCGTCAGTAGCCCGTCATTGTAACGTGCACTTTGGGACAGGCACCAAAGACACGGGTCTACAAGAGATCGCCAGAAATCTGGCAGACCGAGAAATATAACTGCAGCTCAGGACAAGATGATCCGGGTCTCCCGTCTACGTTACAGCGACACACGCCGCCTCCAATGTACCTGGTCTGCGTAGGGTCGTCATCGTTTTCGTGAGTTTGGTTGTTCAAGCCCAAATGTCGTATTAAGGTGCTATGGTACGACATCGTGGAATCTGACACACGGGCATAGAGTTCGGCTTTATGAAAAATCTTGCCTTTTATTGCAACGTCGAGATGGGTGAACCCGAGTCTATTGACGTCGAAACGAACGTGGAAACATTCAGAGATGGCAGCGTCATGATGTGGGCGGTAATATACTACAACCATAGAACCAGCCTGGTGCACGTGCAAGACAATTTGACAGCATTACGTTACCGAAATGAAATTTTCCAACGTCACCTGCTTCCCGCTATCGACCCTTAACGAGAGGGTTTTTTTCAGCAGGACGACGCCCGATCACATATTGCACGTGATACTATGGATTTCCAAAGAATCAGAAGATTACTATGCTTCCATGGTCATCAAGATCGCCCGATTTAAACCCAATTGAAGATCTATGGGATGATCTCGAGCGCCGTGTCAGACTACGTCAACCTCCGCCTGAAACGCGTCCGTTTAGGTTGAATGGGCACGGATACCACAGGATCGAAATTCAGCAACACATTCAGCCAATGGGCAGGCATGGCACAGCTGTGATACAGGCCAATAGCGGCCATGACGGGTACTGACGTTAACGTTGTCATAGCACAGTGTGTGAACGTTTGTGTGACATTTTTGTCAGTCAGATTAGACAACAGACACTATGACTTTCATCATGTGAAGTTCGACATTCATAGATATTTCGTACGGCTCAAAATATCATTTGAAACAATGACGACATATGTAAATATTTTCACCTGTGCGTTTCTTTATTTAGCATACATTAGAGGGGATTACTGATATTATAAAGAGGCTAGACTTGCTTACATGAGTTCAATTTTATTTCATTTTGAAACTAAATTAATCCAATAACACAATCCAAAGAAATGTTCTAGCCAAATAAACCTGTAAATATTGGTGTCTGCACCAGTCACTCTAATTGCGTCATGAGCATCGATCCTAGCAATTGGGATACAGTGACAAGCAAGTCACCGAGCCTGACCACCTGGTCCATTTAGTTGCGTCTTACAAGGACAGACCTATATTCTTGACTGGAATTCCCACATACTCAAACCTTCTGGCTTCTCCAACGGTTTGCCGTATGTGGGGAATCCTAGTGTCAACAATGATGCGCTACGTTATTACTATTGTGACGTCAATGAACATTAGACTGCCTCCGTCGGTGGAATAATCTTGAACGCAAACCCATTTTGTCAACGCATGTCTGCATCAATGTTCACAATATCGTATCGTGGCAATCTGCATCAACGATCATGGTTCCGTGATGCAGCTGTCTGTATCAAAGATGGCAGTGTTCTTGTGTGAATTGGCTGTCTACATCAACGCTCACAGTACCGTGTCATGACTGTCTGCATTAACACTCACAATACCGTGACTGTCTGTTAGATGACGACGGTGTTTTGTGTCATGTATAGATGCATCGACGCTAACAACAATGTGTCATGGTGGTCTATATTCGCATTCACAGAACCATGCCATGACAATTTGTATTAACACTCACAATATTGTTTCACGACTGTCAATTTCACCGCTCATAGTACTGTGGCCAGCTGAAATTCGTCATCTCTTCACAGTACTGTTAAAAAGTATCGTTATTTGGCTAACATGACAAATATTGATTTTCTCACAAATATGTCATTGTATCATACAGTATTTGAGACATACACAATGCTTACCTGAAGATAGTCTTCAGTGTCGATGTAGAAAATACAGTACGTGGCAGACATTGGACGTAGATACTGCAGCTATTTCCACGGTTGTGTAAGGCTGGGGGATGTCAGTAACGGCACATGGCGCTGGCAGCACCGTGGCTGTTGCGATATGAATCACCTTATGTGATGTACAGCATCAGTGATAAAGTTCAAACCCAATATGTTTAGTCCCAGTGGAAACTGTAGCAGCGACAACGGGGGACAGCTATTGGCAGATGATCTACTGCCATATGTACACCAGTAAGTGTGTCACCGGAACACCTGGCGGTGCTAGATCCGTTGTACATTGTTGTAGTCTCGTGCATCAACTGGAAGAGATCAAACACATCGCGGTGCTAGATCCGTTGTACATTGTTGTAGTCTCGTGCATCGACTGGCAGAGATCAAACACATAACGGTACTAGATCCGTTGTACATTGTTGTAGTCTCGTGCATCGACTGGCAGAGATCAAACACATAGCGGTGCTAGATCCGTTGTACATTGTTGTACAAAAGAGTAACATTAGCCACACACCGGGTTGTATTAGATAAGTTGTATATTGTACATACATGTAACATAAGCCGCACACCTTGTATTAAATAAGGTGTATCTTGTACATACATGTAACATTACCCAAATACCTGGTTGTATTAGATAGGTTGTATATTGTACATACGGGTAACATAAGCCGCTCACATTGTATTTAATAAGGTGTACATTGTACATACATGTAACATTAGCCACATACCTGTTTGTACTAGAGAAGTTGTACATTGTACATACGGGTAACATTAGCTGCACACCTTGTTGTATCAAATAAGTTGTACATTGTACATACATGTAACAGGTGCACATCTGGTTGTTTTAGGTAGGTTGTACATTGTAAATACATGTAACATTAGCTGCGCATCTGTCGGTACTAGATAACTTGTACATTGTTGTATAGAGTAACGTTAGATAAGTTGTACATTGTACACACGTTTAACATTAGCCGCACCCCTGGTTGTATTAGATCCGTTGTACGCTAAGGTGATCGTAACTCTCATACCTTAACATAGAATTACGACAGGCGTAACGCTAAGGCTGGTTTGTACAACGGCACCAAGTTGTACATTGTTGTACACAATATAACAATAGATGTAGACCAGCCCTTATATAGCTATAATATTGCTGAGTGGGACGTTAAACAACAAACAAACAAACAAAACTTCGTTTGATTGTGTGCAGTACATGACCATTGTCGACATACCATGTCACAATATAGGGGAAATGTCAGGTCATATATATATATATATATATATATATACAGACTAAATCTACATTAAGAACACTTTGAACGTTCGTCAATACCAACACATGGTGACATATCTTCTTTGGGCATCTTGTCACCTTATCAATGTCACCATTTGATATACAAGTGAAGCTATCTGATGACAGACTGTCGATGACTAGATACACAACTACAGCCATTAATGGATGTTTATACAGAGCCGACTTTGTCCCATATATAATCCCTGACATGTCAGCTGAAGCTTTATAAGGCAATGAACAGGCCTCATCAGCCATATCACACACGGGGACAGCAGGTGGTGTTGTAGTCATATTATTCTAGCATTATGTAATATTATTTTATCTCTGCATAGTATTGCATATGCCATATCGTGTGGTACTTTAAAAATCGATATACGTCTTAAAGGAGTATTCTGCGTTCAAAAAAAATGTATAAGGTGTGACGCGTGGAGCGATTTTTGCAGAGACAGGATGTGTTAACGGATACCGCTTAAAACAATACAACTATAAACGTCTGGGGAAAAGCAAGCGTACACGAATGTTTGATAGTGGCTTAAAATGAAAACAAACAAGAAATGGGTATTCGATGGTTTGTTTGTATATTTGTTTAACGCTGCACTCAGCATTATTCCAGCTATATGACGACGGTCTGTAAATAATCGAATCTGGACCAGACAATCCAGTGATTGACATTATGAGCATCGATCCACACAAATGGGATACGATGACATGCATCAACCATGTCAGCGAGCCTGACCACCGGATCCCGTTAGTCGCAAGCATAGTCGTCTTCAACGGCAAGCATGGGTTGCTGAAGACCTATTCTAGCCCGGATCTTTACTGGTCAATTGGATGTTGATGTAGTTTAGGGGGAGTGTTTTGTGTAACTTCTGAACAGTCTAAATTCAAGAAATACCAGAAAGAGTAAAACAACTCGGGACATTTTATAGTGAAACAATATGGTAGTCTCGGTCTGTTGGTGAGAGAAAGACCACGTGCAGCATGCAGGCAACTGAAGTCAGGACACGTAAGATTGAAACCCCCTTCATCACCTCCCCAGGTGGGTCAGTGGGAAAACAGTGGTTTACAATACTAAACAGCTGTGTTTGTGGACCTTAAGTTTAGACTTTTTAGGAGACTGTTTTCACCCTAGAACGTTGTTATAGCTTCTGTCATTAGTTTGGGAAACCCAGTGTTGAAGTGTATACTTTCTTTTGGCCGATAGTTTATCTCAGAAAGACGGAGATATTTATTTCACAACACATGTTTGTCAAGACTTCCAGTGTGCCAGTGAACAATAGTTAATGTAATATCTCGGGCAAAATGATCGTGTCCAGTATTTTCTGAAATAAATATTTTTTAATTCGACCCCTAGACCCCACCTCCATATCATTAACGAAATGTTTGTCTAATTATTTGTATTTAAAATAACTCGTCAGAGATTTCCAAATAAAGCCAGAGGCTTTTTAACGTTTCGAGACAAAAAGCGTGTATCTTGAAGCATCAAGTTGATGGGTGTCTTAAAGGTACCAGTCGATCTCTCAAACCAATAGCTTATTCATCACACAAAGACACATTATTGTTCTAATTTTAGTGTTACGGGGTTTTCTATCCTTATTGACCTTTCGTGATGTGTTTACAAACGGTATTCACTCTTGTGTCGTGTGCAAAAGAGCCAGTCTATTGTGACGTATTTAGGTCACGTGGTTATGTCTTACAGGTTTCAGGTATTGTTCAATGACCTTCAAGTCACGTGTCAGTAAACATATTATACGTCAAGGATCATTTTACCGATTTCAGGTGAAGGGAGTATCTCTCAGCCCAGACGAAGAAGTCTGTGACATAAATTATCAAATGCAAAATTCAGAAACTTCAAATAAAAGTTGACTTTTATTTTTTGCAGCATGCTAGTATTACAATTCATAGCATTCTCCGCGGTAAATTGCGAACAAATAAAACCAAGCCATTGATTATAAATCAAAGTGAACTGAAAACTGATTTCTCACAGTTAACGCTTAAGAAAATATGTATGTATGTTATATAATAGTCCATGGCATGAATACCATTATCATAAAGTAACAATTCTGGTGTCATTCGCCGTGATTTTGCTGGAATATTGCTAAATGCGGCGTAAATCAATATTCACTCACTGTTATAAAGTAAGTGAGTATGGTTTTACGCCGCTTTTAGCAATATTCCAGCAACATCGCGGCAGGGGACACCAGAAATGGGCTTCACACATTGTACCCATGTCGGGAATCGAACCCGGGTCTTTAAGCACTAGGCTACCCGACCGCCCCGTTATAAAGTAAATATCCAATGAATGCGTCATGTCTCTCTGAACAAATTGTAATTTGTAGACTAGTGTACACACAATACCGGGGAAATTCTACCGGTAGAAATAAATGTAGAAAAAACAAAAGCAATCTGGATAGGATCATTGTCTGAAAGTAATCTAGTTTTAGCACAAGACTTTAAACTTGATTGGCATAAGGGAGATTTTGAAATTTTAGGGATAACTTTAAATACATCATTGAACAACCTTTGGGTAATCAGTACTAGAAAAAGACTAGAACATATTAATAGACTACTAGCTAATTGGCATAGAAGAACCTTAACTCTTATTGGAAAAATTACGGTTACCAAAACTCTTGCTATATCAACTCTGGTACACATCTTCTCTGCTCTACCCAATCCACCTAAAGCTTTTATTACCAACCTAAACACATTAATTTTTAGATTCCTTTGGAATAACAAAAACGACAAAATTAAGAGATCAACTATTAGTAGAAATTATGGAGATGGAGGTCTAAGGATGATAGATATTGAATGTTTTATTAATGCTCTCAAACTATCTTCATTTCAAAAGTATATAAAAAAGTATTAAGATTCTACAACAATCTTCCCTCTAAAACATCTTTTCAAACATGGTTCTAATGCTGTAGAATGTTTATCTAAACATGACAACCCTTATTGGAGAGATGTATTGTCTGCTTGGAAGATATTTTACCAAAAAATGAGTTTGTATGAATATGATTTAGACCACATTCTGAATCATCCAATCTGGCTGAATCATTTATTTAAATCATCTTATATTAAAAAAAACTGGTTTAATCAAGGTGTCCAGAGTGTTAGAGACCTTTGCGACAACAACGGTTTTCTTAGTTTTGAAAATTTCAAACAAAAATATAAGATCCAGGGAACCTATCTAGACTTTCAAAAATTACTGAACAATATTCCAAAGAGTTGGAGATTTCAAATCAGAGACAAAACCCTTGATGTTAATGTAGTTCAGCTGAACAATATATGTAAACACTTCTTTAATAACGTTAAAAAATCAAGGACTTTTTATGATGAACCAATTAGGAAGGATACTGTACCGAAATCATTAGAACACTGGAATATGGTTTTTGCTCAAGGTTTGGATTTGAAAGATTTACTTCTATGTTATAGAAAATGCACGCGCGATTGTAAACTTTTAGATTTTCAATATCGATTTATAAACAGAATAATTTACACTAAGAAAGAATTATTCAAGATGAAACTTGTCGATGAAGATATTTGTACTTTCTGTAAAACTGCTTCTGAAGATATGTCTCATGTATATTTCGATTGCCAATCTGTTCAACAATTTTGGCTTAAAGTTTAAAACTTCCTAAATAACAACCTGCAAACAAATTTTATCCTTTCGAAACTTAATATCTTTTTTGGTATTTCCACTCAAAACCATGTAACAAATCATATTATTATATTAGCAAAAAGATTCATCTACTTATCAAACATAAAACAAGATTTATCTTTCGAGCAATTTCTTTCACTACTAAAAGACACAATTTGTTTGGAAAGTTTTATCGCTAAAGAAAAATAATCAATTTAACCAATATGCTCAGAAATGGCAACACGTACATCTCATAATCTAACGAAGCAGTTGAAACATACTACCTGTTAATCAGTAATCATCTATTTCTTGTAAACAAATATTTATAATCTCCCTCTCAGTTTGAGAAGACGACATATCCTACACAACCTGCCTGTCCTCACCTATGAAAACTATAACTTGTGTTAATACTGTCATATATATACATGTTAATAACTACACTTGTAACAATATACATGAAATGGAATAATAATAAAAAAGATTTTTAAAAAAAAATACCGGGGAAATCTGCACACGACATCAATTGGAGAAGGGGGTGGGGGCAGGTTTTGTTTTAGATAACTGTGAGATTCGTGAAGGTAGGTGACTTCCGGTCATGAGGCCTAGCACAAAGTATAACTGACATAAAACGCGAAGTGAGAACGACATCATATCCGGTTCTCCCGATCTTATAATGAGGAGGTATGTCTGGGAGGCGACAACCAGACAACACAGGAAGCTTGTTGCAGATTCTGCATCGATTTCTCATTTAACGTGATTACAACCTGATTACAACCTGTTACTTGAATGCAGTGCAAGCAGCAGTTCGTGTGTTAAGTTAATCTTATCTGCACGAGCCTGTTTTTAAACATGTGACCTGTACTGAGTCACTATTTGAGATCATAGTTTATTCTCCCTGCAGTATGTTACTGTGCGATAAACAACGACCACGAGTCGTTTATTTCTTATATGAGATATCAACATTATCCACAGCCTCTTTAAGGATGTTAATAAAGTGTACAAGCTTTAATAATATTCACACTTATCAAAATAATGATGACTCACTGAATAGAATCCGACCTCGGAAATGTCGGACAAGTCCATTTTATGCACAGGTGGGTATTTCCCGCATATTCTCACAATCCTCGCGTCGATTACCTGTACTTTTACCGATTGCCATGTCTCTCACGCTTTTGGATGCGATCGTTCGTCCATCACGATTATTTGCGTTGCCCAGCCCATCTATGGGGAACAACTCACTTAACACTCCCCTCTCAAAAATATTGTCTCCCAATAAACGACGTCATGAATTTGCGAGCGCATGTTGAATCTCCAGAAAAGGCCATGATAGAACAATGTTTTTATCCTGAAATAAACCACGCATTGTTCTTTGCGATTTGTTATGCTATCTTATATATTGTCATATGTTCCATTGCATCTTGTTCTAAAGCCGTATGATGTATTTGTCCTAAGTTACATGACCTTACATGTTCCTCTGTATTGTAATGTCCTCTGTTGTATTGCTATGTCTGTATGGCTATTATGTCCTATGTCCATGACCTATGTTGAATACCTATGTTGGTTTGCCCTAGGCTGCGTACCCCCATGTCGCATCGCCCTGTTATAATGTCCATACTAATTCGTCCTGTGCTTTATTTATTGCCCTATACTCAACATCCTATGTTCGTTTTCCCTAGACTGCTTATACCCTATGTCATCTCGCTCTGTTAAATTGCGCCATACCATATTTCCCTACACTGTTCGCCCTACGTTGTATTGCCCCATATATTGTCCCGGGCTATGCTATATTGTCGTTATATTGACACATACTGTATTGTTCTGTGTTATTATGTCCTATACGGTATTGACACACGCATCATGGACCCATGCTGCATTGGTCTACGCCTTATTGCCATATGTTCTATCACCACGCTGTATTGCTGTATTGCGTTTACCGTGTTCGCTGATAGGACCACAGGAAAAGATATTCGAAAAGTATTAATCAGCTGTCATATAATGCATTCATCATATATGCATTCAAATGATCAACATGATTATAATTCGGTATATCTATTGCGAAAAATTAAATTATCAATTTTTCTGTTGCCATCTTCCCATATATGAAATTGTTTCACTGAGTTAACAAATAACACTATGGTGTATATCCTTGACTGAGACCGTCTCCGTGGTCTAGTGGTAGAGCGTTCGCCCGGAGAGCGGAAGGTGCGGGGTTCGATCCCCGGCCGCGTCATCAAGGGACTAAAACTAGGACTGGTCGGATCGGAGTCTGTGTTTAAGTGGAGTATTCATGTTAAACTGCGGCATGGTATCTCAGTGGACTAGCACTATAAAATTGGCATTAGTCCGGACTAGTACAAGGAGCCACACACAAACACAACCGCAACAATCGCTATATAAGTGCAATAATCTTTGACACGACGTTAAACCCCATTTAACCTCATTTCCTAGGCCGAAAACTGAATGTATGTCAGTGCAATAGATGGGGCAGTACTTCGCTTGATCATGTGGGCGTGAGTGGCCATGAATATACGTGGAACATCCATTAGTGATGATGTTACCCATAGAACACAAGCGCTTCCTGTCGGCATGGTAACTTGTCCTCCGTGTTTATCAATCACAATTTCTGTGTGACATTCCTGTAATCGGCGAGATGTTATTTAGGGTTCAACTATGCCATGTATGAGGAATAAGAGGCAATATATTCTCAATAAATTATAGTGATGTGATTACACATGAACCTCTGAAGCCGCTCGTGACCATTTTCCGTTGCTAGAATTATACAATATTCTTTGTTTATATATGTGTAAAAATATTTCTGATGTGTGATTTTGTACCTATGCGAAAACGGAAGTCGTAACCCAGACACTGATCTTTAAATCGCCATTGTTGGTATACCTAACTGTTTGATTGTCGTTCATGATTGGCATTGATTACATTAGAACACGTACAACTTCATGGAGAACAACTTCTGGTTTCTTGCATAGGCAAGAAGGGTGTAAGAATCTACTTCGCAACGTCGCTAATTCATCAAGAAGTGCGTACGTACGTACGTGCGTGCGTGAATGCGTGCGTGCGTGCGTGCGTGCCTGTGTGCGTGAACCAGTAAAGGTTATACATATGTGAACCAGCTAAACATGTATATCTGTGGACCACTTCAAGATATGTTTGTGAACCAGTTATAGATACTTATGGGTGAACCAGTTATATCCCAAACCAGAAAATACTGTTAGCATCAACTGACTCCGAAGTGGAAGATGTTTGTGTCGATTTATCACATAAGTCGATCTGTGCTTCAAGATCATGCTGTCAACATACAGAGTGTGCCTCAAAAAGTCGAATAAATATTGCGCAGTTTGTAAAAGGGCTCTACCCCCACTTTCCCACTATTTGTTCAAACAACATTTTCAGCCAGGCGTGAAACATTAGAAGGATTAAGTATTCAACTTTTAGGGGTGGTTGACAGTGAGATCAGTCCTTCCTTCACTTAGAGTTCACTCTCTCGCTGTCTATCATATCAATCTCTGACTGCCTCCGTGGTCTAGTGGTAGAGCGTCCCCCCGGAGAGCGGAAGGTTCGGGGTTCGATCCCTGGTCGCGTCATACGAAAAGACGTTAAAAGATGGTACTTGTACTCGGCATTAAGGGGCTAAAACAAGGAGTGGTCGGCTCGGAGTCAGTATACTGTGTCTGAGCGGGGTATTCACGTTAAACTGCGGCATGGTATCTCAGTGAGCTAGCACTATAAATCAGCATCAGTCCGGACTAGTACAAGCAGCCACACAAACACACACACGTATATGCACGACGCTTTATAAGTGAAATAATCCTGGACGTGACGTTAAACCCCATTTCACCTCACCTATCAATCTCTAACATAACTATTATCTATGTTCACCAATCACATCAATGATAAGTACGAACTGACTCCATCAATAACAATGGTAACTCTGTTCTTCAGTTAGGTTCTATATCTGATATAAGTGAGCCTAAGATATTTTATAGAGTCATATGCAATGATGGCAAACGCACATGTTAACGTCGGTTATGTTACGAATGTACCTGGTGGTGAAAATATAGTCTATAATGGGCAGTTTATAGTTGAGCAGACTAACATCTAGTCTCTGAAATGAACATATCGTACATAAAAAAACAGTTGTTCAGTTATCTTAATAAAAATATAATAAAAAGGAGCCCAGTGACTCTCTTCATCCTGATACTGCAGTGATCTAGACTTACCAAACATTATAGACTTGCATGGGCTGTATTTGATATATATTTGTATCAGGGTCTGTAAGACAGACTAATAGTTGAGAGAAACCTCATCTCCCGAAGGCCGCAAAACAGCAATCCAGTATGCTGATTATGCATCCCGCCTTATTTGAATTCTTATATAATCATAGTGTAATTTTTCGAAGGACTTAAAACGATATATATATTGTAAAACATAAATCTATATGTGACCCGTATGTTGTAAAACACAAATTAAAACAAAGTACTTGTTCAAATGTAACATGAATTACAACACATTATACGTGATACATATGATGTTGATCTGTCAAATATTTGATCTAAGTACAATAGTAAAACCATTAGCTATTGGTAATAGCATTTATGTGTTATATATGTTGATCTGTATGTTCTAGAACATAGGTAATAAAATTAAACAAGTTATTTCACTCCTCGAACAATCTGACCCCAGCCCATTATCAGAACCCCTAATGATATAATGGGCAACACACAGACACACAAACACACACAGACACACACACACAGACAGACAGACAGACAGACAGACAGACACACACACACACACACACACACACACGCACGCATGCACGCACGCACGCACGCACGCACGCACGCACACACACACACACACGCAACACATAATCCAATGTTGTTTATACCCCTACCAATGTTGGGAAAGTGGGGTGACAACGTCAAATGACAACGTCACATTTAGGGCAAACAGGTTCTGGGTTTCATATGCGAAATATGCATAATGTCGGAAAGCGCACGTTAAATCTCCAATAGTAAGTAAGCAAGGGCTTCATGTGCCCGATCATGTAATACAGACATTCCTCCACTGTAGGTGGCTTTGTTAAAATCTGCCGAAGCAGAACGCTAGCTCGTTTACAGGTGTGGCAGGTGTAATAGTGATTATGATAGAATTACACATATCACACGTTACCATCATCCAGTTGAGGGTGTTGTGACTTGTAGTCATTAATCGGTGTAGCTACATCAACTAGGCAGCATCTAGAATACTGATGGAGATGAGTCCCATCTTAGTTTGAAAGCCGCTGATAAATTGTGGAGAAAAATATAAAAAGATATTGTTGTATGAAAATGTTGGATGGTCACAGTTATGTATGGGAAGAGACGACACATTGTGATTAGAGAGGTACAGTGTGGTTAGATAGGCTACAGTATTGTTAGATAGGCTACAGTGTGGTTAGGGAGGCTAAAGTGTGGTTAGATAGGCTACAGTGTGGTTAGATAGACTACAGTGTGGTAAGGGAGGCTACAGTATTGTTAGATAGGCTACAATGTGGTTAGGGAGGCTACAGTGTGGTTAGATAGGCTACAGTGTGATTAGATAGGCTACAATGTGGTTAGATAGGCTACAGTGTGGTTAAAGAGACTACAGTGTGGTTAGAGAGACTACAGTGTGATTAGATAGGCTACAATGTGGTTAGATAGGCTACAGTGTGGTTAGAGGCTACAGTGTGGTTAGAGGGACTACAGTGTGATTAGAGAGGCTACAGTGTGGTTAGGGAGGCTACAGTGTGGTTAGATAGGCTACAGTGTGGTTAGAGAGAAAACAGTGTGGTAAGGGAGGCTACAGTGTGGTTAGTGAGGCGACAGTATGGTTAGTGAGTCTACAGTGTGGTTAGATAGGCTACAGTATGGTTAGTGAGGCTACAGTTTTGTTAGAGAGACAACTGTGTGGTTAGGGAGGCTACAGGGTGGTTAGATAGGCTACATTACGGTTAGTGAGGCTCCAGTGTCGTTAGATAGGCTAAAGTGTGGTTAGATAGGCTACAGTGTGGTTAGATAGGCTACAGTGTGGTTAGAGAGGCTAGAGTGTGGTAAGGGAGGCTACAGTGTGATTAGAGAGGCTACAGTGTGGTTAGGGAGGCTACAGTGTGGTTAGAGGGAATACAGTGTGATTAGAGAGGCTACAGTGTGGTTAGATAGGCTACAGTGTGGTTAGAGAGGCAACAGTGTGATAAGGGAGGCTACAGTGTGGTTAGAGAGGCGACAGTGTGGTTAGATAGGCTAGAGTGTGGTTAGAGAGGCGACAGTGTGGTTAGATAGGCTAGAGTGTGGTTAGATAGGCTACAATGTGGTTAGATAGGCTACAGTATGGTTAGTGAGGCTACATATAGTTAGCTGGTCACCAGTATGGTTAGATAGGCTACAATGTGGTTAGAGAGGCTACAATGTGGTTAGATAGACTACAGCTTGGTTAGGGAGGCTACAGTGTGGTTAAAGAGACTACAGTGTGGTTAAAGAGACTACAGTGTGGTTAGAGAGACTACAGTGTGGTTAGAGAGACTACAGTGTGGTTAGATAGGCTACAGTGTGGTTAGGGAGGCTACAATTTGGTAAGAGAGGCTACAGTGTGATTAGAGAGGCTACAGTGTGGTTAGAGAGGCTAGAGTGTGGTAAGGGAGGCTACAGTGTGATTATAGAGGCTACAGTGTGGTTAGGGAGGCTACAGTGTGGTTAGAGGGAATACAGTGTGATTAGAGAGGCTACAGTGTGGTTAGATAGGCTACAGTGTGGTTAGAGAGACAACAGTGTGATAAGGGAGGCTACAGTGTGGTTAGATAGGCTAGAGTGTGGTTAGATAGGCTACAATGTGGTTAGATAGGCTAAAGTATGGTTAGTGTGGCTACAGTATGGTTAGGGAGGCTACAGTGTGGTTAGGGAGGCTACAGTGTGGTTTGGGAGGCTACAGTGTGGTTAGACAGGCTACAGTGTCGTTAGATAGGCTACAGTGTGGTTTGGGAGGCTACAGTGTCGTTAGATAGGCTACAGTGTGGTTAGGGAGGCTACAGTGTCGTTAGATAGGCTACAGTGTGGTTAGAGAGGCTACAGTGTGGTTAGGGAGGCTACAGTGTCGTTAGATAGGCTACAGTGTGGTTAGAGAAGATACAGTGTGGTTAGGGCGGCTACAGTGTGATTAAATAGGCTACAGTATGGTTAGAGAGGCTTCAGTGTGGTTAGAGAGGATACAGTGTGGTTAGGGCGGCTACAGTGTGGTAAGGGTGGCTTCAGTGTGATTAAATAGGCTACAGTGTGGCCAGAGAAACAGGTATATAGGCATGGGTTATACGTACCTCAATCTCATCACTGTACGGATCATAGCTACAGTCGGGGACGTACAGGTACTCCGAAGACGTCCGCCTCAGTTTTTCGTGAACTCGCACCTTTCTGATTTTATTATCCATCAACCTCAACAGTCAGAGTTCTGTTTTTCTCAAAGACTTATGGTTGTTCAGTGACACAGCTGGTATCTCACTGAAATATGTGTTGTCTCAACTCTTTATCTCCGAGTTGATGTGTTCCATGACACAGCGGGTATTTCACTGAAATATGTGTTGTCTCAACTCTTTATCTCCGAGTTGATGTGTTCCATGACACAGCTGGTTTCTCACTGACATATGTGTTGTCTCAACTCTTTATCTCCGAGATGATATTTTCAATGACACAGCTGGTATCTCACTGACATATGTGTTGTCTCAACTCTTTATCTCAAAGGTAATGTGTTCAATGACACAGCTGGTATCTCACGGACACATGTTGCATGAACACTTTATCTCCGAGTTGATGTGTTCAATGACACAGCTGGTATCTCACTGACATATGTGTTGTCTCAACTCTTTATCTCCGAGTTGATTTGTTCCATGACACAGCTGGTATCTCACTGACATATGTTGCATGAACACTTTATCTCCGAGTTGCTGGTAGCTGACTGGCATATGCGTCTGTTCAGGCTATCTGTGAGTGACACAACTGCTAGCCCACTCTCATGCAACGTTACACATTGTTCTGTTAAGGTACACGCTTGTAAGATTCCTCCTCTTGTCACCCGGAACAGCTTAAGGCTGATGTCTTTCAAAAACCTGAGCGGGCGGCTATCTCGTTCCTCATCGCTTGAGGGATGCTCGTGGGGAAAAATCCCCTCCAACCGAACACGTGACAGCTCTCCGGTGACTATGGATCTGATAAAAGCGCGTTCAGGTGGTCGCATAAAGAACGCGCTAGTTCACAGGACGCGAGATCTATCGGACGTTGAGAACTGTGGACAGTAGCCCTGTGAAGAGCTAAACGCCGATGTCATAAATTAATTACCGTTGACATTTAGCAGCAGGGATCGAGGACCATTCACGACTCTGACAACGATACCCAGCTCAAATTGATCCTGGTAACGGAAATCTGTATAGAGGTCAAATCTCGTGCTTTCTTATAATCAGCTGGACAAAGCTAAGGACCAAAAAAAGACGATCCTTCTGTATTTCCATTCAGAGATAAACCTTCATTAGTTAGAAATGTTACCAGTGAGATTTTATGGCGAAATGATTTTGATGCGAAACACGTCATGCGAAAATTGTACATTTTGCACGAAGCCCTGCCTGTAGAATGTAGTTGAGAGTTAACTTAGTTTAGAAGGACTCGGAACTGAAAGAATGTTCTCTTGAGTGACCGGCTCGAGAATAGGGGAATTATACTGAGGTTGCAAATATATTTTACAAACGCTTCTTTCACTTCAAAGGGATGTGAGTCACTGAGGTCAACGCCAACCCATGTTTGTGGGTTTCAGCAAAGTGGTAAAGGTCCGAGATATGCAGAGTTTCGGACTTTCCCCATAATAATACCGTTACACGTGTAATAGACGACAACTATAATTGCTCCATGAGGTATTGTAATATAACGGATAGGCCTACTCTATAGTGAACGACAGTCGGTAACCTTTTCAGCAGTGTATGGACAGAAAACGACAGCCCGCCCCTGAGCTTTGGCATAAAAAAACATCGTTCAGAGACACCAACATTCCTCCTACGTGCTCAGGGCGAACATTTCCGCCGCTCATTACAGTTGACATTTGACAGCAGAGAGACGCATTCACAACTTTAAACACAAATTAGCCCCAGTGAGGGAAATGTGTACAGGGGTCAAATCTCTGTTGAATGTTTGCACAACTTCCTGTCTGTGAAACTTTTAAGCATTATTCTCCATTAGGATTAATACGGTTAGATCGGCTCAATGATGCTGTGGACAGAGCGTTCTGTAAGAGAGCGTTGTGTAGGAGAGCGGAAGTTTCATAAGTTATCTGATAATTGTCAGGTATAATATATACTGAAGCAAATTAAAAACTTCACAATCCTAAAATTTTATTATTTTGACCAGTTATCATTGTGGGCCCTTATTGTGTATTTAAACAGTAATGACCACGTATTGTCTTAAGATAACACTCGTTTTTGTGCAGGTGCATCGATCAAAATCATGTGCACAGCACTATAGTGGCAAAAGGGGTTTTTCACGTGCAACTGGTCACGTGGCCATAATACCGCACGTGTTTTCCGCCATACTTGTTAGCAGTCATTAACAACAAAAAGAAAAACACAAGAAAACAAAAGTCTTTACGGCCATTTGTCTTGCCACGCCTTTCAAATGTGCAACGTGAACGTGCCATCGGCATGTTGCAGACGGGAACGTCCGTAGCTGAAGTCGCAAGGACGATGGGTTGTAGTCGACGGACTGTTTATGATTTACAGACGCGTCTACAGCAAACGGGTACCACCGCTGATTGCCCTCGGCCAGGTTGACCACGTGTGATGTCACATGCAGAGGATCGTCAGATTGTCTTATGTCACCTCCGTAACCGATTTGTGACGGCTACATCAACCAGAAATGAACTGTTTAGGGGTAGACTGAGTGCGCAAACTGTTCGAAACCGTCTGAGAACTGCTCACCATCAAGCACGACGGCCATACTGTGAGCCGATTCTGATTCAATTACACAGACGTCAACGTCAATTGTGGGCACAGCGATACTTACGATGGACTAGATGGAATTTGAATCAAGTCGTCTTCAGTGATGAATCCCGATTTAATCTTCGATTTGCTGATGGTAGGGCGAGGGTGTGGAGGCGCTGACATGAACGTTACGCCCAGTGTTGTGTACAGGAAGTTGACAGATTTCGAGGCTGAAGTGTCATGGTGTGGGGTGCTTTCTGTGGCAATGTACGTTCCAGGCTTCTTGTCATCCGTGGCAACCTCAACACTGCTGCTTACCGCGACCAGGTACTGGCACCAGAACTTCTGCCTTTTATGGCAGCACATGGACCCGGTTTGATCTTCCAACACGACAATGCCAGACCCCACAAAGCAATTTTGACAAGGAATTTCCTTCAGAATGCGGGAGTCAATGTCATGGACTGGCCGTCAAGGTCTCCCGACCTCATTCCCATCGAATACATCTGGAATGATCATGGCAGAAATCTGCGCACTCTCTAGAACCAACCACAGGATTTACAAGATCTTGGCACCATTTTGCAGCAACAATGGCGTCGTCTTCCCAATCATGTGTTCACAAGCATCACAAGGTCCATGCGGAGGCGTTGTGTGGCAGTTGTCAACACACATGGTGGCCATAAACGCTACTGAACTTGTGTGCTATCAGATTCTCGTGTTTGGGACTTATGATTTAAACTGTTGATGTTATTACCGAATACCGTAGGTGCTTGGAACAAATTATGGTTACCACCGTTAATTAAAATCCTTCTTTGGACATTATTGATTAAAAATTACCATTTGTATTACTGTAATTACTTTTTAAAATGTGAAGTTTTTAATTTGACTCAGTATATAATAACTGATTGTACACTAACATTACTGGACCGCCTCCGTGGTCTAGTGGTAGAGCGTCCGCCCGTAGAGCGGAAGGTTCGGGGTTCGATCCCCGGCCGCGTCATACCAAAAGACGTTAAAAGATGGTACTTGTTGTTGCCCTGTCTTGCGCTCGGCATTAAGGGGCTAAAAAAAGGACTGGTCGGCTCGGAGTCAGTATACTGTGACTGAGTGGGGGATTCATGTTAAACTGCGGCATGGTATCTCAGTGAGCTAGCACTATAAATCAGCATCAGTCCGGACTAGTACAAGCAGCCACACACACACAAACGTGCATGCACGTCGCTATATGAGTGGAATAATCTTGGACGCGACGTTAAACCCCATTTCACCACACCTCACCTAACATTACTCACATTTAAAAGGTATAATACGTTATTATGTGTGATATATTTTGAAGATGACTATTGTTGTACATTGCTCTGTTAATATGAGTAAAAAAAGGACTTTGATGTCAACTTTGATTCTTTATTAATACAATCAACATAATACCGTCACATCGCCATTACAAGAGAGCAACAATATACATATGTCAGCAGTCTTTGTTTTCATTTTGGAAAAGTTTAACAGATTTTGTTTGTGCAGAAGTGACTTGAATGGCATCTTAAATTGCACACGAATCGTGCTTTAAAGAATTCGCATTTGTTACTTTGGCATCTCTTTGTGCCAGCACAATTGCATGCAATTACACCTTGACCCCCACATTTGGAGTCTCTAGCACAACTACTCTAGGAAAAATGGCATCGTCAGGTGACATATCGTCCATAGTGTAGAGTGATGTCACACATCAAATTGATTCCTGGAGTACTTGTTGTTCAATACACCAGACTTGACGTCAATGGTGTACATGTCATTTTTGCTGATCAGTAATTGATCTGTACCATGCTTGCCGTAAAAGACGACTATGCTTGCCGTAAAAGGCGACTAACGGGATTGGGTGGTCAGGCTCGCTGACTTGGTTGATACATATCATCGATCCCAATTACGTGGATCGATGCTCATGATGTCGATCACTGGATTGTCTGGTCCAGACTCGATTATTTACAGACCGCCGTCATATAGCTGGAATATTGATAAATGCGGCAAACCGAACCAAAAATCAAAAAGGCTTTGTAGACTTCAGTGCTGAAGAATCATGTTTCATAAATCACACAACATACCATTCAGCCAGACGGGGTAGTTGGCGCCGCAGCTGTTGATGTCCACGTGCGATGTTGGCATCTCCAGAGCGGTCTGTATTTTACAGACCGCCGTCATATAGCTGGAATATTGCTGAGTGCGGCGTTAAACAACAAACCAACCAACTGTACCTCGGACAGTCCTCTGTCGAAAGCTGGAACATTACCACGAACGTCCACTTGAGTCGTATAAATTTGCTTCTCTTAACCACACTCTCGGCAAGGTGGGCTCGTCCGATGGTATAAAAGGTGTCGTCGATGGAGACAAAGTAAAGCGGATCTTCATTCTCTTATCTTCTTCGCTCCGCGATTCGCTGTGCAGAGATGCGTCCCTTGGGGACGCCAGAAACCTATGATTGTTGGTTCGAATCCCAAGCTGGAACCGAAACATCCAAAGTGCAAGAAACTAGAAGTTGTTCACCACAGATGGGCTTAACACAATGTACCCATGTCGGGAATCGAACCCGGGTCTTCGGCGTGACGAGCGAACGCTTTAACCACTAGGCTACCCGACCGCCCCTACACTTTTATGAACTCTCGTTGATATATTTGATATCAAAAGTCACGAGGGTGAGATTCGCTATTTAGGTGATCCTCTCTAAGAGTTTATATCACAGAGAGACATAGCTTAAAGATACCGACTACCCACAATGAGTGCTCACAATGTGCTGGTTTGGATGATACCAATCTAACCTTGTTTCTGGTGTAAAGTAATCATTATGTATGCTGAGCACATCAGTTCATCGTCACTACAACAAAGTTAACCTCACACCCTCCATATCAAAATAGACTCGTCCAGTATGAAAGGCGACGGACCCATCGCCTTTTTTTATTTTTTTTTTTATTTTATTTTTATATCTTTGTTAACAGGTCATTGCCAACAACCCATTTAAAACAATGGACAACATCGGACAACACTTACACGTATACGTTAACACCATAGGTTATGATCTAAGCTAAGTTCTTAATGAAATTATAAGTGAGTGAGTGAGTTGGGTTAAACGCCGCTTTTAACAGTATTCCAGTCATATCACGGCGTGTCAGCTTAATGTGGGAGGAAAGCCCGAAGTGATCCAGGTCTCAGACGTTTACCACTTCGGTGAAACCCACGAGTACGGGTATGGTGCTGACAAACCTAGAATAATAATTGGGGCGAACCGGGATTCGAACCCACAATCATAGGTTTCTAGGGTGTCCAAGGGACGCAACTCTGCACAGCAAATCGCGGCGCCTTAGACGACTGGGCCACCCGTGCCCCCTAATGAAATTGTAAGTGTTGCAACAAATAGTAATTCATAAATACATACATCTGTTTACAAGTTTATAGCAGATTTCCAAACTTCATCCAAGTGTAAACTTTGGGTTAAACCCTCAGTTTTCTGATATTTGTTTACAAGCTTTACTTCAGAGTCGACAAATGTGTTTTCATGCGAAATAATTGCCTTATTATTTACCCACGATGTTACATTATGATTGATGACATTGTATGATAACCTACCATAGCAAAATTCAGTCTCCAAGGTATAGCAATCCTCAGGACATCCCGCGAGGCATTCAGACCAGGATGGAGAGGCAATTGTTGGTCCAGAGATAATGTAGCGTCCAGGAATTCGGGGGACAAGCTCCTGTCGTCAGGATAGTCCACCAGAGATCCTCCAGACATCTTGACAACAAGTTACAATACAGTATTTGTAATCAGATTGACCCCTAGCCGTTTTCCGTATATGATAAGATATATATAACTTCCATCCTGTTGTCATGGATACCAAAATGTATTTCACACCATCAACATAAACAAATTTTCAATTATGAATGGTATCAATCCTTCGCCTTCGCTTGGAGTTGCTAAGGCAATGCATCACCCAGTTTGCGAATCTTACAAGACGTCTGTAATTATTGTATCCGTGTATTGTATAACTCATTAAGTTATAATCACCCCACCAATGTATACTTATCCTGTTGAATTGGCTTCCTGTCGTATTGGCTTCTTCATCATGTGTTCTCTGTTCATCATGTTGCTACAGTATAATCCTTCTGTTTTCATCACTTGACCTACTCATGTTAATCTCCCTCCACCTACTATATATATTCTGTACCATGTTCATTATTCAGCCGGGGACACGGGTGGCCCAGTCGTCTAAGGCGCCGCGATTTGCTGTGCAGAGTTGCGTCCCTTGGGCACGCCAGAAACCTATGATTGTGAGTTCGAATCACGGTTCGCCCCGATTATGTTTCTAGGTTTGTCCGCACCATACTCGTGCTCGTGGGTTTCACCGAAGTGGTAAACGTCTGAGACCTGCATCACTTCGGACTTTCCTCCCACATTAAGCTGACACACCGCAATATAACTGGAATACTGTTAAAAGCGGCGTTAACCCCAACTCACTCACTCACTCATTATTCAGTCATGCTTGACAACGGTATAAGAATCATCGGTATACTGAAACGTCGTCTTTGCAATAATTAAACAAGTCGTTATCCATAAATTGTGTCAACTTCAAAGTAATGCCCATCAAACAATTAATATGGGACATGTGGATGTTGTTTTGCAACAAATGGAATTTTGATAGCTTTTGGCCTTCTTTAAGACAGGCCTTGGATTTCCTAGTTGGTAAGGTCTCAGCTTCTCTGAAATTAACAGTGCCATTTTGGCCCTATTAAAATTATGAAGACAGCAGAATTGACAAATCAATAGCGTGGACAGAACCCCGCTGTCACAAGATTTATGAGAGAAATTTTCACTTTGAGGCCTTCCTTACGTCTGAATAATGTAACAGGGGACGTGACTTTCTCAGAGGTGTTAATGAATATGAGTCCTTCTATTAATGAAGCTAGTTACTTTGTTACTACTTTTTTTCAGGACTAAATCCAGTCAATCCATTTAACTGACACTAGAAATATTGACATTTCTGATACACAGGTCAAGATTTGGGGATTTTAAAAATATCTTTTATGCCGGATATCAACAGGAAGAACGTTTCAGAGGTATCCAGACAAAGTGAGTGAGTGATTTGTGTTTAACGTCCTTTGTAACATTATTCCAGTTATATCGCGGCGTGTCAGGCTAATGTAGGAAGAATGCGCTAAGTGATGCAGGCCTAAGGCGTTTACCACTTTGGTGAAACCCACTAGCACGGGCATGGTGCTGACAAACCTAGAAACATTATCGGGTCGAACAGGGATTCGAACCCATAATCATAGGTTTCTGGCGTGCTGAAAGGACGCAAGTCTGCACAGCGAATTGCGGCGCCTTCGACGATCGGACCAAACATGCCCCTATAATGCCATGTACATACACTGACAAGTAAAAAGATCATTGATGTTCACACTGATACCTTTTGTTCTGCTTGAACCTTCCGACTTTGTCTGATTTTTGTTCGACGAAGGAAAGGACTGGAGAAGTTGCGTTTGAGTTGGTCCATGGTCCCCGGTTCGTATTAAGACAAGGTTGTCTGTGATTCAATGTGAACGCGTGTCCACTAAGAGGAAGAGATGCAAATCTGATTTAATATTTTGACGAGTGACCAATCAATGGGTATCTTACGTTACCAGGAAGCGGGGAAAGCGCGACATCTGGTTGCTAATCAACACTAATTGCACTTCCTGGTTGATGGACAACGTGTTAACGTCACTGACGTATCAAATGTGTGGATTTCAAAGTAGAATAGGCACACACATCCTGTATATTCAACTGCGCTAAATTGAATTTAGAACCGAGATTTCAAATGTTGAATTTAGTTTACATTAAAAAAGCTCTCCATCTTTATCAAAGTCTTGAGCAACACTTAAAAAGGATAATTCGAATGCGCCTAAAAATGTTTTTTTATGTAAAAGAAAATTAAATACAGTTCATACCAAGCTAAGGATACCAGCCAGTTAAATGATGCTTTAAACAGAATGTGCATAATTGGAGATAAGAGTTTTTGTTTTAATGTCAACAGTATGATCTGTCAACAGACGAGGTGGACTGGGGTTTAACGTCACGTTCAACATTAGTGCACTTATATATTGTACTAGTCCGGACTAATGCCGATTTAATAGTCCTAGCCTACTGAGATACCGTGCCGCAGTTTAACATAAATACATCACTCAAATACAGTAAACTGACTCCGAGCCGACCAGTCCTTGTTTTAGCCCCTAATGCCGAGCGTCAGACAGGGTAACACCAAGTACCATCTTTCAACGTCTTTTGGTATGACGCGGCCGTTTCGACCCCACGACTTTCCGCTCTCCGGGCGGATGCTCTATCAACAAGATCACGGAGGCAGGCGCGTTGTTGACAAGTTTGTATAACATAGTTGTGGACAAGCTTCCGTTGGATATTAAATTAGTTTTGTATGGTATGACTAAAACTCGAATGCTGGTCAATTGTTTTCTATCCAACACAAATAGACCATACCTTGTAATTATATACGTCTCACAATATATATTCTATTCTGCTTCGCTACCTCTGCCTATTCGTAATACTTTTATGGTGTGATATAAATATTAAGGAGATGGTGTTCTAAGTTGAACATCTTGTAACCAAGATAACCGTTTTACTATTGTGAATAGTATGTTTAAAATAAAAAAAAATACTTTCACCAATGTTACTGTGGTGAATCTGTATCGCCATCTTGTCGGACACCCACTCCGTCTACATCCCGTTTAGCGTCGTGTTGGTAACAGAGAATGTTTGTTTGTTTGTTGTTTAACGCCGTACTCAGCAATATTACAGCTATATTACGGCGGTCCGTAAATATACAGAGAATGTTCATGATACCAGATAAATAATGGTTATATCTTCAAGCTGTTACGAAGGAACTGTGAATAATGCTGAATTCTATAAAAAAACAAAAAACTTGATTAAGCAATTTTCCCGACGACTTATCTAGGTAAGATGTTGATACGAGTTCCCTTTTTGCAGCCAACCATGTCAACATACATGTCTCGTGTTATAGGTTGGTTACGCATAGTCTGTCTGTGTAATATTACACCTGTCTTCTCTGGCAGTTTACCAAACACCTTTGTTGAGAGTAACCAGCATGACAGGGCGTCGTGATCTGGTGCTGTGCGACGTGAAGGGGGTTGTTGTGTTTGCGTCATATAGATCCCGCCATGATGGGGTGGTACGCTTTTGTAATCAACATGGCAACAAAACTCATTGTCGCTCTCGTCACGATGACGCCACTCACATGTGAGTAAACTATGTTTTTACCACCCGTCTTCTATTTTTGCTATCTTCTATTTTGATATCAACACTAACAGGTGAACGCCATCAGTTTGTTCATTCTATACACCTTCCCACCTCCAGTCTCACTCTCGTATGAATGACGATCAAATCATGGCTAATTTGTATAAGGTGCTTAATCCGACCAATGGGATCGAATGGTCAGACTCGGTGACTTGCTTGATGCATGTCATCGTATCCCAACTTCGTAGATCGATGCTCATGATGGTCAATCACTGGATTGTCTGTTCCAGATTATTTACAGACCTCCGTCATATACGTGGAATATTGCTGAGAGCGGCTAAACAGCAAACAAACATGACTTGTCATCTACATCTTGAAATGGATTCGTTGTGTAATAACATCATTAATATCCAACTATAATGTCACCAAAACCTGCCAAACATGTCACCAAAACCTGCCAAACATGTCACCAATACCTGCCAAACATGTCACCAATACCTGCGAAACACGTCATCAATACCTGCCAAACATGTCACAATACCTGCCAAACATGTCACCAATACCTGCCAAACATGTCACAATACCTGCCAAACATGTCACCAAAACCTGCCAAACATGTCACCAAAACCTGCCAAACATGTCACCAATACCTGCCAAACAGAATAAATACCAGACAAACATGTCACAAATACACAATAATAGGAAACGGTACTCGACTTTTGGCAATGCAGCCAAACTAATGGAGGTGGTTTGCGCTTAAATCCGACAGATATAAAGAAACGTTAACCACAACCCGACCCTAGCCATGCATGCAATGCCCATGTAACAGAACGATATTGAGATGTATTCATTTCCATCAGCTGCAACTCCCGACCCCTGCACCGACCACAAGTACATCTACGACAAGGGAGGTCGCAGTCCCAAATGTCCCTATCAGCCAGTGGAGTGTGACCGCTACATCACCGAGAACTGGTACAAGGTGGTCAACTATTATGGAGCTCTGAAGATGCCAACATCGCACGTGGACATCAACAGCTGCGGCGCCAACTACCCCGGCTGGCTGAATGGTATGTTGTGTGATTTATGAAACATGATTCTTCAGCACTGAAGTCTACAAAGCCTTATTGATTTTTGGTTTGATTTGTTGTTAAACGCCGCACTCAGCAATATTCCAGCTATATGACGGCACTCTGTAAATAATCGTGCCTGGACCAGACAATCAAGTGATTGACATCATGAGCATCGATCCACGCAATTGGGATACGATGACTTGCATCAACCAAGTCAGCGAGCCTGACCACCCGAACCCGATAGTCGCCTCTTATGACAAGCATAGTCGCCTTTTACGACAAGCGTGGGTTGCTGAAGACCTGTTCTACCCCGGATCTTCACGGGTCGCCTCTTTGATGAAGGTTTGAGGCAATGCATTGTCATAACCGAGACCAATTGCATCTCTTCTCTCAGATGCTTCACTTCGTCCAGATAACTGTCCAATTATCATTATCTCAAAAATGGATTATATGTTTGCTTATTGTAAATTATCATCACCATTGAAAAATGAAAAAAATAATTTTACAAAGCTGCTTATGCATGTCAGAGTTGCATGTAAATCCATTATAAATTAACTACCGCGATAATATATCGTGCTATCCTATTGTGTAGGCACAAGTAGCTTATACTTTTCGTGGGATTCACGCATGTAGATGAGATCAGGTTATGTGACGTTCCTGGTTGTATGTTATCCGTCTCGCCTCTGGGAAGTTCTTATCAACCACTGGCTTGTCTGTCCCGGACCCGGTATTGATACACTGATGCGATACTGCTTGTACATTGCTGCCTCGACGTAAAACAAGAAACGATAAGGTAAAATTAGGTTGTGTTATTCATAACACAATAAGCCTCCACCATGTATCAAGTCATCTGTTACAGGGACACACCCATCCGTCCGTGACGGCGTTGTGCATAGATCCGTGTGCGTCAGCGGCTACGACGACTCTTGCATGAAGCGTGTGATAATCCAGGTGAAGAACTGTGGACACTTCTATGTGTACTACCTTGTGAAGATGGACGGTTGCTCGGAGAGATACTGCTTTGGTAAGTTGGAATACTCAAAGTGTTAGGATCCCATGCAGTTTTTTAAACATCGATGCATCCTCTCCTAAATACCTAAAAGAGCTATTCGTGGAGGTTGGCACGACCTTTGTTGGTCGACAGCCTTTTTATGGAAATTAAGAACTCTACTAACATCTCCAGGAAAGTGGGGGCGGTGGTGTAGCCTTGTGGTTAAAGCATCCGCTCGTCACGCCGAAGACCCGGGCTCGATTCCCCATATGGGTACAATGTGTGAAGCCCATTTCTGGTGTCCCCCGCCGGGATATTGCTGGAATATTGCTAAAAGCTCACCAGGAAAGTGTGATAAGTTCGATAACACAATCACGTATCAATCACGATGTACATCTTAACCCAGAATAAAACCTAGAAATGTCGAAGTGAAATTTGCGACAATGTTAGGTGAGATATATAAACCTTATTAAAGAGAACTTTCCTATTATCTGTATGAAAAGGTATTACGTTCCTGGAACATATCATGTATGGTCTTTTTAAAGTTTATCAAGGACACGCAAATTCGCAAGTATATGTCTACATGTCTACCATAAAATACTTTGAAAGCTTTTCCTGATGCAATGAATGTCATAACCTTAATCAACAACTTTTAGGCATTAAGCGTATGAAATCAATGTAATCTTCAGCATGTAGTTCAAGTAGTTAAATTAGTGGAAGAGAACTGGCTATTTGGCCATTATTGAAGGATATCAGCTTAAGTTTAACTGTTTGACCAAATTCCCTTGTTTTGACTTTACTATTTTCAGCGGATATTTCAATTCATATATTTAAAAAAACAGATTACCTAGGAGAGCACAACTGATGCCTTTGAAAGCTTTTCCTGATGAACTGAATGTTGTAACCTTGATCAGACAACTTAGTAGCCAGAGTTATACGACGCTGTTTGAAATCTTCGTAGAAAGAGCATACTCGATTTGACCTTGAAATGTAGACACCAAGGGCTGGAGCTGCTGGAGTATTGCTCGACATATTGGGAAAGTTGACTATTGGAAAGTTGAAGTCATCCCTCTTATCATGTAGTCTTGTGGATGTACATGTGTTGTCTGAACATGCTTGCCTTGGGGATAAAGACAATACATTCATCATAAACAGGTTGATTAAGATTATGCAGTAATTATGAGGGAGGCGTTCTGTCAGAACCATTTCCAACAAAAACACTCTGCTCACAGGTATAGATGGCATCTGTCCCCGGACTGAAGCAGAAAGAGAGCAAGGGGAGACAACCTGTCTACATAACGAGCAAGGGGAGACAACCTGGCTAGATAAAGAGCTAGGAGGGACACCCATGCCAGATACAAAGAAGAGGAAGGCAAATGTGGACGTGGATGACGATGGACCTATTCCTTCAAGCGCAAACTTTGAAAAAGGTATATTAAACACACAGAGATATGTATGAACACATACACACTTAGTACATATAAATGCAAATACAAATACATCCCGAACAACGAACACACTAACAAGCGAACCACCACAACCCGCCCTCCCCTCGCAGTAACATATTTCGTATGTTCTTTTCAGTTATAACTTTGACGGCAAGCTACTGGGAATGTTGCTTAAGTAAACACTTAAATCAATAGGACCGCCTCCGTGGTCTAGTGGTAGAGCGTCCGGAGAGCGGAAGGTCCGGGGTTCGATCCCCGGCCGCGTCATACCAAAAGACGTTAAAAAATGGTACTTGTTGTTACCCTGCCTGGCGCTCGGCATAAGGGGCTAAACAGGAATGGTCGGCTCAGAGTCAGTATACTGTGTCTAAGTGGGGTATTCATGTTTAACTGTGGCATGGTATCTCAGTGTGCTAGTACAAGCAGCCACACACACGTGCAAGCACGTCGCTGTATAAGTGCAGTAATCTTGGACGCGACGTTAAACCCAACTTCACCTCACCTCACCTTAGATCAATAGTGCATTTGGATAAAGTACTGGTGTGTCATGCCAAATACCTAGGTTAGATTACGCAATTGGTACAATGTGTGAAGCATGCCCCATCACCATGACATGGCTGGAATATTGCTGAAAGTGGCGTAAAACCATACTCACTCCGTGGTCAGGGTTAGAATTGGTCTTCAGCAACCAATGCTTGCCGTATGAGGCGACTGACTGGATCGGGTGGTCAGGTTCGCTTACCTGGTTGATGCATGTCATCGTATCCCGTTGCCCGAATCAATACTCATGTTATCAATCACTCGATTATTTACAGAACGCCGTCATAGAGCAGAAATATTGCTGAGTGCTGAGTACAATCTTTCATATTGTAATTTGCTTAATTTTCACAGGTGATACATGGACTGTTGCGGTTTTGATGTCGTGCCTAAGAGTACTGATCTCATCGTTGTAAACATTCTAACATTGTTTGTTTGTTGTTTAACGCTGCAGTCAGCAATATTCCAGCTACATGATGGCGGTCTGTAATTAATCGAGTCTGGATCAGACAATCAAGTGATTGACATCTAACATTGTCTTTTACATGCATCAATATGTAACTGGTGACTGCATAGTTTTCTCTTTGATAACTAAATATCTATAAAGACACTGTTGTCTTCCTGTAAATAACTTAAGTCTTTCGAGACACAAATGTCTCGCGGCGAGATGATAGCCGATGTATTGTTTTTATACTAAAATATATAACTGCGTCAGATGGAAACAACAATCTGAAAGTGATATACTATTTTAAATCCTTTTCACTTTTTAAACAACAATCCAAAAACAAACTCACTAAATGCAAGATACGTTATTCTTTAGAAGGGGTGTCAGCGTGGCCAATACGGAAACTTGTCAAAGCGGAAGCCAAGACTGCTAGAAAATATAAATATTTGTCATCAACATTTGTAACACGAGTTTATTCAGTAAAATAAAAAAGAACATGTCTCCTACTCTAAACGGTGCATATATGTAGAAACATTAATTCTAAAATGTTTTGTGTGTTACGGTCCTTAATATTGTGATAAGGTGGTTGTAGCAGTGGATAACATGCACTTTTTTGTTTTGATATTACAAAAGTTCTTTTTTTGTATTTTGGGTTTATTTCAAACCATAATGTTTGTAATTTACACCTGTTGAACGAACACTTCGGGTTGAGTAAGAAAGACCAGTAGGCTCATGTATGTATGAGCTAGGGGATAGTTTTTCCTTGAGCCAGAGCACGGTTTCAGAATTTCCTGTGTTTGTTTCTTTGTTGTTTAACGCCGCAGACAGCAATGTTGCAACCATATAGCGGCGGTATGTAAATAATTGAGTCTCGACCAGACAATCATGAGCATCGATCCACGCAATGGGGATATGATGACATGCATCAACCAAGCCAGCGAGCCTGACCACCCGATCCCGTTTGTCGCCTCTTACGACATGCATAGTCACCTTTTACGGCAAGCATCGGATCTTCACGGGTGATGTTCTGTATGTATTGGTGGATTGTGTGACGTTGCCTAATAAATTCTCTTGAACATTGATTCCTTTGCTTAATTTCTTCCATAAAACGAGCTTATTCCCCGGAGACCACGCGCAGTGTCAGTTGTACATTGCGGCACGCTTTGTTTGGTTGTTGTTTAACGCCACACTCAGCAATATTCCAGCTATATGACGGCGATCTGTAAACATTCGAGTCTGGCCCAGACAACTAAGTGGTTGACATCTTGAGCAATGATGATACGATGACGTGCATCAACCAAACCAGCGAGCCCGACCACCCAATCCCGTCACCGGGGATCTTCACGGGGGACAAGTATGGGCTGATGAAGACAAATTCTAACCCGGATCTCCATGGGGGGACATACATGGATTGATGAAGAACAATTCTAACCCGTATCTCCACCGGGGATAAACATGGATTGATGAAGACCAATTCTAACCCGGATCACCAGGGGGGACACATATTGATTGATGAAGACCAATTCTAACCCGGATCTCCACGGGGGACAAGCATGGGATGATGAAGACCAATTCTATCCCGGATCTCCACGGGGGACAAACATGGATTGATGAAGACCAATTCTAACCCGGATCTCCACGGGGGACAAACATGGATTGATGAAGACCAATTCTAACCCGGATCTCCACGGTGGACAAGCGTGGGGTGATGAAGGCCAATTCTAACCCGGATCTCCACGGGGGACAAGCATAGGTTGATGAAGACCATTTCTAACCCAGATCTTCACGGGGATGTGACAGTTCATGACAAAACTGAGAGCAACTGTCATATAAAGTTTACCGAGAAAACAATATATTTTCAACCGCAAAAGAAACGCAAGTTGTATAAAATGCGGATAACGTTATGACCATAAAAGATATGTCGATAACATAAAGTAACGTTACTGGCCGCACATCGCCGTCTCAGAGGAATCCCGTTCCATGCCAACACGAAAATGGCTTCCAGTTCCTGAAGTGGATGTGGCTGCCTTACAGCCTGAAGACCAATCTCCCTATCTCGTGTAAGACATGCTCAAATGGCGCCATTTTCGGTAATAAAGGGCATCCCAGGAATGTTTTTCACTCTGAGGAAGTCCACAGAGACCCGTGCTGTATGGGGACGAGCGTTGAGATGCTGAAAGACCTTGAGTTGAGGTGAACCCATAAAGAGAAGTCTGATGTGATTACGAAGAACATATTCCCTGTACACAACAGCAGTTTCACGCTGACGGAACACGAGGCCCTGTGATGATAACTGAAGCTGTCGGTCACGCAGATGTGTAACCCCGGATGTAACGGTCATGCGCTGGAGTAAACCCTTAGCCTTCCAGAACGAGGCCGGTCTTGCACACTGCCTGTCTGTTGATGCCTTGCGACCAATCTGGTGAGGGTAGACACATGACAACCAGAGTGCCTCTCCACTGCTGTTGACATTAATCTGGCCTGTAGTATCCCCATGGCAACGCCTCTCTGGAGTTCAGTTAAAAGAACCATGTTTCCTGTCCTTTTGCAAAGTCGAGTGTAAGATGCTTAGTGTTTTTTATATAGTGGACAAGGGGAAAATGCACGCATATTTCAATGTGATTTGCGCAAAAACGTGCAAAAAGCGTCAAACGAGACGATGCGACAGCATTCCTTCGACGTGCTCAAAATGATGTAAATAGTGAACAGGGTTTCTTCAACGCGTCTCTTTGCGTTTGTATACTTTTTCTTTTCACAAAATAATATTTTGTGCATTTCACGACCAAAAAATTGACTTGAGTTTCTTTTGCGGTTGAGAAAATGTAGACAGTCGGACAAGCTCACTGACACAGACATTTGGGGATAAGACAAGAAGTAAGCATTCCCATGGGCACTAGTGGTGCTCTCCTAGCTGATCTGTTTTTTTTTATATTAGAATACCTATGAATCGAAATATCTGCTCAGAATGGCAAAGTCAAAACAAGGGAATTCGGTCCAATAACTTAAACTTCAGATATATCGATGAGCTGATGTCCTTCAATAACGGTTAAATGGCTAGTTCTCATCCTTTGATTTACCTACTTGAACTACATGCTGAAGATTTCAAAGATTTCATACGATTCATGCTTATAAGTTGTTGATCAAGATTACAACATTCAAGGCCTAAGCAAAGCTTTCAGACAGGTTTATGGTAAACATGTGGAGGACATATCCAAACTTGACGCTTCAGTGACTTATACCATTTGTTCACGTATTTTGATCAGGTAAACAATTGACCTGCCTGTGTATGTGTTTGTGATGGGAGGCGCCGGAGGGGCAAATGTCTACCCATACATTTCGTTGAGGCTACCTAGAAAATCAAAAGCTTTACGTTTCAGTATAATTATTTGCCTCAATGTTATGTGTATTAAATAATTACTATGTAAAGAATTTGCATTTCCAGAAACATTTTATGGTGTTGTAATTTGTGAAATTTGATATTGTTAAATTTCAGTGCAGATTTACCCAATGTAATTGCTTTATCTACTAACGGAAGTCAGGTGAAAGAAAGAAACTGCAAAGACAGAGTTTGAATTTTATGTATTAAACTGTTAATCAATTACAGTCACAATTTCACAATACTAACCAGACACAGATGAAAATACAATAACGAAAACGACATTCCAACATGTACATACAAGGGGAGATAAATCATGTCAGGATACAAGCACATTGAACATGATAATACATATATCATATGAATTAGTTGCAAAACGACACAAATCTAACGTCACTTTATAATGTGACGCTTACACGATATACGGCTTTCCATTGGACGATAATCGGTCACCTGACGCGAAGCTGACGTCCATAAGTGTATCTACAACACATTTTGACGTTCATTCGTATTTAACGAGACTGTATTCTCCAAATAACGTGTTTACTGGCGGACTGCCTCCACGTTCCTGAGGAAGCCCTTGGGAATTCCCTCGCATGAATGCATGAATAAATACAATAGCGTTCTTTCTAATTTAGACTCTATAATTTTGAACATAGCATTTTACCATACATGGCGATATTTCAGAGAGTTTAATTGTATGCCCACGCGCCACGATCCATCCTAGGGAACAAAACGAAGAATATCACATCAAAACTATGGACTCGATTCCTGTCCAGACTGACAAGTAACAGCAAACAGCATACTTAAAATTTACCTCAGTACTAGTATCTATTTGACACATCTTTAAACATGTAGTCTCCTTTCACTGATCGGCCTGTTGATCAATGAAGACTAATATTTTGTAATCGCCACAGGTTCATGAACAACTTCGGAAATCTCTCCCGTTACGTTTATCGTGTCGGCCATTTTGACTTTCTGTATATGATGTAAATGTCTTACGACGCGCTGCCACCGTGACTGACTTATTGAGATTGTTCTTAAGAGACATTTTCATCATAAATAATAATATTATTTGAATTCATTTGTTGTAACCAAAGATGTTCAAGAAGAATCAATCCCTCGACATATACAATAGTGATATAAAAAATGATATTTACTTTCACTTTGTGTGAGTTTATTGGTGTATGAACCTTCATAGAGTGAGGGCCGAGCATTGTATAAACGTCATCGCAAGCTCCGACGTTCATACAGTGTGGCCCTCATTTTATGAAGGTTCATGCGCCGATGAACTCTAAGTGAAAGTCAATTCTTAATTATAAATATTCAAAGAATACATATGTTTATCTTTAACCGTCTCGATATTTACACAATAAAGTTCTCAATCATGTCTTACACATGTATGAACATGGATTTCTACAATCAAACGACCAACTAAGGATGCATATTTTAGGGGGGAAATGCTGTTTTTTCAGCCGGCTTTGAAAGATCGTGGACCGAGACCCGAGGACGCGTCGAATCTAGACCAAAAGAAATCAGGTTATTATAACAATTTTACCACATTTATATATTCTTATGAAAATTAGGAGATTATGAAATATAAATGTCAATACCAATTATTATAAAGAAGCCAAGTGTTGATGATAGTGAGTGAGTATGGTTTTACGCCGCTTTTAGCAATATTCCAGCAATATCACGGCGGGGAACACAAGAAATGGGCTTCACACATTGAACCCATGTCGGGAATCGAACCCGGGTCTTCGGCATGACGAGCGGACGCTTTAATCACTAGGCTACCCGATCGCCCCTGTTGATGATAAACATCCCGTGAAAGAACGTTCATGTCTGAAGCACTTAAAAACAAAACACATCCTATCGTGTGCACGTTCCGCAAGCAGTAGAGCTACACTGGTGCGTTGGGTGTCTTTCTTGATTTTGACACCTTCAAAGAAGGTCGATTTGTCTCTGTGGACCATTATTTCTCTCAATTGTACTGATTCTGCGTATCATACAGTTGTGATTCACTTGAGTTAATTTCTTTTTTTTGCGAATGAACGAGCGATGCGGCGTCTGCAACGCGCGGATCGTCTACTTGCGATTGACATGCTTAAAGCTGACAGATGTCAAGGTGCAGTGTCCAATACGTTCAATGTTTCACAGTGTGTGATTAGCGGACTTTGGAACAGGTACCAACAAATCAAATTAAAAAATGTTGATGATCGACCCTGTTCAGGGTGTCCCAGGTCAACGACAAGAGTGCAGGATTGATTGATCCGAAACTACGATCTACAAATTCGAGCTCACACGGCGAATCAAATTGTGGAAAACTTTAATCAAGGTACTATAGTGAGAGTTACGGGTCAGACGATTAGAAATCGCCTATAGCGATGCTCGACGGCCACGTGTTTTGTGACCCCTTACAAATCGTCATATTGTGAATAGATCGCAATGGCGTACGCAACGTCGAGACTGCTAATCGTCGCTGGTCGCTTTCAGATGAGTCCCCATTCAATTTGCACTTTCATGATAGGCGTGGTCGTTTCTGGCAACGTCGAAATGAACGTCAAGCTAATGTCAACATGACACCTCATGACAGAGTTGGCGGGGGATCTGATAATATAGTGTGAGGTTGTAGCACTGTGACTGAGCGAACCCAACAGTCACTGGACAGTACTATGGCGGCGCATACCGCCACCGTTGTTGTCTCGTTTGCAAGGTGTACTGGTCGACGTTTTGTCTTTCAGTTTAACAACGCCCGTGCTCATCTTGCACGAATCGTCAATTCTCGGGAGACGTATGCGTCAACGTCATAGACTGCAAACCACATTGTCTGAACTTGGCCAGGCGGAGAAGAGGGGTGGGACAGACTCCCTCAAACTCAAACTACCATAGTGTCATACGCAGTATCCGTCGTCAAGTAAAAGAATGTTTGTCAAATCGCGGCGGTTTTACGCACTACTAATGAAAAAAACGTCAACTTTGAAATTTCCCATCGTACCCCTAGCGTCCTTCAAGATCGTCATGACATCTACTACTTCACAACTGGTTGTAATGTACTTAATGCGTTCATGGATTGATAGCAACTAATATCTCTTACAAGTTTGGAAAATTTGTAAATGTTAGTTCCGAATACAACCTACCTTCGTATAAGTTATGAAAGAAGTGGATTTTTGTTCATATGCCAACAACAGTTTAATATTTGGTTTTGCATTGATAAAGTTTATAGACTGATCAAATAATACAACCACATACAATCTGTTGCTTCCAAATGACGTTTATTAAACGGAATCAAATACAACCTAGTACGCATGCAACTATATTTATCATATAATGGAGAGTGTCTGCGATCCTATATACCTTGTAATACAATCGATAAGTAAGAAAATGTTAATATCAAGCCAGACCTCCTTTTATTAATCTCACTAAACCGGCGTGACGAGTACTAAGATTCAAAACGTCCAGGTAGTTTCTTGATGTGTGAGTGCTCATGTTAACAAATATGTCTGCAGATCAGTTGGCGCTATATCACATAATGGTCGGTTGACTCAGGAGTTACTTTTCCTTTTGTGAATGAGTGAGTGAGTGAATTGGGTTTAACGCCGCTTTTAACCTTATTCCAGGTATATCACGGCGTGTCATCTTAATGTGGGAGGAAAGCTCGAAGTGATGCAGGTCTCAGACGTTTAAAACTTCGGTGAAACCCTCGAGCACGGGTATGGAACTGAACAAACCAAGAAACATAATCGGGGCGAACCGGTTTCTGGCGTGTCCAAGGGACGCAACTCTGCACAGCGAATCGCGGCGCCTTAGCCGATTGGGTTGGTTGGTTGGTTTGTTGTTTTATGCCGCACTCAGCAATATTCCAGCTATATGACGGCACTCTGTAAATAATCGAGTCTGGACCAGACAATCCAGTGATTGACATCATGAGCATCGATCCACGCAATTGGGATCGATGACATGTATCAACCAAGTCCGCAAGCCTGACCACCCGATCCCGTTAGTCGCCTTTTACGACAAGCAAAGTCGCCTTTTACGGCAAGCATGGGTTGCTGAAGACCTATTCTATCCCGGAATCTTCACGGGGCCTTAGACGACTGGGCCACTCGTGCTCCCTTTGGTGAATGCAAACGCGTCTTTAACTTTGATTGTTTTAAGAATGGCACTACATGAAAATTTGTGTTTCGAATAAAAACATAATCATAATACCATTCCCCTTATAAGCTATTTATGATACACACTATTAAGCTCCAAATATTATTCGTATTTCGCGAAAGTAATTACTCTCACTTACAACGATTTGAGAGATTCTTTGACAGTCTGAATGAAAATTGTTCTTGTTTGTTTTAAATGTCAGAAAAGTACATAGACACGTTTATCAACCTGCGTGGACATTTTTTGTGAAGACATTTTATATATGAATACTGAATAACAATGTTGACCTTTTTTCGGATCTGTAAAATATATATACTCCAAACACATGCTTAATATCTGAACGTGCTGCTTCCAACGCATTGCTGCTTGAATTCAACAGTATCAATTACCTTTGTATGCGTGTCATTATTAAAAGACAGAAGTAAAATTACCAATGTCTCAATTGTTTGATCTAAGAATACTCACTGTAATATAGCTTTAATAGGAAACACAACACCGCTGCTGCCCCCAATGTTGCCAGACAGATCGTCAATGTGCGGTAGATCTCCGAGGTGCACTCTTAAAGAAAAATATGTCAAATTTAATATAGGAGAAATTCTTACGTTTAATAACGAGGCTTTTGTTATCAGTTTAGAAACGTGTTCACATAAAAGGTATGATAGTCCTTTAATCCTTTTACAAAGGTAAAGATGGAACGAAACTGATGAAATAATATGCTACACAACTGACATTATACATAAAGTATCAATATTTATTTATGACAGAACAATATTATTTAAGCAATTATATTTTTAATTTTCATGCATTAGTAATTACCACAATAATTATTGACAGTTCTAGGGGTAAGTGTGGGTTGGGCAGTAGTAGGTGCTGCTGTAGTTGGTGCTGCTGTAGTCGGTGCTGCTGTAGTTGGTGCTACTGTGGTAGTTGGACAATCGCCATCTGTACCTGCGACACATGATGTCATTCATTGGAAATAATCAATACAATACCTGAAAATATATATGTTGTATTAGTTCATATCATGTATCTGACTTTGAAAAGTTGATTATGTTAAAGTTTTGATTCATAATCGTCAACTTAAAAGTAAAATTAATCAAACAACAATACGATCATTGTCGTATCGACTATTAATATCGGCAGTTAGATGTACATGGAACCCGTTCTCATGTTCAGACCAGGTGTGGTTATAGTGAGTGAATAAGCATATGTTGGTGAACGTTGAGACGTTTGTTGAAACTTTGTTAAGCACGGGTATTCCCAAACGTTCTAAAAGTTGTATCCTTGCCGTTGTATGATTTCAACTTTCCAAAGCAGTATCTCTCAGAACAGCCGTCCATCTTCTTTAGGTAGTATACATAGAAATGGCCACAGTTTTTCACCTGGATTGTAACTTGCTTTTTGCAGGGTTCATTGTAGAAACTGACACAAACTGCATGTTCCTAATACAGTCAGCGTCGGACGGAAGGGTTCCTGAGTATAAAGTGTAAAAAACAATCAATGTAAACTACAAGTGTCACATATTAGTATTTCTGTTATATGCTTCATTTGTCTTTCTTAATTAAAATATGTATAAAGGTACTCTACCTAAAAACCAACCAATCAGACTTCGTTCATACCATTTTTTCATTTTACAATGGTGATGAGGATTTACAATAAGCCAAAGGATAATCCATTCTTGAGATGGTTATATTCAGACAGTTGACTGGACAAAGTAAAGCATGAGAGAGAAGGGAGACAATGGGGCTCGGTTATGAAAATGCATTGCCTCCAACCTTCATCAAAAAGGCTTTGTAGACTTCAGTGCTGAAGAATCATGTTTCTTAAATCATACAACATACCATTCAGCCAGCCTGGGTAGTTGGCGCCGCAGCTGTTGATGTCCACGGCAGCTCCAGAGCTCCATAGTAATTGACCACCTTGTACCAGTTCTCGCTGATGTAGCGGTCACACTCCTCTGGCTGATAGGGACATTTGGGACTGCGACCACCCTTGTCGTAGATGTACTTGTGGTCGGTGAAGGGGTCGGGTGCTGAGTGGAGTGGAAATCAGGGCCTTGATTTAGTGGCAGGTTTACTGGCCATTGCTATATTTATCAGTGGCATCTGTAAATTCCTGTTAGGATCATGTTTTATTTCAGTGTAAATATAAAACATTAACTCCAGAGGACAGCCAGTCTCGATAATCCGACGAAACAGATTCCAGTTAGTGTTAAAGGGAAAACATGTGAAGGGATCAGTGATAACACCATTAATGCCTCGTCTATAGGAAGAAGGCTCGTGCAGAATTATTAAATAGACTCCATGCAAGTATAATTGCCTTTATGTATACTGTGTAAAAGAGCTTAGCAATACCAATGGCATCGATCAGCTCACACATGTGTGTAGTTAACCTGTTCCGGATAATCGAGTCTGGTAATACTCTTTGCGTTGCGTTACAAATTTAGGTTGCTAATGTTTATGTATGCTAACATACTTTTCAAGGTAACATTATATGCCATATCATCAATGTTCATAACATCACTCACTTACATTTTAATTACCAGTCTGAATTCTTAACACATGGATGAATCTAATAATGGAATGCATTTTTCTGGAACAATCGTTTTCACACTTTTATCTTGAGATAACTACTTTATACACACCGAGGTAACACTCACCTATAGCATCAGCCAGTAACAGGAGGCTGAAACCCAGGGGCCACATGCTCATAGCAGTTGGGCAGAAAATGTCCGTCCAAACAACTGAAACAGGTATAAAATGACTCAGTTGCACCTGCAACCTGCCGTGGTGTGCCGCTTAACACTGTTGTCTCTTATCCACCCATGCGAGACATGGCGAACAATACAATTGCAGTCTGCATGCAAGGGACATATTGATTACCTGTCGCAGGCAGCAATAGCTTTACGTGGGGCAACGTGCATAGTCGCAATTTTATATCACTGCTTCACTAGTTAAAAGACCAATGTTTTGGAACAGCCATCGTATGGCTAATCTGGCTGGAATCTATCTTATTTCCTTACGCGGGGCTTTGTGTGCATACATCTGTAATGAGAGGTATATCTTACCTCGAGACAGGAAAAGAATTGCATAACAGATGACCCATCGACCTGTATTTAAATGGTCAGACATGTTGAGTGAGAATAACATTGTCTGGATGTGAAACTCAATCCCAACTCTAATGTACAAAACATATTGATTCCATGCCACCAAGAGCACAATATTGAAAACCTGTCACCCAGTGCATAAATGTTCACTGGACAGCAATAGATTCATGTGGAACACAATAACCAGTCGTTATGTCTTCAATGACTGATGCGTTCTTGATTTTATATCGAATTGTTTACATTGGGCTCTGCGCGTACATATTTGTGATGCCTGTGAAATGTATATCTCGCGGGGAGACATATGTGTAGTATTGCATTACAGATGACTCACCCATAAAAATCTAAAGGGTCAGACATGTTGTGTGATATAAACATTACCTGGATGTGTATAAAGAGAAGACGATCAATCAAATACAACTGAAAGGTGCATCAATCATTGATTCCATGTAGGAGATATGTGAGCAGATATGTGGGATCTCTATTGGATGTTTGAAATACAAACCCCCACTGAGGTTAAGGCAAACCTTTTCTTCACTAAAACAGTTTACCTACAGTGCTTTATTGTTTCCATATTTTAAATGTCTATACAAGCTGGTATTAATCACACTGATCACGTGACAATCCCTTTTGAAAACCATCGTAGTTAAAAAAAACATAGAAAACATCATTAGCGGTCACAATGAATCACCAAATCCTATATCAGAGAAGTGCGCAAAGAATATACATCACATGTTTTGTTCCTTCATGAGGTGTTTTGTTCGTCCCTACATTTGTATACCACAGCGAGCTATATGTATACGTGTAGCGAGGAGGGCCTGATGAGAATGATTCCAGTATATGGACCTGTCCATAATTGACCTTGACCTGTCTAAATTTTGGCTTTTGAAAAAAAACAGTTCTTGGTAATGAACAGTTAGTCATGTTACAGAGGGGAAGACCCAGAACTCAACGTTCTTACCAACGGGGCACTCTCTTATAGCTGACAAGGTTCCAGTTTGCTATTATTTCAAGAACTTCTTTGATAGGCATTTAGAAGTGGAATACTAAGTAAGGATCAGAAGTTATGGATGAACAACTTCTTTATTACAATTAAGAGCAACGTTTCAAGCAAGTGATATACAGAGTGTGGTTGACATGTATGTATACAGGTAGGAGGCAATGTTATACAGTAGAGTAGATAACTACATCTAATATCTACTCTTCTGTATAAACATTGCCTCCTACCTGTATATATACTTGTCAACCACACTCTGTAAATCAGGACTCATTTCATGCCATGTGTTTTCCAACAGCCTATGTACCAGTTAGGCATAACTCAGATTGAGTATAGTGCATACCATACTGGATTTCAAGGTGCTTTAGAGAGGTTTCATCAGACTCTCAGGATATGATGAGGACTTACTGTTTTCAGACGGAGAAGGGCTGGGGTGAAGGCATTCACTTGCTGTTTGCTGTGAGTGAGTCAGTTCAGGAGTCCCTGGGTTTTAGCCCTTTTGACCTTGTCTTTTCCAATACTGTTCATGGAACTTAAAAGCACTTAAAGGACCATTGGCTTAATGATAGGTCTGAAGTGAGTTTGTTTGCCGATGTCTCATCATTTCGGACTGGGCATTCTAAAGGTTGTGAAGTTGCTAGCGATAACTTGAAGGATTCCCAGGAAAAAAATGATGGTACATTGTGCCAAAAAAATCTCAAGAGAGAAATTTCAGTCCTACCAATCCCTGGTCAACCATTACATGCTAGGTACCACAATCCTCATGTTGTTGACAGAAAAAGTCAAGGATACAAAGTTTGTTGTACAATCACCAGGCCATCGTAAAAACGACATCTTTGTCATGTCAACATGATTAGAAAGTATCACGAAAGAAATGACAATGTACCTACTCAGTTTCTCCTGTAGATATTGTATCAGATTGTGATACTGATAAGTCCTAAGCTAAACAAATCTGAAGTTTAAGCTTTAACTCACTTGGATGCTAAGTTTGGGCATTTGTTATCTGAGCAAAAAGGCTCAAATGACAGAGTTAATTCAAGAGTTTGACAACGTGTTAACGGATGTACCTGTCCGTACAGACTTAGTGTGTCATGATGATATAAGGGTAACGCTATTTATCAGGGCATTATCATTTGCAGAAGCTCGAGGTCTTCCATTAACTGCCCGACGGAAGACCGAGGGCGTCTGCAAATGATAATGCCCTGAAAAATAGCGTTACCGTTATTAAACCTAAAATGGATGGAATTTGTTATCAAATAAAAAGAAACAACAATATCGGTTTTGAAACAGCTACTGCAATCAACACGAATATAATGTCACTGATCCACTTTTACAAAAATGGAAGACTCATAGAACAAACCAGATGACGTCACTATTGAACGTGGCGTCACCTATTCCTATCCTATGACGACACCTAACAACGGGCGTGATAATGGCCCGTCGTCAAGCAGTATGAGGGCATTATCAAGTTACAGTGGCCCACTCATATTTGATAACATTCGGGCGGTTTCAGATAATTCTATCCATTTTAGCTATAGTGTAGATGTAGATGATGCTGACCCTGTGTTATAAATCTCTACCGCATGGATCCAATCAAGCTTAAAGCTCCGAAGAAGGTAATGTAATGGACAATGACATTATTGAACCATGTCAAAATGTCTGGAGTTCACCTATCATTCTTGTGCCGAATCCTGATGGTAGTTACAGATGTTGTTCCGACATGTAACGTGTGAACGCTGTTTCTAAAACTGAATCTTACACAAGACCAAGAATCGGTGATCCATTGACAGAAATGGTCAAGCCAAATAGGTAGATAAGTTTGACCTGTTGAAGGGGAATTGGCAGATTCCACTGACTGAGCATGCCAAGCTGGTATCAGCTTTTGTGACTCCAGATGGACTTTTTCACTACAAAGTAATGTAATTTGGGCTCAAGAATGCTCAAGCCACCGTCCAGCGTCTCATCAATGACATTACAGCCAATCCTGTGGGTTTCGAAGCCTGCGTTGATGATATATCATCAACAATTCAATGGAGTATGACGAACACCTGAACAGGATCCGTGCACTTTTCGAGGGACTCACTGAAGCCACGGAGACCATTGATTAGTGAAAAGTGAATTTGCACAGGCACATGTAAATTTTGAAGGTCATCGCACAGGCACAGCCTGTATAAGCAAAGGTGGAAAAGGAACTTATGAAGTTATTATTGTCACTGATTTTGTATTTGAAGCTGACCACTGCCATTATAGCACATAATATATTGTGCCATTGAAAATTGTACTTTGATTTGTAAACCTAGTTAATTGTGTAATACAATTGTTGATTGGATACCATTTGTTGTTTGTTGGTTGGTTTCACAGGTAGTACTTTTACGTACATATTTCTTGGTTAACATATTGTTTCAATTAGGAATCAGCACGTAACAATATGACATACATGTGAATGACTGAGTCTGATTATGGAAACATCATCCTACATGGACTGGAAAATATGGGTATCTTTCTCCATAGCACCTGATTACAACGAGGCGTAACTCCGACAAATCATTAATATTACGAATCATTGGTACACTCACAAACACACCACCCCATAATAATCTTTGTTCTGATGATTCAATGCTGGCGAATAGAATGCACTATATTCAGGTAGTCACGTGTGTAAATGTGATCTGGCAGTTGAAAAGCACTGCTGTCACGCACAGTTGTATAGCTGTCAGACTTTAATCAGACATGTCGACTGGACGTTATCTCGTTCTTTTACTGCTTCTCAGCTGTAAAATCATATCCTGTGACAGTAAGTAATTAAAATATCTACAGTTGTATTTGTTTCACGAACATACACGTAATTATCTGTCCCTCAGTTTGTTTTACAACCTCAGAGCTAATTTCGGGGTCAGGAGTATTTCATTCTAGCAGGTAGGGAAAATAAAGTACATTCAAACTATTGTTTCATGGTCTTCTTGATATACTGTATTTCCTCGATTACAAGCTCGATCTCGAATAGACGCCAGGCCTCGAATAAACGCCGGGGTATGCGGTACCTAAAAAATATAATAACTGGAAATACCGTACTGTATTGTGACTAGTGTACACATTGTAACACATTGTCCCTACTAAACAGAAGCATTTGAGAGAACTTTTAAACTACAGTAGTGAAGATGGGTCTGAGTAAATCATAAATAACACAATAATAATAAAAGGCGGGCCATGATCAAACGCCGGAGGTAAAGAGTGTCTGAAAGAAACATAGATCGAAGGTCGAAATAAGGTGGTGTGAATTTACCGAAAGATGTTATAATTGTATGATCACTTGCAGGGAGACACGTGCCGTGCTCCTGATAACTACCCTTCCTGTCTACCACAATCACACTGAAAATGAGGTAAAAGCCCATCAGGCCCTCCTCGCTACACGTTTACATATAACTCATTGTTGTATACAAATATATGGACGAACAAACCAACAAAGTAGCTTTAACCAAACATTTGATGTTCTACGAAATGTTCTATATGTAGCTCTAGTGAGTGATCGAGTGAGTGGGTATGGTTTTATACCGAGTCTGGCAATAGTCCAACAATATCGCGGAGGGAGAGATTAGAATAGGGCCCAATACATTGTTCCTATTGGGGAATAGAACCCAGGTGTACGGCGTCACGAACGAACTCCTTAACCACTGGGTTTTCTTAAGTCTGGCTCGAGATTCAAAATAATAATAGCTAAGGCACGAGGGCCTGAACACCTTGTTTATGTACTAACAGCAATGTCGACTGTTATGGTATCATTAAGAGGCAAGTTAGCTAAATCAACAAAATAGAAATATCAATCCGGCCATCTGGTATTCTAGATGGTGGGGATGGTGACAATACTGATTGCAGGAGAGCCTAATAAAAATAGGCTGAGGTCTCAAGTGTCATCAGTAGATACATATCCACCATTCTTTGTGAGTGCAATATCATTTAGAGGCAAGTTAACTAAATCAACAAAATAGAAATATCAATCCGGCCATCTGGTACTCTAGAGGGTGGGGATGGTGAAAACAATGTAGGAAAGCCTAATAAAAATAGATTTGGACTAAGGTCTTGAGTGTCATCCACCATTTTTTACGAGGGCAATATTAAAAGAATCTTATATCACACACACTGAAAGGCAGAACTATTTAAACTAATTTGGATAGCGTTTGCTTCTCCTCAAATTAGACATTACAGTAAACTACGGTTATAACGAACTCAAGGGGACTATAATTTTAGCTCGTTATAACCGTAGTTCGTTATAAGCATATATACAGCATAACTACAGCAAATTGCCGGGACCAAAAAAGTAAGTTCGTTATATCCGTCAGTTCGTTATAAGCGGGTTCGTTATAACCGTAGTTTACTGTATGTATGGGACATAATGTATGCACTTCTGAAGGTAATATCCTGGACACAACGTGCCTCCATACTTATATGACGATGTAAAGAGTATGAAATTAAAAGATCATAAAGCAGTGAAAAGTTTCAGTTCATGTGGTTGATTGCTGTACAATGGTGTCTTGCTAGACATGTTGCTAACGTCAAACTACACTTTCTTTTTAATGTGGGTAAGCCCTCCCATCTGATAAGTCACATGGATTACAGATATTCAAACTGTCCTTATCTATTCTAACAAAGAGCCACTGTACCACCTGGTTGATATTTATGCAAAGATTCATGAAGCAATACAACGGAGTTTACAACACACAGCTAACCTGGTGAAACTATACGGCTGTCAGTAGAGTGCCATTCCATGCTAAAATAGCATTGATAAAGTCTCTCCATGCAACCATGTAGGGGAAACATACCTATGACCATATTTATGTTTCAGTCGCAGCAGATATGTCAAAATCATTTAAGTGTAAATGTACTAATCTAATCTCTTCCCAATGACAAATAATAAATTGTATGAACAAAACTATAAAGCGAGTATGTAAATAATAAAAACATTATTTATCATTTGTGTCATTGTAAATCAGTTTTCCTATTTTCATTTTTTTGGGGGGTAATATATGCTTACTTGTTCATATTTTACATTTGCATTCTCGTTTCATTAATTTAAAATTGATAAAGATCAAGATCAAAAGGAATATATTTTCAAGAAAGGTATCATATATCATTTCATGCAAATACTGTTCAAGCTCTTACTGTTCGGTATTAACTTATTGTGATTTCTATTGTATGAACAGAAATGAAATGTTGTTTGATTCCATAACATCATCAGTGTACGTATGCTGCTTCTTGATCCTGCAAAAAGCTAAAATGTTTAACACTGTGCAGGGATTCTGTAATGTCCTTATGTTATTGCTGTCATTTCCCGTTTCTACTTTCTTTTCCAGCTTTTACGGGTAAGAAATATTTTACTTATCATGCTTGATCGTTCTCTACATTTGCATTCCAATCAAATTCCATTAACATTTGTGAGTAAAATGAAGATAAAAATAAATTATCTTCAAGAAAGAAATCCTTTATTACATTTAATTCAATGCAGGTTTGTGTGCTACCTAGTAATATCCCAGTGCATTGATCTACGCAAGTGGGATACGATGACATGCATTGACTTGCATTGCAAATCAACAAACCTGACCACCCGACCCCGATAGTCACCTCTTGCGTCACCTCGAAACTTCTCCCAATGTATGGTAAAACGCTAAGTTCAGGATTAAAGGGCCTAAATGATGAGAAACGATGCTCCTGTTTTTATTCGTGCTCGGGAATTCCCAGGGGTTTCCCCACGAAAGTGCGAGTAAACCGTCAGTGTGTAAGTCATTTCAAGAATACAGTCTCGTGAAAAACGTATATACAACAGAGTGTGTCGTTCGTACACGTATAAACTTCAGTTTCGCGGTCATGTGATCGACCTCTCGTCCAATGGAAAAGCCGTATTTCGTGTAAACTTTACATTTAAAACTTATAATTTAAGACAACCTTTATCAACTTTAATGCCAATACAATTCAATACAAGTTCGTATATTGCCTCAGTGATATTATAAACGACCCCTTCTTGTAATCATGGCGTTACCTTTCTGTGATGTCATAATGAAGCGGATCTACTCTACGAATATAAATGAAATTCAGGAAACGATAGAAAGCTTGCGGTTTGAACATTATTTCTGTATCAGTTATCGGTATCACATATGATCCATGGTCTTTAGCCCATTTCCAGTCTTAGTAAAGGCCATATAGTGGCATATGTCAAACTGAAAGTCATTGTAAACAGTGTAACCATTAACGGCTTGATTGACACACTTGAAAGAGGCGAATTTGCAGGCACACAACGTATGCTTAGAATAACTTGCTTCAATTGTTTATTGTTTCTTTTGATGGACTGAACTGGATGCATGGGTGGTCAGATTTTCTCTTGCTTGTCTTAAAAGTGAGGTATGTCCAATACTTTGCAATTACTAACTCATTCAAGATAATAACGATATTATGCGGAAACGGTTAAAGCTTCTAATTGTTATCCTTTTGTCTCTCAATTTTCACATGTTTGTTTAATGAGTTTGGGTCAGGAGCATGAGTTAGGGCTCCTGTTGTGCAAATTGATCATGAGTATTAATGTTTTAAACCACTATTCGTACATTTCACTCTGAGTGAGTGAGTGAGTTGTGTTTAACGCCGTTTTTGACATTATTCCAGTCATATCACGGCGTGTCAGCTAAATGTGGGAGGAAAGCCCGAAGTGATGCAGGTCTCTGATGTTAACCACTTCGGTGAAACCCACGAGCACGGGTATGGTGCTGACAAACCTAAAAACATAATCGGAACGAACCCGGATGCGAACCCACAATCATAGGTTTTTGGCGTGCCCAAGGGACTCAACTCTGCACATCGAATCGCGGCGCCTGAAGCGACTGGGCCACCCGTGCCCTCATTACACTCTGATAATTTGCATGCCAACCATAGTGCATCGAACGCAACTGACCTGGAAAGATGTTTCATAAGACTCGAACAACTATAAGCTTGAATTACCATTAGTTGGAACATTTTCAAATCAACAAGTTGTGCGTTGCTGCTGTAATGCATGTCACAGTAGCTGTAACACCAAACATGACAACTCTTACGAGAATGAATGGAGTAATCAAAATGAATTATACTCCAACATATTAACTAGTGCCATGAGATAATATAACAAATGCACCCTTAATACATTGAATCCTTACTTTGGGATTAAAAATCCGACTAATATTTTGTTATTTGCAGTAGCGTTGACCACAGGCACAGGGTCAAACACTGGCACAAGCACAGGCTCGACCACTGGCACAGGAACAGTCTCGAGCACTGGCACAAGAACAGGCTGGAACACTGACACAAGCACAGGCTCGAGCACTGGCACAGGAACAGGCTCGAGAACTGGCACAGGAAAAGGATTAAACACTGGCACAAGCACAGGCTCGAACACAGGCACAAGTACAGGCTGGAGCACTGGCACAGGCATTGAAACATCGATGAGCCCAACTTGGACCACAACTTCAGGTACATATGCATTATTATTCATTGTAAGGCCCACGTTTACGAATAATGGATTGTGTGACTGTTTTCCGTTATTGCTAGAGCTGTGCACATAGGATGAACAGTTACTTATTATAAACACTGACATACTAGCACTTTTCTGGCCAGGATTTTCATAAAGTGAACACAATCTGCTGGAGCAGTAATGATTTATCGATTTACACATCTCATATTGTCTGTGCATCGCCTTATGATAGTGCTGCACTTATGGCAAAGGAGTACAGCCTAATATTTGTAGTATAATTGAAACAAACACTCAAGTATGCACATCTGTTTTTATGCCGAATACTTCTGGATACAGAACTGCCTTCGCTCATTGTGAATGTGCGAAACATACGTAGGTGCTTGTGAAACACTATTTATAGTCATTCTTCAATGTGCGTAGCTGCAAAGCAATTCTTCATACAAACCTCTTGAAAACTTGTATCTCAATATAATACGATAAAACCCTGTTAATTATCATAGTAAATACGACTAAACATTTCCATAATCATAAGAAATATCTACTGAATGAAGAGTCCTTTCAACAACTCTGATTATATCATAAGAATATGCCCATGAATCATTAATCAAATAGTGATGATACCATGTGTTCGCGAAAATGCACCACAAATGGCACCCGTCAGAAACACATGCAAAGATAAGTCAATCGTTCACCTGAAAAACACAGTAACATATGGTACAAGTCAGAATAGGGAATAGCATCAGACATAACTTTAGTCACCTATGCGTCAACGTTGGAAATGTCCTCCACATGTCTATCATTCAACTTCATGTGGCATTGGGGCGGTCGGGTAGCCTAGTGGTTAAAGCGTTCGCTCGTCACGCCGGGATATTGCCGGAATATTGCTAAATGCAGCGTAAAGCCATACTCACTCACTCACTCACTCACTTACTCATGTCACATGACGCTATTTGAAATATTCGTAGAAAGGTCATGCTCGAATATACCTCAACATTTCTGAAATGGAGATACTAAACGCTGTACCTGCTCTAATATTGCTCGACATTGGAAAGTTGACTATTTGAAGGTTGAAGTCATCCCTCTTCTCATTCAGATTTGTAGAGAGTGGTTTTGTCTATCTAAATCTTTATGCATTGATCGGAACATGAAACAGATGAGGCGGACTCTTTTATGTCTGGTTCAGGTGGGTTAATCAGTGGAGGGGACTTGGCTATTTGACCGTTATTGAATGAATCAGAGCATATACTTAATAAAGGAAAGAAAAGTTATTTGTTTGTGAAATGCACAAAATAATAAATTGTGAAAAGAAATGTAAACATAGGTTAAGGAAAGCATTACAAAAACACTGCTCACTGTTTACATCGCTCAGTTTGAGCACAACGAAGTCGTATCGATTCGTTTAACGTTTCTCATGCAAAACTGCGTGCATTTCCCCCTTGTCCATCATATATAAGCCAGTCATATGCATGCGCCAATCACATGCAAAAATGCGTGCTTTTCCCCCTCGTCCATCATATATAAGCCAGTCACATGCATGCGCCAATCATGTGCAATAATGTGTGCATTTCCCCCTTGTCCATTAACATTTGTGAGTAAAATGAAGATAAAAAGAATTTATCTTCAAGAAAGAAATCCTTTATTACAGTTAATTCAATGCAGGTTCATGTGTTACCTAGAAATAATCTAGTAGTATGACGGCGGTCTGTAAATAATCGAGTCTGGACCAGACAATCCAGTGCATTTATCTACGCAAGTGGGATACGATGACATGCATTGACTAAGTCAACGAACCTGACCACCCGACCCCGATAGTCACCTCTTGCGCCAAGCATAGCACCTCTTAAGATAAGTTCCCGAAGACCAAACTTTACGCGGATCTTCATGGGATCTTACCTAGGTGATAATCTAAATGCAGCCGCATTGTAATTACCTAATTTTGATGTCACAATGCGTATGAATAGAAATGGAATTCGGGAAAATATTATAGGCTTGTTTCAATTTGAATGTACTTTCATAACATCAATATCAGTGTACAAATGCTGCATCTCCGTGCAAAAAAGATCAATTGTATAACATTATACAGTGATTATGTGGGAGATGAGGACTCCTTATATTATATATATCATATAACATTGTTGTTTTTCTATTTTAGATGGTTTGGGTAAACATCTTACTATTTCATCCTTGTTCATATTTTACATTTTCATTTCTAACAACTTCCATTAACACTATTGAGCGTGAGCTGAATATTAAAATAATCTATCTTCAGGGAAGAAAGCTTTTATCAAATGTAATGCCAATATAATCCAATGCAAGTTCGTACTCTTCCTTCGGTGATATTATAAACGACCCCTTCTTGTAATCATGGCGTTACCTTTCTGTGATGTCATAATGACGCGGATCTACTCTACGAATAAAAATGAAATTCATGAAACGATAGAAAGCTTGCGGTTTTAACATTATTTCTGTATCAGTTATCGGTATCACATATGATCCATGGTCTTTAGCCCATTTCCAGTCTTAGTCAAGGCCATATAGTGGCATGTGTCAAACTGAAAGTCGGTGTAAACAGTGTAACCATTAACGGCTTGATTGACACACTTGAAAGAGGCGAATTTGCAGGCACACAACGTATGCTTAGAATAACTTGCTTCAATTGTTTATTGTTTCTTTTGATGGACTGAACTGGATGCATGGGTGGTCAGATTTTCTCTTGCTTGTCTTAAAAGTGAGGTATGTCCAATACTTTGCAATTACTAACTCATTCAAGATAATAACGATATTATGCGGAAACGGTTAAAGCTTCTAATTGTTATCCTTTTGTCTCTCAATTTTCACATGTTTGTTTAATGAGTTTGGGTCAGGAGCATGAGTTAGGGCTCCTGTTGTGCAAATTGATCATGAGTATTAATGTTTTAAACCACTATTCGTACATTTTACTCTGAGTGAGTGAGTTGTGTTTAACGCCGTTTTTGACATTATTCCAGTTATGTCACGGCGTGTCAGCTAATTGTGGGAGGAAAGCCCGAAGTGATGCAGGTCTCTGATGTTAACCACTTCGGTGAAACCCACGAGCACGGGTATGGTGCTGACAAACCTAGAAACATAATCGGATGCGGGATGCGAACCCACAATCATAGGTTTTTGGCGTGCACAAGGAACGCAACTCTGCACAGTGCATTGCAGCGCCTTAGACGACTGGGCCACCCGTGCCCCCATTTCACTCTGATAATTTGCATACTAACCATAGTGCATCGAACGCAACTGACCTGGAAAGATGTTTCATAAGACTCGAACAACTATAAGCTTGAATTACCATTAGTTGGAACATTTTCAAATCAACAAGTTGTACGTTGTTGCTGTAATGCATGTCACAGTAGCTGTAACACCAAAATGACCACTCTTACGAGAATGAATGGAGTAATCAAAATGAATTATACACACTCCAAATAATTAACTAGTGTCATGAGATAATGTAACAAATGCACACTTAAGAATTTGAATCCTTACTTTGGGATTAAAAATCCGACTAATATTTTGTTATTTGCAGTAGAGTTGACCACAGGAACAGGATCAAAAACTGGCACAAGCACAGGCTCGAGCACTGGTACAAGCACAGGCTGGAACACTGGCACAAGCACAGGCTGGAACACTGACACAAGCACAGGCTGGAACACTGGCACAAGCACAGGCTCGAACACTGGATCAAGCACAGGATCAAACACTGGTACAAGCACAGGCTCGAACACTGGCTCAAGCACAGGCTGGAACACTGACACAAGCACAGGCTGGAACACTGACACAAGCACAGGCTGGAACACTGGCACTGGCACAGGCTCGAACACTGGATCAAGCACAGGCTGGAACACTGGCACAAGAACAGGCTCGAGCACTGGTACAAGCACAGGCTCGAGCACTGGTACAAGCACAGGCTCGAACACTGGCACAAGCACAGGACCAAACACTCGCACAAGCACAGGCTCGAAAACTGGCACAAGCACAGGCTGGATCACTGGCACAAGCACAGGATCAAACACTCGCACAAGCACAGGCTCGAAAACTGGCACAAGCACAGGCTGGATCACTGGCACAAGCACAGGATCAAACACTGGCACAAGCACAGGCTCGAACACTGGCACAAGCACGGGCTCGAGCACTGGTGCAAGCACAGGCTCTAACACTGGCACAAGCACAGGACCAAACACTCGCACAAGCACAGGCTCGAAAACTGGCACAAGCACAGGCTGGATCACTGGCACAAGCACAGGATCAAACACTGGCACAAGCACAGGCTCGAACACTGGGACAAGCACAGGCTCGAACACTGGCTCAAGCACAGGCTCAAACACTGGCACAAGCACAGGCTCGACCACTGGCTCAAGCACAGGCTGGAACACTGGCACAAGCACAGGCTCGAACACTGGCACAAGCACAGGCTCGAACACTGGCTCAAACCCAGGCTGGAACACTGGCACAAGCACAGGCTCGAACACTGGCACAAGCACGGGCTGGAGCACTGGTACAAGCACAGGCTTGAACACTGGCACAAGCACAGGATCAAACACTGACACAAGCACAGGCTCGAACACTGGCACAGGCACAGGCTCGAACTCTGGCACAGGAACAGGCTGGAGCACTGGCACAGGCATTGAAACATCGATGAGCCCAACTTGGACCACAACTTCAGGTACATATGCATTATTATTCATTGTAAGGCCCACGTTTACGAATAATGGGTTGTGTGACTGTTTTCCGTTATTGCTAGAGCTGTGCACATAGGATGAACAGTTACTTATTATAAACACTGACATACTAGCACTTTTCTGGCCAGGATTTTCATAATGTGAACACAATCTGCTGGAGCAGTAATGATTTATCGATTTACACATCTCATATTGTCTGTGCATCGCCTTTTGATAGTGCTGCATTTATGGCATAGGAGTACAGCCTAATAATTGTAGTATAATTGAAACAAACACTCAAGTATGCACATCTGTTTTTATGCCTAATACTTCTGGATACAGAACTACCTTCGCTCATTGTGAATGTGCCAAACATACGTAGGTGCTTGTGAAACTCTATTTATTGTAATTCTTCAATGTGCATAGCAGCAAAACTTGAAAACTTGTATCTCAATATAATACGATAAAACTCTGTTAATTATCATAGTAAATACGACTAAACATTTGCATAATCATAAGAAATATCTACTGAATGAAGAGTCCTTTGTACAACTCCGATTATATCATAAGAATATGCCTATGAATCACTAATCAAATAGTGATGATACCATGTGTTCGCGAAGATGTGAGCGTATCCTGCACCACTGATGGCACTCGTCAGAAACACATGCAAAGATAAGTCAATCGTTCACCTGAAAAACACAGTAACATATGGTACAAGTCAGAATAGGGAATAGCATCAGATATAACTTTAGCCACCTATGCGTCAACATTGGACATGTCTTCCACATGTCTATCATTCAACTTCATGTGGCATTGGGGCGGTCGGGTAGCCTAGTGGTTAAAGCGTTCGCTCGTCACGCCGTGATATTGCCGGAATATTGCTAAAAGCGGCGTAAAGCCATACTCACTCACCCACTCATGTCGCATGACGCTATTTGAAATATTCGTAGAAAGATCATGCTCGAATATACCTGAAAATGTCTAAAATGGAGATACTCAACGCTGTACCTGCTCTAATATTGCTCGACATTGGAAAGTTGACTATTTGAAGGTTGAAGTCATCCCTCTTCTCATTCAGATTTGTAGAGAGTGGTTTTGTCTATCTAAATCTTTATGCATTGATCGGAACATGAAACAGATGAGGCGGACTCTTTTATGTCTGGTTCAGGTGGGTTAATCAGTGGAGGGGACTTGGCTATTTGACCGTTATTGAATGAATCAGAGCATATACTTAATAAAGGAAAGAAAAGTTATTTGTTTGTGAAATGCACAAAATAATAAATTGTAAAAAGAAATGTAAACATAGGTTAAGGAAAGCATTACAAAAACACTGCTCACTGTTTACATCACTCAGTTTGAGCACAACGCAATCGTATCGATTCGTTTAACGTTTCTCATGCAAAACTGCGTGCATTTCCCCCTCGTCCATCATATATAAGCCAGTCACATGCATGCGCCAATCATGTGCAATAATGTGTGCATTTCCCCCTTGTCCATTAACATTTGTGAGTAAAATGAAGATAAAAAGAATTTATCTTCAAGAAAGAAATCCTTTATTACAGTTAATTCAATGCAGGTTCATGTGTTACCTAGAAATAATCTAGTAGTATGACGGCGGTCTGTAAATAATCGAGTCTGGACCAGACAATCCAGTGCATTTATCTACGCAAGTGGGATACGATGACATGCATTGACTAAGTCAACGAACCTGACCACCCGACCCCGATAGTCACCTCTTGCGCCAAGCATAGCACCTCTTAAGATAAGTTCCCGAAGACCAAACTTTACGCGGATCTTCATGGGATCTTACCTAGGTGATAATCTAAATGCAGCCGCATTGTAATTACCTAATTTTGATGTCACAATGCGTATGAATAGAAATGGAATTCGGGAAAATATTATAGGCTTGTTTCAATTTGAATGTACTTTCATAACATCAATATCAGTGTACAAATGCTGCATCTCCGTGCAAAAAAGATCAATTGTATAACATTATACAGTGATTATGTGGGAGATGAGGACCCCTTATATTATATATATCATATAATATTGTTGTTTTTCTATTTTAGATGGTTTGGGTAAACATCTTACTTTTTCATCCTTGTTCATATTTTACATTTTCATTTCTAACAACTTCCATTAACACTATTGAGCGTGAGCTGAATATTAAAATAATCTTTCTTCAGGGAAGAAAGCTTTTATCAAATTTAATGCCAATACAATCCAATGCAAGTTCGTGTCTTCCTTCAGTGATATTATAAACGACCCCTTCTTGTAATCATGGCGTTACCTTTCTGTGATTTCATAATGAAGCAGATCTACTCTACGAATAAAAATGAAATTCATGAAACTATAGAAAGCTTGCGGTTTGAACATTATTTCTGTATCAGTTATCGGTATCACATATGATCCATGGTCTTTAGCCCATTTCCAGTCTTAGTCAAGGCCATATAGTGGCATGTGTCAAACTGAAAGTCGGTGTAAACAGTGTAACCATTAACGGCTTGATTGACACACTTGAAAGAGGCGAATTTGCAGGCACACAACATATGCTTTGAATAACTTGCTTCAATTGTTTATTGTTTCTTTTGATGGACTGAACTGGATGCATGGGTGGTCGGATTTTCTCTTGCTTGTCTTTAAACTGACGTATGTCCATTATTTTGCAATTACTAACTCATTCAAGATAATAACGATATTATGCGGAAACGGTTAAAGCTTCTAATTGTTATCCTTTTGTCTCTCAATTTTCACATGTTTGTTTAATGAATTTGGGCCAGGAGCATGAGTTAGGGCTCCTGTTGTGCAAATTGATCATGAGTATTAATGTTTTAAACCACTATTCGTACATTTTACTCTGAGTGAGTGAGTTGTGTTTAACGCCGTTTTTGACATTATTCCAGTTATATCACGGCGTGTCAGCTAAATGTGGGAGGAAAGCCCGAAGTGATGCAGGTCTCTGATGTTAACCACTTCGGTGAAACCCACGAGCACGGGTATGGTGCTGACAAACCTAGAAACATAATCGGATGCGGGATGCGAACCCACAATCATAGGTTTTTGGCGTGCACAAGGAACGCAACTCTGCACAGTGAATTGCAGCGCCTTAGACGACTGGGCCACCCGTGTCCCCCATTTCACTCTGATAATTTGCATACTAACCATAGTGCATCGAACGCAACTGACCTGGAAAGATGTTTCATAAAACTCGAACAACTATAAGCTTGAATTACCATTAGTTGGAACATTTTCAAATCAACAAGTTGTGCGTTGCTTCTGTAATGCATGTCACAGTAGCTGTAACACCAAAATGACCACTCTTACGAGAATGAATGGAGTAATCAAAATGAATTATACACACTCCAAATAATTAACTAGTGTCATGAGATAATGTAACAAATGCACACTTAAGAATTTGAATCCTTACTTTGGGATTAAAAATCCGACTAATATTTTGTTATCGGCAGTAGCGTTGACCACAGGAACAGGATCAAAAACTGGCACAAGCACAGGCTCGAACACTGGCACAAGCACGGGTTCGAGCACTGGTGCAAGCACAGGCTGGAACACTGGCACAAGCACAGGACCAAACACTCGCACAAGCACAGGCTCGAAAACTGGCACAAGCACAGGCTGGATCACTGGCACAAGCACAGGCTCAAACACTGGCACAAGCACAGGCTCTAACACTGACACAAGCACAGGCTCGACCACTGGCACAAGCACAGGCTGGAACACTGGCACAAGCACAGACTGGAACACTGGCACAAGCACAAGCTGGAACACTGGCACAAGCACAAGCTCGAACACTGGCACAAGCACAGGCTGGAACACTGGCACAAGCACAGAATCAAACACGGGCAGAAGCACAGAATCAAACACTGGCACAAGCACAAGCTCGAACACTGGCACAAGCACTGAATCAAACACTGGCACAAGCACAGGCTGGAACACTGGCACAAGCACAGAATCAAACAATGGCACAAGCACAGGCTCAAACACTGGCACAAGCACAGGCTCGAACACTGGCACAAGCACAGAATCAAACATGGGCACAAGCACAGAATCAAACACTGGCACAAGCACAGGCTTAAACACTGGCAAAAGCACAAGCTCGAAAACTGGCACAAGCACAGAATCAAACAATGGCACAAGCATAAAATCAAACACTGGCACAAGCACAGTCTCGAACACTAGCACAAGCACAGGCTCGACCACTGGCACAAGCACAAGCTGGAACACTGGCACAAGCACAGGCTCGAACACTGGCACAAGCACAGAATCAAACACTGGCACAAGCACAGAATCAAACACTGGCACAAGCACAGGCTCAAACACTGGCACAAGCACAAGCTCGAACACTGGCACAAGCACTGAATCAAACACTGGCACAAGCACAGAATCAAACACTGGCACAAGCACAGGCTCGAACACTGGAACAAGCACAGGCTCGAACACTGGCACAAGCACAAGCTTGAACACTGGCACAAGCACGGCATCAAACACTGGCGCAAGCACAGAATCAAACACTGGCACAAGCACAAGCTCGAACACTGGCACAAGCACAGAATCAAACACTGGCACAAGCACAGGCTCGAACACTAGCACAAGCAAAGGCTCGACCACTGGCACAAGCACAGGCTGGAACACTGGAACAAGCACAGGCTCGAACACTGGCACAAGCACAGGCTACACCACTGGGTCAAGCACAGGCTTGAACACTGGCACAAGCACAGGCTCAAACACTGGCACAAGCACAGAATCAAACACTGGCACAAGCACAAGCTCGAACACTGGCACAAGCACAGAATCAAACAATGGCACAAGTACAGAATCAAATACTGGCACAAGCACAGGCTCGAACACTAGCACAAGCACAGGTTTGACCACTGGCACAAGCACAAGCTGGAACACTGGCACAAGCACAAGCTCGAACACTGGCACAAGCACAGAATCAAACACTGGCACAAGCACAGAATCAAACGCTGGCACAAGCACAGAATCAAACACTGGCACAAGCACAGAATCAAACACTGGCACAAGCAGAGAATCAAACATTGGCACAAGCACGAGCTGGAGCACTGGTACAAGCACAGACTCAAACAATGGCACAAGCACAGAATCAAACATTGGCACAAGCACAGGCTCGAACACTGGCACAAGCACAGGCTCGAACACTGGCACAAGCACGGGATCAAACAATGGCACAAGCACAGGCTCGAACACTGGCACAAGCAGAGGATCAAACACTGGCACAAGCACAGACTCGAACACTGGCACAAGCACAGGATCAAACAATGGCACAAGCACAGACTCGAGCACTGGTACAAGCACAGGATCAAACACTGGCACAAGCACAGACTCGAACACTGGCACAAGCACAGGATCAAACACTGGCACAAGCACAAGATCAAACACTGGCACAAGCACAGGCTCGAACACTGGTACAAGCACAGACTCGAGCATTAGCTCAAGCAGAGGCTGGAACACTGGCACAAGCACAGAATCAAACACTGGCACAAGCACAGGCTCGAAGACTAGCACAAGCACAGGCTCGACCACTGGCACAAGCACAAGCTGGAACACTGGCACAAGCACAAGCTGGAACACTGGCACAAGCACAGAATCAAACACTGGCGCAAGCACACAATCAAACACTGGCACAAGCACAAGCTCGAACACTGGCACAAGCACAGAATCAAACAATGGCACAAGCACAGAATCAAACACTGGCACAAGCACAGGCTCGAACACTAGCACAAGCACAGGCTCGACCACTGGCACAAGCACAAGCTGGAACACTGGCACAAGCACAAGCTGGAACACTGGGACAAGCACAGAATCAAACACTGGCACAAGCACAAGCTCGAACACTGGCACAAGCACAGGCTCGAACACTGGCACAAGCACAGGATCAAACACTGGCACAAGCACAGACTCGAACACTGGCACAAGCACAGGATCAAACACTGGCACAAGCACAGGCTGGAACACTGGCGCAAGCACAGAATCAAACACTGGCACAAGCACAAGCTCGAACACTGGCACAAGCACAGAATCAAACAATGGCACAAGCACAGAATCAAATACTGGCACAAGCACAGGCTCGAACACTAGCACAAGCACAGCTTTGACCACTGGCACAAGCACAAGCCGGAACACTGGCACAAGCACAAGCTCGAACACTGGCACAAGCACAGAATCAAACACTGGCACAAGCACAGAATCAAACGCTGGCACAAGCACAGAATCAAACACTGGCACAAGCACAGAATCAAACACTGGCACAAGCAGAGAATCAAACATTGGCACAAGCACGAGCTGGAGCACTGGTACAAGCACAGACTCAAACACTGGCACAAGCACAGAATCAAACATTGGCACAAGCACAGGCTCGAACACTGGCACAAGCACAGGCTCGAACACTGGCACAAGCACAGGATCAAACACTGGCACAAGCACAGACTCGAACACTGGCACAAGCACAGGATCAAACACTGGCACAAGCACAGGCTCGAACACTGGTACAAGCAAAGACTCAAGCATTAGCTCAAGCAGAGGCTGGAACACTGGCACAAGCACAGAATCAAACACTGGCACAAGCACAGGCTCGAACACTAGCACAAGCACAGGCTGGAACACTGGCACAAGCACAGGCTGGAACACTGGCACAAGCACAAGCTGGAACACTGGCACAAGCACAGAATCAAACACTGGCACAAGCACAAGCTCGAACACTGGCACACGCACAGAATCAAACAATGGCACAAGCACAGAATCAAACACTGGCACAAGCACAGGCTCGAACACTAGCACAAGCACAGGCTCGACCACTGGCACAAGCACAAGCTGGAACACTGGCACAAGCACAAGCTCGAACACTGGCACAAGCACAGAATCAAACACTGGCACAAGCACAGAATCAAACACTGGCACAAGCAGAGAATCAAACATTGGCACAAGCACGAGCTGGAACACTGGTACAAGCACAGACTCAAACACTGGCACAAGCAGAGAATCAAACATTGGCACAAGCACAGGCTCGAACACTGGCACAAGCACAGGCTGGAACACTGGCACAAGCACGGGATCAAACACTGGCACAAGCACAGGCTCGAACACTGGCGCAAGCACAGGATCAAACAATGGCACAAGCACAGACTCGAGCACTGGTACAAGCACAGGATCAAACACTGGCACAAGCACAGACTCGAACACTGGCACAAGCACAGGATCAAACTATGGCACAAGCACAGACTCGAGCACTGGTACAAGCACAGGATCAAACAATGGCACAAGCACAGACTCGAACACTGGCACAAGCACAGGATCAAACACTGGCACAAGCACAGGATCAAACACTGGCACAAGCACAGGCTCGAACACTGGTACAAGCACAGGCTCGAGCACTAGCTCAAGCAGAGGCTGGAACACTGGCACAAGCACAGGCTCGAACACTGGCACAAGCACAGGCTCGACCACTAGCTCAAGCACAGGCTCGACCACTGGCAGAAGCACGGGCTGGAACACTGGCACAAGCACAGCCTCGAACACTGGCACAAGCACAGGCTCGAACACTGGCACAGGAACAGGCTGGAGCACTGGCACAGGCATTGAAACATCGATGAGCCCAACTTTGACAACAAATTCAGGTACATATGCCTTATTATTCATTGTAAGGCCCACGTTTACGAATAATGGGTTGTGTGACCGTTTTCCGTTATTGCTAGAGCTGTGCACATGGGATGAACAGTTACTTATTATAAACACTGACATACTAGCACTTGTCTGGCCAGGATGTTCATAAAGTGAATACAATCTGCTGAAGCAGCAATGATTTATCGATTTACACATCTCATATTGTCTGTGCATCGCCTTTTGATAGTGCTGCATTTATGGCAAAGGAGTACAGCCTAATAATTGTAGTATAATTGAAACAAACACTCAAGTATGCACATCTGTTTTTATGCCTAATACTTCTGGATACAGAACTACCTTCGCTCATTGTGAATGTGCGAAACATACGTAGGTGCTTGTGAAACTCTATTTATTGTAATTCTTCAATGTGCGTAGCTGCAAAACTTGAAAACTTGTATCTCAATATAATACGATAAAACTCTGTTAATTATCATAGTAAATACGACTAAACATTTCCATAATCATAAGAAATATCTACTGAATGAAGAATCCTTTGTACAACTCCGATTATATCATAAGAATATGCCCATGAATCATTAATCAAATAGTGATGTTACCATGTGTTCGCGAAAATGTGAGCGTATCCTGCACCACTGATGGCACCCGTCAGAAACAAATGCAAAGATAAGTCAATCGTTCACCTGAAAAACACAGTAACATATGGTACAAGTCAGAATAGGAAATAGCATCAGACATAACTTTAGCCACCTATGCGTCAACGTTGGACATGTCCTCCACATGTCTATCATTCAACTTCATGTGGCATTGGGGCGGTCGGGTAGCCTAGTGGTTAAAGCGTTCGCTCGTCACGCCGTGATATTGCTGGAATATTGCTAAATGCAGCGTAAAGCCATACTCACTCACTCACTCACTTACTCATGTCGCATGACGCTATTTGAAATATTCGTAGAAAGGTCATGCTCGAATATACCTCAACATTTCTGAAATGGAGATACTAAACGCTGTACCTGCTCTAATATTGCTCGACATTGGAAAGTTGACTATTTGAAGGTTGAAGTCATCCCTCTTCTCATTCAGATTTGTAGAGAGTGGTTTTGTCTGTCTAAATCTTTATGCATTGATCGGAACATGAAACAGATGAGGCAGACTCTTTTATGTCTGGTTCAGGTGGGTTAATCAGTGGAGGGGACTTGGCTATTTGACCGTTATTGAATGAATCAGAGCATATACTTAATAAAGGAAAGAAAAGTTATTTGTTTGTGAAATGCACAAAATAATAAATTGTGAAAAGAAATGTAAACATAGGTTACGGAAAGCATTACAAAAACACTGCTCACTGTTTACATCATTCAGTTTGAGCACAACGAAGTCGTATCGATTCGTTTAACGTTTCTCATGCAAAACTGCGTGTATTTCCCCCTTGTTCATCATATATACTGAGTCAATTTAAAAACTTCACATTTTTAAAAGTAATCCCATATATGATATACAACGGACAAATTTATCAGAGAAGGTAATTTTTAATCATTCATGTCCAAAGAAGGATCTTAAGTCCCAAGCACGAGAATCTGATAGCACACAAGTTCAGTAGCGTGTATGGCCACCATGTGCGTTGACAACTGCCACACAACGCCTCCGCATGGACCTTGTGATGCTTGTGAACACATGATTGGGAAGACGACGCCATTGTTGCTGCAAATTGGTGCCAAGATCTTACAAATGCTGTGGTTGGTTCTGGAGAGTGCGCAGACTTCTGCCAAGATAATCCCAGACGTGTTCGATGGGATTGAGGTCGGGAGACCTTGACGGCCAGTCCATGACGTTGACTACCGCATTCTGAAGGAAATTCCTTGTCAAAATTGCTTTGTGGGGTCTGGCATTGTCGTGTTGGAAGATCAAACCGGGTCCATGTGCTGCCAAAAAGGGCAGAAGTTCTGGTGCCAGTACCTGGTCGCGGTAAGCAGCAGCGTTGACGTCTGCGTAATTGAGTCAGAATCGGCCCGCAGTATGGCCGTCGTGCTTGAAGGTGAGTAGTTCTCAGACCGTTTAGAACAGTTTGCGCACTCAGTCTACCCCTGCACAGTTCATTTCTGGTTGATATAGCCGTCATAAATCGGTTACGGAGGTGACGTAAGACAATCTGATGATCCTCTGCATGTGACGTCATACGTGGTCGACCTGGCCGATGGCGATCAGCGGTGGTACCCGTTTGCTGTAAACGCGTCTGTAAATCATAAACAGTCCGTCGACTACAACCCATCGTCCTTGGGACTTCAGCTACGGACGTTCCCGTATGATACGTTCACGTTGCACATTTGAAAGGCGTGGCATGACAAATGGCCGTAAAGATTTTTGTTTTCTTGTGTTTTTTGCTGTTGTTTTTTTAATGACTGCTAACAAGTATTGCTGAAAACACGTGCGGTATTATGGCCACGTGACCAGTTGCACGTGAAAAAACACTTTTGCCACTTTAGTGCTGTGCACATGATTTTGATCGATTCACCTGCACAAAAACGGGTGTTATCTGAAGACAATACGTGGCCATTACTGTTTAAATACACAATAATGCGCCAATCACATGCAAAAATGCGTGCATTTCCCCCTTGTCCATCATATATACTCAACAACAAAAGTTCCTCTGACACCAATATTTTAGTGTATTTTTCAAACAAGTAAAGTTTGGTTTTCAATATTGTAGTACATGTATGGAACCAAGTCATAAAAACGCAGCTGCTACAGAAAAGCATGCATTCTATGCAAAAGTTGACCTTTATGCAAGCCCCATACATTTCACAACACAGTGCACAAAAGGTTGCGATGAAATTAAAACATCTATCTTTTGACTAAGTTTGTGGGGTATTTTGTCAACTTCTTTTTGAGAAAATATGTGTTTTGAACACTTATTTTGAACTACTCAAGACTATGGGATTTTTAATCTTGAAAATTTAGTAATATTTGTTGCATATATAGCTACCTGTGACCACTTTTCGGAATGTTCTAGGATCTGTGGACCTTTGTACCCTGTGTTGTAATGCGTTGCGAGAAAACCCGTAAGCTAAATTTCAAAACACAGTAGGTTTATCTCCTAACTATACAGCATAGTCCTTCATACATGGATAAAACCATGACTGTATCGAGCACACGAGCAACGTTCTGCGCCATCGCGTAAGAGGGCGTGAAATCAGCTTAGTCGATTATTGTCCGTGGGTTGTCATTAACATTCCAAAGTGGTAACCATAGTTATCTACTGCAAAACTGTTGGCTTTCTTCTCACATTTGCTACCCTCTAGTGTAAACATGTTCCCGTTAAGCAGTAAAGATCGTTTAGTGACAGTTAACGTTGTAATTCAAAACTATTTTGAATACCTGAATAACCTGATATCAACAATTGATGTAATTCGTACGTCCTGTTTTGATTCTTTAGAAATGAGCTTCCACGTTTGTGCAACCAGTTGACAGATTTAAACATGTTGCCTTCTTTATGCTCAAGGGACTAATGGCGGCTTTTGTGCAAAAACTACTATTGTTGGGTCTCTTTATAGCTTCTACAATGACAGGTTTTACCCACATGGGGTATCAAATATGCATTTGGAGACGAAACAGATTCTCTAGGTATGCTTCATGGGTAAAGTTGTATGACGTGATATGTTACTTACAGTTTGCTAAGGATCACAACTTTAAACTCAAGTTGGGTGCATCTGTTGAAATAGCCAAATACAATATTGCGCGAAGACGTTCAAATGAATTAAATTCCGATGTCACATTCCACACTATGCCAACAAACGACATTTGAGCAATAATCAGTAAGATCGTCCGTCAAAATCTGACCAATACTGAAACGTCAAAATATCACGAAAACAAATTCATTGTACAACAAAAATCAAATCCCAGTAGCGCGTATGTGATCGGGGTGATGCGACCACAGTCTGGCACATTCGTCTCATGCTCCCAATAAGAGTCTGGATGGCTTCCAAGGGAAAAATGGTCCATTCTTTGTAAGAGCTTTGCCGAGTTACTGTAGATGCGCCGTGAGGCTAGGAGGAAGTCGGGTCCAATTCCACCAGCATGCTGTCTCATGCAGAATGCAAGTACACACGTGTCTTCGTGTCCCGCTGAAGGACGTGGAGATCAGTTCTTCAAGTTCTACTGATCCAACTCTAAGTTGGAATCCTGAAGTATTTCTCCTTGCCTACTGCACATTCGACCACGCTGATTCGTGAAGTCCAGACAGTATCTCGATTCATCAGTGAAAGGTACTGGATTCCAGTAGTGGCCCAATTCAAACGCGCGTGACTCACGGACTCGATTACGTACTGTCCAAGTAGAAACGTTAACCCTTCTGGCGTTCCGCAGGTTGTTTCTGAGTGTGGTGGCAGTGATGACTTCCTGCAGCAATCAGAAGAATACAGTTTTTTAAGCAACTCGTGCACATCGTGCCCACGACTGCATGCCTTTGTGCGGTTATCATGAAATTGAGGTCCAAAAGTGGTTACCCACTTATTGTGTTCCGGGATAGTTCAATCTTTATTTGTTGGATGATTTTCTGAAATCACGAAAACGTGATTATTAGCATTAATTAGTATAGTATTGCATGTGTAGAAATACCCACACAATAGAACACAGAATCAGTTTATTGTAATAACACTAAAACTCATATCTGGGGGCATAACCCAACCAATGTTGTTTTTTGTTTTTCTAATTTGAACATGTAGCACAGATGATAATGCCCAAATACAGTTTTCTTTACAAATCTGCCCATATCCATTTTTAAAGTCTGAATCTGATATAACTCTATAACAAATTTGAGATGTGAATTTAACATAAAACTTTATGCATTGCATATGGCTGTGGTGGGCAATTCATTTACAGAGATTGTTGCAGAATTTCATATGGCAGTAAAAGCACCTTACCCCATTTCCATTCCATCTGGCAGTGTATATTCTATCAGATGATAAAATCTAAAACTCATGTAGATATTCAAATTGTACCAATACAATGTTGCCTGGTGTGTTTTGTTGAGACATTTGGACTGGTTAGGGAGAGGTTGTTGAATGTAATACAATTATAGCCTATTTAAGTTTTTTAAAAGATGTTCAGAAACATTTATCTAGTCAGGTATTATAATTCTGTAAATTGTGTTTTCCTTCCAGATGGAGTAGGATCACATCCATGTAACTGTTGAATGTTCATTAGATCTGCAAATTATAAATTGAAATACTGTGCACCTTGTCATGGGTTTCACCAAAGTGAAACACACCTGAGACTTTAGGCTTACCTGTCACTTTAGGCTGAGGGGACGAGGTATAACTGAAAATAGGTAATGCACAATGCGCCAGTCTGGACTGATATCTGGTCAAAGTTCGTTCAAAAAACATTTAAGTCTTTGAGTCATGCTCCGAACCGAATCCAACTGTCATTTGTACATACATCCTATATGTGTTGTCATGGGAACCGGAACTCATATATATTACAAGATTACTGAAAGACAAAAGGCACCAGTCCATGGCTTTAATGATATATCTTCAAAGTTTGGTCAACGAAATAATGAACAGTCTTCGAATTTTGCTCCGTAAAGAACATTTGACGCACGGAAGGACAAGGCTCTTTCCAGTGTCCACAGACAACATTTAGTTCGATGGTATTCACTGCAGTGACACCTGAATCATCAGCTCTATTTTGTTGTCTGTAAAAGGTTTAACGTCACCTTTGACATAATTCTGTTCCAATACTGAAGTAACAGCCATTCCAAACGAGCATGGTTTATAATGTCTCACCTGCAACTCCATCTTGTACATGTGTTGGAAATCTGATTCTAACCTTCATGCCCCATGTTTGAACACGTTTTCCAGCTTTCTACTTCAGTATTCGTCATGATGATGATGATGATGATGATGATGATGACATTGTATCTTCAACTCGTTTATCCAACAAGTTTCCCTTCACAAGCAGTGTAGCCATCCCACCAATTTAATCCCATCATATGGCTTAGGCGTACCTTTGATCGTTTGCACAAAACTTTCTCCTTCACAGATCTAATTGCACTGAGCAATCAACAACTTTGTTTCACTGGTGCCACCACTACTTCTTATGGGGTGAATCACGAAGCAATTTAGAAAATATATACATAGTACATATATTGTAACTGTCCTTTTACAAACGACTCTTTCATCAGTACATCCTTAATGACATTGAAATCAAATGAATACAATATTCATTGCTAAGGATGTAGTTGTCAAAGCTAGAAATGATGACTAAACTTACTTACAGACATCATGTCTATGTCAGTTGCAGACAGCTATTACTGAATGACCACACTGTAAAGCTACTTTACCATTATGAGTAAGCGAGTAAAGTTTTACGCCGCTTCTAGCAATATTCCAGCAATATCATAGCGGTGGACACCGGAAATAGGCTTCACACATTGTACCCTTGTGGTGAATCGAACCTAGGTCTTTGGCGTGACGAGCGAACGCTTTAACCAATAGGCTACCCCATTGCCCCAACCATTATAAACAAAGTACCGGGTGAACTACATGTACATCATCTAACACGGCAAGTGTTTTGAGGACAGCAAAGCCCGACTGTGCAGGCTGGTACAGCATACATCACAGTTATGTGTTGCTACTCGTATCTACCTAGGTGGGTTATCGAGTTATGATACATTGTACAGTTATTACTCTTTCTTACTCTGTTTCAAACCTTTCTATGCCATTACTTCAAAATTAGCATAGTGTTCAGTATGGTACTCTCAGGTGACTGGATTTTCTGGTCCATCGATCACTTGATTGCCAGGTTTGTTTAGAGGCTGACGTCACGTGGCAGGAGTACTGCTATGCTGCGTCAGGCAATAAATACTTACTTTTTTATGCAAAATGTATGAATGGCAGGTGCTGCCGATAGGACAGGACATGCCTACCCTTTTCGCAAACACCTGGTGTCATCACTGTTTTTGAGTAGGCCATTCATACAACTTTCACAGCTATTTGACCTTTGCGCCAAGTGGAATTCGTTTCGGCAAAAAATCTAGTCTGGTCTTGCATACAGTCCAGGCAAAATAAGGTTTCTACTTGGAACAAATTGCAACAGAACTTATTTTACCACAATGCATTTCTACCAGGTCCCAAGAACAACATATACTGAACAACAAAAGTTCCTGTGACATTGAATAAGATTTAATGCAAAGTTATGTTTCTTACCAAATCTGAAACAATTTCGGTTTGCAACAGAAAAAAAGATTCCTGTAAGTGTTCAAATGGTTTAATTTGCCATAATGACTTCAGAAAATGCCTGATGTCATAAAAAAACCATGAACATGCCAAAATGTCAATTTACAAATCAATAGCGTGTGTGTCCACCTCTGGTTGCGATGCAAGCATCACATCTTCGTTTCAAGGAATGGAGCGGGCGTCGCAAAAAGTCCTGTGGGATATTTGTCCATATCTGCTGGAGCATATTTCGAAGTTCCTGGAGTGTCTGTGGAACACGTGGTTGACGTCGAAGGCGACGATCCATCTCATCACACATGTGCTCGATTGGTGAGAGATCAAGGGAGCGAGCCGGCCAGGGGATGAAATTCACCTTGTTTTGTTGAAGAAAATCCTGAACAAGTCGAGCAATTGAGGCCGGGCGTTGTCATGTTAAAAGGTAATGCCTGGGCCATGACGACGCAAAAACGGTAGAACAAAAGGGACGATGATCTCGTCGCGGTAGCGCTGTCCATTGAGATTTCCCTCTACCACTATCAAACGGGTCCTTTGTCTTGCTGTAATCTCACCCCATACATAACGCTGCCGCCCCCGAACCGATCTTCTTTCATGACACAATGATTGACGTAACGTTCACGCCGACGTCGGTACACTCGAATCCGTCCATCGCTGTGGCTGAGATGAAAACGAGACTCGTCAGTGAATAGAACTTGTCGCCACTGCATGGCCGTCCAGCGTTGACGCTGTCTGCACCACTGTAAACGTGCTTGACAGTGATTTTCTGTCAAAATCTGAGGCGGCGACGTATGGTTTGTGAAGATATATCGTCGAAGGCCAGGGATGCTTCTTGCAGTCACTGTTGCTGGCTGGAATCGATTTCGTAGGTGTTTTTCGAATCCAGTTGTCTTGTCGATTATTGGTTACGCGTTGCCTGCCACTCCGAGTATGGTCCCTGACTGCATTCGTCTGTTGTCATGGTGTTTCTGTGGACGTTAAATTGTCTTGCAACATCACGTTGACTCGATCATGCTCCAAGCATACCAATGGCTTGCAGACGCTAATTTTCGGACAGGCGTGGCATTTCGTAATGTTGAATAATTGCGTAATTGTGTTGTTTTTCTGAGTGGTTGTTGTCAGCACGATGCTAAACAATGCATATGGAATCCCGTTAACGCACATGTTTTAATACCTATTCTTGGGTAGTGAAATGCATGGAACTTGGATAAAAGTCTACTTTTGCATGGAATGCATGCTTTTCTGTAGCAGTTGCGTTTTCGTGACTTGATTCCATACATGTACCACAATACTGAAAACCAAACTTTAGTTGTTTGAAAAATACACTAAAATATTGGTGTCACAGGAACTTTTGTTGTTGAGTATACTTAAAGTCCCAAGCAATCCTAGTGTGGCAAATATGCATAATCCATAATGACCACCAATTATCAAACAATCTTCCATTTTTCAAAAGAGCTTCGATCTATTGATGAAAAAGCCTGTGTTTCATTGCAAATTAGCCAAGAGATTGATGGATAGTCATGGAATATCAATACACTGTTGGTCTCTGATGACATATTTGAATGATTTTAACTTCTACACTGGGTTAAACAGGGCCATAAGATGCATGCAGAATATTTAATGATTTGCACAAATCCAATATAACCACACAATACAAATATTTGAATATAAATTTGAAAAAAGATTAATCCAATACTCATCTAATTAGATGATTGTCTGATTCATACATGAAGAATAGTGGCAAAGTTGTCTCGGTGAATGCTGTAGCTGAATTTGCAGGGTCACAACATCTGAAAAGTCTCAACAGGGTTGTCATCCTCCTCTGAGAAATCTGTTAGCTCTGCATTGGTACAGCTTGTACCATGGCATCCCCCCCCCATGTTCCAGTTCTCGTTACTTCACTTGGATATATTTCGAGATAGCATCACCAAGGGTTGCCTTGTTGGTCTGCAGTGGAAGAGAGGATGATTCAAGCAATGCAGGAGGGTGACCACAGAGTTCATGCTTGAACAATTTCTTGAAGATTTACCCAACATTTCCCAACAGTTATCAGCCTCTGGAATATTAGCTGTGGATCCACCTCCACGCATTCCCATTTGATCTTGACAGTTGATCTTGTACCGAGTGTGATTGCTTGATCAGCTTTCCGGAAGTCAAAATCTTCTACAGATTTCCCATCTATGGACGACAGAATCTTTTCTCCAACCTCTTTTGGCCTTTCAACATTGACTCCTTCCTGAGCTGTCATGCCATTTGCGATGTTAAACAGTGTACTGTTATTGACGAATGGGTCTCTCTGTCCAAGATAAATGATAAGGTCAAGGGTGTCACTGACATCTCAAGATTGTCTTGTTGGTGATATGTCTTTGTGTTGGTCACTGGTTTGATATGAGACACAACTAAGCGTCTGCATGGCATCGTTAATGTTTGCACATGCTGGCATGGACAGGATCCACACCAGGCGTTGTGTTTCCGTCATTCCTTATCATCTTGTAAGGCCACCACTTGTCTTAATACTTCGCATAAGCACCTGCTCTATAATGAGATCTGTTGACAACCCTGCCCAATACCTGTCGCTGCGTCTCACCACATGGTATCCCTGCTAAAATTCCTGGCTGACATGTGGGTGCGTTTCTGGCAGATTAAACATCATTTGAATATAGACATAAACAGACTTTGCATATAATGTGTGTCCAGATGCTGCAAATGTACTGTACTGATTGGAGGTGCATTTTTCAATTGCCTGTCCGTTCAGATTTGAGAAAACTTTTAGAGTGAGTGAGTGAGTGAGTTAGATTTAACGCCGCTTTTAACAGTATTCCAGTTACTTCACGGCGTGTCAGCTTAATGGGGGAGGAAAGCTCGAAGTGATGCAGGTCTCCGACGTTAACCACTTCGGTGAAACCCACGAGCACGGGTATGTCGCTGACAAACCTCGAAACATAATCGGGGCGAACCGGGATTCGAACCCACAATCATAAGTTTCTGGCGTGCCCATGGGACGCAACTCTGCACAGCGAATCGCAGCGCCTTAGACGACTTGGCCACCCGTGCTCCCTGAAATCTTTTAGAATGTCCGTATCCATATATTGCATCCGTTTTGCAGTCCGTTGCATAATCAAACCATCCTTTTTCCCATTCAGTTTACTTTGGCTTCTTGTCAATACATCTGCCAAACATACTTCTTCAACAGATAATGTAGAAGAGGCTGCTTTGTCATACAGTTCTGTTTTCAAGTCGGTTGTGTCAGAATTCGTGTTGATGCCATCGCTTGCTAGCAGACAAACCCAAAATGTTGACTTTTGACCCCGTTCACGGCGTCCAATGTCAACAGCAAAACTACAGGGTCGATTGATCCGAAACCAAGCACTACGAGATCAAGCTCAAACGGTGAATCAAACTGCTGTAAACTTTCAGGCTACTAGAGTACGAGTGACGGGTCAGACGATTTGAAATCGTCTACATGCTCGAAGTGCCTCCCCTTACAAATTGTCATATTAAGAACAGACGTCCACGGTCTACCCACCTTCGAAACTTGGGTAATAGTCGTCACGTGCCATGTTTTCAGTTGAGTCCTGATTCACTTTGCACTTCCTTGTTGTGCCTGGTCGAATCTGACCAATGTCAACCTTTGATGAAAGCACATTGGGCGTTCTGCCCCAGGGACGTTTTGCACCCATTGACCCCAAGCACGGAGGCATGACAATCTAAATGACGCCACGCTATAAGTAGCTCGTATAGTACATTCAAACCGGTGGCATCATTCATGATTGTACCCTCTTCATATTTGGCAAGGAAAGGTCACTAGACTGTACCCATCGAGACAACACACTGATACCCTTTGTTCCATTGGCAAGTTGAGTGGGTCGACGTTTTGTCTTTCATGACCACAATGATGTCTAAAGGTGACATTCTTCAGGGCAATAATATTTGATACAATATCCGTATTGTATATCCGTAAGATATAACAGCACAGTGAACTTTCAAGAAACAGACGATGAAAGCAATGAAATTCTGATAAGAGGTGAAGAGGATAATTGTGATCTCGTGAATTTATATTGCTATAGGAGAGGAAGTATAAACCGCAGTTCTGTACAATATTCCCGGAATATAACGTCAGGGACACCAGGCCAGATAGATGGATGTATGCATGCATGCATGTATGTAACTAATAACATGCATGTGAGGTGAGGTGAAATGGGGTTAAACGTCGCGTCCAAGATTATTGCATTTATATAGAGACGTGCATGGGTGTATGTTTTTTTTGTTTTTTTTTGTTGTTTTTTGTGTGTGTGTGTGTGTGTGTGTGTGTGTGTGTGTGTGTGTGTGTGTGTGTGTGTGTGTGTGTGTGTCTGCTTGTTCTAGTCCGGACTGATGCCGATTTATAGCACTACCACAGTGAGATACCATGCCGCAGTTAACCATGAATACTCCACTCAGACACATTATACTGACTCCGAGCCGACCAATCCTTGTTTTAGCCCCTTAATGCCGAGCGCCAGACAGGGTAACAACAAGTACCATCTTTTAACGTCTTTTTGTATGACGGGGCTGGGGATCGAACTCCGGACCTTCCGCTCTCCAGGCGGACGCTCTAACATTAGACCACGGAGGCGGTCATAACATGCATGTATGTATGTATGTAACTAATAACATAATTTGCTTGATTTTACTACAGCAATAATCTTGGCATAAGGAGAGTTCAGAACCAAAAACATTAATTAATTATGATACATTACTTTTAACCTTTAACTGCCTGCCTTGCACCATGGGCGAGACATGACAAATCTCTTTCTGGGTTTTCTTGGCATAACCTGAACTGAGTTTGTTGTTGTAAAGCTAATTTTCCCTTGAATGAAAAGAAATTACATGGAAATTATTTCGTGTATCCAACATTCTGCCATGACATAGATAAATACTTGATTCTGAATGGTTAGAAAAAGGTTTCCTTTTTGCGACGGAAACCTCTTTCAAATATATTAAGTCTTTTCACAAATAACGTGCGTATGAATACATAGATAAGCTACATAACGATTCATAAAAAATGGCTCCCGATCTACCACCCCCATATGAACTATAAAACGTATTCCTCATTGAAACAGCCGACAATGAAAGTAAAATATAACATTAAAAAAATGTTTCTGCCTGTTGTGCAATGTCTGTGCTTCAGATTGATGTAATAGTTCACTGCAATCCAACACATCACATAGTTTTCTGTAGGTTTTACATCCCGCAACCGCTGTAAAACGGTTTTGGTCACCTGACTTATAATGCTGTTGGGGCGGTCGGATAGCGTAGTTGTTAAAGCGTTTGCTCGTCCCGCCAAAGACCCGGGTTCGATTCCCCACATTGGTACAATGTGTGAAGCTCATTTCTGGTGTCCCTCGCCGTGATATCGCCGTGATATCGCCGTGATACACCAAATTTCATAGATGCTGCTCTGGCTACAGCCAACTTCTGCTTCCAGTCGTTTCGCTGCATTGTTCGGTTGTGTTTGACTTTGCAGACAATTTGTCCTACCCTTCCCCTTTGTAGGACAACATGTTGCAAAAGCCTGAAATACTTATCAGATAATGATTACAAGGCATTGATTGTTTTACAGGACCATCAACTCACACCATTGACAACTGTAGTGTGGAGATACAGACAGGGGAGACTCCGTATAGCGGTTTTGTATTTTTCCTCTGCAACTTTGACAGGCTGGGCATCAGTACTTTACAGTATCAAACATACTGGTTTGTCAACGACATTTCAGTTTCCATCAAAAGTGTTGCCCCATGGACTGACAACTTTGTGAACAGTTCTCGGTTGACTGAAGATGATCTTAAAGGTTCAGGGTTCACCAAGTTTGGTTTTGATGTAAGTTGGTGACTCTAAACGTGTAAAAAATAAAATACCTCATAGCTCATGCTTTCAAGCTTTAACTCTATTGCTCAAAAGAGTAACCAGAATATTAAGATAACTATAACCACTGTCATTCCAAATAGATTATTGACAGACAGGTCTAATACTAATCTAAATACGAGTTAATAACATACTATTGTCATCACTACCTACTTCTAAGTAGGAAGGAAAAAGCGAAATATGTTTTGTTTTACTATCTGTCCATGTTTGAATTCTATTTCTCGCTTTATCACTCAAGAATGAATTGACATCTGAACCTAAATTTGAAAAAGATTTAGTAGATTAGCTATTTTAATTCTGTGTCTCATACATATATATTTTGATTTGTGCAGAAGACCATAGAGTAGTCATCCTATATTTGTTTTGGTACATGTAGGTGCGGTGTAGTGTCAGAGTGCGGGACACAGCTGATGGCTTCCCGGGACCGTCACGAACGAGTTTGCCACAGTTTGCAGGAATAAAGGTACAGTGAGGATCATGTGTGTTATCACTGAGTTTATCTCGAACTATCATTAAATATATCTATATAGTCTATACCTAAAACGTTAGCATCAAATAACGTTTGCTATTTGAGTGAGTTATATATATAATGCCCTGTATAATGAAGTTACAGACCCAGCGTTTCTGAACCCTTGAGTAAATCGTTGGGTTGTTCATGATATATTGCAAATATATCTTTAGGGGATTCACCACATTTTTGGTCCTTTGCCTTCTCCTTGTTTCTTCTATTGACCAATAACAACTGCTTAAGGAGCATGAAACTAATTACTGTTGTGTAAGCAGTCCCTCAAAAATCAGAAAGGCATACACATTTTCATACAGGGCGAGTGACCAGTATTTCAGAAATACAGTATTTCAGTTAGTATTTGAGGTTTGTAACTGTTTGTTTGTTTTCTTGTTTATTCTGTAACGCCGCATTCAAGAACGTTTCAGCCACATGACGGTGTAATAGGACACTAATGGATATGAGAACACATGTTATTAATTAATATCTGCCTGTTTCAATAAATATATCACGTGAGCTACAACGAAATCGAGAAAGAGCTGTTCTTAATGTATGTAAATTTACACCTAATAGATAAGGCTCTTGTATAAAAGTAGTCTTAAATGTCGTGTAGTAATTTGCTTTTCCAGAAATGGACAAGAAACCATGCCATTTTTGGATGTACATATCTCTTAAGGTCGGTGTCAAACGGGTGAAGAATTGTTAATAATCAATCAACCCTACTTCTTGGTGGAACTCTATGAATGAAATACAGTTACGTTTGTCATAGGTATATACCTAAGTGTCTGTATCAGGTTTCAAAGGTATTTGGACATCCTGAATAATTTCCAATGCCAGTCAACACACAGTAGCAATTAACTGAGTGAGTGATAGGGTATGGTTTTACGCCGCTTTTAGCAATATTCCAGCAATATCACGGCGGGGGACACCAGAAATGGGCTTCACACATTGTACCCATGTCGGGAATCGAACCCGGGTCTTCGGCGTGACGAGCGAACTCTTTAACCACAAGGCTACCGACTGCCCAGTAGCAATTAAGCTCATTTCTTAAATATAAGTGACAATGTGTTTATCGATCGGTATCAAATAAATGTAGTGAAGATATCAGGTGTTCAAGAAAAGGGGAGCGTATACTGCCACACCTGTGGCACCAAAAACAAACACATGCAAAGTCAAGTCAACTGTTTAGCTAAAAACACGGAAACATATAGTACAAGTCAAGATAGGGAATTGCATCGGACATCATATGTGTCACTAATGCGTCATGTTTCGAAAGTATTTCAAGTATTTTTAAAAGTTTTACTAAGGCCTTCAATGTTGAATGTTGTAACCTTGACTCAATAACTTGTGAGCTACAATCGACATTTTGAAGAGCATCATACGACTCTTGCTCGTGCCGCCGTTTGAAAAAGATACGCTCACATATTGGCAAACACCTGGTGTCACTACTATTTGGTATACATACGTGTTTCATATACGTGCTTATGATATAGTTGGCATCGTATTCAGCGTTCAGCAGAAATTTCTTATGATTATGGAAAAGGTTTTGACGCTTTATTTTTGAAACACGTGACAAAAAGCTTGGTCACCCAAAACGTTTTCATATTTTATCACTGCAGTTAGCCACCTTTCAGCCATATCAGACATCTTGTATAAAATATACAAAAACCAAGACTGGTTAAAAACCTGTGCAATCTGCGACATGTTCAGGGCCTGTTGACATACACATTCAATCAGACCAAGCGATCCAACTGTGTCGCCTTTGTAAAATAAGGCACCCATGTAGTCTCTACAAAGTTTCACCTTGATATATTTGCCTGTTTCTGTACAACACTTATTTCAAAGATTAAGGTTGATGTGACGTCTTAAACATTAATGACACGTGTTTCAATTTAGTAGTACCATGACACTGTTGATTAATATATCAGTATTATTTTTGTCATATTTCATGAATGTTGTATTTATGTCAATAATTTGCCTTCAATTTCAGATAGTGAATCCGACCATATCTGTAAAACAAGGTCAAACAAAATCTCTGTCTGTAACTTCAACAGTTCCAATCAAATGTGGCACATTGTTTAACGAATGTAGAGTCAGGCTGGAACTAACGGCTCCAAAATCCGAAGACAACACAGAATGTAAGCCAGAAGCATTTGTACAGACAGACTGCAATGTGCCCCTGCAATATGCCAACGTGGAATATAATATTACTGTCCTTGGAGAAATAATTGTGGATAATGGCGAATTTAATGGCTTAACAAAATTAAAGCTGACAACTATATCCAACGAGATGCCGTTCTTTTCGGATTATAAAGTTGGGATAGTTTCGGTGAGTAATTGTCCTTGTAGATTGTAAGATTCAGCGTCAAACTAAGAATATGATGATATTAAATAATATCGCGTGAACATTTCGATATTTGCATCTTAATGATTTTGAATAAGAAAGAGCAATACTGTTATCTGAATCCAAAGCTAATAATTCTACAAAAACAGTTTTGTGTGAAGAAAAAGCTTTAAATGCAGTTGACCATGATATCTTACCATATCTCTCATAACAATATGGCAGAAAATATTCCAAAATAAGTAAACAAATAACATTTAATGCACTTTTACAGATTATATATAAAAAACTGTAAATGTTTGATGCAATCAATTACAGAAAAATACGGTTATAACGAACACAAAGGGTCCACTAATCATAGTTCGTTACAACCGAAGTTCGTTATAAGCATATATACAGCTTATATACAGTCAATGGCCGGGACTAAAAATAAGTTCGTTATATTCGTCAGTTCCTTATAAGCATGTTCGTCATAAACGTAGTTGACTGTAGTTTTGTATGCCTTGTGTGCTTATGCTTATATCATCAATCAATGAATTCATGACTGCCATGAAAGAGAGTATGTGCATGTGTATGTATGTATGCATGTCTGTGTGTATTGCCCATGATTGGTATTGCTAGCTCACAGGCTGCCGTTGCATGGCAACAGTACTGCTGTTCGGCCACAGGCAATAAATATTAACTTTTTTACGAACATTGTGTGAATGGCGGGTGCTACGACAGGACATGCTTACCCTTTTCGCGAACAGCTGTTATCATCACTTATTTCCTTTCATAAATGTTCACAGCTATTTTGCCCTGAATACCAAATGGAATCTGTTTCGGTGGATAATCTAGACTAGTAATTCGCTTGCATTGGTAATGTACATTTATGAGCAACAGGGTGCGTACCAAGTCACCGATCCTGAGCAACAGAGCCATTAATTGCATCTCACGACAGGCACAGCTTACTGTGGACCATTTCTATCATAATTCATCTTCACGAGTTCGTGTAATCGTGTACTAATATTTTATTCCCTTCTTGATTCTTCTCCATCTTGATTTCAATGGTCATATTTGTTCAACGTGAGTTCATTCAATGGTTTGTCACCACAATACGTATGCTGGTGAGGTTTCACAAAAGTCGCAAAAGTGCATCACTTCGTTCTTTCCTTACACATTAAGCTGATATTCCATTTTTATCTGAAAGTGGAGATCTGATTGTTTCGCGTGATCCTGATAAAATACTACGTATTCGGACTGGGAAGGAAATACATTTGCAAGCGGAAGAATAGAATTCGAAGAGATACGAAATTCACATGGAGTTTGCCCTCGTCTTATAGCAGTCGCCTGAGGATAGTGTTATAAAACCTGTCGAATAGAAAACCCTAGTGATACCCCACTACAACGAATACTCAACAACAAACACCAATATTTTTGTGTATTTTTCAAACAAGTAAAGTTTGGTTTTCAATATTGTAGTACATGTATGGAATCAAGTCACAAAAACACAACTGCTGCAGAAAAGCATGCATTCCATGCAACAGTTGACTTTTATGCAAGCCTCATGCATTTCACTACCTAAGAACAGGTATAAAAACATGTGCGTTAACGGGATTCCATATGCATCGTTTAGCATTGTGCTGACAACAACCACTCAGAAAAACAACACAATTACGCAATTTTTCAACAATACTTAATGCCACGCCTGTCCGAAAATGAGCGTCTGCGAGCCATTGGTATGCTTGAAGCATGATCGAGTCAACGTGATGTTGCAAGACAATTCAACGTCCACAGAAACACCATTTGGTATTAATGGCAAAGTTGGCAACAGACGAATGCATTCAGAGACCATCCTCAGAGTGGCAGGCCACGCGTAACCAATAATCCACAAGACAAATGGATTCGAACAACACTCCTACGAAATCGATTCCAGCCAGTAACAGTGACTGCAAGAAGCATCCCTGGCCTTCGACGAATATCTTCACAATCCGTACGTCAACGCCTCAGATGTGCAGGGATTGTCGCTAGAAGAAAACCACCGTCAAGCACGTCTACAGTGGTGCAGACAGCGTCTACGCTGGATGGCCATGCAGTGGCGACAAGTTCTATTCACTGACGAGTCTCCTTTTCATCTCAGCCACAGCGATGGACGGATAAGAGTGTACCGACGTCGTGGTGAACGTTACGTCAATCATTGTGTCATGGAAGAAGATCGGTTCGTGGGCGGCAGCGTTATGGTATGGGGTGGGATTACAGCAAGACAGAGGACCCGTTTGATAGTGTTAGAGGGAAATCTCAATGGACAGCGCTATCGCGACGAGATCATCGGCCCGTTTTGGCGTCGTCATGGCCCAGGCATTACCTTTCAACATGACAACGCCCGGCATCATATTGCTCGACCTGTTCAGGATTCTCTTCAACAAATCGATGTGAATGTCATCCCCTGGCCGGCTCGCTCCCCTGATCTCTCACCAATCGAGCACATGTGGGATGAGATGGATTGGCGCCTTCGACGTTAACCACGTGTTTCACAGACACTCCAGGAACTTCGAAACATGCTCCAGCAGATATGGACCGATATCCCACAGGACTCCATGAGACGAAGATGTGTTGCTTGCATTGCAGTGGTGGTTGACACACGCTATTGACTTGACATTTTGGCATGTTCATGTTTTTTTATGAATTTTATGAAATCACGCATTTTCTGAATTCAGATTTGGTAAAAAACGTAACTTTGCATTAAATCTCATTCATTATCATAGGAACTTTTGTTGTTCAGTATATAATGTTACCATACAAATGCAATTTACTGGGCTCGACCGGATTGGGGCTGCCAAGCACGTGTCTGTGAACCTGTATGTGATCCTGTATGTGGCATATATCGCCTCAGCACAGTTTGGAAATCTTCCGCTAAACCATGAAGTCTTTAAAATAAGCACCTTCCTGACATTTTCCAAACTTGAAAAAGGCAAATCTTTGAATTACTCCAAACACTTCAGGTACAATAAAGCAAGAAAGGGAAAAGGTCGTGTCAGTATAAAACAACTCCGATGATTCAAAACAATGAATACAAGGGTTTGAACCGTCGAAAATGTTAGTGTGCGCGACAACGTGATTTACGTGTGTCAAGTTCAGATAACTTCATGAAATTGAAAGAATTTTACGATCATATTACAGACTCTAAATAACTGTCTCTATTATTCTCATGTACTATTGTTGTACCAAATTACAAGGTCATCGACCTATGATATGAAGTATTGCTTCAAGAAAGGGATTCAATGATATTCAAGGTCATTCAGGTTTGTTTGTTTGTTGTTTAACGCCGCATTTATCAATATTCCAGCGATATGGCGGCGGTCTGTAAATAATCGAGTCTGGACCAGACATTCCAGTGCTTGACATCATGAGTATCGATCCACGCAATTGGGATCGATGACATGCATCAACAAAGTCAGCGAGCCTTACAACCCGATCCCGTTAGTCACCTCTTACGACAAGCATCGTCGCCTTTTATGGCAAGCATGGGTTGGTGAAGATCTATCCTACCCCAGATCTTCACGGAATGGATGGGTCACTTTTGAGTGACCTCCATATAAGGTCGAGGTCAATATATATTGTTACGTGTCGATTCCCAAATTCAAACAATACGTTGACCCAGAAATCTGTACGTCAAGGTATTTAGTGTAAACCAACAAAAAAATCAACAAATATTCCAAACTTAAATTTCCACACAGTGCCATCACAACATAGAATATTCCACATGTTTCAATAACGCTCTATCTCAGTCCAAGGTATTCCGGAAGTTAACACATCACACTAGCATTAAACTGTAGTAACTACTTCACTACTGCTTACATTAAATAGTACTACATTCACAACAACTAATCATCCAAATACAATGGAATGAGCTTCTATCGAATCGAAAGAAACAATGTAATACAGTTACAATCATTGTTCAACAATCAAATACACTGACACATTACAATATCAATTATAAAACATTACTACATGTAGGAAATACCTGATTTATCATTAAAGACAGAGCATTTCCCAAAACAATAAACTATTAACGACTCAATTCATGCCATGTCATGATTGTGTCAAATATCAAAACATTGACACTGAATGTCTTCATTTATGAAAGTATTTTCTGGAACTGCGCATTTGATACATGTTTGAAACAAGTAATGCTCTTGAATGTGCTTGGATGATATTCATGAATAAATCTATTAATATTTTGAGCATTCATAGTTGGAATTTGATGAAACTTAATATGATTTCTAGAATGTGGGACCCTTGTCCATCCGGGGTAGAATTGGTCTTCCAAAACCACATATACCTCTTGTGATACTGCCACAACTTAAACTATCTTTACCAGGTGGAGGTGACAAAGGACGGCTATACAAATATCAACGTTGGGAAGGCATGCCATGCTGTGTGTGATCCTCATATGCTGACTTTCGATGGCAGGTAAAGGAAATCACAATTTACATATTTGTTGTACCAACACTTTAAAAACAGTAGGGGATGATGAAAGATATACATTTTAAAATCACGCACTGGCACAGAGATGAGCAAGAATATTTATGTTTGTAGAACTTAACACCAATACACATTCTGTACACGTGTGTGGGATGTCTTTCCTTATGTCGATACTTTCAAAATCGATTAATCCCTGTCAATCTTAACGACTCTGCTTCTCATACAGTTTTCATTTACTTGATTAGATTTATTGTATCTGAATGAGTTAGCAATGTGGCGTCTACGACACACAGAACGTCTAGGACACATAGAACGTCTACAGGCTACTCTGATGCTGGAAACTGACAAGAGGTCAGCGTGCAGTGACCAATATGTTCAATGTTTCACATTCCTTGATAAACAGACTGTGGAACAGGTACCAACAATCTACAAATCGTCATGTTGCCCACATATGTCAATGGTTGTACACAAAGCCAAAATGTGTGTAGTCGAGTCGGGTTTTTAGAGTCTCCCTTCACGTTGCACTTCCTTGATAGGCATGGTCGTGTAGGCGACGCCGAACGTCAAAACAAGGTCAACCTGAGACCTTTTGGGAGATCGGCGTTGGATCGATAATGGTGTTGCGTTGTATCACTGTGCCTGACCAAATTCCACTCCATATTGTGCAAGGAAAGGTCACTGGACAGTACTATCAGGACAATACACTGACATCCTTTGTTGTCCCGTTTGCAAGGATGAAATATCCTTGAGTGAGAATGGTTTGCGTCGCTTATAGTTATATTCCAGCAATATCAAGTCAGGGAACTCCAGAAAACCCGGGTCTTCAGCATGATGAGACAACACTTTAACCACAAGGCTACCGTAATGAACCTCTTTACGAGTAAATGACTAAAATGTGAGTAGTTAAGTACCTCGGTATGGAACCACCTCAGGATTATGGAACCACTCAGGATTATGGAACCAAGATGGCGGCACATCCTCTGTGACGTCACTTCCGGTCACGTGACCTGCGCAGTGCATGATGGGACTCTGCGCGTGTGCCTCCAAGATGGCGTCGCTTCCGTTTCCGGTGGCGTGCGCCTCCAAGAGGGCGTCGCTTCCGTGTCCGGTGGCGTGCGCCTCCAAGAGGGCGTCGCTTCCGTGTCCGGAGGCGCGCGCCTCCAAGAGGGCGTCGCTTCCGTGTCCGGAGGCGCGCGCCTCCAAGAGGGTGGCGCTTCCGTGTCCGGTGGCGCGCGCCTCCAGGGGGTGGCGATGGTGGAGGGAGGGAGGGAGGGAGGGAGGGTGGTGGTGGTGAAGGGAGGGAGGGAGGGAGGAAGGAAAGGAGGAGGAGACGGGTTCATGGTGTGGGTGGGTGGGTGGGAGGGTCGTCAAAGCAAAGGAGGAAAGTTGTCTTTCGGGAGAGATGGGTGGCCCTGAAAAGGGCCGTTGGAAAACAAACTGGAAACTGGAAACTGGAAACGACAGGAAACGTCAGGAACACTGGAACACTGGAACACTGGAAAAACTGCAAACGATGGGACACTGGTAAAAAACAGTGGGGTAGCATGGTCCCATGCGTTAGTCACTTTGTTCAGATGATCTCTCTTCTTCATCCTCTACTTCCATCTCATCCTCGGACTGAAGGTGTCGTCGGCGCTTTGAAGCGTGCTTTCTTGAGAGGCTTCTGGCCCGTTTTCTTTTCTCTACAAGAGGTGTGATGTCCGCCCGGAGTTGTGCGAGGCATTCTTTTAGGTCGAGGACATCGACGTGCACGTCTTCGATGAGATGAACCACTTGTGTCACGGGTGTCACGGGTGCCACGGGTGTCACGGGTGTCGACGTGGACGGTGTTGCTGACGTTTTCTTTCGACTGGGTTCTGGGCAATCTGCAGCGAAATGACCCAGGGCTTGACAGTTGTAACAGTGGTCCAGGCGATGGGAAGTCTTCTTTCGACTGGGTTCTGGGCAATCTGCAGCGAAATGACCCATGGCTTCACAGTTGTAACAGGGACCCAGGTTCCGATTCTCCTGCTTCTCTTGACTGTTCATCTTCGGACAGACATAGTGACGGTGACCTTGAGTGCCACACTCGAGGCATGTCACTTCAGGGCAGTACAGGTAACTGTGACTGTCGGTCTGGCACTTCATACAACTGTATCGAGCTGGCATGATGGGTTTCATAGAATGCAGTGTGTGTGTGTGTGTGAGTGGCTTCGCTCTTGTTTTGTTTTTTATAGGAGAGGTACTGACACCCACCTTCCTGATTGGTTCCCCAGGCCGCGCCCCCGATTGGTTCGTTTCGGGGCCTGGTCTGCACCTCGGTTTTCCAAAACGGACCGACCCCTGTGTTTCTTTTCCATAGGAAATGGATTTTACCATGGGAGAGAAAGCACAACCCCGGTTCGACCATTCAGAGTCCCGCTTGACCCGAGCACGGTCTCTGATTGGTCGACAACCCAGGCTTCGGATTGGTCCGATTTCGATCCGGTTTTTTTTTTTTTATCGGGGTGTGCATTTCAATCCTGTTTTGTTTTTCTTCATCCTACAGACCACAGAACACGACTATGGGTTTTTAAAAAAAATTTAATCCCCTCGCTCACATGAACCAACACCGCAAAACAAAAAGTCACAGGATGAGGGGGCCGTCCCTGTGACTTTTGTGAACACTGGGGGTATGAACGTCTGTACACTTTGAAAAAAAAGAAACGTTGTCACTTGGGGTGAACAAGACACTCGACTCTTCTCTTCCGTGCTTCTTGGGACACCAAACGTCTGTATTTTTCGTTCACTTCTCCATCAGGACAAAACACACACAAGTATTCGCAGGGCACTTTGGCGTGCTTCAGATGTTCTTTCCAGGGTTGGTCTGTGGCTTCCCATTGGCGGAGTGCCACACCGCAGCAATAACAGGTCACACAATCACCTTGTCCTGGATAGAAATAGCCAGCCATGGCCATGTCATACGGGGTCTGGGTCATCTGTTGAGGCCACGTTTTAAAAGATCTCAGACGTTCTTGAAATGAATCATAGTGAGGATGAGAAGGATGACACAGGGTGTAAGAAGGAAAAGATCCCTCCAGAATGTCACTGAGTCGCCACGTGTCGTCCCTAAAGAGGGAACGTTTTCTCGCTTCTTGTTCTCTCGCCTTTTCAGACACCCACTCGGAATCGGTGACGACATCACGGGAGGATGACATGGCATTCATAGAACGTCTTTGCTCCATGATGATGGTGACTTCACTGAAAGAAGGTCTGAGGGTTCGCCTGCTTTTATGAAACTCTCCACCCTACTCCCTTCCACGGAAGGTCATGACCTTAGCTTCCACCTCCTCCACCTCATCACGTGACGTCATCCTGTGTTTGGGTTGACGGACACACGGCATGATTCGTGACACGATCCATGACATGACATGGTACACGGGGAGGGGGTGTGGGGATCGATGCGTACTGGAATGACCGACACCAGGCAGCTGATCTTTCAAGCATGGCCTTTCTCTTTTATCTATTTTTTATTTTAATTTTACACTTGGGTGTGCACTGACATGACAGATGCACAGACAGACAGACGGACAGACAACGTCAACGACATCTCAACTCAACCTCTACCCTCGGTTCGGCACTCTATTGGAGTTGAGATCAATCAAGATACAAAGAGTCAGTTCAATCAATCACTGTTTAATCATGAAAAAACCCAATCACAACCAGATACAATGGAAATACGAAAAGTCAATGGATGAGGGAGTGCTTTGCATGTCCCTACAACAACCACAACAACAATAACGCGACAACGTTTTCCTCTTCCATCTTCAAGCCCATAAGAGGTGGTCCTCCCTCAACCCTGTGAGAGGTCCATCCGTTCAACACGTACAGTCTATGGTCTCCCTGAAACAGACATGACACATCACTTGATCACGGTTGCAGCTTACGTGTTGACAAGTTCTTCGAGTGAAGAGGAGGATCACCATAAGATGTGATCCTCAGCAGATGTGATAGGCATGTCATCATGTGTCATTATGCGGTCATAGGTCAACATACTACAAGTACAGTCTATGAGCTCCAGACCACAGGTATGACACATCACTTGCCCGCTGTTGCAACTGATGTATCTTAACATGTTGTTGTGTCGGCAAATATGACATCCGCGTTGTAGGGGAGTGAGTTGAGCTTCTCCATAAGGATCCAGGTCAACGTCGTTGTCATCTTCATTATCATCGCAAACCAGGGGCGTACCTGAGGAGTAGACATGAACATCTTCCGGGGATGTTGGTGACCAAGAAGCCTCAAGCAGGGGGAGCGTGTCCAGATCCATGGAAGGGAGAGTGGCCAGCTTGAGCGCTTCATGATCCTCACGGTCACCCGTCGCCATCGTCACAGCAGGGGCATTCGGTGAATAGGTGGGCTCCCGAGGGGTTTGTTCCCACCACTGTTCTAGCACGCCCTGGACTGAACTGACATCAGGGGTCCTGTCAATCATAGGACAGAGTCCATTTATCATAGGAATAGGTCATGAATATGAATCACATCAAGAATGACTGAGACAAAGAAGAGCAAGGGTACTTACAGCTGTTCTTGAGGAGAGATCTTCAGAGATAATTTCTTCCGTGATCGTCTTTTTGCAGACGTTGCAGGTTTCAAAAAGGATGTCCCCATCGTTTCGATGTCTGTGGTCGCTGCAGCCGTTGTTGCTGTTGCTGCTGTGGTGGTGGTGGTGGTGGTGGTGGTGGTGGGTGTTGCTGCTGCTGTGGGGACCACAACGACTGTGGGCTTGCTTGTCTTTTTCTTCTGGATCTTCTTTATCGTCTTCTTCGATGTGCCTTTCTCGGGTTCAGTCAGCTTCCTCATCTTTGAACGTATCTGTTCGCACATCAGGTTGTCGCCCTTCGCACGTAACTTGGCGTACGCGTCGTCGGTCTTCATCTTTAAACACAGCAAGTCGTACACTTCACCCCACAGTTCAGCAGTCATGTCACCGTTCCCATCTCCACTGCTTCCTTGGCCACTCATGTCGCTTCGTGTCTTGTCATTCAATCGTTTCGACATGATGTTGTCCGGATGTTCTGTTCGTTGTTGTTTCTTTCCAAGTCTTCACGGAGGTGTGTCAACACTTGATGGTACTCTCTCCAAACACGTGTTTCTTCCAGATAAAACGCCAACAACCAACACAACGTGAGGAACATCAATCAGAGGGGGGCGATGTGGTTGCTTGGTCCGTTCAGTGAAAAGTGATGACCGGAGAGCATCGGGCGTATTAAAAGCCACGGAGGTCCTGCTTTCTGATTGGTCCGTTCCGGTGTCTGGTCTGAGTCTCCATTTTTCCAAACTGGACCGACCCTTGTGTTTCTTTTCCATAGGGTTAGGCTTGTAGCGTGAGAGAGAAAGCACAACCTCGGTTCGACCAATCAGAGCCCACCATGTCTCGAGCACGGTCTCTGATTGGTCGACAACCCAGGCTTCGGATTGGTCCGATTTCGATCCGTTTTTTTTTTCTTTCTGTAAGGGGTTCATGTCGATTCAGTTTCGATCCCCTTGTCATGCAAAAAAATTATAGAAAGTCGTCTCTGTACCCAAAGGGGAGCGTGTCTACAGGTAGGCCTGTGGTTTCGTCGTAGACGACACGTCGCTTGTCGTACACGGTACGATAGTCTTTTCGGGTGGGACGGGTCACGAGTGCGTTTTCGTGCCGAGGTCCTTTTCGAATGATCTGATGAGGGTAATCCAAACTGATTTTCTCCTCCTCCTCCTCTTTCCCAGACCGTTGTCCCAGTATCAGTCCTTTCATGGTGTCAAAGTTGAGATGGCGTTGGTTTCGGTAATTCAAAGTGAACCCTCGCACTTTGCAGGTCGTGCGCGTTCCATCGGGTCTGGGGTTCATTAACTCATAGCCATAGTTTTTGGGACCTCCTGACACAAACGTCTTGATGGTGTTTCCGTCCAGTTCATCCGTAAACTCACCCAACGAATGACCCAGCTCTGGATTCGCGTCGTGGGGTCGATGAATGTAAATGACGCTGTCCGTGTCAAAGTACAAGACCCTGCGGTCCACCAGGGCAAGGGTCTCGTACAGCTTGAGACGTGCTTGGGCGGTGACCCAAGCAGCGATGGCGACATTGAAATGAGAATGAGGGGTTTGGAATTCTTTCTGCTGGGTATAGGTCACTTCCACCATGTGTTCGTTGACAACGGTCACATCCTCGATGGTATTGCGGTCATCCCTCCACAAGGCAAAGTACTGTGCAGGATCGTTCATATAGACGTTCTGACTGTAGTCTACCCGTTGCCCAAACTTGCCCCAGAGCGAATTCAGTTGCATCTTGGCAATCGTGCGGCGTCCTGGATTTTTTTCGATGCGGTCCTTGTCCAACCGAATGCCTTCTTTGTCGTAGATCTCCTGGATGTAAGCGTCGTGATCCGTACATCCTTCGGGGTATCCGCTGGCTTCGAGCTTCTCCTTGAAATGTCGATCGATGTAAGTGTCAAAGAGTCCCACTTGCTGGGTGTCGGGGTCATGCTGTGCAAAGGTGTCAAAATGCCAAACGTCGTAGATCTGAAGCACCCGGTAGTCATACTTCTTCACGGCTTCCTGGAGTTCTACGGTGGCGTACGTCCCCACCCATGACCTCTCTTCGTCCGTGTGCTCGCAGGGGGAGTCTGACCGGGTATCGGCACACGTACGGCACAAAGGACAGAGCAGTTTGCCGCCCGATCTGTAAGGCAGTAGCGGATGGTAGAGTCGTTTCGGGGGTAGGACACGGCATTGGATCAGGCCTTTCAGTTCAAACAACGTGTCCACAGGGGGTTGATGGAGAAGGGTCGGGTGTCCCGTGGGAAACGCTCCGGTCTTACAAATGTAGGGATAAAGGGAACAAATATCAATGTACTTGATGGTTTCACCTTCTTGGGCTTCGTAGCATAATCGCGTGGCATTGGTGCGTCCTCCATAGAAGGCGTCGCGAGGGTTGAGCGGCCCGGGGACGTGACGACAGTGGGGTCCCTGCAAGAAAGCACGTAGAGCGGAGTCCTCCCGTTGCATTTTCGTAAATTCGTGCTCCCACAGGGCGACGACCCGTTTCACCTCAGGGTGTTGACTCAAGAGACTCAAGCGGTAGTGGGTGTCGGTGTAACGGGCTCCCAACGACGTGCCCAGGACGGGATGCGGTTCTCCACGTCGGGTCTTGTGACAGGTCTTGCACCCATGCCAGAAACAGCCCAGGAATTCGTAGACGGTGCCTGTCGCTGGATCGTACCCATCCACGCTGTACCGATGTTGGCCCTCTCCACAGGTGAACTCTTTTTCACCGCCATTCCTGGCGTGCTGGAGGTGCAGATGGGAGTCCCTTTCCATCAGAGAGTGGAGCCAGTGCATACAGGCCTGGGAATAGTTTCTCTTGGGTTGGTAGCCTTGAGGTGGAAGAATGGCGATGGTATTGGGTTTCAGGTCGTGTTTTCGGAAGGATTTCATGGTGAACGCAGCAGCTGTCATCACTTCCACAAAGGGATCCATGCCCACCGAGTGGATGGCGTTCTGTCGGAAGTCGGCGCATCCCCGTCTCAAAATGTCCACATCGCTCTGGCAGTAAGCTAAAAGTTCTTCTTGTAAGTCGAACAAGGCTCCTTCTTGCACTTTTTGGGTATGCCACTGGAGGAAGGCTGAGCGTTCCGCGGGAGACATGCCATCGGGATCGTACGTGACGGCTGGTGGATAGGGACCTCTGTAGGTCTGGTTGACTCTCGTATTGAAAAAGTGTGGAAAGTACCCTTTCTTCGTTTCTTTCAACCCAAAGCTCTTGGGAAAGGCTTTCAGGGGGTAAGGGATGAAATTTAAGCTGTCTTCGAAACACAGCCGTCCCAGGGTCATCTGCAAAATTTGTTGGCCATGTCGAATCTTGGTGGGGAGCGTCACCAGGAGGGGGGACAGGCCCTTCAGGATTAAGTGTAAATCATAGGATCGTGCATTGTGGGCCATCACATAAATGCGATCCTCCTTCGGGACTGTATGGCAGGAGGTGTTCTTGTTCTTTGGCTTCTTTGTTTTCTCCACTTCCATGACCTCTTCCACCTCCTCCACCTCTTCCGTCTCCTCCGCCTCCTGCTGGGGTGATGCATGCCGTTGACGTTTGGCAGCGCCCTTTCTTGAGGGGGTGCCATCCCGTTTTCTTTTTTTCCCCAGGGGGGCTGTTGTCCCCTTGCGTGTGCTGCCCTCCTCTTCCTCCGGGTTGGGCTTCTTCTTGGGTATTTCACACAACGTGGTCAACCACACACACACATCATGTCGCGTGGTGGGCCCTCGAAACACGATCTCACGGCTGGGACCATACCCTTCTTCTCTCCATGGGCAGTGTTCGCACAAGTTCTTACTCACTTCACTGATGCATCGTCCACATCCTAGTTGCACCACACACAAATTTGGAATGTGTTCCCCCGTGTCTTGCATGCATTCAAAATCGTAGAAGACGTATTGGACGTCGTCTCGTACGTGATGTTGTTCCTCTTCCCCCTCCTTCTCCGTTTCCTCTCCCCCCTCCCCCTCCTCCTCCCCCTCCTCGTTTTCTTCACGGAGAGGCGTCATGTAACAGCGATGGTCTGGGGTCATGGGTTCTCGGCACACCAAGCAGGGATGTTCTTCGTCGAAGCACTCGTGGTGAACCATGGGGGTCTCCAAGACGCGGACCAGCTGAAAACAGTTCGGGCACCTGTGAATCGATTGACAGGCGCTGGGTTTTCCCTCTGACGGTGACTGGAGATGTCGGGTGTAACACGTTGGATTGGGGAACCAACCTTGACATGTCAAGCAAGGGATCCCGAGCTCTTCCTGGGGTCCGCAATAGCTAGAGTAGAAGCAGCGGTGACAGCGGTATTCCTTGGTGCAGGGATGGGTTTCGGGATGGTCGTAACGTTTGTCGCAGCGTTCGCAGTAATGGTTAGAGCCATAAAAAGCGGACATGGAAGTGATGACATCGTAGTGCTGATCATGATGGTATAGATGCAGCACCGTGGCGTGAGGTGGAGCCTCATCACACTTGTACAACAGTCTCTGACCCACCTCTTGACTGTAGACTTTCAGTTGATAATGCAGGAGGGTCAAGGCCCGTCCCACGCGTGCGAGGTCGTCCAGCCCCCGACAGGGACCTTCAGGCAGGCCAAGGCGTCGAAACAAGGCCCGTGCCCGTAGGCCTTGAACGTCGACGCGATTCGTTCTCGTCAGTCTCACTAACTGGGCTTTCCATGCTGGGGTCAGAGGATGGGGTTTGTGGGCATAATGCTGTGCCACCACCAGGGCCCGTGCCAAACAGGATTGATCTTCGTTCTTGATCCGTACGATGCACCTTTTGCGTGTTAAAAAAGCTTCGAGTCCAATCACGTTTTTCACCCGGGGAGCACCACTGCCCGATCCTAACCTGTCGGGATCTGCGACGTGTACTAAAGTCACATCCATGGTGGCATCGATGTTCAGGTCTTTGTTGGACTGTTGGACTTTTTCCACAGCCTGCAAAATATCTGGCCCATGGAGATCTTCAAAACGTCGAAAGGGAATCCGTATGGGGGTGTTCAAAGCGGGATGATCGATACCTAGACCAATACGATCTCCCTTCTGACCTGACATCTGTTCATAAAAGTCATCGATCACCCTGTCAAATAAAGCTGGCAGTTCCAGGGGGACGCGTTCCGGTGGTACGGTGTCCAAGTAGTCTGGGTTGAAAGTCAAACGATAGGTATGATTAGCAGTTCTTAACCGTCTGGAGCGGGTGGTATCTTTCCTCTCCAAACGATAGGGCGCACTTTGGTTGCTCGTCATGATAGCGATGTGTGTCTGATGAACGCCTGTACTCTAAGAGGGTCTGAACGTCTGATGGATGGACAACCCTTCCCCAAAACAGGATCGAAATCGGACCAATCCGAAGCCTGGATTGTCGACCAATCAGAAGACAGCCTCGACCAATCAGAACACAGCACCCGACCCGAGTTGTGCTTACTCTCCCATGGTAAAATCCATTTCCTATGGAAAAGAAACACAGGGGTCGGGTCGTTTTGGAAAACCGAGGTGCAGGCCAGGCCCCGGAACGAACCAATCGGTGCGTTGCGTTTTGGGCCAACCAGGAAGCAGCCCATTTCGATCCAGTTCTTCCCCCATAAAACAAGAGTGGATTCGAATGGGTCAGTGTCACTTGTAAAATTGATGTGATAAAATCAAGAATGGCTGAAACAAAGAAGAGTGGTACGACGACGACGACGCGTGGCGAAGATGTGGGAATGGATGGTACAGATACTCGTGGATGTTGGAGTAAGAGTCATGCCGAGGAGGCGGTGTCACTGCTCAGTCAAACACCATCGCACTATTATCTGCGCTTTGAAAGAAGGCTCGCTTCGTTTGAGACGTGGCCCACGCAAATGTATCAGACTGCTGAAGAGATGGCTCATGCGGGCTTTGTCTACACTCAGGGTGCCGATGGTGTGTGCTGTTTCCAATGTGGTGTGCGGCTGAGACAATGGGCACCCCACGACAATCCTTGGGCGGCACATCACAAGTGGTCCCCAGACTGCGATTACCTCAAGCTAACCGGGCTGGTGAAACACCAGAAGCAACTACAACTACACTATCTCTGCGAAGAGAAACAGAGGTACACGAATGACGTAGCAGAGCCGGCTGCCTAGGAGGACGACGTTTCCCGTGTCCTGCGTTCCCGTTCAAGTTCCCGTTCCAGTTCCCCGTTCAAGTTCCCGTTCCAGTTCCCGTTCAAGTTCCCGTTTGTCTACTGCTGTTGTTGTGGATGGTTCAATCTGTTTCCGCTTCCTGTTTCCTACAAGCTTTTCTTTTTTTTGGACCCTACAAGTGGTGTCACGGTGGTCACCCTGATGACATACCCAGATGGTATACCCAGATGACAGCAAGTACCCCTTCGACGATCCTTGTCTTGTCATAAGCTTGGACATGATGATTCTTCTTGGACAGCAGCAGAAAAGTTTTCTTCTTTCCCAAAACGGCCCTTTTCAGGGCCACCCATCTCACCCAAAAGACAACTTTCTACCTTTGCTTTGCCAAACAATGACAATCCAAAACAAAGAACCCACACCCTCCCCTAGGCCTCTTGGAGGCACACGTCTAAAAATAAAATAAATAGATATAAATATAAATATATAAATAGAGACACGTGGTACACTACGTGTGCATGGAGACACGAGTCAAACATCACGTGTGCATGAAAACACGTGTTGCAGTACGTCTGTCGACTTACACGGGTGTCAACACCTCGGTATCCTTAAATAATCATAATAATAATAATTTGAAGACACACACACACAGGGCACCACGTTTTGCCTGACCACACGCTATTCTATGCATCAACGTCAACGTCTGTTTGAAGACATACACACACACACACACACACACACGCACACATGACATTCCGATTGGCATGGGAGTGACACACACGTACATCACGTAGGCATTCCCACGTTCATGTCTACCTATGAAGGTCCACCTTCCTTTAGCATTCAGACGACCGTCTACCTCAAAAAAATACCAAGGCTACCCAAGAAGAAAAAAACCGGATCGAAAACGGACCAATCCGAAGCCTGGGTTGTCGACCAATCAGAAGCGGCGCTCGGACCAGGTGGGGCTCTGATTGGTCGAACCGGGGTTGTGCTTTCTCTCCCATGGTAAAATCCATTTCCTATGGAAAAGAAACACAGGGTCGGTCCGTTTTGGAAAACCGAGGTGCTGACCAGGCCCCGGAACGAACCAATCGGGGGGCGCGGCCTGGCGAACCAACCAGGAGGGAGGATGTCAGTACCTCTCCTATAAAACAACAGTGGATTCGAGTGGGTCAGTGTCACTTGTAAAATTGATTCGAAAAATCAAGAATGGCTGAAAACTGGGATCTGGAGCTAGCCTCAGTGGTGCACCCTTTGCCACTGTGCAAAGGGTGTCGGTCGGAGTTGGAGAAGAAAGAAGCAGTACCGCCATTGCCATTGCCTCCACCATGGCAATGCGGTACATGCCAAGGGGGCCTGCCTGTGTACGCCCTTGGCACAAGGGCACGGGATGGAACATTTCAATGTGTGTACTGTAAGACCATCCTCAAGGACACCTACGTGCGTCGGTTAACGCACACCGGTAGGTGTCCTGTCAGACGTCAAATGAAAGTCCACCCGTGCCTTTGCACGTTGGCGTGCACATGCATGTAAACATCAAAACGGCCCTTTTCAGGGCCACCCATCTCTCCCGAAAGACAACTTTCCTCCTTTGCTTTGACGACCCTCCCACCCACCCACCCACACCATGAACCCGTCTCCTCCTCCTTTCCTTCCTCCCTCCCTCCCTCCCTTCACCACCACCACCCTCCCTCCCTCCCTCCCTCCCTCCACCACCGCCACCCCCTGGAGGCGCGCGCCACCGGACACGGAAGCGCCACCCTCTTGGAGGCGCGCGCCTCCGGACACGGAAGCGACGCCCTCTTGGAGGCGCGCGCCTCCGGACACGGAAGCGACGCCCTCTTGGAGGCGCACGCCACCGGACACGGAAGCGACGCCCTCTTGGAGGCGCACGCCACCGGAAACGGAAGCGACGCCATCTTGGAGGCACACGCGCAGAGTCCCATCATGCACTGCGCAGGTCACGTGACCGGAAGTGACGTCACAGAGGATGTGCCGCCATCTTGGTTCCATAATCCTGAGTGGTTCCATAATCCTGAGGTGGTTCCATACCGAGGTACTTAACTACTAATGTGCCTTTACTAAATCAGATGACAGCTACCTAACCAATATCAGCCAATATACACATTTCATCCCTAATGTAGTACACATCTGGCCAATTCGTCTACTTACCCTGATAAATAAGTTTTTTTGGATTTCAGAAAACACATCCCCGTTACAGTTTCACTCAGTACCACTTTGAAACAAAACGTCCCACGCCTGTAGCTACTTTAACAAATTTGATATGCATTGATTTGATGACATATATTGTGGGTTTGGAAAACATACGACTGGCACACTAATATTATTGTGTCAAAATTAGATAAAAAAAGAAGAAGCATTTATTACTTCTATTAATGATAACAATTTATTGGCACAGCAAGAAGTCCAGTGTACATATGTCATATGTCATCATCAGATCAGTCTCTTATCCATCAATAATCATGTTCTGCCATGGCACGGCTCCTACTGATTTGTTGAAGTAATGCTTAAGGATCTCCCGCTGCCTCTTTCCAGCCTAGATGTCTCTGTTTCCTCCTGCAACACGCTGCACATCTTCAAGTTGAGCAAGTTGTCTCCAGGTTCCTGGCACCACGTTGTACTTGACATGTTCCTCATCCACCATACCATTGTGGAGATCAGGATAACGGATCCTCATCAAGTTGTGCAGGCAGACACAGCATTCATCGATGTCATGCACAATAGAAGGCATTGGCTGCATGGTTGTGAGGAGGACTTGCCATCTCTGGGTCAAGATTCCAAATGCATTCTCCACCACACGTCGGCCCCTGGAGATCCTGTAGTTGTAGAATCTCTCGTCCTTTCGGAGATTCATGTGACCATATGGCTTCATAAATAAGGCCCTTATTCCCAAGGCATCATCTCCTACGATAAAGTATGGTATAGGCCGTCATCTTGGGGAATGGGGGATGTCTCAGGAAATCCGATGCTCCCTTCTTCAAGGCAGTCCTTGAGCTCATTGGAGATTTGAGTATCAGACATACTTCCATATGCACTGATACCCACAGGAACTTGTAGTCCATCCACAAGGGCCATGAGGACCACGGAGAAGAAGCCCTTGTAGGAGTGATACAAAGAGCCGCTCCTGCAAGGTTTCCTGATGACCACATTCTTGCCATCGAGAGCTCCCACATCATGAGGAACATTCCACCTGTTTCTGAAGACCTCCCCAATAGGTGTCTATTTGGCTGGAGTGGTAGGCCATGTGATGACCTCATCCTTGTATTCCTCCACAATGGCTTGGCAGACTTCAGGGATAATGAGCCTGGTGGTGTTCCTAGCCACACAGAAGCTGTACATGAGGCTGGGGTACTTGTCATCTGAAGCCAGGAACCTCACAGAGATGGCAAGCTTTACGCCTTCTTCATCTTGGTATCTAGCTTCTCTATCCTTGGCCCCGAACTCTGCACCAAATATTCAAACATGGCAGGCTCCATCCTGAGGTTGTTGAAGGAGGACCGTGAGTCTTCTACTCTGGGCTCCTCCATCAGTCTGGCGTAATGTCCATACAGCCTCCTCCTCTCCTCTGCCAGCCATGGTCGGGTCTGTGATATCTTCTGGGTCTTTTCCTCCTGTTTCTTCTCCTGGCCTCCTCCACATCGCTTTCAAGCAGGTCTTGCTGGAGGACAAAGAACATGGCGCAGGGTGTCCATACTCTATGATGGTTGGGCTGGGACTGATGAAAATGCTCGATTCGGCAGCATACTTGATACACCTGGGACATTCGTGTTACATTCTAAGTACATTCGAAGTACCATCTAAGTATTCTAACTGCATTCAGTTTGAATTCTTGACGTTCGAACAATATTCGGCGGACATTCCAGGAGCCTTCTGACAGCATTGGAGGTGAATTCATATATCACTCGAGGCTCCTTCCAACTGATCAGGGTGGTATTCAGGCAGCAATCGAACTACATTCGTATGGCATTCGAAGTGCATTTTTAATATTCTCACTGCATTCTAAATATTCCTATTGTGTTCCAACTACATTCAAGATGCATTCGAGAGCTAATACACCAGGAATATGCAAGAATCATTTGAGGCAAGTTCGAACTTCATTCTAGGTATTCAAACAACATTCTTACAAAGCTTGGTCTATATATTCTATATATAAAATTCCCTCCCGAATGTGGCACGAATTTTGAAAGTTCTTCCTTTCGGCTGGTTCTGCTTGATTCCTGCTGATTCCGAATAAGTGTGATGTGTCAGAGGACAATCGTGACTATGTCGTGATAAATTCTGCTATATCTGATAAAAATCATAACAATGTCCTATGATTTCTGGACGGTGTCTAGTGGATCAGGATGCTATCGTTATAAACAGGCTTGAATTATTTATTGCTGTTTCTAGTCGATTGAGTCCAGATTGCATCCAGATCTTACCGAATGTGAACTGTCTTTGTTGGTTCACTGTCCGGTCACTGTCGGATCTCTGTCGGATCACATTCGGGAGAATCGGGATGCTGTCGGGACAGATTCGGTCGTTTTTCACCATGCGGAAGATAAAATTCGGATCAGATTCGGATTGAGAATCGGGATGAATTCGGCTGGAAACGGCTGGATCGGGTAGCTTCCTAAACAATATCCGACTGTTTGTTAATGTCCCGCCACGAATCATTGGATCTTGATTAGACTTTTGACAAATTTTAATCGGGAATGGTCCGATCAAGGACTGTAGTAAAAATCCTGAATGTATGACTGAGCCTTTAGCCCTTCATGTCAAGCCCTCTCCAGGCGGACGCTCTACAACTAGACCGTGGAGGCCCTCCTGAACTTCTAGCGCAGAGGAGATGTAGCATTCTAAGGATATGATGTGAGGTATCCTGTGTGGTTTGAGGCATGAGTGACATCCATGTATATGTCGTTGGAAATGAGTCACGCTCTTAAAGAGGTTCTACAGTCAACAGTGTCTTCCTTGCTTCTGGGTAATAGAACCCCGACCAAAGGTTCCCCGACCTTAATATCTTATTAGTCAACATATCAATATGAGGAAGGCAGGTACTTGACATCTTTGCTGGAGCTCATACACAGCTAGACATAACTGAATTAACTGGATCAGCTTAGATTCCAAAGTCGGCTCTTGTAATGGCAAATGTACTTTTAATCTGCTTGATTATCACATTTAGAAAGACACTGGGTCACCTTACTAAAAATTGGCAACATAAAGCAAGGTCTGTTCTTTGTCCATATCTTATAAGGAGGATTTGTTCAACACCAACATGTCCAGGCCAGAACTACCAGGAACCATTTGTCTTGGGGTTATATACAGTTGCCACTTTAACTATATCATTGTGTTCTCAAAATGTATTTATCTGAACTGCAATGATCATCGAGTTGAAGTAATTAAGTCGTTCTCAAACGTCCACCGCACTTCAGAATGGAATGTTCCTATATATTTTCATGTCTTCAATCACCATGCTCAAGTGATTGGAATCAGATCATCTTGACTGGGTGCTGCCAGTTTGAAGCAAATGCAAGTGAAGTCTGATTGGTAAATGTGAGAGACAAAGGGGCACATAACTCGTAAGAAAACACTGGTGACTCTACGATCGAGCAACAAAACTCCAGTCTAGTTCAGCAAGGGTGGAAACTGGAATTATTATGTAGTCAGTTAATTCCGTTGACTCGGGAAAATGGGAATGCCTATCTTCATGTCCTAGGCCATCCCTCATGAATCATGCCTCTCTTTTTCATAACGAATGGTCGTCTATTCGAGTAAAAAGAGCTACCATTTGGGATATCGATAGTTCACATGGATGACAAGGTCAATCTTTACTTGTAGGTGATCCATTCATATCATGTCCCCACTATTTTGCATTCTATGCCCAATCGAATCAGTTTTGATGGATGATCAAGAATAGGTTGTTGTCTGAGGTTGACGTTTTATATTTATCCAGTGATTCCACAGATATCTCAACAATTTCTTCTCATCAAATTCAGATCGCCTGAATTATCAACAGATGGTACAAAAATGCTTAGAAGGTCAGCATTCCATCTGCGATTAAATGAGTCCATGACCAGTTTCAGGATTTCTTTGACACACGTTTTCTGGCAATGAGTAAAGGTGTGTCTCTGCTCTTTATTGCTGATGATATAATGTTCCTACAACTGAGAAACGAAAAACAGGCACAACACATGGTGGGAGCCATGACCATACACTACATCAGCTCTTACTTGTCTTTGAAACGGAAGATCTGAAGATGTTTTCAGATCACAGATCTGTCTGTGGGTTTATCTTGTCTTCTGTAATCTTTGTTTGAAATGTTGTAACAAAGGTGACACATCTGACTTGAAAGACATCGATTCTTTTTGTGCTGGCAATATATTTGAGATCCATAATCTGGACTATGTGATGGCACGTGGGTCGTCAATATCCTTGTCTATGTTATTGTATCTCGTTGTCAAGGGTCCACGTTCAATGGACCGTCTGCTGGAGTGTTGATGACATATAATTCCAGCTCTAGCTCAGGCCATATGTCCTGATGTTGTGTCAGTGGAGTGGAATATTAACTCTCTGGGACAGGAGACGTTGTTTGTTTCTTTTTGGACAGAAGACTGTGGCTTAACGTATAAAGGTCCATTCTAACAGATTGCGCAAAAAAAATTCCTTGATATCTTGGAATGTCTCACCTCATCAAATAAGACAATCTTCTCATCCTTTTATGTAGGTACTTACATGCAGGGACTGTGACTGCGCGTACATGTGTGTCTGGAGGCACCTATCCTTGTGGCTCCAGACATGACCTGCAAGCATGTTGGGATATGTTACTGTACGAGAAATATATTTTGAACAAGGCCCGGCTCTGACTTATAAGGTGACGTCTGAATAACCGGAAGTAATTGCACAATAATTGAAGTAGGAATAACCGGAAGTGATTTCTTGAATAAATAGAAGTGACGCCAGGGATTCCGTTAGTGGCTTCATTTAATGACCGATGCAGCATGACATCGTTTGTTCTGAAATCATTTGTTATTTTGCAACTACAAACATGATGGAAACTGGATTTCCCCATATATAGACTACTAACTGTAACTGTGTGTTCGAATCATTCTGTCTTCATTCCAGATGCACTCCCTCATAACAATGCAAATATACTATAACAGAAATCTATTAACTATTTACGCATATGCGCCTATACATTAAGTACATACATACCTGTAGCATAGGCCTATTGTTCCTGATAATCAATTGTTTTATATTTCAGATACTACGAACACCAGTTTACAGGTCACTTTGTCTTGTACAAGAACTACGAGCATAACACCGAGGTACAAATTCAGGATCATGTAAACATGTAAACACACTAGATGTCGAATTATTTTTATAATTATACATTTATTATTTATAAGTTCTGAAAAGTGAACGTTGTGCGACAATTGTGGTTCCGGTTTGTGGATTTTCTTAGTCTTAGATTTCCGTGATCACTCATGTGCTATTTCTAGATCTATTGTTAAATTCTTCGAGTAAATAACCGACATAAGATACACGCATAACGCATACACGCATAACGCCGTACTAAATAGGCTTTGCCTAAAATTAATACGGATGTTGTCACAACACAGAACTGCAAAGAGTTTGCAACTGATTGATGTAATTTTAGTTGCAAAGCGGGCGTTGTAAATTCACATTTTACTTTTGTCACATTTACGAGTATTAACCCTCATCAGCTCACATGTTTGATGACTTGATTATACAGTTCAACTATGCACCCTTGATTTTACATTGCAGGTACAAATGTCAACCACTCCCTGTTATTATACACCAAGGTGTCCATGTGCCATAGCTGTAAGGTCGGGACGAACTGTCTTCCGCCTTGACCGGTGTGCTGGTGAAATAGTACCCTGGGAAATCGGGTTTGCTTCATGTGGAGATCACCTTGGGGACATGATCGTAAAAAAGAAGGGATCTTTGTATGAGGTAAACATTGGTTCATCTGAGCGATCTAACATTCATTTAGATTTTGTGACAGGTAAAACCATCAGTTTCCTTAATAATGTTGTGTATGAATATTTTATTGATAAACTATTGACAGACGTTAGCCTCAAAGAGTATGTCCCTCCGGATGAGATGGTGTTATGGATTATAGACACTCATTATGGGTGATAGAGGATATTTCATGTGTCGAGTGAAATATCACGTTTCGAGTGACGGGGGGAAAGGAGATATTTTCATGAGTGACGTATCCTATTTATTATATACTTTTTGTGTAGTTTTCTACCGGAAAAATAAATAATTTCGTAACAAATGTCAAACCTTGAAACGTAAATTCTCCCTAACAAACACAGAGGGACGGTTCAGCACCCCTTGTATTTGCAAATATAAAGGTAGTTTCGTTTTTGCGAAATCTTAAAAAATGTAAACAAAAGTATTAAAAAATAAATGAGGGTCACGAAAATTCTTTGTCATACATTTAGACATGATTATAAACAAGATCAACTTTAACAAAAAATATTCTTAAAAACTAGGAGACAGTGGAAGTGAAAGAATGCTGGTCAAGTAACAAAAATGGTGCTTTTTGAAACGAATTGTCTCGATTGACGAGTTAAATGAAACTAACAGTATATAACAAAACATTTTCGAGAGAATAACAAACGGCAAGAAGTGATACTTACTCCATAAATGACCATCTGTCAATGTATGTCAATATGTAGCCTTGTCAATGTGGAACTAACGTAAAAAGGACTGAACAGTTTGTGCACGCGCTTGACACTTTTGATAAAGGGAGGCACTTTAAAGGGAGGTAACTCTTGTATGACAATACTTCCGTCAACTTGTTATGTTCACTGGCGTCGTACGTTATCCGTCGTTTGAGCCACTGAGGCAGCCGTGATTAAGCTGGAATGTTATAAATAAAATAAAACAATCAAACACATTATAACCAAAGAGAATCTTGGAGTCGATCCAACAATAAAGCAAGTTTTTGAACATCAGAATCAAGAATGGTGACACCTTAGTGAGTGAAAGGTCGGTTCAACGCCGATGTGAACAGTATTCCAATTACATCAGTATTCCAGTTATATATTGGTGTGTCAGCTTAATGTGGGAGGATCACGATATCGATATGGCTGAAATATTGCTGATGTGACGTAAAGCATAAACTCACTAATGTGGGAGGAGAGCCCTAAGTGATACCAATGTTCAGCCGTTTACGACTTTGGTGAAACCAATGCTTTGGTGCTGACGATATCTCGAAACATAATCGGTGCGCCCTCGGATTCGTACCCACAATCATAAATTTGTGGCGTGTCTAAGGTACGCAATTCTGCAAGAATAAGTTAATGGTATCAATGTCAAACTTTAGATGATATCATTTGTGTTATTCAGCGTGCATGGCAGTTGTTTCCAGAAACAACTATCTACAGATATTCGCGGCGCATGGGACAAATATGTCAGCTCAACTTAATAGAAGATGTATAATTACGTATACTAGTTGTATGGTACAAAGCAATATAGTACACTTCAGATATAGCTTGAAACAGCAGAAAGTATGACAATGGTTAAATAAGATTGATAACAACAGATTCAAGTTATAGACCTTTAAACATCTTTAGCTTTTTTATTCAATTTTAGGTATTTTTGCCTACCGGAACAACTATCAAGGTTTACTTACAAAGACTGTATCTGAATGTGTTCATCTATCCATCCGTCGATGATATAAACCATACATCCGGGCTGTGTGGAACACTGACTGGAGACTGCTCAGATGACTTTAAACTGAAGAATGGGGCTTATTCAACGGCAACAAATGCAAGAGCTCAGTGTTTCGGTGCTGGATACTGGGAAACCTTTCAAGACTTTTCAAGTTCATGGAGGTATGCATGATCTGAATCACAACTAACACTCCCCTCAGCTCATATATTGTGTTCTCCTGTGTCCATTTGAGTGTGTATGTTGTTTATGACAAGTCAGCAGTTTGGTATCTCAGCAATATCATGGCAATCAGCTGACACCTTGACAAGCATGACAAAAGCTTTGGCATACTTCTATGAACATGATGTTATGATGATGGGGTTTGCTTGAAACTACTGGGAACCTATTCATCTCCAGAATCTACCCATTAGTCGTAACAATGAGGCATCCTGGACAGTGTTATCTTTCTAGTCATGATCAGTGAGATTGAGCTTGACATTTGTCCCACATACGAGTGATGAATCATCTGTTGTGGCATGTACAGAATGAATAATCTTGATAACACTTGGCAGAACTTGTCTGTAATATGCCATCTAGATATCCCACAGGTGAATAGATCACCTATAGATCACGTATACGGAATGAATTATCTACGTGGCACATGTGTGCAAGGAATCATTTTGATAGATCGAAAATAGTACTTGTGTTTAATGAATGATATAGATATCTAGATATATTACGTGTAAAGAAGAATGTAGATTTAATGTGTGTGTACTGAATCTACTCTATGTCACGTGTATGTAATTAGATACTGAACCGCAAAAGAAACGTCACCCCAAGTAACATTGCATGAAAAGTTGTCATTTAAATTAATGGATTATTTTTGTCAGTTTCTAAAATTTAACATTACCTTGTCCCAAAAAATGAAATTTGATGATAAAAAAAACAAAGCAGATGACAATAAAACAGATCATTGCCGTTGCTATGATGAAACGCATCACGGCTAAAACCATGGTAACCCGATGCACGTGTTACGTGCAAATTGAAATGCACATGTCTTCCCCCATTTCTTGCCCTATAAAAATCCTCCCAGATTGGATAACATGCATTCGTTATTGAATTTCTACCACATGCCAAGATTGACAAGAAACCAGCAACACCAAGCCCTTGGACGATTGCAAGCTGGAAAAACACCCGGCAAACTTCTCAAGTCTTGAGACCACATGCTATACCTCATTTTGCACGTCGCCGCAACCACAAGTTTCAGCATGATAACGCCCATGCCCACACTGCGAGACTAACAAGAGACTTCCTCCAGCAGAATGGCATCAGAATCATGCAGTGGCCTGCCTTCAGTCCCGATTTAAATCCCATTGAGCACCTGTGGGACGAGATTCAAAGAGGGACGAATGACGTCCGACCAAGGCCGACAACTGCAGCTGAACTGCGTCAGGCGCTCCTCAGAGTGTGGGCTCAAGTGCCTGTGGCCTTCGTCAACCCCCGCATCCATTCCATGTATCGACGTTGCACGGCAGGAAACATTGCACATGGTGGACACACGAGATACTGACTTGTGATGCCATTTTCTCAGATACTTGTGTTGTGTTTCACTTTAAGAACATTTGTCCCTTTAATTTCAACCTTGATGATCAGTTTTGCCAAGTTTCATCTTTTTAATATGTCTCAAAGTAAGTTTACAGTGTTTGGACAAATAAGGTTTCTCACATATCTATCCATGGTGACGTTTCTTTTGCGGTTCAGTATACATAATTAAAAACTATATGTGTGTCATGAACGTGTTAAATCACCTAGATATTACAAGTGTGTCATGAATCTAAAGATTATGTCTGCTCAGAAATGGGATGGTTCTACTTTTGTTAAGTTTGCAAGGGAGAAGGAAACTCTGTTTGATAGGTGGTGTACTTCAAAAGAGGTCAATGGTGATTTCATAGTTTGAGGAAATTTGTTTTGCTTAAGTATTTTAAGCAGTATGTGTCAATGGATATCTGGCCATTTCTTGATGAGCAGAAAGTTGATCAGTTACCCAAGGCTGCTAATTTGGCTGATGATTATTAGCTAGGGTTAGGGTTAGTTTTGAGCAGGATAGTTCATCCCCTCCTAGATCTAGAGGTCTCATTCTGAGTTTGTTGACAAAAAGTCAAGTTCTATTCCAGTTGGTTCCAATGATACTTCTGGATTTTCGTTAGAGCATACTTGTAAATATTGTTGCAAGCCAGGGCATATCAGTGTAGAAAGCTCGCTTAATGCTTTTGTGAATGTCAAATCACAGCCTTTTTGTGGTTCGCCTAATAAGGAGTTAAAAGCTGTTGCAGACCAAGTCATCAAATGCTGTTGTTGTGAAAGAGGTGTTCTTACCTTTTGTTAGTAAAGAATTTGTGTCAGCTAAAGATGAAAGTTCCAACTCTGACTTTGGATGTTATTTTGACACTTTCTGACGAGTCATCAGCAAAGTATGACGTTTGGCCAGAGGGTTTACCTCTCCATTGTGTGAATTTGAAGACAGATTTGGTGTCTGGGTTCCACAAAGTGGGGGTTGTTGAACTTTACCTGTTACAAATGTAGACTTATTCATTGGAATGGGGATTTGGAAGATGTTTAGCTGTTACTGTTGTTTGTCTTGAACCTAGCTCTTCGGAAAATACTGACAATCTGAAATTCAAGTTTCTGTTCCTTCTGAGAATGAGTCCAGTTATGTTTTTGCTTGCACGTTTATGGATCATTCGTCCGATCTGGTTTAGTATTGGAGGGAGAGCATTCATAATTCTGACAGTTTGACTCTTTTGAGGAACCAGTTAGTAATGCTACATGGGAAAAACCCAGAACTCTAAGTTCTTGCCAACAGGGCACTCCCTCACAAAAAAGCTAGCCAGGTTCCAGTTTACAATTATTTCAAGGATAATGTCTTGATGAGGAAATGGAGGCCGTCAGACGTACCTGCTGATAATGAATAGAAGGTGTTCAGTCAATCCATATCAAAAGCATGTTATGAGTTTGGCACATGAAACTCCAGCAGGTCATTTTGGTGTGAACAAAACGTGTGACAAGATTCTGTCCCATATGTTTTGGGCTAGTTGGCGGCATGATGTGGCTGAAAACATGCCATGTGTGTCAAATGTATGGCCAGCCATTTAAAAAAGCCATCCCAGCCCTTTCTCGCTTTTGAAGAACCTATTAGCAGGGTCATTGTCGATTGTGTTAGTCCTCTGTCTGAAATTAAGTCAGGACATCAATACATCATCATGGGTTCTTCCACAAGGTTCACAGAAGCTTTTCCTTTATGGAAAATAACAGATCTTGTTATTAACAAGGCTTTGATAAATTTCGTCACCATGGTTGGTTTGCCTAAGACTATACAGTCAGATTAGGACTCTGATTTCATTTCAGGTGTTCTGCAACGGGCTATGCACCAGTTAGGCATTACTCAGATTAAGTACAGTGCATATCATCCTGAACATCAAGGAGCTTTAGAGAGGTTTCATCACTCTTAAAATATGATAAGAATCTAATGTTTTGAGACTGAGAAGGATGAAGACATATATTGCGTCATTTCGGGCTCGGCCTAAAAAGCTTGTGAAGTTGCTCAGGATAACCTGACAGAATCCCAGGAGAAAGTGAAAGTACATTATGACCAAAAGTCTCAAGAGAGAAATTTCAGTCCTGGCGATAAAGTCTCATATCTAAAGAATCCCTGATCAACCATTACATGTTCCATGACACGGTCCATATGTTTTTGACAGAAACATTAGCGATACTGACCTATGTTGTACGAACACAACTCTGTCATGTCAATATGATTAGAAAGTATCATGAAAGAAATGAAAGTGTACCAACTCAGTGAGGTGCCACTGTTTCCCCTGTTGATATTTTATCAGATTATGCTACTTTGTAGTGGCATTGCTGATTATGCGAGCAATAAACTAAACAACTCTGAAATTTTAGCTAACTTGGCTGCTAAGTTATGTCATTTGACATATGAGCAAAAGGCTTAGGTTTCAGAGTTAATTTAACACTTTCTTCACTTGTTCAAGGATGTATCTCGCAGTACAGATTTAGTGTGGCATTATGTAGATGTAAGGGATGCTGTGCCTGTTAAACAAAATCCCAAACGGGTGAATCCAACCAAGCCTGAAGCTCTGAAGTAGAAATTCAATACATGATTGACAATGACAATATTGAAACAAGTCATAGTGACAAGAGTTCACCTTGCATTCTTGTGCCGTCGCCTGATTGTACATGTTACACTGACATGAAACCTGTGAACGCTGTTTCTAAAACTGACTCTTATCCAATACCAAGAATCGATAACTACATCGACAGAATCGGCAAAGGCAAGTACGTAAGCAAGTGTGAACTTTTAAAGGGATATGAGTTTTCTCTGTATGGATTGTTACTACTATAAGTTCTGCCAAAATTCTTCACATGTGGCAGCCCCTCTCAACAATGTGCTGGGCAAAACGTTGAAATTTGTTTGGGACAGCAATTGTCAGGCTGCTTTTGAGAAAATTAAAGCCTTTCTCATGTATTCGCCTAATCTCTAGGCACCAAACTTGTCCTGTTGCAGGAAGATGCACCTGGCATTGATCATCCTGTTTGTTATTATTCACAGATGTTATTATTGACAAATATCAAAGAAAAAGAAACTCTTGCTCAGTTGTTTTGGAAGTGTACTTGGTTACTACTTTGTTTCCTATTCAAGTGTACACTGATCACAATCCACTGACTTTTCTTCATGAAATGAAGAACAAACACCAAGGCCTAATGCACTGGAACGTATCTTGGCAAGACTTTGATTTAGATATCAAGAATATCAAGACAACATTATTGCTGATGCATTATCGCGAGTTGGTTGAGTGTGATCAGTTCTGACTGAAATATAATGTGCATACAGATTATCATGAATATCATGTATAATGGTGTGAATTATTGATAGCTTTTGCACTTTTAACTATGGTCAGGCTTTCTTTCTTTTTGTAATAAGGTATTGTATTTTATTGTTGGACAATGATTGTAAGTGTATAACATTGTTTGTGGATAAGATTCGGTAGTTATTGCATTGTTTCTGTTGAGATTCGGTAGGTCATTGCATTGTTTCTGTTGAGATTCGGTAGGTCATTTCATTGTTTCTGTTGAGATTCGGTAGGTCATTGCATTGTTTCTGTTGAGATTCAGTAGGTCATTGCATTGTTTCTGTTCAGACTCGGTAGGTAATTGCATTGTTTATGTTGAGATTAGGTAGGTCATTGCATTGTTTCTGTTGAGATTCGCTAGGTCAATGCATTGTTTCTGTTCAGACTCTGTAGGTAATTGCATTGTTTCTGTTGACATTCGGTAGATCATTGCATTGTTTCTGTTGAGATTCGGTAGGTCATTGCATTGTTTCTGTTGAGATTCGATAAGTCATTGCATTGTTTCTGTTGAGATTCGGTAGGTCATTGCATTGTTTCTGTTGAGATTCAGTAGGTCGTTGCATTGTTTGTGATGAGATTCGGTAGGTATTGCAATGTTTCTGTTGAGATTCGGTAGGTCATTGCATTGTTTCTGTTGAGATTCGGTAGGTCATTGCATTGTTTCTGGTGAGATTCGGTAGGTATTGCAATGTTTCTGTTAAGAGTCGGTAGGTCATTGCAATGTTTCTGTTGAGATTCGGTAGGTATTGCATTAACGAATATTCTGGAAGGTGTTTGGGCTATATAAGAGGACGAAGAAGTGACTAGAACATCTCTCACACATCTTCATTTGAGAATACATCAATACCACCTTTCGTGTGAAGATCACTTTTCACCCTGGATTCCTTGCCTCAGCTCATACTGGTAGTGTGACCACTGTCGCAAGTGAATTTATCATTATCACTGACTTTGGCTTTCAACACTGTATTTTTGTATTTGATACTGACCACTGCCATCATATTTTGTACTGTCATTGAATATTGTTCTACCACTCTATTGTATACTGCCATTGTAATTGCTATGCAGTAATGTGTATTGATTTATAAACCTCGTGAATTTTGACATACATATGTTGATTGTATACCATTTGTTGGTTGGTTGTTTTTTTATTCACACTTAATTCTTTTACGTACAGATTTCCTGGTTAACATATTGTTTCAATTTTGGAATCAACATGTAATATTTGCAATTTCAACGTTTCTCATTGCACTATTGGCATATTGTCTGACTGGTGTCTGCAGTGAATGACTCTGCAGTGAGGAGGCCGTCTAAACGTACACATATGTGTATATGTTTCGAATCTGTAAATATCACATGGCTTTTGAATCCTCTAGATACTATCATATGATATGTTATGAATCATCTACTTGAGAAAAATATAATTGATCGTATTTTCACATATTGCATATGTGTGCGAAATCCTCTAGATATTGCATATATGTTAAAATATCCTCTGAATATTGCGTATTTGTTCCAGTCTGGATAGAAACAAGTCTCTGTTTGACGACGATGTTGTACACGGCTTGGACGCCAACACGAATGTTTCTTTCTCCTATTGTGGGTGTAAGCCTAACGAAGATCCCTCTTCAACTTCTGGGCAGAACGGCGTTGTATGTTCTGCCAACAAAGCAAAGCAGTGCATATACCAACCAAATTTCACATGGGTAACTCAAAAGAATCGATGTTCAATCAGTAAAAAGAAGAAGAAGAGATCAGCTGACTTAGAACCAGTTCCTGTTATACGGAAGCGAAGGGTAGGGTATATACAACGACTTGAATCCGTTTAAATTTGTTCAGTGTGAGTGTGTAAAAGATTTTTTCTTTCATAGTGGACTGTGAATAATCGACGAAGACTGTAAAGGTCCAGTTATGCAATGATAAATAAGATTACACAATTTAAAGAACTGAATTTATGTTTATATTAGAGTCATTCAAGATAGGACCTTGATGTATTCAATGGGTGGTCGTTGTTAGTCGTTCACTTCATCATTACAACAATCTGTCTGGTTGAATTCATTGCATCTGAACATGGATAGAATTTCGTAGCAAAGGGTATGAAAGTCGCAGCTAGGAAATGTTGTACTGTTTCGGGAAACAATGTAGCCATATACAGGACACTATTGACATATTTATTTCAGAAACAATTATGCATAACCGTTTCCTTGTATTAGCCTTTGATGGACCTGTGGGTCAGTGTATACAATATCAAGTGAATAATAATGCAAATGTGCTGATTTCAATTTATTACACGTATTCCTGTACGACGTGTGTTGGGTTAGTCCAGATAGAAGCAATTTAAAATTATTATTGATTACATGGAATTATTATATCGTCCAGTCAACAGGATGGACAGAGCAGTCAGCACGTACCTACTGTGAAGGCCTCTTTAATGTTTCTACTGCCATAACTACGTGTCAAAACATAGATGAAACAAGCATAGAGCAGAGTAAACAGGACTGCATTTTGGATATACAGGTAAAAAAAATGTCCATGATATATCTCTTTGACAAGCTAGTGTACACTGATATTTTATTTACTAGTGAGTGAGTGAGTGAGTGAGTTGGGTTTAACACCGCTTTTAACATTATTCCAGTTATATCACGGCGTGTCAGCTTAATGTGGGTGAAATTCTTTTGAATTTATCTGCCTCATAACTCATCAAATACGAAGCAGGATGTTTACACGTCGAAAGCTGATTTTAAACACGTACAGAGAGATGTCTTTAAGACCAGATATATGCTATTGCAGTCTGACGACCGAAAAATGCCGAAAATGTTCTTGTTCCCAGTATAAATGGATAGGCTGGATGGTCTGAATCGTTCTGTATAGTGGGTGAATAAAATTGTTTTGCACCTCCGTTCAAAGAAAACAATTGTTTGTTTTTGAAAAGCTGATTGAAAAATACTATTCCATTTCTCCCCACCCCATACAAGAATATTGAATTCCAGGCAGTCTCTAAGATCACCTTTATCTCCAGACATATTTTTTATGCCAAGAGTGTGCTTTTAAAGAAAAGAGTATTTGGTGCAAAAATCTGGCGCAATGTTTGCAATAAATACAAAGTTTACTGAGTAATGCTGGACTCCCTTATTGATAAAAACGTACAAAAAAGTACTGAAAGACATTCCCATGGAAACTAATTGTGACCCCCTCCTTGCCATCCGATAAATGTTTTGTACATTTACACAGCTGATCACCACTTTAAAATTCTTTGAATAGGTTCTTGGTCTCTTAGGTGTTACCCACATTGTTAATCCATTCGTCATCCTAAGTAAGCATGGTCCCAATTCAAAATGAACATCTGACAAGTGTTTTTGTGATACTTTGCTATCATATATTATTTCTTGACTGTTAAATGTCAGTAGAGGTTAAATGTCAGTAGAGGAAATATCAAATCGTCGTTCACCATTACCGCTCATTAAGTTCCATTGTCAAATTTGTTTTGTCAACAACAGAGTAATCGCACCCATGCTCTGTCAAGTTTCATTTATACATTGTTACACATCGATTCCCCAGTTGAAACGCAAATTTTAGCCCATAAATCGGTACCTAAAGAGTTAATGAGATTATGAAATAACCACACAAGATAAATGATATTGAATAACAGGGGCTCACTTTAAGTTTAGTGATTTTTCATCACTATTTTGCCTTTTACACCCAACGGAAAATGTTTCAGCAGATGTTCGATTCTGATCTTATTAATAATGTTTCATATTTCTACATATTAGATTCCTGCGACATTCATTTACTTATTCAGGATATGTTCTTTGTTCTTAATGACAGTAGTACCGCTATATAAACATGTACTGCAGCTACTATACTTTGCCATAGCTGACGGGCGATACATACTTCTCCGACATGGCCGTGGAGACAGCAAAGGAACAATGTGGCAGAAAGGTCATGATGAACGCCACAGTCGCTGCTAGAGCTGTTGCAGCGAATGGAGACAACGAAAGACTGTGGGAGCAGTTTCAGGGGGTCTCCTGCACCAACGAATGTAGTCACAGGGGAACGTGTGTAGAAGGTAAGGCTTTTCTGGTTGAGGCTATGATGGCATTCATTACAATTTTGTATGGCAGCATAAAATACTCTTGCGTTCGAACATATATTTTTTTTAAAAAGAAACGCATAACCCGTATTTGCTGAGAAAATGTTGTATATTCAAACATGAATAACTTGGTTGGAAATAAACTTGAGTACATGGAATTTTACATCCGTTTAGGAGAGATCAATGTCTATACAATGATGTCCATAACATGAGGTAAAGCATTCACAATATTCCTCAAACGTGAATGGAGTATCAATATCTTGTGTGCCCACCACGTGCACGAATAACAGTTCTCACACGCCTTGTCATAGACTGGATGAGACGCTGGATAACGGCCTGGGGAATCCTCCGCCACTCCTCCTGCAGAAATGCAGCTAGTGCCTGGAGAGTTTGGGGTTGATGTTGACGCTGACGGAGACGGCGATCAAGTTCATCCCACAGGTGCTCTATTGGGTTAAGATCCGGGGAACGGGACGGCCAGGGGAGCACATTGACATTGTTAGCAGCGAGAAAGGTCATTGTGACACGTGCCGTGTGGAGCCGGGCGTTGTCCTGCTGGAAAATCTCACGTTGGACGTCAGTGGCAGGCAGGAGGTGTGGTAGCAGGATGGTGTCTCTGTAGCGTACGGCCGTCAGGTTTCCCTGGACGTGGACAAGATCGGTACGATCAGTGTAGGATATTGCCGCCCACATCATCACACTCCCTCCACCAAATATGTCCACTTGACGCACGCAGTTAGGGGCATAACGTTCATGAACACGTCTGTAGACCCGGTTCCTACCATCACGTCTCTGTAACAGGAATCTGGACTTATCGCTAAACTAAATGCGTCGCCAGTTGCGAAGGTTCCAGGCAGTCACGTTGTTACACCAACGGAGACGACGAGCACGATGATGACGACGTGGCACGTTCCCGACGTAGGGTCTCCTGGCTCTCAGTCCATGTTCTCTCAGCCTGTTCCGTACAGTCTGGCCTGTCCGTATCCTCCTAAGTCCTGGCACACTGGCTGCAGTGCTCTCACCCGTCGCAGTACGGTCACGCAAATGGAGGACCCGGATGTAGCGATCCTGGGCTGGTGTGGTGACTTTAGGTCTTCCTGTACGGGGACGGTCATTTGTTGTGCCTGTTTGGTTGTAGCGAGCTGCAAGCCGTGATTTTGTGCTTTGGCTAACATTCAGAGGTCGGGCAACAGAAGAATGGGACTCTCCAGCCTGCAGTCTTCCAATGGTGATGTTCCTTGCTGCAGCATCAAGACGTGGCTTGCTCATTTGAGTTTGGAAACGCCTTCTGAACGAATACCTATTTCCGAAAGCAAGCTTGCTTTTATTGCCAAACACTGCATGCTTTTCCTGCCCAATTTCAACGTGCAAGATGCCACTTGTTGCGTTGTGGCAATGCATTTCTTACTCATTCTAGAAAATCACATGTAAGTCAACATTTTCAAGCAAAGTCGATTTGTTGCAAACGGAAGTGTGTCAATTGATGCTCTTACCAATATTGATACATATTTTGACGATAATATGAATACAATAGGTATTATTTTCGTTTTGACATATCAGTAACACCTATGCGTTTCTTTTTTTGGATAGTATATGTCAATGGTTTAACTGGACGAGGAGAACATGTCCAAAGCTTTACTTTGCACTGATGGCATTTCCCCGTATGATGTGGAATGTTGGCGACCAAGTCGTGTCAGGAGCCAAACATTTGCTGTGCATAGGTACCCTCCTTGTGGCGCCAGAATCAGATGATAAATGGTTATATAATAGCTTGAGATCTTCAATTGTCATCATTGTATCTATGTTCGTCGCAAAAGACAAAACAAATGACTTCATTGTATTTTCTTGGCTTCGTCAATCAAATATGAATTTCTGATACATGTACGTTAAAGGTAAATAGTCATTTATTCAGTGGGAGCAGTTAGCCCATAATCAAGTGAGTCGGTTCAGTGTCATCTCTTTATTCACTGTTAGTGAAATATGTATGTTTCTCCACAAGGCGAATGTCAGTGTGAGACTGGATATGGAGCCTTAGACTGCTCTGTAGACATCTCTGAACCGCCAAAAACATTTGGCCTGAGGGAGGACGGTGTCTGCGATGTTGCCTCTCACCCCTGCAACGTCAGCCACGTGCTTACAGAGTATATCTTGGAGAACAGTTACAGTAATTGTCGCACTAGATTCTTCGAGGTATGTTTTATTCATTATGTTAATGTTGAAACAAAAGATAAATATTATTATTTTTAGCTCATCCAGCCTGAAATGTTTAAGTCGTTGCAAGTCGTTATTCGGCGTCAATTAACCTTTCACATATTCGCCTTATTCTCCAAAATGCAATGCATCAAAACTGTAATTTCAATATATTGGAAGATAAAAATGTTTGATAAAAACGTAAAGACAAAGACGCGCAGGATGGTCACCAGGTGAAGGACTCAGCTTCTTCAAGGCAGAAGTTTTGCCATATTGGAGAAAAAAAACATCATCTAAGTCATCTGACGTAAACTTCTCCTTTATGAAACTGAAATACAATTGCTTGTTCCTACCAAGGATGCCACCTGAATTTGTTATAAGAGGTCGAAATCCGATTTTCAATATTTTAAATTGTTACCTCGACTTGCACATTTCGTCCTTTGACATTGCAGAAAGCTGAAACGTAACATGCCAATAATCAGTCAAAATGTAACGATGTTTAGTACATGTTTAATTCGTAGTGGGGCTCAAGACATGTGTTCCGTTTTTCGCTATATTGGTAAGTTTGACTTCAGACAGTTTGGGCCATGCTCATACATTCTGTCGGGGCGGTCGGGTATCCTAGTGGTTAGAGCGTTCGCTCGTCACGCCGAAGACCCGGGTTCGATTCCCGACATGGGTACAATGTGTGAAGCCCATTTCTGGTGTCCCCCGCCGTGATGTTGCTGGAATATTGCTAAAAGCGACGTAAAGCCATACTCACTCACTCACTCATTCTGTCACAATGCATTACCTCACACTGCAAATATCATCTCTTCAGAAATTACTTGACCAATGAAGCTTTTAACTTCACAAGTTTGTTCCCACCAAAGATCTGAATTTATTCAAGAAGTTCAAATCTGATTTCCAATATGGGCCCCGCAGTAGTTATTATGGCCTCCACACAGCCATTTCTGTTCAGTATGTACTGTAATGCTCTACAATTACGAGTGAGTGAGTGAGTGAGGTTTTACGTCGCTTTTAGCAATATTCCAGCAATATCACGGCGGGGGACACCAGAAATGGGCTTCACACACTGTACCCATGTCGGGAATCGAACTTGGGTCTTCGGCGAGACGAGCGAACGCTTTAACCACAAGGCTACCCCACCGCCCCTCTACAATGACGAGAATGAGGAAAACGAACATTGGTTCTTCTTATGATGATATCCAATTTTGTCCCAATGATCAGGATTCTGCTGTGTATAGTGTGTGCTCATTTGAGATGCTGTAATATATTAGAAATACTTTTGTTCTTTGAAGGTATACAGGGATCAGAGTTGGAACGAAGGACCCGTGAAGATCCGGGGTATAGACTAGTAGAATAGGTCTTCAGCAACCGATTCTTGTCGTAAAAGGCGACTATGCTTATTGCAAGGGGCGACTAACGGGATCGGGTGGTCAGGCTTGGTTGATGATCATGATGTCAATCACTGGATTGTCTGGTCCAGACTCGATTATTTACACACCGCCGTCATAAAGCTTGAATATTGCTGAGTGCAGCGTTGAACAACAAACAAACAAACAAATTGGAATCAAGAGTAAATTTAAGTGCTGTATATTGCAAGAATTATATAAAATAGTACATTCATTCTTGCAGATTCAGATATACGCTCGTACATTTAGTTTCTAGTGGATACTGATGCACATGTAGACGTTATTCATTAGTATTCATGCAAAACATACTTAAATAACAATTCTGATAGCACGATCAGAAACTGTTGACCGTCAGCTGTATTTCGTTTACATTGAGCACTGTCATGGGCAAATTAAGAAACCCTCTTTAATGAAATCACACATTAAATGTGTTAACTGTGTAGACATTGATTTACAGATAGACAACAACAATACCATAACCTATGGTGAAGTTTTCACTCGGACACTAGCAGTGGAAAGCTTTGCTGAAGGCGTCTGTTCTCTGCCTGCTGCCCGTCTTGAAGTTAGCGTCTCCATCACCGTTGCCCGTGGTTACCTGGTCTCAGTCTCCAATAATGGTCAAACATTCAGTGATGAAAGTGCAGTCGTCATCTTCAACTCAACATGTCAGGAGTGTGATGTCAATAACAACGTCGTCACTTGCAGATTTGTGGTAAATCCCTTTCCATATATATAAGAAATATTCATTGCATGATTCTGACAATATCATGAGCATATCTAACAGACAATACCAAGTGTTTGCGGAAAGGTGAGCAAATCCTGCCCCATCGTAATACTTGTTCTGTGATCAAACAATTGATGTATTGATGCTAACATATAATGTATATGTCAGTTGAGGCCTTCTCAGTAGGAACAACTACAACCTCGGATAGAATGGTTTCATTCAAATTCCGTTTGCTCTTTTTCATTTTGTGCATTCTACCAATGACGTCACCTACTGACTTAACCCACTCTGAAAGACATTCCGACAGATTCCTCTTCTCCATTTGCCCTTTTTGCCAGTGACAAATATCTCGGATCAAAATGATCACAACAAGGACATGCAAACCATAATTCGGGAAACACGTACGGTTCGGAAGAACGCATCCAGTGCACTAACAAAAGGGCTATGGATATGCAAGTATTGCACGTGCAGCAGCACTATGAACAGTATTAAAGTGCAGAGTTTATGAGTGCCTGGCATCTGCGTCAATCGAACAGTGACAGTTCAACAACGTGCCAAGATTAACAGAAGTGCAAAGAAACAAAGTCAGAGTCCGCTGCAGGCAGGGGAATCCCGATCAGCTGTAGCCAGGGTTTTCAATGTGGCGCCCAGCACCATCACAAGGTTATGGGATCAGTTTCAACAGCATTGGTCAACGCGTGATTGGCCAAGGTCAGGACGACCAAGAGAAACAAGCCCCGCCCAAGATCGCTACATCCGACTGTGCCACCTACGTGAAAGGACGACCACAGCCACCTCAACTGCCGGACTGCGGAGAAACCGTTTAAGAGCAGCAGGTCTGCGAGCAAGACGCCCTGTTCGACGTGTCATATTGAGTCAACATCATCGGCAACAACGACTGCAAGAGATGTTGATGTTCTCCGCTGGCCCTCCAGATCTCCGGATTTTTACCTGACAGAGCACCTTTTGGATAAATTGGATAGACGGCTACGCCGACGTCAACAACAACCCAAGACGTTGCAGCAGTTGGCTTTTGCGTTGCAGGCCGAGTGGGCTACCATTCCATATGATGTCATTTGCATACTCGTCTCTTCCATGGGCAGGAGATGTTAGGCCGCTATCGATTCCAACGGGGGCCATACGCGTTAATGATGGTTGCTGACCTTCACCTTGGATTTTTTCTATGTACTGATAACTGAGATGACTACAATCACCAAGTGTTCTCAAATGTATTTTCCAAACTCACACAAATCTGGCTTTGTGTTTCTTTTTTGAAGAGCCCAAGCTTCGAAGATAGGCCCAGGCTCAATATTCAGGGTGAAAATTGATCTACACATCTCCTCTTGTCTTCTTGAATACCACATTTCAGTACCGGAAATTTCGTGTTCCTTCCATGTGACGTTTTGGCATATGTACTAAAATCTGAACAAATTGCACTGAAACATAAGGACATAGAAAGTAATTAGTTTGTATTATGATATGCTTAATGAGTGGTATTGTCCTTGTGCTTTTACTGTGCATTGAATGAATAATTTGTTCTCATCACTGTGCGGGGGGCGGTCGGGTAGCCCAGTGGTTAAAGCGTTCGCTCGTCACGCCGAAGACCCGGGTTCGATTCCCGACATGGGTACAATGTGTGAAGCCCATTTCTGGTGTCCCCCGCCGTGATGTTGCTGGAATATTGCTAAAAGCGGCGTAAAACCATACTCACTCACTCACTCACATCACTGTGCGGTTGTTGCAGACGTGACTAAATATCTGATTCAGAGCCAGGCCTGTAAGAATGGTGACATCTGTGTTCCCGCTGGTTCCCCTCACCCACTTGATAACTGTCACGTGTGCTCAGATGGCCAATGGGTATCGAGTACAGCGTTTGGTAAGTACCGAAATGTATTCGCATGGTCGTTGGTTAAACATTTGGTTGGTGTCATATGTGTCGACTAGAGCAACTGCCCCGAAAACGTACCAATCACAAAGGAGACCTCTCAACAAAATGCCCAAGGAAATGTATCTGATTAAGGTTTGTATTTAGCATGTCTCTTTAGAATTAAGTACAACCCTCTATCCACACGATAAGATAATTCAGCGTATGCTATCTGCTCATCAGAACTGACGCCTCAAGCGTCCATTGTGCATTGGCTGTCGTCTACCCGTCCTACTCACCACTTACATGCCCACCCCACCTAAGAAACCACACGGTATAAGAATATGAAATGTAGATGCAATACATGTATTTAGCAGCACATATGACATTCGTACTTGCTGGTTTAATTTCTTTTTTAAATCGTAACGATTTGTTTTTCAGAGGTCCCAAGGACTGTTCCTCACTATGTCGGGAGAGTTCCAATAAATATTAGAACGATTTAGATATACTACACTGACTAATCACAGATGTGGTAAAATACTAAACTGTATATAAGTACATATCAAGTAAGGCTTCATTTGTATTTCTATGCATATTCCAGATAAGAGGTGTAATCCGGACAATAATGTGTGGATAATTGTTGGTGCTCTTGCTGGGACACTAGTTCTTGGCCTGTTGATTGCGTTGGCCATGTGGATCTTCTTACATTTCAGGTAAGAATAGTTCTTGTCTAATTAGGTTGGGACTCTTGTGTGGTGATCACTGTGGCTCTTAACTGACGTATACGTATTCACTTATTCTTCGCTGATTCCGATTTCGTTTGTTTGTTTGTTTGTTTGTTTGTTTGTTTGTTTGTTTGTTATTTAATGCCGCACTCGGCAATATTCCAACTATAAGACTGCGGTCTGTAAATAACCGAGTCTGGACGAGACAATCCAGTAATTGACATCATGAGCATCGATCTACGCATTTGGGATACGATGACATGCATCAACCAAGTTAGCGAGCCTGAAGGTTTATGTTCACTGCAATGAACATATCACTTTCCTCTGCTTCAGAAAACTTTCACACTGCAGTATATAATAAAACGAATGCCTTTTATTGTTGTCAATGATCAGTATTATGGCATTGCAGACTGCGTTTAAAATGCTGTCATGGTATGAAGCCAAACACCACATTTTCGTATAGACTAAATGCAAGTGACATATTCCTAATAGAAGTGTTTCTTTTGTTTCAGATCGCCGCCAACATCTAATTCATCTGCAGCAAGAAAGAACTGACGGAACATAACTGGGAAACCGTTAAATATTTTATTATGAAACTATGTACATGTATCAAGTACATGCTGAAGTTGTGGGGTTTTTTTTTTTTGTATTTCTGAAAAAAATTTGGTGTTTTGATTTAAACTAAATACTCGTAGCATTCGTTTCCGGAACATAACTCGGAACCCATTTAATATTTCATTGTGAAACCTTGCATAAGTTTCAAACACATGCTGAACTGGTGCCTTTTGCTGTTTCCTTGGCAACACGTTGGACTTAACAGGTTTCTTACATAACCAAAGAGTAACTTAGCAATGAGGTGGATTGTAGTGTGTATTTCTGAATCATGTATCCATTATTGTTTTCATATATTATCCATGAAACTTTATATCTATATTAACACAGTACTGAAACTGTTATGGTATTTTTGGTTTTGAAGTGGATTTAGGGTTGTCTGAGAACCGTTACCATAATTACCTAATTGACATGTTTAATACTTGACAAAGGAACTTGTATGGCTGAATGGTGAAACAAAACCACTATATACAAGTGGCACCCAAACAAGCCTACTTCCTCCTGGTGGATTTAACAATTTTCTTCGTGCTTGCAATTACGCCATTCACAAAACTTCTCAGAACTAATGGCTTAATGTTTTTTGTTCTGGAGTTACCCTCCGTGTACATTCACTACAGAATGAACAAACAAAATACGAATGTACCCGATGGCGGGGACTATTGATAACGCTTTTTTCTTGTTCTAATAATCAAAGACATGTCAAAATTGATTTGTAACCCGGGCCACGAGGCCTCCAATACTGAATAAACTATATCCGTCATAATTGTTTCTACACATCTTCTGTTCTACAGATTTATTATGCAATCTGGGAACATTTCCAGATTTTGAACAAAAGCCAGCACACACTTCTCCTCTCACATTTTATCGCTCTATCCATACTACTTGCATCAGTCCAAAAACTGTCGTATGTTGCACCCACAAGGACACATAAACAGAATATATTGTTGTACAGTTGATGGTTTCCTTTGTTGTTGTGGGCACGGTGGCCAAGTCGTCTCAGGCTCCGCGATTCGCTGTGCACAGTAGCGTCCCTTGGGCACGCCAGAAACCTATGATTATGGGTTCGAATCCCGGTTCGCCCCGATTATGTGTCTAGGTTTGTCAGCACCATACCCGTGCCCGTGGGTTTCACCGATGTGGTAAACGTCTGAGACCTGCATCATTTCGGGCTTTCCTCCTACATTAAGCTGAAACGCCGCAATATAACTGGAATACTGTTTAAAGAGCGTTGAACCCATCTCACACACTCCTTTGGTGTTCGTATAGCTTGTACAGACACGAGCTTGGGTAAGTTCATGGTAAATGATTTCCGCGATTGTACCCACAACTGGGGTTGTTTTCACTATTTGCTAAAAGGGCAACCGACCTAGAACGATCTTTTTTATGGGTCTCAAAACTTCCAATACATAAAGAAATCCTTTCAGACACATGTACAGTTTCAAATTGGGCAAACATTGGTGGTAGCTGACATAAACAATAAACACTCGTGTTGAACTTATTCCCTATTGGTATCCAATTCACAACAATTAAGTAAGAGGTAGAATATATCTGATGCTTTGATTAGAAAATTATATTCTCTAGAATCAACTGACATTACTGTCGTTTAAAAAGTATGCATGCAGTATGTTGGTTGGTTGGTTGGTTTGTTGTTTAACGCCGCACTCAGCAATATTCCAGCTATATGACGGCGGTCTGTAAATAATCGAGTCTGGACCAGACAATCCAGTGATCAATACCATGAGCATCGATCCACGCAATTGGAATCGATGACATGCATCAACCAAGTCAGCGAGCCTGACCACCCTTTCCCGTTAGTCGCCTTTTACGACAAGCATCGGTTGCTGAAGACCTATTCTACCCCGGAATCTTCACGGGTCATAGTTGCACTTAATCAGAAAGTTATATTCCTTCATTTATCGCCATACGACAGTAGAATGAACCACTTTTATTACACATATGGGTGACTTCCGGTTTGAGAACACATATCAACTACAGTCAATGTCATACCTTAAAGACACACACACTTCCGGCCAAATGAACTATCTTAAATCCCACACATTTCATTTTGAATAGGTTCTGTTACAAATACAAAGTTTATTGGCATGCACGATAACAGACAGATTCCTTCCATCCGACACGTCCATAATGTTCACTATTTCCTTGTGTATACCCTTCACACAAGTACTGATCCTGATGCCTTTTGCTAGTCATGAATCTCCTCTTTATCTGATCCCAAGGCAACAAGTATTGCATGGTTTAATGAAGTTACAACGCGTTCGCAGCGTTGGTCACAGGCACAGTGACATAATTGGCTGACAGTCATTGTACACAACAATGGGGATCAATGGTTGGGATAACCATCAAATAAGTAATGGTCGAATTGCATCAGAAATCATTTTTGTCACCGACGCGTCAACCATGAAACTTTTTGAAAGCTTCACTGAGACCTTGAATCAAACACCTTCTGGGCAAAATTCGTATGACGCTCTTTCAAATCTTGGTAGAAAGAGCATGCGCGATTGTTTCTCGAAAGTTGTGAAATGTAAACACCCAAGGCTGAAGCTGCTAGCACATTGCTCGACATGAATGGAAGGTTGACTTTTGGAAAGTTGAAGTCATCCCTCTTGTCATAAAGTATTCTTTTCTCAGTAAACTTCAGATGGCATTTGCTTTCATTTTTCACAAATTGTCCTGAACCTTTGAATACAGATACGTAACTGTATGTGTGGTCACCACGTGTTGTAACACAGGCACCATGGATCAAGGAATGAAGTTTTTCCTTAAATTTGGTATGTGGGATGGTGGTGTACAAAGTCTAATAAAAAGTTTTGACAGAATGAAACAGTTCTTTTGAGTTTTTGAGAATCCTTATGGTATCAATTCCACTTGTCTCAAATACTTTCTTTCTGTGAACTGAAAGAAAGTCCTTCCTTGAAGTTGCTGGATTCGATTAATTTCTTTAAGTGACACAGAGTATAGTCTTGATCTTGCTTTGTGCAGTCCCAATTGTTACTGGAGGAGATGCAACAAATCTTCCAAATAAATGGTATCTTTTGGTCTTCGTCCTTTCTTGTCACCATGGCTGCGTCGACGTCTTTGGGATGAATCAATACATTGACGTTTAAAGTTCGTTGGTTAGAAAGACTGCCAACGTCTCTTATTCGCCATTACATCCATATGGCATTGCTGTTCACAACAGCCTAACCCAATGGTTTCTCTGGATACACTATACGGTAGACTTCATTTAAGGCTATTAGAGGGATGGACATGGAACGGCATGTCATGGCTACGGGGTAATAGACCTTTGAAAATAATACGCATTCACACAGAAGTTGTTCCAAATCGGTCGCTATGACAGAAGCTAGGGTTTGCTTATGGAGTAGGCCCATAAGCATTTCAATACCCTTTAGGAAACATAGCTCATACTTAAACTCAGGCATTGTCTAAACTTAAGTTTTTCCAAGATGAAAATATCATAAATTATTTCAAAAATATAAAAAGAATAAGTCAACTGTGCGTATTCTTACAACATGACTTTCTGCACTTCCTCATTGATAACATAAGTTTTATATGTAAAATTTGGTGATAATGTCATGTAGTTTTGATCTGATAATGGTCAGATAGTCAATTCCTTCCACTGATTTACCACATTAACTAGAACTAAAAAAGACCAGGGAAACAATCACATCTGTTTCACATTTAGATCTATGCATTAATTAAAGGCGTGACAAAACAACCCACAACACTGTGACAAGAGAGATGACTTCAACTTTCCAAATGTCAACGTTGCCTTTTTGTAGACTTAGTTTCCAGCAGCTCCAGTCTTTGGTGTCTCCATTTTATAACTTGTGATGTACAATCAAGCATGCGCTTTCAAATGACTCTTTTTCGGAGGCTGCATAATCAGGGCTGCAACGTTCAAGGCGTTATTAACCCTTTCAAAACATTTTATGGTGGACATGTGTTTTTTTTCAGCTGAACATATGACGTGCCGGTAATTGGCGTGGACGTGTTATTTTTGCATGTGTTTGTGATGGGTGTCACCGGTGGGGAAGACTATGCTTAACCTTTTGTGAGCACCTGTTATCAGTATTATTTTTATTGATTTGTATACACGTGCTCATGGCATAGTCGGAATCATAAACCAGACTCAGCTTTTAGGTGAGGTGAGGTGAAATTTTGTTTAACGTTGCGTCCAAAATTATTGCACTTTTATAACGACGTTCATGTATGTGTGTGTGTGGCTGCTTGTACTAGTCCGGACTGATGCCGATTTATAATGCTAGCTCACTGAGATACCATGCCGCAGTTTTAACATGATTACCCCACTCAGACACAGAATACTGACTCCGAGCCGACCAGTCCTTGTTTTAGCCCCTTAATGCCGAGCGTCAGACAGGGTAACAACAAGTACCATCTTTTAACGTCTTTTGGTATGACGCGGCCCGGGATCGAACCCCGGACCTTCCGCTCTCCCGGCGCATGCTCTATCACTAGACCACGGAGGCAGTCCTCAGCTTTCAGCAAAGATTTCCTAACACGTCCCATTTTAATTCTGGAAACCCAAAAGTCCAGAAACTCTACGCTCTTTTCCCGGTCTCGGTCAAAGGTATTTACAAAAGTAAGCATGCGCTTTTCATGGGAACATACTAAGGAAGAAAAAATGAAAAAAAGAAAAGTTTAAAAACTCAATATTTACACCATCTCGCCCATGGGCCTACCCATGGGCGAGAATATATTCCTTTACTCAAAACTCATGTTTTTGGTTCGCAAATATTTAACTTGTATTCCATCAAGTATCATACACAAAATTTAACTCATTTTAACTTAATTCAACGATTTTACAGCGATATTGAAATAGTTCGCCCATGGGCGAGAAAAAGGTTTGGTACATGGGCGAGAATATTTTCCATTACACAAAACTTATGTGTTTGTTTCGTAAATATATTTTAATGCATTCCTTCACGTATCATGGCACAAAATTTAACTCATTTTAACTTAATTCAACGATTTTATAGCGATATTGAAATATTTCGCCCATGGGCGAGAAAAAAGGCTTGGCCCATGGGCGAGAATATTTTTCTTTACTCAAAACTCATGTTTTAACTTGTATTCCATCAAGTATCATACACAAAATTTAACTCATTTTAACTTAATTCAACGATTTTATAGCGATATTGAAATATTTCGCCCATGGGCGAAAAAAAGGTTTGGCCCATGGGCGAGCATATTTTCCTTTGCTCAACAGTTTTAGTTTCGCAAATACATTAAGGGATTATAAGCATGACACATGATTCAACTCATTTAAATTTATTTCAACTAATTTATGGCGTTATTAAAATATTCCGCCCATGTTTTCGTCAGTCCCTTTGAAGAATAAACTAATTGTTTACAAAGTATATTGTATCATGTGAAACACACTTTGATTTATATCATTACATTACTATTTTAAAAGGGCATTTGGTTGGATGTTTCCTTTGCAGAAGTTTTACAAATTTCACCTTTTTACATATTGCAACGATCTTTAATGAACCCGGCCTTATCTCTCAAAACGTACACACATGAGTCCCATTCGACAGGCTACAACACACGAATAACTGTCAAACAAGTTTGGGTACCCCTTGTGTTCAGGCAAGTTATCTAATTCAATAATTTTGTATTAAAATCCTTTTCAATTTGTTTTCACCATTTTCCCTATTCCATTCCATGCATGTTTATGTTGCTACATCTTGCTCATGTTCCCAAGTATTATAAAACACTTTAATGTCTCTCCTTCCTAATCTAACGTTAAAACATTTCAGGTCATTACCATCATCTAATACACAAGCGATGATACCAAGACATATTTAATTCGGTTTTATGGTCTATGCGGTCTTACAATTGATTTTATTAGTCCATAAATCTTATGTCTAGTACATATTTTCACAAACATGGCTGTTAGCTGATATACGGAAGGGAAATCCAGTTGAATTCCCATTTGACGTATTTACTAATTATTTTTAATCAAATATGAGGACTGTATACGACATACGTTAGTCTCTCAACGACGTTTCTACAATTAATATTTTGAATAAGCCGTTGATATGCCAGTTGTGACAGGGATGATGGTGAGGTAGCTGTAGCAGATAGATTGACAGTCGTTGTTACGTACGTCACTAGGTAATTAGTACGGCATTGACCTTGTTACTACACTTTGAGGATTACCTCTGTGGCCAGTGGCGGACGTAATTCAAACTCCTTCGACACTGACACCGCACCAAATATATTTGTGTACCGATTACATAACTCTTACGGACAGGGTGGGGTGGTAGTTCACCGGACGACACTGTATATTGGGCGGCTCCTTTGATATCTCCTCCAAACATACTTTTATTGAATGTCCCATCAAACGATGATACACAAACTTTTTTTGTCTTTGTGCTTAATATATCCACATATCAACGAAAATATGTAATACATGTATCCACAAAAAATATACATATACAGGCTAGGTACTTGCCCACAGCAACACCGGAATAACTGTTTATTTGCGCGTGGTGTGGTAGATCGTAATTGACCGAGAGCAGGTATTGTAGAATCACCTGTATATAATGCCGACACTGTAATTAGATACAACGTACTAATGAGAATTTGAGAATTATCATAAGAAGGCTGTTGATTTTTTCTGAACTGTTACCATTTTCATACCAAAAGTGACAATGCATTTAAAAGTTGCTTTAGTGTCATAATATTCACTCAATCGCCTGTAAACATCGCACCGCATATAATGAAATAATTATTTCGAGATTTCGTTAGAATGTGAGATATTCAGCTAGACGTTATGCAATAAAAGACGAATCGTTTTTTTCCCATTAAGATACGCGCACGTGTACCTGTATATTGCATATCTATTGTCACTTAATTACCCAATGTGATGTGCTAACGAGACATAAAATGGGAAGGGAAATAGAAACAAACTAAACTGTAATACGTTGAAAAATAAAGCCAATGAATAACGCATGAATTTGTATGATAAACTGTCAAAACGTTTTGAGAGATAAGGCCGGGTTCATTAAAGATCGTTGCAATATGTAAAAAGGTGAAATTTGTAAAACTTCTGCAAAGGAAACATCCAACCAAATGCCCTTTTAAAATAGTAATGTAATGATAAATACAAAGTGTGTTTCACATGATACAATATACTTTGTAAACAATTAGTTAATTCTTTAAAAGGACTGACGAAAACATGAGCGAAATATTTAATAACGCCAAAAATTAGTTGAATTAAGTTAAAATGAGTTGAATCATGTGTCATGCTTATAATCCCTTAATGTATTTGCGAAACTAAAACTGTTGAGCAAAGGGAAATATGGGCGAAATATTTCAATATCGCTATAAAATCGTTGAATTAAGTTAAAATGAGTTAAATTTTGTGTATGATACTTGAAGGAATACATCTATGTATTTGCGAAACAAACACATAAGTTTTGTGTAAAGGAAAATATTCTCGCCCATGGGCCAAACCTTTTTCTCACCCATGGGCGAACTATTTCAATATCGCTGTAAAATCGTTGAATTAAGTTAAAATGAGTTACATTTTGTGTATGATACTTGATGGAATACAAGCTAAATATTTGCGAACCAAAAACATGAGTTTTGAGTAAAGGAAAATATTCTCGCCCATGTACCAAGCCTTTTGCTCGCCCATGGGCGAAATATTTCAATATCGCTGTAAAATCGTTGAATTAAGTTAAAATGAGTTAAATTTTGTGTATGATACTTGATGGAATACAAGTTAAATATTTGCGAACCAAAAACATGAGTTTTGTGCAAAGGAAAATATTCTCGCCCATGGGTAGGCCCATGGGCGAGATGGTGTAAATATTGAGTTTTTAAACTTTTCTTTTTTTCATTTTTTCTTCCTTAGTATGTTCCCATGAAAAGCGCATGCTTATTTTTGTAAATACCTTTGACCGAGACCGGGAAAAGAGCGTAGAGTTTTCGGACTTTTGGGTTTCCAGAATTAAAATGGGACGTGTTTCCTATAATTATTACTATTTATTTTACCTACACTATTCAGTCATCCTTCTAGATCCTGCTTGATTGTATTGATTTTTCTATCACAAGGGATCAATATTTCAAAGTTTCAGCTATGAATTCGAAGGACCTTTTTACTCAGGTAAGTTCTCATTTTATTCTTAGTTTTTTTAAAGAAATCGAATTGTTTCATAAATTTTAATCATTATGTTTTGTAAATAAATAAATTAACTTTTACAATTGGTAAAATAAACCGGTAACTGAGATTGTTAGTGGCTATAACCTCGAGGGGGGTTGGATGAGTGTAACATTATTGATATATATGTAAGACCACGTCTTTCAAAGTATATTTATTTCTACCACGGTTTTAATCGTAGCATATGTGTTATTTTAATGTTTGCTAAATTTGTCAATAATCGCCAACAGCTGAGGGGATGATGTAAATCCAGCTGGGGTCCATGCAGGTAGCAAAAGTACTGTAAGTCCCCATGGACCCTAGCATGGTAATCTCTCTTCAGTGGCTTGCGATCTATAGCTAGTTTTTATCTTGTATTGTTACGTAAGGTGTTATATTTTTATGGCTAACACCTAGTTCTAGATATAAACTGTGATAAATCTAGTTGTTTTACAGTCCTTCGTTGACAGGATTTTATTTCACTCACTCCTTCTAGATCAATATAATTCATTATAGGTTCAAGTACTATCACTCACTTGGATTCCATTGGGCGTGAAGGGCACAATAGTGGCTTAAATTATACAATAGTTTGTTTGTTTTTATTTGACGCCGCACTCAAGAATATCAAAACTATATGACGGCGGTCTGTTAATAATCGAATTTGGTCCGGACCCTCAAATGACTACCATCATGACCCTGCTATTGGGATACAAGTATACATCAACCAATTCATTGAGCCTGACCATCTGATTTTGAAACAAGCATGGGTTCCTGAAGACCTAACCTGGATCTTCGATCAGGGGATCTAAAATAATATGAACGGACCACAGAACTCAAATGATGACACCATGCGTTTGTAACAAGCATGACCTGCTCCTCCAGCAGCACCTGCCACCCACACAATCTGCATTAAAGAGAAATGTGTGATGTTACAGACGGAAAGTGCTGTTCAAAATCGTCATGTTGACTACTTTTAGAACCTTTACACATACATGACGCCAGTTATTTCACACAGATGGTGTATGCACCCAGTCCTGTATAATCAAATCACTCATTGTATGACCTATCCGCTCAGTGTTCTTCTTCCCGATGCAAGAGAGTTAACTGATATTAAAAGTCCAGTTGCCACCCTTGCCGAACTAGGCTGGAATTCCTGGGCTCGATCGTGGCGCCATCAGTGGCTATTACGAGTTCTATGCCTCTCCTATGGACCAATCAGATTCCACCTCTCATATGACTTGCATTTGCTTCAAACAAAACGGTGGCGCCCCGTCAAGACAATCTGATCAATAATCAAGATCTATATTGTGATAAAACGAGTCTTGCATCACGGAGTGCATCAAATCACGCGAGCACCTTGATTAAAAACATGAAAAGATTTAGAACATATCTGTTGAGAACGAGTTAGCGGTGCATATGCTTTACAAATCTTCCAATCAACCGAAATCTGCATGACAGTTTACTCACCGGATTTCGATTTCGGAGCGCGATTTTGATTGGACTATGCATAGACTCGTTAGTCCAGCCAAAATTTAACTCCATAATACCAGCCTAGTTCGGCAAGGGTGGAAACTAGACTTTTAAAGTTAGTTAACTCTCTTGCTTCGGGAAGATGCTCAGTGTTTCACACACCCATGTATCATCCAACCATCCGTCTATACCAAAAGGCTAAAGTTATTGTGACTCCGTTCTTTTATACAAACTTCTGGGAATTGAACGAGGCCGTTTATGAAAAAGATCGAAACACAACCGACTAATTGTTGCTGGTATTACATCGGGAGGAATTGCTTCAGATGTTCTCTATAAAGAAACAGATATGAAATCTCATATCATTGCTACTCAGTGCGATCTTCTGAAGTGCACCACACATATTTTATATCGTTTTGATGAGATTTCACAATGCCACGCCTAACTGAAAATGATAGATGGCGAGCCATGGGAAGGCATGAAGATGGCGTAGTCTCATATGACGCTTGTGGGGACGTTATCAACATCAAACACGCCAGAGATCGTCACAATATCCCTTTGCCTTAATCCACCCACCCCTGCATCATTCTCCCTGCATTAGCCAGTCCATTTTCTCACCCACCGTATTTTTAATAAACCACAAAACCGATGTAAACACATGTGCACTTTTTAATTACTGATCGTCGGTATGCCCCAAACATTTTGTCACAGTATGACCAGCTACTAGAGTGGAGCACCCGCTATGGACTTCTGCATGTGCTGGTTACAATCCGCTTCTTTAACAAGTCTGTGAGATTCGCATCATCAATATGGAATATGTGGGCCGTTGCAGGTGGGGAAACAACGCTCCTGACAGTAACCATGTCGACATTGTCTGATATTAGCACCATCATGACTTTGGCTTTGGCTTGTAAATCTTTGACAACAGGACTGATGTCCATCGACCCGCTACGCCTTCCATCAGTGAAAAGTATGGCAACGTTCTTAGCATCAGGTCGGTCACCATTGGTTTCACTGAAGACTTCGTGTACAGCCATTTCCAAAGCGAGGGCCAAGTACGTTTTGCCACCTCTCCATGTTTGCTCGTTAATCGTCATTAACATTCCCGTTCTGTTGTATTTGTAATCGTTCAGATGAAAGTCCACCTTTACACGACCCGAGAACACTGACAGAGCAACGTTGGTGCCGTCTGGTCTCACATCAAGCACATTCAGTAAACTATTCATGAAAGCAATCATTTTTTCATAGCAATCGTCCGCGATGGTACCTGACACGTCTTTCATAAAGAGTAGATCCACTTTGTCGGGCGTGCAAACTACAACATAGAAAAGGTTAGTACTAATCAGACCCGCACATGTATTGTGCTTATAAAGCGTGTATATTTCCATCAACTTGTCCTGCTTTAATAGTACCAGTGGAAGGACAATCATCGTATTCATCAACCACGTGGAAGAGTAAGCGAGGGAACGATGTTTAACAATGCAGTCAGCAAGCCATTCCGGTCTTTACATAATGGAATATGGGCACGATAAACCGGGGATGTTATGAACAACGTCCCGACTTCAATTATGTCGCCTTTGAAGACCAGTAATAGAGTGCTGCAGACCGATTCGAAACAGGCCACCATGCAAAAAAATAGTTTTTTAAATGACTTGTTTGTCATGTATTTGATTATCAGTTTCACAAGTAAGCGTTGCTTTCATTGCTTAATCATGGAAAGGCTTTTCGTTTCTTTCATTTTCGAATTCGATGTTTTCTTTCTTATTTCCATTAATTTATGTAAAATTCACAGCACAGAAAATTAACCATTTGAAATTAAATACATTTCATTTCATTTGTGATGTTTATATTTCTCCTGGTCGACATAAAGGGATAAGATTTGACAATAAGGGATCACAAAACTATGCTTTATGAATATAAGTTCATTGTTATTTCTATTTCAAGCAGGGGGGGCGGGGGGGGGGGGGGGGGGGGGGGGGCATGGGTGGCCCAGTCGTCTAAGGCGCGGCGATTGGCTGTGCAGAATGCGTTACTTGTCACGCCAGAAACCTATGATTGTCGGTTCGATTCCCGGTTCGCCTCGACTATGTTTCTAGGTTTGTCAGCACCATACCCGTGCTCGGGGGTTTCACCGAAGTGGTAAACGTCTGAGACCTGCATCACTTCGGGCTTTCCTCCCACATGAAGCTGACACGCCGTGATATAACTGGAATAATGTTAAAAGCGGCGTTAAACCTAACTCAACTAAATTTATAGTTCGGAAATAGATTATTTAGCCAAATGTTTAGAAATGAGAGGCCTACGTTTCATGACAAGAAGTACAGTTTTCATGCAGTCAGTTATCAAAATCTATCTGAGGATTCAGGACCATTTCTTTCGGTATTATGGACATGTAGATAGTACAAGTATACACTCCTACCTGATTCGCAGTACACTCCTGAAAAGCCCCCCGCACAAGTGCAGGTGAAATCGCCAAGTCCGTCTGTACAAGTGGCCCCGTTGAAACATGGTTGCTTGTCACAATGACGCACATCTACAACATATAGGCTTTCGAGGTAAACGAATTATTTCATAGACTCTGTTTCATCGGATAATCGATACTGGTTCTCAGGTATTGCTTTATATTCAAAGGCTTACGTATGTGTTGCATTTCCATAAGACACATCTGTCGTCTATATATTCAACTACAAAACACAAGTCTTCAGCAACCCAGGCTTGCCGTAAAAGGCGACTAACAGGATCGGGTGGTCAGGCTCGCTGACTTAGTTGATGCATGTCATCGATCTCAATTGCGTGGATCGATGCTCATGATGTCAATCACTGGATTGTCTGGCCCAGACTCGATTATTTTACAGACCGCCGCCATATAGCTGGAATATCGCTGAGTGCGGCGTAAAACAACAAACAAACGAACAAACAAACAAAACAGCTGCGCCTTCATCCTCTGTGCACCAATTGGATAGCTCAACGACCAATACAACATAATACATAATGTGTTTCAACATTTTAGACATGCGTGAGTGCACTATCATCAATTCTTGGACCATTTTATTGACTTGTGGATTGTAAATCCAAAGAGTGTTTTTGAAAATAATTTATTGATGATTAATTGGTCCTGTGTTGTCATTTTCTGATTTCACAATCAAAATCTGTATTTACCGACTTCTGGGTTCACCGTTGGGTTTCATTTTTGAAAATACCTCATGACACACCAATTAATTGAGACTTGTGCACAGATTGGCTCTTGGGAGATTTTGCAAAGGAAAAAAGTATTTTGGCGACAAACATCATAGATCGAACTTTCCACTGGGTTCTAGCTTTGAAGTAAAACATTTGGTTGACAGGGAAGGGCGAGTGGTAACCAACCTGCTTCGCACGTAGGTCCTGTGAAGCCTGTAGGGCAGATACAAGTATAGGTGTTATTTCCATCAACACACGTGCCACCGTGGAGGCAGGGCTTGCTGTCACAGTGACGGATATCTAGTGGAAAATATTCTTTATTAAAAAATACCAGTTTTCACAGTAAAGAATATCACAGAAAATACATATCTTGTATAAAACAGAAGTTTCTTAAGAATTAAATTTCACCTTTGGAAAAGAATGCTACTCGGTCAGAACAACTAATACGGGTTGAGGTGAACTGAATATTACAGTAAGTTGATCCTTCATGGTCTATTGGGTAGAAGGCCTGTCAAGACAGAGGAAGGTAGGTGTTCGGTCCCTGACAGCGTCATACCAAAGTATGCTCTGTCTGAGTGGGCTATCCATGTATCGAAATGTGACATGGTATCTCAGTAGGCTAGCACTATAAAACCGCCATTTCTCTGGACCATTACAAGCACACACACACACACAAACTTACACACACATGCACATCACTGTATAAGTTATTTCGACCACTTGATGGTCTTTCTAGAGGGATGTCCCAAACACCACTGACTCTTGCCTTACCTTTGATACACTTCAGTCCAGTGAATCCTTGTTTACAGATACACTTGTATGTGCCAACTAGGTCCACACAAGTACCTTCATGTTGACAGGGGTCGCTTTCACACTCGTTGATGTCTGGATTAAAAAAAATGGGTGAATGTTGTTTTACAGTCCAAGACAGCTATATTCCAGCTATCTCTAGGCTTGCTGTAAAACATAACCGGTGGTTGATATCATGATCACGAGATCACAATCATCACCTGAACTAGCTTCCTTCACCAGGTTGTATCACCTACCTCTACATGGTTGTATCACCTTCCTCTACATGGTTGTATCATCTTCCTCTACATGGTTGTATCACCCTCCTCTACATGGTTGTATCACCTTCCTCTACATGTATCACCTTCCTCTACATGGTTGTATCACCTTCCTCTACATGGTTGTATCACCCTCCTCTACATGGTTGTATCACCTTCCTCTACATTGTTGTATCACCTTCCTCTACATGGTTGTATCACCCTCCTCTACATTGTTGTATCACCTTCCTCTACATGGTTGTATCACCTTCCTCTACATGGTTGTATCACCCTCCTCTACATGGTTGTATCACCCTCCTCTACATTATTGTTGTATCACCTTCCTCTACATGGTTGTATCACCCTCCTCTACATTGTTGTATCACCTTCCTCTACATAGTTGTATCACCTTCCTCTACATGGTTGTATCACCTTCCTCTACATGGTTGTATTACCTTCCTCTACATTGTTGTATCACCCTCCTATACATGGTTGTATCACCTTCCTCTACATGGTTGTATCACCTTCCGCTACATTGTTGTATCACCTTCCTCTCAATGGTTGTATCACCTTCCTCTACATGGTTGTATCACCCACCTCTACATGGTTGTAGCACATTCCCCGCGTTCTTGTATCACATACGTCTACTTCCTTGTATCACATTCCTCTACTCCATGTATCACATTTCTCGGGTCCTAGTATCACCTACGTCTACCTCCTTGTATCACATTCCACGCGTTCTTGTATCACCTACCTCTACCTCCTTGTATCACATTCCCCGCGTTCTTGTATCACCTACCTCTAGCTCCTTGTATCACATTCCCCGCGTTCTTGTATCACCTACCTCTACCTCCTTGTATCACATTCCACGCGTTCTTGTATCACCTACATCTACCACCTTGTATCACATTCCCCGCGTTTTTGTATCACCTACCTCACCCTCCTTGTATCACATTCCCCGCGTTCTTATATCACCTACCTCTACCTCCTTGTATCACATTCCCCGCGTCCTTGTATCACCTACCTCTACCTCCTTGTATCACATTCCTCTACTCCATGTATCACATTCCTCGGGTCCTAGTATCACCTACGTCTACCTCCTTGTATCACATTCCACGCGTTCTTGTATCACCTACCTCTACCTCCTTGTATCACATTCCACGCGTTTTTGTATCACCTACCTTTACCTCCTTGTATAACATTCCACGCGTTCTTGTATCACCTACCTCTACCTCCTTGTATCACATTCCCCGCGTCCTTGCATCGCCTACCTCACCCTCCTTGTATCACATTCCCCGCGTTCTTGTATCACCTACCTCACCCTCCTTGTATCACATTCCCTTGCGTTCTTGTATCCCCTACCTCTACCTCCTTGTATCACATTCCCTTGCGTTCTTGTATCCCCTACCTCTACCTCCTTGTATCACATTCCCCGCGTAGTTGTATCACCTACCTCTACCTCCTTGTATCACATTCCACGCGTTCTTGTATCACCTACCTTTACCTCCTTGTATCACATTCCCCGCGTTCTTGTATTATCTACCTCTACTTCCTTGTATCACATTCCCTTGCGTTCTTGTATCACCTACCTTTACCTCCTTGTATCACATTCCCCGCGTTCTTGTATCACCTACCTCACCCTCCTTGTATCACATTCCCCGCGTTCTTGTATCACCTACCTTTACCTCCTTGTATCACATTCCCCGCGTTCTTGTATCACCTACCTCTACCTCCTTGTACCACATTCCCCGCGTTCTTGTATCGCCTACCTCTACCTCCTTGTATCACATTCCCCGCGTTCTTGTATTATCTACCTCTACTTCCTTGTATCACATTCCCTTGCGTTCTTGTATCACCTACCTTTACCTCCTTGTATCACATTCCCCGCGTTCTTGTATCACCTACCTCTACCTCCTTGTATCACATTCCTCTACTCCATGTATCACATTCCTCGGGTCCTAGTATCACCTACGTCTACCTCCTTGTATCACATTCCACGCGTTCTTGTATCACCTACCTCTACCTCCTTGTATCACATTCCACGCGTTTTTGTATCACCTACCTTTACCTCCTTGTATAACATTCCACGCGTTCTTGTATCACCTACCTCTACCTCCTTGTATCACATTCCCCGCGTCCTTGCATCGCCTACCTCACCCTCCTTGTATCACATTCCCCGCGTTCTTGTATCACCTACCTCACCCTCCTTGTATCACATTCCCTTGCATTCTTGTATCCCCTACCTCTACCTCCTTGTATCACATTCCCTTGCGTTCTTGTATCCCCTACCTCTACCTCCTTGTATCACATTCCCCGCGTAGTTGTATCACCTACCTCTACCTCCTTGTATCACATTCCACGCGTTCTTGTATCACCTACCTTTACCTCCTTGTATCACATTCCCCGCGTTCTTGTATTATCTACCTCTACTTCCTTGTATCACATTCCCTTGCGTTCTTGTATCACCTACCTTTACCTCCTTGTATCACATTCCCCGCGTTCTTGTATCACCTACCTCTACCTCCTTGTACCACATTCCCCGCGTTCTTGTATCGCCTACCTCTACCTCCTTGTATCACATTCCCCGCGTTTTTGTATCACCTACCTCTACCTCCTTGTATCACATTCCCCCGCGTCCTTGTATCACCTACCTCTACCTCCTTGTATCTTCTCTTGTATCACCTTCTTTCACACCCATGTATCACTGTGCCCTACTTCTTTGTATCACCTTCCTACTTTCTATTTTCCACCTTCCCAATATTCCTGTACCACTTTCGATGTGCAGCCTTCCTCTACTACCTTGTACACTCTTCCTTTATCTTATTGTTCCGTCTTCGCTATGTACCATCATCCCCAACCACCACCCTCTTCCTTTTTGTACTTGGCGTGTGTTACGCACATATTCTACCGTGTACAGAAGTATGTTAAAGGGCCCATTTCAAACTAACGGACTTGAAATTGAAAATTGCATTTCCTATTCGTCCACAGGCACGGTCTTAAATATTGTAACTATCAACAATATCCCCCCCCCCCCCACACACACACACACACACACAGACGCCCACCGCAGGAAGCGACAAATTCAACCATATAGTCTTGTTAGAAAGCAGCTGTACAATGTATTCACCTTAGGCCATGATCTGCACTGACTAAAGACACTATGGGCCACAAGGAAGGGCGACAGATTTCGCTCCTGTTTCACATGCTGTTCCTGTAAAGCTAGTTCTGCAGATACAAGAAAGCTGTCATGTTTGTGCCTACCATTGGCGCCCTTGTGGCAGGGTTGGTTCTTGTACCAACGCCTCTACGTACCTCAACCACCTATCTCTGCCAAACTGAACTCACAAATGAAAAGAATCCCTGGATCGTGGTGTATTGGGTGCACTTAGATACATATTGTGGAGAGCTTATTAAGAATTTCCAGCTATATATTCATGTATAAGGGTGATTTTTAACACCGTATAGGTAATAATCATTGTCTGCAATTGAATAACGACACAGTTTTACTACAGAAGGACGAGAGTTTTGTCCCACCTGTTTCACATGTTGCTCCCATAAATCCTGTTCTGCAGGTACAAGAATAGGTGTCATTGTCCTGCACACACGTGGCGTTGTTGAGGCAGGGTTGGTTCTCACAGGTGCGTATATCTGGGAAAACAGACGTTTTTGTAAACTTTTATGTTTAAATATCACCTTTTACAGGAACCTATGAAAAGAAACAGAAATTTCGTGAAATGTCAGCTCCTGTTGGTCGGTTGAAAAGTTGTTATCAGATGATAAACAACTCATCCATTCCCACTCGTATCATTCACTCATTCACTCAATTATGTGAACTAAGGTCGTCGTTACTTCTCCGTCATCCGTCATGGTATATGGTACTAGTCAAAATAGGGAATTGTATCATTTTTTGTCAGTGATGCGTCAATTGTTAAAATGTTCTCCACATGTCTGCATAAAACGTTTTGGAAGCTTTCCTGAGGCCTTCAATGTTGTAACCCTTATCAAACAACTTTTGAACAAGAGTCGTTCAACACAATTCTGATCGGAATTTAAAGAAGGCCGCGATGTCAGTCATATTTAATACTTTTGTCTAATATTAAACAGTATCTGCATGTGTTTTGTCATGGTTTTACAATTTCATCTACACCTATTATATTATATAGCTTATCTTCAAGGTAAAGCTACATTAACTACACAATCGCCTTGCTCCGTTTGCAATGAGCTTTAATGGATCATCAAAGTGTCTTACCAATGTGAGTGAGTGTAAGTGAGTTGGGTTTATCGTCGCTTTTAACAGTATTCCAGTTATATCGCGGCGTGACAGCTTAATGTGGGAGGAAAGCCCGAAGTGACGCAGGTCTCAGACGTTTACCACTTCGGTGAAACCCACGAGCACGGGTATGGTGCTGACAAACCTAGAAACATAATCGGGGCGAACCGGGATTCGAACCCACAATCATAGGTTTCTGGCTTGCCCAAGGGACGCAACTGTGCACAGCGAATCGCAGCGCCTCAGACGACTGGGCCACCCGTGCCCCCTTACCAATGTGAGATTGGAAAGAGTAAGGAAATTGTTAACACAAGTGTCATCAGTTGAATGAAGGTGGCCATGAACTGAAATGACAGTCCAGAGAGCGATCGGTGCTACAGGACAGTCACCCTTTGTCACCATGGTCAGACAATGCTACCATTGTAGACAGTATCACGATATCCTGCCCAATGTATGATATGGAAATGCATCGATGATCTAAGCAAAAGAAGAAACAATATAATGTTGATCAGACACTAAATACGTCATAATCTTGCTCTAACAAAGTAGACACAATTCATGGATAACAGCTTCTTTAATACACTTTAATAGCAACGACGTTTCGGAATAGATCCTCATACCGTTGTCAAGCAAGGGTCTATACCGACACGGCGCTCTTTCAGTATGATAACGAAGTAGTCTTTTTTGTCACACGTCAGCTTCTATGAAATGCTTATCAAACAATTTCTCTATTTCCAAAATGGAAATTTTACTATTGAAGTCCACAAGAGACGCGAGTTTTTCCCACCAGTTTTACATCTGGGTCCCGTAAAGCCAGTCCTACAGATACAAGCGTATGTGCCATTTCTCGCCACACATAGGGTTTCTGGAAGGCAGGGTCGGTCCTCACAGGTACGTATATCTGGGGGCAAACAGAAACTCCGTCAACCTTACATGATTAATTTGCACTTTTCATAATATACTAGGTTTGAGTATACAACACATCTCTTGGAAAATTCCGCTCTGAAAGTATCAACCTTATCGCGTGCTGATATAAAACGACTCACTCAAGCCAGCTTATTAACCTAATGATGAAAGCTTATGATGTTAAATGCGGGTATTATTCCAGCAGTGGTGTCTTAAAGAAGAGATCACAGAAGATAAAGATGCTCATTACTAGTAGTAGTAGTAGTAGTAGTAGTTGTAGTAGTGGTAGTGGCAGAAGTAAAGCAGCAGCAGTAGTAGTAGTGGTAGTAGTAGTATTAGTAGCGGTAATGGTGATAGTAGTAGCAGTAGTAGCAGCAGCAGTAGTATTAGTGGTAGTGGTAGTGGTAGTAGCAGAAGTAAAGCGGTAGTAGTAGTAGTAGTAGCAGTAGTAGTAGTAGCAGAAGCAGCAGCAGAGGTAGTGGTAGTGGTAGTATTAACAGTAGTAGTAGTGGAAGTAATCTAGGCCAGACCTCCAGGAATACTTAAGATGCCTTCATTGATCAGTAACGGAGTGGTGAGGACGTATTCTAAACTCGTGGAAGGTCCTCATTCCAGCAGGCTACAACGTGACTCTTGATGTCAGATAGAAGTAAATTACAAAGGTAATCTCTTCATTACAGACAGACATCTTTCTTCTGTAAGGGTGCATCTTATCCATATGTACAAATACTTGCATAGAACTTGTACATATGACTTTTGCTTTCAGGGATAAAAGAAAAGAAAGAGTCAAAGGGAGACTTTGCAATAGTTGATGAAGCAGTCATACAATATATTCTAGTAATGTTTTTTTTAACAAAACAGCAGCTGCGTTCATATTGAACCGAGTTGCTTTGTCTGCAAATAGTAGAAAATAGTAAATATCCTAACCTCAGATAACCAATAATAGCCACTATCATTAAACGTTTAAGTAACACTGGTGCAGGAAACGATTACCAGCCATCCTCAAAAATTTAATCCTCCACATTGGCTAAATAATTAAATCCTATACAATGTAACGCCTAGTTACCCCAAGTACTGCTTTAGAAGCAGGTTTACCAATACACAGTAAACTCTGTAATAGAAAGGGTGATGAGTTCATAAATATGATCGGAACGTATTGGGAGGAATCAAACCTTCTTCTCCCAGGAATATGGACATATTTATAGTCAAACCATCTACTCCTACCTGATTCGCAGTACACTCCTGAAAAGCCCTCTTTACAGGCACAGTTGAAGTCGCCAAGACCATCTGTACACGTGGCCCCGTTGAAACATGGTTTCTCCGTACAATGACGCAGATCTGCGACATATAGAAGTCATCTGTCTTGTACCATTTTTGTAAAGTCAAACCCTTAAAAAATATACTCAACAACAAAAATTCCTGTGACACCAATATTTCAGTGTATTTTTCAAACTAGTAAAGTTTGTTTTTCAATATTGTAGTAAATGTATGGAATCAAGTCACAAAAACGCAACTGCTACAGAATAGCACGCATTCCATGCAAAAGTTGACTTTTATGCAAGCCCCATGCATTTCACTACCCAAGAAGGGATATAAAAACACCTGCGTAAACGGGATTCCATATGCATTGTTTAGCATCGTGCTGATAACAACAACTCAGAAAAAAACCAAAATTACGCAATTATTCAACAATACGAAATACCACGCCTGTCCAAAAATGAGCGTCTGCGAGCCATTGGTATGCTTGAAGCAGGATCGAGTCAACGTGATGTTGCAAGACAATTTAACGTCCACAGAAACACCATTTGGTGTTTATGGCAACGTTTCAACAGACGAATGCAGTCAGAGACCATCCTCGGAGTGGCAGGCCACGAGATACCAATAATCGGCAAGACAACCAGATTCGAACAACACACCTACGAAATCGATTCCAGCCAGCAACAGTGACTGCAAGAAGCATCCCTGGCCTTCGACGAATATCTTCACAAACCGTAGATCGTCGCCTCAGATGTGCAGGGATTGTCGCCAGAAGACCCGCCAGAAGACCCGCCAGACGTCCCATTTTGACAGGAAACCACCGTCAAAAACGTCTACAGTGGTGCAGACAGCGTCTACGCTGGACGGCCATGCAGTGGGGACAAGTTCTATTCATTGAAGAGTCTCGTGTTCACCTCAGCCACAGCGATGGACGGATTCGAGCGTACCGACGTCGAGGTGAACGTTACGTCAGACATTGTGTCATGGAAGAAGATCGGTTCGGTGGCGGCAGCTTTATGGTATGGGGTGGGATTACAGCAAGACAGAGGACCCGTTTGATAGTGCTAGAGGGAAATCTCAATGGACAGCGCTACCGCGACGAGATCATCGGTCCTGTTGTTCAACCATTTTTGCGTCGTCATGGCCCAGGCATTACCTTTCAACATGACAACGCCCTGCCTCATATTGCTTAACTTGTTCAGGATTCTCTTCAACAAAAAAATGTGAATGTCATCCCCTGGCCGGCCCGCTCCCCTGATCTCTCACCAATCGAGCACATGTGGGATGAGATGGATCGGCACCTTCGACGTCAACCACGTGTTCCTCAGACACTCCAGGAACTTCGAAACATGCTCCATCAGATATGGACAGATATCCCACTGGACTTTATGCGACGTCTTGTCCATTGCATGAGAGGAAGATGTGTTGCTTGCATCGCACCCAGAGGTGGACACACACGCTATTGATTTGTAGGTTGACATTTTGGCATGTTCATGGTTTTTTTTTATGAAATCACGCATTTTCTGAAGTCAGTATGACAAATTAAACCATTTGAACACTTACAGGACTCTTTTATCTGTTGCAAACCGAAATTGTTACAGATTTGGTAAAAAACATAACTTTGGATTAAATTTTATTCAATGTCACAGGAACTTTTGTTGTTCAGTATATATAGACGCAAGAAATACCACACAAGAGGTAACCGAAATATAAACTTTTTAAAGGTTTTAAAGGTATCATCAAAATATCTAAACACCAAAATGCAAATACGCAAATATGATTTGATAAAATTACAGTAATAAGTAACTGCTTTCGCTTATGCAACAATATATATCAGCGAATTTAGGCGTCGTTGACCACTGGGATTACCCCAAATTATACCCTTACAGTTGATCAAAGTGTCGATGCGCTGTGGCCACATAATCGCCCTCAATCTTTGTGTACTGATGGCATACCGTAGTAACCCCTAACTCAACATAATGGTTCCTGTGAAATAATGACGATTAATGTACACAATATAAATCTGTATTTACCGACTTCTGAGTTCACCTTTGCGTTTCATTTTGGAAAATACCTCATAACACTCGAAATAATACAGACTCATGCACAGATTGGTTCTCCGGAGATTTTGCACTGTCCAAGAGGTAAAAGTATTTTAGCGACCAACATCGATGACCCAAACTCTGCCTGGGGTTACAGCGCTGAAGTAAGACATTTGGCTGACATGGAAGGACGTTTTCTAACCAACCTGCTTCACACGTAGGTCCTGTGAAGCCTGTAGGGCAGGTACAAGTATAGGTGTTATTTCCATCAACACACGTGCCACCGTGGAGGCAGGGCTTGCTGTCACAGTGACGGATATCTAGAGAAAAACAGGCATTTGTTCAACTTTCAGTTTTTACTGTAAACTATGAGCATACAATTGAAATATCTTTGAACCTTGGTCTTTAGACAATATTCTCCTTTACTTTTTCAGTTAAAAGGTTTAAGTGCCGTGAATGTTTAAGTCAGTTTTCATGGTAACCTGTGTCATGTCGACCTAGAACATGTTATCACAGGCATCTATGTCCTGAAAGTGTTCAGACAGGCATCTGTGTCACGCCCAGCCTACAAAGTGGCAGGCAATCAGCACTGTGCATCCGGTCTACAAAGTGTTAGGACAATCAGCACTGTGCATCCGGTCTACAAAGTGTTAGGACAATCAACACTTTGCATAGGGGGTGGATCTTGGGCCAGGCTTGAAGTTCAATTCTATGTTAAAGCTAATTAACAAATACAATTTTAAAACGACTCCAAGAACACAGAGGAGCATGTTATTAGCTAATAACAAGCGTTACCACACAGTTAGGATGTTCTGTATTGGGATGATGTGATGAACGGCCTTTCAAACGGCTTACCTTTGTCACAGATCCGCCCGATGAATCCTTGTTTACAAACACAGTTGTAAGTTCCAACAAGGTCTACACAAGTAGCTTCATGATAACAAGGGTCGCTCTCACACTCGTTGATGTCTGGTTTATAAATATAAAAGTGTGTGATTGTATACGAGATATATATCCTTTAAGAAATGGACTCTCGACCAAACAGTTTATTTTATGAGAAACGTCCCAACAAAGTTTGACCGATCTATGGTGTCGCCTCGTACGACAAGCAAGGCTTACTTGGCATAAGCCTTTCCCATAAAGCCAAAAGGGGTTACAAATAAGAAAAGACATTATCAAGTTAACGTTATGAGTGAACATTCGTGGATGTACAAATAAGCAGAATGTCAAATATTGGGCCTCCATTGTATAGCAGGTCTCATTTAATGTGGAATATAGAAAATGATCAATAGAAATAAGAGAATATAATTTTCATTGGGTACCTACGTGTACACCTTCCTCTACCTGCTTGTACACCTTCCTCTACCCACGTGTACACCTTCCTCTACCTACTTGTACATCTTCCTCTACCTACGTGTACATCTTCCTCTACCTACGTGTACACCTTCCTCTACCTACGTGTACACCTTCCTCTGCCTACGTGCACACCTTCCTCTACCCACGTGTACACCTTCCTCTACCTACTTGTACATCTTCCTCTACCTACGTGTACATCTTCCTCTACCTACGTGTACACCTTCCTCTACCTACTTGTACATCTTCCTCTACCTACGTGTACACCTTCCTCTACCTACGTGTACACCTTCCTCTACCTGCTTGTACACCTTCCTCTACCTACGTGTACATCTTCTTCTACCTACGTGTACACCTTCCTCTACCTACGTGTACACCTTCCTCTACCTACTTGTACATCTTCTTCTACCTACGTGTACACCTTCCTCTACCTACGTGTACACCTTCCTCTACCTACTTGTACATCTTCCTCTACCTACGTGTACATCTTCCTCTACCTAAGTGTACACCTTCCTCTACCTGCTTGTACATCTTCCTCTACCTACGTGTACACCTTCCTCTACCTACGTGTACACCTTCCTCTACCTACTTGTACATCTTCTTCTACCTACGTGTACATCTTCCTCTACCTACGTCTAAACCTTCCTCTACCTACTTGTACATCTTCCTCTACCTACGTGTACATCTTCTTCTACCTACTTGTACATCTTCCTCTACCTACTTGTACATCTTCACCTACCTACGTGTACATCTTCCTCTACCTACGTGTACATCTTCCTCTACCCACGTGTACACCTTCCTCTACCTGCTTGTACATCTTCCTCTACCTACGTGTACACCTTCCTCTACCTACTTGTACATCTTCCTCTACCTACGTGTACACCTTCCTCTACCTACTTGTACATCTTCCTCTACCTACGTGTACACCTTCCTCTACCTGCTTGTACATCTTCCTCTACCTACGTGTACACCTTCCTCTACCTACTTGTACATCTTCCTCTACCTACGTGTACACCTTCCTCTACCTACGTGTACACCTTCCTCTACCTACGTGTACACCTTCCTCTACCTGCTTGTACATCTTCCTCTACCTACGTGTACACCTTCCTCTACCTACGTGTACACCTTCCTCTACCTACGTGTACACCTTCCTCTACCTACGTGTACATCTTCCTCTACCCACGTGTACACCTTCCTCTACCTACTTGTACATCTTCCTCTACCTACGTGTACACCTTCCTCTACCTACTTGTACATCTTCCTCTACCTACGTGTACATCTTCTTCTACCTACTTGTACATCTTCCTCTACCTACTTGTACATCTTCCTCTACCTACGTGTACACCTTCCTCTACCTACTTGTACATCTTCCTCTACCTACGTGTACATCTTCCTCTACCTACGTGTACATCTTCCTCTACCCACGTGTACACCTTCCTCTACCTACGTGTACATCTTCCTCTACCTACGTGTACACCTTCCTCTACCTACGTGTACATCTTCCTCTACCTACGTGTACACCTTCCTCTACCTACGTGTACACCTTCCTCTACCTACGTGTACACCTTCCTCTGCCTATGTGTACACCTTCCTCTACCTACGTGTACACCTTCCTCTACCTACTTGTACATCTTCCTCTACCTACGTGTACACCTTCCTCTGCCTATGTGTACACCTTCCTCTACCTGCTTGTACGCCTTCCTCTACCTACTTGTACACTTTCCTCTACCTACGTGTCCATCTTCCTCTACCTACGTGTACACCTTCCTCTACCTACGTGTACATCTTCCTCTACCTACGTGTACACCTTCCTCTACCTACGTGTACATCTTCCTCTACCTACGTGTACACCTTCCTCTACCTGCGTGTACACCTTCCTCTACCTACGTGTACACCTTCCTTCACCTGCGTGTACACCTTCCTCTACCTGCTTGTACACCTTCCTCTACCTACGTGTACACCTTCCTCTACCTACGTGTACACCTTCCTCTACCTGCGTGTACACCTTCCTCTGCCTACTTGTACATCTTCTTCTACCTACGTGTACACCTTCCTCTACCTACGTGTACACCTTCCTCTACCTACGTGTACACCTTCCTCTACCTACGTGTACATCTTCCTCTACCTACGTGTACACCTTCCTTCACCTGCGTGTACACCTTCCTCTACCTACGTGTACACCTTCCTCTACCTACTTGTACATCTTCCTCTACCTGCGTGTACACCTTCCTCTACCTACGTGTACACCTTCCTTCACCTGCGTGTACATCTTCCTCTACCTACGTGTACATCTTCCTCTACCTACGTGTACACCTTCCTCTACCTACGTGTACATCTTCCTCTACCTACGTGTACACCTTCCTCTACCTACGTGTACACCTTCCTCTACCTACGTGTACACCTTCCTCTACCTACGTATACACCTTCCTCTACCTAAGTGTACACCTTCCTCTACCTGCTTGTACATCTTCCTCTACCTACGTGTACACCTTCCTCTACCTACGTGTACATCTTCCTCTACCCACGTGTACACCTTCCTCTACCTACTTGTACACCTTCCTCTACCTACGTGTACACCTTCCTCTACCTACGTGTACATCTTCCTCTACCTGCTTGTACATCTTCCTTCACCTACGTGTACATCTTCCTCTACCTACGTGTACACCTTCCTCTACCTAGGTGTAACTTTCCTCCATCTGCATGTACATCTTCCTCTACCTACTTGTACACCCTCCTCTACCTCTTATTACCACCACTCTCTATCACCTCTTCTGGTACCACCTTCCCATATCACATTGTAATACCTTCCTCAACCTCTTCGTTTTGCACAACATCTACCTGGTTGTTTTGCCTTCCTTTATCTTCTTGTACCACCTTCCTCTATCTACTTGTTGTACAAACTTTAATTCTTTGTACCAACTTCCCTCCCTATACGTCCTTTGCCTCCTTGAACAAATGCCTCTACGTTCTTGAAAAACTTCTCTCTACCTAATTGTACTCACAAATCAAAACAATCCTTGACAGATCTGGGTGAATGGTATAATGTATTGAGACGTATTTTGGAGAGTTAATTCATTTTTCCAGCTATATAGTCATGTATGAGGGTGCTCATAAACCGTAGAGGTCATAATCAGTGTCTGTACTGAATAACGACACAGGTGTACTACAGAAGGACGAGAGGTTTTTCACCTGTCTCACAAGTTGCTCCTGTAAAGCCTGTTCTACAGGTACAAGCATAGATGTCATTATTCTGTATACACGTGGCGTCGTTGAGGCAGGGTTGGTTCTCACACGTACGTCTATCTGAGAAAAAAACAGACGTTTCTTTAAACGCATATGTTTAATATTCAGCTTTATTTTTATTCTGAAACCAGAAAGTTCAGAAGTGATAACCACGGCTCACGCATTCACTCATTCACAGGGTCGTGGCACCTTTTCTGTCATCCGTCGGTCTCTCCCCTTCTCTAATGCAGCAATGTTTAAGGTGCATGTCTGGAATTGGCAATTAAATCCTGTACAATGTAACGCCAAGTTACCCCAAGTACTGCTTTAGAAGCAAGTTTACCAATACATAGTAAACTCTGTAATACAAAGGGTGATGATATCATATCTCAGATCGGAACCTATCGGGAGGACCTTCTTCTTCCAAGAATATGGACATGTTTATAGTAAAACCATCTACTCCTACCTGATTCGCAGTACACTCCTGAAAAGCCCTCTTTACAGGCACAGTTGAAGTCGCCAAGACCATCTGTACACGTGGCCCCGTTGAAACATGGTTTCTTCCTACAATGACGCAGATCTGCGACATATAGAAGTCTTATACCATTTTTGTAAAATCAAACCCATATACAAATATTTACGCGCTAGAAATACCACACAAGAGGTTACCAAAATACAAACTTAATAACATAAGGTTTTAAGGTATCAACAAGATATCTGAAATCCAAAATACAAATACCCATATATAAATTGACAAAATTTCAGTGATCAATTAGTACTGTATTTTATGCAACATAACATATATCAGCGAATTTAGGCGTCGTTTAGAATTCGCCCTCAATCTCTGCACACTGATGGCATAGCGCAAGAACCACTAAAACAACAAAATGGTTCATGTGAAACAATGACGATTATTGTGCACAGATTGATCTTTGGCATGTTTTGCACTGCAGCAGAGGTAAAAGTGTTTTAGCGACCAACATCGATGACCCAAACTCCTGGGGTTACAGCTCTGACGTAATACATTTGGCTGACATGGAAGGACGATATGAAACCAACCTGCTTCACACGTAGGTCCTGTGAAGCCTGTAGGGCAGATACAAGCATAGGTGTTATTTCCATCAACACACGTGCCACCGTGGAGGCAGGGCTTGCTGTCACAGTGACGGATATCTAGGGAAAAACATTTCTTTTAAAAATATACGTTTCACGGTAAGTTTTCGCTGTAAACTATGAGCATAAAACTGAAATATCTTTAAGCTTTCAGCTTTAGCAAGTATACTTCTTTTAAACACGTAGTTACAAATCTAGCTCTGTGTTATCCTAGTAGATGCTATGGCGATATCCTGACCAGTGTATGATGTTGACATGGATGATCCGATCAATATCGGAAGCTGTATGCTTGTTTGTTTTAGTTGTTTGCTTCTTGTTTAACGCCACACTCAGCAATATTCCAGCTACATAATGGCGGTTTGTAAATCATCGAGTCCGGACCAGCAATCCAGTGATTGACATCACGAGCAACGATGTACGTAGTTGGGATACGATGGCATGCATCAACAAAGTCAGCGAGACTGATCTCCCTATCCCGTTGGTCACCTCGTAAGACAGATATGGGTTGCTGAAGACCAGTTCTGTCCCGGATCTCCACGACTAGAAGCTGCGTGTAAGGTTGTCAATACACCATAAATGTCATAATCTGTATCTGCTTTGATATTATGCATAGCGTTGGTATTGACGTCGACAACTTCAGACGAGAGAATTCCTACCATTTGTACACCTTTGTCCGGTAAAACCAATACTGCAGATACAAGTATAAGTGATACAATTATCATTGTTCATTAAACTAAGTGAGTTAGTGACTCACTCACTCATGTAAGTGTATATCGTGGCACCATTTCCGTCGTCTGTCCCTTTGTCGCAAACTTCATCGTATCCTCTTATCATCTACCTATCCCATACGTGTCATTATGACTTTGGATCTTGTTTTACCGTTTCCCTGTTACCTTTCCAAACTAGTGTAGCTTAAGCTTAAGAACAATCAGCCGATCCACATTATACTACCGGCTCCAATCGTCATCTTGTCAATATGAAAGCATCATTATGACATTTTTGGCCACAGTAATAGCAAGGCGGCCATGAAATGTAATGGTGTCATCAATGATTTTCAGTGATCTATTCATATAATTTGTACCTCTATTTTGACTTTGCCAGTGCAATCTGTTTGGCGTTCATATCTAGTCACCCAGGGCCGGAAAGTGTTACCCTTGGCAAGTGGTATAACGATATTCCGGACCAGTTGAGTCATATGGCCATGTTGTGTAAATCGTCACGTTTATTAACTTATAAGATTGGGATCGTCACGCCAAAAAACAGGATAACCTGATGTTTGTGTATGTTTGTTGTTTAACGCAGCACTCAGCTATATTCAAACTGTATGGCAGCGGTCTGTAAATAACGTAATCTGGACCAGACAATCAAGGCACTGAGCTAGACCACCTGACAAGTACTGAGTTTTATGGACTTATATTTTGACGCAACGTATCTACGGGTGATAGGGATTAATGACTTGAAAGACTGAGCCTGGCAGGTTATACCACTTTTCAGTACCTGGTCAAACATCAAAATATGATACACATTGAGACAAAATGTGTAATAATGTAATTTGACATGATTTCTTTTTAATGAAGACATCTGTTAAGCTGAAAGAAACTTTCACTTGCCATTTTTCTCTCTGTCATCAAGATCCGTGTTATTCCTGAAAATACAAAAAGCAAACAAATATTAGTGGGTTTTTTAAGATTTACCATCTCAAAAATTATGCAGAGTTATATCTGACTAACATTAATTCTTATTTCACCATTTACTCAGTTGAAAATTCCATTTATGTCTCTAGAATGTCGAGGGGCGGTCGGGTAGCTTATTGGTTAAAGCGTTCGCTCGTCACGCCGAAGACCCGGGTTCGATTCCCCACATGGGTACCATGTGTTAAGACCATTTCCGGTGTCCCCCGCCGTGATATTGCTTAAATATTGCTAAAAGCGGCGTAAACCCGGGCCCATTCTCACTCACTCTAGAATGACGAACTACTATTATGATAAACACTGTAAGTATATGATACGAGTTCATAGCCAAATAGCCAGTAACGTTTCATGTCCTCGTCTGAATTACAATTATAATCATGCAGCGAATCCTTCTATCTACATGTAAAACATTGAATTACCTACATCTACTGCCTTAATCTACCTTCATGTACCGTCACAATCTACCTACATGTGCTGCATTAACTGCTTGATCAAAGACCTTGGTATAAGTGGCATATCAAAAAATGCCACAAAATGCCACATATAAGGCCAGTTTGTTAACTGAGAAAGAAATCTGCCAAAACAAAACAAACAACTTTTAACTTGACTCAAAAACCTGAAGACATTTCCATTCCTCTGTTACACCAGATTCCAAAGCTTACTAAAAATCCGTACAAAGCGAGAAACATTGCAGGGTGCAGCACATACACAACAAAATCCCGGTCTCAAAGATTGACCATAGTCCTCATATAAGCAAGGAAGGACCTTCTTCATTTTCACATAAATTAATTGACATGTGGAAATAATACCATGTGGATTTTCAAAACTCAAAGGATTTGTTTGATCTTTTGCAGTCTTAGAAAAGAACTAACTTTAATTCTGTCAAAACTTATGACTTTAGTTGTGAACTCCACTTTCCCACACGACAAAACCTTATTCCTTGTTCCATGGGGCATTGGTCACTGTCTTCAAAGATTTTAGAGATTTATTAGAAAATAAAAGCGAACGGCATCTGAAGTTCACTGAGAAAACAATATGTGAAATGTTGGACTTCCTCCTAGTTAATATGTATGTGAAATTATATGTAAATATCATATTTAGGTAAGACGTAGGTATCCCTATGGGCATCAATCGTGCTCTTGTCTTTGATAATCAGATTCTTTATGCTTATTAAAAGGAATTTCTTTTCACATTGTCAAAATCAAAGCACTTGAATTTGGTCAAGAAGTTCAACTTAAACTTAAATATATCAATGATCCGATATCGTTCAATAATTGTCAAAAAGCCAAGTCCCTTTCATGGATTTACCCACCCAAACAAGACAAAAAAATCACAGTTTGATAAATGCATAAGATTCAGAGTGACCATTAAGTATCCAAAGTGTGTGAAAAGGGACTCGCCATACAGTTTATCTCAAGCAATTTCACAGCTTCTGGGGTACAATCGAACTTTCTCCTTCAACTAATATTTCGTCATACGACTTTTGCCCAAACGTTTGACCATGGTTGAATCATTGAAGGCATTATCAAAGCGTTCAAAAGGATGACAATAAACTAGTCAACATTCAACAAGTCCTTATTTTGACTTTTTTCATATTTTCCTAACGTGCCTTTTGGACGGGTGCTACCGATGGAGAGCAACTTTTATAATCACCATTTGATAGTGATTTGTAAACATATGCTTTAGACAGTTTAAATCGTAAAAAAACCTCTGCTTTCAGCAGAACATTTTCACAAGAATGGAATTGTCATATCGCTCATGTCCACACTACCTTTAATGCAGAACTTACAATTTCGGCAGAGTGGTGACTTCACTTGCAGACTGTGTTTGTTGTGGGTCGTTTGGGTCAGCCAGAGTGGTGACTTCACTTGCAGACTGTGTTGTTTCTTGTGGGTCTTTTCCGTCAGCCAGAGTGGTGACTTCACTTCCAGACAGTGGTGTGCTCTCACCTGAAGCCTGTGACGTCTGTTTGTTTTCGTTAAATCGTGTTGTAGTTTCACTTCCATACACTTTCGGTGTCTGTTCTTGGGTTTGTCCGTTTGACAGAGTCGCGACTATGTTTATAGCATCGGGTGTTGTCTTTTGTGCTTCTCCTCCAGAAAGGTCTTTGGCGCTTTCACTAACAGTCTGTTGTCCACTTGATCGAGAGGTGTTTTCATTATTCTCATTCGGCTTAGATTCCCGTGGGCCTCCTGGTGTGTCGGGCCGGACATTAGGTTCCCTTTTCGTAGGGTCATCAGACGTGGAATCTTGCGTTTTGTTGTCATCTGTGAGGGAACCACAATAGTGAATGAGTGAGTGAGCGAGTGAGTTGGGTTTAACGCCGCCTTTAACAGTATTCCAGTTATATCGCTGCGTGTCAGCTTAATGTGGGAGAAAAGCCCAAAGTGCTGCAGGTCTCAGACGTTAACCACTTCGGTGAAACCCACGGGCATGGTGCTGACAAAGAATTAAACCTAGAAACATAATTAGGGCGAACCGGGATTCGAACCCACAATCATAGGTTTCTGGCGTACCCAAGGGACGCAACTCTGCACAGCGAATCGCGGCGACTTAGACGACTTGGCCACCCGTGCCCCCGGAACCAAAATAGAGCTTGATGCTGCTTACCTACTTTTGGGTGAGTGAGATAGAACTGTTTTACGGCGCTTATTTATTCCAGTAATATTACGGCGGGTGCACCAGGACGGGCTGCACACTCTGTACCCATGTGAGGAATCGAAACCGGGGCTTTAGCTTGACAAACGAAGCCCTTAACCACTTGCCATTTTCATTTGAATCACCAATTACAATATTATCACTAAAAAGCACAACAGATTTACAATAAATCAAATCGTTCCTGCATAGTGTTGTACACAAAGGCTCAACGTTATGATCAGTCACCATCTTTCGTGTTCCTATTTCAGGATAGAAAATGATCAATTGGTCTAAAACGGCTGTTAGCTGTGCCAGGATCCGCAGATCGTGGGTTCGAATCCTGGATGTGCCCTAATTATGACCATTGTTTTGAGCCCCTTATCGGTGCTTCTGGGTTTTACGGTTTACGGTCTGATTTGGGGTTTTGAGTTTATACTGAAATACTATTCGAAGAGTCATTAAACCTACGGTGGCCCATAAGGGACATAAAGTCTGTTTTTCAATATTTCACTTTTATCGTAACCTTTTGCAAATTAACACAATTTATCATACAAATATGTGATAAATCATGTATAAAAACAACCGAAAACATGGAAAATGTACTTTCAAGTAGCTATTGAGTCGCTGAAATGTGAAGCGAAAATGTCAAAACTAAAATGGAAATGTCAAAAACCAAAACGAAAATGTCAAAAACTAAATTGAAATCACAGAAAACTATTTCCACCGCGGTGTAAATAGTTTTCACCGTGGTGTAAATTAATATCACCGAGGTGGAAATAGTTTTTTTTAGATTTAGTTTTTGACATTTTCCTTTTCGTATTTGACAGTTTCATTTTAGTTTTTGACATTTTCGTTTCACTTTTCAGCGATTCAATATCTTCTTTACACATGATTTATCACATATTTGTAAGACAAATCGTGTTAATTTGCAAAGGTCCAGACTCCATGTTCCTTATGGGCCACCATATTAAACCAAACTCACCCAGCTGTTTAAGTAATAGCCTCGCCTTGCTTTAACTATGTAACTATTATATATTCTTTTGCATTCATACTTTCTATTGGTCTGTGACATTGGACTGTTGTTGAACCATACCATGTATTCACCTTTCGATGTTAGACAATGTGTTTAGCAATGTATGTATCCATGTTGAATATATGGTATTGGTTGTTCGTATATGCTAATAGGTGCCCCGGATGGTCGTCGAAGGCGCGGTCTGAAGAGATGCGTTCCTTGGGAGTATGAGAATCCAAACTCACTCACTCTATGTGTGTATTCATTCATGGATTTTGTGAAACAAAATTTCCTTAAGAAAAGATCCCAGACAATCAAATGGTCGATCCATCTGTGATGATTCAATAGGAGGGATCAATCCATTTATTGATATCATGAGCATCGATCTACGCTATTGAGTAACAAGATGACATGCATCAACCAAGTCAGCGAGCCTGATCATGTGCGTCCGATCGCGTCAGTCGCCTACGACAAGCATTGGTTGTTGATCATGAAGACCAATTCTAACCCGGGACGTCACGGTGAGACAAGCTAGAGCTGTTGAAGACCAAGTCTTACTCGGATCTTCACGGGTAAACAAACAAGGGTTGCTCAAGCATGGGTTGCTCAAGACCTATTCTAACTCGGATCTTCACGGGTAAACAAACAAGGGTTGCTCAAGCATGGGTTGCTCAAGACCTATTCTAACTCGGATCTTCACGGGTAAACAAACAAGGGTTGCTCAAGCATGGGTTGCTCAAGACCTATTCTAACCCTGATCTTCACGAGGTGAGACAAGCCTGGTTGCTGAAATAACATTCTAACCCGGATCTTCACAGAGTGATATGGCTGCTTAATTAAGACCAATTCTATACCGGAACTTCACTGGGGCAAATGACATTTTGGTCCCAAAACGTTACGGAATAATCGCCCCATTACCTTCAACTGTACCGTCAATGTAATCCTTCAATATGTCATAAACAACTTTGGAGACGTTGGTGAGTCTGAAATATATGAATTAGATCATGTATTAAAAAATGGATTTGGTTAGTTTAATAAAGACCCACCCAGTGGATACACACGTGTGTTTTCACAAGGCGGGTCAATGGGACAGAGCACATATTAACAAAACATGTAAGTAGGTGTTTATAAAGTGGATGATAATGCACAACAGAACACACACAATGATAACAAGTGTCCACAACAAAGAGTCCGAATCATTTACGGATGACGAATGAACGTAGTGTATACACACCTGTGACAGATTGTCGATGTGTTTGCATGTACATTTCTTGTGGACGTGGTTGAGCTGAACTTACTTGTGTAAGTATAGTTAAACTTATGGTAGCATAAATTGATGTTATACTTTACGTGTACATGTATTGGATGAAGTGGACAGAGGGCTATCAAGGATAAAATGTTACATCAAGACATTGTTACACAATAGCAATACATACACTATATCCTGTATAGCTTCGAGGTGGGCTCTGTTTTGACTGGTGTCATTGCCCTGCTCTGAAGAGTTGTCATCAGCTTTAGAAAAGAGAGGAAACATGATGTTAAAATACATTTTCACTTAAGACATGTATTCGTATTGTGAGCTCGAACATTGTTCAATTACGGTTCTTCTTAATAATATACTGTTATAGGAAACTATAACAAAAACAACCTTATGGAAAATGTGATGTCAGTTTGGCCGATTTAATCATAGACAATGGTATAATGACAACACATTTTTGTATCTGCACCCATGCGTTTGTTGTTTAACGCCGTACTCAACAATATTCCAATTATATGACAACTGCCTCTTTTTAATCGGGTCTGAACCAGAGAATCGAGTGACTGATATTATGAGCAACGATGCACGCTGGGGTACGATGACATGCAATCATCTAAGTCATCGAGCTTGACCATCCGATCAGCTACATGTAATAATGAAACATGTAATTATTATGAACCAACAGTTAGTCTTGCAGGCGAGTGGTGATGACTTATTTAAGTGTTATTTGTTTTTCAGCAAAAAGCAACAACATACATTTATCATCCAAAACTGACTCCCACAGGAGATATCGCTTGGGTGAGATCAAGCGATATCTACGTTGTAGATAACGCTGCAATAAAATTGCATCACAATGTTTTGTAGACCATTGTTACGTTATTGGTTACCATGACGTCACAATCAAATGACATCACTAATTGCTCTGCTACTGAAGCTGTTAGCAGTACTTTTTACACTTAAGACACTGCTTATAACTGCCTACTGAAACAGTTGGAAGAATGATGTTGGATCATAAATACAATCTCACACTGGCCTTTTGATATAAAATATATTAACACACGTTGATAAGAGTGGAAAAACTTCGAGGTTTGATATATTTGATATCAAAAGACACTCGGGTGAGATTCACTATGTATTCGCTGAACACCCGGTGTTTACCTCCTAATGGAACATCATAATAGTCTGTGTCTTTTCGTTCCATTCCTTCAGGGAAGTGAGTTGTTGGAACCTCTGAAATGATGACAGGACCGTTAAGACCGCATCCTGAAGAGTTCACTTACGAGTAAATATAAGCTTAGATATAGTAAACTGTTGGCTTGTCATGAGAGAAGTATAATCTGTGTGACTGTGCACCCCGAGCCAGCGTTTTGATGACCCTAAACGGCCACACCTCTTTATCAGGAAACCCAGTTTTCCGGACTTTTACTGTGATTAACGTCACGACCTAAAATGTGACTTAACACACTGACAATGTTAATCTGGAATTTCGTTTTTTTTAAGCATTAGTGATACAATTATTTCAGTTCAAGCCGAAAATGACGTTGAAATTTGTTATTTTTAAGTTACTTGCGTTGTATATCAAATATATCACAAAATAATCAGATTATATTCTTAAAACGTCAAGTAACAGTCATTTTTCCAACTAGTGTTTTGGAATAGGCCTAATTTGAAACACCAAAAGTTACGCCAATATTTGACCTTGACAACATATAGGATATATCATGTGTATCAAGATCACAATGCACATAATCAATAGACAAACATGTTAAAAAAGGTACCGAGATGTTTTGACTTACATAAGGCCTATCTAGATATTGTACTCACGATAAACTAAAAATAAAATATAAATTCCAATGCAATTCTAATTACCGATTTTCTTTTCTTTCACATACTTTTCACAAACAAAACTGAGTTTGTAGTCAATCACAAATGATCATTAGATCCACGTGTGTCACATGTATCTTTTGTTCGGTGGATTTGGAAAGAATTCGCGCTGTGTCGCATCACTTGCCGTTTTGTCCATACTAACTCTTCATTTGTTCGTGTGTTATAACAAACATCCGTTTCTCCAAGTCCAAGTGTCTGCGATCTCTCCAAGCACTTCGTCTATTCAACTCAGTCCAGGAGTTTTCGTGTCGCTGTTTCCTAATCGACGAAGTTCTGCGACACTGATCCTCTAACCCCAAGAATCGGTATTGAATTTGAAAACATTTCTGTTGCACTTGCAAGAGAACGAGAGGCACCAACCTTTTTGAATCGAGTTGACAGCCGGAATGATGTCATCTTGTATCGGAATTTTATCCATGTCTCCATAAGTCATCAAAGGCATTATCGAAAGGACCAAAAGCTCCTGAACAACTCTTCCGTCAAATTGAGGGTCACACGAAAATGCTTGTTTGCTCATATTGAAAACAAGGGAAAATACTTGACAGTTGTAAGCCGTAATCCACTTTTTCTATTTTGCTTATTCATTTGTGCATTTTTAGCATATAAGTTATCGTGTACATTGTCAGGATGAATGTGGGACTGAGATTCAGTCGGTTCAAGAAACTGTATCCAGTGTCAATTCCCAGTAATATTGCAAAGTCAGTGAAGATAACATTTATATCAATGTGTCTTTTTTATAAACAATCTCATTTCAGACATTCTTCACATGATCACAGGAAACAAACATGAGTTTACAGTTCGATGGCTTATCCTCACAAAAGGTACACAGGGTTCCACCTTATTTATAAACAATAAACTCACCACCACTCCACTCCCCTCTATAGTAACGTATTATTAGCTGCATGATAATGAAGACTTCGAGATGCGAATAGGCAGCAAAATCCTCGAAGAAAACGGCCATCTGATTCTTCGGACACAGTGAAACAGCGAAATGAAAACAATGCTATCATCGTCTTTTACTGTTTCTGGAACTGTCCGTTTTTCTGTCACATTGACGATACATTGTCAGTCGAGTATCTCTTGACTTTAGGCATTCGTCACTTCAGTGTATGGTCGTCATTGTGACATCGTGATTTGGCCAAAAAATCTTGTGATGATGCCGTGTATTACCTTGTTGACATCAATTGACCAGAAAGAAGAATGACGTGGCTTTGATATTATGACAGGCACTCGTATTGGATGGAGAAAAAATTCAGCTCAGAGTGACATTGTTGCTGTGAGTTGCGAGACCAACAGGTGTGTTCATGCCGTAGTAGTTTCCCAAGGGGATGATCCGTGTTGCCCGCGACATGAAATGAATGGTACGGTCAATGAGCTTGTCTATGTCGCGTTCATGTGAAGTCTTTCAATCACGTCTGAAATCGATTTTCTGCCCCTTGTTAAACTTCGCCCATGTTGTCTTGTTCCGCTTAAGCTCTTTTATGAAAAACATACAGTCGTGGTCTGTCGGTTGTCCAATGTTACACTTCGTCTGTGGACAGTCCTGTCTCAATAGCGTCCCGTGTTCTATCTTGGATAGTGTGGTATATTTAATGTATAACATACAGTAATGGTCTATCGATTGTCCATTGTTAAACTTTGTCTGTGGACAGTCTTGTCTCAATAGCGTCTCGTGTTCTATCTTGGATAGCGTGAAATATTTAATGTATAACATACAGAAATGCTCTATCGATTGTCCAATGTTGAACTTCGTCTGTGGACAGTGCTGTCTCAATTGCGTTCAGTATTCTGTCTTCAATAGTGTGGTATATTTGATGTATAACATACAGTCGTGGTCTATCGATTGTCCGTTGTTAAACTTTGTCTGTGGACAGTCCTGTGTCAGTTGCGTCTCGTGTTCTGTCTTGGATAGTGTGAAATATTTAATGTATAACATACAGTAAAGGTCTATCGATTGTCCAGTGTAGAACTTCGTCTGTGGACAGTCTTGTCTCAATAACGTCTCGTGTTCTGTCTTCGGTAGTGTGGCATATTTAATGGAGAACATACAGTCGTGGTCTATCGATTGATAGATCTGGTCTACATCGACGTGATATTGCTGGAATAGTAGTGTTGCCAACAGCTGCGCAAAAACATTAAATAAATCACCCTGCTTATCATGAATGAACCTTTGAATTGCAATGAAAGTCAAGAAGGATAAAAAATATTCATACATAAGCTCACGTATATCTGAAGTATGCTATGTTCTACAAGCCTTTTTCAATGATCGATCTTTGGATGGAATAGAACGGTCTATGTAATATCCCTGACATGTGTAGTCTGTCCCAGGTGCGCCCGTACACACCTGATGTCGCGTGTGCAGTCCAGACTAGTCAATGCTTTATATGAAGCGGGATCGTGTCCTATGTCCAATGGTTGAAACAACGCACAGGTGACGTGAACACCCACTCACTGCATCAAATGTCATCTGTTCTATCTGATCTCCAATATGTGGTTTGGTCAATGTTTGTTTCTCTTTGCAGGTCTGTCAGGTCTATGAATTGTCCCTTTTGGTGCATTTTGTGTGTTGTTTGTGTACAATCTGGTCGATATGTTGTTTGTGTGCAATCTGGTGTGTATGTTATTTCCGTGTATGATAAGGTCGAATGGTTGTTTGTGTACAATCTGGTCGATGTGTTATTCTGTGTACAATCTGGTCGATGTGTTGTTTGTGTACAATCTGGTCGATGTGTTGTTTGTGTACAATCTGGTCGATGTGTTGTTTGTGTACAATCTGGTCGATGTGTTGTTTGCATACAATCTGGTCGATGTGTTGTTTGCATACAATCTGGTCGATGTGTTGTTTGCATACAATCTGGTCGATGTGTTGTTCTGTATACAATCTGGTCGATGTGTTGTTTGCATACAATCTGGTCGATGTGTTGTTTGTGTAGAATCTGGTCGATGTGTTGTTTGTGTACAATCTGGTCGATGTGTTGTTTGTGTAGAATCTGGTCGATATGTTGTTTGTGTACAATCTGGTCGATGTGTTGTTTGTGTACAGTCTGGTCGATATGTTGTTTGTGTGCAATCTGGTGTGTATGTTATTTCCGTGTATGATAAGGTCGAATTGTTGTTTGTGTACAATCTGGTCGATGTGTTGTTCTGTGTACAATCTGGTCGATGTGTTGTTTGCATACAATCTGGTCGATGTGTTGTTCTGTATACAATCTGGTCGATGTGTTGTTTGTGTAGAATCTGGTCGATGTGTTGTTCTGTGTACAATCTGGTCGATGTGTTGTTTGTGTACAATCTGGTCGATGTGTTGTTCTGTATACAATCTGGTCGATGTGTTGTTTGTGTACAATCTGGTCGATGTGTTGTTCTGTGTACAATCTGGTCGATGTGTTGTTCTGTATACAATCTGGTCGATGTGTTGTTTGTGTACAATCTGGTCGATGTGTTGTTTGTGTACAATCTGGTCGATGTGTTGTTTGTGTACAATCTGGTCGATGTGTTGTTTGTGTACAATCTGGTCGATGTGTTGTTTGTGTAGAATCTGGTCGATGTGTTGTTTGTGTAGAATCTGGTCGATGTGTTGTTTGTGTACAATCTGGTCGATGTGTTGTTTGTGTACAATCTGGTCGATGTGTTGTTTGTGTACAATCTGGTCGATGTGTTGTTTGTGTACAATCTGATCGATGTGTTGTTTGTGTACAATCTGGTCGATGTGTTATTATGTGTAGAATCTGGTCTGTGTGTTATTATGTGTAGAATCTGGTTTGTGTGTTATTATGTGTAGAATCTGGTCTGTGTGTTATTATGTGTAGAATCTGGTTTGTGTGTTATTATGTGTAGAATCTGGTTTGTGTGTTATTCTGTGTATGATAAGGCCGATGTGTTGTTTGTGTACAATCTGGTCTGTGTGTTATTATGTGTAGAATCTGGTTTGTGTGTTATTCTGTGTATGATAAGGCCGATGTGTTGTTTGTGTACAATCTGGTCTGAGATTCTGTGTATGATATACATAATAATGAATATTTCTTCAGATTTGACGCCATGACAATTCACATACTGGGGGGCTGGGGCCTTGGAGTTGGAAAAAAAATAATTTCCCTGAAAATGCTTGAAAAAATAGTTGTTTCACACTAATGGATAAAAAAGTTGTCTGCCACAAAATTGCATTGTTTGCAGTGTTTGATTGCTTTGTTAAATATTTAGGCTTCCAAAAAATCTAGTTTTGCATCTGTAAATGAAAAAAAAATATATCTAGACCACACACAACGCCCCCACCAAATCATCGGTCCCATGCGATTGTCTGCGTTTGTTCGCCTCGGTGGGAGGCAAGATTAGGACGGCATCGGATCATCGTGACGCAGTAAGCGTGGCACCAGGAACGTGATATGCAGAAGCACCAAACGGAAAACTTTCTTGAAGTTACATTATACAATACACATCTCATTCATTGTTCTTTGTAGTTCCTTGCCAACATATATTGCCATTATGTCATATCGTTTGATGTCTACACTTACCTTGACTAAGCAGCATGCCAGCTGTCGCCAACAGGATGAACGATCTCAGCATGATGGTCGTCAGTATAAATAAACAAATCGCAGCTTCAATAGAAGTGTTTTCGAAAAGTCACAAAAATTGACTAAACATAATATCAAGCACAGGAAATATAATTCCTTTAAAAACGAATGTGATCATGTGTTTATCATAACCACATGTCATTACATACTAATACTATTACATTTCATTAGCATTTATGATCTCATTATTGAAAACGTTTAACCTTGTGCTAACAAAATCATGATAAATTGAAAGAAATTACATTTATGAACCAAAAGGGCTTTCGTTTCAAATAAACGTGTTCGGAAAAATAAGTTTTAAAGGAAGTTGACAATTTGTTAAATTTGTAACTAATTCTACTCAGACACATTCAGTTGCCCAAATATACTGAACCGCAAAAGAAACGTCACCACAAGTAACATTGCATGAAAAGTTGTCATCAAAATATCTAGGTAATTTTTGCCAAAGTTTCTAAAATTTAACATCACCTTGTCCGGAAAAAAATGACATTCGATGATAAAAAACAAAGCACCCAGAATAAAAATCCACCCAGATCGGATGACTTGCATTCGTTATTGAATTGCTTCCACATGCCAAGATTGACAAGAAATCAGGGACACCAAGCCCTCAGACGATTGCAAGCTGGATGCATTTCACGTCCACCTAAGGACCATACACAGGCTCCAGCAACGGTACAAGAGCACCAACGGTACAGATAACCGACCACGTAGTGGAAGACCATGGGTCACCACCCGACGTCAGAATCGTCAGTTTGTGCGACAGCATCTTCAAACTCGCTTTGTTACTGCTGCGGAAACTGCCCGACAGACCATGGGGACACAACAGCGACGCATTAGTGCGGACACAGTGCGTCGACGATTTACGAGCAGACACCCCCACTTTCACAGGCCACACTGAGGACCCATTCTGACACAACGTCATCGCCGGAACTGTCTTCAGTGGGCAACACAGCACCAGCAGTGGAGACGAGTCCTCTTCTCAGACGAGAGCCGTTACTGGATCTCAACAGCAGATGGCAGAGAGAGAGAGTCTGGCGACGCCGTGGGGAACGTTATTCGAATGCTTGTGTTGTTGAGAGAGACTCGTGGGCTGGTCCGAGCTTCATGGTGTGAGTTTGAATTGGTCTTGCACAGAGGGTCGGACCTGTGATCTTCCAGAACATCGGTCCTGGAAGAGGCAATGGTGTCACAGCAGCTCGGTACATTGATTAATTCTAGAGACCACACGCCATACCTCATTTGGCACGTCGCCGCAACCACGAGTTTCATCATGATAACGCCCGTGCCCACACTGCGAGAGCACACAGAGACTTCCTCCAGCTGAATGGCATCAGATCCCGATTTAAATCCCATTGAGCACCTGTGGGACGAGATTCAAAGACGGTTGAATGACGCCCGACCAAGGCCGACAACTGCAGCTGATCCATTCCATGTATCGACGTTGTACGGCAGTCACCAATCCTGACATGTGATGCCATTTTCTCAGAGGCTAGTGTTGTGTTTCACATTAAGAACATTTGACATATTAATTTCAACCTTGATGCTCAGTTTTGCCCAGTTACATCTTTTTAATATGTCTCAAAGTATGTTTACAGTGTTTGGACAAATAAGGTTTCTCATATATATGTACATGGTGACGTTTCTTTTGCAGTTCAGTATATGTAGTTCCTGAATGTCCTGATTGCCAACATCTTTGGATGCAACATTAAGATAAATACTAGCTAGCCACACAGGTACTAAATGTTCAAGGTCCAAGCTGTACTGTTTCTCTTTGCATACGAATATGATATTTTGCTACTTAAGTTGGATCAAGGACAGAGTAAGTTGCGCAACAGTTCAACCCCAGCTTCAGATATATGAAGATGACCTCATATTCTTCAGGATTTCCAAGATCAAAAAGTATGTTCACATCTAGACACCAGAGTTGTAAATTAAAAAAATTAAAAATTGGAATGAAAAATCATATTCAGTGTTCAATCTGCATCTGAGTATAGAAACTCAATATGGCAGCAGCCTGTGTACCAGGCTATAGGAAGAATGGTTTCAATATTTCAATTTCGTGAATTTTCCGTTCATGTCTTGGAATATTTTCATCATTTATTTAGACGTTTTACGCCATGTGGAATCTGTTTCGGCAGATATTCGGGACTAATTATCTCTGGCATTGATGCTATTACTTACGGTCAAGTTCTCACTTCCTCTGTCAGTACCGCTAGTGGGTCACGTCAATATCAACAGTTCTGTTCCGTTACTCGTCCGTGACAGTGGTAAATATCTGTGCACGAAAGAGGTGGTAACGTGTCACAGTGCCGTTACTTCTTGTCAACATGTGTTATTACCTATCACATTGCCGTTACTGGTAGTCGACAGGGGTGATTACCTATCACATTGCCATAACTGGTAGTCGACAGGGGTGATTACCTATCACATTGCCGTTACTGGTAGTCGACAGGGGTGATTACCTATCACATTGCCATAACTAGTAGTCGACAGGGGTGATTACCTATCACATTGCCATAACTGGTAGTCGACAGGGGTGATTACCTATCACATTGCCATAACTGGTATTCGACAGGGGTGATTACCTATCACATTGCCATAACTGGTAGTCGAGAGAAGTTGTTACAAACACATTGTCGTTACTGGCAGTCGACGAAGTTTATTACCTATCATATTTGGGTCACGGGTGGCCCAGTCGTCTAAGGTGCCGCGATTCACTGTGCAGAGTTGCGTCCTTTGGGCACGCCAGAATGATTGTGGTTTCGAATCCCGGTCCGCCCCGATTATGTTTCTAGGTTTGTCAGCACCATATCCGTGCTCGTGGGTTTCACCGAATGGTAAATGTCTGAGACCTGCATTACTTCGGGCTTTCCTCCCACATTAAGTTGACACGCCGTGATATAACTGGATCAATGTTAAAAGCGGCGTTGAACCCGTTAAACTCACTCACTCACTCACCCGTCACATTGCTATGACTTGTTGTCGACAGAAGTTATTACCTGTCACATTAAGGTTACTGGTAGTCGACAAATGTTATTACGTATGGTAATGCCGTTACCGGAGGTCGACAAGTATCATTAATATATAATTATCAAAATGCGGTTACTGATAGTCAACAGAGGTTATTACCTATCGTATTGCCGTTACTGGTAGTCGACAGAGGTTATTACCTATCACATTGCCGTTATTTGTAGTCGACAAATGTTATTACCTATCGTAATGACGTTACTGATAGTCGACAGATGTTATTACCTATCGTAATGTTGTTACTGGTAGTCGACAGAGGTTATAACCTATCACATTGCCGTTACTGGTGGCCGACAGAGGTTATTCCCTATCGTATTGTCGTTACTGGTGGCCGACAGAGGTTATTCCCTTTCGTATTGCCGTTACTGGTGACCGACAGAGGTTATTCCCTATCACATTGCTGTTACTGGTAGTCGAGAAAGGTTATTACTGATCGTATTGCCATTACTGATAGTCGACAGAGGTTATTACCTATAAAACTGCCGTTACGGGTAGTCGACAAATGTTATTACTTACGTATTGCGGTTCCCGATAGTCGACAGAGGTTATTACCTATCGTATTGCTATTACTGGTAGTCGACGGAGGTTATAACCTATCACATTGACGTTACTTGTGGTCGACAATTGTCATTACCTATCGTAATACCGTTACCGGAGGTCGACAGAGGTTATTACCTATCACATTGCCGTTACTGGTGGCCGACAGAGGTTATTCCCTATCGTATTGTCGTTACTGGTGGCCGACAGAGGTTATTCCCTATCGTATTGCCGTTACTGGTGACCGACAGAGGTTATTCCCTATCACATTGCTGTTACTGGTAGTCGAGAAAGGTTATTACTGATCGTATTGCCATTACTGATAGTCGACAGAGGTTATTACCTATAAAACTGCCGTTACGGGTAGTCGACAAATGTTATTACTTACGTATTGCGGTTCCCGATAGTCGACAGAGGTTATTACCTATCGTATTGCTATTACTGGTAGTCGACGGAGGTTATAACCTATCACATTGACGTTACTTGTGGTCGACAATTGTCATTACCTATCGTAATACCGTTACCGGAGGTCGACAGAGGTTATTACCTATCACATTGCCGTTACTGGTGGCCGACAGAGGTTATTACTTATCACATTGTCGTTACTGGGGGCCGACAGGTTATTCCCTATCGTATTGTCGTTACTGGTGGCCGACAGGTTATTCCCTATCGTATTGTCGTTACTGGTGGCCGACAGAGGTTATTACCTATCACATTGCCGTTACTGGTGGCCGACAGAGGTAATTACCTATCACATTGTCATCACTGGTAGACTAATTAGGTTGTTACCTATCACAGTGACGTTACAGGTTTGAAGGCAGATAGCATTACCCATCACAGTGCTTTGTCTGTCAGACAACATACGTTGGAACCATAACGAGAACCATTACTGGCAGACAAAAGAGGCTAATACCAACGGTCCACCTTTCACTTCCTGGGTTAATGAGTACTAGATCTACTGTTACTAGTAGAAACCAATGAAAAATACGTGTCACTGAAGGTTGACAATACTTAAGAACGTGGTTTAGAACTATTATTGTCTTGATTAAAATACTCTAAACATGGCATATATGAAGTGGTGGTGCACTCACCATGCAGACAGTGTAATTCCTGACCAGGAGACGTAGCTAATAGCGAACTGATGTAACATTGTACAACGGCTGAAGAGAATATTGACGCAATATATGAATGCGGGACTTTCCTCTATGTTCCAACGCTATTATTACGTGGTGCATTCTGATTGCATATCATCATGTGTCAGTCCCAAGGACAAGTTGCTGAACACCCAATACTGACTGACACACATCTGACTGTGTGTCGATAAGTTTGATAATATTGTTTGTGTAGAGGAGATGCTACGCAATATGTCACTAATATGTAATATTATCATTCTAATCCAACATTTGACAGCGTATGCGTATGCGTACATCCTGTAATTTCTGCTGCAAAAATAAATATTTGAAAATATAGTCACACCCAGATTTTGTGTTTTGTTTTGTTCATAGATTACATTGTAGTGTTGTGCAATAGTCACTCATTCACCATTTCACAGATGGTAAACTGTTGTGCTGGATGTACTCATTCACAAACGCATCACTGTTATTTCGTCATAAATGGTTTACTACCATCATAGTACCATGACAGTCGCTTAAAATGTATGCTGATTGTACTTATTCACAGAAGTAGTAACATAAGTTCCATATCCATTGTAAACCTACTGCAGGAATTGCCAGTTTGACACGTTGGCTTTGACAGCTTCCGCTAGATCACAATGCCCCGCGTGGAAACAAGAGCCAAATGACATGGCAACTCGAGCAGGTCATATGAATAATATGGTCATGTACGCCACTCGTGCTGTCACTGATAGTGATATTGGTGTATCCCTTACATAACATACACGTAGATCCATAGAGCTGCACGGGAATGTACTTTATTACATGGAGAAGATGAAGTAGTTAATATATCGGGTGGAATATTGCCGGGTGCGCCGTTAAACTACTAACAAAGTCAATATTGTAGTATGCATAAACGAAACCACCAACACGTTGACTTTCTGCGTTACCGAAGAAGGGAGAAGTGTTTCGCTTCTCTTGGAGAACCCTGGAACTCTCCTCATCTGCGCTTAGAGGTCAGGAGGTACCAAAAGAAGGGCACCGAGAAAAATTAGCTGTGTTCTTTGGATACAAGCAATTAATTTCCAAAGCGAGTCAATAGATTGG